>NC_088173.1:58209040-59462800 GCF_028769735.1 Zonotrichia leucophrys gambelii
TAATGAAAGGGGTAAACATGCACTATATTTTCCAGATTCCTTTTTTTTTCCCAATTTTTTTAAACCTTCTATTTATATGATTTGTATTCCTGTAGTATTTCCTAGTTCAAAGTCTTTGCTGTTATTTTTTATTTGAGCTCAGTGGCTTTATTTTTGTCCAGTTCTTATTCAAGTTACTTTGAATTCCCTCTCCTCCTTTTTCCAAGTTTTCCATCAAAACCTTTCTGAGTAGGTTTGTTTCTCTGTCCTCTTTCCTCACAGTATTCCTTAATTGTTCTTTGCTCCTCTTCAGCTTAGCTATGATTGCTCATTCCTCATCCACCCACTTACTTGATTTACTTTTCTCCTCCTGCTAACAATCACCCACATAGGTAGTTTTATTTCATTCACCATTCTGTCTCCTTCCTCTTTGCCTCAGCCACCCATTAATTCATTCCTTATTCTGCCTCACACTTGCAGTTGCTTATTCAATCCATTTTAGGAATCTGGTGGAAATTCAAAAAGAGTAAATGTAAAAAGTAGGCATAAATAGCAAGAGGAAAGCTGTAGGCTGTGAAAAGTGTGGAAGTGAACTGCTGGGAAAGTGGTGGTCAAAGAGACAGGAAAGGAAATCTGGGTTGAGACATTCCCAGGGTGTCAGGAAAGCTGTTACTATCTAGGGGAGTTTGTTTGGGGGAACAGATGGGGAAAGGAGAGTTTTGGAAAATGGATAGATGGAGTGGAAAATTGCTGTTCTCAAGAAATTCAGTGTTCTCTTGTATGACCCTGATGTGTGATCTCTTTGTGAACTGAGCAGGTTCAAAAGCCTTTGTTTTTATAGCTATTGAATTCTGGCTTTTACCTCTGAACTTTTTGAGTGTTCATTTTTAGCAAACTGCCACAAGACTGCCATGGGGCATACCAGGAGAGCCACCATCCTGTTCATCATCCCATGCAGAGATCATTTATGAGTGCATGTTCCCTTGGAGTGGAACAAGAGCTGGTATTATTCTACATCACAGCAGTGAATGAAGATTTACAAAATTTACTGCAATTTAAGCTCATAATCTATAATCACCACCACTTATTGCATCTTAAAAGAGTCTTTTTTCTCAGTGATGCTGGCTTGGAAATTTGCATCTTGCATGATAGCAAATTATATATAACAGCCAAATATACATAAAAACAAGGAAATTATCATGGAGAAAGACTCTGAATTAGCAATTATTAAATAGATAAAAATTACATATATCATCTAAATGTATAGAATAAACAGTCAAGAAACAGAAAATTATCTTTATAGGTAACATGCTGTGCAAAATTTCACTGAGCTAAATAGTACTAGTATGAATAGGTAACATTTAAATTTTATCAAAAAATCCTAAAGTTGTTAAAGTATAAATTTATTTTTAATGAGTTTTTGCAAGAGCTGTGCTGTATTCCCATTCAGCATTAATTTGTCAAATGGAGCCTTGTAGAGAAATCCGTGCCCACAAGATGGCAGGAGTCCCATTCAAACCTGACCACAGAACTGCAGAGAATTGAAAAAGTTTGCTGTGAACCTTGCTTTTTTTTCTGTAGCTATAGTATAACACTCCTGCTCCAAATTTGCCTTTAATTTTGCAAAAAACAGGAACTTATGAGAAGGTTGGTTTTGTATATCATACTTTTAATATGTTTTTGAGCCATGTTACTCTCCCTCATTGATTATATTGCCATTTTTTTATGCATGTATTACCCTACTGGAAATTATCTTTTAAAAAATAAATACCATTTTTCAAAATCAGTGGTATCATTCCATGTTGTTTCAGTAGACTGAGAAATATCAGGAAGACATATAAATTTCCTGAAATTTGGGCAAAATATAATCAAAATATTTCTATGACTGCTGTGCTGCAGAGAGTTTCATGAGTATTTAAGAATTTCCATTTCCATGTGCTGACAAACCTTTTCTTCTCTCCAGTGGAGAGTTAAAGATCTCTATTTGACACTTTTCAAAACTTCTCTGTTAAAGCACAGTCCATCAAGGCAGGATTTTTAAGAAAGCTTGGTGTTGGCTGACCTCTCCACTTAGGGAAACAAATTCTATAGTTTTTGTGATGAGGATCATGGTATTGTGTCTTTCTGTTGTGGCTTGCGTCCATGTTTGATACAAATATCCAGGAATACCAATTTTCATTTAAAATAAATTTTTCTAGGTCTGAGAAATATGATGGAAAACACTTGGAAAATAGATTGATAAATGGCCTAAGGCACAAACCAAAAAGATCCACATATTTTTGATTTTAAAAAATATTCATTCTAAATTCAGTCAATTTTTTGTGCCCTAACTAAAAAGCATTTACCATAAGCTGTTATAGATATCAATGAATTTTGCCAGTGGTATCCAATGAGTTTAGGCCAAAGCTGGGGATTTTTAAAACGTTTCCAAGTACATTTTTAGAACACACGGAAATTTTTCTGCCTAAAATTTAAAAACAACTGCACTTCAAAAAGAACTACAAATGCTAATGCAAGTATTGTAGGCAGGAAGAAAAATCCTTATTCATATGATTACAAGTATATTCCTCTTAAAAGAAGAAAATTCACTCAATTGCACATTAAAAAATACAGATAAAATTGCTTTGAGAATTCATTGTGTGGCAAGATCTAAAATCATGAACTTTAAGAATTTACACTAAATTTTTTGACTTATGAAATGAAAATGTTGATGTTATTCTTTATTTAGATTGTGGACATTTATATTACTGTATGTAATGACTATAATAATAAGAGGATTTCTGAGTTCTTTGAGCAGTGTGTGACTGTCTTTAATATCATCCATAAAATGTAAAACACAACTCTAATCTGAGATATTCCAAGTTGATATCTTGATACATTGTTTTAATGTGAGTGCATGGTTATTGCATAATAGCAATACATTTTAATAAACTACAGTGAAAGAGAGTAAAATGCCAGGCCAATTAGGATAAATGACACACCAAGACTTTTATAAAGAAAAATCCCCCAGTGCAAATTATTCAAGCTGAATATAATGAATAAAATTAATATAACATCCTTTGGTGCACTGTAGAATAATTCCACCAGGTTAATATTTTTAATACAATTGTTTGGTATTAGTAAGATGGCAATATCTGCTTTAGGTGCTGCCTTTTCCAGGTAATTTTACTTTATGCTTCACATGTGCAAAACTTGATGAATTTTAAAGATGCAAAAAGCAACTTAGAAACAAGCTGTGCTTTAATACCACCTTCAGGGTTCTGATTAATCATTGGAAGAAGAATCCAACCCAACTATACTATAATTTTGCCTCGGATTTTGAGCCGGGCAGTGATACTGGACTCAGAATTTCAGAAAACAAGTGTTACAATCTTTTCCTTTACTTCTTCCCATGAAAATAGGTTTTCCATTAACATTTTGGTTCCACATGAGTGCCAAGGAGCAAAACACACAGCTGAGCTTTCTTGTAGCCACTGCTGAGGATTCTTTGTACCCACACTGTAAAATCATCTTTAGTTTCCATTGCTTGTCAGTGACAGTGTTAGTTCCTGTATAGATGCCAGTGTTTACTACATTAGTATCTAAGATACTGTTTTTTTTCAAAGTACTAAAAGGGCAAAATAAGTTATTTTTCCCAGACAGGTCTCATAAAAATTCCCTCAGTGTCTGGATGCAATCAGAACAACAAACTCATTGGGCTGTGACTGATTAATTCATCTTCAAAATTTTTCATGGTTTTTAAAAACTGTATTGTTGGAATATTTACCAGAGGCTCATTTCAGTAATTGACATGTATGTTAAGAATCCTCATTAAACTGGGAACTGAACTGCAACAGGTAAGAAAATTATTTGGCTTAATATCTGTTTCAGAAACACTCATAGGTATTAAGGTACATCTATCTATGTACATGTTTATGTATCTGTACAGGTTTCTTTTGAATTGCAGTTTTCTTCACAGTACTTCTTAATATTTCCAGTTAAATCAGAATCTGTATAGAGTAGGGATGTTACTTTTAGAGGTACACAAATATCTTTGTCATCTTTTACGCTATGTGATTTCAGTGATTAGTATGTGATACTATGTGATTAGTATCTCTCTTTTTCTGCATGCTGATGTGAGATGTTCCTCAAGGAATAGGTCATTCATAAAGAAACTAATGGTATGGACAACTGCTTTAAAAGAATGTTAATTCTTGATTCAGGTATCTGCTGAAGAAATTTGTACTTTAACTCAAAATGTGAAAATCAAAAGTATTTGAGGCTGTGTGTAGGTAATTCTTGTTAATCTTGTTTACTTACTATTCTCTTAATGGAAGAAATCTTTACATAACGTCTTCTTTCTGGGAGCAGTAAAAATTCCAGGAACACTTGGGAGATGAACCTCAAATTCAATTTCATTATTTATTACACTATTACCAAAAGCTGGTCTGGAGGAATACCTGGACTTTCCATATGATGTCTAAGATGAATCATGATTCTCTGCAATGGCTGTTACTGTTTTACAACCAAATTATGCAAAGATAAGAGAAAGATTTTGCTAATTAACTGGAAATAAGTGCAAAGTTATCTGTATTGCCTCTTTTAAAATGCAGGGAAAATGTACAGGCAGATCAGGGACAAAGCTTTAGTGTACAAGAGAAGCCATTCCACATCAGACTAACAGCTTGCTTATGCTATTATTCCCTCTGACAATGGCCGTTACCAGATGCTTCAGAGGAAAGTGCAAGAATCCCTGCAGTGAGCACTTATGAAATGCTCTGCCCATAGAGGAAATTTCTTGTTAATCTCTGTCAGCGATGATTGGTTTATATCCTAGAGCATGGTGGCTTGAAGGTTAAGTATAAAATAACTGTAGGACAAGTACGACTGTACTACTGTAAAAGAGGCTGTGTTTCCCTGAGATACTTCAGTTTCATAATGTGATAACAGGCACTGGCCAAATGATGTTAAGCAACTTCCTCAGAATGTTTCAGCATTTATTGTAGAGACCGGATAATGAAGGGGATCTGGGATAAACACAAGGGATTAAGTCTGTGTGATTTACAAAGAATTAGTGAAAACAGACATGTTTTCTTTTTCTTTTATTGCTTTTTGTAGTCTTGCATACATTTAGTGGTAATATGGAAAATCTCACCTAGTTTTGGTAGAATAATCATATTTAAATAGTAGATTTTTCATTAATAATATTTTCTGTTTTCTGGTCACATTTGTGACTTCTTGAAATGATTTGTGGAACGACTTCATGAAATGATTCTTTTGCTTCTAATATACAGGCAGAGACTGAATTTTCTCATTTTAAAAGAAGAGTAAAAAGAAAAAGTTTTCAAGATTCCTTTGCATATCATGAAGGGACATAAAGGCATACATCCAAACATGTCCTTCTCCTACCCCCCTCTTTACACTTGGTGGTAAAAAAAAGCTAAGCTTCTAAAAATTTTGAATGTCACGAGAAGATGTCTTCCAGTGATGAATGAGGATGTTAAGTGTGCTCAGCTCTCCGTACCTATAATCTGCCAGCTGGAAGCTGCCATTCCCACATTGCCATTCCTATTCTCTGCTGGACAAAGGAGTCTGAGAGCTTTGCCTTATCCACTTCAGGCAAAGTCAGTTCTCTTTTCAGACTGCCTTCATCAGCTGTTTATTACTGCTGTGACTCCTTATGGGGTTCTCATATGATCCATTATGCCCAGAAGCTGCAGAACTGGCAGGCTCTCAGGAACAGACAGGAGGAAACTCTTAGGGTTGCTCATAGCTTCAGTTGTCACTGTTCTTTGCTAGATGAACATCTGTCTGCAGCCTACAAATGAGCTCTGCATAATCACTCTGCTAAGAACACAGCTATTTTTATCCTTGTGTTTTTGTGCACTGCTCGTGAACTTTTCATCTCCTTGCTAGCCTGGCTATCTTAATGTTGCTGGATATCTTCAACCTGGCCCATTTTTGTATAGTTCAGATTTTGTATAACTACACTGGAGGTTTCAGCTCAGTTCAACATTTAGGAGCTCTGGGTGTTACTCAAGCAAGGCATTTTATAATATTCTTCTGGGAAGAAATAGCCTCAAAGCATCTGGATATAAATACCTCTATTAATCATGTGGCTGAAAATAAAAGTAAGAATTCTAACTTTAATTGTAAGGAAAATGACTGAGTTACATCCTCTCTAAGTGACAATGGTGTAGTTTTATAATGTAGATTATTCCTGTAGCAACTGAATATTGGCCTACATTGTGTAATGTTACTCTGATATAAGATAACTCTGGTCTAACATATGGGTAAAACCTTAAAATCACACTTTTCCCCAATGTTTGGTGATAAACAGGTACTGGTAAAATGTCTAGAAATTCATATCAACCATGTTTTTTGTGAAAAGTGAGGAAATTTCAGTAACATCTCTCAGAAAACCTGTGTAAACCTAACAATGCCAGATCACATGAACTGGTTTCTTAAAGTCCAAGCATAGAGTTTTATGGCTTTATTTTTAAATGCCAAAATGATAATTCATTGTGCTCAAGAGAGAAATGCCCAATAAGATCCTGATAATTCCCAACTGTTTGCTGCCAGCTCAAGAAGCATGTGAACCCAGTATTTATGGAAGTTCTTCAGGAGCTGGGGGCTGATCCCTCAGAGAAACTGTATTAATTGAAACTCAATCTTGCCAGCTGAAATTCCTAGACTGATCCAAACTATTTTGTTGAAAAACAGAATCAATGCTTGGAGATGCACTTAGAAATAGATTACAGAAAAGCATAGGTCACAGGGTGCATGAGCAGTGACCCCTATTTGGTACAGATTGTCAGATAAAGCTGCCTGGAGACTGCCACAAATGATAAGGGTGTTCCCTGTGAATTAGGATAGATATTTAATTTGGGTAGATGATGGCTTCACCAAGTATCTCTAGCAAAAATACCTTTGCAGAGTAATCACTGCTCTTATTTTAGTGAGTTTACTTCTTATCAAGTCATCTTGAAAATCAAAGGAAAACCCTTTGTGGAACAAAGTGATGAGCATGAAAATACAGGAATAAATACAAAGATTTATGTACACCAGCATTCTGGCAGTGGTCAATAGATAAAGCTTTGAGGGTGAATAACAGAACAGGCCAAGTAGAAAATAAAATTTTCCTGCTACTGTTTCTGACTTTTGTCATAACTCCAAGGCTTTGTGAGTGAGAAATTGGCTTTTTTGATGTGTATTATAGAACAGCCTTGGATGAATTTTTTCTTCCATATGATTTTTTCTAATTATTTCTTAACCCACCTAAGCTTTTGACATTTTCAACATCCTGTAGTTATGAGTTCTACAGTTTAATTATGTGCTTTGTGAAAAGTGTTTCCTTTTGTTTGCTTTAAGCCTGACACTTGATAACTAAGTCATCTAAGTTCCCTCATGATGGGAACCAGAGAACAGTTCTCAGTATACTTTATTCAAGTCAATATTTTATATGTATTCATCATATTAATCTCATGGGTATTTCTTTTCTATCTAGTAGTCTTCATCTCTCTGCTTTAAATAACAACTTTTTATTCTCCTAGGTACACTTCCTGTATCTTTTTAGTTATCCAAAGTCCATTTTCAGATGTGGGGAAGTAGGACTACATTCAATATTCAGCAACATTTATTTGGGATTCCTTATCCAACTATGTCTACCATTCTGCTGCTTCCGTGATCTCTCATGAGTATTGAGCAGAAGCTTGAATAGATGTGTTAAAGACTCCCAAAACTCTGTTTTGAGTGAACATGGCTAATTTAGGCTCACCATAGTAATAGCTGATTTGTATGAGTGGCTGTTGATATTCCTTGGATATTTTCCAAGTCCAAACAGTCTTTATGATAACCTTCTGTAGCTTGTTGCAGCTGGCTTTTGTTTTGATAATGCTAAATAATTCAGCATTGTCAGCAAAGTTGGCCATCTTTTCATCAGTATCCCCACAGCTTGCTGTAAACTCTGAATAAAACAAATATCCATATGCTTGTTGATGTTTTCTAGAAAATTCTCTTCACAGAGGAATTTTTGTAAAACTTGGTATTCTTAAAAAATCAAGTATCGTGCAAAATATCTTTCCTATTATTCCAAGTGCCTTATTATCTTTACTGCCTTGCTGAGAAATTTTGATAAAATCTTTTTGAAAATTCAAGTAAATAATGTCAGCCACATCTCTCATGCTATTCAATTTATCAAAGAGCTCCTATAAATTTGTGAGGCACAATAATATACTACAAAAGCTGAGTTAATTCTTCTCATTATACCATAACTATTTGTTCGTCTACTCCTTTTTTACATTTGGTTTCCTTTCTTTATAAAGTGGTCAGATTAAGATATGCATGTTTTCTTCTACTCCAACTGAAACTTATCAGGGGAACTGACTTCTTTGACCATTAACTCTCTCAGCACTGAGATCACTTTCAGTAATATTATCCATCTAACAATTTCATATCTGATATTTTTAGCTCATGGGTGAATATCACCTTGTTGTGGCAATTTGTTACTATTCATTTTATTGAGTTGTGCTAAGAATTTTTTCACTAAGAGTCCAATTGTAAATAATTGTTATAATTCTCCCTCTGCAAAAAAGTTTCCCCTGTGGAAAGCAGTCTAACATCATCTGTAGAGAACATCAATATAAAGAATTAATTTAACCATTCCGCTTTGACCTCACCTTCTTTTACAGCTTCTTAATCACCTGTTGGTCCTATAGAGTCTTTGTCAGACTGCCTATTTTATATATTCATAAAGAGTTTCTTCAATATTTTTAGATGTTTTTATGATTTCACATTTCATTTTCTGGACTTACATTCTTTTTACTTTCCACATTTCCACAAAAATTTACAACTCTAAAAATTTCCTTTATACTAGCAACAATTTCGTAAAAAACCTGGGTTGTCTTGTTTTTGTTTTTGTTTTTTTTTTTTTTTAATTGGTATAATCTGTTGTTCGTATGAACACATTATTTATTTGTAATTTCACTTTCTTATGAAAAAAGGCTTTCTTTTGTGTCATAGCAAATATTGTTCCAAATATACTCATGGTGTATATATAGTTGTACCAACAGCCCTTAACATCAAATACCAGTGTATTTGAATTTAGGTTTTATTTTACTTCTGCTGGAACTACGGAGAGTTATTTCTGCATTTTCTCCAAATCTTTAGAGGTATAAAATTATGATCTGAGGTATGAGGCCAGAACAGTTGATTTAGAGATATGACCCAATTTTATAATAATTGTTGCAATCCTACCAAAAGCTAGATTTATTTTATAGGAAATATGCTTCTAAGTTTTTGTATTTATTTAACCAGTTGCCAAGTGAATATTCTTCATTTCAGGGTGCCATTTTAGTCTAATGAAGTAAAATCAAGCATATGATTTAAAAGGTTTGGAGACCTGCTTCTGTCCTGTACTCTGTTCCCTTGTTCTGTAGGAAAGGTCAGTACTAACATAAGCAAGTCAGGACAGTACACAGAGAAACTAAATATTCTGGTGTATTATGGCAAACCTCAGTGTATTCCAGTATACCTAGGACCTCAAGGAGCAAACCACGTGTATTATGTTGAGTGATTATATGTTTGAGAAATCTTTTTCCCAGTTTTGAGCGAGTTGGAATTGATTTTTATTTTTTCCCCCATAATTATTTACTTTATTTGCTTGGAATCATGCAGTTACTATATGTGACTGACTTTACTTCTTAAGCTGATTTAGTTTCTCTCCTGGAGAAAAACATTTTAAAGAATTCAGGATTTTGACATAAAGTTTTCTGCTTGCTAATCTCTCAGGTGTTATTAATGAAATCTCTGGTAAGATGGAACAGAGATATTGTATTTTCCAGAGATATCTGTATTTGCCACAGCCATAGTGATGAATATCTTCAAATGTTCTGCCTAATTTGCTATTCCTTATTTAAATGAAATCATATTTACGTAGTGAGCTCTTGTTCCACTGATGCTCAGACTGTTTCTCAACACCACCACAGCCACATCACCCACCCACAGATAATCCTAATTATATATTATATTATATAAAAAGTACCTCCATTCCTAATTGCAGGTACTTTTCCAATTACATGTTGGGGACTTCCCATAGATCAGGTCTGCACATATGGAAAGTCTCCCACCTCTTGGAGATGAAGAAAACCTCACTTTTTGTTATTGAAATAGTAATTCAATTTCAGAGAAATCTGTGATGATTTAAGTGTCAAGCACTGCCCAGGGGGAGGCAGGCACTGCATCAAGATGTGTGCAAACTTTTCTATTACTATGAACTAGGACAAAGGCAATTATTCATGTTGTGTTTTAGTAGCCTAACTCAGAAAAATAGCAGAATTTGTTTGATAAGAACATAGTTCACTGGAATTAAACGGGCAGCTATTTTCAATCTGCAGAACTAAATCCAATTTGAGATGCGGAGAATTTATCTGTGCAGCCAAATCTAGGACGTGAACATGCAGCTAGATACTTAAGCTCCAGAGTGCTGTCTACTTACTGCAAAACTCTCTTCTATCTTTAGTCTCCCCTGCTTTCCCTCATAAATGTACTGAAAGCCAGGGTGGCTTTGAAGAATAAAAGGTTGGAGGTTTGCAAATGGCAGGCACAGGGCAATTAAACAAGGGAGGTGCCAGTGCCGTTTGCTCTCAGGGTGCCCACTCAGGGCCAATGTTAACAGGGCTATTACTAAAGTATGGATGAGGATTTTTTTGCTTTTAGAGTGTCTGCTGTGGTAGCTGCACAGTGCAAAGTATGATCTGCTTTGTATATCCAAATTATTGAAGCTTACTTGCTGGGGCATGTTCCTTTTCTCTTTCTTGCTGTCTGCATTTGTTCATGGAATCTCAGTTTCCTACCTGCCTATTCTTATATTTATTATCAGCATCTGCCTTTTTCATAGCAGATCCCTTCTATTCAGATAAGAGAATACCAATTTTTTAATTAAACTTTTAATGTCCACTAGATTAATGCTCCACTGGGAGGAGGGAGGTGGGTGGGGGTGGTGTTGCTCCATTCTTGTTCCCTTTCAATCCATTATAAAAAAGAAGAGGATGTCTTTAGCTGTCTTACCTAAATATCTTGGGGAATTTGAAAAGAAAATGAATTTTGAGCTTGAGGTCAGATGATAATGAATCTAAAACCTGACTATTGATGATCCACTTTGAACATATTTCAAGTCCCTCCCACACTATTTACAATCTGCCTAACCTATCTGGGTTACTTCAGTCTTGAAGAGAAAGATATATAGTGGTGCTTAAATCAAACAGTCAATGCAACAACATTATTATTTAAAGTGTACCATAAATTTCTAAAAAATATTTAAAGCATTGGTATATGTCATTGTATTATCATACCTATATCATTCCAGTTATGTGCCCTAGAGACATTCAGTTCAGTTAGAAGAAGAAGAAAGTGAGAAGCTTGTGGATAATGAGAAATAAAGTGTTTTATATTTGTGTGAGCAATAAACATTCCTAACCATGATTCAGAGGAGTTCAGGTTGTTGGCATATCTGTAATGGGGCTCTGTGCAAGTTGTTTGATCCACACTCTTGCCTAAACTGAAGTGTGACCCAAACTTATTTTTTCTAGGCCTTAAGGCCCTAGCTTTAAAGTTGAGTTCTGTGGGTCTGTATTTTCTGCTTTTTCCAAATTACCAACTGTCCTACAACTGCTCCTGATCAGGAGAACTGGTTTCTTCCATAGGCAGGAATATACAGTGAAGATTTCTCAGAAAACCTGAACTGACTAAAAGCAGATATTGTTTTAAAATTTGGTACTTCTCTTGGACTTTTCATCACTGTTTTGATGAAGGTTCTCAGTGCCACTATAATACATTACTGCAATATTCATTTTCTTTTGTCCTTATGCTCTTTTGGATTGACCTTTCCGCCAGACCGACAAGAAATTATCATATTCCAATGTCTCTTTAAGGCAGTATTTCTTGTGTTGTTTCATTGGAAGCTTGGAAAAATCTTTTCCATACCACAGCATTTCTCTTTCACATTAGTAAGCTGTTGTGAGTAGTCAGTAGGAGATTTTGGGTAGGCATAATGGTAGTGGGTATGTTTAAAATATCAGAGCAGAGATTTATAACCTGCCTTGAAAGTTTGTCTATTTATAGTTTCAGCAGTCAGTGAAATAATGAGGAAATTCTCTTTGGAAAAACAGGTTTCCTCTTTGGAAAAAAATTATATTTAATTTATTTTATATTAAAAATATATTTTATTTATTGTCTTATAAGGCCTAAAAATGCCTTCTGTTGATATCAATTTCAGTACAGAATTCAGGTTCTCTGACAGCACTGCAAGCTTTATACAAGATATTGGATTGTCCTGACCAAGAACCACATAAACATATTTTCTTCCAGTCTTATTTGGAGATTGTGTACATAGGCTTGGAGATGACTTGCAGTTTGTGGCGTGACAAATGAAAAGAGCTGAGTATGAACACTTTCCAGAATAAGCTGACCAACAGGAGAAAAAGGCTGTTTAAGGTCTTTATAGAAAGTCTTGAGGGAAATGAACTGATCCTTTAAATTTTGTGTGTCTCTTAGACACAGGATAAAAGCAGAAGAGCTGGAGCACAAAGGAGGAGCTCTATAGATAATATAGAGCTATATTATCTAGCTCTATATAGTAATTCTGAGCTATACAATGACAATGACCAGGCATGCTAGAAGGTCTGGGCCAGTGCATTAACCAATATTTCTTCAGGGTGTTGTTTTTTGGTCATAAATGGAAGTCATAAATAATCATTAGTAAAATAATGTGACTGTTGTATATCAGTCTCTCAATTAATGAATTGAGAATAAGATCTGATAGATTCTTGCAGAGATTGATGCCTTAGATATTTTATTTACACAAATTATTTTATGAATATAGAAGTTGTTTATTGTAACTGTTGTCTTGGGAATCTATAAGCTTCTGCAAATATTTTTCCAAATAGAATTGTTTTAAATGCACATTTTTAGTAAATCATATGATAGGAGCTTTGATTCCATACTATAGAATGTGCTTATGTAGTTTTGCCAAAATGCCACAGGTAGTTTTTCTTTAGAATATTGAATGTTTATTATGTCTTGAAAACATAACCTTTCCCCTTCTTTCATGTACAGTTAGAGTAATAAGTCTCTATAGAAGACAAACTAATTTAAAACTTTGGGGACCCTCACCTACCTTTCTGAATATAATTTTTCTAAAAATTTTGGTTTTGATATCTGATTATGCAGTAGCATCTCACAGACATGATTTTTGTGTTTATTGTACGTGTAGCTTACTTTTAATGCTCACTAGATTTTTAATGCCAAATCTTTTCTATCAGGGTTTTCTGTTTCAAACTTTTAAGGTCTGTAAATGGATCATATCTGAATATTTGTTTCATTTTGGTGGTGTTAGTGGATTTACTATCTCTGAGAAGCAAATGTGACATAAAATTATTATATGCTAGCATATTACATTTACTAATATTACTGTCTATTGATATTTTCCATGATTGTTGGATTAAATTTGAAAAATAAAGCTCTTTTCAAGCAGAACAAGCTTAACACAGCTGTGACTGTGTTAAGTGTTTCTAAAAATAGTCACAGTGCAGAGTGCACGGTTATTTTTTTGTGTTTAAAATTGTGTTAGACCTATAAAACCCAGTATGTCAAATTTGTCATGAAATAATTTGGAACTTAAGGGGTTGTGTGGCTCAGGATTATGTGTTATAGAAATGAGAATTTTATTAACATTGGAAGATGGCCGCACTCCTTTAGAAATTTTTCTCAATTTGAAATAACTTAAAATATTTTGCTAGCATTCTACTTCAAATTGTTCAGAATGGCATGCAACCACTGTGAGTGTGGGCACAGGCAGAAGAATATCTGGCTGCAAAGATTATGGTCCTGGATGTTTGTGCATTTTCTTGGCACTCTGGAACTTGTAAAAATATTGATTAGAGTGAAGATAACATTCCAAAGAAGTGAAGTTCACTTAAGGTTTTTCCAGTTTTTTTAATGTATAAGGGCTTATACATGATTATTAGAATAGTGAATGCACCTTGTGGTATTTTATCTATCCGTATGTATTTTATCTATCTATCACATAAGATACTAGGAACTCCAGAGCTCCTAGTTAATGGATTTAACTGAGTAACTTTTATTATAATTGCTACAGACATGCTTACAACAGGCAGCATACAAAGCCTAAATCAATATCTACTATAAACTGAAATAAAAATGATAAAAAATGCCTCATATTTTCATGGAAATGAACTATGCCATGACATTGCCAAGGGCATGGCAATGAAGAAGTCAAAAACATGCTTCTCCTAATTATATTTATTTGAGAAATTTTAGCAAATACCAATCGAATTCCTGATCTGGAAGAGTCTTTTTATGCAGTCTTATTTGTTTCTAGGCACAGAAAATATTTAAATATATTTTGACTTACCACTATTTAGAGGTTTTATTTAGGAGGATTTCTGCAGATTTGTGCAAAGATGTGTGTAAAATGCTCATTGCATGGTCTCCTGCTTAGGGTGTGTTCAGCTGTTCTCCTCTGGCTTTCCTGCTCGGGTCTCATCCCAAACCAGGACAGGAATGTGGCCGAGTGTGCACCTTGGCTGGAAGTTTAGTAGCAATATTGGATCCTGTAGGATTGGCTACATGCTCCAATTTGCTACATTTTTGATCACTTTAATTTTAAAATATATTCTAAAGAGCAGATGTAAATTAATTTTTTATTTAATTATGGCTCGAGATTGCTTCAGGTTAAAGTGGTTTAATGTTCCAGCAAGATACAGGCAAATAATGCTGATGGAGTTAACAAAAAGCTGTTCTAAGCCTAGGCTGGTACCTTCTCCTGGTAGAGCTCAGGTGTAGTTTGGTCTCATCCACAATGGCTTGTTAAGCATTGTAACACTCGTTTTCTCCTGAAGACACCTCTTGTAGCATGTTCCAATTTGTGGATGTTTGGCCTGCAGTATTGGTCAGAAAGCAACTGCTGCTGGCATTTATTTCATTTCTAATGCGCAGTAACCCAGCAGAAGCAATTCAGTGAATCACAGAAGTAGCTTCAGGGAACCTATAGGCCATAGAGCTAATTTCAGCCTGTGAATAAATAAAAGATGTGAAAGTACAATTCTTTATGGAATCAGAATGACAAGGTCAATAGACAGAGATGAGTGAACTGTACACATTTAAATTGTTGGTACTTGTGTACCACATAGAGTATAAATATACAAATCCTTCCCACCCTGTAAATATAATTAGAATTATCTTATTTACAAAATAGTTATACAATACTTTAGAGAAAATCAACATTATTCTCTTTTATTTTAATATGCAAATAGTTTTCATGATTCAAATGAATTAAGTTTGGAACATATTTTGGTAAAGGCCATAGAAATTGCTTTTTGTTTTCTGATTCAGCCTGAGAAATACCAGGATTTTTGGTAAAGTTGCCAGTATTAAAGTAAGAAATGTAATATTCTATCATTTTTCCCATTTTTGCTATGTAACAGTGGTTGTTGATATATCAAAAAAAGGCTGACAAGTTTAGAAAAAAGTGAAAAAAGTCCAAAATATTAAATGGCAAACAGTTTTGTGGAGTTCTGATCTCAGTGGCTGTCTAACTGATAAGGACTAGCTCGTATTTGTAGTAATATTTTCTTTATGGGCCATTTTCCAGGTAAAAGAGATTAGAATATCTTTATTTTCTGCTAATCTAAGAATTATAATATTTCTAGTATGTAGTTTGTAATAGTGCATCTAGTATAACACAGCTGGAGCCACAGGGTTTGCAGCTGGGCAGGATTTTGTATTGGTTTATTATTTTATTCCATTCCTACACCAATAAGTCTGTTCTCCTTGGTGAGAGAACAATTCTTTCCTCTTCTTCACTGCTCCCAAACAAAGAGAAAGCCTTTCTGTGCAGCAAAAAGGCACACAAAAGACACCCAGAAAAATAATCTCATGCAACCCCTACATATTTACTGGTAGTGATTTCTGTTCATAATTTATCTAGGAAATGAACAGACACAACCTGCTGTGTCCTCCCTTGCCCTCCTACCTTGCTATGTGTGTAGACACTGTAACCTGTGCAAAGTCAAACAACAATGAATTCAAGAAATTAGATTGTAGTAAATGACAACCCCTGTACTTGACCTATATTGCCTTAGTGCTTGATAAAGTCATTTAACTGCTGTTCTCTGATGAAATCTTGTGCAGGACAACTGATTAGCATTGACTATTTTGGAAATCAATCCTAAGAGCTAATGAGACACCTTTTGATGGAATTGAAATTAAAATCTATGTCACTACAGTACCTGTCATATGGAAAACACCTCCAACTGTCCAGACTTTTATATATGTTACACACTTTGTCTCATCACCAATTGACTTCATTAATATTTTCCCCCTGCTTCACTGGATAAAGACTATCTGCAGCTTGGTAAGAGAGGAGCTATTGTCTGTGTACAGTCTGTCTGGTTTGCTGCAGAAATGGGTAGATTTGCCATGGCTGGAGGAGAAATCCTTCTGGAACAAAAAGGAAACCTTCACAGTTGAAGGAAATTAATATGCTGCTGTGAAAAAAATTAATTCTAACTATCTCTGAATTTTTACAATGGCAAGTGAGCCAATTAATTCATATTAATTTTCTTTTTCTAGAACATATAATTTTTGTTTTGAAAACATTTAATTTTGTGCTCTTAACTACAGCTAAATCCAACAACTTCTACCTTAAAATATATATAATTCTATCTAAAGTCCAGTACTGTGAGAAAAATGGATATAACTATACTAGGAAGGCATTTGGTGTAATGGAGGCTTTTACCTTACATTTTCTCATTTCCCAATTTGGTAATTGGACAGTATAATCCTCTTTTCTCACAGGACTCTGCAACAATGCATTAATTAAGGTTTGGAAAGTATTCAGATTCTAGAGTACTGAGACCCTGACTGAAGAGCCCCTGAGAAAATGAGTGATTGGGCCCACAAGGAGGTTTTGAATACGGTCCAATAAATAAGGCCCATAGATACATATTCAAAAGCACAAGGAAAGTATTGAAAAACTGCATCTCAAGAAACCATTGCCTCCCTCTCCTTCTGAGCAAAATTACAGTATGTGATTTCAATCCATACACTACACAGTGGATTTCCAAACTGGGATCTGTAAGGATGAGTTTATGTGACAATGTGAACTCATAATAGCTGGATTACTGCTTTAAAGAACTTTTTGAAAACAAGCAAACAAAGAAGCAGAAACTTTAACTGAACTTTTAGAGCTAGAAAGGCAGAAGCCAACTGAAATAGTTTCAGTAACAAACTGTGAATAAAAAAACCCCTGCAAAACAGACAAACTCAGTCTGAATTTCTATAGTTCTTAGAGTTCTATGGTTATATGATGATGATTACTTTCTGCTTTTTTTTTGGGGGGGGGGTGTTTTTTGTTTTTGTTTTTTTTTTTTTTTTAATGTTTTGTATCTGTGTGGAAGACCATCAGATATAAAAAAAGCAAATGGATTGTATTTGCTTCACACAAATGAAGCTGTTAGACAGTTACTTCAGTTTAAATGTGAGTGATTTGGAAGGCTTAATCAGAATCACATGCATGTTTAAGGTTAAAGATACTTTTTTGTGGTTTAGTATTGCCCTGTAGATGACATCCAGGAAAACCCATATGCTCAGGCAAAGAATGATTTAAGCTAATAAGATATTCCACAAAGTGGTGTGAGTTTCTGTCTGTGGCTTTTATGGAGGACAAGAGCCTCTTACTGTGTTTGTGAGAGCTGCACTGTGCAGGTGGACTAAAGCAGTTCCCAAACAGGATTAGTTTGCTTGTGCAATGCCATAAACTTCCTCTCAGTTTCCATTGCAGCCCAGGGAAAGTCACTTGGATTTCACACACAAATAGGATTGCTTTATGTCTGTGTATGTGGATTTAAAACAATAGATGAGACACTGGAGTAATTAATTTATTCGTTAAGTTAGCATGTGATCCACAAGTAATCAGGTATATGCTGCCAGCTGATATTACTATTTTTCAACATATTAGAAATGTTATCTTTTAAAAATACTGGACTTGATTATTTTGCCACTGATTTTGATAGAAAAGCTTCAAAATATTAAGATTACAAAGCATCAGATAGGATACATCAAATGCAGTTATGGAGTGTGTTGTTCAACTGTATCTAATTCAATCCTCCATTGACTATTATGGGCAATGATAGGAGCTCTATTATTATTGACCATTTATAATTATTTGAGAAATGATAGGATATAGGATTGGTGAGGAAGGCAATTGCCTAATAGTACTCATTTGAGTAATTCAGTAAACATAACCTTCTAGTTTGAATAAGTCACACGTGAAATCAAGGCTTGTAAGATGATCATGAGCCTTATTTTGTTATTTGCCTATGGTGTACACTAGACAGAAAAGACACAGAACAGAGGAAATTAATAGTGCTTTGTTCAAGTGTTCCTGAACTCTTCAGAGGGAGTGGTGGTGTTTCCTTTACTGGAATTACAGGATGGATTTTCAATGCAGCATAGCTAAAAATGAAAGCATATATACATTGTAGATAGAGATATATCCAAAGTCCTGCAAAGCTTCCCCAAGATGATGGGATAAAAAAAAAGAAAAAAGAAAAAAGGGGGAGATGTCCTCTGCCCTTAAGCATATATGGAGTGAAGATGTCAGCTTACATTCTGCCTTGGCTATGACTCCAGATACAGAAAAACAGCACTGTGGCTAGGCTTTCAGTTTCTGTTTTTATAAAAGTGTCAAATTTTGTTTCAAATGCACCAGTTCCTATTTTTCCTTTCCTATTCACCCGTGATAGTTCACCAGTCAGTTTAAGAAAAAACAGTTTTAAGAATTCATGCCTTGGTGATATGAACACCTGAGCTCCCTTGTGTGTTTCAGCGCAGGAGCTAACGAGTGAAGACGGGTGATTTGTAGTGGAGATAATACACAGTTGGGTACCCCAGACTGTGTCTATTCCTTTGTCAATGATGTTAACAAAAGGCAGGCATGCTGAGTAGTCAACCAGTGAGACAAAATATTTGTTGAATGGAGAGTCTTATTGGAAATAAATTCCTTTTTTTGTTTTTCAGATGTATTAGCGAAATGAACAGATCCATAAAAATCACAGATAAATTTCATTTTCTATGAAATTCAAAAATTAATTGTTTGTAATTGAAAATGAAAGGCCTAATTGTTCTTTCATTCATTTTATGCTAACTTTCTCTGGAAATGTCTGTGGACCTAAATTGGTCATGGCTTTATTTGCCTTTTTAATGTGAGTGAGAATTAAGCCCCAAATTGTGGAGATTGGTGGATTCATATGGGATGAATTGAAAAAGTTTTTGTATCAGTTTTGATGGGAGGATCATTTCTCAGTTACAGCACAAGGAAAGCATTAATATGTTTGACTTGTAAATCAGAAGTAAAAAGAATTAAAGATGTTAAAGACTTAATTTCAAATTACTTCTACTCCATCTGTCTTCCCTTTTTAAGCTTAAGAAATTATCTGTAATACAAATGCAATGTTCCATCAAAGGCCACAGAGAGAACAAAGGAAAAGTAAGAAATGACTGCAAACATGCTATTGTAAGAAGAACAAACCCCATGAATGCCACATACACTGACACATGTGTATGTGTACTACACATGTGTAATCCAAAAGCAGTGATGCTCAAAAAGCAATTCAAAAGATAAAAAACCCATCCCTGTTCCAAATCTTGATATTCACAGGAGAAATTTATAAAATGTGCTTTCAGATTGAATACTTTGTTTGCATTTTTTCCATCTCTTTATCATTCAGGCAGCATTTGTTTCCTTGTGTTTCTAATAAAATGAAAGTCCATGGAAACCAGAAACATCACTGTGTCAGACTAAAAATTGTTGAATAAAAGAGTGTGTGCCTTTCATAAGATAAGAACCAGGAGTGAATCAGCTAACAGCAGGTGAGACTTAAACTGCCATAAATTAATCTTCTAAAATTTTCCTTATTTTTAATATTTGGAATAATATTTTTTTCTCCAGTTTTCAATAGATTATTTGTTTAACACAGAACAAGATTCATTACTCATACTGCATTTCCAGTCATACACTAATTATAATCACCATGTGATTAGAGTGCATGGCTTGTTAGGCTCTTGTGAGGATAGAGGAAAGAAAACAAACTGTTATAACAAACAATTTAGAAGCCTAATAGGACTAGCTCTCTAGGTAGGAATAATTTTCTGCTCAATACACAGTTGGGACACATATGCAAAGAAGGGATAGTGGGGGAAAAAAAAAAGTCTGACAATGCCAGAGAAAATTTTAGTGCATCTATCATCACTGTTTCATTCTTTGTGGTTCAGGAGAAGCACACTTTAGGAGGCTGAAAAGGAAAGACTTTATTACCAATATTCTGAAAGCCAAACTCATCATTACAGGGCTAACTACCTTTAGCAGTAGTTACAAAACAAAAATTGATCACTGAGCAACATGGCAATATTTACACATGCCTTTAAGAGATGAGTGCATTGTCCATGAATGGATATGGCTATGCTAGAGAATTCCTAATGATGAGTTGTTTAAACCACATTAAAAGTGGCTTCAGATTGAAGATAGTTAATGCAAGTAAGACAAAGGGGCATTGGAAATGAAATGGAATGACTTGAATAGAAGTATAGTAATTCTACTAGAGAATGGTTACTGGTAGCACCAGGTTATTTTATTTAAGGAAACTCACATTTTACATTTTCTGCAAAATCCCTGTGCCTTCAGAGTTGCACATTGCATATGGACTCCCATCAGATAAACAAAAATACCCACTCATGAAATCAGTTCCCCAAGGTGGAAAACACTAAGAACTACTTCCTGTACTCTACTGGCAGCCCCCAGATTTTTCAAAGCTGTACCTTTAGGGAGGGGGACTAGCCACAGATCCTGATTCACATTGACTCTGAAAGACAGGATTCTTGACACCACCTTTGCACCATCTTCAGCTCAGCTGAGACTTGGCGGCAAGCAAATCAATTACTGAGTCGCCAGCACCACCTCCTGTACTGTCTGGTTTTGCTTTGAAGAGGTCTCTTCTCCAATGCCTGGTATTGCTCACCTTATGAAATCTGACAGGATCACAGCCTAAGACAGTGCAGCCACAGGCCTGTTTTGCATTACTAAAATGGTGCATGGGACATAAAGTTTCCAGCCTCAGTGGGGGATTTTCAAATGTAATTTGAACTCAACTCTCATGGAAAAATTGAGAAGACTGATCAGATAAATTTTGTATTTTAACTTACATAATGCCAGTAATTGCTATTTCTGTGAGTAGATGTGTTCTTCAAATAACATCAGAGAGTTTTCTTTTGGAAAACTTTGCCTACATCAATGCTCTTCCATTAGGGAAAATAGGCAAATCTCTCAAACTACTGTCTGGTTATGACTTAGCTGGATTAACTCCATTCCTTGTTGTTCTTTTGATTCAGATTTCTCTTGAGATAACATCTAATCTCAAAGCTTTATTGTCCAAGACAATAAAATTTCCCAAATTAATCTTCTTCTGTGTCGCAGCGTTGCTATACAAACAATTTTGTCAGCATGTTCATGTCTCATCAGAGAGTACAGTCCTTTAAACAACAATATAATGTTGTCCAGAAGAATGTAAAGTAATGCATGTAGATTATTGTAGGCCATTTGATCCAAGAAAAGGTCAAGAAGAAACATTTTAAAATATTAAATCCCACTTGGACTAGTGGCTCAGTATTCATGTATTATTTCAACAGCCATTATGGCACACTGCTAATGATTGCAATATCTCTTTTGAAATGCTAAGCTTTGATTTTGAAAGATGCAAGGCCTAAAAGATTAAATTCATAAGGTTTATTGTTATTTCTCCTTTGCTAGTTAGTAAACTCACAAAGCTCTGCATTGCTGGTCACAGCTGTACAGAGAATTTCATCAGAAGCCAGTGAAATACACAAAATTGGAAGGTCAAAAAGTACATTTGTGCCACAGCTGCATGTTTAAGATGTATAAATGCACATATGGTAATGTACATTTGCAAAAAGGCTATGTTTAAAATAGAAGAAAATGTAACTTTGAACTCTTTTGTCTCAGTATCTGTAGTTCCACTCTGTTCTCATTGATGCTGAAGATGCTCTGCTGCTCAGTCAAGCCAAAGGTTGTGAGGCATGCCTTCAGTTTGAATTTCTAGGAGTAGCACTTCAGTGTGACAAGTCTGCTGAATAGAATATTATATTTTTACCAATTTTCTGAACACTGTTAGGTGGGTTTATGTTAAAGATGTCTTATTCAGTACTAGTACTGAGAAGTGACAGCTCTAGGTCAATGCTGAGGGAAGGGGGAATGTTACCTGCCTTAGTTGTTGTACTATTGAAGTAAATAGCAGGCAGAACACATCTAAAACTGGCCCTTCTGTACTGTATTTGTTTTTATATGATTATAGAGAATTATAGAACTGCCATGCAATTTCACCTTTGCTATAATTTTAGGTTCTTTATTCAGCAGCCTGTATTTAGCTAAATTTTTTTTGTGCTCTGTTTGACATTTTGTTTGACATTGTGTTTCCCTACTTCACCTGTCAGATCTAGATACTTGTCTATTTACTGCAAATATTCACTAATCTGAACCATGATTTTCTAGATGCAATCATGGTTCCTACAGGAAGTAAGAAAGGAAGTGAGAGACATTATCACCACACTTTATACTAAATTTCACCTTTATTTTGCTACTCTAAACACTCAGAGATTTTTGCAAAGAAATAGAATTAATGTGTATTTTAATTTTCTAGACCTCTTGTCAATAAGGTTGCCATTTCACCAGGAGCACAGCAGAATTCCCAAATTAGACACTGTGTAATGATTTTTTTCTTTTCTGTCTTCTAGTTAGCTTCTATTTGAATTCTTTTTCCTTTTTATTTTTTTCCCCTGGTATCATTCTCTGTAGGTGTATAGCACATTAAAATATGGGTTGTCTCCAAATCTTAGTTCCTGAGTACATCTTCCTGTCCTTTAGAGAATGATCATGTCAGTACATGTCTGACTGCCCAAGCTTGGAGTCCAAAATGTGCAAATTTTTATAGTCTTAAATATTTATGAAATATTGATCTCTGTGGAATATCTGTCTGATGTCTGCCTGTGTCAAAAGAACTAGGCAAATTTAATTCTCAGAAAATTTCAGTAAATTTGGTCAAGTTAGCACCAACATAATTTAGCTAACATTGCGCATATTAAATACCCAAGATTTTCCTTCTATATTTTCAGGAATGAGTCTAGAATGTAATTTTGCCTATCATCATGTTACAATAACTTCAGAAACCCTGCTATGAAGTGCTTGTTTTCTCTTAGTTTTCCTGGCCTCTCCTCCTCATCGACCTTTCAATGAAGTTTTCCACATCCTCCTTCAAATGTGGACCACTGTAGTATTTGCTGGGTCCCCAGGATGAAGGAGGAATTGAGAATCCGACTCCATGTTCTTAGAAGGCTAATTTATTATTTTATGATATGATATTATATTAAAGAATGCTATACTAAAACTATACTAAAGAATAAAGGATACTTACAGAAGGCTTGACAAGATGCTAATTAAAAACTTGTGACTGATTCTTCAGAGCCCCGTCACAGCTCGACGGTGATTGGTCATTAAGTAAAAACAATTTACATGAAACCAATCAAACAACCACCTTTTGGAGAAACAATCTCCAAACACATTCCAAAGCAGCAAAACACAGGGGAAGCAATCAGATAATTACTGTTTTCATTCTTCTCTGAAGCTTCTCAGCTTCCAGGAGAAGAAATCCTGGTGAAGGGATTTTTCAGAAAATATGACAGTGACAGACCACAAAACTAAGCACAAAGGTAGTCTGGTTTGCTAAACTGTATCAGGGGTAAACCTCCCCTGATCCTACTTGATGTTCTTCAGTTATGCTCATAAGTACTCCAAGAGCTCTCATTGCTGGAGATTGGTGACAGGTGTGCTGATGTCACTATCTACATGACCCGTATGTCACTGCTTTCCAAGCATCTGAGTGTCCTGCATCCCTTCCCTGTGTCTGAACTGAGGAGCCAGGGATGTGGTGGATTGACCAGTCCGTGGATACAGACCTGGCTGCTGGGTGGCTGAACTCCAGGAGCTTTGGCACTGTGTGAGTGGGGACCAGTGAGCAGGGCTGGAACCGGCGATGTTCAACGCCCCTGTCAGTGGCAAAGGGGGAAAAACTGCAGAGGGATGTACATGTACTGACAGGACAAGGGGGAAGGGCTTTAAACTGGAAGAAATCAGGTTTATATCAGATATTAGGAAGAAATTCTTTACTGTGAGGGTGGTGAGGTGCTGGAACAGGTTGTCCAGAGAAGTTGTGGATGACCCATCCCTGGAGGGGTTCAAGGCCAGTTTGAATGTAGCCCTGAGCAAGCTGGGGTAGTGAAAGGTGTTTGTGCTCATGGCTGGGGGTTGGAACTACATTTTAAGGTCACTGAAATACAATAATAAAGCCATGTGCATTGTTAGCAATTGTGTGTCAATGGAACCTGAATAATTATAATATAGTGTTACACAGTAAAGCTAATAGCTTTTAAGAATATATTCTTGCAGCAAATTCAAAATTTGTGTGTGAATAATTAGCTGGAAAATAAAGAAGCTGATTTTGGTCAAGTTTCAACAATGTTACAATAAAGAAGTGATGTTAGTATAAAATTAGTGAATAGAAACTATTCATTACATGCATATATTTAATGTCTACAGGCATGATATATGATAAAAAACTTTCCACATGTGACAACAAAGGTGATTCAAATTATTAATAATTCTATAACTGAACGACACGAATTTTAGATTTGTTTGATACACACAAAATATTCTCACCTATGTGGTCCATTGTTCTTTTAATGCAAGAAGCACAGTATTATGTCTTATTATCTGTACTGTATCACTCACTAGTTAATCTCTGTCAGTGTACTTTATTTTTGGCATTCTCTCTTCCAAGTTAACTTGTCCAGACCACTTCATCTTCCTTTGTTCAGAATGTTTAAAGCTCAGGAATGTGTGCACATCCAGGTATGCCATTTAGATGTTTAAGGAATTTTCAGACAGGTGCCAACTGACTTCTAAGTTTTCCTGACTGGTGGTCACAGAAATAGGAACTTCTGGGGTCATTTGCTTAGACTTAGTTAAAGAACATCCAGTTGGGTTTGAAATTGGCATAGACATTCCATGTTTTAAGACAAAAAGCAATTAGAAGGGGCTGATATTTTATGCCTGATGTTAGTCTTGTGTAAAATTAATCTTTTTCTTTTGAGTTTTGTCAGTTTATTTTCCTGAAGTTTTCACTAAGGGCTTCAAACTAAAACTAGAATGCTTGTTCACTGTTCTAATTCTGGGGGGGTTGGGGTGGGGAGTGGTTACTGCCCTGCAGTTTTCTTCACATTGTCTAAAGATCTTTTTCTCCCTTTTTGTTTTTCACCTAACTATTTTTATCCTTTGCTACTGCTACAAGTTCTTCAATATGCACTTTAAATCTCTTTTCCTTCTACAGTGCTCCTTTTGTTATGTTATATATAATGGGTCAAAATGATCTTGGGCACAGAGCCACAATATTAAAGTAGGAATTAATATGGACCAGTACTCTTAGACTGAAAAAATGCTTACAGTCATTTGAAAACCAATGATAAGAGAGAGAAAGAGGCATATTTCTAAATTCTTTGCAAATGAAAGAGACAGAATTGCTGTTTAAGGGAGTTTCAACTGAGCACAGAAACAGACTGAATGCAATCAATCAAAAAAGATTTATTCAAGAGTCATAAATTAGGCTCTACCTTAGATTCCTTCTGTCTCCCTTTGTTATATATCATCTCTTGTCCTGACATTGAGTCTGAAGTATTTCCTCCAGCCAGTAAAGAAAGATTTTCCAAACTCAAGAGTCCAATTAGGAAAAATGTTCCCCTGCCTTTCAGCATTGCATTATCTGAACCAGTTCCCTCCAGAGCACCATCTACAATGGAGGCATTTATAACTGAAAGTATCTCAGTAGGAAGGGGTACTCACTTATTGTATGAAAAATTGAAAACTACAGACTGAAAACAGGCACAGCTTGAGTGCTGCAGTGTACCTGCTTTGTGTCTGTTTTATGACTGAGGCAGTATTCAGCAATTGTGAGAGAAAGACACAGTAAAGATGGCCTGAAAAGTTTGATAAAAAGTAAGAAAAGTGGTTCCAGGCCAGCTGCTATGAGAAGGGTCCACAGTTACAAGTGCTCATTCCAATTTTCAGCAAGGAATTATTTCAGCAGCTTTTGTTTTAAGAATTCCTTTGGCTTTTGAAACTGCCTCCTTCACTGGCACTTCCAGTTCCTGCAACAGCCCCTGTCCTGTGAGTTAGCTGGCATCTCCTCATCTAGTAAGGGAAAGATTTAAAAAATAACAAACTTGAGCCTCTTTCCCTCCATTGTGAAGGTTTTGTCAACAATCACAAGAGGTAGAAACATTCTCAATTGCTAGTTCATCGTGCCGTGATGAATGGGTCTCTTAGCTGTGCTGGCACAAAGGTCTGTGCACCCACAGTCAGCTTCCAGTGAACTGATTTGGCTCTGAAACACTTTTCTCTCTCTCCCTCTTCTCTTTCCCCCAAGTATACTTTAAGCCAGAGCAGTTGCCCAGATTTGCTCTCAGCAGAGGCATAAAAGTGGTTTTGCTGTAAGAACTGAGAGGCTAATATGGCACACAGAGAGGAGTGGGTAACATCAGAGGAGCCTCTGTTGAAACAGCCTGAAGAACTGGTGCTTTATTAATGTCAGCAGGAGCTGGGAACACAGACCCCACGTGTTTTAATTACAGTACATATAATTTAAATGTACGTTGGATGTTAGTGGATGACGGAGAGATATCACTGAATATTTACTCTGTTTCAGAAACAGTTTTCTATGCTATGGTTGCTCCTGAGGGCCTTATATGTTCTTTTTTAAACACAGTATTTCTGTCTAATTATCAATTAAAACAAGCAGGCAAGATCTGACTCGGTTATTTCCTTTCAGTTTGTCTGTGCTATTGGTATTCTCCAGCTTTTCCATCACTGTGAGTTCATTTGTTTTCCTTGTGACAGCTGATGTAGAGCTGATCTGTATTTATCATCTCACCTTCAATATTAACTGGGATGTGCCACAATTAGAGTAGCTGCCATTTTGCTGTAGGCAGAACCAGAATTATACTGTGTGTGTTTTCTGTGGGTCACTCATCTGGCTACCCTTTACAAAACACAGTTATTTAGATTCATTGTTAGGCAGTTCTGTTCTGTGTTTACACAATATGCCACTCATTTTGGATCCTGGGCTGGGTTCCTGCTCCTCTGTATTGCAAGGAGTTAATGTACAGTAGAGAGAGAGAGCAGGGGTGGAAGTTAGAATGGTCAAGATGGTGGAAATCTAAATCAGAAACTTAGTAATGACTAAGGTAATTTCTGGCTCACCAGAATGTTGTGGTTTTGAATTGTGTCTGAATCAGTGAGAGGTTGATGGTCGGAGCAGTGTCTGAAAAATACATCCCTGAGCTAAGCAGACCCCAAAGATATGAGTACAGTAGCTGGTTACACTGCTGAGGACAGAGCAGAGGAGGAGTGTATCAGAAAACTGTGGTTCAGAGAAGGAAAAATGGCTTGTAAAAGGATGAAATAGGTGAAGATTCAAACTTGTTTTTATTTCACAGAAATGACTTACAAGTGCCTTCTATGGCTTCAGGGTCAGAATTTGACTATTTTGAAGACTAATTTAAATGAAATATTGCTGGTCTGTGATCTGGAGAAGGAGAACAAAACCAAAATCACATTTATGTGACTTTCAAGTAGCTTTGGACAGGCATCTGAAGTCAAAGTTCACCTAAAATGTTAGTGTTGACCTTTCATTGGTTGAAAAGGATTGTCATTGTATTTGCAACATTGTCAGAGCCAGTGACAATGTCAGCTGGCTGTCCAGTTGCATTGTGTCACATGGAGTTTCGGCCATCAGACATGATAGACAGAGCTATGCCATGTCACTGCCTGATGGGAGCTGGCAGAATGTGGGACAGTGATAAGAAAAATACTCAGTGTCTTTGCAAACCTAGTAAAAATCAAGATACAGATGCCTAAGGTTCTTACATGAAATATTCTGGTGAAGAAAGCAAGTGTCTTTCCATGTTTCATTTCTTTACCACATTTGGATACATCTTGGCTTTGTTTGAACTGCTACACTGGTTATCTAACTATGATTTAATGATGTGGTAGGGGATTAATTAACACCATGGCTGCCAATAAAGTGGCAGTCAACAAAGTCATCTGCTCAACAGGTTAGAGAATGGAGAACACAACTTCAACTACCAAAAACTGGTTACTGTAATAACTTCAGCCTTCAGGGTGAATGCTCTGGACAATCTTCTCACCTTTCAATTGCTTTTATTTATTTAGCTTGGCTAAGCACTTAGTCACAATTTCTTCCTTGATTGCTTCTCCAGTGTCTGTAACATCTCATCTCCCTTGAAAGCATAAAAAGACTCCAAATTTTGCTTCAGGCTGTTTTCAAGCAAAATTGTGTTCTCTCCATAAAATGACTCAATTCAAGTATTTAGTCTCTGTATATACTATGCAGGAAAGATAAAAGTTACACATAAAACCTCTTTAGGTATGTGGGCAACATCTTTCAAGAAGCAGGCTAAAATCTTGAGTTCTGGCTGTCTGAGTTAGACACAAATACTTGTCCTCTGAAATTATATCTCCAGTTTGCTCTGAAAAGGGAAAATTTGGTACAAAGCAAAAATTCTCTAAAGCTATTTCTGGCCACACCTAGGGAGAAATTAGGAATAGACAATGAAGTCAGTGGCTGGATGTAACACTGCTCATTTTCATCTGTCTCCTTACATTTAGAATTCTTTGCAGGTTTTAGTCTATTTTATTTTTCTTTTTCTTTTTAAACAAGTAATGGCAAACAGGTCATTAATAGTGAGAAAAAATATCATTTGTTGGAACAATTGTTAGAATATTTCTCTGGTCACAGTGTGGCCTGGGGGGAGGGGAGAATGCTCCACCGTAATTATGCACAGAAGTACGTCACATCTGCAGCAGAGGCAGCAAATTTAAAATGAGCACAGGCTGAGAAAAACTGCTCCAAATTTAACTTAATTATGGTAATTCACTTCTTTGTTCATGTTTCATGCTTAAGGTGACATGCAAAGGCTTTTTAAATGGCAAAGAAACACAGGTAAACCAGAAAGTGCCTTGTGCCGTTGAGGAGCAGGACAAGTCAAGAATCATGTATTCTTCAAATACTCCAGAAAGAGGTTAGACAAACTAGACTATCCAAGGTTAGTTAATTTAACTGCATTCTCACTGCACGTAGACTCAGTCTTAACCTCATCACCCCACTTTATTTGCTCTAGAGGAGGCAGGAAGGCTTCAGTGGCTTCAAGCGGACTTAAACTCCAGGTTTGGACATAAGCTTAACTTTAGGGCAAACATCATTATTAAGTCTTCTAGTGCTTTTTAACTTAAACCAAGAAATAAATTCCTGCTTTCCTTTCTCAGTGCACATGTTTAATTGACTTCTAATTAATCATATTCAACATGTAACCCCTTGTACCTTTTAGCTTTTCATTTTGGTGGCTTTGCTAGTTGTCTTGTTAATTTTCCACCCCAACAATCAACAAAAATTGGTTTTATTTTCTGACTATTTCAGATTTATTGGTACATGTTCAGAAAATGAGAATTTCATTCCTGAATAAAAGTAAGATTTCAAGAATTGGTTCATTCATTATCGAGACAAAAACTAGATTTCTTGAGAAAACGAACCACTCAGTGATTGCCAAGGTGCTAATGCCTAGCAATATATTCTGAAAATATACTGGAGACTCAAAACAGTTACATGGTCTAAAGATAAACATGGGGAAAGGTTTTCCAGGAGAACTATTATCTTGTATTAAGTCAGCTGATTTATCTTTAGTAGCACAGCATCACTGTTGCTGGGCCACTGCCTAACCCCAGTCTGTAAATTCTTGCTGGATTGTCATTGTCCCTGTGCAGGCAAGTGCCCATCCTGGCCATCCTGGCCTGTTTATCCTTATCTCACTCCAGCTGTGTGGGCTGTCCTGCTGTGTGTCTGTGATCCTAATGAGCCTGGAGCTCTGCAAGGGCAAGCAGACCTCTGATTCTCTCTGCTCACTCACCATTCTGTGAGTGCATTATTGGACAAGCACTTCAGATGGTGATTTCCCAGGGAAGGGGGAGCACATTTCCCATCAGGCCCTTATTTTTGTGCAAGCTTTTAGGGATACCCTTCTTTCAGCCCTGGTTTCTCGATTATGAGGTCTCTTATGTCTACAGTATCTTGGACACTCTTCTTGCCAAACTATATATTTTCCTGTGTGTTTTTATTGAATTATTTTATGAATCCTGGTCATTGTGGGTGCAAACTAACAGTAAGACTAAAATTGATATTCATTTATGCAGTGCATATCTTGCGGTATTGGCAAAATACATATGCTTATATTATTAGACAGACAACATAGGATCTTAAAGACTAATAATGATCATCTTTCAAGGCTGTCTTGGATATTTTAAAAAAGCTCGGTGTTACTTTATATTGCTTGATCTAACAGTACATGAGAAACAACAATATTTTTAAATAGGAAAATCTAATAACTTATTCCATGTGAATTTATAGTGAAAAAGAGTTACTGTATGTTTGGTTTAACTAATCATTTAGCTTAATTTAATTTTCATATTGTAGTCTTATTTCAGAGAACAAGTGTTTGTCTCGTGTCTTTATTTATGCCTCACACAGTTCACTACTTTTTAATTCATTACCGGAGAGGTTTAAGATATTGGCCAATGATGCTTTAAATCTTTGGGTCCTTATCTTAGATAACATGTTTTTTCCTACATTTCAGGCATGGAGTGATCTGGAATAGCAACAATTAAACCTGCCTTCAAGGTAGATACTATGGCTAGATACTCATGAAATGCTATGCAATTCATCATAGCTGAATATGCATATGCAGGTCCATTCAAAGAAGTTATCTTAGTTCCACATAATATACCTGTCAGCAGCAGTGATGAAAGAGATAAGCCACTCCCTAGTCTGTTCATTTTTTTTAAATAGCCAGCTGGCAATTCCTGGATTTCTAGTCTTCAAGAGATCTTCTAAGACAGGTGATGGTTAATATCAGATGCCCAGTGAAATGATAGTTTTTGTTTGAAAAATGTTCTATATGTACATGTTCATTACTTATTCAGTACTCTGACAATAAAAAAGGATACTGGTTAAGTTTAGTTCTATTGTGGGCATTTTTTGCCACACGTTCCCACTTGCGCCATTTTGAAGCAGAATGTGTCATAAAAGATAGTCAAGATAATTTTAAGAGAGCTGCTGAGAGTCTGAAAGAACATCAAAGTCTATTAAATATTTCCTTTCATATCTTCAAAGCATATTTTACATATATATAAAATTTGTATTATTCTCTTGCAGCTAATGGGCATCTGACAGCTTAATTAAATTCCCAAATTACTGGTTATTTAAACCAGGAAAGAGCAAACAAGAAAAGCAGTTTCCTCAGAGCAGCAGGATGCTTCCAAGGAACCAGAAAAATTTACCATGGCAATTTTGAAGGGATGCTTTTTTATTTTCAAAAAGGCTTGGGAGGTATGGTGTCTTGGTGATACACACTAGAACAGGAAATTTGCCAGCTAATTATTTTCTTTGTTCCCAAGAAGAAGAATAAAAGTGCCCTTTTTCAGTGGTACATGAATTGCAGCATTTGACAGTGTTGTTTTTTGTTTGACAAGTATCTAAGCAGTGATAAGGCTGGATATTTAGGAGGCCAAAGGCTGATCTGAGAGCTTACACTGCTTAGAAGGCAGCCACAAAGCTGACACACTCATGATGCCCCTCTTGGTAGCACCAGATGACACAAAGATCAGCAGACTGCACTTGGGGACATTTAGGCTGCCTTCCTGTGACAAACACAGTTACCACAGGTCACTTCCAACTAATGTTTCTGGCTTCTAAGACAAAATGAATGATACTAAATTAATACTTACAAATTTTAATTAAATACAGTTTTACCTTCTTATATTTTATCAGATGGTGACATTAAATATCTGAACTTTAACATACTGATGATGTTTCTTATTCTCCCAACATTCCACATAGGAATGTCATAATATAAGGACAAAATTTCCCATATGTTGTCAACTGCAGCTCTACAATGGGAAAAAATAAATGTATTAGATTAAGAGATTCATAGATCGTGATTCTGCAAAGAACAACTGTCAGCACCTAATCTAACCTCCTGACTGCAGGGCCTTTCCAAGTTATTACTTGTGTAACTAGACACATCATTTAGGAAAAAAACCTTGCAAATGTGATATGACATTTTCAGTGAACTTGTAAGCCTGGTAATTGCAACAGTGCCTATGTCTCTTCAGTCCTTGCATTTTCTCACTCATTATTTTTTTCCAGACATTATCAACAGTGATGTGATGTTTCTCTTTATTGTTCATTGATAAACATATCAACCAAGATAAATCTGAGAGGCTTTACCATACATCCCTCAATGGAAAAATAATTTTTTTTTAATTATTTAGTGCTCATATCTCTGTGTAGACCTATTCACCAATCTTTTAAAATATTAGTGTTTGCTGTTTAATTTTTTTTTACTTAGTTAAGGGATTCATTTTCACATATCAGTTTAAAAAACAGCAATTGGTTTTTCCATGTATCTTTCTCATTTTCTTTCTTTTGGTGAGGTTTCCCACAAATTTTATATGTGGGAAATTCTTTTTGATTTTCCTAAAAAAGAGAGGACGTTAGCTCAGGGTCAGCCATGAGCTCATCTGCTCATGTCTCCACAAACTGATGAACATTGTTAAATCTGATGTGCTTTGAACACACATCAAACCTCAGGCTAATTTTATCTGAAACTTTTTCAATATATCTCATTTTATCTAAAATAGATAATTCAAATTCTATTTCTACCAACAAAAAAGTGACCAACTCTTCCCTCTCCCCAATATATAGGTTTAAAAACTATACAGAAATTTGAGGGGAATATAAATAAATAAAGACAAATTTCACTAGCATTATAAGAAATGAGGTTAGCTATGAACAAAATTAGTGAAGAACCAGCTTAACAGACTGCCTTCGGATTATTGTGTGAATGATATTCTTCTTTCTTCTTTTAAGTAATATTTGACTTTCTCCTAAAACACAGTTTTAGGAGAAAACGCTAGTTTTTACTTGACACATATAATCTGGTTGTCTCCAGCTCTATTTTCTTCACTGTAATGGAAAGTTTTCTGTTTATTACTTTACCTTCAGAAGTGCAGCCAAATCATGGGGGGTGAATTTTAAAAAAAGAGGTCCTGAATGTACCACAGTTTCATTCAGAGGTGAAATTTCTCCTTAAAGACATCTCAAGTTATTTGGTTACATAGATTTAGCTTATAATAGAGAAAAAGAGTATTTTCATCTATTCCTAATTGTTTTTTGCATAAATATTCTAATATATTCCTTCTAGAAATATGGGGGAAAAGTACAGGTAATGATCTCAACTGTATTGTGTAAGGCAAACAAATTAATGCAATTAGTGGTTTCATTCTGTGTTTGTATTCCTCAGCTGAGAACAGAGTGTACAGTTCTTATTGTTCTTATTATTCTTAAAATCACGTACAGCTATTTATTGTGTTATTTTTTATTGAAATTTGAGATCCGTAGTGAAGTGATTTAGAAAACAGTGTGTGAGGGAAGCATCGTGTGCTCATTCTTTATTGCTGCCTCCTATAATGCCAGGTCGTTAATCATCAGTAGAAAGAGTAAAGGTCCCAATTTAGTGCCCGGGGGAGACATCTCCATTAATCGCTTGCCAATTGGAGGGGACACAATTGACTTTAACCTGCTGGCTATGGTCCATAGGAAAAGCTCTGACCCATTTAATCAGCCTGGAATGTGTTCCCTAACCTTTCAAGTTGGATCATCGAATGTCAAGTTCTGTCGAAGGCTTTATTTAGTCAACCATGACTGGTAACCTCCTTATCTTTTGCTTTTTGTGTCAGAGATACAATAGTTTTATCAACACATGTGGAGTTATTTTGATTTAAAGTTGCCAGACTCTGTTCTGTCCAAATGGTTTAGAAAGATTTACCCTGTGATGGCATCATATGTTATGCACAGGCAGGATGAAAAAGTGAAATTTGTAATTGCTTTCTCTTCCTGTCATTTAGTCTGTGAATAGTAACCATATTTAGAGAGCTTCAGTTCCCAGTACCTTCATCAGAGACTTGAGAAATATTAACAAAAGATTCACCTAGGTTTTGATATTCAACAAATTTTTTCCTTTTTTTCTATCAACCATAGTATATGTTATCAAACTACCATTATTACTGTGTCATTGTTAGGAATGGATAAATTCAAAAGTTCTGATGACACTGAATGATGCTGTGAATCAAGATGTCTCTCTCATCAGTTTGATTCATTTATTTTATTTCTGTGCACTTTCTTCATCTGCAAGTTCAGGTTCCCTAAATTATTTTTTTTTATGTTTTATGAAATTATCCAGTGATATCTGCTCTTCTGGAAAGAGTGAATCACAGTCCCTTCTGAGGGAAGTATTCACTTTATATTTTCCATCTATTCAGAACTAGAAAATCAAGTAAATCTGCAAAACAGTGGTAGTCCCAACAATAAACCTCTGTGTTTATTCTGCCTGATGAAATGGCTATCTGACATCTACAGCTACCTCATAAAATGGGACCAGATTGATGAGCTTAAGTTATTCAATGTTTCTCAGTTCTGTGAACATTTTGATGTTTACAGCTGTGTAGGCAGTTTTTTTTTTTTCTTTTGCTGTTTCTCTCATTCTCCATTTTTGCTGGGAAGGAATGCTTAATGTTTTCAACCTTTTCATTTTACAAATTGGTCTTTAAAATGCCTAGCTGCCTGGATGATAATAACAGGGAAATCATTTCTGTCTAACTGTAGGTGCATTCATGAACCTGGCGAAGTGAGTGCAAGGAATAAACTGTACATTTAATTAATGGCATTTCATTTCATTTTCTAAGTTAAGTTCAGCATCAGTCTGTCATTAGGACTAAAAGGATGTATTTAAGAAACAGTATTGCATTTCCTTTAAAAGATCCTTACCAGTTTTGAATAATAACAGCCTACAAATGTATTAATGATAATGAGTATGCAAAATGTTCTGTACAAAAAAAGATCTGACAAGCATGAATGGTGACAGATGATGACCAGAATTTTCAAAAATTTATGATCATTACAATGTGAAAAGTAATTATGAATAATAAAAATCTGTTTCAATAATTAGCTGTAATGAATGCTCATAGCAAGGTAAATGAACTGGAACAATTTAAGGCAATAACACACAATTTGCATTTTATACTTTGTCAGAACATTTTATCATCAGCAATACACTCTTCTATTACCACAATTTTCAACATTTAGCCATGCACCTCATGTTCATTTAGTCTTTGGCTGAGCTGTGATCTGTACATAAATACAAAATGGTAATAACAATTAATTACTTTAGTAAGGCAAGATTTGTTACATTTAAAATAAATACTTTCATGCAAGTGTTGGTTTTGTACATATGCTAATAAATCTGTATTTTAGGACTTCTCTATATAATATGAAAACATTTACAGTGTGGGAAAGGCTCTGTCTAAGGTGTCAGTGTTTATTTTGTACAAACCTGGACACAGCTGTGATGGCCTTGTGGAATCTTCTGTGCATTCATTCACACTGTTTATCCCAGAAGCAAGACCTCTTTAAAACAGCCAGGTTCCACTTCTCTGAAACTGGGTTTTAGCATGTGAGAATATGCAAGTGCTCAGGGAACCCAGAGCCAGGGGACAGATTTGGAACTACTTTAAAGTTTGCAGATCTGTCTCTTTCAAATTCTTCCCAGCAGTGAGTCCTGAATTTCAGGGTGATAAAAGTTACAACTGACAGACTCCTGTTGTTGGACCAGAGCAGTCACTACTGGCTGGATTGTCATCACTACTGTTCAAGATCACTTTTTTTCATTATAGTGAACCTTTCCAAAGGGCTGTAATTCATCATCCCTTGGATGTGATGTATCAGACCTAGGGGCATCTCCGTGATTTACTTCACTTCCAAGTCTTTTTCACTTGTATCGTCATTCTGCCAAAGACACAATTGGAGAGCTTGTTGAAGCCCAGGAGATAATCTGGATCTCCTTTTGCTTTTATGCTATTTTAAGAAAATTATTCTGAAACTATTGAACTAGTAATACTTAGCCATGGCTAATTGCTGGTTTGCCAAAAATACTGCTCACTCTTGCACAGCCAAACTATTTTTCTGAAAAGTTTATTGCTAGCTCCCTGCTATGAATCTAGTTGCTGCCAGTTTTATCCTTAAGTTTCTGAGTGTTGCTGCACTTTGCTCTACCCCTCATGCTCTCTCATTCCTGGAGAAATTTATGGCAGTCAACAAGTGTAATTTCTAAATAAAATTGTGACCGAACTTATGTTGAAGTCCTGTGGAAGTCTGTCTCCTAGCTATGAGGAGAACTTAATAAGGACTTCCATAAACATGTGGCAAATAACTCTTCTTCCTAACCTCTGTTGGGACACAGAAGCTGTCCTGGAAGCTGCACTCAAGTTTGTTTTCGATCTATCTGTGTTTTCAACAAATACTCTGAAGACGAGGGAAGCATTTCTCAGCTTGCATTTTATAAGATGTCTTTGGAACAAACACAACCACCAAAGACATAAGAGTAATTTAAATTTTTTTTTTATTAAAAGTAGAAATAATACTTTTTATTTAACCTCAGAAAATTAATAGATAGTATCATATAAGCTTAGGGAGGCTAGTGTAATAGCATTTGGTGCAACCATTTTTTTCCTATTATCTGAATCATGTGTTAGAGGCTATATTTTCATACCAAGAAAGTGTAGGCTGATCCTACCCTCAGGACACTTTTACACTCCATTGGAAAAGGTTTTCCAGGTATACTGTTACCTGGGAAGGTTGTGAATGAATGAAACCTCAGGTGGAGATCTGAAGAACCTCATTCCAAACATCTGGGAGTCAGAGTCATTTGCTGTGGGTTTGGGATTTTTTTGTTGCAGAAATGTTTGGACAGTAGTACAGGCCCAATGGGACACAATTTAATTACTTGTTACTCTTTCTTCTTAATCTACTTCAAACAGAATAAAGTGTAATAGTGAGTGTACCACAGTCCCTGCCCTTGTTCTGTGTGTGGGGATTTTTTCCCTGTTAACTCTGAACAATTTGTTTTTCTGGGTCAAATGAATTTCTAGATAGACCAAATACTTTCATGTATGACAAGGACAGTAGGACATCAAAACATATATACCCCAGGGAATGGCTTTAAACTTCTCCTTTTGATAATACTCTTCCTGACATGTTCAATGCATCCATCACATCAAAGCTTTAACTTTTTTTTAAAGAGGCTGCTTAAGTATGTTTTTCTTAGAGAATGCATGGAGGTTGTTTAAATAATAATAATAATAATAAGAATAATAAAAAGAATTATACACTTTCAAAACAGGAATTGCAATCTGCTTGAGCAGATACATCTGCTATTTTTCAATGCCCCAGAAATAGAAGTTTGTTGTGGACAACGGTAATTTAATGTGAAAATCTACAGAATGCTAAACATTTAAAACCAGTGGGTGTAGATATATTAGAAACATTAAACTGATCTGGGCCTGGAGCTAATTCTGGATTAAAGCATGGAAGAACCTGAACAAGTGTACCCAGAACTAAACTTTGAAGTGGTGCTTACTTGGGTGTTGTTTCTGTGCTGGGCATGACCCTAGCCACACTTTTCCCTTCTCATATCTTTGTTATGAAGTAGAAATCCTTGCTTATGATTGAATAAAGCTTATGAGTTTATACACTGCTCAATTTGATAAAAAGGATTGCAGATTAGGGATAATTACTTTTTAAAGAAACCTATAACTTCCTCAGGATTGCCCTTTTATACTCTGGGTTGCACACACTTGCTTTTGCAAACTGGTGAACAGCCAATGAACACACTGAGAGGCTCCTGCACAGGTGCAGAGTCTTTAAGCACTTGCAAAAGCAAATGCATGGGGAAACTTTTTACATGGAATAATGACTCTTTATTTTCTGATTTGCAATGTTTTAAAAATTACCAGGCTCATCTTTGTGTAGTCTTATTTTAATGAACTACTTACACTGGTTCTTACTTTGTTCTCTTACACCTCTGATGACTTTTGCTGTAACTGCATGTAGCTGTTAAGAGAGACAAATAAATAAAAATTTTAGTGAGGTTTGTAAAGCTCTGGTGGGAATGGACCCCTCTGTTCCCCAGGTGAGAGTGAACCTTGCGTACAAGAAAGTCGGTATTGACTGCTCAGCTTGTTCAGCTGAGTCACACAGCCATTTCCACTGGAGGTGTCTGGCACCAGCCCTTGAGCTTTTCCAGGCATGAAGGGAGTGCTGCCTGCTCGGAGGAGCAGTAGGACCTGTACCACAGCTCTGACCTCAGAGCCAGGACAGACATCTGCCCATTCAGGGATGTGGGGCTGTCTGTCTGTGCACGCTGGGGTCCCTCAGGTTCTGCTCCACTGAGCACCCAGCAGGAGTGAAGAAGCAGGTTGTCTTGCCTCTCACGGGAGGGATTGCATGACCTTCGTGAGAAGCAGCTGCTGCTGGATCCCAGTCCCTGCCAAGTTTGGCAGTAGCTCCTAATTCAGGGCTGAGAATTGCACGCCCACGCTTTCCCATGCTCCACGCTGAACACGGTCAGGGGTGCGTTGCTGGCTGGAAAAGAGGCCAAGGCACACTGCAAATAGTGGTTTGCTCTGCAGGTTTTCCACAGCATTGATTACAAGGGACCAGTGACTGTGACGAAATTAGAAAAGTCAAGTTCAATGTTTTAAATAAATGATCTCTCTTGAGTAATTTATGTTGATAACACTTGCTACTTACGAATGTCTCCATTGAATCTATGCTGCAGTATTTGCAAACAATTTTTGAGTAGTTGAATAAAATAGAATTTTAATACTTCGTTTAGATTCAGAAATGCAGATTATAGTCCTCTTCAGTCTAATATTTTAAAGTTGTTGCCTACAGAATCACAGTGTTTTGACCAGCATTTCTCTTTACACTATAGACTTGTGTTGCTTAGATGTACAAGAATATTGAAGCTATTGAAGACAAATTGCATATTGTTTAGAGTAGAAATGCAGCTTGAATAAATAAAGTAGTTCTCCTACATTTATCTCTGTGGTGTTTTGTTGTGCTTATTGCCTTTTTAGTTTTGTTGTTTTAGCTCTGTGACTGGTCTGAAAAGACATACAAACTTCACAAGATACTTTAAATGCAAACCGTCAGTTTAGAGGCAGTCCTTAGGTCTACATGATGACTCTGTGGTTCATGCAATCATTTTTGCTTCTGTCACCCCTTCTTTCCAGTAATGTTCCATATACTGTGTTTTGAAGGTGACAGGGGATGATTGCTGATTTGATGCACATTATGGCATTATCTTATGGTATGCAACTGCTCTATAAACTTTGATATATTAAGACTCACAGTCTCAAATCTTACCTAGCTGACAGATATGATATTTTTTATTGTATTGATTTTTTTGACACAACATTTAAACCTCTGGTTAATCAGTTTACGTGAAGTAAGCACCTATTCATGGTGCTTGGTGTTAAGAAAGAGAGGAAGGTGAGGATGAGAACTGACTCAGCACCAGCAGTCTGTCTAGGAGAGTATATAAAACAGCAACTTACTGTCACTCACTTTTTAAAGTGAGAATTCTGAGTCCCTGCAGACCAATGTGGGATTTACTACCTCCTGCACAGGAAAGGAAAATCATCTGCTTCTTGCAGGACTGTGATTCATGCTGACTTTGGTGGGAACAGCTGAAAGGCAACACTTTTCCTCTGTAGCTGGCAGGAATGCCCACCTTCCTCTTCTTGGTCTGCACTAAAAGTTGTATTTTTTATTTATATGAATTAAGATACTTTTGGATGCCTAATCTTTGTTTCTGCCTGCACTGACATGACTAAAATATTTTCCAATGATAAAGATAAAAAGCTTACAGCTCCCAGAGAACATAATATCTATTTTGTCCTCTGACAGACCCAAATAATACATCTGGAGAAATAGAGTGAGAAAGAGAAGTATATAAATATTTTAGCCAGTATCTAATGCCTCTTTGCAGTGTTGTAGATAGAAGATCTATTAAAAAAAAAAAAGTGTGTGGCATTCCTTTTTAATATGAGAAATTAATTTAAATATAAAGCAGTGAGATTCATTTTACCATAGATTATTACATCTCATCTCATTATGTGCCTTTTACAAGACACCTGGCTGTTGAAACCAGCCTGGTCATAAGTACATTCTGCAAAACTTTCTGGTAATTGACTCATCTTTTCAAAATGTCAAACAGTGCTTTCTCTCTCTTCCTGCCTTAGATCTACACAAATGCTTTAGAATGGATATAACTTTTCATTCCCATGCACAAAAAATGAAAATACATAAGAGAGGAGGAAAAAAGGAAACACACACTGCTAATGTTATACTTCATGAAACACTGGAAATGTATTTGACACTGAAGCACTCTCTGTGAGCTTGCAAGCTAACTCCTCATTCCTGCAGGCCTGGAGCCCACGGGCTCTGTGAGAGCCTGGAGCCTGAGTGCTCACAACATGTGCATGGGACTTTCTGCTCCCTCTGTGTCATTCATTGCTGCATCTATGGGAAGCCAAAGAGATCCAGAATCCCATTGGCACAACAGCGCTGTATTTCCTATTTTAACCTGAGCTTTAATCCATATAGCACCTCATTAGTCAGGCTTTATGGGTGTAATCCAGAGCCCATGGATCTCAGTGGAAAGCTGCCCATCAATTCCGCTGGGCTTTTGATCAGTACCTGTACATGTGATGATAATTTCACCTCTAAATCTTCTGCAAACTGAGTTTGTGATCAGGCTAATTTTTCAAGGTTATACATAACAAAAAGTTAAGTGAAAAATATGTTCCCCCTGTGTGCCTGAGACAAAATCCTGCCTAATCCAGCACAAAGTGGGAAGAAAAGCAGGAAAAAGCAGGATGTGAATCTTCCCCCTGCCCTGCCCCACTTCTGAGTCTGGAGGAGCACTGTGCCATGGAGGTTCACAGACTCAGCTTCAACACCTGGCTGTGTTCTCTAGCTCCAAACTTGGCCTGGCCTCAGAAGTGTTTTTCCTCAGAACCATGGGTGCCTCCCACAGAGAGCTGAAGGGGATGGAAAGCTTAAGCAGTCCCACAGGGAACTTAAATCCTAATTCAGGACTAACAAAAATTGATTCTTTGCAGCTGTGGAATAATTTTCTCTCCTGAACTGAGGGAAGAAAAACTCAAGGAGTTCCAATATATTTCTAGGAGCCAAAGTTTTTATTGTACTTGGAAATTTTTATTTGATCAGCAGCCTTGAGATATGAAGGGGATTATTCACCTCCCTTCCTTGTTTTGAGAACTAGCATAAATAATCCATTTAGCAATAATGCCATGCCTCCCAGTGTTCTTGTTTATTGTTAGACTTCTCCAGCTTTCAGTGGGCTAGTGCACTCCGATTCTTGGCTGGATTTATGATGCAAATGTCAGACAAGAACTCTCTCCCTCTGTTTTCAAGCCAAACCTCTTTATTTTGTCATTGGATTTGAGTTATACATTTATGGAATCATTGGGAAATATTTGAAAATAATAAAAATCTCTTGATAGTTAAAATCGGGTTGTAGGTTAACTCCAACCTGAAAGTTAACTGTAAATCCATAGGAATGCCATTCATGAATTGTTACTTTGACTGAATTTTCTCTAAGGATCATCATGTGGGTTTTGGCATGCATTTCAAACACACAGTCATTCTTTCCTCCCTCTGTAATGTCTTTTCACTTATTTTGTTCATATATTGTATCTTTCTTGAGAAGAATCTGGGACTTTTTAAGGATTCTTTGTAAATACAAGACCCTCTTACAGGAATAAGTACATTGAAACAAGGAACCCGAGTGGAAGAGACTGCAGGAACCAGAAGAAAAGAATCCTGTCTTCATCAATAAGACCTATAGGAATAAATAGAGAATGAACTTGCCCCAAAAACTTTCACACATTGCTCAGTGTAATCCAACTCACCTGATCAAAATTAATATGTCAGACACTGGACAGGTTACAAATTGACAGATAAGTCTTTGAATGCAGTCATTTCTGGGGATTCAATAGTAGCTGTGGGATTTCAGGACTACAGTGAAATGCAGACTTCTAGTACAGGGTGACAGCTGAAGAGGAGGTGCCATCCTTGGAAGCAGTTTATTAGCTTAAATGATTGAAACAAATAATTTCATTTAAACTACTACTTACTATTGTTTACATGTAAATTCAATGCTTTTAAAAAGAGATTTATTAAGTAGGGCTGTATTGTTTCTATATTCACATTGAGATACGACCTCTCCTACAGTTATTGTCCCAGATCATAAGAGACCAATAAAAGTCTTTTGAAGGTAGAGAGCTTTCAGATAAGATCTACAAAAATGACGTAAGATTTAGAAAATGTACTTGGCAGTGAGAACTGTGAGAATCTAGACCTGTTGAGTTCAGACAGTGACACTAAAGCAGGACCCTCATGGTGATTGCAGGGGTATCTGCAGTCCAAGTGCAGGAGGGGCATAGAAAAAATCACATTGGAGGAGATAGATCTGTGCAGTGGTAATGTAGGAGATAAAGTTGTGCAGCTTGTCCAGTAAAGGAGAGCACAACCTTGATAGAAGGAACTGTATGGTCTAACAATGAAGATAAAAAGAATTTGGTTGTTGAAAAGAACAACCATTGCAACTGACAGACCAGAAATTGGATATTGGAGGGTAGCCAATGTGAATTTTCCCTTATTTCAGGTCTTTTTGTTTTCTTTTGTTGCCTACCTCCGCCCTCTGGCCAGCCAATTTGGATATTTTTAAGAGCTATCCTCCGCATCACAAGGCTACTTAAAAAAAGTGCAGTATTCAAGACATCATACTGGGGGAGTGCAACATACATTCTGGATTTATTGTTTGTGAAAACATACTAGTCATGCTTCTTGCATTTCTGTTTTCATGAGCCCTTGACTTAATGACCATTTTAATATCTGTCAGATATAAACATTTGTGCCTAAAATGCATATGTACAGATAGAAACAAATTCATAGTTTTAATTTTTATATGTCAGTTTGATATTTCACAGGTAGAATATCAGCTTTTATGTGGGCAGGGTGTTCCCAAGTACCATTAATTTCAATGAGGGTTGTAACTGTTCAGTGTTGCTAAATTTGAAGTGAGGGTGGATTTATCTTTTGTATCATGAGAAATGAATCATTGCACCTGAATAATAATGAATAATAATGTTGTACAAGAAAGTGAATGCAGCAGTTCCAAGACAAGAAGGGGCCAGGCTCAGGACATATCTTGTGACCCCTTAGGTTTAGAAGGAATTGCCCACTTGCTTTATGTACATCTCAGTAAAAAGATTAGAATTTAAGAAAGGTATCTGAGCAACAAAATATAAAATTATCTTTGACTTGAGAAATGTCAAAGTTTTTGAATGTTATGCAAAGTAAAAATGCATTTTAGGATGAGGTAGGATAAATTGAGTCATTGGAAGACTTTTTGTGAAACACTGCATAGTTTGGAGATAAAATACTATTTTTTTGTACTAATCTTATGCTTGGTACTGCTGTATTTTCTAGTTTGTCATTTATGTGACAGAAACATTATGAAATATCTCTGGAGAAGACTGTTCAAATGATATTTCAAGGTGGAGAAAAAGTGGGAAAGTGAAATCCTCTCAGTAAAGATTGAATGAATATTTTCTACCTGATTGTTTAAAATTACAGGGGTTTAAAAATAAAAATCAAGGTTTGTCCAAAGGTTTGTCCAAAGTCAAATTGCTATAATCATGTGCACCTAAATCTGTTTCCAGTTACCGTGATGAAATCTACATTCAGAATTACATAGCAACATCTGAATGGGTCCTTTCTATAAGTAAAAATGTTCCTGAATACTTCTGAAAATCAAAACTTGAAATCTTTATTTCAGCCTTTGTCTTTCAATCTTTTGACTTTTAAGAATCACCAAAAAAAAAAAAAAAGAAGAGATGGAATTATACATGTGACATTTAAATTCACACTTAGATAGGCACTTATTAAGAACAGGTATAGTCTTTGTAAATAACACCTGGGGACAGATAACTACCAGTTACACTGGTTTCCTTTCCCAGGAATTTAGTCACTGACATTACTCAGAGATTTATAAAGGAATAAACAGTTCTGTATCAATAGATTTTATAGAATTTTATACAAAAGTTTAATTTCAGAATAAAGGGAGCTTTAGACTGCATTGTGCTGCTACGTGCTTTGCATGAAATCTTTCCATATGTTGCTCATTTCAATCCTGAGGCAAATGACAAATGATCTTCAAGCACTAGATCACTTTTCTGTTTTGTTTCCAAGTACTGACAAAGTTTCTGAGGACCTTAGGTGATTTGGTCTCTACAGATCTCCACTTACTATTTTTTTATCATGGAGATCCAAATCCTGTGGTATTTATAGCACTTCCACACATGTATGTATGTAGTTACAGTTAGACAATTGGTCCTGACTTCCATTGAAAAGGAACAGGGAATGGTTTGAGAAACTGCTTCCACAGTGAGCTCAGCAGAGCTGTATTCGAGGCTCCAAGGAGTGCATGCTTTATACTGCCCTCTGTATTCCATAGCTTAGAGGAGTCTAGATAAACTCAGGAGCTTCTTTCAAGAATGGGATTTAAACCTATGTCTCCTTTGAGGCCAAAATTCACTGTTGGAGGACAACATGATGTTATAAAACTGTATTAGTTTTTAGGTGACACTACAGCTGCACATTTCAGTGCAGGAAATGGCATTCATACTCAGGGCTAAGACAAGAAAAGGTCAAAAGCTTTGTAATGTCCCTACCCTGTGGGACATTAGCAGTGCCACCAAGAAGCTTCCTTTCTGAAGGCTTTTTGTACTAAAATCTAGTCTTCCTTCCTTCCTTCCTTCCTTCCTTCCTTCCTTCCTTCCTTCCTTCCTTCCTTCCTTCCTTCCTCCCTCCCTTCCTTCCTTCCTTCCTTCCTTCCTTCCTTCCTTCCTTCCTTCCTTCCTTCCTTCCTTCCTTCCTCCCTCCCTCCCTCCCTCCCTCCCTCCCTCCCTAAATCAGCAGAAGTTTATCTTTGAGGGCTTTAGTTTCGGGGCTTTGGAATCTTTCTGCCTCTTGCAGACTGAAGTCTACAGTTTTTGACCTTCACCAGCATATAAGCCACTTTTAGCATTATAATTCCATCTCAATTAATTTTATTTATCAGAGGATGCCTCTCATTGAAGGACAAGTCACAGCCCTTTGTTGTGGTTTAACCTGAGCTGGCAACTCAGTACAACAGAGCTCAGACCCTGAGCCTCACTGTGATGGTGAGGAGAATCAGAAAAAGGTAAAACTCATGTGCTAAGAAAAATTTAATAGTCAAGTAAATAAAAGATGATGATGATGATGATGATGATGATGATGATGATGATGAAAAGGAAAAAGAAGTAAAAGAAAAAGAAGAGAGAGAGGAATAAACCTAAGAGAAACAAGTGATGCACACTACAACTGCTCACCCCCCACTGACCAATACACAGCCTGTCCCCAGGTAGTTGAGTAATCTCTCTTGGCCAACTTTCCCCAGTTTATATATACTAGGCATGACATCCTGTGGAATGGAATTCACCTTTGCCCAGTTTGGGTCAGCTCTCCTGGCCATGCTGTCTCCCAGCTTCTTGTGCACCTGCTTTCTGGCAGAGCATGAAAAATGGAAAAGCACTTAGACTAAGCAGCACTGAGCAACATCCAGAACATCAGTGTGTTATCAAACTGATTCACACACTGAATCCAAATACAGCACTGTACCAGTTACTAGGTAGAAAATTAACTCTATCCCTGCCAAATCCAGGATGCCCTTCTCTAACACAAGCTGTAATTCAAGCATAGCTTTGATGCAACCTTAAATTCCTGTAAAGTCAATATTTCATGGCTTCATCAAAATAAGAACAGACACTGAATTGGAATGACATTGTCTTTTTTTATATGAGGTTGGTCAAAAGAGAATCAGCAAAACCTGTAAAAATAGAAAACATTTTTCTTAAGTCAGAAGTTAATTTTTTTAAACATTATTTTTTCAAGATACAAGATTAATTACAAATACATTAAATTGATATGATGACTAATCAACTGACATCTACAATACATTGTTGGATTCACATAATCCAGTGAAAGTCTGTAATACTTCTTCTACATGGTGCATCCAGTGAAGTGAAACACAGATTGTTGCCTGACCACATCATCTTCAGCTACTGGAGGATTTTGGGGAGCATATAAGAAAATGGTTGTAAGTATTTAATTAACTGTTCTTAACTTTCTGTTGAAATACTATGATGGAGATCATGGGATAAAAACTTGCTTTTTATTAAGGTAGGATATCTGAGGATCTCAGGACAAGGAATGGTTAATTTTTTTTCCGTCCTTCGTTTAATTGCTCTTACTTGATTGAAGTATGCTGTAGTCTCAAATTTCCCATATATATATATATATATATATATATGGAATTTTTGTATTTAAGGGACTTTTATGTGGACTAGCATTACAGCTCTGGAGTAACATGAAAAGATGAGGTAGGGTATAGCACCAAGAAATATTAGCCTTACTACAAAGGCTTACCATGTCACACAAATTGACACATCTTACTTGTCCTAAAGAGGAAGTTAATAGGATGAAGCAGTGCAGCTAAGCAAAACTATGAAATAATAAAATTACACCAGTGCTTTTCCTTTTCATCATATCTGTCTGCTATGGTTATTGACTTGATCTGTAGGTAGCTAAGCTTTTGTTTTACAAAAAAATAAAAGAAGTAAGAAAATTGATTTTATAACCAACAAACATATATTTTTATACATTTCTTATAACATATACTGGAAAGATACATAAGGTCTGTGATATAAATGTACCTGCAAAATTGTCAACACAGTGCATGCATGTGGAATAGAGCTTTATGAACAGGTTTTTCCACTGCATCAAGAAGTTCATCAGTTTAAACCACAAACTGAAGTGACATCTGTTGACATTCAGTTTTGTCCATAATAGAATTACTTAGTCAATGCCATTTTCAATGTTAATTTCTAAGCAGATGAATATTTTCAATGAGAATGACATCCAGATAGAATAGCAATGAAACAGGTAATCTAATTCTTTTGAAGAACTATTCTATTAAAGTAATGGCCCCAAGGCAGTGAGAGATGAAGAGCACAGGTTAGGAAGAAAAGATAGCATGATTCCATAGTAATGCATAATTTTCCTTTCCAGAAGGAAAAATAAAAAAAGGAATTATATTGACAAGGTGCAGGAAAGAAAGCTACACACTACAATACTATGCAGGCACAACAAACCACACAACAAGTTGTAAATAAAATAAAAATATTGAAATACGCCATGGGAAATACCTATGTGCAACTCATATTAAAATCATAGCCAGACTGTTAAGTGCAGTTTTCTATTTTGAATCATTGCAAAGGATGAGCTACAGGGATTAAGTGATCTTTTATTACTTTTGTCAAAGTGAGGAATTAAAAGGGCAATATATTCTTTCATAAGAAGCATCCAGACTCTTAAACTAGAAAATATGCCTATGCAGAATGCTGGTGATATGCTGTGTCAGAGCAATCATGAGAAAAACTATTTCACTAACAGCAGAAGTTGTTTTCTCTTTTGCCCTTGCAGTGTAGATCACAATAGCCTCCAGCTGTTTTCCTTGGGATACAGCCCTATGGCTCTGGGGCATCCAACCTCTAGGGTACAAAGTGTAGTAATTTTTTAATTTCAATCTCCAACACCTGCATGAGGGAGGGAGCTCTGGTCCTTGATATCATTTAGTCATTGGCTTTCCTAAAAATAGGGTTGAGCCCTAATACATCCCTGGGCAGATAGAAGACATTAGGGGCTAATAAGTCTTATGATATATGCACACTATTGATTTACCATGCTAGCTTTTAGAATCTGAATACCAATTGCATTTACCCAGGGGTACATGTTAAGCAGGTCCATATGGAAATATTTTCTGTGCATCAAAACCATGCACTCAGAGCTTTTGCATTGCATACTTTGTCTAAAGCACTCAGATTGTTCTCAGAACTTGTATATAAATAAACAGATACAAAGACATATTGGACTAAAAAGCTTTAAATAAAAATCAAGTGTTCATAACTCTTTGCCTTTGTAAAACTCTCAAAGGGAAATTTCATTTGGTAATAGAAAAATAGGTTTAGCAGAAAAGGGAGCTGAAGATCTGATCTGGAGAAAAGACAGATGCCTCCTTTATGCTGCACTTGAAAAGACAGGCCTCTCATCATGCAGACACTTAACCTTGTGAGCAAAGATTTGCAGGAACATGAAATCTAGAAGTTTCTGTTGGGTTTGTACACATTATGCTATCCCAGTAGAGCTGTTCTGTTAACTATTACAGCCAAGGCATGCAGCTCACTATTTCCTAAAGTGCATTTTAATTTCTGTTGAACGTTCCTGCTGTCCCATCCTTTCAGATGTATGCATTTTACTTGTGTAAAAGCTTTGCTTTAATTTCCAAATGTGTCTTACAACAGCAGAAAATTACATTAAGGTGCTCTCCTCTGGAACATTGAAGCCATAAAGGAGTCAGGAGTATGTCTGAAGATAATACCTTTTAGTGAAAAGGCTCTCCAACATATGGGCACTGATCCAGCTGAAGAAAGGACACACCCTGATCCATGTAATGCTGCTTCTGCTGGTATCAAGGATTTTCTTTGACTGTAAAAGAAATGTCCCAGCAGAGAATACCTAACTAAGTATCTAACATTAGGAAAAATAATTTTTTATATGATAAGATTAGTTAAACAGATTTTTCTGCAAGGGAAAGAACTATTAAAAGACATATTTTTTATGACTGACAATGAGAAGAATGAGTGCTTCATATAAAACATATTTTCCTTTTGGGACACAATTTATTCCTGATATTCCTCTTTAGCAGATCTGTTTCCGAGGAGGCCAAAAATAAATAGTTTCCTTTAAAAACAAAATGGTGACTGAGTTAGTATGCTTCTGTGTAACAACAATTATTTCTGACAGGTGAAAAGGCCATTAGAATTGATTTTCAGAGGTACATTGAACCCTTGGTCGACAGGAGCCGTGTGTGCTCAGCACCTCTGAACATCAGGGTCAGTCTCACAAGGTGCTGAATGACCTCAACCCACAGAAAAGTTTTCTACACATTTCAGGAACTGGCCTTTAGAAATGAGACAAGAAATCTGTAAGCCCAAATACACACAGTGGAAATGCCGAAATGCAGTCCCTGAGCTGTCATGTTGTCCACCTTAAACAGCATTGAACTTGGCACCATGAGATCCTGAGAAAGCCACTCACCTTCCCAGTACTCTTTCCACCTTTATTCCTTCTGTGTCTTGTCCTTCTAAACTGTACCAAGACCTGAAATATCTTCTGCTCATGAATACACTAACACTAATTTGGCTTAGTACCAGTTGTAAACCCTTATTGCTACGAAATGGCTGTTTCTAAATATGAGAATAATGAATTATAACTGTTTAGAAAAGGTGTTTTAACTTAGCTAATGCTATGCTTTATCTCCCTGGAAATCCATGACTGAGAACAGGTGAACACAAATGCACTGTGCTCTTAGTCCTCTATATCCTTCTAGAGTAAAAATTAATTCTGAAGCTTTGAGCCACTCAAAATGTTTACATCTAAGTAGTGTAAATATTTACATCTAAGTAATGTTACATCTAAGTAACATTTTCATCAAAAAGCCAATACAAAGTAGGAAAAAGCCAATACAAAGTAGGAAAACAGCAATTTGAGAGAGAATGGGTAAGTACTAACACAGATGAGATATAAGAATTATATACTGAAGAATGTATAGTTGATATGCACCTTATTGTAAAGTTTTAGATTTTTTTGTCTTTGTGCAGAATCATGTTAGATCTGCTTTTCAAAGATCAGTGAACACTTGAGTCCAAATATATCTGAATTTTGGGGAAGATAATACTGAGGCATGATTTCAGAGCTTTGCAATGTGAACATCTCTCATCATGTCATGATTGCTTTTTCTTTCATCCTTTCTATACATCTTATATTTCATAAATGCTTCATTTAGTTAATTTTATTATAGGAAAAAATCCCACTTGGAATTAATATAAATATGCTGGATATATTCATAGGTCATGTTTTTCACTTAAAAAGATTTAGAAAATTGACTCTGTTCTGGATGATTGCAAAGATTCTCTAGTTAAGTCCTCCATTTGTGCTTCATTTCCTGACTGTATAAAGGGAGGCTAACAGCATTTGATTAAAAAAACAGCAAAAAACAAACCAAAACACCAAAATCTGAAAACTGAAAACCAAACCAAACCAAAAAAAAAACCAAAAAACCAAAACCCCCTCAACCTACAAATTATGGTGGGTTAGAGTTAATTATTGCAGAGACCTTTGGCATTCTTAGGTAGCAGGTGGCTTAAACAGTAAGATATACTGCTTATTTACATGTCTGCATCTACAATGATTTTTGTGTGCAATTGTCCAGTGATGCTCACTGACCTTTTTAGTGTTCTGTTAACATAAATGTTGCTGGAAAACAGCAGTGTTTAGGATTATGATTGCAATAGTATTGATTTTGTTTGGAACAGTGAATTAGATTTTACTCTTTTCCATCAGATGGGGAATATATAAATTTCTGGTAAGGTATTTAATAAAACAATGATTGATATGGCCAAATGATTAATTTTTCCTAGATTTATGTTTCCTGGATTCTAAGGGAAAACTTTGGTACTATGCTTGTGTTTTGGCTCTTGCAACATTCCTCAATAGTCTAGACTAGAAGTATGTCTTCTCCCAAGTACTGATATTTGGAAATTGTCCTAAAGTGAAACTCTTTTATCAAATCCTTTTACCGCAGCCCCCAGACAGGAAATACCAACGTGAAAAACCTTGATCCGAAAACTTTGAATAGCTTGACTAAATTCATACTTTGACTCTTTGAAAAGGACCCTTGAGAGCTGAAATGTGTGCAGTGAGTATTTAAGACCTATAGTTCACAAAATGAAACTTGACTCCAGACAGGTTTCATTAATTGGGAGAAGTTATGATGATAAGCATTGCTTTGCTTTTCTTTCTTCCTAGCAATAGAGTTTACTAAGAATACATTGTGCTCTATCTTAACTGTCAGAGTTAAAAGACTTCATGTTATCAAAGCTGTCATTTCCTATAGTCATAATGAAACTGTACTAAAAAATTTCTGTAAGTCTTGAAGTTTTCTCACAACTTTCACCCACTATAATAAGCCACATAAGGCATTTGAGATCAGGCCAGCCACCTACACCCAAGTTCCTGTTAACCCATGCAGAGCTCTCACAATGAGATGAGGCCTCATTTGTTGTGGGAAGGTCACAGCAATGTTTTGTTATTGTCCTCTATGATGCTCATGTTTAAGCCTCAAGCTGCATTTCTGTGGAATTGAACTTTGAAAACAGTAAACCTTATACTTTAAAGACTTGATTCAAAAAATGATCACTGTTATTAAAAAAAAAATGTATTTATTTATTGATTTGGTTCATTATCCTGCATACTATTTTAAATTAATGCTTGTTTAGAACATGACTTTCTGAAGAGCTGAGGAGACTCTCCAAGTTTTAGAAGATCTGTTTAATGTGAGCTGTTTTCTTCCCACAATGTACATCCCCTTGGTGCTCTATGTCCATTTTCTTAGATCTTTGCTGTACCAGAAGCTGAGAAGTACCATTCTAAGAAGTTGATTTTTTTTCAATCAGTTCCTCAAAGGACTGGATAGGTAGTTAATGTGTCTCAGCAATGGCCATAAACAAAAAGTTCCACTCCAACAAAATGAGGGTGTCAGAGAACTAGGAGAGGCTGCCCAGGGAGGTTGTGGAGTCTCCTTCTCTGGAGACATTCAAAACCCACTTGGATGAGCTCCTGTGTAACCTTCTCTAGGTGACCCTGCCTTGGTAGGAGGAGTGGACAGGGTTAGCTCCAGAGGTCCCTTCCAACCTTAATGAGTTTGTGAAAAAAAAAAAGTGAAAATGAGTTGTGAAAAAACCTCACTTTTTGTGAGTCTGTGAAAAAAAATTAATTTAGGATAATGTCTCATACAGTCTGTCCTTCACAATGCATGTTTCCTTTTTCCAGGTTGGATTTTACAGAAATGATGCTTTTGTGTGTACTGTGTTTTCCATAGTATCAATGCATTGGTCAAACTTTAAACTAGGATAAGGTGTCAGAAACTAAGTCTCAAAGACAAGTATTTCCTCACCCTCATCAAAGGAAGTGGCAGGATACACTTCACAGTGACTAAAGAGCAAAGGTCCTTGTAGAGGAAACAGGCTACTTGTTATATTGGAACACTCAGGAAGCTTGTTTAATAAAATCATCAAAATAAACAAAACTAATATATAAATAGATTACCATTAGGCCTTAATTTATTTGGAAATAGAAAACTGGTACTATTCAGGGAAAAAAGCTTAATTTTTGGAAATAATCAGAGCAGTAATGATGCTAGTTATCTATGGTAGGCATCAAAGTGTATTTCACAATCTTTCGTCATCTTTCTTCCTTTCATCACCTCCCTAGAAACTGACTCATCAAATACACATGGGGTAATACAAATAGTAAAGTCAGATCCCATACCTTTGTTTCAGGCAAAAAAAAAGTATATTTGTGCAGGTCCTAATCTTGTTCATTTAAACAAATGTAATTTTGTACCAGGAAGATAAGGGACCTTTACAAAATGAGAAAAACACCTACTGCTTGCTGCACAAAAGTACTCCCTGGCTGAACTGGAGTATAGATTTGACAAATACTTCTAGTTGGAAAATTTCTGCTTTCCAGAATGACTGGGCAAAAAAGGAATGCATTATAGATGGGGTGGGACAGGCTATCCTCTTTTCTGATTATTGACAGCTGTGCAGGACCTAAAAGGGACCCCAAGAGTTAAAATACAAGTGCAAGCAACTGTGAGATGCTGACCTGAGTGTGAGTATGGCAAAGATATTTAAAATATGCTGTTTTCTCCTTTCCAGCCTTAGGTCAAAGATAGGAATCATTGGAACTTCAGCCTTTTATATTTCATCTTGAATCTTCTGAAGTTCAGACCTCACTAAAATGAAAAGGAGGTATTTTATTAAGAGCTTTTCCTCCATGTATCTGCCCTCCTGCATTGGTCATGCCTCTTTTATAGAACTCCAGAGCAGGAGTACATGGGAAGAGAAATGTTTCTTTTGAGGTAAATTAGATAGGGGGAAACAGAAAGACATGCTTATTAAATCAGGTTTCATTTGAAACTGGGTAAAAATTTGAAAGTACAGGAAAAAGATATTACAGTGTTTGAGGTAAAAGCCTATGTATGAAGAAAATGCACAGGTCTGTACCTCTAGTGCAGGGAAACAAGGCAAAAAGAAATCTACTTGAAGCTGGTTGGCTAATTAGGAGAAGATGAATAGAGAATCCTTTTCGCAGAAGAAACATCACAAGTGTTGTTAGTAGTGATGTGACTACTATAATTTGTGACTATTCGTGATGGTTGACCTATAGGGCCTTGGTGCCCACTTAGATCTGGGTGGAAAGTCTCTGTTAGCCTTGGCAGGTAGGTGGAATAGGACACATTCTCATCATCCTGGAGATCTACAGTGAGTTCTCTTAAATACTTTATCACTGTTTCTCCTTTTCCATCAAGTAATAATCTGGTTTCAAACTAATAAAAAAGTATAAAAACAAAAATTTTATTTTCTTTTTACTAGTGTCCTCTAGAAACTTCTTTGGGTTTTACTCTGCATTTATTCAAGTCCCCTGACCCAAGATTGCATTATGATAGAGTATAGATTTAGAGGAAGCAATGCCACCAGAAGAAAACAGATATTTTGCTTTTGTCTGGAAAAAAAATAGATAAAAATTGTGTCATTGCCCCTTTGGTTGTCAATGCATCCATGATATTTGTGTGTATGTTCTAGTACTATAAAACTTCAGTCAGGATAAATTTATTAGCTATCTAATTAAAATCACTCTGTATTAGCCTTTTGTCTCAATTTTACTATTTGGAGATATAACCTCTTTTAAACACGGGCCAAATTCAGATATCAGCAGAAATAACACATAATATTTCAATGTGTATGTAATTAAACTCTTATACTGTTCAGCTTATGTTTCTGTATCTTTTGGTGTATAGGAAATTTTACTTTGCTTCTTTTCTGTTTCCCTGACAATGCTTTTCTATGTAGCTTTTGCCTTTAGGAGGTTTAATTTAGTGGTAAATACCTCTATAGCATAGATAATCACAATAAAGTGCTCAAGTAGTGTGCTTTATCCTACCCTAATTACAGGAGAAGTGTATGTCCTAACATACATAACATACATTGTGCAGGAATAATTGTAGTAAATCTAGAAAGATGCAATTCCACATATTTAGCCTTTACTATAAATTAGTATAATGTTTTAGCACAAACTATTATGAATTAGGATGGCAAGTTCTTCTAATAATACCAGAAGCCAGAGAAGCAATTCCAGAATACTGCTTTGAACCTTTACCACATAGCATGTGCTATCCTACATTTTTAAGGATGCATGTGAGGTTTCACCTGGTGCAAGGAATAGGAGGACTGGAAGGGAAAACAATATCTATAATTTATAGCAAGGTTTTCTATTTTTGGATAATAGTAATTTAATCCTTGATTAAATTCAATAAATGTACAATACTGTTTCAATGCATTCCATTACATCAGGATATATACAATTAAATTCCACCTTGCATCTTGCATAAAAGGAGAGACTGATTTGACTAGTTCATGCAACAGTATTTTCTCCCTAATATTCTTGGTGGATTTGAAGGAAAAATGCTTCAGAAAAAAAGAGGAAAATACAACTATTGTAAAAGTTATTCAGATTAGACTGTAATTTGTTCATATAATAATAAAGTAATGCTTTTGATCTACTGATCAGCGCAGTTGTCTGACACTTGGATACTATTAGAGCGTGACCTTAGAGGTTAGCAATGACACTGCTTTTTGTACATGACAGTCTTTCCCATGGCTCTCTGAGCCTGTGTGAGACATTTTCATTTACATAAGTGGGCACAGTGATTGCTACATGACAAAATGAATCTTGATGGTCTTTAGGAGTCTGAAGCCTTACCTGCCATCTGAAAGAGAAAGTACCTGCTCTGCCTGCAAAGAGCTTGGACTCCAGGACTCCAGACTTGCCCTTTTACAGCTGTGACATGACAGTTTTACCAAAATGAGCACTGGGGAAAAAAAGGAAAGAAAGATCAATTTTATACTATTATTATTATTATTATTATTACTATTATTATTATTATTATTATTATTATTATTATTATCATTATCATTATCATCATCATCATCATCAAAATCCATTCCTTAGGGCTTAAAAATTGGCTTATTTGGTTAAGTAAGCATTTTTATTTTTCTTTCTTGAAATAAAATTTCCTATGGTAAAAAACTTGGAAAAATCAGGCTCAGAATTAGAATTTTAACATTTTTATTGTAAATATATATTTTATTTCCCTAACCATTATGTCAGTGCCTAGAATTTACTATGTGACTGGATTTTTCTAAGCAGGCAAATAAAAATTTGAAAGTACGATTGAAATAGGTTTTTAATAGGTTTTATAGGCAGTTATGATGAGAATATAAATCTCTTGAGATTTTTAAAAGAGAAAAATATCTTCAAATCAATAAGTTTTAGTTGTCTAACCCAAAGGATTTTGACAATCTTACCAGACACTTATTCATATTCCTCAACACTTAAAATCATTGGCAAATAAGATTTTCAGATGTAAGAATATTTTAAGTGGAGCTTAGAATCCAAAGTTACTTTATTCCTATCTATTGAAGGTAAAGCACCTGATAAGTCACTAGTGCTATATATTTTAAGCTAATGCTTAAAAATTCTCATGCATTTTATTGAGGGAAGAGAACTTTTCACTAAAAGTCATCTTAAAAATTTCTGTTTTTAAAAACTAGTACATTTCTAAATTATTCAGAATTGTAATTTTGTTTGAGGGAAAAATTTTAATGAAGCTTAGACACTTAAACAACAACTATTCTGAATACTTTTATCTAAAATTCAAGTTTCCTATATATACTTTAACAGTTGGTGTAGAAAATAGATATATGCTGCTTTCTTTCTATCTTGCTAAATACTCTTTTTAGTTCGGTTCTTGAGTTTTGAATCTAGACAGATTCTCATTCTAAGAAACCTCTCACTGTTGCCAAAATATTTGGTTCTTTGGAATTTGAATTTTGAACACAATATTTTTCTAGAAGTTTGCAAAACATAGAATTCATTAATTTATTGTACCTGACATTTCTGGTCATATTTCTAATTTCCTCTACCATTTCTTCGACACTTCTTTTTCTTATAACCCTTTTAAAAAATACTTGCATTTCAAACCCTCTTTGTTATACCTTGCCACTAAATTCCGGCTTTATATTTCATATAAATGTTCTGTTCTTTTAATATTCACATTAGTTCTTAGTTAATGCTATTATTTCTCATCCTATAATTATACCTTCCTATTCTCCTTTTACCACAACTCCTCTGTATGACAGTTCAGAGCATTAAACATCCGTGGTGACAGCCCTTGTCTCCTGCAGGAGAGGAATGTGAAGTAAATGAGCTCAGAATAGCTGTCCTAGGTGAGAGGTTCTCCATCACAACGTGTGTGGTGGGTCTGAGAGAGGCAAAGTCTTGTGTTTGGCATCCAGACTGGTGACTTGTGGCGTTTTGGAGGGTGGCACAGCATCAGACTAGGGACCCTTGTACCATAACATTAGGCAGTGAGTAATTTCAGGGAATAAAATGTCTGCTGCAATACTGAGGGGAGAAGGTGTTTACTGACTTGAGAGATCAACCACAAGATCTGATGCCTGTTCTGTGACATTTTTGAGAGTGTCCAGTTTCAGACATAATCAGAAACAAACCTCATCATCATCTCAGGAGTTGTGCTCTGTAGTTCATGTTCTCACTGAGCCCTGAAAGCTGGGCAGTGCCAGCTGTGCCTCTGGGGCTAGTGAAGCCTGGTGTGTGTCCCTCATGCAGACAGCTCCTGGCAAGCCTGGCAAGCACCAAACCATGATCTTGTTCTGTAGGGAAACAACTGCTGTGTCATCTGCTACAGCGTCTGCTCAGAAGGTGATGACTCAAATGTCATAAATACTTTTCCCACCAAGGCGTGGTGTGTAGTGTCCAACAGCCAGGGTAGATAATATCACTGAAAAAGAGGAGTTCCCTTGTCTCAAACATTGTCCCTTATGCACAGATGTGAGCAAAACTGATGCTGGTAGAAATAGGTAGAAATCAGAATGACTGAGCTCTGGATTCACAGATTGAATCAGTGAATATTTGTAACTGTTTTTCCATTCCTGATTCTTCCACATGGGACAGAAAAATGTCCCATGTCTGCTCTGTTTATCCCCACTTGTTGTTTTTTTCCCTGTAGAACATTCAATTCTTATTGTGCTGTAAGATTATACTTCAGCAATGCTTAGCTCTGAGAAGCAATATTCAACCAACAAAGTCTCCTGGTGACATCCAGCTTTAGTAGAGTTACACAAGCAAGGGTTTGAGATACATGAGGCATAGTGGCCTGGATTTCTTCCCAAGGAATTACATTTATGCTACTGAAGTGTAACTAGTTGTGCAGAATGTTCCTACTTAGGGGAAACTGATGAAATTTATTTTGTTTTAAAGGATTTATTGGAAAGTAAATTGGCTATAAATGGTATGGGCTACACTGTCCATTTAAATCAAAATAGTTGTAGTGAATTAAGAAACTGGTTCTACAAATGAATTTGCTTGCAGCAATACTGGTCTGACTGATTATAACAGTTTTATGGCAAAACCATACCCAGTTGTAATTCCCATTCACAGAAGTCTGGATTGATTTATTGGGTTCAGTCCTGAAAAAGTTACAAATTTATCTGCTTTTCAGAGGAGGTACAACTGCCTTCCTATAGCTTTTTCTTGGCTTGGAGCAGTGGTAGAATTGCTGAAAACTATTCAAAGAAAAAATATTGTTTCTTTGTGAAACTAAAATTTTATCTAGCAAGTGTTGCCCATAATTCTTTGATGTGACAAAGGCAAAATTTTCAAATATCTTGCTTCATATATGCTCCACTCTGATTGTGCACCAATTACCTTTGTCAAACATTTTTTCAATTTTTTTTTATTTTTAGGATAAATCAGATAAATTAATTTAATCATGCCACTCTTTATATCTTTTTTGATTAGCAAAGAAATATTTTAACCATATCCTGCAAACTGCTGTTGCTTTTTTAACCCTAAGGTTATGAGGGGATTCATACCCAAGAGCTGATAGTGAATTAACTTAATAAATACCTGTATTAGTACATTAATATTACTTTGTTTGAGGTAGATAGACCAGGTAAGCTGAGTGGAGCTCAAAATGCTGACATATAAAAAATATATAAAAACATGTTTACACCTGTTATATAAAGAAGGAGCCTAAAGCTATCTTAAAAATAACAGCCTTCTGCTTTCTTCCTAGATACCTTCCAGTAGTTGAATATTGAACAGGAGATGAATTCTGATCACTGGACAAAATAATGTGTCTCAATTTGAATGTTAAAAACTACTGCTGAGCCTATGAATTAAAAATTCTGTCACTGGAGAAAACTGAAATAAATTACTTCTTACTTGAAGTAGATAGACTTCAGGCATTTTTAAACAGAAGAAATCCCTATAAAAATGCAATTTTCATTGCTGACCCTAAAACTGGCACATGAGGGTTCCAACTGTAGGTTCTCTACCTATTTAACAAGGATTAATTTAGGAGGCATACATTTTAGGATTGGAAAATAAATCAATTCTCATTGGGGCTGGTGTGTTGTCCTTAGGTTTTCCATTATATTGCTTGTTGAACTCTGAAGTGTCTACCTTAGTGACAGAACGGACAGAATATTTTTAAACTTTTTGAGATTTTTTCTGGCAATTAGGACTTGGTGCACGCACCCCCAGATTAATAATCATACTGTGCAAGATATATGATGAGTTTAAACTCTTTGTAAATGTCCTTGATGGAGAATTTGAAGATGATTCCTTAGGAAAACCAAGACAAAAATAAAAAATGGAAATGGAAGCTTTTTTGTGCTTTTTATGGGCATTGGTTTCAAAGTCAAGTTAAAGAGACATGAGAAGGGTAACTTGTCCTCCACTTTCCCTTGAGGATCATCAGAACCCTGATCCACTTAGAGAATGAAAATCTCTTCAGCATGGCTAACCCTTTCCCTGAGCAGGTCAGCCATCCATGGAGCTGAGTGCAATAACTTTGCAGGAATTATTAAGAATAGATATAACTGATAATGGTTACTTAAATTATTTTTCTCTATATCTAATGAGCTATCAGGTCAAAAATGTTGAGTTCAGGCTAGAAGAAGAAGAACTAGTTGGACTGATTGGACTTTACAATGAAAAAGGACTTTGCTTTATGATGATAATTGCTGGCTATATGCCCATCATGACACTTTCTGCCTCATAGCTCCTCTTTGCCTTTCAGATTTGGGGATTTGACACTGACTAACTTTTGATTGAAGAATGAACTTTAATGAAAGTGAACAAGCACAGTGGTGATTGACTCAGAGCTCTCTCCAATATGCAACAATCCAGCACCACACATTGTCTTTCCTACCCTGAAAGAATGATGAAAGATGGACCCCAAAGTCATGGGCTTAATGAACTCAGCAGACTTTTATAGGGGTGGTCCACAGATTAAGGGAATGTCTGTGTGTATATCTGAAAGGACAGGAGAGGTGATGGTATAGTGGTCAGTGTGGGACCTGGCATGATGTAAATTGTATGGAATATGGGATGGATACTGCCCTCGTTTCAGCTGGAATAGACTTAATTTTCTTCATTGGTGTAGGGCCATATTTTGTATTCAGTATGAGAATAATGCTGGTGGTTACTGAGCAATGCTTACCCCAAATCAAGGGCTTTTGATGTCTCATGCTCTGCCAGAAAGCAGTGCACAAGGAGCTGTGAGGGATCATGGCCAGGAGAGCTGACCCAAACTGACCAAAAGAATATCCCACACCAGAGAATATCATGCCCAGTATATAAAATGGGGGGAGTTGACCAGGATGGGCCAGTTGCTGCATGGGGACCGGATGGGCATTTGTCAGTGGTTAGTGAATACTTGCATTCTGTATCTATTGTTTCTCTTGGGTTTTATTTCTTCCTCTGTTCCCTTCCTTTTTCATTATTATTTAATTTTTTAATCAATTAACTCTTATTATGCCAGCCCATGGTTTTTACCTTTTATCCTGGTTCTTCCCATCCCACTGTGATGTGCAGGTAGTAAGTGAGCAGCTGTGTGGAACTCCGGTTGATGGCCATGACAGCAATATTTCTCACGCAGTATTATTTGGCATATTTCAAAAGTTATGAATATGGATTGGAAAATTGGTAGGAATAATGCTTGTTCCTACTTATTCTGAGGTGTGACTGCTGTAAAGTTATGAAATAACTGTCAAATCAGCAAACTTTGTTGGGTTATGTAAATGCTGAGGAAAATTATAAGTCTCTTCATAGAAATCTCTCTTGGTCTTGGACAGAACAATCTTAGGCCAATTCAGCTGAAATTAAATGAAACCTAAAAGTAGTTCCTCTAACAATCCTTCACAATATCATAAAAATATATTTGACAGCATAAGATAGTTCCTGAAATGAATTCATTTGAAAAGCTTGGGGCAAAAGCTGACTGAAAAATTTGTCATTTTCTCAATGTAGAAGTGCATAAACTACTTCAAATATTGACACCAAAGAAAGAAATAAAAGACTCTGAGATGCAAATCTGCGTGAAACACTAAATACTCTCATAAAGCATATTGGCACTATAATGAATGGAAAAAGAATGCATTGATGAGCAAAAAAGTATGTATTCTAGGTGTTTGGAGAGAAAGTTGAAAGAATTCAAACTGAAGTAGACCTTGCATAAGGATATAAAACTGCCATTCAAGGGTTTTATGGACACAAGGATAAAAGAGGAAAAAAAAGAAAAAAAGTAATTAATTATGAAATAGAAAGAACAAGTTGAGCCTAAAGAAAAAAAAATCTTTTTGTTTTTGATAAGATAGTGATCTGAACAGAGAAAATACAGTAGAACTGTGTTGCCTGACCTCCATGAAGCATTTGTTGTGACCATACACAGGAAATTCAGTCAAATGCATAGTGCAGAGGTGTAAAGCAAGTAGAAAAAATTTTAGGATGATCTAGGATCATTAGGATGAATCTTAGGATGAACCATCTTAGAATGATCTTTAATCACCTTGACAGAAAAGGTAAAAAACAAGTAGTTGGGACTAGTAGTTGGGAGTTAATACAGAAAATAATTTGAGAAGAACTGAATGGGCTTGTGAATTAGAAATACAGGAATAAATCAAATAAAGGAAATAAATTATTAATTTAGTCTTTGATTTGACCACTGGTGCTCCATTTACTTCTGAATGGAAACTGGCTTCTGAAATCAAATTCTTGAATAACAAAATTATAGTGAGATTATTACTGTTAAAGAACAAGACAGAGATTTGCAGCTCTATGATACAGGAGAAGGACCTCAGCTTGAGTGAACAGTGTGCCGCTGCCAGTGGGATTTTGGGTGGCATCAACCATTGCCTGACCAGCAGAGACAAAGAAACCACTGTCCCACTGTGCTCAGCCCTTGTCCAACCACACCTGGAACACTGTGAAGTTTTACTTTACAAAAACTGCTCTGCAAAAAATATGTGAGCAGGCTCAGAGCTGTTTGTTCAGTGTTGAGAAAGGAAGGCATAGGGGAGACCTTATCATCATGTTCCACCACTTATAGGGTGGCTACCAGAAAGAGCGAGACTCCCTTTATTACAAGAAATCACCTGGAACAGCGAGGGGTTATGGGTGCAAGTTACTCCTAGGGAGGTTCTGATTGGACAGAAAAAGAAAAAAAAAATTCTCAATGAAAACAATCAGCTATTGGAATAATCTTCCCAGGGAAGTCGTGGATTCCCCAATGTTGGACACTTTTAATATTCAGTAGGTCAGGCTCAGTAGGACCATCTTGTCTGGACCAAGATTTTGCCTAAAAAGATTGTACTGGATGATCCTTGAGGCCCCTTCCAACTTGGTGTTCTATGAATCTATGTTTTATAGTATTAATAGGAAATGTGATGCAAATGGCATGTACATATATCTTGGAATGTAATCTCAACAGATTGTGTTAATGCCATTATATACTGGCCCTGCAGAGAGAGGAAAATCTATTTTAATTTTTCTTAGGCATTTTATGAAGATGATCATAGCAAGTATACTCAGGTACATTTTGCCTGGCACTCCTGAATTCTGTGAGATTTGATCTTTGAGTTTACTGAAATCACTTAGAAAGTAATTGTCTAACTACAGCTGAGAAATTGACTTAGTAAGTTCCTTGAGTATTGTATTACTTTCTGTTTCTGAGCAAATTCAAATTACAAAGATGAGGCTGAATATCTGAAGAGGGGAAATATTCTTCTTTTCCTCCCCCTTCAGTTATAATATGTGAATTAAAATCCATAAACTTCAGGGTATCTGAAAAATTTAAGCACTGAAATACAATAAATACATTCATTTATAATTTTCAAGGAACAGATGTAGAATGTTAATAGCACTACAGCTGAGGCATGAAGTCCTACTTTTGCTACAGCACTTAGTAAAATATATTGCAACCACTTGGCCTACAAGCATTGATCCAATCTATGTAGATTATGCATTATAATTTTTTATTTATTTATTGTAATTTGCATCAATCATTTTCTTAATTGCTTGGAAATATGCAGCTGTACCTTCAACTTAGATATATGCTATCATATACAGAATACAGGGAAAATGATAGAGTAGAAACTCTTTTCAAAGACCAGACACCCCAGCTGAAATATGTTACATTTATTCACAGTTTGGGTGCCAGACTCTCTGTCGTGTCACCTGAACCTTGACCTAGAATGACCAAACTCTAGTCATGCAAGAAAGTCTTTTATCATCCTAGTTTCTTCAGTCCTTTCAACAAATGTTGTCAATTATGTCATTTAAATATGTTGGGCATGGTGAAAAATTGCCTGCTAAGACTAGTCTTTAAGGTGAGATATAGTCATCTCTGAACTCAGAAGACAGAAAATGAGACTCCCTGTCCCAATCTCCTTTAATTTACAATGCTCTTTATTTCCCCCCTCCTGCCTCTAGAAGGGCTTTCAGCATTATCAGGACATGCACACTTCTGGTAGTGAAAGGTCACTGATTAATTCCCTCTACAACACAGTGCTTTGTGAACTTTTCAGATGTAAATTCTATTGTTCTGCTTGTTGGAGAACATGTAACTGGAAAACATAAGCCTGTTCCAAGCTAAACCATGAATGCAAAAGGACAAAAAAGAGGATTCTTTATAGAAGCATTACTAATTAGGTGAAAGAAATTAATCTGCAAAGGGCCTGGGTCTGCAACGTTGCTTTGGTTGTAACACTCTGAAGGGCTTCTCCTCAGTGGTTCTCAGTAAAGCTTGTTTCCCTAAGTATAAGCATTGCAACTTTTGCTCAGAATCAGGATTATTTAATTTTCATGAAAGGAAAACAAAGAAAAAAGGAGAAAAATGTCTGCTGATGAAAACTAAGAATAGCAATAATATTCATTGCATGGGAGCTGACTTTAATTGCTTCACCTTGGGGTTTGGGGGGGCAGATTGCAACAGTAATGCTTTTTATTTTAAAAGTAATACACTGATAAGTAAATTTATTTCATGTCATTCTCTGAACTTTCAATTCTGAAGAGATGCATGGTGGGCTTTTTTGTGCATGTCATATTGCACTAGACCCAAATGATTTTACGCTTCCCCAGATCAATGTAGTTTCTCTTTCCTGAAGTTCTTGAATATTTCTAGGTACAGCCTTTCAGTTTAAAGCCAGGACAGGGACATTTTGAATTCTAGTAAATGCCTCCATAGGTAACTACTAGATCAGATATTAACATATTTCAAAAATAACACGAAAATTACATTTTCCTTAGCACAAGAAGTAAACAGCCACCTGATAAATCAATAAAACACTTCTACACTTCTCTTTATTTCCCTTCCTCTGTTTCCTCGCTACTCGGTGTCCTACTGGATTTGTATCAGCATAATTTCAGAATTACAAAACGTCTTTTGTTATCACAACCTCTCTTTGCCTTTGATTTTCACTTTCTTCTTTTAATTTCTTTTGTCTTTATGAGCATTGACATCCTGTTTCTTTGATAAGGTTCCAAGAGAAGCTCTTCTGCAAAGTGTCCCTAGATTATAGTCAGGGCTAAGTTTTTTTTTTAACTAAAGGAATAAGACAATTAGAAAACTGTATTAAAAAAAAAAAAAAGATATCTTAATTTCTTTCATTAAAACCCATTCTGTTCTCAAGCACTTTGTACAAAAAGACCACCTTAGTTGCACAGTCTCAAGGATATGTAGAGTTTTGCTAATTTGGTGTGCACAATGCCTCTTCTGCTTTTCTGTACCACACAAGAGAGGACTTAAATTCATGCAAGAGTTCTCATAGATTACTTTGAAAACTGCATTTAAGTACATACCCTGGTGAGCATACTCTGCCCCAATCTTCAGGCAGAAAATAACCCCTGTACCAAGGACACACCTGATTCAGCATGGAAAATGAAAGGAGGAATTTGCAAAGGATTAGAGCTGTTTCATGTTATCTACTCGGACAAGATGGGAACAACTTTCAATATGTGAATATACAATGGAACGTCTTAGGCAGTTCAATGTGGTTTCTAAAAACAGTTAAGAACAGATGGTTATCTTTTCTGCAATTGAAAGTCACAGTTTTCATTAGTTTGAATTAGTGTTTGAAACTATACATTTGCTATCATGGAAAATTATTGAAGACTTTCATGAAATTGAAGTGATGCTTCCTCCTTTTGTAGCAAGCATGTTCTAATCTTAGCATAGATGAAATTATAAAATGTAGAAAAACTGAGTCATTTCTGTCTTGTAGGAGCCTTTACTTCAGCCATTTCTCTGTTATGTTCCATTGACTTCAAAATATGTTTTTAAAAACCGCAATTTAATATCCAGCACCTGCAAAATATTGTGAAGTATTAGGAACAGTTGTAATGAAAACTGACTGCAAGCGTCATAACAACAGGTGACATTATTCATAACCTACAGTTATAACAAGGTTGTGATGTAAACTCAGTGATCATAGATGAAATAAGCCAGCTACAAATGTGAAAATATCCTGAACTTTAGAAGTAATACAACCAAATATAATAAATCTTGCCTGCAAATGTAATAAGGCCCTTAACTGAAATGTAATAAAATCTATCAACAGCTGCAATGTATATGGAACATATTATATAGCTTTACTATGAATTATACCCCCTGCTGTTTATGGACTCCACAATGTCATGCTTTGTCTTCTTCCAGAAAATCAAGTGCTATGGGACTAAGTGTTTTCCAATTTATATTAAGTATGACAGTGTGCTAATACAAAAATGTTGAGGGTGAAAATGAAATTTTGAATCCAGATGTGCTCCTTCATCATCCGTTAGCATAAGAGAAAGGATGTGGTCAACCACATGTGGCTCAAACACTTCCTCAGCTAGACAAGGTAGGAACTGAAATGGATGTTCTGGGTAACTAATATGTTCCTCTGCTCCTAACAATGTAAATATGTACACAAAGAAAGAAGGAGTTTTGTGGAGTGATGCAGCAGGGGAAAAGTTCAATCTCCCTGATCTTTACATGCCTTTCTTTTTTGGCTTCTGAAATTTTATTTGAGGATAATATATATCATTTCCTAGGAAGTGTCGAGTTGTGACTTCTTTATTGGACTCCTATTCCAAGAAATGAGAAGAAAGATCTGATGTGATGTGTCTCACTGGCTGCCATCTGTATGTGATAATCCTATGCACCCCTAAAGCTCCTGAAATGACAAGAAAAGCTAGTACTGCAGCCTAGGAGAAACCTAGGCAGTTCTAAGGTGAAATATCAAAGGAAAGATCTTGATGGTTTCTTTGTGTGCAGAGGTGACTTGATCTTCAGTGGGCTAAATCCTTTGCTATGGAGGACATGCTTCTGACAGTTATGATGATTTTATAGTGACCCATTCCCAACACAAATGTTTCCATTGCAGAAGTAATGCACAAAAATGAGCTATTACATAGGTTCAAAGGCTGTTATATTGTGCCATCTGAAGCAACACCCCTATCCCTGGTTTTCTTTCTGTCACAGTGCATTATGGATACAAATATGGCATCATGTCATCGCAAGTTCTTGGATAGTCTCCTGAAACTTCCAGTAGCACACAGCTTGCTATTAATATCTCAACTTACAAGCCTAACAATATTGTGTCCTTAAAAAGTTATTAGAGAGCACTTTTGGTAGAACTTAACAATGGATTAAAGTATCTTGCATTCCAAGGCAGGAATTAAAACCTGCAATCTATCTTTAAAGGTTGTTGTAGAGAATACTGCTGCTACTCTGTGAGTACAGAGGGACAAGTAAAGTTATTTGGTAAAATTTGAACTGGGCTTATTTTTTTTTAATAAAACAATTGTGGGCCTAAATCCCGCTAGGCACTTCTGTACATATATTAAAATGTAAGTCTTTATATATTTATGTAAGGTTACATAAGTCATATAGGATCTCAGAAGGTAGAATTTGAGATTAGGGAAATAAAACACGGTTATGGTAAGTTGCAACAGAGAGGAAACAGTAAAAATGACTGTCAGAAATGTAAACACCACAAAGCAATAGGAAAATTAAGAAAACTCCTTTGTTCTCTATTTTTAAATTTAATTAATTGTTACTTACAACAAAAATATATAAAATATTTTCAATTGTTTTAGGTTGACAGTGTCACTTCAAGGCTGCCATTACCATAGGTCTTGCTTTCAGCTGAAGATCCATCTGGATTTAATAACCGTTCTATATTTTATTGTATTTTGATTTCCAATTTGGAACTGTGGGAGACAAATGACTGCTTTACTAAATTAAGCTCACGTCCATTTATTTCACAAATGGTATTCCCAAATAATTCTATATCATTTGTAAGGAAGTCACATACAGTACACTGGTCATGTAGACAGTATTTCAATTAAATTTGCTCAATTTTTTCAATATGGTTCTTAACTTTTAACATATTTTTAATACTTAAACATTTATGTGGTATGAGATAGATCTGAGAAGATAGGTGTGCTATTTTGTCTGAAAAAAACCAGAAATAGCCTTGCACTAAGAGTGGTGGAGACATGAGCTCAAATTCAAAGGTCAGAGCTATCACTACTGTTCTAAGAATTTGATTTCATTGCTCAACATTTTCATGTCCTGTGCAAACTGTCATGCCTGCAGCCATGCTTTACTTTTCTACTTAATACTTGACTAACTGTGCTAGTTTTGGCTGTGGTAGAGTTAATTTTCATCACAGTGGCTGGCGTGTGGCTGTGTCTTGGATTTATGGTGACCACAAGGTTGATAATATAGAAATGTTTCTGGTTTTGCTGAGCAGGGCTTGCACAGAGCCAAAGCCTTTAGTGCTTTTTGTACTGTCACACTGATGAGGTGACTGAGGGTACATGGGAGGTTTGGAACAGACACAGTCAGAACACAAGTCACAGTCAGGTGACCCAAACTGACCCAAGGACTATTCCAGACCATGTGGCATCCTACTCAGGGCATAAAGTGGGGGGAAGAATGAGAAAGGGGAGGACATTTGGAATGATGGCATTGGTCTTCCCACATAGTGTTATATGTGAGTGAGCCCTGCTGTCTTGGGCATGGCTGAACACCTGTCTGCCCATGGGTGCAGTGAATTATGGTCTACTAATTTTTTTACTTTTCTTGAGTGCATGCTTTTGCTTTGCCTTTGAACTGTCTTTATATCAGCCCACAAGTTTTCCATATTTTACCCTTCCCTTTGTCTCCCTGATCTCTGTGGTGGGGGAGTTAGTGAGTGGCTGCTTGGAGCTTAGTGGCTGGTTGGAGTTAAACCACAACACTGAAAAAGAGCTTGGTACTCTAAAAGAACAGGGATCTAAACTTACGGCAATTCTTTTTGGGATATAAGACCAAATGAAAACCAAAGTCACCAAAATCTTTAGACTGGTGACTAATGATTTCCCAAAAACACCCATAAGCATATTGAAAAGGCTAAAAAGGGCATCCAGAAACGTTAATTTTAACATTACATTGTTCAAATAGTAGAACTTTTTTGGATTAATTTGGCAATAACTACCCACTGTAGTAGTATGGTAGCAATGGCAGACTTTAAACAGTGGCAGACCTTAAACAGTGTAGAGCATGGGTGGGAAAGGGGGCTGCCTCTAGTGATGGTCTGATACCAAATATTCCCTCTTGGAACAGAACGGGAGCTCCAAAGGCACTGCAGTTCCAGGAATACATTTATTTTCTTCCTGTCCAAAGGAAAAGAAATAGCACAGCTGCACCACAGTGCAATGCAGTCCAGAAGTTCAGGGGCATCCTCATGAGATGTTGCTTTTTCCTAGAGCTCTTTGGGGAGGTGTAACTACTCACCACTCCTGACTCCCAGCTGACACAAAACATAGTGGAGCATTAAATGAAATGCACAGCACTGACATTTCAAACCTTCCTTGTGCCAGAAAATGGAACACCTGCACTGGACAATAGGAAATGGATGATCAAGCAAATTTGTCAATTTTTAAGAATAATGCTTTACGCCAGATCCTAAAAATGAAAGCCATGAATGAAAGACTATGGCAGTGAAAATCCCTCCAAACCCTATGTGTATGTAACAACTTAGTTATACTCTTTGGTCACCTGTTTTTTTGATTAATATGTTGAGGGTTTTTTAATGAGGTGAAAATATGAAAGAATTTGAAAACTTATACCATTTAGAGCTCCTCCTAAAGACAAATGATACTTAAATACATCCAGAAGAGAGATATTAGGAAAATTCCCTTATGACTCAGTTCCTCTCTCTACTGTCAATAGTAATTGTTGAAGTATTACCATTCAACGTTTAAATTTAAACCAGGAATCTCCTATCATTTATAACAACAAAGAATATTCTTAAAATGAAACTTGGTTATTATCCTTGTCAAAGAGTAACACCTAAAATGTTAATTTTACCCCACAAGATAGCTAAAGGGATGATAATGACAAGTGAAAAATGAATTACTGTTGTAAGCATGGAGTTTTATTTTTATCTTAATTGAAATTTTCTGGGAACCAATTTCAGAACAACATGTCATTCTATTAGGCTCTTCTTTGTTTCTTATTCTTAAGGTTAAAATGTCTGTATGTCTTTAGCATGGTGATATTATGAAATTCTTCAGCATAGGAAAATATTTTTGATACATTCCAGTTTTGCAGTTTTAGATAAAAATGGAAAGTAACTGGAAAGCAGTTATTGTTACTATATTAAACAGAAATGTCTTATGATTTAAAGGAATTTTAAAGTATTTATAATTTGTCATATTTGTAAGTGTTTATATTTGTCAAATCCCTTCAGAATATTATTGGGAATTAATTTTACATTTTGTTCCTTGGGGTCATAGTAGTTAGTGGCATCTTTTTCTTTGAACAGGCATCACAATAGCACAGACAGAAGTCATGATGTGGAAAACCAAAGGTCTTACTAAATTTCTTATGATACTGTTGTTGTTCAATCCCATCTCTCAGATAAATAGGAGACTTACACATAAATACTCAGATCATGATGGCAGGTGATTTCTTCTTTCTGTTGCTCTGACGGTGGCTCAAAAAAAGCACCAAGATACTGTTGTCTCACATTAATCAATCCTGTGTATTTATATTTATGGATATATATATGTATATATGTATATTTTTATGTAAATATGCATACAAATACACACCCTTGCATATATATCCAAGTGCATTTATGGTTGTTGCTATGGCAGAGTTTTGCTAATTTCTGAGAAATAAAAAAATAAATACCACCAGAGGGCTCACAAGCTATTTTATTTTTTATGTCAACAACTGTCTAAATCAATGAACACTGGGACTTACACTTTGCCCATAATTAAATCTCCCACATGTTTAATATTTCTATGAAGATATCTAGGTGTCCAGGTACCAAGGTGAGGGTGCATTATCCCTTCTTCTGACCCCAGAATCTCATTTCAATATTGCTATAATTTTTATGCTTGGTAAAAGAGTTCACTCTAAGCCCAGGGAGTTTACTTCTCTCTAGAAAAGCAATTGCTGTCTTGAGCTTAGATGTGCCTGAAGTGCAATACCCTCGACATTGGTTGGTAGCCTATAGATCACAAGTGCATGCATGCAAGGTGATATAGTTGTGCAATCTATGCAAAGACAGATGTGGGATAAGTAAATAAATTGCCTACATTAAAGAACCTTCTAGGAAAGCTATTCAGAAGACATACCACCTCCTCTTCTGTGAACTGCGTATGTATTTTATTGCCCAGGTCAGCCACCTCTACCTTAAGAAATAATTCTGATTCCAAGGCTCTTCCATGGCAGACAGATTGCTGATCCTTTAAACGCCTCTCGGGGCCACCTGGGTTGAAGCAGGCTGGCAGCAAACAATATAGTTTGCATGTACTGACCATATACTAAAAACTGGGAACAAGGAAGAGAAAATTCCTGAGAAAATGACACTGTTATAAGGTCCTTAGATGGTAGATTTGAGAAAAAAAAACTAAGGAAAAACAAATTTGAAATCAGATAGGCTGACATAACTAACTGCACACATACAGGGCCAACAACGATCATAAAACCCTTTCTGCAGGGCTAACGTGGGAAAGTCTGAGAGATTCATCTTCATGTATTGAAACCCAGCCCCAAATCATCTCCAGTCCCTTTATTCCCTCCCCACAACCACCAGCATCACTCTCTCAGTAGCTCTTATTCTCCCTTCCTTCTTGGTTTTATTCGTTGCTTGTGATCTCTACCAAAGCTGGCTTTGCTCTTAAACCTCCCTTTGATTTCTCTGCTTCTCTAATTCCTTTCCTTCCCTCTTTGTTTTCATTCCCTTTGCTTGATGCCAGAGCCTGTATTTTCAATTCTTCCCACCCTTGTGCTCTGAGCTCCTCACTCCCCTCTCAGCGCTCTCCACCTGACTAATCCCCAGCACTGGCTCCTTACCAAAAGCACTACTTCCATTTCTGTTCTCATGCTGTCAAACACATCTGGAATAAACTCACTTCCTCAACTTAAACATAATTCTCTTATCTGAGCTTGTCTAAAGATTTTTACTTTTCTTTCTGAGCAAACTCAAGCTGCAAATTGCCTATCATTGCTCTCTACTTCATAGTTCACTCTAAAATTTTCTGCCCTCAGCACTCTGCCACTTTCTGCAAAATCCCCCTCACAATCTTTCCCACATCCTCCATCTCTAAGGGGTGTAAACCCCCTGCAAGGTTTGAGTGAGCAGCATCCTTCATCACCATTAGTAAATTTCTGTTTTTAGTGACCAAATGCAGTGATCAGACTTTAGAAATTGTAATTAACAAAAATTAATATTACCCAAGAATGACATTTGTCTTCCTTAGCACTTTTCATAGGTTTGATTTAACATGAACAAAAAATAAATTTCTAAATAAATATTCCTATTTGGTTATCTTTAAACATTCTGTTTCCATCTGCTTTTCTTTTACAGCAGACATAACAAGAAGGTGCTTAAAACTTGCTTTTATTAGGAATATGCAATTGAAACCACTTCAAAGCAAGACTTAGTAAAATATAAAGTAGATGATGACCATTGATTATAATTTCATTTGAGTTGAAAGACTTAATTGTTATACATCTTGAAAGGACAGTATTCAACTCAAGCAAAAGATTTTAATTTATTTATTTTTCTTTTAAACTCTCATTGGGTTTATCTCAGAATTTTTGGTTTCACAGATGCTTTTGTTCACAAGGTAATAATTTTAACAAGAACAGAATTGATGAAGTGTTTTTCTTAATGTCCATGATATTTGTAGGCATAAGACTGGTACTGTGGGTTGTGTCTGCTCAACTGCTACCATTGTTACCGATGAAAATAAAAACACTGATCCAGTGAAGAAAAATATTTGATTGGGAGAAAAAAAATATTGAATTTATTTACAACTGAACAGCAATTTGAAGCAGTAAATGGAGGTTTTGTCTGTATTACCTTCAATGGAAGATATTTTTATTTCTTTTCCTCCAGTACTGACTCTAGTTTAAATTTTCACTATGTTTATGCAATCTACATTTTCTGTGAGGCTTCTGTATACCTTCTATTCTTATTTTGTAACAGTTAATTTTCAGATTTAATTCTGGTTAAAATGGCAGTTTCTGTTTCCATTAATGTGGTACATATATTTAAAAGTATTACCTATGAAGAGAAAATATGGAAAAACTGGATCTTGGTGAGAGAAAGATTTTCCTCTAGGATTGTGGTTTAGCCTTAGCCAGCAGCCAAGGCCCACCCAGCTTCTCACCAGCAGGAATGAGGGAAGAACCAGAAGAGTAAAAGCTGGAAAGATCTTGGATGGAGATAAAGACAGTTTAGCAGGAAATGAAACAGCAGTGCACACAGGCAAGGGAAAAGAAGGAATTAACTCACTGCTCCCTACAGGCAGGGGCTCAGCCATGTCCAGGAAAGCAGGGCTCCATAACCCATACCAGTGACTTAGGAAAACAAATAACTCCAAATGTCCCACTCTTCCTCCTTCTTCCCCTACTTTATGCACTGAGCACGATGTCACTTAGTCTGGAATATCTCTTTGGTCACTTTGTGTCACCTGTCCTGGCTGTGTCCCCTCCCAGTTTCTCATGCACTGCCAGCCTCCTCACCAGTGTGGCAGTGCAAAAAGCAGAGGAGGCCTTGGCTCTGTGTGAGCCCTGCTCAGTGATAACAAAAACATCTCTGTATTATCAGCCCTATGTTCATCTCAAATTCGAGACATAGCCCCATACCAGCCACTGTAAAGAAAATTAGTCCAGCCAAAATCAGAACATATACATTTGGAATTAAACCAATTTTATCTGCTATCTATGTTGATATTAAATGATACTAGATGTGAAAAAAATACTGATTAGCAGAGGCTATGTGTGGAGGAACCTTCTTGACCAGGACACTTTTGCTGCAAACATCATCCAGCAATTGGTTTGTTGTTCTTCTAATCATTTTCTAACATGCATGCACATTTATTACCCAAGTGTTTCCTCAAAAATCCACTCTGCATATGCAAGACGAACACACAATGCAGTAAAGCAAAGAGCTGTGGAGTAGAAAATTGAGTAAAGTTGCAATATATGTTCTTCATTGGTTGACACTGAAGCAACAGTAAAGGGTGTGAGAGTAATTTGCTGGTCTGAACCCTTATCTTAGAATCTTAATCCTTTGCCTTTGTTTTAGACAGATTCTGAGCTCCCTGGAGCTTAGTGTATTAAAAATGCCCTGGTCCTGAGTCAGTCAGTTGTTTAACATAATGTTGAACATATGCACAATTGTAATGACAGTCAGTTCAAAGCTTTGGCTCCTTTGCCTATACTGCATTTCAGCTGAGTTGGATAGCCCACTGAACTTCCAGTATGACCCATAATACTGGGCATTTGCTTTTTAGGACTGCCAAAAATGCTAAGACACACTTTTATCACAATGCTATGACCTCTTAAATCAGCTCCCATTGATCTGAAAGATCAAAATTCCAAGGGTAAACATCAGTATAGATAAGAACAGAAACTGGAGAAGGAAATAAAACTGGATAGAGAAGACTAAAATGCATAGAACATGACAATGGTCAGTGACACATTTACCAGAGGGCATCTTTTTTTCGCCTCTTGTGTTAGTGCTGCTTCTTGGGGTATGCCCTCTGTGTCACTTGTCTGGGAGGCAGCCATAACCCTGGGCAGCCTCTTGTCACTTTACCATCTGCATCCAGCTCAATACCTATCAACTGATAAGCAGCACTGCTTTTTAAACCTTAGCTAAAGCACTTCCAAAGCTCACGCTTCTATAAAACCTTTTCTCTGCCTATATCACTTATATTAGTATATGTAAAGCTCATCCTTAGGAACTGGATAGTTTTAATAAATGCTTCAGAAGCCATTTTTTAAATTAATAAATTTTAAAAAAGTATAACTGAAGCAATAATTGTAGTCAAAATATCTCAGACATATAGGAATTTTCACTGCCATCCGTGTATTTTCAAGGTGACAACACAAAATATTTCTCATGATATTTTCCAATATTTTTTTTTATCTTTGTGTCACTAGGATGGTTACTTTTCTTTACATGAAGAATTCACACTTTAATTAGTAACCAGTCTTACAGAGAGTTTTGAAACTGGCAAATGCTGGAAACAGTGTAAATTGACATAGTAAGATTCAAAAGTTTACCTTAATTCAGGCTTTACAACAAAGTAGTCATATTTTCCCCTTCCTTTGTAAATTTAACTATGGAATGGTCTCATCCTGTCTGCTTATTTCAAGTATGATATGAGATTTTTGCATCTTGGGGGACACTGACTGTACCATTGAGAAAAGAGATTCCAAGTCTTTCATTTAAGATGCAACATTCAATTAAGTCTTCATTTTAAAGTTTCAACACATGACACTAACAATGTTTTTATCAACCCCATTTTCAGCAGAAAAGTTTGGAATGGTTTTATTTAGATGATAGCATATGAAGAAGAATAACAAAATATCTGAATTTGGGATAATAATGAAGAGAAATGTTTTTGCATTTAGGGCTCTGAGATAAAATTTGTTTTATGCTGCATTCTATTGTTAATTGAAAAGTATTAGTGATCTTCTGTTTGTCCTGTTTTTTTAATAGGAAATACAAAATTATTTATTATTCATGATTTAGTTAAAATTTCATAGCTCACAAAACATCTCATGAAGGCAGTTCAATTTTTCTTCTTATACTTACATGTCTACCAACGTGTTCCAATTAATCTCACTTTTGATGGTGAATATACATCACCACTTATGGTTTCTGTTGTTTGTGAAAAGTACTTTGGTCATCTCTGACTACCTGAAAACCTGGCTGATAAGCAAGAATTCCAACTCTTTAGAATTTTCTCTGAATTGCTTGGGTTATGACAATGTTTTCAGTATTTAGTTTGTAAATTCCCTGATTTGCATGGGGAGTTTCACACTTGTGTAGTGTGTAAATCCAGCAAGACCTATTGAATATTTTTAGTCAAGATTGTGGGGAAAATATGAATATTAATTGCTACTTTCAGACATAACCAAAGGATATGGGAATAGTTGCCCCACCAGGCTGGAGCAGCACTGGTAGAGCCTGTGCATCTGGCTGCTCTCTGCAGTGCAGTCTGTCCTTCCTGCCCCAGAGTGCACAGCTGTTGGTTCAGGACTGTAGAGGAAACAACTAAAGTTGTTTGCTTTAGTTTGTCTCTGTTATTGATCTGGTTTGAACTCCTTCCCTAACATGCAGTGGAAGCAGCTTCTACAAGTCCACTACTGGCTGCACAAGTAAGTACATTCCTTTAGCTATTCTAAATCAATCAATTAGTTTGACTAATTGTTGTTCCATTCTAATACTATGGCTCTGAGCAATCTGCCTTATTTTTTATTCATTTTCTACTCATTAAATTTGTACTCATTTAATGTCTGATAACACCTGGTCTAGTGGAAGGTGTCTCTATCCATGGCAGAGGGGTTGGAACTAAATGATCTGTAAGGTCCCTTCCAATAGGCATTCTGATTCTATGATTCTATGACACGATGCTGATTGAGGGAAACCACAATGGAGCTCTTGCAGAGCCCAGCAATGTCCTGTCCTCCAAAGAAGCGGCCCAATACCTCATTCCACTGCATGAACTTAACTATTTGTGATGAACAGTTTAACAGAAAACTTCAGTGGTTAGTTCATATCAGAATAAGTAGTTTGGGTATTCTTAAGCTTGGGTTGAATGGAGATAACCAAGAGGCTGGTCCCCAGCTGGTTCCACAAATATTGTTAGCTCAGATAACATCAATCATCAGTGATGCCTTTCAGTGCTTGCCTACAGAGCAAGAGGTCTGTGTCTTCTAGAAGTGCATGCTGGGTGTGCTTTTATGTGTCTTGTAAAATATTACTATCTCGAGTAGCATCTCAATCAGTTTGTAAGTATCTGAGTGAGCAAAAAAGAGACACATAAGGCTTGATAAAGGGACATGTGGGAGAAGGTGTCTCATCTACAATACCTACCCTGCTGCATGGAAGGGATAAGGTCATGAGGAGAGAAGGGATAAGGTCATGAGGAGAGAAGGGTTCAACAGGCTTGTACCCAAGAACAAGGGTTTTTAGTGACTAATTCTTACCATGGACTGTGACATGAAAACAGTGCTATGTAAAGCTGTACTGGGGTGTGGGCTATAAAGCCCAAGTCAGGCTGTATAGTTAGGATGCCCATGTGACCTATAAAGACTTGGCTTTATACCAATTTCAACTAAAATATAATAGAATATGAGCAAACCTTTATTTCTTTCCTCTTGTATTTATGCCACAGAAGGAGAAAAGTACTTTAGCAGCTGGTAATTGACTGGAAATAGTTAAAAGAATGGGATAAAGTTAAAAATCCTTGAAAATGCCTCAGTTCACACTATTCAAAAATAATCTGGGATCAAAGAACATAAGCATAAACTAGAATGACAAGAAATGCTTTTTGGTATTTCTTTAGCCACCCATACTCTCTATTCTATTTTGTGTTCTGGCTCTTAACCCTCTTTACTCAGCCAAGGAGGGGTAGAGTGGGAATAAGAACTTCTTTCTCTTTGCACAGTGGCACATGGGCAGCACACAATAGCAGTTCCTGTGCTGCCTTCAGTGAGGGGAGCTTGGGAACCACTCACTCATCTACTGATGAACAGGGTTCAGGGAAAAGCTGAGTCTGCAGCACTGACAGCTTCACTTCACCTGGGGGATGAGGAGTGGGGAAAGGCATGGTGCCATGGTGTCAGAGAAAAGTGCACAAAGCCTCTCCCCACACTCAGAGATGATGTGGGAAGGAAGGTCTGGGGCTGCCTGAGGCACCATCTCTCCAGCACTCCTCCTGGGGCAGTGTCTACTCACCACCTGCTAGCCAGGACTTGCAGACAAATGGCACAATCTACCCTTCCTTTCATCTTTAGGACTCTAACAGCATTATGCAAATCCCAGCTATGTCCCTGGCAACCCAATCCAAAGGCAATTTTGTATGCCTTTTTTTTTTTTTTTTTTTTGTCCTTGTGACAGATTTCATCCCCAAAGAGATGAGTCCAGTAGAGGACAGAAGTGAAGGCTGCTAGAGTACAGTGTCTGGTTTTGAATGCAATGAGTTGATGGCTGCAGCCTAAGGCGCTGGTGTGATTTTGTTTAAACAAACATAAGCCAATTAAAAATACAAAGAGATTCAAGGAAAAGATGCTCTTACTCGTAAGCCTCATGGGAGAATAATTTAAAGAACAGATCAATAGCAGTGAGAGAGATTTGCTCCCATAAGACCGAAAGCCAGCATGTAACAAATCTCGAGAAAGGCATTTTATAGGATTGTATTTTGTGAGTGACTGTGGCATAAAAGAATGGTGCTTTAGCATAATTACAGTTAAATATTTACACAGTCTTAGCTGTTTCCGGGAAAGCAAATATCCTTGCAAGGATGATTTTCTCCTATTCGATATATCACTGAAAGTGCTTGCTGTGCATGTGTTTACTGCAAACATAATAATTATACAAATGCAGCTTCAAGCAAAAGTCTAGTGGAGAATGCTATCTTAAAAACAATAAATAACAAAGTAAGGGCAATAAATACTACAAGCTAAAATATTCTCTTCCTCATTTTCCACGTAATGGCTTTTTACTTGTCACCTCTTTCTCACTCATTTGCACATACAAAAATTCTTAAAAGTTGAAACAAGTAAAAACTCATTTTTTAAAATACCCTGAAATATTTAGCTACATGGTTTTTGTTTTTTTGTTTTTTTTTTTTTTTTTAACTTACAAGTTTAATTATACCATATATTTTGATCTTCCAAATATAGAAACACTACAGGATATTCCAGCTAATTTTCTCTTTAGTGATCTAGTTCAAGAGTCTTATTTAGGAGATTATATCCCCTACTTTTTAACTATTGTAGGTGTACAAGGGGAAATGATAGGGACCAAAAATATATGTGCATTTATGTGTCTTCCAGAGGATGACTGAGAACAGCAGCTCAGTTTAGAAGCTATTTGTCCCTGGAGAAATATGTGTCATGCTCTACTAAATATTTAGGAACAGCAGAGGGATGGATGTTCTATACTGAATCCTTACAGTAAATAATATAAATTTTCCTATAACCTTAAACCTTTGAGAAAACAGCAGCTGAAAAATATTTTTTCCAAAGAACATAGGTTTTCTCCCAAACATGAGAAATCTTCAGAGATTGCTTCTGAGCTGAACATTCCTACATTTTGAGGAGCAGATAGAATAACTCTGAAGAAAATGCAAGAATTCTTGAGATTGGAATGAGAGACTGTTTCTGTGGTATGATGATTTTAAAAACAGGATGTACACCAGGTATTTCTTCCTCTGCTCCACTGTGTGGTTCCACTGCTTTATGCTGTGTTTGTAAAATCAGTGGTGAGCAGCATTTTACATCAGATGAAGAAATGACCCATTGTTTCACACTGCTCAGAGGGTAAAGTGGCAGCAAGATTAGTAAGGCAGAGCAGCTGCTATAGGAAAAGCCCAATAATTTAATTGTGTTGTTGTGTTCACCAGAACCATATGGGCTCCAGAAAGCAGGTTTCTTCTAGGCACGTGATTAAAATGCTCATAGGAAACAAGCATCTTAATGGCACTGTTTGAGTCCCAGCTCACTTATCCCACTCCCAGAGACTCCAAATTAACTTGGTTGTGATATATTTGCTGATTTCCAAAGAATAGTTGCCAAGACCATATTGTAGCAGGGACTGTGTTTTTTTTTTTTTTGAGTACAGCTTGTTCCGTTAGCAGGCTTGGACTTGAGGATGTCATTTGATATCAGGAGATGAATAATATTACAATTCTACCTGCCAGGAACTTGTACAACTCCCGAGGCATTTGGTGATTAGTATGTTTTAATATGCCATGGATATGATTGATATCATATATACATACATTATGGTATATATACATATATTATGGTATATACATAACATAATTCTAAATATGTGAACATATATATTAATACAAAGCATGCATAAATATATTTCTTAAATGCAATGTGTGTTGCAAAACATTGGGAAAACTTTTTTCACTCCCTCAGAAGCATTAAGTGAAAGGTCTAAACATAAGTTTCTAATGAAAGCTGAAAATGCAGGTTTTCCTCAGGTGTTTTCTAATTGCCTTTCAGATTATTGATGTTTGTGGTCAGGATTTCTCTAACAACTCATGACACAGGTGCAAATGTCATTAGGAAAAGCTTCTAGTTGAGAATGAAAACATGAAAAGTTTTCAATCTCCATTTTTAACCATCTAAGTGACAAAAGTACACAAAAAAGTAGAGAAAGGAAGTATCCGCATAAAGTATTCCATTCTATTTGATGAAAATAAGTAGTGGAACCAGGAAGAATAAGAAAAATAAAATAAAAATATTTAATATCCTTGTAAAATATGCATAAAATTACTAAAATAAGAGAATAAAGTTTAGTAGAATGATGAAATTTAACTAACAAATAGGATGCTATTGGAAAGAATTTTTACTGCATAATTAATGGGAACATCAATTTTCCCAAGAGTTTCTTGCTAAACTTGAAGGAAGCCTACTGAAATTTTCAGTGTCTTTTGAACAGATCTTAGATAAGGCCACACATTTCTGACACTGACTTATCATTTATAACAACACAGGCCAAATTGCCCTTAGAAAAAGATATGCTTCTCATTTTCAAAAGTTATAAGTCAAACACATATTTTAGTGGTATTCCTCAAAAGAAGATGCCCAAAATAAGAAAATTTGAACCAAAATATAGGATTTCCAGTGCATTATTTTTGTCCATTAATCAATATAAATAGAATTAAAAAGCCCCACCAAGCAACAGTAAAACTAATAAAATTGCTGAGTTCCAGAGTATTTCCCTCTTGAAATTCAAGACTAATGTGTTTATTTCTATATATATCAATGTGTATAGAGAAAGAATTTATGCAAAATAAAGGCAAACTAAACTTATTTCAACTATGCATCATTACTTAATCATTCACTATGGAGAAACATTTTCATCCAAGGTATATTTTGTGGAAGAATTCTACAGATGATTTACCATCTAAGTAACAGGGAATTTATACCCATATTTGCATATTTTTATTAATTTCATGAGAGAAACAATTATTATAATCATTGCTTTATAAAATAAAGCAGTATTTAACTGCCACATAAATGTCTGAAAGTTCTTTTGCTTAGATTGCCCATTGCCTTTAGCTTGTGCCTCAGTCAATAATTGTTGATGAAGGGATAAAGTAATAGTCTGAGTAACTGCGTAATGGGATCTTCAGAGAATGATTTAGCTTTTGTTGTTGCCTAGAGACAAGGTTACATATCAGAATGCTTCAGTTTCTATCAAGGGCCACTGAAATTTATTTCATGGGACCAGCACATTTTTTGGGCAACATCTTGACCTTTCTGAGTCTCATTTTTTCAAGCTTGGAAATAGTGCCTATTATTGTTGATATTCTTGCATATGATTTTAATTTACATTTCTGGAGTGATTAAAATATACTCAGGGCCAGGGAAGGAATTGAAACTTGAGATAAGTGGCAAAAATTACCTATTTTTTAAATGGTCAAAAATGCCTGAGTGTAATAAAAAAAATGCAAACAGCAACCTAAGAAAATAAATAATCTCCACCCTTGAATATCTTTCATACATGAAACACTAGAGATGTTTTTATGTACACGGGAGGTACATTTATTTTTCGTTTGTAGTTCACTTTTCAGTTAGATTCAGGACTTAATGGGAATGGCTGTGGGGAATGTGTGTGGGTGAGTACCTCTTCCAAGTATTTCCTCCTCAAGTGCCTGCCCAAATCAAGACAATGTGTGTTGTCCCCCCTACTGCACCTCTCCTATTGTGAGGGTTGAAGAGTCCATGCCCTCCACAGTCCTCTCCCCAGTAACATTTCTATGTCTTGATCTGGATGTTAATATACTGTGAATGTTGCTCCATACGTTTTCCCACATTTCTCTTTCACTGCAGGTTAAAGGTGCGCCCAGGTTTGGCCTTTTGAAGAAAGTTATGACTTCACTATCTATTCATGGGGACACTTAAATTAAAAATTGATTCTTCCAAGGAATGACAGCCTAAGAGGAGGCAACCTGAGGAGCAGACACCCGGGAAGTAAAGCAACAAAGTATGCTGTGTGTATCATATAGGCTTTGCTCTCTCTGCGATATAGAGACATAACTGCTGAAATGAAGTCTGGCATTGTTTTTCTCATGGCTGAGTGAGTGGCAGGCCCTGGGGAGAATGTATTAGAGTTCTCATCTTGTAACTTAACTTCTCCTTTTGTTATTCTGCATAATTGCTGTCACCCAGGTAAAGCTGGGTTGTTTCTTGCACGGTAAATTCTCTCCCACACAACCCTTTGACCTTCAGGCAGCAAGAGCAGCAGGGTTTCTCATCGCACGATTTGACTGAAGAAAATAACTACTGCAGAGGAAGAGATCTGAAATAAACAATGTCTCTGAATTAAAAAACTGAACAACTGGGTTTTTAGAACAAACTGGTTCTCCTGGGATTACTTGCCTGGAATTAACGAAAGATACAACTAAGGTGCTTAATCATGTGAAGTATTAAGCAGAAATTTGAGTACAGCTGGGAAAATCGCTTAATTCTGAGTAGAATTCTGATAAATGTAAAAGCAGCTCATGTTTTATCAACAGACATTAGTATGCATTATGAGCTCATATTGATTCTCCAATTCTTTTACATTAAAAAGTCCAGGATATTTTTAAGACGCCGAAAGCAGTGTGATAATTGCCCTTAGCAATGCAAGTATGGAAAAGAATATGTCTGGTTTGTCATTATATGCCTGATAAAAGAGTGGTTTTTTTGATTGTTGTTCTAACAGCTCTTACCTCAGCCTAGAGTTTGAGGAAAATTTCTTGGCAAAAATTCCTAGAAGACACAATCTTTTTTCTCAGCTTTTCTGGGAAAAAAAATCAATCTGATTTTCACTAAGGAGAAATTTTCTCCTTGAAGTCTTCACAGAAAATACCAATATATAATAATTCACTGTGGTGCCAATCCGTTAATTTGATTTGATTACTTGCTATTAATTTGATTACTTAATCTATTGGTATATTGATTCAATTTTAGCAGAGACCTTAATTTAATTATTGCATTGCTATAGTTTTAATTAGCAAATTAGAAGTGTTGCGTATTAGCTCACTAATTGTCACATATTTCTTGTCTTTGCTGAAGTATCTATCTGACTCAATTTTTTTTTTTTTTTTAGAAATCCATAAATGGAAAAAAAAAGGGTTTTTTGTTTTTTGTTTTTTGGTGTTTTTTTTTTTTGCTGTGTTGATAAAAAAATTATGAAAGTACTTGTAATTGGGAAGATTTGCAAGTCTTTTTGGATCTAGTTGCATGACTAAATTTAAATCACTGTATAATGTCTTTTTTTCAGGAGACACATGGGAAATGTTTCAAGCAGAAGCATATGTAACTACAGAAAAAGAAAGAAAATATAGCTTATTCTTTGGAAGGCTTAAAAATTCTGAAGTATTTTTGTACCATCTGAAGCCATTTTTTTCCATATACTGAAGGTTTTATGTGTCATAAATCCATGTTTTGCCAGAGTTCCATCTTTCGTTGTCACAGATTTCTCAGTTTTCCAATGTCTTCCACTGCAGCTGTAACTTAGTAATGTGCCTTTAAGTCATGCAAGCATAAGGACAGCAATGATGCTGATACCTGCTAAACTCTCCAAATGAAGACTTGTGGTATTTTGCTTTTGGTTTGTGTGTCCTCACATGTCATGATTGTTCAGGAAGAAATCAAATATTTTGAGTAAGTAGATAGAAAGCAAGTTGTGTTCCATACATCCTAAATCTTTGGTGCTAATCCTTATCAGTGATCTTAAAAATGGTGAGAATAGAAGCACAAATTTTAGAAAAGCTGAGAAATGTAGTATGTACCAGCATTTTACTTTTATTGAGAAATGTGAATTAAAAGTCAAATTAAGGACATTGTATCTAACCAGAAAATGGGCTGACCCTACACTTGTGGTGACTCTTCCATTCCCTTCCTACCTCAAACCACTTTTCCTTATTTTTGACTGCAGTTTGATCAGTCTTACACATATGAGATGTAGGACGTGGTCCAGGCCCTGACGTGGCAAGCAGACATCACCTTAGAGATTTCTAACCAGGACTGTCAGTCCAACGCAGGAATAAAACACCCCTGACATACTGGGCACATTTTTGTTGCAGTGTAGGCAAAATCTGTAAGGGAAATGATTAAATGTGCCCTGAAGTCCAACTGAATATGCAAACTGTAATATAACTTGCTATTCCTTTGCAAGCTTGGATAGCCTTGTGCTTCTATGCCTGAAATTAAGTACTTTAACCTTTGTTTCCTGAGGCATAATTTTTTTACTCTGCATTTGCATAAAGTACAAACTATCCATTTCCAAACAGTTTAAGTAAATGAAAAAGTCCTGATTGTCAGAAAGACCAGAATGCTCAATGGTATAAACAGGCGCACAAAACCAATGTATATTTATTATAGAAAGTACAAAAGAGTGAGTAAGTCTTTTAATATATTTAATTTTTTAAAAATATCATTATTTTTGATGGTTCTTTTATGTCATAGATCCTTTGCAGAATTAAACCTTTTTATTCAGAGAGTTATGAAACAATCAGAAAAATTTTATTTTCCTTTCGCTTTTTCCCTTTCCCTTCCACTTTCCATTTTCCTCTCCCTTTCCTGTTTGATTCTTTTCCCTTTTCTTTTTGTTGTTTTCAGTCTTACTGAACAAATGGCCCTCACAAAACTCAAAACACACAAAACACACAAAACACAAGAAACCTCACTTCTGCATGGAGTAGATTAGATCAAACACAATCTGCATTTGTTAAAGTTTTGGGTACATCCTTTGAAGGCTGAATTATTGTGGATAATACCACTGTGGAAAAAGGACAATTAGCTTGGACGGTCAGTGGGTGGTGGCTATTGCCATTGCTGCAGAGTTTGGATCTACAAACAAGGATCAAACACTTCACACCCTTCACCACAGAAATGAACCGTGTAGAGGACCCAGTGGTCTAAAACAAAGCACAAGCCTACATTTTTCTATCTGTCAAAAGATTTCAGAAATAATTCATTGTTACAGCTCCCTGGAGTGAGAGTCTGCTTGTCCATCTGATTTTTCCTGACTGAATGCTTTAGACATCCTCTGAGGAAAAAACTGTTGTAGTCTTGTTTCCAAAGCATAATAGTTAAGACAGGAAGTGTGAAACCATTTGGAATCCTTCTTCCCTGCTGTCATATTTTATCACTACTTGGATGTTATGTTCATGAGCAGCTCTTGATTGCAAGCCTCAGAGCTAATATTATTTCTAGGCACTGTCTGGTACCCCTCTGAAAGGTCTCTGGATTTCAGAAATCAGCTATGCAATACTTTACTTTTCAGATATTTCAAATAAAATTAATAAAAAGACTCACCAAAGTGTAATTTTGATGCCAGACTACACTGCAGTGTAGAATCAGTATTACTTTGAGGAATATTCTGTGAAGTCAATGACATTGCTTCACCATCTCAACAGTTACATAGCTGAAACTAGAATTTAATTTTTAGGGTGTGACACTGTGGAAACTGGAAGCATCTGCTGGTTCCTGCTGTACAGATCTGGTCATTCCAAATGACCAGATTTTTGAACAAAAGAATGAGTTGAGACCTGTTCTTAAGAAAAAGCAGCATAAATAAGGTTCCTTTAGAATAGCCACGAAATACAGATTTCTAGTAAATCTGTGAATGAAAAGTGAATGGAAGGAGGACATTTTAAATTTTGTCTGTATATATTTTCAATTACTTGATTGTAGAAGAACTTTTTTGAACGGAACAAAAGTTAAATAAGTTTTCATGTTCAGAGATATTTGTTCACCCATCACTATAGAAAAATTTAAAAGTATAAATAAGCTATGGTTATCAGCTGAGGACTCTTTCTTTTATTAATTATAAACAAAATTCAGTTTGTTCAGCTGGCAGATTTTTGCAAGTTCTCCTCACTCTCCTTGAAATGCCCTTCATATCTGCTTTCTATTTTGTGCAGGTTATATTGGATATTTCCATGAAACACAGCCTATGGGAAATCAGCTAGCCTAGTGCAAAGTGCAGTCAAACAGATTATTGCAAAAAAATATCACACATAGGATACCCTGGGCTGTGATTCATAGGAGCTTTAAATCACTTTCCTTTATGCTGTTATTGCAGCCTTCCTGACTGATTTGCATTTTGATGAATCACCACTGCTGTGTTTTAAGTGATGTGGGAACACATATGATTAAAGTGCCTCTTTCAGCAGCAATGGTCCACCAGAGCTTTATAAACCAATATAACAATTATTAGCTGAATGAAGCCAGATGGCATCAACTTCTTCTGTGTCAGGTTTCTGGTGGAATAAACTTTTTTTGGTACCTCTGGCTTTTGAGCCACACATTGTGGAAAAGAGAAAAAAATATTAAAAAGGCCCTTTCCGCTTGTGTTGGGTTCTTCCTGTTTTGCTGGTTGAGTCCTTTCTGTTTTGTTGGTTGGGTCTTAGTTTGTTTTGATCAGCCCAAGAAAATGTGTGACCCTGCACATAGATGCAGCTCTCATTCCTATGGTTACCCCAAATAATACCCAGATTTAAGAATACCCTTTTCTTTTATGTTTCAGAATGGGAGAAATGAAAGGTAGTTGGAAAAAAGATGTGAAAAACACTGGGAACACTTCAGCTGAGACAAACATCCCTGCTTGTAGATAAAGGTGACATTCTTCTTGTCAATAAATCACCAGCTTAATCCTTAGCTTGCTTTAATCAATTCTGGAAGATTTCCACGAGGGCACAACAGACATGTTGATTCAAAGCTTGTTAAAAAAATTACTTGTTAATTTGAAAGCAAATTGCAATGTGAACAATAATTTCTCTTCTGTAAATATAATTTTATTTTGTAATGTAAATGGAAGATGAACAACTGAGGATAAAGACTGCTACACCGATGCATCTTAAGGCAGAGTGAATGGCTTTTTGGCAGTTCTATCTGTCAGGAGGGTAACAAAGTGTAACATTATGCTTTGAAACCTTGTTAAGCAGAAAGTTGTGATGGAAACAGCATGGTTCTTTTAAAAAGAACTGCACTTTGCAATCAAAGTGAGGGATGGTGAGCACATGTAACATGATCTGAAAAGAATTGTGAGTAAAATATCAATATTCCATTTTCATGTTTTGCCAGTACTAAGGAGTTTGCACGTTTCAATACTCAATATGTGAAAAAACAACCGTTTTAAAGACAAACTCTATTTTCAGCACTGATGTAGTTTAAAAGGTATAAAATGCAGGACAGATAGGTAGAAAGTGGTTTTTTGATTATTAGAAAATTTCTTATATCTTAAAAGAAAAGGAAAAGTAATGTCCTTTTCCATTGCACAATGAAAATATGTTCTTGTACCATTTCCTCAGTGAAACCAGACTTCAAGTACAGTTCTACCTTTACTATATTTTATTTGGCTAACTCACTTTCCTGGAATGAGGGAAAGTGAAATTGTAAATTCCTTCTGGATCTTGGTCTGGCTTATGTCACAAAAAGTGCCTTAACTGAAAAGCTAGATTTCATTGTTATCAGCTGACTGTTTGGAAGTTATATTTCATTTTATCCATCCATTCCATTATAGACCTAAATTTTTTTCCTAGATAAGCTTTTCTTGACATACATAATACCACATAATGCACTGGAGATGGTGAGTTGGCATTCACCAATGCACTAGTGGTTTATAAAAGCCCTGAATGCATCTAAAATTTAGGATCTCCTGCAATTATCAGTCAGAAAGATTTTTCATTGATGATCTTGGGGGAGTAGCTAAAAATTAAGATCAGATAAAAATTTTTTATGTAGCAGTTGAAAATTTACCTATTGTTACATATGTGCTGAAAGGGAAATGTATGTATTTTCCTCCTAGTATTTGAATGCGTCTTTCTCTTTTCTTATCAATTCTATAAATTACTTATTTCATTTGTGAATATCCTTTTTGATGTTTAGTTATGTCAACACTCCATTAACACTAAGAGTGAGGGAAGGCATTTTTATCAGAGCTAATCTTACACATTTTAGATTTGGCTGATTTTCTTTATTATAAAATAGATTACAGTTTTTTCTAATAACATATAAGTCTCAAGTGCTCCACACTCAAAGCTTGTCTTCTATCTTCCCTATGGACTGCAATATGCCAAGAAGAAATAATATTTGGATCTGTCTCTTTATAGATATTAAAGTACTTTACCATAGAATTGTTATCCTTTATTTCTTTTTCTAAACCAAAACAACTTAAAGAGGGAAGGGAGTTAAAAAATGAGTGCCATGGTGATTTGTAGAAATACGAGTTTTAAAATCCAGATTGGAGAATTCTTTGGTGTAAGGAAAAACCTCAGATCATCCTACCTTTTATCTAAAAATAAGAGAAGTGAACTTCATTTCAAGACAGACCAGCAGAGCTGGTTAAAGGGCATGGGAAGAAATGAAAAAACTGAAGAATAGCAATACCATGACTGACTACAGAAAAGGAAGGGAAAGGACTTTTCTCTTCCTGCAAACTCCTTGCTGGCTGTGACTTTCAATGGCACTTACCCATGACCCCGTCAGCTTTTAACTTTTGCTTTTTATTTTAAAATGAACAGATAAGTAACAAATATTATTCAGTTCTTGAATTGGCTTTTTCAATAAGAAGTGAGAGTTAAACACTGCTGCTGCTGTAAGTGCTATTGAAAAACATCAGCTTCAGTAATAAAACAATTCAGGTGGGAGCAGATGAGCATGAAAAAAAGGCCTCAAAACCGTATTTTTTTATTAACCTTTTGTTGACATTAATACTCTGCAGTAGCAGATTCACACAGTGCATGAATAGAAATACATTTAAGAATGAAGCACGCTTGCTTACACAGGAAAAGGTTAGAACTTCGTTAAGAACTAGAGGTCTCTCACAGGATTTGTCTTCAAATAAAAGCTACAGTCAAGCCTCTACAAGTTTCCTTAAGAAAACTATGGACCAGATCCAAGAAGAGATGCAGGCATCTGTGATGCTTAAAACTAAACTTGCCATTCTGAAAGCCTCTGCTCCACTGACTCTTGATGTTGACGTTGCCCACGCTCCCAATATTCTATACGTTTTTAGCTGCCATTGTCCCTTATTAAGTCACAAGTACTTATTTCCTATGTGTATCTATACCTCTAAATGACAGTGGAAACACAAAACTCAAGCACTTCTCTCAATTTAAATTCCTTATTGAGGGAGGAAGGAATTTTCGCTCCATCTTGAATTTTGAGATACATTCACAACTTTTATTCGATGATTGCTAAAAGCAAAATACAGAATTTTTCTGGGAATAGTTGCCAAAGCTCCAAGCTAAAAAATTAATCTGGTTCTGTAAATAAGGACTTATAAAATCAGGTGTGAATTATTGCCTACTTATAAACCAATGGTTTCTGGACATTCTTCTGCATAGAATAAACACTGGTGGCAAGTACCTAAATACAGCATGCATGACAGTATTTCAGTGTCTCTCCATTAGGAAAGGAGACTGAGTAAGGAAATGCTGGACTCCTCAGGCAGGAAAAGGAGCTGAATGTGAGCTTCCTTCCCCTGGCATAGAAAAGTGTTTGTCTTTCTCTTCTCCTCCCTTCCTTTTTTTAATAGTGTATTCTAAAGACAAAGATTTATCCTTTCATTAAAGGTGTAGTGGGTTGATGCTGGTTGGATGGCAGACACCTACCAGAGACTGTCTATCACTTCCTTCTACAGCTTGACAGGGAAAAGAAAATATAGCACAGGTTCATGTGAAATAAGATCCAGAACAGATCACTCACCAAATGCTGTCATAGGCAAAACAGACTTGAGATGGGGAATTTATTATTAACAAAATAAGGATAATGGGAATTAAAATAAATATTAAAGAACACCACCCTTCTTCCACCATTCCCTCCTTCCCAAACTCCACCTCCTCCCCACAAGTGGTGCAGACAGTTCTTCCTGAACTTCTCCAGTGTGAGTCTGTTCTATGGGCAACAGGTTTTCATGCAGCATGGTTCACTCTTCCACAGGGTGCAGTCCTTCAGGCACAGCCTGCTGCACCTTGGGTCTCCCCCATGGGTCACAAGTCCTGCCAGGAAACCTGCTCCAGCATGGGCTGCTTTCTCCACAGGCCCTTGCCAGGAGCCTGCTCCAGAACGGGTTTCCGAAATCCAGCTGCTCCAGCTTGAGGCTCCTCCACACGACTGCAGGTGGATCCCTGAATCCCAGTGTTCCTGCATGGGCTGCAGGGGCACAGCTGCTTCCCCATGGTCTGCACCACGGGCTGCAGGGGAATCTCAGCTCCTGCACCTGGAGCACGTCCTCCCACTCCTCCATCATTCATCTGGCAGCTTTTGCCATCTTTACACTTTACATGACTACGCATGACTCAAAACACTCCCTAAATCAGGATGCTGAGAAGATCTAAAATTTACCTACCTGTTACAAATACCCAGATATTTAGTTATGCTCTATGGGGTATCAGGAAAATCGTGTTTAATGATTGATTGAAAGGTATATAATATTAGCTATTGTTCCTTTTAAATATTTCACTGGATATGACCATAAATAAAAAAGCAGCAATGACTGTGGAAAAAAAAATTAGCATAGAATTTGAGAATTAATTAGAGGACTAGAAATAGAGAATGGGAAACCCCTTAGTTTAATTGGTGTGTTTTATTTGTAAGGAGACACAGCTGATACATCATGGAGTGGATATGTATGTTAGAGCATCTGTGAACCTTGAGTAGAAAAACTTGTTGGAAGATTATAATTCTTGCAGCAACATGCACTAAGAGAAGGTACTACTTTTGGTTACTTTTTTGGGTTTTAGATAGTTGACTTAGAATGTCTCCTAATGTTATCTTTACCTAAAACTAAGGGATGCTTATGTAGTTGATTGGTTTTATTTTTATTGGCTAGAACATGCATATTGAACTTTTCTACAAAGCATGCATAATAATAGCTGCTGAATTTACAGATGAAATATTTAGATTCCGTCAGGGTAAGCAAGGTTAAATTCTTTAGGATAACTATTTGGTTATGTCATACTTGTGTTCCAAATTATAGATTACATTGCATGTTTCATATTATTTTCCAAAGAAATTTCAAGCCAGGAAAACTTACCAGCAAGGCAGAAAGGAATTAAAGGGAAAAAAATAAAGCATCATAGCAAACCCAAAGACAACTGATTTTGTATTATTAAAGAGTCAGCAGTTTATGTAAATATTCTCCTCACAGCTTAACTGCTTCTCTTCTTGTTGCAACAATGCCATGAGTTAATCCTAAACAGATGAGCCCACATCTCCTGCTTGTAACTATGTTATTAACTGCAGAGCAGAGAGAGTTGTAGTGTGGGATGATCTAATTCTGATAATTATTAACTACTGAAATTTGTTCAAATGTCTTTGTATGCCTAATTTAATATAACTAATTTTACATATTAAAATTATTATTTTGTGCATGAGAAACATGCCAATCTGGAGCAAGAGAGTTTGGTCTACATAGATACTACAGTACTGATATGGATTTATTTAATTGCCTGGTAGAAGAGCAAACAAATGTGACAGCTGAATGTTGTCCCAATCAAGCTGCCTGTTGTTAATGAAACCAACCTGAACTCTGAGTTGTGAGGTCTCTGCATTCACTTCTTACAAGCCATAGGAAAATGACCCAATTTTTTATTCTGACAACTGTTTAGTTTTAGTACATGCATAGCTCAATTTTCTATCCCCATTCCCCTCATGTATACTCTTCCAGAGAAAAGTATCTTTTATGTTGACCTATTGCATGTCAATAAACAGTGCTAGAAGGTTTTATATCACACCTAGGCTGGGTGTCAGTTGAACAACACTTAAGCATGATTTGCTATAACTGTCTTGGAAAACAAAGACACTTCAATTAGGTCACATAATTCTTAGTCAGCCCTTTGCTTTCTGGTGGATGCTTTTCTTTCTTGTTGTTTCTTTAAAGCAAACAAAACCTTTCACCCATCTGATTCAAGTCAAGCAAGTCAAACAGAATAAGCTCAAGGGTTGCAGAGGAGCAGGGCTGTACTTATGACCTGACAGGCAGCAGATCAGTATTTATTGCAAGAAAGATTGGGAAAATCCTGTGACAGCTACCTTGAACATATCAGCCTGAGGAATGATAGACATTTCTTAGGATTTTTTTTTTTATTTTTCTATATTTTTATGGAGCTAAACCAGTTTCTAATTAAGATTCTTAGTCATATATCTCCATCCGATAATTTCTAAGTTCCTTTTTGACAGTAACAATGTGTATTATTTATCTAAGTGTACATCACTGCACATACTGCAGATGACATTAATTTTTAAGATTACTTTATCTAAGAAGAATTAAAAAGCAATTTATTTTTAATATTCACCAATCTACAAGTACATATAAAGCAAACACAATATTTTCACGCATATTCTGCAATTTTTTACATTCCTTTTCTTTCATTATTGCAGTACCTACTATTACTTATTTATTCAACAGCACTTCTCCATTATATTTCAGAAACTTGTTCTGAAGTGCCAAAGAAAGCTAATAGTAGTTATTTTAAACTTTGATGACATTTTTACCATTCCTTTTTATTTTACTTTATTATCTTGGTGCCATGAAACAACCATGGCATGAGCATATACAGAATACTGGCCAGGGAAGCAGTGCTCTTACTCAGGCCAGGATGCAGACTTAGACTCACACGTGTTAGCTGGAAGCTTGCAAATATTTCTCACTGTTTCTTGGCTTAAGTGGTGGGAAATCTCTGGAGATTAGTGTTTCCTATGAAGTGACTGCCAGTTTGGGCTGAAATCCTGTTAGTATGATTCTTCTCACATGATTACTGTCACGTTCAAAGAAGTGAAGGGAAGCACAGATCCTTTCCAGTCATAGCCATGGAGATACATTAGTTCAACAACTCCTTGCTGACATTTGGAACAGTTGTGAGGGAGGTTCCATTTGCCCAATCTCTAATTTAGGCTAAAAGAAATCAATTGCAAATATACTTGATCTCTAGAAACAGGGAAATTGATATAGCTTACATTTTTTCCTCCGACCTCATTACTTGTGGAAAAAAAAAGAAAGAAAGAATGACTCTTAGTAATTTTAGATGCTGGATGGTAAAGGCAATATTGTATTTGCTACCGTTTGGGCCAATTAGACATCACTCTTTTTTCTGAGCAAATGGTGTCTGCCTAGGTGCAAAATGTTTTTGCCATATTGCAGACTGCACAGCTGGGAACAGAATGGGCAGCAAGATTAATGAGATTTAGAGCTTGTTTATACTACCTAACTACTCTAACTCACATTCTATAATAAAAGAAAGAGGTGTTGAAAGACTACAGCTAGTTCTTTCTGCCTGAAGTATCCTGAGGTTCATATAGCACTTCAGTTGAGAACAAAACCAAATGTTACTAAACAGAATCAGAGGCTGTTGACAAAGCCTATATTTTTCTATTCAACATACATTTTATCATTTATATTTCCCCGCCTTTTGTTGCAAATTTTTGATTCCCTTTTACTGCAAGTAAATTAGGGAGATGATTTCTCTTTCACAGCCCATGACACTATAACAGCTGCTTCAGTTTTATAGGTCCATGTCCCTGAAGAGACTTGAGGTTTATGTGGCTTAACAGTAGTGTTTGGATAGCATGAGACAGCACACTATCACTAGGATCACACTGACTTTTCCTTAAGGAAATATAACCAAAGTCCTGTCTGGTGTACTCATAGTTGCCTTATTTTATATATTTTTTTTAATGAGGTGAATAACCTTGTAGTTTAAACCTTAACTGAATTGTTTAAAATTATTTAGGCCTTTGTTTTCTTTTCACAAATAATATTTGTATATTATATATTTAAGAAACTATGTGTATGCAAATCCTTTTAAAGAAAAAATATTCCTTAGCAGCACTTATGAGGTATTTTAAAACATGCACTTTCCAAAATCTCCACTTGTCTTACTTTAAGAAGCTGTTCTTTTTAAGTGCAATTGTAAAGAAGTCTTGACTCCTGATTAAATATTTACATGTGTCTGACCAGTCAGTAATGTTTTATAATAGCTTTTAAGTGTTGCTTATTAAATTGCGATTCAGCAATCAAGGATTTTTTGCACTAGACCTATAGATATTCATGGAAACAAATCATAAATTCATAATAAATGAGATCTATTGTATAGACTTATGACACTTTCAAGTAGACTAGAGAGAGAGGGGTAGAGGGGCTCGTAGGAGAGAGTCTTGGCCTTTGACATATTTATGTTTCAAGTCCAAACTGAAATGCAAAACGAAGCAAATTTTCTCATCTCTGTGCAGATCCTTCAGAGTGGGTAATTGCATCATCAGAGCATATAAATCTTTGCACAAGAGTTAGACATAGGAAAGATTACGTATTGCAGCTAGCACAATTTTTATTTCTTTTTAGCAATATATTTTTAGTTTAGAATTGAAAAAGCACATCAACAATTTTTCCTCAGTGAATTCATGTTGTGATAAGTATGAAATAATCACAGTGTCTCTTCTTTTCCTTAGAGATAATCAAATGGCATCAGCCCAGAGCTAAAAGCATTTATCTTTAAATCTGTAAAAGGTTCAGAAACAATACATTTAATGCATGCATTAGCTCTCAATCTGCAACATCCCTTAGTGGGAACTTGCCTTCCAAGGATTTAATGTTCTTTCTCAATTCCCTTCTGAGTGAATGTAAATTGCAGAAATGAAGCACTTTCCTCTGCACCTTGCAGTGACCAGTTCCCTAAAGAACCATTGCCATAGCACTAAACTGAGGATGGCACTGGTAAAAATTCTTGCACATTCCAGGCATTCACTCTTTGGGTGCCATGGTGGATTGCTCAGGGGAACACTGCTTTAGAATGAGCCATCAATCAGTGTGACTGTTTCTCAGTCTCTCAGTTTACCAATGAGTTAAGAAAGTACATGGTGTAATGACAGATGAATTATTCTGCATATTTCTTTTTCATGAAAATCAGTTAATATATATGACAAACAAGCCCTTTTGGAAACTATTGAAACAAGAGCTGTCAGAAGAGTTATTGTTTAAATTTAGTGGTGTAAATATATGTGCATATATATATATATATATATATATACGTGCAGGAATAGCATCTTTTCCTTACTAAAAATAGTTGATCCATGTGGATATTGCATAGATATATTCAGAGTCATGTTTATCTAATGAAAAATGAGTTTTCAGTGTCCATTACCTATGAACCCACCATTCTTTCCTTGCTGATGTATTAGCAGGGGTATCATCCCATTATCCATGAGTCAGACAGCTGTCATGTATGTGACTGAACATTAAATACGAGGGAAAAAACCAGCTTGACCTTTCTAAGCACATGGAGTTTGTATGGTCAAGTAATCGAAGAAGATATGGAAATATCTATGTAACCAGAAACAAGGCTCTACAGTAGGTTTTATACATTCATAAGCAATTTTATACTCTTCAACTGTGTAATTGCATATGTTATAAATTTATTTGTATTTGTATTCATTGTTGGCAAAATGGTGAATGTTTATGTAAAATAATTCCCTAAATTATTAAAGTTGTTATGAATCTTCTGTAATGTTTTTTTCACTGAAATAAAAAATTAATATTTATTGCAGTGAAACTTAACTGGAAAGAAGTAAAGCAATTCCTTCTACGAATAACATTCCATTCGTTGAATTCCTGTAGTGATTAGTATTGTTTAAACAGCTGATCAAGCGCAGTAACAGATGGGATTAAAATGCCCAACAAATAACCAGGAATATATGTTGTATATTTTAGATACAAATTTCAGGGATGATGATGACTTACGTGGAGTTTCTAATAGCTCAACACTGCAATTCTCAAAACAAGTTTTATCAATAGGAAGGGTTAAGAGAGTTGCATTGCATAACCTGATGTATATGTTATCTGCATCCTTATTTTTTCTACAAATGATTTTCTGAGAGACTCCTACCAAGATACCTTCACTGTTGTTAATTATGAGAAAAAGCCTAACTCTACCTCAATGCCTAAATGTCTTCTAAGCCTGTTATTCTGTGATGATAATTATGCAACAATGGTGCTAATAATGAGACAATGTTATTTTAGGGAATGAAAGTTTATTTTCATGTCTTCTTAAGTGTATGTAAATGATAAAAAGACAACAGAATCCGCAGGAACTTTGGCGAAGAAAATTATTTATTTTTGCGCTTTTCTCTTTTTCTTTTTTCCCTAGAAAAAGAGAAAAGGTTATTTCCTCACTCTTTCATGTAGAATGGCCTAATAATTCTGTGACTGGAAGTGATGTCAGGCTGCTTTGTTTCAACCTCTGGCTTAAAGCAGGGGATATTATAGGATCAAATATGATTGCTCAGGGCTTTATGCATCTGGGTCATGAGAACTCTCAAGGGTGAAGATGATACCAACCCTGAGAAATCTTCTTCCCTGCTGGACTACCCTTATGGGGAAAATGCTTTCACTGATACCGAGTCAGAACTTCTTGTTTCAGCTTGTTATCTGCTCCTGCCAGACACCACCGTGAAGGTTCTGGCTAGGTCTTTGAAATTAGCTCTTCAAAGATATATAAAGGCAGATCTTAGACCCCCATTAAGGTTTCCAAGACAAAAGAGAGAAGGAAATGTAATCTTCATAATCTATTGATTTGTTGCTCAGTCCATGATTAAAATAACACAGCTATATAAAATTCATGGAAAGAAAAACTGTCCTTAGCTATTTTAGTATGATTTCATTAATTGCTTCTATGATGAGAGGCAACATTCTGAGCACACTTCACATTCTTATTTTTGCTAAGATTATTTGAGTGGGACTCCAACAATCATTTAGGAATACTGGAGAGCATAAGAATTAAAGATGAAAAGAAGTGTTTAGGGTAGAGCAGTGGGACACAACTGAGAGTGCTGTGATACAGTGTACAAAGGAAAAATTTAGGATGACAATTAGCTCAATTTCTTGAATAATTTAAATCTGGTCCAGATACATCAGTCAAAAACATCCTGTAGGCCTGCAGGAAAATGAGCATGACTGAATAAAGGGGTTTTGAATATCTTTTTTATAATTTTATTACCATCCCGAAATATATGGATATATTCAGATGTGGTGAAGGTATCAAAGTACAGATGTTAAAAAAGTAGTTACCAACAGAAGAATTAGTCAAATATCCTAAATATCCTTTGCACCATGAAGGCTTTCTCAAGTACCAAAAAATTGATCTGGGAAATTCTGAAATCTTGTGAAGACTAGTTACTTGTACAAACACTCATGACAGCGTTTTTTTTTTTTTTTATTTGCCTCTGGCAGTAAAGACTTGTCACTTGAGTAAATTAGCATAGTTTTTTAATCAAATTCATTTTTTCAGTAGGTAGAGTAGACAAAATATATTTTAAAAAATGGAGGGCAAACCAAATAATATTATTTCAGAAAAAGTTATTTTTTGTTTGAAAATACTTCAGATATTAGTGTTGAAGTACAACAATATGTTATTACCTACAAGCTTGCTGTTTGCAGGCTGTGGGATATTTTCATTCAGTCCCTGGGTGCATTGGCAAATACAAATGAACACTTGTATTTTATTATTTTTTTTTCCACTGGGGCTTGAATTTTATTAAGTTGACATGAATTCTGTTGGCCTGAATAGATTTTAGACCAAGTCCTAGAAAATCTAGGAAACAGATCTTGATATTGTAAGATTTCTTTGCTATTTAGGCACTAGAATAGATAACCACTAAAATATTTTTTCTCCATGGAGTACCTAAACAGGGCAATGATTCAGTCATTAGTGTTTTACTGATAATGGAAACTAGCCTATATGATTATGTATCATTCACATGTATTATGAATTTTGTATTGATTTAAAAAAAAATACAGAAAAAGTGAAAGGTACCAACATGTATAGTATTATGGAAATTTTAATGAGATAATTCTACAGTGTTGAAAGAAAACATATTTATTATAAGCACAAGAGAATCTATTCTTTCATGAATTGAATAATTATCTACTTTCACATAAATATGCAAGAAATTTATTTCATAAATTAATACACATACTACCAATGGTGACTCAAAAGGTCTTCACTCTTCACAATACATGTGATTAGCTCCTTCTTGGAAAAGCTTTATTTTCTAGACTGATCAATGCACTCTATAGGTATAGGTCCATCTAGGTCCTTCTCCATGGAAAACCTTTTATACTACCCTTGGTTGTCAAATGACATGGGATAGATTTTTCTCAGTTTCTCAACAATCAATGTTTCCTGTCACTTTCTGACCAATTCAGGGAGTCAAGTAAGAAAGAATTTTTGTGAGAAGAGTAAAAATATGCTAAAGGATACAAGAAGTTGGAAAAGAAGTAGCAGAAAGATAAAAATGGAAATTATTTTCTATTATCTCCTTAACTCCTCAAAATATTCTGAGATTCTTTGCTGCTATTAAACATTATCCTTGATGAGTAACTACTTCAGGTTGGTAAAGTCATGTCTATGTTGGCACCCTCCATCACCTTTTTCTAAGGATATCACTGAAGAACGCAGAAAGAGAAGCTTGAGAAACAAAGATGTTTTATGAAAAACAGTGTTCTGGAGGGTTAATGCAGAGAAAGGGAAGATGTCATTTATGCAAGTCTGTCTGCAAAACAGAATTTTCGGAATCATTAGGGATACCAGGAAGAGATGACACATTGTCACTCCAACAAAACTTCTTTCTCTCATCAGATTTCACCAACTTTCTATTTTGTTTTATATCTTCTGGAATGTCTACTCTCAAAATAATAATATATTTTTAAAAGAATTTCCTGAAGCTCTCTTTTATATTTAAAATTCTTTCTGTATTTATTTGACATAGTTTAAAAAGTCAGTCTACAGCATTCCAAACAGCAATTCCAAGCATTACAAAGAAAAACGTTATTACAGAGGTTCTTTTAATTATGCTCTTTAGTCACCCCATATATTTAATGCAGTGTTTGCTTTTCTTTCTTTGGACTTGCATTAAGGATGATTTCTAAACAGAACAAATTAAAGTGCATATAATGTCAGAGCATGGGTGTTTATGCAATCCACAGAATTTAGAAACTAAAGCAGTCTTTAATTTCTCCTGTATAAAAGGATAATAATATAGATTTAGTACAGTCATATTTCTCCACTGTTTTAGCTGGTTCTGGTGTTCAGACTTCAAAAGGCTTTTGCAGATTTGGAAATGCTTCAGAAAATCCTTAAAGAAAATCTTTGTCTTCTCTAAAGATGTCTAACATTAAATCCCAGAAATTCATAAAACTAACCTTTATCCCAAAATGGTTGATGAGAGATATTGATATAGAGCATATTCTGGGCTAATTTAGTTCAGTTCCCATCTACAAAGCCATAGTATGGTTTAAATTGTGCAGGTTCTATTTTCTTCCCCCCAGAATTGCCTGACTCATTGTGCAGACTAAGTAGTGATTACTTCACACACACAGGAAAATTTTGCTTTATCCCTGTTGTGGCTTTGCAATGTGGTTATTACACATACTATTCAAATTCTGTACTCAAAGTTTAATTGATGGCCATTAATGGCTAACAGCTACTTCTGTTTAACTCATCACAACAATGCATGAGTATTTGACAAAGTTACTTGAATTTTACAGCCCTGTAAAACCAGAGTTGGATGGTACAACCCCCTTTTCAATACATGAATGAAGTTCCAAATATAAATTAGGATTCAAGCTGTCCAGTGGCATGTTTTTGGGATGTTGGTATTCACATATAACATCTTATGTTCAAATATTACTCTTAATGTCTTTGACTGGACTGGAAAATATTGAGCATTTCTTCATTTGGGCCAGAGTTTCAGAAAATGAGGAGAGTACAGTTAACAAGCATTTCTGAAACAATTCCTACCTTGGAGATATTGAAAACTCAGCTGGACTTGGGGCTGAGTAACTTGCTCTAGATGACCTTGGTGGAGAAGGATGATTAGAACAGAGGATCTCCAGAGGTCCCTGCCAATCCCAATATTTTGTGATCCTATAATTCATCTTTGTTATTAGTCTCTCCTTTCAACTCCCAGACCCTTTCCTCATCAAGTGATACACCCTAATCCAGCAAACTCCTACAGTGTAGAACCCAGACTTTTTACCAAGTGAAACATCATTAATTTTTTTTACAGTCTTTTCCAAGAAAGTCAGAAATTTCCTTAAAATTTTGATCTAAAGTCAAACATACCTTGGGCAAAAGGGGTAACTTTTGTCAAGGACAGAAGTAACCATAAGCAGGCTCTTATGAGTGAAAAAGGTAATGTTGCCTTAAAGGTACCAGAGTGCCAGCACTCTGTATTACAGAATGGTTGACAGCATTTACAGGAGGACAAAATTTCTGTCATAGAGGAAGAAAAACCAATGAAGAAAAAGCACAGTGAGTCAGGACAGAGACGCTGGAAGATGAAAAAAGCCCAGGGTGGAGATAAAGCGCGCATTTTAGTAAATGTAACTTTTAAAAGATATGCTTGCATTTTCTTGTATTTTTAAGTCAAGGTTAGATGTATTAAATACATATGCTCCAAGCTGACCAGAGACTTCATGAAGTGAAAGTAATGGCCTGGGCTATGTACGTGGTCAAGTTAAATTACTGTCATGGTCTTGCTTGGCCTTAAATTCTGTGATTATGAAGATGTCTCCCTAGAGAATTTCCAAGTCATGACTTAAACCTGCAATTAATGCCACTTAAAGGAAAACTGTTAGATTAAGTTTGATTTCCTTAAGACTCATGAGAGATAAGAGGTTAAACACTGACAGCAGCACCACTCTTAAGAAAAAGTCCCAGGCATGACCTCAGGGTCTTGGAAAACCTCCAAATACCACTCAGAGAAGACAACCCTGACTATTGCTGTTTGTTTCAACTTTCTGAAGTTCTACTCAGTTTATATTAGCTAGAAGTTTAGTCTTGTAACAAATAACTCAGGATGATGACTTAAATATCAGTATGATAGGATAACATTTGTCACCAGTGTAGTTTTTTCCCATCCTGAATATCTGCAATTCCTTTTAAAATAAAAATAAAATAAATAAAAAGGACAATTTTAGGTGAGAAAGTCTGGGATTTTGTGTCAGCATAGATGCTGTTTGCCAGGGTAAATATCTATTTAGTGATTTGGTTTTGTTCTTTGATTTTCCTTTTGAGGTGATACTATTGTCCACTAAAGAATGGTTAAGTAAATTAGTTCTGAGTGTACTCTTACTCTACCTTCACTGTACATCTGAAGAATATTTATTTTTTAAATGAAATTGTCTCCACTTCATTTCTCATTAGAAGAAACAAAGTCCAGGAAGGCTAATCAAACAAAGAAACACTTTTCATCCTAGCGAGAATAATTGCCCAAACTTTGTCATCAGAGGGGCAGGACTGGATTAGGATGTACAGGTAATCTGCTGCAGCCCAGCTGCATCCCACCCCTATAAGCATGCTGTACTCACTTGAACAAGAGCAAGTCTTTCTGCATTAGCTAAATTTAAGTGTTACCCAGAAAGATCCATAGGTTTTCTTAGCAGCAAGGCCATCCTGATCAATCAGCATGATGGATGGACATGTTATGCATATGCCATTGTTTTAGGATGGAATCCTTTATATCCATTAGTCCTCTCATGTTTGTTACAAATATCTGATAATTTTAAACATGGATGCTATTATTAAAAGACTTAATAAGTATGTTAGAAATAAGAGAATGAAGAGCAAAATGAAATTCTCACTCAGCAGTTCCATAAAATTGCTGTTCTTGGTTTTAATTGAAATAAAATTGAATTACATTTTGATATTCAAAGTGCTATTATTATTTTTATTAAGATCCAAACTAATTTTCACTACTAGCAGGTTAAGATATATTTAAATTAGTTTGATTTTTTTTCTCTTCATTCATGGAGGTGCTTATTAGTCTAATAAGTCTTGTCTAGTGTTTGAAGGTCTAAATCCTGTTTATAGTGATTTATGACAAACTGTGATCTTTGTAGATATCCTTTAAGAAAAAAAGTACTAAATAAAAGGGGGAAGAAAACATGCTCCTGGATGAATGGCATTTCTGAAGATGTTAGGAATATCTGTCTGCAAATCTTAACTGTTCCTAAATATGAAAGAACAGTTTCCAGCTATTTATGTTATTACATCAGTTTGTTCTAAAGTTATAATTTCATGCATATACTATGGAGTCATATAAATTACTAGATTTTAAGTTAAAACCATTAATATTGAGCACATTTTGGGGACTGCATTTTTGGATCAGTTCACCTGCCTCACATGAACATTTAACAAATGCTTTTTTCACTTCCTCGAGTTTCATCACACTTGTCATCCTCTACATTCCTCAGATCTCTCCTCTGCATGATTCCTTATTGGTTATAGCATCTTTTGCTATATTAAAATTTCATTTTCAGTAAACTCCTTGAAGAATATGCACATATATTCTTTTGTTCTAGAAACAGGACATGCTGGAGCTGCACACTCCATAATCTGGAATGTGCAGAATAAATTATCAGGATAAAAGTATTTTAGTACTGAAGAGGAGAACTGCTAAGAGTGAAATTTTTTTGGGCACATATTTCTCAAGTGGATAACAGACTAAACACCATTAAACTCACAAAAATTTTAAGCATTGACATTATTTTTTTATTTTTGATATCCTACCCCATAGGCAAGACCACTTAATATTGTTTCATCTGTTGTCTTGCAGGACAGTTCTGCAGAACAACTACATCCACATTTAGGACCAAGTCTTAGACATACTTATTTACTATTAGCCACATTTTCTTCCCACTATATCATGTCTTTGTAGATCTTTGTTGTTTTTCTGACACAGTTTCCATGAAGAAATCAGATCTGTCTTTCCTTTCATTACAATAACTTTAAAACATAATCCTTATATATATCCACAGTTTTTCTGACGCTTAGTGTACTAGATGGATTGGTCTTTGTTGTCTACTTGATAAACAAGAAAGTATAAACACAGCTAGCTGTGCAAGAAATATTCTGTGGGGTGGCATAAGAGAGTTGGACCCCATGGGTCTAAAAAGACCAAAGTTGGCCAACACTGTCAGCCTGGCCAAGATGGTCTACCTAATAATTTCAGTGAAATTTGTGCATTCATCAACATTTGTGCATCATCAAGAGAATATTTATTCCAAGAAACAAGGAAAATTTTTTTTAAAAAGATCATAATCAAGCTCTATACAGCATATGGATAAATGGCCTTTCTGACATATTTTTCTCCAAATATTTTTTATTGGTGTATAATTCAAACTTCAAGGCAGAGTTAAACAGAGATAAGAGCATGAGAAATTTAAAGCTAAATTGAAATTGTGAAAATCTAGACTAGCATTCCCAGAATCTAAGGATTAATTATAAAACTAGTAAAGTAAGACAATTGTTTTAATTTAGTACAAAAGCAGATCATTCAGTGCATGAGAGATCTTTTAAAAAGCTTTTAATTTTCTACTGCTATTCATCACTGAAATTTCCTTGTTAATGTGTCCTGTATCCTTAGAGTGAAATTTCTGATTTTGTCCTGCACTGCTAGTTTCTGAGCTATTTTCTTTCACTTCCTGTTTCCACTCATTATGTTCCATGGTTTTAATTAATTTCTATATTTGATATTATACAGCTGCAGGGTATTCCTCTCTTTTATGCCTTTAGTTGCATTTAATACAATATTAATCTGCATCATCCATATCTTACTCTATCTTTGCTGCTTGGTAGCTTGCTTACTCCTGAGAATATATTAACTAAGCTGACAACTATTTCCTTCTGACATTAAGCATACTGATGTATTTTTCCCTTTTCAATCTCAATTTATTTTTAATTATAAGCCTTAATTAGATCATGGTTCCTACTGCTTAGGTACTTTTTCATTTGCTACATCTCTAATTGCATTCTGTTTTAGTTAAATTGAGTGATTTTTTTTTTCTTTTGGCTTCCTTAAAAAATATTACCTCATAAGGCTCGAAATAATTTCAAAAGAGAGACTAGTAAATCATGGTTTTGCTGATTAGGTATTTTGTTTTAGCCGCAAAATGTATTATATTAAAATACATGTATCTGAAGAATAACCTGATCACAGCTCTTCATCCAAAGCCTTTGCCAGCTCTGATGAGGGATAAGGCATTTCGACATTGTTTTTGCCACATGAATCAGATGTGGATTGTGTGCTTGTTAAATTAGAAATAAAGCAGATGAGAAACGGAACTTCAGCATCTCTTTATTAGTTGGCTTTATCTTGGACAGATAATGCTTATTGTTATGAGGTGCTGAAGCATGTCCAGAGGAGGCTGATGAAGCTGGCCAAGGCTCTGGAGCATGTCTGATAAGGAACAGATGAGGGACCTGGGGTTGTTGAGCCTGGAGTAAAGGAGGCTCAAGGAGCCTTTTCACTCAACTGCTGCACAAAAGGAGGTTGTGGAGAAAAGTATGAAAGTTTAAGTAGAATGATAGTGAATTTATCACAGGGTGAAAAATAGATTTTTTTGGGTTTTTAGAATGGGGGTTCAGGGGGCAAGATGGAGGGATCTGGGCATGTCCAGCCTTTCTCCCTCTCCTTGGCCTCCATCTTCTGCTGTGATGTTGGCACTTTTAGATTTGTTTAGAGTAGATCACTGTCTAACATAGGTGATAGGTATTGGAAAGTAATTGTAAATATTGTGCATGTAGTTTTTAGTATAAAAAGATAACACTGCCTCGGGGGCAGGCAGAATGTCTCTGACGGTCTTGCTGAGCGGACCTCGGCAAGTCAGGAGAAAGAATTTTATAGATAAGATACAAAAAACACCCCTTGAGAGCGAGAAAAGAAGAGCTCTGACTCCTTCTTCAACTGCCAGGCTGGGTAAAGAGCCTTTCTAACTTTTCTCAGGGTCACTCTGACCAGCTAGAGACCCCGAGACTACACAGTTCTATGGTCCTTTGATTCCATTTCTTCCTCATGTGTCCAAAAGCTGTCCAAAAGCTAGTGTCCAAAAGCTAGTGTCCAAAGCTGTGCAAGCTGTGTGATTGCAGTGGTGAGGGACCATACTTGGCTTGTGTTGGCTGTAGGTCATGTCCAGGTGCTAAAACCAGAGCAGAGACTGCAGAGGTCTCTGTGAGGAGACACAGACAGCTCCAGCTGGCTCCAACCAGCTACAACTGCTCCATCACAGGGCACGGCTCGCCTCATCAGCCAGCCCAGTGGTGCCTCGGGGTAACATGTTTAACAAAAGGAGCACACTGCATGGCAGTGAGGAGTGAGGGACACCATGTGAGAAACAGCCGTGTGAGCAGAGGTCAGAAGAAGGAGGAGAGGAATGAGAGATTCTCCTGCAGCCCACAAAAGGACTGTGATGGAGAAGGTTTCCCCACTGCAGTCCAAGACCCCTTGCCAGAGCAGGAGGATATTTCCTGAAGGACTGTCTCCTGGGAGGTATCCCATGACAGAGCAGGGAAAAAGAGTGAGGGGAAGGAAAAGTAGAAAGAAAAAATTGCAGGCTAACTGAGGACCCCCATTCCCATCTTCCTTGTGCTGCTTGGGGCAGGAAGGGAGGTGGAATCAGGAGTCTTGGTAACAGAATGGGTGTGGGAAATATATTTTATGTTTTCTCTTGTTTCCCACTGCCAAATCTATTTTAATTAGCAATAAATTAAAATATTTTTTACCGCGTTGAATCTGTTTTACTTGTGATTGTAATAGATGCGTGAGCTCTTTATCCTGTTTTTATCCTGCTTTTCCACCTTGTGTTCTCCCCCTGTCCTTTTGAGGAGTGAGACTGAGAGAGCAGCTGGGTGGGTATCTGGCAGCCTGCCTAGGCCAGCCCATTTCGGGATATCTGCTCTCACCTAGGGACTGAAGATCAGTGTATTTGTGTTAAAATATGTACTGAAATATAAGAACCAAACCCATGATAAGTATGTTTCTGATCCATTTCTGTCATTACCCTCAGTTTAATCCTTTGTATATGTATTGAAAGGAGCAATCTTTGTATAATAGCTTTTATTTGTGAGAATCACAACTCTACTGGGTTTAACTTTACGTAAACCATTTTGGATAGTAAAGCTTATACAAACAAACAAAAATAAAATTGATGCATCACCATCATATCTGGGAAAACAGAGGTTTAATTCAGAGTTCTTCAGGCAGAAAAATTGAGACAATTTACAGACACACATTGAAAAATGAGTTTCTGAAAATACATGGTTGAGACTATGGTCTATGGTATTTGAGAAAATGATCTTTTTATGAAAAAATTAAAGTTTTCTCAGTAGGGTGAGTAACACAGCCCAGCATTTTCAGGCTTTGTGATCTAAATTCTTACTGCTGCCCTCCAGTTTAAAATACATTTTCCTTGGGTCTGCAATGGTGGAAAGGAATAAACACACAGTTTTGCTAGTCTTGTAGAATATTTTGAACGCCTTCTGAAGATTTCAAGTGTTCAAGATATTCTATCTTTTCCAGCATCTCTGTTCTCTTCAGTTCTTTATTGAAAGAATAAATGCTAGAAGTGCTCTACGGTCTTCTTCACCTGAATGTCTCATTCTGTTTTATCTCATTCTGTTTTTACTCTGTTCTTTCTCTGTTTTATTGTCTGATTTTTTTAAACAAGTATTTTACAACAAGCAAAAGGGGTTTTATTTGAACGTTGCTGTATTTGATTATTGTACTTTACAGTGATGCAGTTGATGGCTTGAAGCATTTGTGATGAAAAAAATTTTGCACACTTGAGACTGCAGAAACAATAAAAAGAGATTAGTCCTTTGAATAATGGCATTAAAATTATTTTAGAAAGGGTATGAGTATTACCCAGCTAAAATCAATCTTAGTACTACCTTCCCTGCTTATTTTTTAGCTGTTACCTCGGGCTACAGAGTAGATAAAATCTTGTTAGTACATGGATGAGCCTATTAAAAAGCTTTACTGTGTTGAGTCATCTATTATAAAATGTATGCACATAAAACTATTTGACAGATTGAAAATGCTTTTATGAAAAAAATAATGGTAAGAAAACAATCTGATATTTTATTACTGAAATAAAATTGGTCAGAAGGATTCCAACAATTAAAACATTCATGTCTGAAGTAATTCTGGTAAGCAGATCAAAAGAATGGATTCATGATCCCTTTTAATTAGTGGTTTCTTATTGCAAGTTATATCGGCTTTTGTTCAGGTAATTTTAAATTCATATTTCTCTCCTTGCTCTTGCAGATTTGTTTTAAAAAGACTATGTAATAGGGACTTTGCATTTCTGCACTATTCAGATGCTTGTGACAGTTTTGTCTTAGGAAAGGGTAGCCAAAGGGTAGTACAAAATCTGCTTCCACCAGGCTATTTTCAAAGAAAAGGAAATCATGAATGGCTCCCTGAAACAGGCTTGGAGGAGTGGGCCACTGTCCATGAAATGAATGTTCTGAGCTCAAACATCTGGCAGGACTGTGGTTGGATTACCCTCTTGCTTTAGGGAAAGGAACTAATGGTCAGTTACAAGAATTCACATTAAGACAGACCAGTGTCACTGAAAGCAATTGTCTCATTTGTAAACCATTCTTTACTGGCTTAGAGTTATGATCTCAGAATTGCCTGGTAACTGAATTGAAATCTGCACAGCTAGATGGGTCACAGCCAGTCTAAAGTGTTAAAAGGAGGCTGCAGTAGTCCCCCAGGTCCAGCCTGTGAGTCATGACAATGGAAACATATCTTAAAATCCTTATTTATCCTGTGGTCCTCCATTTTCAAAATAATGTCCTTTTGTAAAGCACATCTTACCCACAATATACATTTAGTTCACATTCGTAGTTCTACCGAGCCAGTTGGACTGGACATACAGATGTCCAAGTTTACATAGAAATGCAGTGGAAAAACTTAAATCTACAGTTGATCTCCTAAATGTTAGCATCTCATTCTTTCCTTCAATTTTTCTTTCTTATCTCCTTTCTTATCTCCTCCCAAATGTGTGCTTATCAAGCAAAACTGTTCTGCTCCATATCATGGAACTTCCTTTTTAATTTACTCTGACAAAGTTATTAAAGTCAGTAGTCTGTGCTTATGGAATCTTCAGCATGTAACATCACTGAATGGTGATGCTTATGGAGCAAAAAGAAAAAAAACAAACATATTTTCGAAAACCTGCAGGTGTTTTTAAGTCTGTCTTTAAAATTCTCTCCCTTGAGCCTGTGAATGTTTGAAAGCTGACTGCTGTGTATAAGAATTTTTCCAGTGCTTTCATGTCTCAATATTTTAGTGGTTTAACACTATCAATTGACATGATATGATAGATTGTTAGATTCTATTAAGTACTTAACACATACTTCCAAATTACCTCAGTAGTGCTGCAATAATGACTCCTCCCACTTAAAAACCTGAAAGGGAATTAAATGACTGTAATGATATTGAAGTAAATGCTAGGATAGAGGTTCCTGTAGAGCAAAAACACAAAAAGAAGAAAGAAAACCCCAGAAGTTATGAACTAAAACTGAGGTGCTTCAATACTTGTTACAGGCAGACTTTTTTGGCTACTATAGTAGAAACAGCAGAAGTGACAATGGATAGCAAATCTTCATCCTTCAGTTACCTGGCCTCAATTTTTTACATTAAATGTACAAAATATGAGAGAGCTGAATCTCTCTTATACTCAGTGTGCACGCAATTGCTTTTCTGCCTATTTCTTGGATTGTCAGAAACACATGAATGTGTCAGTTGCTGATTGAGATGGCAGTTCTGTGGACAGATGGGGAAGGAACTGTCCAAGGCTTGGTTTTGTTTCTTTTGTGTATTTTATTGAAGAGCAAAGGCCATGTATAAACACAAACCCATTTGGAGTACAACACAGAAGAAGATGTAGTAGATCTGGTCATTCATCTTTCTATTACAATAAAATGTTGAAAAAAAAAATCCTCATTTTCTAATTCCTGGTGAAAATTTTTAGGCCTAACAGATAAAAGAGGTTTTCTCATTCTTCCTGCAAAATCAGGAAACTTCCTATGGAAGTCCCCAATGACATGATTCAGGTTATTTTTTGCATGAGTTCATGTCATGAATAAATGCCATTTCACTCAACAGAATAATTAGAAGAATTTGGTGACTGAGACAGAACAAAATATACAGAAATGTGATTACTTTGTTTTTTATGTTTTTTGGGGTTTTTTTTACTTCCTGTCTAATTTCTTGTGGCAATAGTGATTTTCCTGTTTCTTAAGAGGATCTCAAGGGATACTTTCAGGTCAGATGGCACAGAGTTATTGAATTCCCTGAATACAGTAAGCTTAACAAGAAAGAAATTGTACTTGTATTACTCATCTGCCTACCTGAAACACAGGGTTTTATTTATATCACTCTTATAAAAGTGAAGTAATTTTAAAAATAGACTGTGTTTACAGCTTTCAGCAAATATGAAAATAAAAAGAAATAAAAGAGCTACCAAATTTTAAGTAGACACATGTATATAGGAATATAATACACACAAATGAGTATAAATATTTGCAGACTAAATTATGCCTTTGAGAGGCACTGCTGGAAAACCATAAGAATTATTAGAAACAAATTATATCCAAACTAGCTTTCAAATTCCATACAGGAAACTTCAGAAGAAGAGGTAGTGAAGAAACAGTTGCTACATTGTTTATCAGATGCAAATAAACATGTATTTTTTCAGTCATCAGAAAGGTTTGTAGAAGCTGCTCCTGCTGATAGGAGTTCAGTTGTAATTTGCTACTACAGAAAACCTTGATCTATTCTGTGCAGTCTGATCAGCTTATTCCACAGACTGAAATTAATGATATTTCCATTTGAATGCATCTACAGGCAAAATGACCTCCATATCCTCAAACCTGCCCGGGCAACATGAATTTCTTTCTACCTTTTCTCCTGGTAAACAGGAATGTGGACATAAAATATGAATTGTATTTCTGTATTACTGATTTAGTCTGTGCTTTGGTTCTCAAATCCAATTGGCATGACAGTTAAAATTAGCAGGACAAGGGCAACTGTCAAGGATGAGGTTGGCTGTGAGCAGAGGGGTGTCTGTGCCTTTGTTTGCCTGTCATTTCAGCTGCTATGTCAGCTTAAATACCATCAGTTAGAAAACACAGAGCATAGCTTAAGGAGTAATGGGGTGGGGGGCACATTTGAGCAATGATCAAACAAGAATAAAATCCAGAGAGACCACACTCTGGGGACACTGTGGCACAAGAGTCTTTCACAAAATGTCAGTGTAGGCTGATTAAACAAATGCTGCTTTCAAGGCAAAGCTCATCACCCTACAGTTTATTGGAAAAGTTCACATGCACTTGTGTTATCATGAGTACATGCTATCTGAAATACTATGGGTAACTGAAAAATATTACAATGTTGTGATAAAATGGAATGTTGCATGAAACTTAAATATTTTCTGTACCTACTATGCCAGTATTTCACATTTTGTTTGATTTGCATTCTGTTGACATGATTTAAAAGCCTTTCAAAATGGCTCTTTGCCCAGACACAGCTTGAAAGTCCAAACTCTCTCACAAAAGCAGGTGAAATTCATTTTGCCACACATACAGTTCCATTCATAAATCTTTTTTCAGTATAGTTCCATTTTTTTCCATTAATAATTGTTTTTGCCTAAAAAGTTATATGATACTCACCAAAGTTTTTTCTACAATTCTAACTCATTTTTTCTCTCTCTAATCTATTTTATATTTATACATTTTTACAAAGAAATAAAAGAAATAAAACACAGTAAAAAAAATCATTGTAAAAGAAACTGGAGTAAGAATAGTGTAACCTTTTTTTTTGGAAATACAGAAGCTTCATGGGCACTGTTGCACATTATAGATCCTAAGTTCACACTCCTTAATCAAGTGACTGTCCTGTAAGTAATTGATTAAAGATTGCAGAAATCGGCTAAGTCCCTTGATTTCAACTATGACAAGAGAACAAAGGTCCATTTGTGTCTGAGGGAAAGGAGAGACAAGGAGTGTAACCAGGCAAAAAGAGGGTAGGGCTGAGCTTTTCAAATAGGTGCAGAAGTCAAGGCAGGTGCAAAAGCAAGCTGTGTGCCAAAGAGAGGAATGAATGGTTAATGATTAAGGGGTTAAATCAGATAAAGCCCAAATTGACAGGTATGAATTGTATTAGAAAGTCCCATATAGGAAAGGCATAGAAAGACAGAGGCTACAAGCAGCCAGTAAAAAACCCCAGAACATCCCACTAACAATAACCGCAGACACAGGTGACAATCAAAACAGAAACAGGATCAAATACAGAAAGCACTCTTAAAGCCATCTTTTTCTTTTGTAAAAATGGCATAATGACAATGCAGGGGAGTAATCCTCTGTTTCTGGATCTTAGCAGGTCCTAAACAGGATGTGTAAAGACAGATCCTGCAGATATTCTTTTGGGGGGGGAAATGAGAGTGGTGGGAGTGGGGTTGACTTTCTTATAATCTTTTCCCCTACTAAATAACAGAAAAAAAGTCATTGGAATGAAAAACTCTTCAGCTGAATCTAAATCCAAGAAGGGATTAAAAATCTGAGCTAGACAGGACATGGATTGCATAACCAAAGAGAGATCTGAATCCACCACAGCTGCAGAAGGAGAACTGAGATAGCAATTGATTTAGTGAATTGCCCATTTAATTCATCTGCATGCCCAGTGCAGCCCATCCCTGCCACAGGAGCATGGCTGGCAATGCTGTCCTCTGGTGTCTGGTACCACTTCCCTGGATGTCTTGCATAACTTCTACATACCTAGTTCTGAATTACTTGCTAAGCCTATTCTGTGGAGCTTGGACTAGACAGCTCAGATTTTCAGTTCCTGGAATTCAGATTGTGGCTGTAAACCCTGTCAGGCTGAAGACATTTCAATGTAAATTACTGCATTCAAGAGGAATGCATTAGCCACGGAATGATTATATGAAATGAGATTGCAACAATGCCACAGCTGTGGTCTTAAACAAAAGCTCAAGTAATTGTGGTTGTTTTGTCCAGACCTTAATGAAATTAGCAGGTTGTAGAAGTGCTTTTTACATGCCTGGGCTGAAAAGCATTATATTTATCTTTTAAGGTAAGAAAGAAAACCAGAGGTACATATTTTCAGATCCTCAAGGAAGTATTAGGTAAACAGTGTCCTTATGAGATTTTCTCAGCTGTGAGGTCTTATAGGTCTTATTCTGCCTCTTTTAAAGATAAGAGAAAATTAGAAGTGGAGAGAGGAGGTGAAGCCTATTTTACTTAGGAACAGTGATGTATATTCCTGAAGTATAACAATTCATTAATCGGTGTTCATTGTATTAGACATTTCTAATCACTTTACCTCATTCTCACATTTCAAAAGAAAAACTATCTAGTGCCCCTTCTGAATTTGTAGTTACAGTATCCTTTCCCATGTGGTAGGTCAACAGCACTATATTGCCTTGTTTTGCGTGTCAGGGTCCCATTAACCTAATGTAATAGTTGGCACAGATTTCTGAGCAAGTTTCGTCTATGAAGTCAGGAGGAGAATCAGAGTGGAATATAATACTCTGCTAAAACAATAATACTCTCATAATCTAACCCTCATTAACTTGTCAAGCCTAGTGACAGTCTTTAATAGCATTCATTCTTTTTATGTTTTATTTTAAGTGATTTCTTTGCAGCCATTCGAAAACCTAAAATAAGATTGTTACTCTAGCTGCATTTAATAGGGAACCATTCTGCCCTTTTTCTTTATTTCCTTTTTTTCTTCTTTTTTTTTTAATTGGAAGGCACTTATGTTTATTTGTAAGGCAGCTTGCCACAGATTTCTTTAAGAAGTAGATGGAATTGCATACATTTTATTTATGTTTATTTTCTATCTTGAGTAAATGCTAAAATGCTACAAATGGTGTTACAGGCATATTGTTAGAAATTTTGTTCATTTTCTCATGTTTTTGTCACCAAAAGGCATATTGAGAATTGAGGGAAAGGATTGGATTTCCATGGCATGGCTGGGCCACCTGACATTGTCAGTTAGGAAAACATATTAGAGAGGAGAAAAATGCAGATGTGTCTGGGGGGGCTTTGTGCCATCCTGTGCTCCTTATGCCTTTCCACTCACCGCAACGTGCACCCCCTGCTTTCTGGCCAGGGCAGCTCTGGTCTCCCAGAGCAGGGCTGGATCCAGCACAACGCCCTCCCCCGAGTTCAGGGAGTGCCTGTGGCTCACCATGACTTCCGTGTGGGTTGGGAAGATCAACATCTGACAAGAGTCAGCTCTGAATTCCTCACAGAACTCTCCCTTGTCAGGTTCCCTGAGGACTGATATCCACGGCATGATGAGAATTTAATTCACCCACTGACTGATTCACCACACATCAGGCGCTCATACCTTTAAAATTTGGAATGAAGACTTGTCAACGATTCTAAAAAGAAAAAAAAAAAACTATTAAAAAAGGTTGAAACTTCACTTTGAAAGGAATTAGGAACATCAAACATTTTATAGCTTGGCTGCTGTTTCAGTTTTGAAAATAGTGTGAAAATACCACAATTTTGTTCCTTAAACTTGATTTTTTTGTACATTTAGTTACATACCTCAAAAATAATAAACACCTTTTCAAACTGATATTACATTAGTTTCGTTTCATTAGGTCTCTGTAACCACTTTCTACCCGTTTGGGTCCCCCAAAACATAACAATGAAAAAGTAATATACAATTCCTAATGATTTTCTGAAATACTGCACAGGTGCAAGCTGCAGCTGTTATGAGTAAACTAGATTTTGCTAAACTAATTCAAATCCCATTGGGTAAATAGAAGAACCACTGCATTCCCATAAAAAGAAAAATGTTTTCATTGTAGGATAATGAAGTTTCCATGTACATTGTACCTAGTCAAAAGGTGCTTTACAAAGAAAATTAAAGTTATCTTATAAAACTGATGAAATATATAATCTCTTAGGTTCTCACTTTATTAGAAGTAAATTGTATTAGTTATCCTCTTTAAAAATCCTTACTAGCATTTTCAAAATTGAATAAAATGGCTAAAATTATGTTACAGATACTAAAATAGATCTGAAATTAAAACAATAAGGCATTATCCAGACATATTTAAAATATATAACTTTTCATATGAACAGGTATATTACAGTGAAAATTGCATTTCTCTGCACATTTCTAAATGTGTGTTTACATCTGTTCATATGCTAAATGCACTATTTTGTGTTGCCGCGCTATTCAAAAAAGGAAGTTGTCTGAAAGATTTGAGTGTTATTTTTATTTTAAATATGGTGTACGATGATAGGGATTTCATGGAGGAAACATAGACTCCTTCACCTCCAGATCAACTGGCCAGTGGTGGATGGAGTTGAAGGAGTGGGTTTCTCATCTTTGCCTCTCAGCACCTTCTCAGGCTCGAGGTAACACTAACCCATGTGAGGTGTGGAGACCTCAGCTGAGGTGTGGACATGTCACTGAGACAAGATGTTGTTCTCTCTGGTGATTGGCACAATAAGATTAACTTGGAGTCTCAAAGTGCATTTGCAGAAAAGTGAAAAGGACTGAATAAATTTCTGTACTTACACGCAAAATACAAATCTCAGAATAACAACGTATTTTTACTAGAAAAGAAATTATTTTGAGGCAAAACTTTCCTTCTCAAACTAAAATGTTAAGCTGCTCTGAAAATCTGGAATTCCTGAAACACAGTTCAGCTCTGGGACCGCTGCTAAAAATCACTATCAGTGCTTGGGCATTGGTAACAGGATCCACCCTCCACAAACTTCTGCAGGACTGCCTTGACTGACATCAGCCAAGGAACTGGGGGCTGCGCTGCAAATCCTCCGTGCAAACTGGGAGCCTGGCAGCAGGCTCCTGGCTTGTGCACGGGCATGCTTCTGGTCCTGAGCCTTTCCACTGACACCTTGTTATGGGAGAGAGCGTCTGGGAAAGAAAACCTCAGAAACCATTTCATTGCTAGCCTTAGGGAGAGCCCATTCAAAGCAGAGCAAATTACTCTAATAATTTATTAGCTTACAGGTTATTAAGGGCTTATTTATACATTCCATAGGGAACTTTTCAGCTTCTTAATTTGTATGTATTATCTGTTTAAAAACTAAGAATAGTCGCAGACTTTGGATTTGCACTATGAAGAAGGCCTAAATTAATATTTTAGTTTGTTAATGATGCTAGCAGGAATGACTAACTTCCTTTATTTTTTCTTTTTTTTTTTTCTCCCAGCTAATATCCAAGATCAGAGGTGGATTACTTATCTGAATTTGTCATGGTACTTTTTACACCCTTTATGTTTAATTTTAGACTAAGTGAATTAATTTAAAATCAGAGTTTCCTCTGTTAGGACAGATTGATTTTTCTAAAAACATGAATGAACTCCTATTAGAGACTTTAAAAGTGGGATGTAGATTACCAAGCCATGCATAACATATGCCCATTTTGCTATTGTGATATTTTCATGGTAAAATCTGATTAGAATCTGATTGGACACTGTAAAAATAATGTATTTTAAGTAATCTTAAATAGATTCTAGGACAGAAAGAGAGAAATTTAATTTAAAGTTTTTTACTTCTTCGATGCCTGCAATGTTTTGTAACTTTATTTTTGCACGTAACCCATATTTTGCAGAAAATGGTTTGAAATGGTGTTTAGACTCTGTGGGAATTTTTGCCCGCCTGAATCAGACTGGAGAAGATTCCATCCTGATTGGAAAAACCACTGCACTTTGCTTAATAAGCAGAGCTGTCAGTCATTTCTGTCATTCTGGGCAGTCATATCACCTCCAACTTTCTTAGGAAGATGAGTCTAAGGCAGCACTCTGAAAATCTATGGAAAGAACTGATGTGCTGGTTGCAGCTCAAGTGTTCAATTTTCATGTTCACCACCTGTAGCCTTTTGAATTTTGAGGTACATTTTGTTGCATATTTCCAAATTCATTCCCATGTACATTTTGTCATGCTTCTAGCCAAGAGAAGACAAATTAGGGTATTTCTGAGGCTGCATCTGTCTGAAAAGCATGTCCTAGCCAGTCAGATTTTGGAAGGAGTTATTAACAAATGCTTGCGTGTGAAAGGCTAATAGAAAGGCAAACTGTTAGCAGTAATAATTCCTTTATGAAAAATTACTACATTACATATGTTTCAACATGTAAACCGTGAATGGAGCTAGCAATGGGGCCCATTAGCCTTAGTGTGTTTATTTGCTTACTGTAAAATAAATATCCTCAGAAATATCTGCTGGAATGAGTCAGTCATTTACAAATTGGTAATCTTGCAGAAGTGCTTCAGCAGATCTTTCTGATTATGCACACGTGTCTTTAGGAACAGCATACTTTCTGCATGCTTTTAAGGATCAGGAAAATAGATCAAGGATATCAAAGCAAAATACAGACCCCCTGCAACAGATCATTTTAAATTCTGAACAGTTTGGAGAGCATGTAACCACTACAGCCACTTCATATTTATTTTGATAATTATGCCACATATAATGTGTTGCTTTTCACCCCATCCTGTAAAACGCAGAAGTTTACAGCCTAGCGTGGAGTAGCAGCATCAGAATGCTAGAGATGGACCAGTTCCAGCACTTATTGAATCATTAGCCTTAGGCAGAAAAAATTTAAGATATCCATACAGAAAAGAATTTATTCAAATAATATATGAGGTTTGACTTAGACTAGGGAATTATAATTGTCAAGATTGACAGGTGATACTGCCTTCCTTCACATCTCTGTGACTTTCCTTTATACATCATGTCAATCATTCCCCTTCTAAATTTATTTAAATAATGTGTTATTCCTCTTTAGAGATGTTAACCCATTAGTATCTACTGCCCTACCAGTGTCTAATCAGGACAGAAAATGAATTCTCCATAGGAATTATGTCAGGAGTCATAACACAAAAGACCATGTGAATAAAATTAAGAATGCTTAGTAAGGTTTATTTAATGAAAAATATGATTCTGAAAATAAGAAATGGGTCAAATTGGCTGCTTGCCCAATGACGCTATGGAAGGGAAATTAAAGCAAAAGTGAAAAGCTATACTCAATACAGAAAAATGTTAAAAGCAGAATTATTTTAAAACCAATAAAATACATCTTTCAAGTGCAGAATATTAATAATGAAATATTCTGTGCTAAAATATCTATAAAATAATATATATTAAGATCATTAGAGCAATAGAAGCCTTAGGAAAGAGAGGTCATTCACTAAAAGGAGAAGATTAAATGTTTTGAGAAATAAGAAAGCCAAAGAATTTAGGAACACTTCTACATTTGGAAAGAATTAATATGTCTATTGTTTAGGTGGATACATATCATCCATTTATAACTCAAAAAAAGAGGTTAAGTAACATCTGGAGGTGATAAACATTTGAAATCATCAAGCTGGGAGAGTTGCACAAAAAAGAGCTGGTTGATGACATCTCTGGGTTGATAGTGTTGATTTGTAATAAATCTCAGGGATTGCAGAAAAAAATCCAGAAGACTGAGGGTTAGTTTATATTGCACCAATACTCAGAAATACAAGTATGAGGAGCAAGATATTTATAAGCCTAGAGCTCTTATCTTTAATTATGAAAAGTTGGATGCACTTTCATTATTGGGGACTTAAAGGAGAACAATCCATACTTACCAACATAAATTTGTGGGAAATATATATTGTTTAACAAATATCATTTTATTATTAGTTTATTTGGAGATTTTAACAGTGATCATCACAATTATGGTAGTATGTAGGAATTATAGACATGAATCCCATTTTATTAAGGATAAATGGAGAATAAATATCAAACAGATAATAAATGCTCCATCCAGACCTTTTGGTGATTCAGATGTTTGGATGCTCATGGAATAAAACTCTTTTCACAAAGGCAGCATCTGATCAGTGAAAGCCAATGGATAGGAATGAAGAGAGAAAAAAAGAAAAAACGCTCACTTAATAACTGAGTGGTGGCAATACCTGCTCCCTCTTGCCTGGAATAAAACACAAAACTTTTCCAAACAGTCTCAGAATGATAATATAAAAGCAAATCTTTTATTGAAAGCCTTCAAGGTGCACAGTATGGCAATGTGCACCCATGATACAATATTTCTATTATTTTATAAGGTTATCTGATTAGTACACCCATCAAATATTATCCAATTAGAAGGGCAGTTGCTTAGGCAACTTCCCCTCAGGATCTGCCCCACTGAAGCCCTCCCCAGCCCAATCTTTTAGCCCTACATTTTCTTGTGTCCATGATACATGGTGCAAAACAAAGTGTCCTTGCTAGACTAATGGCAACACTAAAAAGAATTTCAAGAACTTATCAGTAAGTATTTTTTAAACTATGGAAGAGGGCAGAAAACATACTAGAAGGTATAATGATGTATTAACGGTCTACAAAGTTTCAATTATATGAAAAACCATATAAAAGGCTAAAAGTCTTTAGGCATCACCAACCATCCTGTGTTGGTGGGAACTCTAATAGAAGAATGCTGAAAGATGGTTTTGCATAAGCATCATTGTGGTAAGAATAACTTTCTGGTAATCCTTGCCCTCAGGGAAAACAGTACTAAAAGTAATATAATGTTTATAAATGCAAAAAAACCCCAAACACATTTAAAAAAATACAATGTACTTTAAAAAATATTTTCTCTCTAGCCATATCTGTCTAGAGAGAAAGCAGAAAAATATGCAGAATCCTTTCCCTGACTTCTGTAAAAAGTCTTCTTGTCATGTAATAAAGGTGAAAATTTGTTCAGTCTGTTCTCTTCCTCTCATTACCCATTTTTCTGCAGTGATCTCAGAAATATTATGGGTTGTGTAATTTGCAAACCCATAATATGTGTGAGAGTGAGTTTCACACACAAAGGGACATGAAAAGCTTGAAAAGCTGTTTCACCTCATGATTTGCCTCTGCCTTTCATTGATTTCAGCTACCTGTCAGGCTCAGCTCTTATCTTTGACATTCCTAAACTCTGCTGTGTTCAAAGTTGTAAATTATAATAAAACTCTTCTATTCATCATTTCAGTGCCATGTGCATAACAATTATTCTAACTGCACAATAATGTCAGACCAAATTGTTCAGGACCTTTTTTTGTATATTTAAGTGTGACTGAGGAAACACTGAAAGAATTTAAGGAAATTGCTTAGAAGTTGAATTATTTTCTAACTTCATTACATACCACAAAAGATTTTCAGGGATATATTTTTTTTCTCACTGTAAAGTTGAAAAGCTGTCTGGGATTTAAAACTTTTTTCTTTCCACTTTATTTGAACCCAAGTCAGTTTAAATAGTTTGTGTTTAACAATTTTTTTTTTAAGCTGGATGCCACTTTCAGAATAACTGATCTAACAAGTTTGAGAAGTGATTGGAATCCTTTGAACATTATTTTAAAGTAATAATTATTTATTGGATCAAACCTTTACCCAGAAGTCTCCCACAAATGGAAAGAGTTAAAAAACTGGATGGTAGATGGTCAATTGTGACACAACTGATTGATAGTATCGAGTTTCAAATCTCCATGAAAAGTCCAATGTTAAAATATTTGTAAATATTCAGTGAATGTTCACAATGTAGCTTTGAAGTTCACAAATTATTTCATGAATAATAAAATCCAGAGAAAGCCACAAGAAAATATTAGAGTATCATGTGACTAGTAATGTGGTAGCCTAATGTCAAATAGAACTAAAACAGTACTAATTAATCCACAATAGAGTGGATTATTTGAAGTTCCTGTGCATATTACCTGTGTTATGCATCAATTCAGGAATGATTCCTGGGAGTTTCTAGTCATCCTGACTCTGAGACACCATCTCAGAAGCTCATAGAATTGGGATGTCTTAATGAAAAAGAAAGATTCAATCTGTTTAAGAAAATCGCAGTGGGGTAGATAACGTGACATAGGCAAACTGGTGCTGGACTCTATTTCAGAAAGCATGCATGATTAGAGACATGATAAGTCTGAACCAGTCTTGCAGTTCCCAGCTTTCTGCAAAGCATATTTTTCTAGAGGAAAAAAATATCTCAAGGAATATGTCTAGTCCTTCTGGAGCCCATTTTGTATATTGAAATATATAAATAAATTCCATTTTTTTAGTAGTTTTTAAAAGCTAAAATTGTATATCCCTCTAAGAAAGAAAAATTGTTTTTGGCATCTAAACCACAAATACAGCAACAATTTTGGTTTTTTTCTAGGTCAATTCATTTAAGTAGATTTGGAAAGTGGTGTTACTCTTATAACTACCAAAAACAAAGGGTCTACACACTCTTTAAATAAGCAAAAAATTATTTGGAACTTTGGGAATCAAGTGAAGATTGGAAGAACAATGAAGATGTGCCTGTGGTTGCTTGAGATTAATGGCTTTTATATCAAAAAAGCCTAAAATCTTTTGCTGTGACCAGTTTTGTTCATATTTTTTTAAATGAAATTTCTTCCTGTAAAGTTCATAAAGGCACTCAGTACCACTGTTATATATATATATAAATATATGTACATATATATACATATATATATCTATATCTATATATTATACATATATATATCTATACAGACGCAAATATCTACAGTATATCAAAAATGCAGAGTTCTACTTTTCTGCCTGCTTGTGATGCAGACCATGTACAGTGCCAGGTGCTGAAGCACTTAGTTGCCAAACTCCTTGGATCTCATTATGACTTTTTTCATATGAGCACACTCAGGAATTAACAACATAATTGAGATTGGTCAATCTTTTAAAAGTTTGTGTCCTTGAGATGTGTCCCAAAATTCCCTTAGAACTTTTCATACTGGAGAAATGTCTTTAGTTTTCTGTACAAATTGGATTTGTATATTCAAATTCAGAAAATATAACAGAAATAAAGTCTGTTCCATTTATTTGAAAGAACACTTACAAATATATTTGTTTTAAATCCAATGATGATGCTGTTAATTTTGGCGTGGGAGAAAAAGAACTGGCAGAGCCATCTGATTAATCTATTTTTTATCTGATAGGAGAGGACTCTGACTTTATTCTACCAACATACTTGCAAAAATTAGCCTAATTACTAACACTGAAGCTTTCATGACTATGCAAAAGCCTGATTTTTGATCACTGAAAGCTCTTAAAAGGATCTGTTTAAATGTTGCAGTGTAGGGTCACCCGTATTTCTTCTACAAAGCTCAAGAAGGGTCTGGCTAAAAGACCCTGACTCAGTCACCTCCTTGGTCTTCTCTGGGGTTGCTGCAGGGTGGTATTTCTGTCACAGTATATTCCATAGAGAAACCTCAATTAATATCGTCATTTATTGTGAAGAACATAATGGACTGACACTACAGAATATGTCTACATTAGGATTAGGGTTGCGTTTTTTGAAAAGAATCCATCGGCTGTCACCATTCATTCTGCTTTTGTCCAGGGTACGGAACAACAATTTTCTTTTATCAGCTTGATGTAAACATGCTTTCTGATGATAAAATCCATGTGCAGTGCCTTCTAGGGATGCTAAACCAGAAGTTTGGCCTAAATCTAAAGCTCAGAGGTACTCGTGCTGTTGTGGGTTTAATTTTGTAATTGCAAAATGTCAACGTGAAATATTTTTTGATTTGAAATGTCTTGGAGGTTACTTTTAATTTTTTTTTTCTTTTAAGTGAAAGATCCAGTTTTCAATGAAGAAAGAAGAATGCCAACAATTCTTACTTAAAGTCAGATATTTTAGAATTTAATCATGTAATACTGAGTTTATGTGTTTCATCTTACCAGAAATTAAATTTAACATTTGAATTAAACTTGAAGATTGAAATTCAAGTACAGATGCAGTGAGCACTATAGAAGGTTAAAACCTTGATTCCATGACACTAGTGAATGAATAAGACTGGGAGTAAGAAGCAGGAAACATGGAAGCGTATAGAAGACTCTAGCAATAATTTCCCATCAAATTTATAATGTCCCATTAAAAAAAAAAAAACCAAAAAAACAAAAAATAACAACCCAATTCCTTGTAATTTTCTATATAACTTTAATCAAGGGATTGGAAGCAAAAATAGATGTTGAGAATTGAAATGTCATTCCACTTACCAACTGAGACTCAGCTAGCAGCTCCTTCAAATGGTTTGAGACAGCTGAAATATTTAAGAGGATGTTGAACTTCAACATATTTCTTATATCCAAAATTAAACATATCTTGCTGTAGGTAAACAGATTAATAACTGCCCATAAGCACAGAACGGTCTGTCAAAAAATGGCAGCTTTATTAGGAACTCTATGGGGATTTGGGATGGGTTTTCTGATTTACTTAGATACTGAAAATAGAAAAAGAATGATTTAGAAAGTTCAAAAGTGACAATACATGCTTTAATCTTCTCCCATTTAAATCACTAAGTTGTTTGGTTTATTTTTCATGCAATTTCAGGGAGAAAACATATGATCGTCACAACTTTCTATTTTAAAGAGTCTTTTAGAAATGCACCAGTGTGCAGAAGACTAAGATAAGACCTCTCCAGAAGTTAAATCCTGTTCATTTATTCAGTCTGTAAATGTTTAAATGGAATTTAATTGATTCATGGGCTTTGTGTTGATCATTTGCAGGCATCTACTGCCATAATTTCAGTGTGCTTTTAGATGTCAAGATTGCTGAGTGAACAAAGTAAGTGCAGCAAAATGGCAGTCATTGAATGAATGTTTCCAAAGAAATAATTTCATCAGACCTATTATACTTCAACAGAGAAATTCAATCTACTATTTTCCCTGTACTACAGAAATAATACTCTGTATTAATTACTGTTTTTTTTTTTTCTTTAATTTATAATAGAGTGAAATTCTCCTTCAATCTATGTATTAATTCTTTCTGGGCGCATCCCAAAAGTTCAAGATTTATGAATAGCATTCCAAGATTAATGAAAGCATTCCCATTTAGAGTAGAAATGCACATTCCTTACTTCCTCCCCACCCTTTTATTAGGCAAAAGCCAGCAGTATTTACTTACATTCTAGTGTAGTTCTTAGGGACTTGAAGGAAAGAATAGGGAAGTGTGTTTACAGAATAACTAATTATTCACTCTCCTGACTCTAGGTAAAAGGAATATAATATGTGACACAGCAGATTCTGCTCTTGCCATTGGAAATATAAATTAACTCTCATGACTAAGAGATTTGTGTGTAGAATTGAACTAGCGTAACTGAGATCAGAGCCTATTCCAGAGATCTTGAATAATTCCTATAAGGCAAATGCCTTCAGCTGTCAATCTTCCCAACTGACCTGTCAGTGTCACATAATAATTAAACAGCAGCTGGCATTAGTGCAAATTTATAATTGCTATAATCCTTATTGCTGACATGTCAATATTTAACTTGCATTAACCTTTCCTTTGAGGCTTACAAATAGTGCATCTCTGGCTTGCTCAGTCTAATTTTTCATGTCATTGCCTAGCAAGGTACAAAGATTTATAATGTCATTTGGTGATGGATACAGAACACTCCTTTACTTAGGCTTGTAAAATGCACTAACTCTACAACACTGGTCCATTTATTATTTTTCTACCCTGCCTGATAACTGCTTTTTAACCATTTAAACGATTAATAACACGAAGGTCAGGTTTCCAATACTTGGTGTAAGAATGTCACTCTTGTGAATTTTGGACTGCTTCTTTGGAGGGGGAGACCATCATTACTATATAATGCAGGCTCAGTTTCTAGAATTTTTTCAGTTTGAAATGTAGCTAAAGGAAAGCAATAGCATTAAAACTTCATTTACAAATGTTGTAAATTTTGGAATATTTATGAAAAGTCAAAATCTAGCTACTATTTTAGTAGTTTTTCTTGAGAAAAAAATTTGAAAATTCTGGCTAGAGTGGTTTGTTTTGGTTCATGGACATTCTAGTTGACAAACCAAAAAGATGAAAAGAAGTTGTGTACACTCTCACTCTTTGTCTACCTCATGCTATGTTTGAAAGTGATAAATTGTATATAAACTTTTTTGTAATGTAAACAAAAGTAAAACAAATCCTCATTGTATAGAGAATAATGCAAAACAAAAATATTTTTATTCAGCTACTTATCATATGGAAGCTTATAAAAACAATTATCATTAGATGCAGCATTACATTTGACCTCCAGACACTTGCAGTGATCACAAAATTAAATGAGATTTGGCTCCCAAACCCTTGTGACTGCTCTTCTGTTCATCACACCAAGCTAAAGCATGTTCTAGGAAGCTAACCCATATTTCCATTTCCAAAGATCTCATGGTCATCTTGCCTTCCACTCTTTAGGGTTCTGAGAATTATTTAACAAGTACCTGTATGCTTTATATCCCTTACAGCAATGATAATGCTATGGTATGGACTAGTATAACTGTTCAGCATATCCTAAATATTGTCATCAAAAATCCTCATAGCAAAGTGAAGTAAAAGACTTTTTATTAACATCTGAGTATTTTGTCTTCAGCCTTATCTTATATTTCCATTATATGCCTAGTAATGCCAAATTATAGGTCAGGGCTCTTCCTTGAAAGGATGAATTACAATTCTACCTGGTGTACACACCCTTTCATGATTCATTGAAGTTACAAATAACCTGAACTCATGTTTATAATTAAGCAATCTAATTTGTCACTTACTGTTACATTTCTGAGGGTTCTTGACTCTGCACTCCATGAGGAATTGCTGCTCATGTCTTCCAGATGAAATTTTAAAGCTGAATGTGTGTAGTGAATTGATAAATGCCAGGCATCATGGGTAGCAGGCACAATAGATGGTACTTAATTCCATTGATTAAGAGGAAATGAGAAATGTGAGCATGAAATAAGTGCATTAGACCAGATTCTATATGAACTAAAACTCCTTTTGTGTCTGAACATTCTATAAAAGACCTGAATTTTCTTCAAAAACAAGTAATTTTTAAAAAGAAAATATTTGAACCTTCTGGAGAATCCATATGTCCTACAAGTTCAATGAATGAATTTAATTATTGCTACGGTTACACCAACACACACTGTAATATGATATAACCAGCTGTGATTTGCTGTGGCACAGAAATTGCATAGATATGTTTGATTTAAAAAAAGGCCCTTGCCAAATGTTCTTGTTTTACAAACATACAAGGTATTTTGAAGTTCCAGAAAGGTTTAAGATGCAGGCTGTCAACTTTGTTTATTCATTATGATGACTCCTTAAAAGGTTTAAAATTGATCTGGGAACATTTTTCTGAAATTAATTTCCTGGATTTAGGAACTAAAATATTTTTAAACAAGTAAAACCTATTTTTTTACATGTAATTCCATTCCAATATTATTTTTAATTGTCTTAAATACATAATAAATAAGTTGCTATAAGTCTTTTCCATAACACATCCATTTTAATGCTCTTGTACTAACTTAACACATATTTGGATTTTTCATTCATTCTTCCACTAGATTTTTCATTATTTCTTTTTCCTTTATCAAATCTTATTTTTGCTTAAATTAGTTTACTGTTTATCACCTGGATATCTCTTTTCCTAATAAATTATGTTGATCTTTTGTAAAATTTCCTGATTCTTTCAATATTGATACTATGATATTGATATTTTGATACCTTGATTTCAGAATTCTTCTTCTTTTTTACATCCCAAGTGATGTTTACAACTCCAGGCAGATGGTGTAAGTCATTGGAGAAGGAATTAAAAGATGGCACACATTTTAGATTATGTGTCAAAAGATAGCTCATCTATACAGCACATGACATACTGTTAGAAAGAAAGTTACCAAACCCCCTTTCTTGCCAAGTTTATAATATCCAAATTATTTTCCCTTACAAATTGGACACTATGTGGGGAGAAAAAAAATAAGTAAGTAGCATTAGATAAATGTGTGCAGTGGCTTTAAAAAATAAGGCTGAAATGAAAAATGCATATATTTTATGGTAGAAACTCTCTCTCCTTCCACTAGGCCAGAACATCCATCCTGCCCTTGAACACTTGCAGGGATGGGGCACCCACAACTTCCCTGGGCAACCTGAGCCAGTGTCTACCACCCTCACAGGGAAGAATTTCTTCCTAATACCTAACCTAAATCCACCCTCTTTGAGTTTAAAGCCATGATCCCTTACTCTTTTCTATACCACTGCAGAGTGCCGTGCATGATACTCTCCCTTTAACAGCTCTGTATTTTAGACAAGGATACAGAGCCAGTCTCCCTTGTGCTTTTTTATTTTTATTTTTATAGTTGTACATTTTTCATGGGGTGGGTAGGATCTCAGTCTTGGTTCAGCCTACTTTTCATAATCTAATCAGTAAGAAATGCTTTGGGGAAGTACAAATTACAGGTCTACATCTCTAGAGGAAAAAGCCTGCCAGGAAGAAAGTTCTCCTTCTTTCTTTATCCATATATATACAGTGAAAAAAGTAATTTCCTTTTTTACTACATATAGACTCCTGGAAGTGGATGCTGCTTTGAATTTCCAAAGGGTGAAAGTTTGGGTAAAAAGTTCAGACTAATTCCTCTGCAGCTACTTTTTTTTTCTGTGTGTAGACATTTACCTTTTTTATTGTGCAGTATTTAGATTGCATGCTGAGACTCCTTCTGGATAACTAATTTTTAGATGTTAAAATGTTAAATGATACCAGTAAGAGATAAAATGAAAAATTCCATTAATTTCAGAGTCTTGAGAAGAATAGTTTACGGGGAAATATTTGCAGTGATTAGCTTATATTGATTAATATTTTATGAGATTTCTGATATTTAAAGTTAACAATACTAACCAGATGGGGTAGAATTCTTGTGTCAGCCTTTGTGTTTGATTTCAGTCCATTGAAGAAGGACTTAGGCACAAAATTTTCATTATTGTTTCTTGTCTCTTCAGTGTACTAGATCACTGCTATATTTTTCAGATTGCTGTAGTCTTTAGCCCATAAAGGACAACTCTAATCATCTGTGCTGTGCTTGACTGCACAATGAGCATCTGCTTAAAAAAGACCTTTATGTTTTCAATATCATAAATTTTACCAGCCAAAACCAACCAAGCTTGAAGAAGTGGATTATTGTGTGACATCAGCTCGCAATAGCCCTAACTGTACTTATGTGAAAAAAGAAATAAATTCATCAGTGTCAGAGTTGTATTTCAAGATCCTAGATAACAAAAATCTTTCAGAAAAAGTAAGGGAAATCTCATAATTGCGAACTCCAGATATGAAAACATGGTGGATAAAGTTGAAGAGAATATATGGTTTAGCTCTTCTTTCCATGAGGGTGAAGTAAGGAAATAAGCCATCTTTTTGAATTCGATGTTCTGTGACTAGATATTTTGTACTATCTTATGTGATGAATTTATTCCCTAAATCTCAAAATCTTAGGTTTGCCATATATTCAGTTATGTTTGAATAGCAGATGCTTGCAACATAAAATATTATTGTTCCTGCCAGCTTTTTTTTCTAATTTGGATGGCACTAAGAGTTCAACTTCAGCAGGAAAGTAGGTAAACCTGTGGCTCAAATTGCGAATACTACCAGGCAGAAGACAATTGGCAGTATGTGTTTGGGAGGAGTGCAGCTGCAGCTGGTATGGTTTGGCTTTACGTTTTTATAACACCTGGACTACAAAAAGGCACATTCTCAACCAATGAATTGAATAAAAAATATTTAAGAGAGATGGTCGGTCATGTGTTCTTCTTCCTTACCTAGACTCTCGAGACTGTGAAAACTGTGAGTGTAAGGCCCTGGAAAGGGGAGGTGGTTCACAGAAGAGAGACTCCCAAAAGGGAGACGTGGTCTTGGGGAAAACACTAGGGGAAAAGGAGAGAGGGAGAAGGGAGGGAGAAGAGAGGGAGAAGGGAGGGCAGGGTGGAAAGAAATTACAGGATGTAGAAGGTGAAGATTGAGGCTGGAGAATAAAGCTGGGAAATAGGGGAAGGTTCCAGAGATGTGTGGGCTCAAATGGTGGTGATTCCCAAGTATGGAGTGTGCCAGTACAACATTCTCAGCTTCCCTGGGTGAGCATCCCCTGCCCATCTGGGAACTGGAAACCCACAGAACCCAGTGTGGTGGGGGGAGACAGTGAGCAGTAAGCTAGTAACTGAGTCAGGTGTAAGGGAATATTTCAGGTTTTTAAATTCTGTTATGCAAATCCACTGTGGGATAACTTAATTTCACTTTCTTTTATGCAGATTTGGGAATCATTCAAATTGTTCTTACTAGAAACTTATGTTTGCCTTACTATAAATTCCATCTGACTTTGACTTTCCTTCTTTTAATGTTTAGTGTGCTTCTCAATGCTCAAAGTTACACTGTACTTCAAAAGATTTTAAGAATTGCCTTAGTGCCATGAAAGAAAAAGTGTATATTTTTCAGTTCAATAACAAAATCCTTTGATATGTACTAATTTACTCTTATATAGTTACACAGGATTGAGATTTTCATACATTTCACCAATTATTACTGTATTCAAGATTGTGGTCATACAGATGTATATCCTCTTCAGTCTGTATCTACATCTGACATATAACTATACTTTTATATTTAACTGTGTCTATATGGCTTACTTTATATCCTATTATTTCTCAGACAGAAAAGGTCAGTGTAGTCCAAAATCAATTAATTAAATTATTTATTTTTGAAGTCTTGTTTCAGAATAAGGAGGAGAAGACATAAAATTGGATCTGAAATACCCTGTGACACTCAAGTTTTTGATCTTCCTTTCTCTGGAAAGGATTAGGACCTGTATATAGATACCTGAATAGGAAACGACCTCATTATTTTTTCATATTTTGTCTCATATAATTATGTCCTTCTTCAGACACACTTTTGATCTATGTTACCATGCATAAATCATATCTGAGTTCGCAGAGCAATCTGACCTTGGGAAAATTGGGCTCTTTCAGGTACAAACTCTATTTCAGAAAGTCAATACAGGTTTGTAGAGATCTGGTTGCAAAAAAGGTTGGAAATAGGAAGACATTGTTTCTTTTGCAAAGTTTCATATTAAATTAATTTCTGAAGTCTAAGCATACCTAATTTTGTGCTGGTAAAATGAGCTACTAGCAAAACCTTTCAACAAATCCAAAAACTCGGTAATAAAATCTACTCATCTCCGAGTCTCAAAAAATCAGAGGTAAATTCCTCATCTACATTAAACTCTTTATGACGTTATCCTATTTCCTCTCAGTCCCAAAAGGAATGCACAAGACAGGGAGCAGGGAAGCAAACACAGCTTCCTGTAAAACCTCTTGAGCACTTATTGCGGAAACCTTAAGATTAGCAAAGCTGTTGGGAGAAAGCTAAATCAGAAGCATTTAATAGTGATTTGATGATCACAGTTTGCCTAAACATGATAATTTATCATGTACTAAACCATTCTTTTGTATATCTGAAAGCATTTGAACTAAATGACAAATCTCTCTTAACTGATCTTTTGGATACCCACCTGTGAAGGAAAGGATTCATATGAGCTGAGTATTTTCCACTGAATCATAAGGATTAAGTTGGGTACTGGTGAGATGAGGTGCCATGGAAACTGAATACTTTTAAGTCCACTCAGGGAACTCAGTCCCCCTTTTTTTGCATGTTACAAATGTTTAATTCTGAATGGCAGTGGTCTTTGATGAATGTCTCTTCCCTACATTCCCTTGATTTAGTGCAACCAAGCTGGCAAGCATAAAGTATGGGAGACAATGCTGGTATCATTTGTGTCTCATTTTGTATCTCTCAAGAGTTCCTGAGACAAGAACAGCTAGTTTCAGGGTTTTTGGTATCTGTTCTCTTCATTTATTGCTATGCCCGTATCATGTTTTACAATCTGTGTGCAGATTACTGAGGTTGGTAGGTCACCATCTCCAACTTTAGAACATTGCAATATTTTTTCACAACATACTAATCCTATGAATTGAACTGATCCAAGACTCATTACAAATATTGGATATTTACATTTATTTCAAAAATCAAGACACATTAGTTGACTGCATAATGACAACAAAACCTTTGTTTTTTCACCCATAGAAAATTAAATCCTATCATGTACCTGTAAGAAGATTTCCACTAAATATGAGAACTAAACCCATGAGATGGATATTAGTAAATCTTCATTTAATACTTTGTAAAGTTCTCATCACCCTTATTCAAGAAAAGTTAACTCTGAGGGTCTTAGGAAAAAACAAACCTATAATGATCAAGAGGAGAAAAGCTCTACTGTGAGTAAGGGGAAGAATCAAGGATCTGCTAAGTAATGTTACCTATGTCAAAGGTGGGAGGTCTGGGATTCTTTAGGAGCTCTGGTAGCGTGAATATGGGGAACAAAGAGCCTTGAAAAGGCTTCAGTTCATTAAGGATGAAAGATAACAAAGATGTAACCAGGCTCTAAGAGAAAATGAATTCTTTGTAACTTCAGGTTTCTAACTTGGATCCTCTGAGTCATCACATATTCTCACTGGAAAGTTCTTAGAATCCCACATGAACTGGACAATTTGCACAGAGATGTTATTTCTGTGTCACAGCTGAAATCTCATAAGGGTATTTATGTAGCTGAATCTTATTCATTGGGGTCTGTATTCTGATAATTTTTTAATCAGCAAATCAGACCTAAACATGAGTTAGGCAAATAATTTCCTTCATGGCTCTGTGACTACATAATCAAAAAAGAAAACAAAAGGTAATGATAAGAAAATATTCATATAAGATACTAGCTGAAAGTATTGTTTTCTTTAAACACATGCCCAGAAATATGACTTAAAATTAAAAGAAAATAAAGACTCGTGCTGAAAAGAACCAAGAATTTACTTATAACTGCAGTTGAAAAAAATCAAAATCTCAATTTAAATATCTCTCCTACAATCATAGGTACAGAACTGATGGAGAAAAAAGAGTGGTGCAAACAATGAATCTTTTGACTGTGTGGGAATACTTGTGCTACCTGGATAGTTGAGGGATGCATAATATACATTAATAAGAGATATATAAATACAAATACATTGAGAACAAATTTTGAACACATGATTAATGAAAGCACAATTATAAAAAATCAAACACTTAAAAATTTAAAGAGAAAACAGGCTTATAAAGGTGATAAAAAAGTCTTTTAGAAACATTTTTAGGATTTTGTGTGAGATACAAGCATAAAGCTATTTGTTGATTTGATTGCCATGACAGGGTAACTTTGTTTCTGCCAAAACAGAGGTTTTTCATTTTCTTCACTCAGTGACCTTTTAAAATTGCAGGAGTTCAATGGCAACCAGTTTGGACCATCCATCATACTCACTGCAGCTGCTCCAATGTCCCTGAGTACATGGGTGCTGAAATGGGAAAGAAATTAGCAGTTCATTTGTGAAAAGTGTGCTTTCTTCCCTGAGTACCTGATGAGATTTCTCCCTCCATGTGTCTCTTGCAGATAAATCAGCATTCATACTTCACTGCACAAAACTTGCATAAAATTGCAAAAGTATACAGTAAAATATCTCAAAACAATGAAGAGAAGTATAGAAAATTATTTTGAGTTCCTGAAATAAAGGAAAAGTGAACAATCAACATTATAGAAATGATACATGTATTTCAGTGACAGAGAGGTCAATAAATAATATATACAGAATAAAATTTTCCAATATATCATATTCAAGTAATAAATTAAACACCAACTGGACTGGACTCTTTTCTGTATAGATACCAAAGTGGAACTGCTCAAATATTTACCTCAAATGTCCAGAAAGACACACAAATCTGAAAAGAGAATTTATTTGATAGCACTAGCATAGAAATGATGACGACGATGATGATGATGATGATGATGATTACTATTAGCAAGTAAAAAACCCCAACACACTGAGCTATTACCTCTGTTGAAAAAACCCTTTGAACATCTTATCTTATCCTTATACAGTGTGAACCAAATACATGCAAGTAACACCAAGACAACAACAACCCATGGCTGAAGTGCAGAGAGTAGATTTATTCCATTACATCTCTGGCTTGAGGATTCCAAAACACTGCAAAGACACATAAACTGCAAAGCTCATGTTAGCAGGGACAAATGTGGTGGGGCCTGATCCCTGCATTACATATCAAAGGGCCTGATGCACATGCAATCTTTCACCAGCTGGTGCTTTACAATCTTCAAACCGTCTTACCCCCCTTTTCCCTTTTATAAGGAGGCCTCAGTCTATGGAAAAGCCTCTTAAGTCTTTCACAACATCCAGTTATCTACTCTGAGAAAATTCAATTTCTTTTTCCGCAGATGAAAACAAACCAAAGCGAACACAAATATGTGAATTCTCTCACAATGAATATTTTCTAACGTCTCCCAGGTGCAAGATTGGTCTTTGAGTGAAAACAATTCTAAAACCCACTTGTTTTTCCCTCTCCTCACCATTCTTATATTTTTCAACCCCTTTTTCCCCCTCATATATCATTTTAAGGAAAGGAGAATTTGCTTGTGGTACTGACATTGATAATTGTTTCATTAATTGCCCAGGGAAACTTTAGAGCTAATAGTTAGTGATGTGTTCATTTAGTCAGATGTTAAGTGGTGGTTAACCATGAAGTTCAAACAAGGATCACAGCAAATCCTGCTATTGGTGCTCAAAGACACATCTGTGTTCTCATCTGGAGGTTTAAAACTGATATCTTAGAGGCAGAAAATGAAGATATGGCTGGGGAAGATCCATTTAATTTTCTAACTGAACACTGTAGGTACCTTCAGGCTTATAAACAACTTCTGAATTATTATCTTCAGTGTCCATGGGCACAGTATGGCCAGGGGGCTGCACTCAGGTAACCAGTGTTTGGCCAGTTGTATAATTTCCTTTCTTTTCTGCAGCTAATGAGCCTTCCCTGGTTGTGTATATTTGGCTGACAGGAATCAGTGTCTCTTTATCAACTTCAGTTATTTCATGGCTCATAATAGAACTCTTTGGACCTAATTGCTTTGATTTTAGAATGATGAAATGTTGTTTATTTGGAGGGGGGAAGGAAAGATTCTTAATGAAGAGATCTTATGGCTTCCTTTGGCTCCCACCCTCATCACTAATTTATTTGAACCCCAAACACAAACAAGTAAGGGCAACAAAGTGAGTCACTGGCACTACTTCTGACTCAAATAACATGATTTTGAATTATTTTAATCTTCTGCTCCCTCTGACTGTATACATTTGCTTAATAGAAAAGACTGAGAAATTTGAAAATACCACAACATGTGGTTAAACATCAATGCTTCTAATGATAATTACTGTCAGAAATATGTCTATACATAAAAGAAGCAAACTAGACATGTGTAAAACAGCAAAAAGACAATCTCAACAATCTAGCTCTTATCAGGTTAGCCAAGAGATGCAAAGATGTTGGGTAAAGAAACAAAGGGAAACAAAGACTTGGCAAAAGCTGTACCAGTATTAGCACCGCCTTAAAATAGCTGTGGTAATTGGTTTTTTTTTGGTCATGTCTCTTTGAAGACCTATTTGCTCAACCTTATATTAATTCTAAAATGGAGATTTTATTTTTGCCTGATAGTAAAATATCCCTGCTGAAACTAAATAGTTATAATATTTCTGGATGAAAAGGGCATAAATAGTCACAGTAGAATGTGATTGGTCATTGGTCATATCTGCTTCACATTTTCTGGAAATCTATTTGTCTTCCTGAGACATGCCAAAAATCCAAAAGGAATATTTTATTACTATGAAGATGGTGGTGAGTTACATGGCTATTTAATACTATTCACCTCAAATGAGTTTTTACTCCTGCAAATAAAAGTTTTCCTGTCTTTATTAAATTACATTACACTTAATTTAATACATGTTTAAGAGTATTGCACTACTATGAAATATGGTGATTGTGATGCCTTCATCATCCTAGAAATGAAACTTGAGATAACTTTTTGTATAGTAGGTAATATAAAAGTGGATCTTTATTGAAGCTCCTGGGGCAGTTATGGAATAATGTTGGCAAAAGCCCACCCACATAGTGTGAGTGCATTTTTTATAGGTTTTAGGAAATTAGCATAATTGATAAAAGGCACCAATGAGGAGGACAAGTAATGATGCAATCCCCCCTAGGTCAAGCCCTTTCTCTGGAGTCCCCCCTTCAGCACTGGCTGTACTTTGCCCATGAGAATGGATCTCAAGGTGTTGTTCTCAGCCTTGGTTCCCAGGGAGAACCAAGATAGGATAGGGGCCTTGTACTTCCTGGGGCTTGGAGCTCTGGAATTTGTTTTTCCTTCCTGCCTAGGAAAGGGCATGGAAAACTATTGGGAAAAACTAGCTACAAATGCAATCATAAGCTACAGAGCTTCAAATATATGTGTAAGGGATACAGAGAATGTATAAAAGAAAAAAAGGTAAAACCCAATAGACATCAATTCTATACATTGCATAAGCAACAACTTATTCAAGTAAACTTTAATTTCAATGATTATATAAAAATGAATTTACAAGATCATAAAATATATTTCATTGTGTTTTTTATCTTGAAAATTGTACAGATTCTTCTTCCTCCCTTGGGAAGTGATATCCTTCAGAGACAGAGACAAAACAGAAATCAGTCTCCTCCTAGATTAGGTTATTTTGAAAGACACAGAGACAGGTAGGCTTTGTGTGCCCTCTATTACTTCATACACAGCAGCCACTTGGCAACCTGAAACATAAAGACTGTCATTTTAATTCAGCATTGAAAGAACAAGAAATAGGAGAGCATAAGTTCAATTATGTCAGACATTTCACTCATTTTATGGTCAGCAGGTGATATGAAGATCAGCTCTTTTATACTTGTATTTCGTCTTAATATATCATCAGACTTTTTCCAGGAATGGATGCAAATAAAAAGTCTCAAAAACATCCAGTTAGTGGTTTTGCTGTCCATCAATGACCAGCTGCAACAGGCACTAAGACTTGCTTTCTCAGTGCACAGAGATATTGACAGCTGTAATAAGCAGCAGATGCATTCAAGCACCAAGAACTTAAACACAGAATGTGAAAACAAATGTCATTTTCCTGCTTTACATTAAATTTCAGTAATTTTGGGGATTATGCATATTGACCAGATTAAGATTGCATATTGCCCTTGGTTATTTCATTTCTGGGTATGTGAATGTCTGCTTCAGAACCATGCAGAAAACACTGCATATGACAAAATGAATCTGATTGCCTCTCTGTGTACTGTATGGGAAAAGGATGCATTGGCACAGATGTAACATTAGATATCATTTGTGGTTATTGCTCAGACATCAGACTGAAGAGATGAGAGAGAGAAACTGATTAAGATAGCTCACTCTGAAGATAAAATTAATTGTTAAATTGGGGTTGGATTCAGGTCAAGGGTGGTTACTGTAGTAAATAAAGAGGGAGAATTAGACTGCAGTTAGAAACAGTCTGAGTAATTAAAAAGGGACAGAAAGGCCTTCTGGAGTGACTGAAGAGCCCAGAGTGAATAAAAAGGGCATACAGGCTAGCAGTCACCAATTGCACACAGAATCACAAAACCCAGCATATTGTGGTACATGTGTGTATGTACAGGCTGTTTATTTCAATGAGTTTTCTAGGGTGCTTTGGTTTAAGTTTTAGACAAGCAATTAAAGTTTGAAACACCTATCTTTATTAAACTTCCAAAATCTATTTCTATTGAGACTAAAATTTTTAACGAAGAAAGTGCAGAAAAAAAGAGAAAATGAGGGGAAAACCTGCTGTATTTTCAAAGGTAACATCTAGCAAAATTTTTCAACTTGAGAAAGAAACCAGAACTCAGTAGTTTTACAAAGACTAAAAAGGGTTTAAACATTGAAAAGAATGGAGTATTCCATCTATTGACTCTTCCTATTTAAAGCAGGATTCTTCTCTTCAATCTGTCTTTGAATCTAGCTTTGAAGGTTTCAACAGAATTTAAAATACTTTTTACTTCTGGGGTTTTTGTCCTTCTTCTTCCCTTTTTTTTTTTTACTTCATTTTGGTGCTTCACAGTCTTTTCATGTCATGTTACTGTTGTTCTGGAACAATATTTACACACAAAGTGCTGTTTATATGGAAAGCATACTGTATAGGGTATTGGCAGAGGTGTGGATTATCTGTCTGAAATGTGAAGACTTCTGCACCATTTCATTCCCACAGATGAGGTTCTTTCCTTTTAGCACCTTACAGCACATCCGTCTTTGTCAAAACCTATTTACTACAAATGAGCTCAGGCATATTTCTTCAGTGATTCAAGTCTTAGTTTATTACTCCTCATTACTTGATGTTCCACCCAATTTAATCACATCTGCATACTGAGAAATTGTCCTTAGACTCATTATTCTAGCTGTGCTGTGATACGCTTGATAAAACTGAATTCTTAGCTAATTCTTTCTATTATATAAAGGAGTTTATCACTGTATATGTAAACTATATTATTGATGCCAGACCTAACACCATATCTTTGACATCATTATCTTTTCATTTGAAATTTATGAAAGCAAGATGTTAAAAGTGATGTCTGCAGTAGAATGCTAGTAAAAGTTACCAGGAATGCAAAAGCTGTAGTTAATTCTTGGTCTATTTTCCCAGTTATTCTTTCAGCTATTTCAAGACAGGATTATTTAAAAACAATATTTTGTTAGTTCCCATCTCCAAACATCTTTCCTGTAATGAAGTCTTTTGACTAATGGCAATGAAGTCTGGTGGCTATAATTAATGACAACGGCTAGTTTATATTCTTGACACTCACAAATTTTTGCAGTGTAATCTGTGGACATTGCATACATCAAGTCACCTATAGGTAAAATGTAACAGCAGCACAATGCCTAGTGCCAAAAGATCCGGTGTAACTTCCTCAAGTTAAAATACTTTGGTTTCTGTTAGAGGAGGCAAAGCTCAAAGACTTATAGCTGATTATTTAATATTCTTTAGAAAATTCATGTCTGGATCTAAACTGCCACAGAAAACAGTTACTATCATTGGCAGCCCATGCTTTTTACCAGGATAGCTTTTCACCAGCATGCGATAGCAAGAACTTCTTGGGATACTGTCATAGTTGTTCATTTGTTATCTGTGGAGTAATAAATCTTTGTTACCAATTCTTTTCCTTTACAATATATAAAATGAAGGCTAAACTAAAACTAGAACTATATAAATTAATCCCCATACTCAAAGTATATCTAAGTTGAAATTTAAGATTTTTTTCCTTAAGTTTGCAGTTAAACAATTGGCTTAGCTTGCATGTGACAAGATCTGGATATCCATTCAAGTTTGCAGGAAAGATTTTTAGATTCAGTTCAATGGTTATGTTCAGTTATAGTTTTCATTGACCTCTAAATGGTTTGATATTTAGAGTTTTACTCAGTAGCAGCAGTAATGAATGGATTTATTGTATTTTCACAGCAAAGAAAAGCTACTTCCTCATTCAAAACTTTGTGTTAATCTAAAAAGTATCTAAAAAAGACATTTTCTGAATCTGTAAATACTGACTTTTTTCAGTTTTAAAAAAATATTTTAGTGTTTCATGGTTCCGAAAGAAAAAAAGTAGCAAGATTTAAAATATCGGACACTTACTGCAAGATTTTTATTGTTCCAGAAATAAATTAATAATCCATCTCTCAGATTTCTGTAACAAAAAATCTGTAGCTAATATATTGATTAATATTCTTCCCGGAATGAGAAATTTCAGAACTTGGTCATGATTCTGTCATTGTTTCTTCATGGGAAATAAATTCAAGCCAACTGAGAGCATCTGATGGCAGACTAGGATTGGATTTTAATTTTTCCCCCTCAACTTATTTTTCTAACTAGTAAATAATCAATTACATCCTGTCATCAAGGTTCAAAATAAGCCAGAAAATTTTAGAAGCTTCATTAAAATTTTCTCATAAACCTGGAAATTGTGTGAGATGGAACATATACTCAGTGGTATGGTAATGTAACAATGAAAAATCACTGATGGGACATCATCTTTGCCTATAATGAGAAGACTTGCCAAAAAAGAAAAAGGAGAAAAGGAATAAAAAAGAAAAGAAAGATAAAAAGAAAAAAAGTCGTAGGCAGAAAAAGAAGACAGCACAGGAAAATCTTTGAGTGTGCACATTCACTGAGCTGTGCCAGAAAATTTGCTGGTCTGATTCCTGTGTTTAAATCTGACCTAATGGAAGAGAACATGTTTTAAAAGACATTAAAATGTGGGATTCTTATAAGAGTTTATTGGATTTTTTATATTTCAGACTGGTTCTGATAAGACACACTGTTGGTATAATTTGTCATTAATAAAACACATTCTAATTACAGCAATCACTGTTCAGGTTTATCTTTTACAATAATAGTTCCAAACATCTTAACCTGATACTTAGGAATATGTAAACTATTCTGTACCAAGTGTTCATTGGATGTACCTGAAATACTGGATAGAGATGATATTCATTATAATATATATTGATTCTCTGACCAGCAGCATATAACTCTTATTCTTGTCTTATAAAAATATAGGCAATAAATCAAAACATGACTATCCTCTGAGATCTTTATTCTTTTTTATTTACTTTTTATGGTATATTTTCATTATTGATAATTTGGCAATAAGTCAAAAGATTCAATCAATGTTTACCTTAATATATATTTTTTTCTGTATAGAAAATTACTGATGATATATTAAGCATATGATTTTTTTCAGTGGTTTTCTAATCAATATGGCAGTAGCAGAAAGTAGTGGGTAGAATTCAGTCACTATATTATCACATTTGAGACACAGCAATTCACTTTCGGCAGAATGTTTATTATGTCTTCCCCTTCTTTTGGCTGAAGTGAACAAAGGCAATATAAAAAACTACAAGATACACAGACAATTCTAATTAATATTATGAACACTTCAGGCATGTTTCGAAAATGTTTTTTGTTCAGCACAGCCTTGCCTATGCTTATCTCTTTCATCAAAACCTGAAAGAAATTGAAAGACAGGCTAATTAAAGAGAAACATTCAGAGACTTGAGAGTATGGATTGAAAGACTAATTGCAAGTTTTTCAATACTCCCTTTTATTTCTGTTTTTCATTTGTACTTTTCCTTCAGAAAAAAAGTCAATTTCTACCTGAATTAGCTAGTAATGTTTAGTTTCTCATCCTACATTTTAATTTTTTGTTTTTTATGTCTTTGAGGCTTCAACATCCTGTTAAGCAAAAAACAAAGTAAGGGAAATATGATAGTGTAAATTTGATGGAAAAGCCTTGTTCCACTGCTCAGTTTTATAAATTATGCACAAATATTGACTTACGTATGCTGTAAGACCTCCTAGAAGAGGGCCCCAGCATGTGCATCTGTTGAAAGAGCCTGCCAAAAAAAGTGTGTTTCAGCCTCCAACATGTAAAATATGCATATTCAATTACAAAAAATCATGACATCATTTCAAGAAGGTTTCAGTAACTTGCTGCCATCCCCAGAAAACAATAACTTGCGTGCCAACAACTCATGTAAGTTTTATGTATCTATTTAACTTAAACAACAACACCAAAAATAAATTAACATTACTGCATGGCATTTCTCGTAACACACAATGCACTGGAATGCCCTCCAAATAAGGTTCTTGCATATAACACTGTATATGCAAGCATCTTTTTACTTCATGCACCATTTTGAGAGTAGTACTGACAACAAAAACTCACAGGTTCAAAATGCACTTTTTTCCCAGATGTTTTTCTTTTGGATACTCTTTTGCTATCATGTACTTGACAGTATTTTTCTCCCACTTCCTGAAAAGAATCAAAACTATAACTCCGAATATTTATGAAAATCAATGCACACTTTGAAGCACCACCTTTGGCATTCTCTTTCCTTGCCATCATTGAAGATATATTTTGGGATTGAGCAAATGTTTAATGTATAGAAAACCATAAAAATGGTTCAAAAATGGAAAAAAAGTATGAACTTTCCTTTCTTGGACAAAACCAACATCTTGTACTCACATTTGCTTTTCTTTTCAGTTCCTGTGTTCCATACCTATGTGTCCCACGGTCCCTACGAAATGACTAGCAATAGAATAAAAAACTCTACCTCATACCTAAAATAAATATAGATAGGCTGACCTAACCACAGTCATACTTTTAATGAACACAATTTTGAGCGTTTTATACAGCTGTAATCTAAGATTAGAAACATATGGTTCTGGCTGTAAATTAGCACTATGAAGATATATGGCAGTGAAAATTTCATGACATTTTCAGAACACATAAAGTACCCTGGGCTTAGATAAATTCAGACCTAACTCATTTTGAAACATGAAGGTTGTAGCCTTGTCAAAACAAGTTGGAATAATGATAACACTATAATGATTTATTGAAGTTCTTATGAGGAATAATAAGGAGAGTTTTAAATTATCATCTGTGCTAGTGTTTCATCTGCATGGGAATCATATAGAATTATGTTTGAGAACAATAAAGCCTCAACAAAAAGGCCAGATTATTACTGGGATAGAAAGACAAAATCCTGTGAAACTATTTAATTTCATTTCAATAGATTTTTCCTCTCTGTGAATATTTATTATGGGGTAACAAACAATGGGTTTGGAAGGCAGCTTTGTCTTCAGAGCTCCATCTGTCTGAGTGCAGATCTGGATCTGTGGCTGCAGAGCACTGCACCAACAAAACAAGGACATTGCTTTGAGCCATTGCACTCCAATTAGACTTAGAAGGTACTTAGTGTACATGTGCTTCAGAGAGCCTTTTTCAATTAAATTCACAATTTTCAAAGAGCTGTTTTTCTAGAAATACAGAGCATTTAAAACAATCCAAACCCAATTTTGAACACATGTTTTCTAAAGTGAATACTTTCTGGGAAGGAGAACTTACAATAGCTGTAAACTGAAAGTCATTTGTGTTCGAATGATAATATCCATTTTGCCTTGATTTTTTTATGCCTACATGCCAAAGAATTTAGGGGCTAAGGGACTCTTTAAGGATCTCTGTGGCTCAAACACTTTACTATTAAATTTAAATGGGAAAAACAAAGGATATATATAAAGGACCATAAACCACTGGTAGGTCTCTGCTACCCACAAATGAAGGCCAATATTTGCAGAAAAAAGTGGGTCCATTGGCAAGACTAGGCTTTGTTTAAATAAAGAAACATTCTGCAATAGCTGTGAAATACCAAAAATTTAGATTTTGTCTATCTTTCAAGCCATAAAACTTAATTTATTACTTGGTGGCAATAGTTACCTTGGAGAAGCTAAACAAGGCTTTTCCTTTCCTTTGGATAGGACTAAAAACAAAGAATGGCATCATACTAAAGGAGATGGAAACACAGATTTCATATAATCAAATGCAGATATTTTGCCTATGTTCTGTTTAGCCTGGTTCATTTGGAGCTTTTTAAGCCTTCAGAAACAGATGAAGGAATTTTTATCATCATGTTCAATTCTCTGCCTATCATCAGTGGAAAAAGGAACAATATTTAGACAGCCTCCTACCCATCATAAGAATGAAATCTGATTAGCAGAAAATGTATAGGCAAGCTGAGAGAGAAAAAAATCCAAACATAAATGCATGGGAAATATTTCCTTCACCAAAAGATTTACTGAATATTTTTTAATGAAAGCTATGGTCCAGAACAAATGGAACCAAATTAAAAGTGGTGTATTTGACCCATCATAGGGTAGGCTTTACAGAAAATGACTAAATCCTTTTTAATCCTAAATTTTTAAAACCAAAACCTTTGAAAATATTTAATATGAGGTCAGTTGTTACCAAACAGATGAGAATTTTTTGGAAGTACCACAGTTGACCAGAAGTAAGCTGAATAATCTTGAAATTATATAGCAATCAAATTTAATAAAAGAATAATGTACATACACACCAATAAAACTAAGAATTTTAATCTTCTGGAAATAAAAACATGAAATATTGCATTATTCTAGTAATGTCTCTCCAGACTTCTATCAGACAATGAATGAGAGTAGTATCTGAGGTATCACATTAGAAAGTGATATAGGCAAAGCTGGGGAAAAGAAGAAAGATCAAGAGGGAAAGTGACAAGCTCAATCTGTATAAACCAAAAGAATTTATTTAAAAATTGCAATATAAACTACAAATGTTTTTCCCTTACTATGATCAAGCCTGAAGAATATTACTAACTACTTAGAAAATGAGCAGCCCATCTGGATGTAGTAGGAAAAATATGATGCAGAGTGGGAGTGTGATGCAAGCTGTAGGTACTATAGAAATCTTTTTACATTTTTTTTTTTTTAAGGCAGATGGCAAAAAAAAAATCCAGTGAAATGAACTATAAATTACTTTGCTGCTAGGATAGGACTCCAACCAAGACATAAGAAGTCTGAATTCTTAATTAGATTAACCTACAAAATCCTTGGACTAATAATTACTGTTTTATTTTCCATCTCTCAAAGGCAAATTACTTTCAGGAGCTTTGGAGAGTATGATCATCTTAATCCATCTGTCAGTAGCTTTTTAATATTGAAGAAAATACATTTCAGTTATTTCACTAACTATCTAGGAACTGGAAGGAAACAGAAGTAGGAAAATCCAAGTTATTCAAATTGAAAACACATACTGTTTTTTGTAAAAAAGCATTAGTAATTTGTTATTACTACATAAACTTTGAAATAACTATATGTAAGGTGTATATTGTTGAAGTTTGAGGTTCAAAAATCTGCATTCTTACTGGTTAACACTGCTTTGAAAATTAAAAAATCTCCAACCACTATACTACTAAGTTAGCTGTCAATTTCAAAAAATATTCCAACATTTTTGAATAATAGCATTCACAAGACTCATGAAAATTAATCCAAATTTCAACAATTAAGAAGTCTCGTAAGCTTAAATAAAATAAGTGGTCCTTTCATTCACTTTGAAGATAGAGTGGGTGAAGACCTGGGTAGCATCCAAATTATGCAGGTCAGTGTGATCATCCTGATTGCTGAATTTCTACTTTTGAAAAAAAACTCGTAAAACCTTTCAAGTTTACTTGTGCAGAGATATCTCTTTAAGAAAGCTGTCCCAGAATTCCACACATTTATATCAGAACTTTCAAGGTCGTAAGCTGTTATATTCACACTTTATCCCTTTCTCTTATTATTTTTGAGGAATTATATTCTGGCAGAAGTTTTTACAAGGCTTAGCAAGGCCAATAGACTCCTGAAGAATAGTATGACTCCAAGACCTCAAGATCCTGAATTCATCTGTATACAGATCACTTTAAAAGTTGACCATTGAAAAGCATCACTGAAGGTATTAAATAATCAGGACCTGCACCCTTTTAAAGTTAAAAAGAAAGAAAAATGTATAAAAGTAGATGTTATGTGATTGGGAAGCATAGGAAGATTTTAGCTTTTCTTCTATTCTTCTTTTGCTGTTATCAAAGTGACTTTCTACAAGGTAATTCGGATTAACATGCCACATTAAAGTAACCTCTGCTAAACACATTTAACTTTATAACCAATGGAATTTAATTATCAACATCAAAGCAATAATTAAGAAATTTGAATCTGTGATTGCACAGAGAAATAGTGTACAGGGAAGAGTACTAACCAGAATAACTGGTACATATACAACATGAATTCAAGAATGTTGAATCTGCTAAGTCATGCACTGGTCCCCTTTAGATGCTTATTGGCATGCAGCAGGATGCATGCAACTTCTAGAATAGAGATAAACAGACCTCACGTGGAAATATTTTTAGTTATGATGACTGCAATTTATTAACAATAGAATGGATTGAGAAGAAATACTCTGTCTTTTCCTAGGGCAAGTATTTTGTAAGACTGTTTTACACAGTGACTTGTTTTGGTATTTAAAAAAGCACACTATCATGGAACTGATCTTTTTCTATTCAAGAGGCCGAGCAGACATGGCAAGAAGGCATAGTCCAAAGCACCATACTACTCTAGAAAACTGAAACAATATCAAATTCTGAAATTCTGAATTAAATCTACTTTTTTTTTTTTTTTTTTTTTGAAAACCAGGAGACAAATCTGAATTACAATATTTTTGTTTGGTTGTTTGGGGTTTTTTTTTGTTTCTTTTTTTCTTTTTTGTTTTCCCATTATTAGCAGCAGAAACAGGTTAGGAAGTGTACAAAACTCTAGGTCAGGGGCATAATGTCTAAAAGGAAGTCAGTGTTGAGTGAACTTGCAACTGACCCTGTGAGCTGCTAAAAATCTAGTTGCTTTTAAAACTAAAAAATTAAAAAAGAATTAAAAAAATGAAATCGTAAGTAATTTACTAGAGAAAAAAGTCCTTTGGAATATCAAGAATTTTTGTTTCTTAAACATTCAGGTATCTTTCATGACCCAACACTAGAATTACTTCAGTCTAAAGAAAAATTAAGCTATTAGCATGCAATTCTTTCTATTTCTCAGGGAGATTTGCTTTGCTGTTCAAGACTCTTAAAAATACAGAATTTCATTGAATAACAATATTTTCCTTAAATAATGATACCTGTAAATAAAAATTAAAATCCTGCCTGCAGTTTTGAAAGAGGAATTAATGAGCACTACTCTAAAGCCACATGAGATGATCCTGGGACCTGAAATAGAAGAAAAGTTGGGTATTTTTGAATATATGATCAATGGTACTTGAGCTTTCTCCAATTTCCTTATTACTACATGAAGAAATACCATAGATGAATGTAAAAATATATTATAAAAATATATAAAAAGATTGGTTTTGTCAATATTGTAAAAAAACTTTGTTTCCACAAACTGTGTTTTCTTCATTGAACTATGCTTTGGCAGCTGCTGCCCCACTGGGTGGCCCCTATGCTGTACTTTTAATAGTTTTGGTGCTTTCAAATATAATTTCTTTTAAGCAATATTTTGTCTAATTTATATGACCAGCCAAACCAGAAGCTGCAAAGATAATATTTTTTAACTTCCTTTCTGATGAATAATAAATGTCACATAGGAATTAGAAAGTAGGATGTAGTTGCATGTGCCATCTGCTGTGTATGGGAACAGAAGAAAGATATTAGATTTTAAATTAGGGATTTCTTTCCTAGAAACTCAAAGATGAAAGGAAACCACACTGATCACTTGGAAAGCAATACTACTCTCTATCAGTCATTAGAAATCTACCAGCGCTTAGAAAATCTCACAATATGACAAGATACTCTGGAGAGCTCTCTAAGGAATATCTACAAAGTGTATTTTAAATAAAAATTAATATCATTAATGTCATACAGTCTCCTGATTATTTACTTTAATTTCTTTTCTGTTTCTTCTAGTTGCCTAAGGCCTGTGATAGCAGGATATGTGGAGAGAGTTCTGAAGTAAAATACAAAAAACTTGCATGCTGAATTCCCGTAGTAGCTGACTATTTGCAAAGGTAAGGAGCGCTACATAATTACATATTTACATTTTTAAAAATTAACTTACCTTAAAAAAACTCCCCAAAACTACCCACATTTTGCATCTGAAGTGGAAATTGTTACTGTGCTCATTCTGTGCTCAATTCTGCCCACTTGGCCTCAGCTGTCACTAAGGCACAAATGCTGACCTAGCCATAAGCAGCACAGATTATGCTTTTTTCCAAGGGGGCACAGTCCTGAGACATGACAAGGCAGGAGGTGGCTGTCAGGGGTTGTGACCTCCGGGGCGTGCACATCTGGGATGATTGAGGTATTTTCTGGCTATTTTTTATTTTACATCAATAAAATATATACCAGGTGATGTTTTCTTCTGCTTTATAATTTGTTGTTTGACTGCTATGCACAGATTTTTAGTTTAAACAGTTGTCATATTTTTTGTTTAATATCAGATGTTAGCATTTATTGTACATGTAAGAAAAATAGGAGTAGAATAAATGGAAATATAAGCAGGACAAAAGTGTAATTGTTTTGAAAAAGTGGTAGAAATCAGCTTCAGAACAGCTGGTCATGCACAAAAAAAAGTTTCTGGAGAAAAACCTTCAAACTAGACAGTATTTGAATATCTATTATTATATGCAATATTATAGGGTCTTGAAAGTGTCAACCTGGGATTAAGATCACAGATCTTTCACAGATCTTTAAAGTTTCTTATAAAAAAATTTTGGCTCAAATCAGAAAAAAAAATGGTCAAAATAAAGAAATTATGAAATGAAATTAGCAATTGCTTATACACAGTATTTATAGTAAGCTTGTACCATCATAAAACCCAACACAGATAATATTATACGTGAAGGCTTGTGAACAGAGGAGAAAATGTAGAAATATGGCACTATCCCTGGAAACACTGTCAATGCTCTAAATTTGAACTTTTAACTTTCCTCTTTTTAAAAAAAACCCCAAATTTCTGTGATTTTTTTGGCTCAACACTTGGGTATCACACAGATGACCTGGGACAACTTTAGTCTGTAAGATAACTGCAGATAACTCATGTTCTGACCTTCACTACTGTCCACATTCCCCTCTGAGATGAAACCTGTGTATGGCTCTGCGGCTAAATTGGTTCAGAGACCCCTCCCAACAGGTGCCATGGGTAAAAGAATGAAGCTACACCTGCCTGGGCTGTTTCAAGCTTTCCTGCATTAGGATGCTATTTCAGCAGCCCCTCTGCTGCAGATCCCCAGCACTCCTTTAGTGCCACTGCTGGATGTACCACGCAGCCTTGGGGTGACACTACAGCACAATAGCCTTCAAGCTATCTAAGGAATGATTTCTCAAACAAAAAGAGCCCTGGTTTTAAGGCTGCAAGGGCATCACAAACAGCTCACAAGAGACCTGGACTGCTAAGACACGTAGAAATAACCTGCTGGCTTTAGAGGCTCACCCTGGAAAGCAGGCACTTGAGCAACTCTGTTCTCTTGCCTATGGAGCAAGGGGTCACATCCTGAGAAGTTATTGAAGCTATCACTGTAGCTTTAATAGAAATCTAGTAGTATTCCCTGCTGTATTGACATCTTCTGCTATAAAATGGACCCAAGCAGAATTTTTTAGAGATTAAATACCTGTGTCTGAAGTAAAATTTCATCTTGTGAGCTTTATCAGCTTCTTTATGCTAATTAGAATATGATGAAATATTAAAAGAACATCAACCTCTGCTCCCTGCACAGTTTTCCAGTAAATATTGACTTACAGTGTGTTAATACCGAGTGCAAGCAAATAAAAATTTGCCTGAAGCTTCAGGAGAAATGTCCTGGTTAAGGAGTGTCCTCCCAATTTCTCCATCATCAGGAAGCCAGACTGTGTAGGAAACAGGGCTGTGAGGATCACCAGAAAATGCTGTTGAAGCCTCTGAGCACCTTCACAAAGTAAGAAATACCCCAAACATCACAGCCCTCCCTTGTTCAGCTTGCTTTTCCCAGCATAATCACAGAAAATAAAACTGGAAGGTTTATGCTGTCTCCTGCTGCAGGGAGGATGAGAGAGTCCATGCATGGACTGGTATTATAGAGACCATGTACCCAGACCTGGAGGGGAACAGCCCTCTGAGCAGCTGACAACAAGGCCAGTGCTCCTCACCAGTGGCCAGAATAGGTAGGATGAGACAAATGCTGTCTGAAGGACATGCCTTTACAATGAATTTCTGAAGTTTACACATGACAAAATCTATTCCCAGAGCCTGAGAGAAAAAAAAGTGATTTCAGAGATGGAAGTCTGACAGAATTATACTCATGTATTCTGTGCAGATCCATAAAAAATGCTTGGAAAGTCACACATAATTGATCACTGCTTGTATTTTCTGAAGCTGTAGCAGTCTTAGCATCTTAGTCATATAATTTCATGTAATTAATTTTGCTAGTTGGCAAGCCAGCCCCCAGTCTTTTGTGTATTGTTAGTGATTTTTTAGCAAATAACATCTTAAAGAAATAGGACAATAGCATGGCTCATTTTTAGGCTGATTTTTTCCCCGAGAAACACGCTATAAGAAAGATGAATAGGCGAAGAAATTAAACACTGATGTCTGTAGCCCTGTATGTGCACCTGGTGAAGGTAAGAAAAGGTATATTTTAATAGAAAAACAATAGTTTGTATCTCAGCATGCCATCCTCATGTTCTGCTGCTGCTCACCACACACACATTCGTCAGAATATCCTGAGTTCATCAGACATGGGTTGGGCTACATGGGGAGAGAAAAAAGTTGTATTGAAATACATCATGTGCAAAAGGCTTCACACATAGTTTTCACAAGTCTCCAGCTTCTGCTGACATGGCTCTGAATCCGACAAGATAGGTCAGTCTAGTTCAAAAGCTGGAACTCATTATAGCAATCCTTTACAGTAAATATGTGGGAAAAATTAACTATAATGGAATACAAATATTTTTGAGCAACTGTTAAATGCTGGGGGTGGGCCAAATGGACAGTTGGCCTGGGGCACCAGATTTTTCATAGGCACACGTATTGTTAATGAGCACTTAGTCCATCTATCTGTTACCTTCAATCACTCAGGGGTGCCTTCATTCTGCCTCCAGGACGTCTGAGCCCAGACGTCTCGCCCAGCCTGGCAGCAGGAAGCCTTGATGTAGCCTCGAAGATGAGAGAAGGCAGCTGCAGATGAATGAATGCATGAAACTGGAGAGTGATGCAGACAGAAGAGGAATCTGCCTGTAACCATCTTGTGGGGTTCTGTTGTTTTGTCTTGGTCAAATAACAGCCTGCCCTCTGCATGTGGGAGGATGTGGTCCCAAAAGGCCACTTTGGATGTAGAAGGGCAAGGTGGCAGAAGGATTTGTTCACAATGCATACTGAAAACTCTGATCTTGTTATTGTCTTTCTTCCTCCTTCCTTCTGTTCATCTGCTTCTAGGCTTTTGCTTCATGACCCCCCTCAAAATTACTTCATTACAATTTTTGTCTACTTTTAAAAAAATTTTAAAACTTTAATTTTATAAGTACTCTCAGTTGGCACTTGATGTCATTAGTTCTCAAAAACTAAATAAATTTTGTTTGATGATCTACTCAGTCTTCTGATAACAAGCAATGTTTTTCAGGGAAGGTTGAAGACAAAATACAAACAACTCTGGGCATTGCCTAGGTAGGACGGTTTCTTACACATTTTGATGTTGTGTCTTTTACAGCAACATTCTACATGGAAAAGACAGGCAAGCATTAAACCTACCTCTTAAAAAACCACCCAGAACACAGCCAATTTAGAAACACTCAATATCGTACAAGTGACCCATTCTGACCTTCTGCAACTTTGTTTTCAATTGAAACAATCACCAGTTCAAGCATGCAATCGAGTGCCTCCCCATCCAGTTAGGCATTTCCTCAGGGGAGGAAAGCACCAAAACCCACAACAAAAACCTCCATTAAAAACTGCACATGTGTTCCTATATTTTAACTACCCAATACTTCCTAATAACTACTTTATTATTATTCAGTCAAACTTTAAACACACAATCACGTGCAAAGAATCTGCAAGGGGCAACTTAAGAATCCAGGTGTTTGCCTGGATCCCCAAGAATAATTGTATAGTTGAAAAATTGAGAGGACAACTGAGTTCTAAATAAAACCTGTGTGCACTGTATAGCATATGACAAGTAATTATTTAGCTATTTTTTTTAAGGATGAAAAAAGGATTATTTTGCAATGCACAGTAATGATCAAATAATCATCAGCAGTTATTATCCTGTCTTTGTTCTCATACAGGAATAGTTTCCTCAATCAACTTGTTATTTCACACAAATAAAAAACTCAATAAAGAAACTCTAATGGTCAATTTAAAACACTGATCATTTTGATCCATTACAGACTTCCACTTGGGGTCAAAAGGAAATATCAGGTTTTTCAATTATTTAGTTAGAGTGGTATAAAAGTGCATTTTAGATAAAAATCAAACAAGGAATGAAGGGAACCTCAAATTTTAGAACAGAAGCAACTCACTAGGGTTCACTACCATTGTCATAGGCTAAATACATTGTGAAGCAATGTTTTTCATCCGAGCTGCATTTGGCATGTGGGTCTCATTTGCAACATATACTGGGATGCTGTAAATGGCTTGAGGATGTGAATTTCAATGACTATTGCATAAGACTTAGTAATCTCATTTATCTCACGATTTAGTACATTGTATACCTGTCTAGAGGAATAGATGGTCAGACATAGGATAAAGTTCAGAAGAGCAACAGTTGTGATGCAACAAATGGTACATGATTCTCCTCCCTCAGTCTCTCTAGTTTCCTCATTTTCTCTCTGGAAATTGTTTGAGGTTTTTTCCACACAAAAATTCTTGATGTGCCTATCACTTTCTGTTAAAAATATCTTCATGGAGTAAAAGAAGCAAAATTAGGTAATAAATTAAATAGTTTATGATGCCTTTACCAGGGAAATGACCCTGTAGAAAATTGTTGACATGTTATCACAGGCTCTTTTGGTTATGCTCTGTTGAATATTGTCCTGATTTCTCTCACATAAAAAGTAAGAGTTCTGCCACAAGTCCCTGCATACTGAAATTTTTAAATGTCCTACCTCTATTGCCTTACCACAATTTACTATTTACATTTTATTCTGCTTTCTCCATAGGATATGAGTTTTCTATCCACATCAGCCCTATTTATTGGATATTTTTTAACAAAACACCCATTTTCATCTCTCCCTCCTTCCTGCCTTTATTTACTAAGTTAGGCCATGCAGCACAGTAAAGGTGCAAACACCAAATCGTTTTAATTTGCTGGCTCCCAATTAAGCCTGCAGCTGCTGCACTTGAGAATAATAGCCATCCAGGAAGCCTCTGATAAAGGAAAATCAAGGAGAGAGGTAGACAGAAGGATCCTTACTGCAGCAGTCCTCATGGATGACCTGTTTCAAGGAATCATTGGGAGCTGGCATTGATCTATCGTGGAACAGAAAGCTGACTGGCTAATGAGGGCATTAGTGGCAGTACGTGTAAGACAAAGTTTGGTCTTCAGTGTTTTGACACAAGGTGCAGGAGCAATGAACCTTATGTTACAACTACACCTCTTGAGGGCTATATTTTATTTTCCTAGATGTGTTGAGTAAAGTGAGGAAATAGATGAATGACAAACCAAAAGTAATACCATTTTGAAGGAATATTAGTGTGAACAAAACACAGTAAAAATTGAATTAGCTGTGAGTCCCTGCTGAGTTGTATGAAATAGCTGTTAAAGCTAATTCTCATTGTAACACATAATGGTATTATCGATTTACTTGATACATGGCTAATGAGTGTAATTTTTCAGACTCCTTGAATACAGTAAATCCTGTTTACTCTTTCAGTGCAAACCTGCCTGCTGCCTCTAATTCAGCTTCCCTTTTATTGTATCTTCATTGTTCATTCAAATAGGCGTACTCACATTCCTTCACTGCCAGGACTTGATAACACATTCTGTGGGAGCACCTGCGTGACCTTTTTATTACATCTCTGTTATCCTTTGTGACAGTCCAGTGGGAAATTCAGGAGAAACGAACAGCTGAAAGGCAGGGAAGCATTAACCCCTTCAGGAACTGTACTTCATGGAAGCATTATGACACTACATCATGGCAGCATGAAGAATGGGTCAGGCTCAACTAGAAAGGTCATTATGAGGCTTTAAAACCCTGAAACTGTAAGGAAAGAGCTTTGACAGAATGGAAGAAGTTCAACAGTAAAGCACAAAAAGGAATCAAGGATGCTTTAAAATTTTGGCACAAGATAAGACTCAAAGGCAAAGCAGGTTTGGATTTTGAAAGGCATTGCCTGCCTTGTGGTCATTCTCATGGTGAGCAAGGAGTTGAGATTTTTCCTGACACACAAAGGATTGAGGGCAAATTTAATTTTGACCATATTTTTGCTTTTATTCCCAGGGATTTTAGACTCTTTGTAATTAGGAGGGGCATTATTAGTGAATTCCAAATTCCATTTTAGCCTCTATATATTTCCCTGTGATTCAACTACCCTCCTACTATTTCCCAGGTCAAATATGTTTCAAAACCAATAAAGCAGATAGCCACTGTGTATTTATTCATATCTTAATGGTACCAGTATCTGGCTATCTTCTCCCATTTAAAAAAAAAGAATGATAATCAAAAATTGTATTAAAGTCTTAAATGCTTTTTTCAAATGTAAGGTGTCTTCCTTCCTTTATGATTTTTGTGCCTTCATATGAGTTTGTTGGAAACTACCACAAGCTCTGGGCAGGGGAGATCATGGGATCTCCTTTTCACTTTTTCCCAAGTTTATCTTGCAAATGGATAAAGAGAGTTAGAAATGAGAGTTCTTAGAATTTTCTGTTTGTACCCAAAGGCATGAAAATGTTTTATGTTTGAGTAAACCTGCTTTGTTCCAAATGTCTATTTTGATCTGGCACATTGCCTCTTGCTGCCCTTCCTCAATGGTGGTGTCCTTCACCACAGTGTCCACACATCACACCCTTACATTTTTGATTCTACAAAATACTCACAAAATGAAGAAATTTAAAATACTCAGGACACTTTGCATAGTTTCTTTCAACTGCTTCAAAATGTTTGTGATGATTAAAGGTTCAGATGCCCTCTGTCCCCTCAGAAATCACATCTCAGACTGAATGTCTGTTTTCCTCTATTCAAATATTCTTTGGTCCTTAAATACTAAATTAAAACAATAGAAAAATAAGCACAGTTTTAAAATCCTATCCCTGCTACCCATGACCAACCCAGCTTTTTTTTAAAGATGTGTTTAGCACCAATAGAGAATTGTATAGAATGAACTAAAAACTATTAATTAAAAAAATCTATTTCAGCACTTTAAAAATCCCTACTTAAATATTCCATTAAATTTTCTTGCGTGCACCCTGTTCTCCCTTTTCCAGTCAGGTCATAGTATCAGTTTTAATTACCTTTTATGAGTATATGAATACATTTTTAGCTGATGTCCTTTTAAATTCCATGCATATTTTCTATAATATATACAATTACAGAGGAAATACGATAAGTTCTACATTCCCACTTCTCTAAAATCTGAAGGTCATATTGCTTTTATTGTTTGAAAAGCTTTTCCATTCTGAACTTCTGCAATGACATCCAAACCCCATTTCTATATTAGTGTGTGATAATTACCAGTCACAATAGTAATGATAATAATAGCAAAACATATGAAATATTCTCATATTTATCTACTGTATGAAGTACCTTATTCTTGGAAAAGTACTATGAAGATGAAAGGTTCACTCTGCATGAAAATTTACAGAATTTTCATGTAGGTATTCTGTGCACATGGATTTAACCATTTCTTTTCTCTCGCCAAAGTTACACGGTAAGGAGACTATTTTCTTCCCCCTACTTTAAGAAGTTGGTGTAACAAGATAACAATAAAAAAGAGTGTCCAAGTACAAATCTCCTAACAGAAGATACTGAATGCTACATCAATCAGTAAGGGGGTTTAACTGTCAGAGCGGTCCCTCTGTGGACCTTTTGTTCTGCTTGGATTTTATTTCTGTCCGTATTCCTCTCATCTACCGCATTCCTACAGGCAATGACTCTTACAAATTTATCATCGAATAAAACAACCATGAAGCTATCTTCCAAGGGTATTAGTCAACTGAAATAAAAAATGAACTTCTGATCTGTTTAGGCCAAACCCTTCTTCTGGGGTTGTGAATATAAATTTTATGCACATACCACTGCTGCAATAAACTGTCAACTTTGACTCCATTCACAAGTGCACTAATAGATCTAGACTTCCTTACAATGTGTTTTTCCTTTAAAAACTATTCACACCCTGGGCTTGCTTTGATACTAATTAAAGATTACAAAAATATGTTTGATATCTACTTCTCCTTGTCCAGATCATTAAAATAATAAAACAAAATAAATAAAAAACTAGAAAAATAATCTTGAAGTTCTTTATCAGTTGTGGCCTTCCATGAGAGTACTTACAGTTAACTATGCAGATTAGAAGGTGATAATCACTTATAGGGTATTTTGCTTACTTTTGTGTTAATTTTCTGATTGGGTAAAGCTGGGTATTTTTTCACAAGCAATACTTTTCTGGTTAAAAGTCTAAGCACAAAAGCATTAAATAATTTCAATACATCTGCTTTTAAATGGGGCTCTGTTTTTCTTTCTCTTTTCTATTTTTTTTTTCTCCCCTTAACTTTTCCGTGAGAAACCAGGGTGGGGAGAAATAAAAGGAAAAAAAAAAGAAAGGAAAATAAAATATATCGTTAGAAAATCGAAGTCATTAAAGAAAAACAAGTTCTGCTTTTCAGCAATGTTTTCCCTTTCATAGGATATAGATAGATTGTGAATATGTCCTGTCTTTGAGGAAGAGTAAGAAGGAGGAGCACTGCCCCAAACCAACCTGAATGACACAAATCTGCCTTGCCCTGTGCTCAGGTGACAGCCCCAGAGGCACAGGCTGTTGTGCACTGAGCAGTGGGGTGGGCAGATGAGTGACAACACTGTGAGAGGCGATGGAGATGTTCCCTGAGGAGCTGGTGCTCCCTTCTCGTGCACGTTCGTGCTGCCCAGGGCGGGAGGGCCCCACTGCCTCCTCCACCATGCTCCAGAGCTCATCCAGAACCTGTGGCTGAGCTTGGGCTGGCACCCAGATGTGCTTGATATGGGACAAGTCTGGACTCAAGTGCATGACTTTGATTAAAATAAAATTTTTATATACATATGTATATACACCTACATAATCCCACTTTCTAAGACACTTTTACCTTGATCGTCGTAAGGGTGTTCAAACATTAAAAACCCAAGCATCCAAAATGGTTTCACAATGGTTTGATCGTTCCATAACAAAATACATTAGAAGTCATAATTATCTCCAAAACTACCAAAGAATTGTCCAATATTTTTAGAGAAAAGAAAAACTCTTTTGAAAAAGATGAATTTAAATTCTTCCAAGCCTGACAATGAAAACATGCTCTGTAGTTATAATTTAGCAGACAAAAAGCCACAGGGTAATTTTTCCGTGATGTTTCCCTAATAAAAATTAGCAGTGAAGTCAGAAAATACATCAATTTTCACTTTATTAAAAAGCTGAAACACATAGTTTCAGCTATGAAACCTGCTAGGAATAATCTCCTTGATGGAATTTCTGAATGTAAATAAAATAATATATCTACAACCACTGCTGAAGAAACAAGAAAACTTAGTACCAACAAGAATTATTTTTGATTCATTTTTTAAATCACTAGAATAGTTAAAAATAACTTTAAAGACCATAATCCAAAACGTAACCTAATTCAAAAACAGAGACCACTTTTGGCAAAACAGTTCTCACTTAATAGGGAAATTGATAGGAACAAACACCAATAGATGGGGGGGAAAGAGTAATAAAAATGTGTTCATACAAATGAAAATAAGAGAATGGAATGTATGAGATACTGATTTATGGGTAATTAACTAAAGTAGTTTAAACACAATAAGAGCAAGACAAATTCTAAATTGATAGAATTATTTGTGGATGGAAAAGGGGACATTTTATCAGATACAGAGAGGCAGAAGAATGGAAACATTTGTTTTTCTTACATACTTTAGAAATAGCAAGTTCAAATATGAATATCAAATGAATGGAAAATATCTTTTCAGCCTACCAGTCATTAGGAAAGAACAAACCCTGTTAACACATGCAGGAAGGAAATAAAGATGGTAAATAGTTTACACTGGAATCTCACTGAAGAAGTAGCTGGGAATTTAGTTTCCTCCTCAAGGTGGTTCATAATTTAAAAACTAATATATGTGAGAAGCAAGCTGGTTAAAATGGCTTTTGTTACTGATTTCTTTCATAGTTTGAACAACATAACGAGTGTTTTAAATTGGTATTTTTGTTATCAGGATTTAGTACAAAAGATTTTTAATATAGCAAATTTTTTACAAATCAAATTACCATATGAAATTAGTCATGCTTCATGTTATCCAATCATGTAAGAGATGTGAAATGTAGGAATCCTTCTCACCTAAGTGTCCAGCTCTTTCACAGGTCTTAAAAGAGAAAAGGGTATCTAGAGAGAAGTAATTCATCAAATCATCAAACAGGTGTCTATCCCCCCATTGATAGCTATTTACAGTTTGACTATATGTCTCTGAAATTTAGAACATCCTGATCTATTTAGATTAAAATACCTACTTCAGTGTTTTTGAAAGTAAGTGATTTCATGAAAGAGGGTTGTTTATTACTAGAAATTCTACCATTAGTGGCTGTCATAATAAAAACAGAAAAACTAATACAGAATTATTCACAATGAGTTTTCTTTTTAATAAAAATGTTTATGTATAGGCAAAATTTAGCCATATCCTAAGACTGAAAAGTATAAAAGCCATTCTAAATTTTCTTTCACTAGATAATCTCAAAACAAATTGGAGTTACAAAGTGCAGAGCAATTGACCTTCTTAGATATTATATACATCACTTATAAAGCTAATTGCATTTTAATTGGGTTTTAGTAAATGGACAGTTTTGCAATGAGATATTAGATTTTAAACACTTTTGGTTTTAATGAGTGTTAATTTTCCTGGTGATTTGCTTCAGCATAGAACTATCATGACTGAATTAATTCTGCCTGAAGCTATTCTGCATTTAAGGTCATAAATGTTGGCAAGTAGTACAGATGATAAGAAAAAATGATTAAAAAAAAAACACAGCCCAACCAAAACTAGGGAAGTTCAGCTCAAAAAGAGAAATAAACCTGAATAAAAATTCCCAAGATTTTTGGGAAACCATTATTATTTGCAGAATAATGGTTCTGCAAATGTTAGGAAAAGCATTTTGAGCTGCAAGTGTTCACATATTTTGGAGTAAATTTTAGCAAGATTTGACCTTTTTCTCTAATTATAGCCTCAACACAATACTGGATTTGACCTGAATGTTTGAGATAGAAACTTTCTATGATAGAAACATTCTAGAAGATATTTTTCTTTTTTTCCTCAGGTTCCCTTCCCATTGTATGACAGCCTCTTAATCATATGTAGGACACACAAATAATTCTATTAAGACACCTTCAAAAATGATATATGTTTCTAGCCACATACAGATTTACCATCACTCTTTAGAAACATTCTTACATCTTCTGTTCACTTTCTTGTGAGCTCTTTTTACCAGCAACGTGGTCTCCCCATCAGCTCTTAGCTGGACTCTATGCGTGAGCTTTCCAAAATCTCCTGAGCCCTGACCCTTCCTTCCAGGGAGGGACACCTGTTCCCTGGCCTCTGATCACGACAGCTGGAGTCAGATAAAATGGATTATTGAGTTCCCTGGAATACAGCCCTGACAGGCTGGCTGGTGAGGGCTTCTCATCTTGGGGTGAGCATCATTGATATTCTTTCCCAAATATTTCCTGTCAGAGTCGAGCTGCAGAATTTCTCAGGACAAAGCCCAGGTCCCTCTTTCATTCATGATTTTTGTTCTTTGCCTAACTATGTATTGTCTGGCTGCATGTGGCAGTTTGTTACACTACTAGCTGCTACCAAGTCATCTGGTTGAGGCAAATTCAGCTTTTTTAATATATTGACTTGTCTCATCTTCAGGTGTCACATTCAGGGGCTCTCAGCACCAATAAAGGAAACTAACGGCCACGATTCATCTTCACTGCTGAAATTTTACATGATTTTTCAAGAGAAGAAATGTTGACCTTACAGAGTAGTTAATAATAAAATAATTATTATTTTCTAAAATAATAAATTAATCATTATTTTATTATTTTATGTTAATAAAATAATAATTAAATAATAATATAATCAGATAAGTCATACTATTCATATATTTGCACATCATATGTATGATTAGGCTTTTCTGGGCACAAGTGAGTAAAACAGAAAGAATTATAAAAAATCATATACTCCTGTGACAGTAATCTAAAATAATTTTCTCTCAAATTGGTATAATCTATGAATTCCATTAGCACATTGTGTATTCTCTCCTTATTAATGCAAAATAAATTAATACACTAATAAAGTAATATCTGATAGGATTTTGCAAGTGAGAACAAATATATGAAAAACTGTGAGAGGCAAAATATGTATTTAATGTCAAATAGATATGTGTCTTGTATCCTTGAGGCGTTAGACTTCAGTCCATAATATTTTGATATGATCAAAATACCTCCACCAGAAATGCTGCTGTACTCAACACTTCAAACATTTTCATTCTATATGTAACAGCAATTTTGAATTCCACTGCATTTTAGTGTATTGAAGGATTTTTTACAGAATAAAAAATCAACATGTAGAAATAGTTTATTTCCTCATGCATCTTGCCTTGAATAGAAACTCTGAAGCTACTATTTAGAGAGAACAAAAGCACTTTTTAGGGGGTAGGGTGTTTCTACAGCTATTTCAGTTTTTATATTTATAGATCAACCCTTAATATTTCATCTACATATATTTCTACTTAAGCATATTTGGATAATTAGTAATATTTGCACTGAAAAATGTTTTAAAATAAATGCATGCCAAGTAAAACACCTGGAAATTTGGAATAGCAATAATCATAGTTTGAATTACAAAGGGAAATTTTTAACTAAAATGTAGAAGGGTTCAATTATTGTGCAACTAAGGTGGTTAGCCTACATAATGACCCAAAAGACCACTGAAAAGTGCTTGCTCATTTAGGTAATTTGTTCAACTCATATAAAAATCAAATAATCAAAAGCTCCAGATGTGCAGCTAATATACAGACATATTTGTATGTAAAACAAATGGGTCTACGATGGAGAATTCCTTATGTGTACTTCTGGTAAGCAAAGACCAAACAGCTGACATTCCAGCAATGGTAAACCACCTTTCGACTTTCTGAAACTCAGCCCTAATATACTTACCTGTGTAAGGAAACACCAGGCACTTCTAATAACACTTGGGCAGCTAACTGAACAGGTATTATGCACTAAGTGCTTCCAAAATCAGAAGGCTTAGTGAAAGTTCAGAGATTTAATTTTTTTTTTCTGCAAGATCACTGAATTAAGATGAGATGTCTTCCTGTAGGAGGGGAATTCTTTTCATTATTCCAGGTGGATAACTTGACTCATTTTTTTTTTATTAAAAAAAAAAAAAAATTATCCCAAGCAGAGTACTGGCTTTCAGATAATTTCTGCTGGAACATCTGGACTATGGATCAGCATGAAGAGCTACACAAAACATTAACACTACTGGATCACATGTTCCTTGAGGTATACTTGGACCTGAACACAGGACTATACTGAGAAATCCCCAACAGAACACCTTTAATCTAGGGGCTTTTATTAAAATATCTTTGGTTTACATACAAGGACTCCAGCACAGACTAAGCCACTGCCTTCAGGGAAGCTGCCGATAAATACGAGTAGAGGTGTGGGAAAAGGAATCCACAGGAATTAAGACCTGAGCACTAGGCAGAGGGAGAACTCAAAGGGCTGGAAGATCAGATTTATGGAGAGCCTTCAGCTGAACAGAAGTGCACTGAAATTTCCTTAGGTTTTCTTTGTTGAGAATACTTTCACTCTACCCTAGTTGAAACCAGGACAACTGCCCAGATGTTATATGTTAGCAAACCTGGTTTTTCTAGTTATCACCTTGTATTTGTAACTCAAGGGCAATTATCTTTTGTTAATTGTAAAGCTCCTTTAGAAAAAGAAATAACATTATTTTTATTCAGCTTAATTTTTTTCAGCTCAGATTTACATGCAGATACAGGTATATGATTGTCTGCAGCAAATTAAGAGCCAGTAACTTGGTTAAAAATATAACATGGTGGAAACATCCCAGTAACCACAAAAAGTCATGGAACTTTGACTGGGAAGATTAAGAAAATTATTTTACTTTTCAACTTTCTGTAATACCTCAGTTGTGTAAATATTTAAATTTTAAACTTATTTTATTATGGGCAGATCCTCATCTGGTATAAATCAGTGTGGCTTCTTTGAATTTCAAAGAGCTGTGCTGGTTTACTCCAAGTAACTCCATGTCTGTCCCTTAATGTTTTTTTATATAATTCTTTCAGAGTTCCTTTCAACTTGTTATTTTCAGCTACAAGGGAAGCTGCATTCTGCCTGTTTTTAAGCTATTTTACCCATAGACAAATCTGTGCTGTCAAAACAGGCTTTTAGAAGTTGAACAAAATCCAAAAAATCCAATCTATGTATAGTAAAAGTTGGCACCAGTTTAATCTATAAATTCTTAACCACAAGAACAGCAGTAAAATCTTCTAGAGATCTGAATTTTCAGTCTGTCTTGTTTAGCTCAAGGGCAGTTGCTAATGTAGGTGAGCTCACACCTCAGATGCTAAGGATATAAAGACATCACATTTATGCTTTATATTTATTTGTTATGACATTGCCCTGAAGAAAACTAACATTACTGTTTAAAGAGTAATACACATCATGCAGTGAATGATAGCCTGATCTGTCATGACAGAAGGTAGAAAACTTGTGAAAAGTCTGTTATCTTCAAACTTGGCTCCTTGATCCTCTAGTAAAAAATGTGCTCCATTTGTAACAAGTGTAATTAAAACCATACTGATTAATTCAAGACATAACCAAACATCCTAAATCCTGTGAATAATTTACATAGCTTTCTGTAATCTGTTGCTTTATTCATTCTGCTTACTACTTGGAAAATTCAGCCTCATCTTCAGATGCAAAACTTAGATGCACCATAAAAGATTTTGGTAAGTAAAAGCATTGTCAAAAGAGAGAGAGAGAGAGAAAATAAATGCAATTGCAACAATTCTTCATAGAGTAATCTCAAAAGAGGTTGAACTTCAAGGCAGGATCCATGAGAAAGCTCTTCAGTGATACCAAAATCCTGCTTCTAGAGAAAGATGGGCTAGATTGCAATCTTCAACATGTATAACATGCAGAGGACTGATCGAGTCCAGATGAAAGTTAAGTATTTTGCAATAACTGCTGCATGTAGCCTTCAGACCTTGATGTGCTTTGCGGAGTGCAAGATGCAGATTTTTTTTCTCTAAATTCACTATTCCAAAGCAAACAACTATGCTAAACAAACCCTCAGAACCACAATGATTAAGGTTATGTCAACACTTCTCTGCAATTTTTCTACAGTTCAATTAGGAAAAATTTACCCCAGCCTTGTATCTAGTTCAAAGATAAATCAAAGCTTACTTAATTTGGAAGAGAAAAACTCTGACAATTTATCCTGCACAGGGATGAAGGGAAAACATAAAATTAATGATGTTTCAGGATCTATTTTGCATATACTGGATAACGAAGATATTTTTAGAAAATATCCCATGCAACTTTGTTGCAAGTTTTCCTCTAGCTATTTGAGGCAACTGTACTAACTGCCTTGTAGATGGACACTGCCTAGGAAGTATAATTCCAAAAGCTTAAAAAACCATTAATACACTCTGCTTTGACTGCAGAAGAAAAAATTATATCCCCTCCTGCAGTAATCCTTTTAATGCCTTTCATGCAGACAAACATCAAGAAGATATCTGTCAGTCCTTGGGCTAGAAGCTCTACTTGTATGATCGTTTTGAATGGAAGATGCAGATAGAGATGAGTGAAGAGTAGAACTCTGTCCCTTGTGTTTTGGAATGTGATGAGGGACAGATGTCTTATACTTTAGAAGAGATAAAACCTCTGGTTCTGTGAAAAACAACAGAGGGTCAGAAAAAAACAAGGTGTTTAGATAAAGGAAAAGGGAATAAGAGGAAGCCAAGCACAGCAAGGTGTCTCTTTCTCCCCTGTTACCCCTGCAATGCACAGTATTTTCACTGTGCAGCCTTCTTCTGTTTTTTGAAGAGTGGGTCTGACTCCCTCTGCATTCTTGTCATGCTGTAAGTGTAGGGGGCTAAGGGGTGGGAATATTTTTTTAAGTATGGAATTTGTGCAAGGCTGACAGCAAGATTAATAGAGGGGACCATAAGGATTCCTGCTGAGCACTCTATTAAGCCAATAGGCACTGAACTAAGAAAAATTTGCACAATGGACCATAATGGCTTCTGAACAGATGTTCTGGTCTACCGTGTCCAAACCCTACTTTTGAAATAATTTCTAAAGTTGGCTCCTCCTTGTAAGTAAGTTCTTCCAGTTTTCAATGTATACCAATATAGTAAGTCAACAGCTGGGGTTTTATTTTCCTCGTTTATAAGCAGAAGTGATTTTTTTCACCTTAATATCCTTGCCCACATTCATATAAATTCTAGTTTTCATTTTTCTACTGTACCTCATGTCTCTTCCCTTATGCACAGTTAGTCTTGTTTTCCTTCCTTGCCTATGCTTTACATCTTCTCCAGAATACATTTTTTCTTCAGCCTTGTTGTTCTTTCTTTTTCACTGTTCTTTCCTGATTTACAGCAGATCCTCTTACTCCCTCCCAACTTTGCCCTTTCTCTGTTTCTGCCTTCAGCTTAACCTCGTGCTCATGAGTCCATAAGCTCTAATTTATCTTCCACTCCAGTGCTTGTTGAAGTAAAATTTAAGATTTTTATTTTTTTCCCCACTCCAGTATTACAGAGCTTGGGAGTTCTGGGGCCCTTAAAAAGGCAGCTGGTCCCATTTTGTAAGGAAATCATGCACAGGTGCTGGGAATCATCCAGGGCTGATGGGTTTCCAGCCCCAAAAGTCATAGAAACTTATGTGTATGTTTGTGACTGGGGAAGGCTTTAAGTTTTTTCCTTTCCTCTGGGAAGGACAGGACTGAAGCAGCTTAGTAAAGATAAAGACAAGGACCGGGAATGGCAGTAGATGAGAGAGGCTCCCTTCCCATGATGCAGTAGCACATCTGAACTTTGGGAAGCAGTTACCGGTTGCCATGGATCTTTTATAGTTAGATTACTGCCATATCTGAAGTTTGGCATTCAATATGTCCATTTTCTAGCTGTATCAGCAAATCGTGTCTGTGACTGCCCTTGTTAACAAATGGCAGGAAAAGAAACAAGATCAAAATTCTTTGTAAGAATCAAAGGAAGAGTATCAGACTAGAAGATTTACTTCTAAAAGGACATTTGAGGGTAATCTTCGCAGGTGGTGGCTATGTGTACATCGTCATATCTTGAAAATGGCTGTGGCAAGCTAACCTTCAGGCATGAACAGACCACCGAAGCTGTAATTATTAAACTGATGATGTAGGTTCTAGAATTTATGTCAGAAACTAAGTCATTTGGTAAGAGAATTCCTGGTCAGGATGATGTAAGACTTTTAAATATAACTCTTGGTTTCCTGTATGTATTAGGATTTGATTTTTTTATCTCATTTATGGCATGTGATATCTAATTATCTGTGGAAATGCAAATCTGAGGAGTGGATGCTGACCTGGCTTCTGACCTGAAATCTGTTTCCCAAAATGAGGCAATGAACTAAACCATCAGTTCTCTTCATTCTATTATATGACCAATTTGAAAGGTTCAGGCAGAGCTTGCAGTTTTCTGGAAGCCACTATGGTCGTGGCTTTTGGCTGCATAGCATTGACTGCCCCGTCTGATATCCTGAGATTATGATATAGCAGTGTGGTAATGGAGGAACTCTACAGCTCATCAGTCTTACCTTGTCTAAAACAGAAACCCTGGCCCCAGTAATATGGTTGTGTGATATGATGAAAAGTGACTGATTCCTTTTCTTATAAAATGACCTATAAAACTCAGTGAATTTTCTTTTAAACTGATGAATTATCACTGTTGAGGTGTCTGGCTGTGATACAAAACCTGAGCATTGAAAATACTTTTGCGTGCTGCCTCACTTTATATATGTATTTGTTTTTTAACAAAAGAAATATTATTAATTGTGAATTTTTACTTGTGAATTTTTACATAACACAAATTCAGATGCAGGATAATAAGATCTGAGCTAAATAAGATTGCTAGTATGTTCATGAATTCTGCTGCATCTCAGACTTTTTATTATATTTTCTCCATAGAAGTTGCCCATGCTTTTCTATTTTCTACTGCTAAGTGGTCAAATGAAATTTCAAAAATAAGTGGAAATCCTCATAAGAAGTGGATCTGCACCTACACATCAAAACCAGACAACAGACAATAGTGTTTTTGATAGCACATACCAAAATTTAGCCTTTCAGCGTGAAGAGGCATTTCTCAGACTGTTCCTTAGATTTCTGCACTTGAGTACCAAAAAAGCAGTATTTCAAGGCAGTATTTCAAAGTATTTTCTTTTCACAGCCACACATATACACTTATCTTACCCATTAGTTATTTCTCAGTGTTAAATGTGATGAATTATTTCACATGAGAAAATTAAACAAAAAGCTGACAACAACGGCAATGCTCCCCTGTCTCTCTTGCCCCTGGAGATACAGGAGGAACTAAGCAAAGAGCTGCAAATTTGTAAGAGTTCATTTGGTTGACTGAATAGATGCTCTTTAATCCCAACATGCGCCATATTTTCAATCAAAAAGCCAAGCGTTTAACAAAGGCTTTTGCCCTGAATAGAGGTATCCTGGAAATTGCCTGTTTCCTGTGGCAGCGGTGAGATTCCCAGCCACTTGAATTGTATGAGTCAGAGCTCTCAAACAGGTCTGTGTGTGACTGCCAGCGGCAGTGTGGCAGTGTTTTTCTTAGCAGCTGGGGCAGTTTAGAAGTTATAATGGAAAGATTTTCAATGACTTCCCAATTATATCTGAATATACTCAGAGTTCTGCTTTGATGTTGCCAGCATCGTATATGAAAGTATCTCCAGTTTTCCAGATGTTTCCTCAATAAAGTAAAGCATTTTAGCTCCCAGTGACCAAATCTTCTCTTATATATTTAAAGCTCCTTTCCAACCACAAAGAAAAATCCTAGATGAATTAAATCAATAAAATTACAGTAATACAATTCTGTTATCTGTGTCCAAGCTGGGCTGAAGTTCACAGCATTGAACAATCTATGTTTGTTAAGATCAAACCTTTTCCTGGATGGGATCTACACTGAAACCTGTTCTCTTTGTACCTCTTGGAAATGCAGAAATATTCATCTGCTGGTGACTTCTAAAAGCAGTTTTCGACTGAGGGGAAGATCAAGTATTTTGCTTCAAGTACAATTTTAAGCTCCCAGTTATCACAGTATTCATATTTCCTATTAAGTTATTTTTAAAGTCTAAAACAATGAGGTGTTAAATACAGTTTTAGAAATAATCAGGATGTTTATAAACAAAGTTCATGGATACTGGATTGGATGCTGGATGCTCCTCAGAGATAAGGACAGACATCTTTTGCAAAGAATATTTCAAAAAGCAATTGAGAGTAAAGAATTAATTTAGCTCTCTACTGCTTTTGTGTCTCAAGAATTCAGAATTTGAGAACTGATGTCATAAAATATCTGTTATTGAAAAGGCAGCAATAGTATTCACAGGTTTCATCACTCACAAAAAAGTTTCTAACCTTCTCTTGAAAAAGGGCCCTTTTAGTGCCTGGTAAATTGAAATTCCATCAACAAGAGAATTACTTTAACACAATATTGAATTAAACTTACATTACTACCAACTACAGATGGAACTTCATCTGTTGTAACAGCTACAATATTTAAGAAGACTCAGTCATTGCACTGAAAATATTTAAGCAGCCTTCCATACTTTTTATGTATGTCTTATGGTAACCACCAACCATAACAAAGACTTAATGTCTGTATTTTCATCCTAATAGCAAAAGAAGATAGTCGGTTTTCAAAATAATTTGAAATGGATCATTTACAGGTTTATTCCTGTCACTGCTTTACAGAAAAATTTAAACATTTTTGCTGAGAAAAATCTCAGTAAGTTATTACCATTAAAATAATAAATATTATTCTTTTAATGTTTAAATGAAATAATTTTCCAGCACATGTGGTATTATGCATTTATGAAATTTTTAAATATGAATAAATTTTTTAAGACTTAAGGATGAACTGTGGTGTTGCTGGGCCTGATTACAAAACACTCATTGATACCTCTGCTGGTCAGGATTTCACTTCAGTCTTCTGGGCTCTCATCCAACACATTTTGGCCTATGGTGCCCTTTGGGGATGCTCCTCAACTTCCTTCCAGCCACATTCAGCAGCAGTTACTGACAAAGCCACCTCCTTTGGAAATGCAGCAGGGAATTTATGTTTGTGCATGCAATTGCATGAATTCCATCTGCAAATACAGTTAACAAATCAGCACTATTTTAAATTTTTTTCTTGCAGATTTGCACTCTGAACTTGTGCAGAGTTAAAAATGGCAATTATAGAACCAGGTAATCTATTCTTGGGGTAACTTAGAATGTACCATAATTATCTATATATTATTGATATAACAAATTGACGTATCAAGCCTCAGATTGATACAGCAGGCACATTTGGAATTTTCCTTTTTCTGATGAATAAAGTCCCAATGTTAAGACAGTTTTGGGTACTTCCTTTCAGAGGTAAGAAATTTTATTTAGGCTAAAAAACGAGGTTGAAAAATCAGCTGAGAAGGGTGGACAGTTTTGTCCTTGACCAGAAGAGGTCACCCTTGTGTGCGGCAAAAAGTGAATCTGATCCCCTTTACCCCTTTCTCTACTTCATCAGAAACTGGGGGCTCTGGTTTAAATGAAAGATATCATACCAACTGTTCTTGAATTTGGGGAAGTTTTGGAACCCAGGTTGGAACCAGCTTCCAGACCTCAATCCTTGGTTTTCTGAGCAAGGTGGTTCTGCTGGTGGTTCAGGTAATTTCAACCTCTGCCATTGCCTGAAGGTCTTCACTTGTTTCAATGAAGAAAAATGTTTATGAGATCAATTTTGATATGTTAACTGATATTTGGTGAAAGGTGAAAAGTGATTTTAAAGATTTTAAAGATTCCTTTACTACATTGTATTCATTTTTTAACGTATTGCTTTTAATCTTACAAAACATGTCTTTAAAAAAAATCATTATAACATTTGTTTCCTCCCCTTCTCTTGAGAATCTGAAATTTAAGACACGTATTCTTATGGGTACTGTACATTCCTCTACTCCCTAATTGGGTGCAGAGGTTTCTAATGCAAATTCAGTCCATCCTCCTTCTCTCTGGGTACAAAACTTTGACTTCTCATCTTAGATATTTTTTTCCTTCTTTAAAAGGAAAGCAGTGTCCTTTCACACATGTAACCAAGGCCTGGAAGTCTGCCAGCATCTGTCTGACTCATCATTTTCAAAGGATGCTGTGAATGCTGGGAATCAAATTCTAGCTGTGAGACTGGAGGTAGACACTAGAGTGCCAAATTCCATTGCTACTTTACTATTTGAGCCCAAATAAGAAAGACAAGCAAAAAGCAAAGCAGCTCTTTCTGTTGTTATCCTGCTACCAATCATCACAGAGCCAACATGGCTCTTTATACTAAGAATATGAATAATGTACAAAAGAATTTTAGAAAAATACCTTTAGGCTAGAAAACTGAGACTAATCATAATATTGTTTTTCATGAAAATAAGACTTGCTTTGAAGTATTTATGCTACTTCCTTACTATTCCCTTGGCTATATTTTGTTTTCATAATGTTTATTCAGTTAACTTAGATTTTTTTATACTTGTCTGGTCTTAATACCTTCTCTTTTCCCCCTTTCTTTTGATTCATGCTTTTTTCAGTTTTCTCAGGCTGATTTATCTCTGTCAAGTATTGCTTCATATTGCAAGGCATTGGACATAAATCCATTACTTATGGGATGTCTATTGCTGCAGAAAAATGTGATTCATATGGAGCTCGATTTTTTCCCCCCAAATTTAAACATTGTTATCCTTTTATGGAACACGAAGATCAATCATTAAACAGAACAAAATATAACCTTGGTGTTTAATTTTAAAACCTTTACAGTCCTAAATATATATATTTCTTCCACAGAATTGAGGAGGCATTGCTACTGGGGATGTTCAGATATTCTAAATTCAAGTCATAACCTTCAATCCCTATGCAGATTTAACATGTGCCTTTCTTGAACCCATCTTTCTTACATGCACCCATGTTTCTTATCATGGCTGTGAGGAGACCTTGGTTAACATAACTGTAATATATTTTGAATGTTGCAAAGAAAATATTAGCATGGTATTAATGCAGACAATCAAAATCTACTGGAATCAGAGCTATAAGAGGCTAATAATCTCACTGGATGTATTTGGAAACAAATTACTTCTATCTCTGCTACTTGAACATGATGCAGGGATGGAAAATATCTAAGCAAAATTATTAGTGTTTAGATTTGTATGTCTTGTGGCTATTTATCTTGTGGTAAAGAACTTCTCTATTTACTCAACTTATTTCTTAGATTTGTACTGTCAGAGATAGCTCCCAGGTGGGACTGAGATTTTATGCTTTTAGTCACTTCTGACACACCAACACATATAAGCTTAAATCCCTCAAGTTAAGGACAAAATTCCTGTTCATCTTGGTAGGTTCAAGATTTCACCCCAGGCATCTTGGGAGACAGCACTTGCACTTTTTAACATCACAACATTTTTTGACAGTAAGTAAAACAAACACACTTTAAAACTTGCTGATTTTAAGCCACATTACTCATCACAAGTCTTTCTGTATAGATTTAAAATTTTTCCTCTGTTTTTGAGGGTTTTTTAAAATAAAGGGAAATTGGATGTAGCTGTATACTAAGAAAAGAGTGTAAATTATATAGTATTAATCAAATACTTTCATTAAAATCTATTGAAATAATTGTTGTTGGAGTATATTAGAAACTGATTGAAATGTCAGACTGAACCTGCAGTTAGCCAGAGTGAACTGTCTCAACATGTTCCTAAAATCACTGCATGTCCTCTCCTTCAAGTGTTGCAATTTGAAACTTGAATAATATTCATCCAAGGATTCATATTTCCTTCAATTAAATGCATTTAATAAGAAGCTAACTATGTATAACACAGCTTAGCTGTTGACTCAAAGCTGTGTATGTTAAGAACAATACTACTACATTTACACTTTTAGTTACTCAAATGAGGAACTAGAACTGCACCTTAGTTACATATTTCCTACAGAATTTCTCTAAATAAAGAAATTTGCATGCATTGCCAGGTTAGAAAGTCAGCAAATTACTCATTCGCCTTCTTTTGCTTAACATGTGCACACATTTTCCATCACATAGAAAGCAATTAATCTATCAACCAAAAAAAGCCATTAATCTGAAAGAAAACATTCTGCTATGATCCATGGATCTGTGAATCACATGCATCGCCTTGGCCTGAGATGGGAATTTCTGCTGAATGCTGGACAGTGTGAAAGAAAAAAATACCCTTTGCAATATTCATCATATCCTCTACAGATTGAAAACTGAGCTCAGCTTCTACTGAATTTAAATACACAAAATATTATTTTGCTTACCACTAACATCAGGCATTTTTTGATTAATACTTGATCAAAATATTGATTTGGTATTGTCAGCACACATTCAAAAAGCTCAACATGACAATGCCATGTTTATGACACCATGCTCTCTCAAAAGAGCACTTCTCCCAGTGACAAGATTCAGCCAAGCTCTGCTCCAGCAGCAGCAGCAGCTCTCCAGCAGAGGCTGAACAAAACCAAAATCAAAACAAAAACCAACCAAACAAAAAACCCCAAAACCAAAACACCACCAACAACAAAACCAAAAAAAAAAAACAAAACAAAACAAACCACCAAAAAAAACCCCACAAAAAATAAATCATCAAGGAAAATAATTAACTTTTGCCATGAAAAATATCTCCACAATTGGATCAGTTTCTGTATTTTGAAAAAAACATTGAAATTTCTTTGATGTTGCAATGCGTTCGGTTAGTTTATTTAATTGCTCCCCCATTTTGTGTAGTACTCCCCCATTTTATGTACTGTATTCCCCTGTTAAATGTAAATGGTTCTGCCCTCCCGCCCTCTAGCCCTGCCAGTTAAGTTATCCCCATGGCAACTCCCGCCATTGGGGGTGTCAGTTTTCTTGGTTATATAATTTCTCCTCCCTCTCCTACCCATATATGTATATTGTTTCCTCCTCCCTGGGCCCAGTCAATCACCCCCGCTCCTCCCCACTTGCCAGAAGATTCCACCTACTCGGGGTTATGATTGGCTGTGGTCCCGGGGCCCCTCCTTTACCTTGTGTCTATTGGTTACTCCTTTATGTCAATTATGTTAAGTTCCTCCCTTCACCCTTCCCCATTGGCTCTTTGCAAACCCCTCCTCTGTACACCCTTCCCCTTTATAACCCTGTTCCACCCTCCATTCCTTGGCGCTCTCTGGTTGGTGCTCCTTGGGTGGTTACTTCAGTTCCATTAATTAACTGACCTTCATCCCCAGTGAGCGTGCTACTCCTTCTTCTCGTCCCTCCGGCAGTGGGATCAGTCCGCAAGCCAGCTCAGCCCGAGGCCTATAGACGCTGAGGGGGGCTGGCTGTTTATGCAGCTGGGTGTTGGCCAATGACCCTCTGCTAGCCGGACATTACCCTGGTGGCTGCATACACCCCGCCGCACTTTCCATGTGATAACATATATTTTTTGAACTTTTGTAGCATCAACGCGCACCTGACTGAAGAGTTGATAGGCATCTGTGTGACTGTATCGGAGTAATTTAAAAAAAACATCTTATTTTCAATAGGATCATGAATAGCTGTCTTGCTCCTACTTGCTGTCTCTGCCTGTTCCAGGTGATACTTCCTGGCATGGCCATGCATACTTTCAAGGGTGGAAATGGAAGACAGACAAAGGATGGGTGGATGTCAATTTTTTAAATATATTAACATATGACTGTGACATTTAGATGACTGTGACATTAGTCCTGTGTGAAATAGTTATCTTGTATTAAGCTGTATCTTTGCCTTGACTGCAAAGCTGGCCTTTGGTCTTGTTTCAGGTACTATTTTAAAACAAGTACATACAGGCACAAATCTACCTAAAGACTATGGGATAAAGTGGGTATACTGAGGGAATAAAATTTTCAATAAAATCAAAATCTTCGGTATATCAGAAATAGCAGGAAATATATTTTTTGAACAAATTCTATCCTCAATATTTTCACAAGAAGGACTGCCTCTATTTGTTGCTATGCCTACAAAAAATATACAACTGTGGAAAAAATAATATCTTGTCTAGAGACATCATACCAAAGCACAGGCACTGAAAAGGTATGTTACTAATATATCTAAGTATACAAAAATATTGTAAGTTATAAAACTAGTCAGACAACAAGAAAAGGCAAAGAAAGGCAAGAAAAAGAAGACATCATGCCACTGAGGCAGAAGACATTTTTTTAGGAATGGCTGAATCTTGAGTAACATGTTAGTTAGTAGGTAGAGGAGCATTTGGTGTTTCAGTTTTGCAACAACTTTTCTAAGTCTGCTACAAGATAGCACTTCTAATCAGGCTCTTCTGACATTTTCCATTTAGTCCTTCTCCTTGTTCTGTGAACGGTATTTGAGGAACTAGAGAATTCAAACACAAAACGTAAACATTAATTTACTAATCTTTGATGACAATTTGATTATTCTCCTACCACAAGAGCAAGCATTTTGGATGTTGATGAGTGATTTGATGCCAAATTTGGTGTAGTCAAAATGACAAGTCACATTCACGAACAAGTCTGTAGTTATTCTAAAACTGCTGACCTAAGTAAAATGCAAATGAACAGGGAGAAGGTACAAGATGTTAAAGAGTGTCTTATTTTGAAATCAATCTTCTGTAGCTAAGATGACCTAAATAATACTGGTGTATGAAGCACCTGAAGTTGCATAGTGGTGTTTTTTAGGAGTATTGAAAAGAATTAGGCATCAAGATACCAGTGAAATTAATTGAATGGAGATTGGGAAGATAGGCAGTTGTGGATTAGTTTCCTTTCATGACTGCCACCCAAATAGACACACATAACAAAACCAGAACAGCCATTTGAATTAAACTCCAGATCTTCTTAACAGGAAGTGTGATTGCCTCACTATTTATTTATACAGACAATCTCTTTGTTAAGAAAATACATAAGAATGGAAATACATAGGAAAGTATGCATAGTATGTCAAAGAGGAAAATCTGTGCCAGTTCTTTACCAGCTGTTTCTAGGGAAAGGCTTTTTGCCTTTCTCCTGAAAACAGGAGGCAGGAGGAAAGTGGGTCAGGCTGGGAGCTGCAGTGGGGTACCAGCAGGCAGAGATGGAAAAACTGCTTCTGCACCCTCTTCTGTGCCCTCCCCTTGAAACTCTAAGTGTGGTCAAATATGGGAAAGCCAGAGGGAAAAGTGCATTTGTCCATGCTAAAACTTAGCTGCCGTGCAGGAGTGAGTTCAGTTGGAAAGTGTAGTTCAGCTTCTCTAAGCTGAAACAGCCTTGGCTAAGGGATTAGAGAACTGTTTTGCTTATAAAACAGTTATACCCCATACCTCCTGTGATTTAGGTGAAGCAGAGTAGCTGGCACATCCACTCAAGGATTTAGAAAATGAAACTGAAGGATCAAGGCAGCTCTAACATTCTAGCTGGTGAAGGTCTCAGCAGAAGGCTTTGTAACAGTCTGTGATGTCTTCAAGCATTGCAAAGAAAAAAAGCAGGAAACTTTGTCCCTCATTGCTTTTATTACTTATTGCTACCTCCATTTCACATTTCCACCACTGGGCTATGTTGCCAGTGCAAATTTCAATGAAGACAGCATGACAAATATTTTTGTAATTTTTTTTATATTCCTGGGAGATGCACCCCATTCCAGTGTCTGTTGAATATAACTGTCATTAAAAAAAAAAAAAGTTGGAAAAGAAAAATCTGTTATTGTTTTAGAAGTCCCACAAACTATTATCCATAAAATTAAAGAAATTATTTTAGGCACCAGAAACTTCATCAAATTCTCTGACTACTCTTAGATATATAGATGGGGGTTGGGAGGCTTTAACATGCGCTCATAGCTCAATAATTGTTAAAACTCTTGCTCATTAAGAACAATAAAAATTTATGAGGCCAGATATTTGATTATGACCAGGACTGGATTAAAGGGTTCTCTGTTTTAGATTTTGAAATTCAGTGTTGAGTTTTTTAACCCTGTTCTCTGTAACAACATTTTCCCCCACATGTAGATGAAGAGACATAACAGCTGATTTAACAGATACCATGCTCTGAAGGATGCAATTCTTTAAAAGGACAGTCCAGGATCAAAGTGCTGCTGTTTCAGCCATACACTCCATTTTTATCTTCACTGTATTTCCTCTGTCAGCAGTAAAGGCATAAAATATATTTCCACCAGGAGATCCCTCCTTCTTTTAGGTCACTCTTAGATACTTCTTCTCCCCCTGAATTATTTATCCTTTAAACCAGAGGGGCACTGGTTCAGAGCCAAGGTATTGGAAAATTTGGTGTATTCTATTGATCACTTTTATCTGTCTCTGCAGAGCTTTTATTTCTATCCCAGTTTCTAAAGGCATATTTAAAATACTCCAACTCTTTGCAGGTACTGGTCCATCTGCACAAAAAAAAGAAAAAGGTGAATTTTGTATGACAAAAGATATTGCATTTTATATTATGATTGCCTCACTATAAGATTTTTGTTCTGGTTGATTTTGTATGATGCATTGAAATGTGTATCATCACATACAATTAGCTGGTACTGAATCAAAAATAAATCCTTTGTCAGTGTGGCTGGTAGCTATGGTGACTTTTGTGGAAACAAAGTTTTGATTCATTTCTTTGACCTAAAAGCTAAAGTTCATGGCCTTATGTAGACAAGTTGATTACAGACTGATTTCTTTCAATATCTAGCTTTCTACATTAAGAAAAAAATATTTGGAAGAACCTTAAAGAGAATGAGATGTAATAAAATATCTGAAATAGCTTCTTTTTCAGCACTCTAAGACTAAGATTTGGATAATTTCTTGCTATTTTTCTTAGCACTCTGACAGATGTTTGCCAATGGATTTAATAGCTACATGATAAAACATGATATCCACTTTTTATCTGTTTTATCAGAATTTACTGGCTTATAGCAGGAGGGGTAGAAGGAAGCACGCTTTGTTACCTGAGTCACTCAAGTTCACAGATCAACATATTAATTCAAGTAATGAAAGACAGCAGAATAATGACAACAAACAAAGCTATGAAGGAATTTTGATGAGGGGAATGCATCTGTTGTAGTATATTCAGCATGAGCAGAGAGGCAAGGCACACAGCCAAAGGTAGTAATGTCATAAACCAGTGCAGATAAATCTAGTGGAACCTTTACCTTCTCTGCAGTTTGCTCCTCAAAGAACAAATCACCTTTTATTGTGGATAGAAAGGACAATATGCATTGAATTTTTTGCTTTTGGTTTGTTTTTTTTTGTTTGTTTTTTGGGTTTTTTTTTGTTTTTTTGTTTTTGTTTTGAATAGAGACATTGAGTAGAGAATAATTTTTCTGGGTTACAGGAAACTTGTTTGGTCTAGAAGCTTCCAAACAGAAAGGAAAAAGGAGCTGGATATCTCTGTCCACTTCTGCAGCATCATAATTTGCTTGCCTTCAACAGAGATACTTAAAATTTTACAGACAAGAATGAGAGAAGAATTCAGTGATGATTTGCCTGAATGCTGAACTAAAAATAGAATAAGCAGTAAAATAAAGTGTGTTGTTGAATTTTCACACCTATGTGGAGCATTCAGCTATGAGTATTATAAGTAAAACTATGTGGACACCATAAAAATCAATAACAAATTCAGAATTTCCTGGGATTCCAACCCAATTGGAACAATTTTATTTAACCCAGCAAGCTGTGGACCAGATGCTGAAGGTGAGTTTCATGCTTTCTGCTGTCAGAGCAGATTTCTGTCCTCCTCTCTGCAACTCCTTCTCACCATACATGTCTGTTGGCTTTCTGTCAATGAGGGCATTTCTTTTTCTCCACAGTGGACTAATTAAGATATCAGTAAAGAAACATCATTCCCTCCCTCCACCACTCAAGTGGATAATTTCTGATCACCACCCATGTATCAGATGAATAACAGTGTGGAAGATGTGAGGACTCTGTAGCTGAGGACGGGAATCCAAGAAACTGTTGAACTTTTTGGTAGGGAAAATGTATTAGGCTTACAAAACTCTGATTTGAAATCACAAACTAAAGCTTTAGTATGGATTTTGAAAAGAATGAAGATAGAACCTGGTACAACAGAACAGTACTAAGCACCCTGGCCATAAACCAGGCAAAGACATGAACCTGAGTTTAGCTGTGAGGAGTGTTGGACTTCACTCCTGGGACAAAAAGGAAACAATCCCTGTAGATTCTTAATTAAATCCCACAATATAGTTTTATTTAAAAACATAAAAACATGGATATTCTTTAGGTTTTAGGTTTTTTAAAAACTGCGAAAGCTATTGATCACAAGAGCTCAAAAGACGACCATTTTTAGAGAAAATATGAAACCTTAAAATAAAAATAAATCTTAATCTATCCTAACTACTAATTTATTTTACAATCTTCAAAACAGTGCTAGCTTATTTGACTGGAAGATACTTCATGATGCTCAGTAGCCTGAATTATAATCATAAGAGAAAATAAGAGACTAATACTGTTTCTCAGTGTTTTAGCACTGATTTGAAGAAACTAAAGTGGCGACTTGTGTCTTGTTAGAGACCTAACAACTGAAAGTTTTTCTTTTTGTCTGTGAATCAAAACAATTAATATAGCACTGTAACTGCAACATGATTAATCACAGTCAGCCCTCTGCAGCTGCCATGCAGGGAAGCTGGCCAAGCAGGCCCACCAGCACTAGTCTGGTGACCTGACCTAGTGTGATGAATGAGAGGGCTCCAGTTGGTGAAAGACAGCAAACCTGGCCCTAAATGTATGGGATTGCAATTCCAAGGTACGTGTGTTTGACAGCCAAGAAGATTGTCTCACTGGATACCTGAGGAATTGCATAGGGGATAGTGACATGTTAACTATTTGTGTTAAAGCATAATGACTGATTTGTGCTTGTAAAGCAGATAAATAACAGATTGAAAGCAATGACTATTTTTTTTTTCTCATGCTGCCAGTGGTGTTTCTCTGACAGTCCTATATTTCTTCTGGGAAATTCAGTTTTAATACTATATCTCAGGCAGGGATTCCAGACATACCACACATATCAGCTGAAATTCCATTCCATTGCTCATCCTCCTCTGCCTGTCTGCAAAGCCTACATATTTCCAGTATTCCTCATTTTTCTTGAATTCAATTGTACTTTACAGATCATGCTCTGTCAGTCCACAATAACATCAACAAATTGTGCTGTCCTTTTTAAGAGGGCATACAATGTTGATTTCACAGATGTGTATCATTAGGCAACTAGTCACACAAAAATGTGCACTTGAGGTCAAAGCCTACACAATCTTTATTTTCTTTCCTTCTCCCCCATATGTGATCATTTGTGCCTCAGGATGCTACAGCTCTTTTTTATCTCATCTGCTTCAAACACAAAGCAAGCGTGGTAGCTGCCAAAACCTGCATGTTCTGCAGCTTCACAGCTGTGATACATATGCTTGAGTGGCAATGACAAGAGAACATCATATTAAGTGAAGCTCAAAATGAGAAGCTCTAGGCCACCACCAACTAAGGGACTGCAAAAATGATGAGATGATCAACTAATCTGATCTTAAAGAGTCTTTAGAGACAGAGGGAATCATTCCAAATAGTCAGCAATGCAATTAGAGAAGGAAAGGGAAAGCAGAGGAAGTGCTACTGCAGTAAATATCACTCTAATAAAAGGAAGGCAGAAAAGCAAGAATAATTGTTGCATTGGAAATAGAAAGGGAACATTTTCTGGTTTGATATGAACATTAAACAAATAAATAAGGATAAAAGGTAAGGGCAAATGTGTTATGGCTAGGAAATCACTGGAGTGAAAACATTGTGTATACAGCCACCTGTATTATGTTTGGAAAATGAACTACACAAACTGAACTTTTTAATTATGCTTTTAGCTTTCTAAATATAAAAGAAACAGGGATTAGCTGTCAAAATCATTGGAAATGTTTAGCAAAACCTCAGGCTCACATCTGAATGGTATTATGTCCTCATGAGCTCATGACTAACTTTAATGCTAGCCAAAGCAAGCAGCACAAGTTTTATTTCTCTCTATATCTGAGATGTTATTTCCCACAGTGAAGAAATCTAATGTAGAGAAGTATAAAAAACTATGATCTTCTTATAATTATTGCTTTTGCTGATTTTTTTTAACATGTCACTGTCTTTAGCTATAAAGGTCCAAAGATAGAAATTTATAATAATGGTTAAATCCAACAATGTATAGTTCAAACCACAACAGCATTGTTATTTAACTCTGTAAATAAAATTTATAAAATAATGATATAGATTTGTGAATATTTCCTGTCAGGTCAAAGAGTTGTAATACTTTTTATTTAATAGCATCAATTCCTAAATTTACTTATTTTAATAAAGTTCTTAATATTTTATAATTCATAAAAATTAATAAAGGTTAAAAGGCACAAGCAATCTTTAAATTTTCAAATTCCAGGCTTCATTATCATGTAAATTTTCATTGTTTTTAAATCTAGCGAGCTTCCTAAGAGACTGATTAAAAAATGACAATATTTAGACAACTAAAGGTATGAAAAATCCCCTGCAGGAGTTCACTGATTATGTATAGTAAATTAGAGACTTCAGTTCACAGAAAATCCTAAAGCAGAAGCATCTTGCATTATGCCTCTCAGTATCCATTTTGCCTGCCTATTTTGCTGATCATCAGTGGTGGGCTCTATTTCTAGATCAAGTTTTTTGTTTTTGTTTCCAAATATCTAAAAGAATAGATATTCTTCTGCTGATGCAATGTCTCATTCTCTACTGTGAGGTATGGAATTAATTTGCATTCTTATTTGTGCTTTTAATTATTTTCTGAGTTGTATTAATGCTAGCTCTCCTGAGTTAAATTGGTTTTTTCTGTCCACATTTTAAACCCCTGTTGGATGCCCTTTTATTATTTTGCAATCTTCCCTCGGGTACATAACTTCTCTCAATTTATTAGCATCTGCAAATTCTGTTAATGAGCTGTTTGCTTCCACCTCCAGATCACTAATGAAGATTAAATAAAGCTGGATTCTGCACTAACCCTTTGTGTTCTGATTCTTCAGGATATCACACTATTGATTCAAATTAAGTGCCACCAACATAAAAGTGGCAGAACTCTGTGGTTTGGATGTTACTATTTCAGTCATTTTTTGGCTTGGATGTCTGTAAGTTTTTTAGAAATTTCATAATCCATAGACTAAAAAGAATCCTGGAATGAATGTTTTAAGCAATACTACATGAGAATGTGGGATAGCTGAATAATAATAATAATAATAATAAATTATAATACACTGGCTATCAACTGAGACTATTTCAAATATAGATTTGATATCTGTCCTGACTCTTTGTTAATAACATCCTGTACCTTAAGGAGAAACAACAACAGAAATAATAAATGTGGATGTTGAAAATTATTACAATATATAATGTTAAACATACCTTGAAAAAGTTTGGCTTAAGAATCAAAAGAATTGGAATCTGAAATGTGAATAATCAATTAAATTACTGTGCTGAAGTAATTTGCAGCAACAGACAAAGAGGTAACACTTCAGAATAGGAACCCTTGAAATACAGAAGAAAACAGACAGATACCATTATCTGATGCAGGGAAATGGGGACATGCATACTTGACATCAAGGAACCTTAGAAATTAAAAATAGAAGGAAAGGAGTCTGCTACAAAACATATTGACCACAAAACATCAAGAAAAGACTACAGTTTTCTTAGATGTCCTCTATAAGATTTGGGTCATATGCACATGACAAAGTCATCTTTTCTGTTAATATTTGTTTTAATGGTTTTTTCTCCTCTGAAAAATACAGATTTTATACACTAAAGAATTTCTCTAAAAAAAAACCCCAACTTTTTGACCTTGTGATTTGCATGTCAAAATCCTCATATAATCAATAGTTGCCAGATTCATAACATGTAGTTTGGGAATCTTTGGCTAGGGAACGTTTATAGGAGATGGATAGAAAAGACTTCCAAGGGCTTCAACTGCTACAGCCTTTAAGAGATACATGTTGCATATTGGAGATCTGTCCTGGCTTCCTGGGGTCACTTTACCAGGCATTAGATACAAAACCACAGACAGTTACTTTATCCTGTCCCTAGTTTTCATGTCAAAGTCCACTTGGGCTTCTTTGAAGCTTCTTCAGTCACTAAATGGCACAGCTCCCCTCCTTTTCTAGACCTCATCACAGGGCTAGATAGGAATAGCTCCAAACTAGCAGTGGAAATCTACCCCAATGTCTCAAAAACATAGTATATAATATTAAAATGTGTCCCAAGAGGTCCTAAAAATATCCAACTATGAAATCTGGAATCTCACCTAAAACTTGGTAGTTAGGTAAAACCAGGTAAAATACTCTTAGTAAGACATGTCCATGCCTGCACAGAGTATGGAGACCCTTTACTGGGAGAAAACCATCTCTGCTTATATCCTGGACATCCTAGGAGATCCTGCAGTAATTTATTTCCCCTCTTCAGTTCTCATCTTGCTATACAACATCAAATTAAAGAATGAAGAATTCCATTAAATGCTATTTCCTGTGCTATGTACTGCCACCTTCATAGCATTGTAGTCAATAGTTTTTTTCAACAATAAATGGCATAGGAATATATATTTATTCATTTACTTATTTATTTGCTTGCTGGTAGTCAGTTGTTTAGGATTTCTATTTCAATTATCTCTGTGCTGCAATGTATGACTGGAAAAAAGAGCGCCAAAAAATAAAAAATTGCAATTCATGTGAGTCAAATTAATATCTCAAACTTCTAGAAAGAAATAATCAAGAGCTGTGCACTTCTGAGAGCCCCTGGAAGTTATGATGGACACCAGCTATGTTGTCACTGTCAATAAGACACTGGAAAAGCCCTCACTGGTGTAAATTACTGCATCTGTGTTTGGACCCCAGCTCAAGGAGGATGTGAAGGAGCTCAAGAGCATCACGGCCAGCTGCTCAGGAGCTGCAGCACAGGACCAAGGAGGAGATCATAGGAGAGCTGGGGCTGTTTAAGAGGAAGCTAAGGGCAGCCTAATAGCAGCCTACATCTCTTTGAAAGGCAATTAACAATATGACAGATTGTTCCTCATTATTATTACATTCCCTGAATACTTTCCCTGCAAAATCACACAAGAGTTATAAATCATAATATGATGCATAGGAAAATCTTCTAGACTTTTCACATTACACATTTGTTTCCTGTTCCCTAACCTGGTAAACCATCCTCCAGAGAAACTGAAATTGACATAATGGTAACCTCTGAAGAAATTTTTGATCTTTTACTTGTTTCCATGAGAAAGGTGAATTTACAGTGACCTGATGCCTAGAGTGAAATTAGTATATTTAAGGGAAAATGTATTCTCTCCATTCTACATGGTGAACAATTATGCCTCTATTTAATGATGAGGCAAGAGGAAATTTAAAGGCATAGCCATGAACTTTGTATAACCGACACAATTTATGAAAAACTACTTTGAATTAATAGCAATTTTGAGCTCCATTTTAAAATCCTTAATATTACCCAATCTCCCATAGATACAATTTTAAAGCTTCCAAGGCAAATTGGAAACTTTATATGTCCCTAAAAAGACAGAGGGCTTAACATCACAGTGATTTAAATTATAGGGTGATTTTAGGAATTTAAAGGCTGCTATATCAATCGCATTGATATATCTACCTATACCTACATCTAGATCTGTATCTATATCTACATCTGTATCTGTTGTCATTGTAACTTTATAATCTATTAACTCAACGAATGCTTTGCAGACTAAAATATATCAGTACTTCGGTGACATAATATTTTAAAGATTTCAGTAAATATTATGAAATATTGAGAAGTAAGAAATTAAGCTTCCTCCTTTCTGTTCCTGAATGTCAACAGGAGTTTACCATTACTTGGTACAGGAGATGGGCATCACATCAAGGTGTGATACTTTAGAAGAATGTATCACAAGTATTGGAATATAGTTTAGTCAAGGAAAGGAAATGGAGAGAATAATTGGGAAAGACTGGGCAGAAAAACAGTAAAAAGTGGATATTGGAACAAATTCTCTGAAAAGAGATCTCCAGCAGAGTTTTTTTTCTATTAAACTCAAAACTAGCACTATCATCAATCTGACAAATGATATTCAGTAGTGCAGCCAGGATGAAGAGCGCTGTGCTGTCATCATGGGCATCATTTGTAGTGTAAGTACAAGAGTCACACAAGCTTGCTTTAGAGTAGATGCAATTCTCTAAAGTGAATTTAAGTACACCAAAGGATTATTAAAAATGGAGCCAGGAGGATAATCAAGGTATCAGAAAGAATGGCTTATAGTCAAAGACTCAAAATCTATCACTTTAGAGAAGAAAAGCTTCTGGAGAGATCTGATCATATTAAATCTTAGGAGACCAAAAAATTTCTTAAGAAGGAGCTCTTCAGTATTTCACACAAAAATGTAACAAAAGGCAAATGATAGGAGTTACAGCTAGAAAAAATTAAACCAGAAATATGTGAAGAATTTTAAGTAGCAAAAGTTAGCAGCCATTGCAACAGACTACCAGGAGTATCGTGAGTTCTCCATTCTTTAAAATGTTTTACTTCTAGAAGTCATCCACTTGTTAAAACAGTAATTAACTAAGGGAGAAACAGGAACGAAGGTGGACTACATGCTCTGAGTGTTTTCTGGATGAATAATTTGACCCAGTGCATCATTTAAAAATCAGTCTGGTAAAAATCATTGGATATAACACAGATGCAAAGAAATTTCCCAATGGCATTTAAATTTGAATATGATAAAGAACCGTTTTCTCAACAGCAGAAATGTAATCTCTTGGCTTCTCTCAAGCTTGGATAATATGTGAGGTATTGCTTGTTAACCTTAAGCAACATTTTATCAAGCTGTGTTTGATATGTTGACCTGTTGAATGCCTTCTCAAAATTCTCCTTTTCCATTAAGCTGTACATGCAGCTCAATTAAAACTGTGGGAACATGAAATATTTTTTAAAGTCTCATAAGCTTTGAAAGATTAGAGAGAGCTTTAGAATAGTCGTTTCAGAAATCCTCCTCCAACAATGTATATGCACTAAATTAAATATGCTATTTTTATTCTAAATTCATGTAGCAAAAGTGCTCTTACAAGCTTTCCATCTAAACCAGCTGATTCAAATATATAAAGTTCAAAAGAATTTTTTCCTAAAGGGACTGTTTCTCTGCAGTTCAGATCTTTAAGAAAAAGCTTAGTGCAGCTCTCAGTTCAAGATTACTTCTTATAAAAGTTCAAAAGAGCACAGAGTAGACTTAGCAATATATGTTTAGGTTACCAGGGATGTTACTTTTTGCTCTTTTTGTTTTCTCAAATTGCTTTTTAAATGAAACTTATTACTGAATCTGGCAAGAATGCTGCACTTATCCTCTGAGAAAATGCTTGACTAGCTAAGTTTCACAAGGAAGGGGAACATCTTAGGAGGTTGTAAATTCTAATAAATTTCTAGATTAAAAAAAAATTAAAGTTGAAAGAAAATTAAATTTTGAAAAATATGAAATACTTTCTATAATAGAGACAGTGCTTATATGCATCTTTTTTATGAGGAACAATGAAGGGAAAAATTGAATTTCTCAAAATTTTCTTGAAAGTTTTATTAACCTATGCTCTTAGCCTGCCAATATCCAAGTGTCAGACATTACATACAAGGGATCTTCAAAAGAAGAGATGGTAATAATTCTCACACAGCAGGCTTTGGGATATACACATTTTGAATAAGAACTTATTTTTTCTTTTGAGTTTCCTGTAATCTGATTCCCTGAGAAAGACATCTCTAAATATCACAGTAGTGGCTGTTAACAATAGATCTCCCCCTGAACTAATGACTCAAGGTTAACACAGAATATATTTAGAAGGGTGTCATGGTTTGAGCCTGGCACAGAGCCAGTGCCCCCATGAAAATGCCCTCACCCTGGTGTCTGCTGTGAGATGTGACCAGGAATAAGCAAAACAGGCTCCAGCTTAAACATAAAGAACACTTTATTACCTAAACTACAGGAAAATAGGGAAAAACTATAAGGAAAAGAAAAAAAAATTGAAAACCTTACAAAAAAGCCACTTTCCTCCTCCCCACTACCTGAATTTCCCAATCCGATACATTCTCCCAAATCACCAACTGCCCAGCCTGGCACCACACTTTAGTATACTCAAACTGCAGTTCATGAAGAGGAGAGGAGTCCTTCTTGTTCCATAGGCTTCCCCTGGAAACACACTGAAACCTCGTGTGCTTCCATGTCACTCGGCACCGCCCGGAAAAAGTCCTTTTGCCGCTTGTGACATCTTCCTTCCATGCCCAGTGCTCTCCCCACCGTGCATGGACCAGAACTGCTTTTAGGGTTGTCTTTTAAGGATGCCTTGTCTCACTCCAAAAAGGCACAGTCTCTGCTTTGGGACATCTGTCCCCCCCATATTTTTCCAACCCCCTGGGGCCGAGGGGTCCTCATGATGAACCCTCCTGGTTCTGAGGCACTGCCTCCCCCTAAGTGCAGTCTCTGTGTCACAGGAACAAACTGAGTCCATGGCCACAAGAAAAGTCCAGCCACAAGGCCACTCCAAGCATCTCTCTCTTCACTCAGCCAGTCTTCTCTACGTCCTTCAGGCCAGGTCCTTGTCTCATCTCATCTCCTATCTCCCTTCTTATTCAGCTTCGAGGAGGATTAGCATTTTTGCAAGGCCCCAATCATGAAAGAAAGGGGTTAAAACTTTCAGTCTCTGTCTGTCCCGGAGCTGCAGCACTCCCACACACGCTGCCGCTCCGGCCAGGCATTCTTCCCCCCCTCCTTCTCCTCCTGGGCCGGCTGCTATCACATTCGGTGTCGCCGGCTCTCCTCTCTCCCTCCTGGGGAGGGGGGGGGAATGTCTGCCCGATGTCTCTTGGGGCTCCTCCACCCTTCCATCCTTGAGGGCCTTCTCACCCCCATCTCTGTCCAGGCCCCGGGCCTACCGCATGGCTGCCCCTCCCCCGCCCAGCAGCAGCGGCTGGACAGGGGAGGGAGATCCGACCTCTTGTCCTCGACGTCCCAAGAGAGCCTGCCAGGGCCAGAGCTCTGCTTTTTAACCCCGGTGTATTCTCGGAGGTGTGTCCAAACCCCACTGGCTACACCAGGTGCCAGTATCAAACTCTCGAACATCCATTGGTTTGACCACAGCATCCCAGAATTCCCACTTCTTCCTGGTCAAACCACCACAAAGGGGTAACGTTACCTGAAAGAACATGTCAAAATTTCTTAAAGCTCTGATTCTGTGATGCTGTGTAACTTCATCCACAGTGGACATGAGAATGATTCATTTATTTTCCTTTTGCAGTTTATCTGACAACACAAAAATTCAAACAAGGCCATCACTATGAACTTTGAATCCTTTCTTTGCTCCCCTAGATTTTCCCCTGCTAGTGAAAATCTTTTTCAAACCATTATGTCCAAGATAGGAAAAATACTGGCCTGCACTAGTTTTGAAAGGCCACTTAATTTGGTTTGAAGTTATACCCACAGCTGTTATTCACCTTTCCTTAACAGTGGTGCATCCATGGCTCTCACTCACCTTTGATCTGCTAAAAATTAAATGTCAGACTCCACAATTGTCCTTGTTGAACAGTATTCTGTCTTTTCAAGGGTTATTTCTGCAATTTTAGGGTCACATTGAGTCCCAGCACTATAAAGTATGTCTGTAGTCACTCCCACTGTGAAAGCTGGATCTGTGTTCCATGAAACTGCCAGTAGCAATGTTCTTGAATAGCTTCCATCCAGATCTTTGTGGAATCCTGTTTAGACCATTCTTTCAAGTTGACAGTGAACTCCTTCTGTCCATCTGTATGCTCATGTTGTGGCAGTTTCACCTATTCACGCACAATGTTAGAAATTTTAATGAAGTCAGTATATATGAAACTATACAGAAGGTCAATAAATATCTCCAAAGAAGAATAGATGACATTTAATTATAAAAATGCTTGATTATTCTTATTTTCATGTTATCTTCCAGCTAGTCAAAATAAGCTGTTTGACTAAATATTTGTTTCAGGAACTAAACTTAGGCTAATCAATAAGTAATCTTTTTTTACCTTTAAAAGTTTCTGTCTCCACAAATACCTTCTTAAAGATAATTGTTAATGGACTCAAGACTGCCTGAGAGAATCCTCTTAGTTTTCTAGAGTGATTACATTTCTACCAGTCATGCTAAACTGCAGTCTGTTGTCCTTTATCTGTCTGTGAGAACAGTAAACATGGTAATATAGTTAGTGTGGGAATTGGGCATAGTCCAGCCAGAGAAGGATAGAACTTCACAAAACCCAATTTATTTTCCTCAAGCAAAACTCTGTGCTGCTGTGGCTGTAGTACCCATGCAGTAGCAGTCTTGCACCTGGCTTATGGCTCTGGTATTCTTAGGCACTGCTGCAAAACAATTCTGACACAGTAGAAGAATATTCCCACAGCTGTCATGGGGACCTTTCATCTAACACGTGAAACCTGCATTGTGAGAACCAAAGGCTGATGGCTTTCATCTAATTGCCTTTACCTTCAAAGTTAACATCATGCCAGTAGGCCTTTCCTCTGTTGAACAGTCAGGATACAATCACCTATGTCTCATCTTTAACTGAAAACCCAATTTATGTTAGACAATTCTTCCCATTGAAAATGGTTAAGAGTTTGTTAATGAAGTACCATCCTTGCTGCTGCTCAATGATGGCAATATTAGTTGATCCTCAATGTTATCTGAAGTGCTTGGAGACTGTGAATAGGGAAAAATGAACAAAAGCTAAGAAGAAAGGATTTTCTTAAATTTGACACTTCAATGATAATTGTTTAAACTGAATCTTTCATATAAAGATTACATTTGTCAGATTTGTAACACTGCAAAGTCACATGCTGGCTTGAACGGCTGGTTCTCTGGGGATGTTTAAGTCAGGTCACAATTATTTTTTATTATGACATGATAATTTTGCATACAAGTAATTGGGATTATCATTAATAAGCTGTTGCATCACAGTTGTTTATATCAACAGTGGCCAAAATGCCAAGATTCCCCTGCTCCTCTGCCATGTCTCTCAGAGCTCCTGGGGGCATGGGAAGCCTTGGGGACACAGTCAGTCTTTGCTCAATAAACAGTCCTTGAAAGGGTTGAACACAATGATTGTTGTGTTCTATCAGCTTAAAAGACAGCTTTTTTTTCATACCTGAATTTCTTACTGAAATTGCACAAGATAAAGATATTTCTAGAATTCTTATAGGCAAACTGGAAACCAGCAACAACAACAAAAAAACCCATCTAAAACATCCCAGGAAACAATTTTTAACAGTTAGTGCAGCACATAGTCTGCTCTACAAAGTATGACTGAGGTTAGAACCAAACTTTGTAATGCCATCTTCCACTTGTGTATGTCACAATTTTCACTTCTCTGAATGAGTGTCCCTCTATCCTATTATTATTTGACAATATTTTAAAGTCCAAAATCATTAAAAGGAAAGAGGACTACTTGATGTAGGTTTTAATTCCTTTGTGGTACAACCTTGAAAACTACAACATGAAAATAACTGAAGTGCCAGAGATTAATATGGTTGTCAATTTTACTTCAGATGAGGTAGTATAAAGAATAGAACAACCCTTATAGAGATTACAGACAAAAAACAAGCAATAAGTAAACTCCAGAAGTGAAGTGGAAGGAAATTCAAACCTATTACTTACTTTACATCTTTTAGTTTATTTGTCAGTACATGTTCCCGTCTTTCTGGACAGCATACTCTATGTTATATTATAATTTTAGAGTTATTTTCACAAGGAATGGAAAGAAAAAGGTAAAAAAATATGTATGGCTGCAAAACCATCATGCAACAGTGGAGTAATTCAATAAGAAGTGATATGTCAGAAATGACTACTCTTTGACTATTTTTCAGTGACTAAATTTTAAACTGACATTTATTTTAAACCAAATCTCTTGCACTTTTATACTCCATACTAGTTACTTATTCTATTTTTTAGTGAAATCTACAGAACTGATGCTGGTCCTGTCAGAAAAAACCTAAAGGTATATATATTTCTTATTTAAATACATCAAAAATTATGTTAATATGCGATCTAAAGTAACAGGAAAAAAAAATTTTCTGCTCAATAAGTACTTGCTATTTTTTTAATACCAAAATGATATTCACTCTGGGTTTGCAGCACCATTTAGTAAGATTTCACTTATAAACTGAAGAAAATTTCATCTCATATTTTGTAGAGTCACAGAATAGTTTGGTTTAGATGGGACCTTTAAATGTCATCCAGTTCAAGCCTGCAGTGAGCAGGGACACCTTCAGCCAGGTCAGTCTGCTCAGGTTGCTCAGAGGCTCATCCAGCCTGACCCTGAACATTTCCAGGCAGGAGCTGCAGCAAGGACAGGGGGACAGGGTGACACTAACCCAGCCTGGATGGGGCAGGAAAGCAGGGGTAGCTAAACACTGTTACCCCTGTGCTGAGGGACACTTAAAAATATCTCAAACTTATGTTCCACCTGAACTGAGTTTGTGGGGCATCACAGGGCTGTTCAGAAATCCTGGGTTCTGCCATCTGCAGCCATTTGCAGAAACCCTTGAAGAGCTTGAATGAAGAGGAATACCCCATTGTAGCTGGACAGAAAACCTCTCCTAGTGTCAGAGTCAGATATTTCAGCTAACGCTCTTCATCCTGGACTTTGCTGCCATTTTCAAGGCCATAATAAAACACATGAAATAGGTTTCTCTCAACTCTTTAGCCCTTGTGATATTAAAGACTGACAGAAAGTAGTATTTCTGGTGCCCAACTCAAAAGCAGCATGATGCATTTTTAAATCAGAGAGCACAGTCACAAAATTCAAGAATTATAATGGTGCGGTATATGCTTCAGCTGTATTTTATTACAGTGAAATTATACATTTCATCAAATGACACAAGAATTGTATTATTTTCTTGACATGACTTGTCATTGTCTAATCATACCTGGTACTCTGACCATGATGTGAATAGTTTCAACTATCACAGAAGGAATCCTTCTCTAATATGAATTAGTGGTTATGAGCAAGAAGCAAATTTAAAAAATATTTCTTTATTCTTCCTTCAGAAGAATCAAAATCTTCACCTAATGAAAAGCAGCATGAAGAATGGAAGGTAGAAAAATAAATATGTTTTATATAATTGGCATGTTTGAACATCATTCCACATCATTGGGCTGATATTAAAAAAATGCAGTTGTTTTCCTAACTGGGAGCATCTTTGAAGAACACACAGTCTGCACAGCTCAATAGTTTGCAAGTCCATCTGACAGAACACACCAAAAGTTGCAGCTGCTGTTCCTGATTTAAATTGCCAAATACTTTATATTTCCCATTGTGGCAAGCCTATCTTTGAATAGCAGATACAAAACATCTCAGTTCCTTTGCGTCTGTTGCTTTGTGACTTCTTACATCAGGCAAAATGCGCAAAACAGAAGTGTGTAAAGGAAAATTTTACTATTCATACTCAGGCACCTAAAGATTTCTCTGCATCATCCAGCATCTGCAGAAAACAAATCAGTTTGCTTATATTTCCAGTTAAGAAGTGACCAAGAAACAGAAAAGTTTTGATACAGAATGATTAGCAACTTTATGCACTCCACACACAATGTAGGCTTTCTTGCTGTCCTGCTGGTTTCATTTTAGTCCTGTATCCGCTTTATGGATTTTCTGTTCTGAGTGAACAAGTTATTTCTTTAAAGTTAAAGCTGACATTTTTGGCTAACCTTTTCACATGGTTTCCCTTGCTCTTCTGCCAATGTTCCAAAGCTCAGCCACTAAAGACTTACCCCATAAACGCTGTGGTGACATATGAAAAAAAATCCTTGAACATCCTTATTTATTTTCCAGGACTATATTGATGCATAAACAATTGGATGATCTCCACAAATATATTTGCAATATTGTCCTTTCCCACTGAAGTTTCTTGCCAAACATTAGTGTGAGTGACTTGACTGTAAAAGTGACCCAAAAGTTTCTGCTTATTAGCTGCTGCAAGGCAACTTGTAACAGGCAAAAGCCCTAGCTGTAAATGCTAAAAATAATTGCGTGTCTGAAATCTAGCATTCCCGACCTTCAGGTGTACAATCATTCCTCACACATGCACTTACAGAAATGCAAACACTTTATTATCTTTTATGAACCCAATACACACCATTTCCCAAGAGGACTCACTTTTTGATCTGGAGTGAGATTTCAGGAATGTGGTGCTATCCATCCACTCCTTTGTCATGCTCTGGAGATTCAGGCATGCTTATATCTCTGCTGTTGCCTGTTAAATCATACATGAGCTGTGAGCAATTCAAGTAATGACTCTCATCTAGATTTCTCACATTAAAGGGACTCCTTAGATTTCAAATCATTCAGGAAAGGATAATTTTTTCTCCGTACAGGGAGAGAAAAAAATGAGGGATACATCCATGCTAGATGTAAATGGTAATAAGCTGGTTATTACCATTAAATGGTCTTCCTCTTATTCAACAGAGGGAAAAAGAACAGTGCATATATATATATATATATATATATATATATATATATATATATATATATATATATCTCAGACATATAAACTCTGGAAAACTCAGGTTGCTGCGTTTGGAATGCAAACACAAAAGAAACCTGTTGATCACTGTGTGATGAATGTGCAAAGCTGCAGCAGTTTCAGCTCCTGCTGAAACTATGTTAGTTTGGCTCTTTATAAGCTTACTTTGGCTGTGAGTAGATCAGAGTCCTGTTGCTGCAGGAGTGAGGCTGCACCTGACTGCAGAAGAAGCAGAAAATAAGATAAGGTGCCCAAGTAAGGCATACTATATTTTCTTTCTTTCTTCAGTCTAGATTTATACACCAAAGGCATTGAAAATTTTTGAAAACACATTCTCTTTTGGTGATCTTTTATTTAAAATCAAGACAGTAGTTATTTGTAGAGGATGCAGAACTGAAGCATCTTCATGGGAATACTCTTTGGAAAAAAAAAAGGAGGTCTTTTCAAGGCAGCTGGTGCTAAGTTAAGAGTTTTTCTCATCTCATAGGTAAATCATTCATTCACCTGATTATCTTAATGACACTTTTCTGAATATACTCAGGTTTGAATTTATATTTTTTAAATAGCATTCACTGTCACTGCCCACAGAATTCCAGCTGAGGAATCACTTCTGTTGTATGGTATTTCAGAAGGCATCCTTGCAAAGATTAAGATATCATTTTTATTCAGAAATATCCAATTACAGCCTCAAACAGCCTTACAATTGATTAATATTCCCAAATACTCCTCCCTGTTGTCATCTGATAAGATCTTTCATATTTTTGCATGTGTTTCCTATGTCTAGAACATGAAAAAATCAGCTTACACATTTCAGAGAGATTTTTTTTAGAATGGGAAGACAATAAGTAATTAGTATACATAATTTATGCAAAAGAGTATAATTTCTTTGTAAAAAGCTAGATCAAGATCTAGTTCTGTATATTTTATGGGCTTGCTGAGACTTTATAGAAATGTTACTGAAGCTAAAATTGAAATCAGAGTTTTATTCACATGAAACATATTCAGAAATTAAAAACGTGCATTATACCAAATTTCTTATGAGAACTTGCTTCTTTATTTTTCTCTACAATTCAAATAATTTAGTGATTTATTTAGTGTAATTAGTTCTTTACAAAAATCTGAGGGGGTTTTTCAGCTGTTTACACAGTGACCCTATCCTGTCATTTTGTGATTAATTTATTCGCTTACTCTTCTTTGAAAAATTAGGATGTCTAATCAAAATGTTCTTTATTAAAATTTCTCATCAGTCTCCACAACTTGCAAGGCAAAAAATAGTGTCCATTATTAAAGCAAAACAGAGAACATACTTTTGAAAGAAGAAATTGCTAAACTGACTTAGTGAAAAAAATAGTACAACTGAAAATTTAAAGATCAACAGACTGACATGTGGTTTTAATCTTTACACATCCATCACCTACATTTGCAAATCAATTAAGAACCTCACAAATAGCCACTCCATGAGGAAGAGCTTTTTAGTTTGATAATTCATGGACTCTCTGAGTCCATCTTGTTTTAATTCTGTGGGCTATACATGTTCATAGACACCCAAATTCACACACATGTGCAAAAACATGTAAAAAATGAAAGCAATCTTTAATTGGGTAATAAGCAACAAAATTATTTACTAATTGGTTGTATTACAGAAATGTGTTCACACTGCTGTACTGTACTTAAAGTCCTTGCCAGTGATTCCAGCAGAAGCCCACTAAGAGCTTACTAATTTGTGATTGTATAGCTGCAGAAAAGACAGTAGCTTTGATTTGAAAATTACCATTTGTTGTAATTAGAGAATAATGCAGTCTAATTGCTTCAGATATTTTGTACATTTTGTTAAAAAAAGAGAGAGATGATTATTGCACTTGAATAAGCTTGAAAAAGAGGATATTTACACAAAAAGAAAAGCATAGCTGGCAAATATTCAGAAAAGGTTTCCTTTACTGTTCCAACAGATAATTGATTTGCAATGAGAGCTCTGCTGCTATTCCAATTATATTTCTCTGTTTGATTTTCCAGTGAAATGGAAAGTAACAGAACTGAGTATAATTTCACCACTATAGACATAGATGGGTTTTGGACTTTATCTGTCATGTGTTTGGGCTTTTTTCTTGGACCACCAGTACCTTGTCAGCACATTTTTGGGGTGTTATTGTTGTTAGATATTACCAAAGGGGGAAAGTTAGAAGAACCAGCTTGCTAGTGGTCACAGCCTGATTCACCCTTCAATTTTCATCTTGTGCACCACAAAATTTTCCCACCTACCTCTAACCCTCACAAAGGAATGGCAACATCAAGGAGGACACAGTATTTGAATTTGTCTGGTCTTCCATTTCCAGCAAGAGATGAAGATGCCTTTGAAGATATGAACATTTCTTGGGCTTATACTGAAAAACTGGGAAAGAAAAATGCCACAAATACAAATGTTTTCTAGACTAGAAAACATTTGCTGCCTAATTTTTCTGTCTTTAGAGGTATGTTGAATTATACAAGCAAAGCTGTGAGGGAAAAGTAAATTATTATTCAGAAGAAAACATATGAAAAAGTAGTTTCAGAGCATGACTAGGTTTTTGAGGACTGCTTTGTTTTCTGGGAGACCTGCATGGTAGGCTTAAGGAACTGAGGTCCATATACACTTGTATATCATTCTTCCAAACAGGTCAACAGACATCTTAAGAGCCAGATCAGATAGCTCAGATATGACTAGTGAGGTAACTTGAGGAAAATATGTACATCATTTACCTTTGTCATTTACACTTAAGAATAAATAAAGGACTCTGGTCTGTGTACCTTCAGCAAATTATGTCCTACTATCAGATTTCAAGCGTTACTCTAATGTCCAAGCAAAACTATTTGCGTCAACATGTTACCCCTTCCTGCAGTGGGTGAGTTCTGCCCTCAGTGCTGTTTTGTACACAAGGATGTCACAGCTGGGATGTTAGACCTTTGCCTTGTTTCTAATGTGGAAATAAATACTCAAGTTCCATCATTTATTTAAATAGAAACTTATTATTGTCAGTTAGTGTCTGTATCTCTTCCTGAAAATCTATATAATCATCAATTCTTAAGACAAAATCCTCAGGTTCTGGTTACTTAAAAATTTTAAAACCAACCCCAACACCCTTTGTGCATTTAATAATTTTTTATAGTGTCTGTGGGTGTATAAGACCTGTAAATCAACATGCTGATGTAGCATGGTTCAGTGTTTTCCTGCCTTTTCTGAAATAACAGTGATATAATTTAAAGTGTCACCATTAATCCACATTAAGCTGCTCTGCACCCTTTCCATTCTTAACTACAGGAGAACAGACCAAAAGTCCATCAGTCTGGCACCTTGCCACTCTGAGCAATGCCTAACAATGGCTTCAAAGGATGCTGTGAAATCCTCAGAGTGAACCTTGCTCCATAGACTGTTTCATGAAGGGGATGAGAAGACAGAAATTCTGTTTCAGTCCAAGTGGCAGCTGTTTTATATCCTAAATCTCCCAGTTAAAGCTAACCTGACTTTAAAATTCTTCTGATTTTAATACACTTATCTTTATCTATACCTGTAAAATAACAATCAAGATAGTATTTAAAAATGATCATAGGAGAGCACCTTCACACTCTAGCAAACACAGAGTGTGAATCTCACTCATTCAGAGGGAATTTCTGATAGATCTTTTTTTATTTATTTCATAGAGGGTAATTCAAGGATTTCAGATAGTTCCTGAAAACTATATTTCTGACAAACAGCATGCAATATTTCATTATAAAATACACTCACACCATCACAAACCCAGCAATCCCTCAAAGCCAGTATTAATTGTTTTTCACCTTTACATTTTGCAAAGGGACACCAGAGGGTTAAAAACAAAATTTTAAAAAAATTAAATTGCTTTTGAGCTAAGCACTTGTATGCCAAGTCTCAGCATGGAAGGAATTTTAGCTGCTGAGCAACCTCATACAATAGTGCTTTAGAATAGAAATGCCAAAGAACAGACCCTTAACTACAGTATTGTAGCTCTGGTATGGGTGCCACTGTGATGAAAGTACTCTGATATAAAAGTGTCTGCCATGAAAATAAAGACAGAGAGACGGCTTTGTAGGTGGAACTTGGGTTCTTTTATGTAAAGACTGACCCAGGCAGTCAGAAGGGGAGAGTAAGAGGGCAAGGACCCCATTATGTGGGCACGTAGCTGCCTGAGCAGAGAGTCAGGGAAAGAGTGTTGTGCAAAAAGGGAATAATTCTAGCATCATTTCCCACACCTGTGGTAATATTAATGATTTTTTTACAGTTTTTCTGTTTGTTTGTTTCATTGATTTGTTTTTTGGAGTTGGATTATTGGGATTTTTTTTTGCCTAAGATCAGAATAAGGTTATTTGCATCATTTTAAAACCTCTCAGGCTTCATGCAAAATCTTTAGTGTAGTAGTTTTAGAAGTAATATAGGTCTTAGCCTAGTAAAAGACGACTGAAAAGCATGATGTTTTAATAAAGACACGTCCTTTGTCCTTGAGCAGTGCAGATGATGTCACATCAGCCTCATGAATGTATGTAGAATTACCTACTTAAAGAACTTATGTGGAAATACTTGTGGCTCTCATGGAAAAGGGAGGTTTTAAGAAGATTACAGACCTAATGAAGAGAAACGTCAGATGTTAGATAAAACAGTGACTTTAAAGAGAAAGACTTTAAGATTAGCTGAACCACTCACCATTTATTTTCAAATATTTTTTTAGATGAGATCTGTTCAGTTAAAAAGCAGTTTAAAAGGGAAAGAAGCAGCAACCACTAAAGTTCTGCTCTGTTCTATTTAGAGTAATTATAGTGGCATTTGAATTATTAATGAATATTTCAAACTTAAGTATTCTGGCTTACATACAAAACTATTTTTTAAAAATATCATATAAGAAAAGATGACTATATTAGCAAAGTAGTAATGGTATTTCTTGCAAAACCTCTGTTGAGGTACTGAAAAAAAAAGAAATTGGGTAAGTCAAATCTTCTGTGTCTTTTTTTTAAAGGGGAAAGAGAATGAAAATTCTTGCTTAGAGTTGAAGAACTTTTAAAACAGAAATTCATACCAACTGCTGAATATTTCCTTTTGTTGTTATTGCCAGGTTTGTCACTGAGAGCAAGCCAACTTCCTATGAATTCAGAAAATTATTTGTGTCAATGTGTGCTGTATTGCCAAAGAACAGCGAACCTATAAAACATCATCTGTGATTATTTATGAATACATGAATGTACTTGATTTTTATGGGGCTTGGTACAGTATGGCTTTGAAATAGAAGGCTCATGCCTGAACTAATGCAAATAAATGAGAATCCATGCAATTGCACTGACTGTTGATAGTTCCTCTCTACTAACACCAGCAATTATATTAAGATTTTGCTAGTCTTGTGTAAGAACTAGAAACTAATATTGTAGGCAAGAAATTATTCAATCCATGTAGGCTAAAGGCTAGACAATATTTTATCTTTGACAACTTCTTTTCCCTCCCAGTTTTTATCTTGCAAAAATTACATGATCTGATTTTAATTTGTTTCTTGATGCTCTTTTAGGACCAAGAGATATTTAGGCTCATCCAGAGTGTCAGTATCTGAAGCAGCAGTGGTTCTTCTAGCTGCAAATGTATATATATTAACCACTTTAATTTTTACTGGGTGGAGTCTATATTTTGCCACTTGAGGGCATCCTGTCATAATGTTCCATTACAAAGACTCATATCTAAATTTTCATAAAAATAATGGATTTCTGCCAAAACAGTGATATTTTTCAAAAGTGCTGATCAAGCATTTGAAATGATAATTTGCCACACTAAACAGCCATTTCTAAGGCCATAGATCAAAGTGGACTCTATTTCAGGAAATGCTAAGTCAACAAAGAAGGATAAGTAGCACAGATGCAAGTAGATAGAATTTGCTTGGCAAGCACCAATGTAGACTTCACAAATGTGTAGAAGTTTTGACAAAATTCAGTTAGAAAAGCTAGACAATTGGACCCATGCTTGCATGCACGGACAACAATTGGATTTACCTCTCTTTTTTGGTGAATCATATATAATTTAGCTTTAGTGAGAATGATGGCAAGGGTTTCAAACTGGAAAAGACAGCAGGCTCAGAGAATGCAATAAAAGAAAAAAATTCATTATTCATTAAGTCAGTTACCCTGTACTTTGGTAAGAGTAGATGTATGACAATTACACATAAAATGCCAACATTCCAATGCCAATGTTTGAGGTGTAACAATGGTTTGACCACATTTTACAGTAGCTATCACATTCAGACCATATCATCAAGTGTTCTATTAATCAATGATAGTATAGTTGTATCATTGTGCAGATTTATACTAAAAGCATCACAGTAAATTTTTTGCTGTTTTCTTTTTTAAATTTTTGGTCATTTACCTATGTGAAAGAATCCATTTTAACATACAAAGTTATGTACAAAACTTTCTATTCTTTATGTCTTTATTATATTTGACGTTGATGCTCTCATGCCACATTTACTTTGTGCTGGGCTAGAAGTTTTGAAACTTAGGGTCACACAAGTTGCAGTCACCAGCAGTAACAGATCCTAGCCATGAATTTACTAGCCTTGGTGGCAAAGCAATGGAACATGTCACATTTATTTTTCCTCTCTGCAACAGCTTCCTTCATGCTGAATAAGGTGCACTGATTATGAGCTGTGTCAGTGTAAGATTTCCTCTTTCCATACTTGGCTCTCAGTCAGCCTTTTTTCTCTTCCACCTTATAACTTTTCTCCACCTAGTTCAGAAACCACATGCTGTCCCTTTATTAACCTGCCATTTAATCAGCCCTTCTCACTAAGCCCATAAACACAACCCTCACAATAAAACTTTATGTGCAAGAAATGTGGTTCCATTTAACAGCCAGTTTAACCTCTCCAGTCTTTCGTTTTTCTTTTCCCCTTCAAACAATACTCACATGGGGAAGGAGACTTATTCACACTCTTTTCCACATGTTCCTTTCATTTCTAATCACAGTGCTCAACTGACTGAAGTCCTCCCAAGGAGGATCTCAGACTGCTGTTTTATTCTGTATCCTTCAAACCACCCAACTTCTTCCCAGTCTCCCCATCAAAACCCTGACCCACAGCTGTACAATGGCTGCTCTCTTTTGCTGTGGTCTGTTCCATATTTCTAATGTTCCCATAGCAAAAGGATTTGGGAGAGCTGCCGCCTTCAGATTTCCACATAAGTGAAGCTACTACAGTATTGCCAATGCAGGTGTGAGCATAAGCCATTGTCAAGTTCCCATTTTCCACTGTGAATGCCTCTGACCTCCACACTCTGCCGGGGAGTGGAAGTGGGCTTGCAGCTCCACCACCCTACTGCATCATTCATTGCCCACTTTTGTCTTTTTCTGTTCCTGTGCCTTGTCCTAACTGTGGAGGACAGGGTGCAAATGAAGTTATGGAGTTTCAAGTCGACACCTATTGTTTAGATTAGGCCTTGCAATCCATTTCTTTAGATCTTGTCCCATGAGGTCATCCACGAAGTCTAGTTCTTTCTTTTTCTCTTTTTCCTGCATTTTATCATCATGCACAGAGGCAGAGCTTTAATACTGATTTCTTCTTGTTTCACAGATGTCATCTGTAAATTATCAAACATTGGTGTTCTGTCTGACTCTTGTAGTAGTAGACTTATCTGACAGCAACCCTAAATCCATGCTCAAAAAGATGTATTTTATCTTGAGCATCCTGTCAATACCACAAGGGGGAAAGCCCCATACTATTTTATGATATTGCAATAACCTAGGTTATTGTAGGCTTCCTGTTGCTTCCTTAGGTTCAGAACTGTGATGTGCCTCAGATTTTTTTTTGAGGAGTTGGAAATCCATTGATACTGAACATTATGTTCAAAATCCATATTATTTATATGCAAGGTCAAGATCAATCTTGGCAGGAACATGCGTGTTTGTAAAATAATAAATATATTTTTTCTTCACCTGTTAGCTCAAGCAGAGTCTGAAGATTTTAGGTGGAAACAACATGAAGCATTCCTTGTTAAATTGTAGAAAAAGATGGTTTTGTTTTGGTATATAATTTGCAGATATTTCCTGAAGAAAGACAGTCGAGTACTTAATAAACTGAAGCTGCAACCTTATTATATGAGTTCAGAAGCATCACTATTTTTCATTCAACACTTTGTTTTTGGTTTGTATGTATCCAGTTATGAGGAAGTCAAAAACTCCTTAAAATACTGTCTTTGCTTCTAGAAATATATTAACTCCCTGTAATAATGAGTAGTAATAAATAGCAGCTGACTTTATTTACTAAGGTAAATAAAGTATCTTTATTTACCTTAGTAAATACAGGTAAATTCAGTAATTTAGTAATTTAGTACTGTATTCAGCAATTTTCCGAACTAACAACTCTTCAATACTAGACTTATTTGATTGCTCAAAACAATTTTTGCTAAGTATTTTGGTTTTTACCTTTTAAATTATTAGAAGTGGCAAGAATACTAGCAGAAGTGAATGTACTTTGTCAAGAAGTTTTTGTTTTGGTTTAGTTTCGTCTCCCTGTTATCATGACTATTTAACCTGCCACTTCTTTCCCAGATCTGAAAACAGTATCTGCTCTAGGGTGTCTCAGACAAGTTCATTCACCTACATTATGACTTGCCTAGATTTTGTATTTTGCAAGTGACAGGCTTAGAGAAAACAATTAGATTTCTATTCAAAATCTGGAAAATTATGCAAATTATTGAAAGTTAAAACCAGGAAGATGTTCTGTTGGAAAAAAAAAATTAACCTTCACTGTTAGTCAGTGATTTGCTGCCAGTGATAAAGAGAAATTTAGACCCAGTTTTATATGCCTATCTAGAGCACTAGAGTCTGACTCATTCCAAGGTATGAATAAATACATCCAAATACTTGCAAAAGACCAGAATCTCATAGGAGAACATCTTTCAAGAAAAAAAATTAAGCACAGTTTTTACAGCAGCAAAAAAGAAATCTGAAAATAATGAGTTAATGATTAACAATTCTTTTTTCCTTTAGAAAAAGGTTTGTCCAGCCCATTTGAAACTCATCTAAGATTTTGCATAAAGGATATTTTCTCAAGCATCTTAAAATATTTCAAAATTGGCACTGGGGAATAGATTCAACTCCATCCAAGTAACAAGTTGCTCATTCTCCATGAAATGAAATGAATGCCATGGCTTTTTTAAGTGGCATAGGGGAGTGATTTATTATGAAAAGAGAAGTAGAAATAATTCTGGAATCCAGATAACACCTTTGTTAATAAATACATCACTGCACATGAGCTCTCAGAATTCATTTCCACCTGAAAAATTGTACCTCTCATGTTTACATATACTCTATTTCTAAAAAATGTTTCTTCTCTTTAAAAAGAATTTATGTTCTGCTGAGACACTGGCATAATGTGTCTTTTGGAATTTGGGGTCACGTCTGTGAAGTCAATATCAGCCTATCATCAGGAACAAGAGCAGGGACACCTGCTTCCCTGCTTCCAGCTATGTAATCCTGAGGTCTTTAAGAACTGAGCAAATAATGTCAAGTTATTCCACATATTGTGAAGAAAAAATCATGATCATAAACATGTGCTTAAATTTAAATGCAGATAGTCCTACTATCTGTGGGATAAAATCCACTGATGGAATTAAATGCGACTGTACTTACAGGTTTGGACTGCAAGTGATGAAAATTTGCTGAGAAGATGGTAAGATTAAACCTCACATTAATTTTCAATTTATACTGCCATGTGAGTCTTCAGACTTTTTGTTGAGTAAAAATGTTTTCCACCCTACTCCCATTGCCTGAAATTGGTACCCTGAGAGGCTCTGTTCTGTCATGTACTTCATCTTACCCTGGAAATGGGATTGAGGTGTGAAAAGGTTCGTACATACTTGAGATCTCTTCCTGCAACAATGTGGATTCACCAGTATTCACCAGGGCACTCCAGAGTGGCATTAATTGGTTCAGAAACAAAAGGGTCAGCTGCCAAATATGATATAGTAATGGTTCTTGCATATATTTTCACTCACTGCTGACATATGACCTCCTCTTGTATTACTACAAAGGCCCATAATTAAAGAAAAATAAAACGACTAATCAAAAGCAACGTTTGGTTTGCACTGCTGGTCACAGCATGCAGCTCTATGGCTATGCTGTAGATCTCATTCAAAGATGGAAACATCACTGTAGGCTATGCTTGGATTTGAATGTCTTACTTTTTCTTTTCTTACTTTTATACTTGGCTAAAACCCTAAACAGACAGGTTTACAAATGTTATTTTATTAGTCCATGGCTATTTATTGATACTAGATGCTAGAGTCTATCTGTGAAAAAGTAATTCTAACACATTTAATGGAAATATATACTTATAAATATTATCTCCTTGTTTTATTAGCCATTTAAAAAAGAAAGAAATGCTGCAAGACAATCCCTCTTTTTGTGGTACCCAGGTCCACACAGGTACACAATAAAGTATTAAGAGGCAGTGTCCTATATGTTAAATTTCAAGCTCGCCTTTGTGGGGTGGTTTTGTATGCTGACACACCCCAAACTCTACTTAGCATATTGTTTTGATATTAAAATATATGATTTAAAGTATTTCTTCTTAAAGCAATGACTGTAAAAAATGGCAAATTTACAGCCACTTTCTTTGCCTATATGAATATTATCTGCTGCATTTTGTATTGCTCATCTTAATTATGAACTGTATTTTTACTATACAGCATGGAGTACAGTGTCATTTTGTTGATATCAGAAATTGATCAGGAATATTTCTAAACACACTTTTATCTTCTGGAAAAACATACAGCTTTGAAAAAAGTGGATGTCTGCCCTCTGTTGAAAATTTCTCCCGGGCAGGGCAACATGACTTGTGAAAACTGTCATATCAAGAGACAGAACCATCTCTTTCTATCCAGGCATTATGGTCTCTGAAGATTTCATTAGAGAATGGCATTGAAATGATACATGGTTTTGAAAAGGTCACTTAACTGCAAGATCATTGATCTGCTGGTCTTCTTTAACATAATACTTTTACTCTTACTAAATCATATACAAATAAAATTTTGTATATTCCGTACCAGAATTACAGAATGACAGAATATGCAGAGATGGAAGGGACCCAGAAGCATCATTGAACTCTGATCCTGGCCCAGCACAGTACACCCCCAACAGTCGCACCAGGGCCCAGAGAGCTTTTCCAATGTTTGAACTCTGTCAGGCTGATGCTGTGACCACCACCCTGGGGGCCCTGTTCCAGTGGCCAGCCACCCTCTGGGCGAAGAATCTTTGTCTAATATTCAAAATAAACCTCCCATGTCACAGCTTCATGCCATTCCCACAAGTCCTGTCCCTGGTACCCACAGAGAGGAGATCAGTGCCTGCCCTTCCTCTTCCCTTCACAAGGAAGTTACAGACTGTCATGAGGTGTAGCCTCAATCTCCTCTTCTTCTGGCTGAACTCTGGCCAAACATCTATTGTCTATATTCGTATCTCTGTAACAACTACCTAAATCCCACCTTTTGATTTCCTAGATCTGTCCCAGAGCTGCAAACATGAAGAGGACGTGCTTCAGGAACCCATAAAAAGAGCTGTGCTCTGGGATGCCCTTTCTCTAAGGACAATACATCTCTTCCATGGCAGAGATCGAGCTCTGCTCTCTCACTGTAGGACCAGGAGCGACTGAGGAAATTAATCCAGAGTTGTCCCAGATTCAATGGCTAAGCCTGGAAAAAAAAAAGGCTTTGGATGACCTAATTGTGGTCTTCCAATGCCTGAAGATTGCCTCCAAGAAACACAGACTTTTTACAAGGGCGTGTAGTGATAGGACAAGGGGCAATGGCTTTAAGCTGAAAGAGAGTAGGTTTAAATTAGATATTAGGAACAAATTCATTACTGTGGAGGTGGTGAAGCACTGGGCATTCCCATCAGTGTTTAATGGCAAGCTGAAAGGAGATCGAGCAACCTGGTCTAGTGGAAAGTGTCCTTGGCACTGAAAAGGGGCTGGAACTCGATAATCTTTAAAGTCTCTTCCAAACCAAGCCATTCTATGGTTCTATGATTCATAATTCTATGACCCTGCTTTTGCCTTCACCATGGTTTGACATAATCCTTTCTTTAAACTTCACCATTTGCCCATTCATTTCTGCTGTGGTAAAAGCATTGTAATCAGATTATGATCACAGTGAATCCTTCTACAGGGTTCCACATGAACTGGAAAAATAAAAGATGAATAAGATGAATAATACATTTCAAACTGTTGTGTATGTGAGCAAAAATTGTTTACTCCTTTTCCCTTTCCAGATTAAAAGAAAAATATATGCAGCACATTTACAGGCTGTTATATTAAAAATAATTTGAGTCATACTTGCTCTTTTCTGAAGGAAAATATTTTTTAAATTGTTTTCATTTACTTATTAAGGTAGAACAAAAAAAATTTCTACTGCATCCATATAGGAAAAAAATGAAGTTGCTACAAGGTCACAGAGTATAGAAAACTAACACATTTTGGCCATGTGAAATAGAGCTATTTTCTGGATTTGGACACAGGCAGTCAACACTAGACCCTTCTTTAATTCCTAACGTTTCTGCTTAGAGTACTTTCTGTCTTGAAGTGTAATTAGAAATTAAAGAGTGATAAACCACCTATGGTTTTAGTACTTTTAGAGTAAACATCTTATTTGCTATTAAAGAAGACTTATTTTATTCATTATGCCTCATAAGTGATAGTTTAGTGAACAAAACCCCACTCTGCTAACCACTGATTCCATGCTATATTCTATTAGGAAATTCAATTAATTATGTATCTGTTAATATATGTCAAAATGTTGAACCTGGTTTTGACAAAGAATCTTCCTAGTTCCTATTTTGTTTCTAACATTTCCCTCATTTTGCTCTCTGGAATTAAATAGAACTGAAAGACAATGAACACAAAACTAACTGCAAGAGAGCTAATATAAAACTGATTAAAGTGAATTTTATGTATAATTCACCTGTACCAGAAGATGCTATTGAGGATAGTAATGTAACAGATTAGAGGAAATGAAAAGGTATGTGGAAGAATAAAAAGAAAATTCTCAAATGTATCTGAAAAGACTGAAAAATTTTACGAACACTTGCAGTGCTGTGAAACCACTTTGTGAAAAGACAGTTTCATTTTTCATATGAAATCTGAAAGTCTTGGGTGATGGTTTGCTGTGCTAGCCTTTCATGCTGTCATGTGGCTCCATATCCGCATTATGCTAAATACTAGAAAGTCAAAAGTTTTTCAGAAAAAACAATGCTTTACTGTCACAGTTTTGTAGTGATAACTGCCATTGATTTTGGGGGGGGGGGAAACAAAACACCCAAAAATACTGTCTTTAGTAGTTACAAATTAGGAAATCGATAGAGATAAATATATATCCTTGTGCTGTGCTCATAAAACGTAGTTATAATTCAAACACCACTGGAAAACAACCATGCAAGTTAGTTTAATTTGCTAAATTATGCTTTCTGAGAACACCTTAAGTTAGATTTGTGTTGAGAGGAGACTGTTCATTCACTTGGAATGAAAATTAATTTTGGATCAGAAAGTGAATCAGTTGTTTTCTATTTTTATATCAGTAAAGCAGGTCATGTTTCACACCACCAGCTTTACTGTAAAACAGAGCTCTTTGCAGGCTAAAATAAAAATTACAGTGGAGGTGGTTTTTAGTTTTTGTCTGGGAGATTTCAGTACTATTCCTCTCTTTACACACTGTGCCCTTTGCTCTTTCTGGAGTTCTGAGGTGAGAAAGACCTTTGCAGAGATGATGGTTCACAGAACTTCAGATATACCTGAATTTGATACATGATGCACCTTAGTCCTCCTCTGCTATTGAACTCAATGAAACAGCTTTTACCATTCCCAAACATTTGGGGTGCTGTATTTCAAACCACTGTCTTCAGTCTCACATATTTTATTCCCAAATGTTTAAGCTCCTCATGGCAACTGCTACATCAATCTATTTTTTGCAAGATACTCAGGAGCTCTTGCATCATTATAATGTGCATAAAAAATTAACAGAACTTACTTCCCCACAGTTTCATTTCTCCTTGATACTTTCTCTTCCTCCCCATTTATCCTCAATTGTGTTTTCATTCCAAAGTTTCTCCTCCTTAGAAGTTCCTGATCCTGGGAACTTCAGACCAGTTCTCCCATCTGCTTAGCCCCACACAGCATCCTGTGATAGCTCCCACACCACGGTGGATGGAGAAGCCTCTTCTCTGACCATATCCACAAACATTTCTAGCTCCTTTCAACTCATTGCTTTTAGTAAAAATAGGGTGGGATTTTTTTTTTCTCTATTAACCACTGTTGTGGAAATTATTATTGTAGTGTTATTGTAATAAAAAGAGTATGGGAAAAAGAATTTTAAAGAACCTGAAGTGAATTCTAGAGTTGGATTCACAAATTCAGTCTCACTTTGTGGTTCCTTTTAAATTTTGTTAAAGTACAGTTATCATAAACTGTACTGATTTGCCAGTCATGAATCTGCAGGGGATCAAGTATAATCTAAGGTATAATATTATAAAGTATAATTTGCTTTTAAAATGTATATTTTTTTATTTATTAAAATGAACATATGAAGCACATACCAAGTGACTTTGATGTAATCTTTTCAGATATAGGTCTTTGATTTTAGCAGTTACAGAAAATAGAGAGTAATATCAGAAGTTAAATTTTATATTCATCTGTCACAGGTAATCTATGATGTTTTTCTGAATCATATACCATGAAAAGTAATGAAGTGTAAAATTTGCTTGAGACAAATTTCACACCAAGTACATAAAATAAAAGCATCATGAAAGTGTGAGGTTTATTTATTAGTTGAAAGGTAAGAATTTAAAATATATTTTTAATGGTTTTTTTGCTGAAATCCAGCAATTTTTAAACATGTTTTCTCCAGAAATCCAGTAATCTCACATATCTAATACAGAAATTTTAAGCAAAAGTCTGGGTTTCTAATACAGTCAGAGCAGGGAAAGCAAGACAAAACGCAAAGCTTTTACAGATACAACTAAGTCTACTATAGGACCTATCAAATCACAGAAAAATTTAACAAAAACTCTTTGTGAAGTCCATGTCACCTTGGAAAAGATTCCTGATTAATAATTTCTATCAATCAAATTTCAGACTGTTTTTTTGGAACTGCTTCAAATTTCCTGTCCAAAAAAATTGTATAACTACCTAATTTTATAACAAAAAGCAAACAGACTCATAGCTTACATGAAACAGCCAAACTCATCCCAAATAGCTCATCCAAAACAATTTTCTTTGAATACAGCCACTTGCAAAATATTATACATAAACATTTTATCCTTCTTTTGGACACTTTTTCGTAAATCACTTTTTTTTAAATGGGACTGAAAATTCGTTTCCTAAACTTCTCATTTCCTCTTCATCCCTTCAGCTTCAGTAAAGTGAAAAACCTACAAGCAGATTTTTCGTTGAACTGATTAGCACAAGATTTTCACCCAAGAGGGTGGTCGCTCTCTCATGCCACTAGGATCAGTATTTTGGCTCTGTGCCAAAACCAGTGGCAAAACCAGATGCTCTGGCCAATGTAGCACTGGGCATTCTGGTTACCATAGGGAATTTCTTTTTTTAAATTATGAAATTTGCATGCAGTCTAAATTTGAGGTAGCCCCTCAAATTTTGGATTACTAGAATAATAAAATGGCTTGTTGTCAAAAAATGTCATGGTTTGAGCCTGGCACAGAGCCAGTGCCCCCCATGAAAATGCCTCACCCTGGTGTCTGCTGCGAGATGTGACCAGGAATAAGCAAAACAGGCTCTAACTTAAACATAAAGAACACTTTATTACTTAAACTACAGGAAAATAGGGAAAGACTATAAGGAAAAGAAAAAAAAAGAAATTGAAAACCTTACAAAAAAACTTTCCTCCTCCCCACTCCCTGACTTTCCCAATCCGATACATTCTCCCAAATCAACTGCCCAGCCTTGGCCCCACACTTTAGTATACTCAAACTGCAGTTCATGAAGAGGAAAGGAGTCCTTCTTGTTCCATAGGCTTCTCCTGGAAACACACTGAAACCTCGTGTGCTTCCTTGTCACTTCGGCACCGCCCGGAAAAAGTCCTTTTGCCGCTTGTGACATCTTCCTTCCATGCCCAGTGCTCTCACCACTGACGGCATGGACCAGAGCTGCTTTTAGGGTTGTCTTTCAAGGATGCCTTGTCTCACTCCAAAAAGGCACAGTCTCTGCTTTGGGACATCTGTCACCCCCATATTTTTCCAACCCCCTGGGGCCGGGGGGTCCTCACGAATGAACCCTCCTGGTTTTGAGGCACTGCCTCCCCCTAAATGCAGTCTGTGTCACAGGAACAACTGAGTCCATGGCCACAAGAAAAGTCCAGCCAAAAGGCCACTCCAAATCATCTCTCCCCATCCAATCATCTCCACGTTCTTCGGGCCAGGTCCTTGTCTCATCTCATCTCTTATCTCCCTTCTTATTCAGCTTCGAGGAGGATTAGCATTTTTGCAAGGCCCCAATCATGAAAGAAAGGGTTAAAAGTTTTCAGTCTCTGTCTATCTCAGAATGCTGGTAGAATGCTGGTACTCCCACAGGTGCTGCTGCTCCACCGGCCAGGCTGCACTCTTCCCTCCCCTTTCTCCTCCTGGGCGGCTGCTATCACATTCAGACGCCGGCTCTCCTCTCTCTCTCTCTCTCTCTCCTGGGGGAGGATGGCTGCCCGAGGGCTGACTCCCTGGGATCTTCCACCCTTCCATCCTTGAAGGCTTTCTCACCCCCATCTCTGTCCAGGCCCCGGGCCTACCGCATGGCGGCCCCTCCCCCGCCCAGCAGCAAGGCTGGACGGGGGAAGAGATCTGACCTCTTCACAGCGACGTCCCAAGAGAGAGTGCCAAGGGCAGTGCCCTGCTTTTAACCCCTGTGTATTCTCGGAGGTGTGTCTAAACCCCACTGGCTACACCGGGTGCCAGTCTCAAACCCAAAACCTTCATTGGTTTGACCACAGCTTCCCAGAATTCCCACTCCTTCCTGGTCAAACCACCACACTTGTGTTGGAGAAGACCTTAAATTTCACCTAGCTCCAGCTATGCACAAGGACACCATCTGTCAGACAAGGTTGCTCATAGCACCATACAACCTGGCTTTGAATAATTCCATGGATGGAGCTCCCACAGCTTCTCTGGGCAACCTGTTCTGGTGTCTTACTGCTCTCATAATGAAGAATTTCTTCCTAATATGTGATCCAAACCTCATGTCTTTCTGTTTAAAGCCATTGCCCCTTGTCCTGTCATCACATGCCCTTGTAAAAAGCTCCTCTCTGGGTCTCTTGCAGGGCACCTCAGGAACTGGAAGGTGCTGTAAGGTTTTCCTGGGACCTTCTTTTCTCCAGCCTGAACAACCCCAGCTGTCTCAGCCTGTCTTCAGAGGTGCTCCAGCCTTGCTCTGATAATTTTTGTTGTGAGATCAGACCTGAATGATGTCTTACTATCCTGTGAGTGAAAAAATGTCAAAGGTTCTTCCAGGCTTTGCTGGGAAGGAGAACTTTGGCAGATGTCCAGCCTACCATTTGGCCTCTTGTCAGCTCCATGGTAGCAGCCCTCTGTGTGCAAGAGCTAGGGATAATGGTCTGTTTAGACAACATGCTGACTGTAGTACAGAACAGAAACTGTTAGCTACACAAGCTGATTTGGTAAAAACAATTCTCAAGAGCCAGAGTGGCTGAAAAATTACCAGGAATCAAATCTGGCTGCTGCCCAGGAAACAAAAGTTTGTTGGATTTGCAGTCCTGATGTCTCTGCTTCAGAGGCTTTTAGACCTTTCCAGAGTGTATCAGAGAATGTATTTGGAAAGTGTCATGGCTACAGGGAGAGAGCCATCTACTCTTGGGGGACAGTTTATGTCAGTGTAATTAAATTTAGAAATGTAAAATGCATATTAGGCCATTCTAGCCATCTTGCCACAGAGGAAAGGAAAGCACTACGATCAGAACATCATTTGTTTCCTTCCTCATCTTCTTGCAATATCTCAGAGAAATGTGTCACTTCTTTGGAAGGCAATTCTATAGCCTTGTTAAAAGGTTTTTGCATATGAAAATTAGTTTTCAATCTCTTGTACTGCTGGTTATGTACAAAACCAGGATATTCCGTGCCCTCACATTGGTTACTTCAAATTTAGGTCAGTGAAGAAAACCTCTCTACCTATATTTATATTTTCTCTTTTCGGCAATAAAAATAAGTTAATTATTCAGTGAAAAATTAAATTCTTACTTCAGAAAATATTTTCTACATCTTTCTAGCAAAAGGAGAAGTAAAACTGATAAAAAAACCAAAAGTCTTTTGCCATTTTAATTTTTTTGTGTGTTTTTAGAACTAAATGTATTTCTTCAGGAAAATAACTCACTTTAAGGATTCCCCTTCTCAATAAAAACTTTTATTTGGAAAATCAACAGATGATCTTAAGAATTGAAAGGTATTTAATTGCCATATAACTTGTATTAGAACATGTCAGTATTCTGTATTTTCTCATTATCTCTCTTCATTGCAGTTTTGGTGCCCTCCATTACTAAAGAAAGAGTGAAATTTAAAAAGAAATGTCACTTTCCATGCAATAGCTGCATTATGTCCCACATTAAGAGAAAGGTTGTGAAGGAACAGTTCCTGCTAGCACATTGCTCTCTGGATATGTATTATTGGACCATCCAAGGTCCGTAATGTTTTCTGTCCATAAAATTTGCAATCCCACAAATAAATCTGTAGTACCAGAGTAAAATGGTTTTTAAATGCAGTTTTCATAGTACTTAAAGAGTGACAGGGAAGAAAAGTCCATGGCTTGTTTTGTCCATGAACACATGACCTTGTTTTGTTCATTTTGATCCATGGAGTATTTTTAATGTTCAATCTGGCTGTTTCTTTTAAATTACATAGCTTCATTTAAAAGCTTTGCCAAACAGGAACCAGAACAAGACATGTCTCTGGACTCAGGGTGTTGGCATCCACAGAGGACTGAAAAGATGTAGGGAGATTTAGAGAGCTGAGGCAATGAGACAATGGCCATCTTCTCACATGATAAAAATTTGACAAATGGGTTCTTGATAAAAATATTTAAAATTTAAGATGTTGGGAAAAGGTTAAAAAAGGGTGAAGCAAATAGCAAAGTCCAGAAACATGAGCTGAAACTAATGTACACATTCAAGCATTTTTCAGTCCTATCCAATCTAGTGTAAATAAACCAAAAGTAAGAGTATATGAATGTTTGTGGAATGAAAATTAAGTATTAAAAATTGGACATCAATGGTGTTGCATAAATCCTTTTACATCCATGTAAATTCTTAAAACATTCTATTAGAACAGCAGATATGCAGAGACTTTTTTAGATTAAATGCACTACAGATGTGGTTGCAGTAATTTCACAGTTTAAGCCTTGGGCATATGGAATTTAAAACAGAACTTCATCAGTAAAACATTACACATTCAGTTCTTTCTTCACTGAAAAAGCCATGAAGTAGGTACATTAACTCCAAACAATCATTACTTTAGCACAGTACTTCTCAGTGCTAGCATTTCTATTTCCTTACTGAAGCATTATGGACTTATGTGGCCCCTATTATTATAGCTCTCTCAAGCATTTCCTCTGTATTTAGCTGCCCAATTACCCTGTGAGACAGAATAAACCCATTTATTCCTATTTTATGAGATGAGAAAACAGGACTCAGAGGACTGGTGCCTTATCTAAGGTCACATAGCAGCAACTTAAATGGAATCTTCTAAAGCAACAGGCTCAGTGCCTTTTTTTTCTGAATGTACCTGATATGCTGCTTGAAATAGTCTGTGCATAGTATCTCACTAAATACACTATGAAATCAAAAAGCTTACTGCAAAGACTAGAACCTTTTCTCACAAAATGTTGATTTCAGAATCCCAAATCTTTCAGAAAATGCAAAAATCTTAGTGGTCAACCAGGTAAACCAGGTATATCGAGTTTACTTTTACTTGGAGAAGTACAGTTTTTATATAATTGCAAGTTTGTCATGACATCTAACACACTAATTAATATTTATAAAATTATTTCTTTTTTTTTTTTTTATTTTAGTGGCATTCATATCAATACTAAAAATGGGTGCACCTATAACAAAGCTCAGCCCTGAATGGGCATTACTTTGTGCCTGCACAGCAGCACACAAGGGATTTCCCTGGATGTCCCTAAAACTGCACTGCTCTGTGGCACTACAAAAAGTAGTCCTCTATTATTAGCCATTTTCTCCTCTTTTCCAGTGTACAGCAAAATGCTTTATGTGGTCAATTTTTTAAAATTACTTTTCTTGGTAATTAATAATTTACACTGTCCTTAATTTTTACAGTAGTGCCTTAAACCTCCGCTGTGTTCTAAACACAGACAATCTGACACACAGACAAATACACAGACACACAGACACACACACCCCTGTGCTCCAGAAGTTTCCTCTTGAGCTCCACTGCAGCTAAAAAGCAGTAGAGGTGCCATGTTTGTGGGAAAAACCTGGTGTCACAAAAATGAGTGAAGATGCACCTGCTTTGTCTCTGAGAACAATTCAATGCAGTCAGTGAGCAAAGTCTACTCACACAGGTGCTCATACAACACACATACTCACTGGCATTTGGGAAAGCATCATAACAAAATTTTTTCATGGTCACGAAAAATAATTTGTGATCATTGTCGATACTTTAGGAAGTGGTCAGCGTTTCATGCATTCTTAAGACCTCCAGTTTCCACAAATCAATTACTTTCAGTTAAGAAAGTAATTTTCATCCTAGAAACCTTAACATAACCAGACTAGACAGGGAACTACAAATGCCCTGTACACTGAGTAAGATCTGCAGTCCCAAATCTTGGCCATAAGGGGAGAAGTTGGAAACAAACATTTGTCAAAAATGTCCAGAAATTTTCAAGGGAGGCCGGAAAGTTCACTCCAAGACTGTGGCTAAGCTACCAGTTTAGCTATCTCAAAAACCAGGAAAATGAGTTTCAATGAGTAAGCAGAATTGAAGTATAAATCAGCACATATAAAAAAAAGTTCTCTTTTTTATGAAACTAATTGACATTATCCTTTTAGCAATCCAAGGACAGAACTAGATGCAGTTCTTTCAATAAACAAATGTACAAATTGACAAAACATATTACCAAAACTTTCTGGTTATATTACTATATTTTCCCCACTTAAGAGATTCTGGAAGTTCTCATCCTGGCAGAAGAGAGGTAATAGAATTAAACTGACTTAAAGTAGAACTTGGCTTCCCTGAGATGCAAAAAAATGAGAGGTTTTCTATGTGAGTGTCTCCACTGTTCACAGAGAGGTGGTGTAAAACTCCCTGAACATAACAGGGCTCAGGAGGTGTGATTATAGATTAAATTCTCATTCCAGGTTACCCTATATAATCAAATCTCTAAAGACAGCTGGTGCTCAAAGGCAGAAATTTTAGGTTTTATGACTATCACACTGAAAACTAGCAGGAAATTAAGTCTTCCAAATCCAACTTTAATTTTAGATAGCTGAAGTGAGATTCCAGAAAAAAGAGGGAAACTGTGAAACTGACAGGCACTTCATTTTGTATTGGGTCCTCTTTTCACATCTACAATTGACCTACTGTGCATTCTCAGTCCACATGCTTCACTTCATCTTGCTGTTTTGACACCACATCTCTCAGCAGTCTACTAGTGTTTGATCAGCTTCATAGCGCAGATTTGTAGATGAAAGTGGCTTTCCAATATTTTCCTTTCTTTTCTCCTAACTTGAAAAGCAAGATACAGCATTGCATGTATGTTCTGCTGTTTCCTTTCCTAATGAGTATTTTCTTAATGTTCATCATGATATGATTCCACACCAGCAAGAGCTGTTTTCAAATTTGTGCTGTTATGAACAGAGTACCCTTAAAAGACATTGTGAATGAATACAAATTTGTTAAGAGATAGGTTAAATTTGGAAAGTGTTCAGAATTTTAACAATTTCCATAAAATAATAAGCACGTAATATTTTCTGTACAGTGTTTTACACCTGACAAAACAAATAAAGAAAAAATAGTCAAAAGAAATCATCACTCTAGATAAGCTCACCCAGCTCCATGAAGATCTTCAGGGACTAGTAAAATTCATTAATAGGAGAATTATCATGAGTGCACATTCATCCCAAACAAAGACATTTAATTATACCCTGATGTTTCAAACTGTTTGCTTCAAGCAAATTCCAAATCCACCTGAGACTTGGGTATAAAGTTCATTCTGTAAAAAAAAAATGATTTGCTAAAAGGTTTAGTTTCCTGGGAAAGATGCTTTGCAGAGAGCCTTCCTCCAAAGCAAGATTCCTGCAGGGCCAGCCCCTCTCCCCAAGCCTAGGAAAACCACCAGTAGCCAAGTGACATCCAAAAGGCCACACATTGAGTTGGTGCTGGAGCCAAGATTGCAAACATGGGATATCTTTGTGTGTTTGTTTTCATTCTCCCAGAATAAAACTTAAAAGAAAGCCTAAAAACTGAAAACTTTGCTTTGGAAGGGATCAGTAACCATGAGATAAAACTTTCTCTTCCACAAAACACTGGAAGAAATTCAGCAAATGTTTTAGCCTATGTCTGTTTTGAAGCAGAGGAGGATGTCAAGAATTACAGAAGCCCTTTTTGTAGCTGAATCTAAAATAGGAGAGTTCAGGTAATGTGGGAAAGAATTTGAGAAAGAGTCAAATTTGAATTGTTTAAAACCTATCTGCATGCTCAAAGTGTTTGTGCTGGTATTTCACTTTTCAGTACTTTACAAATCTATTGAGCCAGCATCATTGTCATGCTAGGAGAGTGTTTACAAAACCATTGCAGCGACATTATGTTATGAATACTTTTGTATCAGCTCCATTCTGGTCTCAAAATGCGCATTTAATTGGAAAGGTGCTGTTGCTTGCAATACAATCCCTGTAGCAAATACACTTTTGTATATGTCAAATGAAGATATAAGGAGATGATGTGCCTAAGAAATGAATAGAACACATTGAGTTACTGTGGCAGAGCCTTTCATTAATCACTACTGAGAGATAGTTAATTAATGTTTTGGTGCCAGCTCTGCATTTGTAAGAAGATGCAGCATATGCAAGGCAATGTCTCGAGACCCCACACCCACAGCGTTCCAAGGCAGACACGAGAAGAGCAGCTCTAGGCAGCCTGAAGGCAGAGGTTGCCCCTACCACATTCCCTCCATCACCCAGGGGTTGCAGTCTGTTTGGTGGGGAAGGGCACCTTGTCAGTGGCATGTGTCCTGCAGGCAGTCCCCTGTCACGTTCATTGCTGTTGACAGCACCAGCGAGTGCCCTTGTGCTAACGAGGGGGCAGGTAGCTGGCTCCCAGGCATGAGCACGCTGTGCTGCAGGAGGGATCCCTGCTGCCCAGTGCTGACAACTTCTGTGCAGGGCATTTTGTCAATGTTACTGACATCTTGCTTTTTAGTAGTACATCTGGTGTTCGGGAGAATGCTGAAGAGTTGTCGCATTCTGGGAAGCTGCCTGATGGGTAATGAATAATCACAGTGAATAACCCAGTGCTTCCCAGGCATTTTTTTAACATGTAGGTTCCATATATAATAAAGAAGTCATTAATATCCTATTAAAAATTCTCAGACAAATACAAGGATACGATAAGGTCTTTATAATTATCAATCACTACTGCTTTGCCCTTGGAAGCCAGCCCAGCTCCAGCTGCCTTTTGCTTTCCTTGCTCTTCTCTCACAGTTTTGGCCAACTTCTATTCAGCCCTTGAATTTTAACTCCCGAGACCCCTCTATGTTTTCTAATGGAAAAGCTATGGCTTGGCAATACCCTGCTGTACATCTCCATGGTCCTTTCATAAGTTTGCAAATTCTCCAAGTCAGAAAACACAGTGCAGTTCTGTTTGTTACTCTCAGGTGACCTTTCAAATGGGCTTTCAGAGACAAATCTTTCACTCTAGCTTGTGTTTTTTCTTCCCTAAGTCAGAGTCAGGGGCTGTGTAATGATGATATTAGCATACCCTGCAAGTGCTATCAACTAAGGCAGAAAGGCTGGGGAAAGGAAAAGAACAGCTCTACAGTCCTGAATGCATCTCTCACATGCTCCTGGATAGGTGGGTCTAAGTTAAACTGTTTTGCTTAGGTCAAACTAAATTGAAGGGATTTTTGTGTTTACTAAAATAATTTGAGTCTAATTAATGCCTCGTAGGTCAATTCATGTAAGTTTACTTTCCATACTCATATCAGGCTGAGATGTGCTACTTAAAAATGGACCATTTGGGGAAAAAAAACCCCAACATATAAATGAAGCTTTCAAACAGGTAGAAAATTAAATCCATGACTACCCCTTTGTATTATTTGGAGAATTAAATAACTTTGAAAAGTGCAGACAGTCAAATCAATGTTGTCCTGAAGTTTGCAGGGATGAGAATTATTCATAGAAACTGTAAGCTCATGTATTATCAGAATTAATACCCCAGTTATTAACTCAACACAAAAATCCCTTAGTGAAATCTCCAAACATGGGAAGAGAAAAACAGTAACCTTAAATCTTTATGTAGAAAATAAAGAAAGATTGTGATTTGGTTTATCAATCTCCTGCCTTCAGGTTTGTTTTCCCAGCAGAAACAGCTGGGAGTGGGGATCCTGTTCTGTACACAGCGTAGGACAGGAGTTAGTCATGTAAGAAATATTAGCTGATGGAAAGAGGCAAGATCACTGGCATGATGCTATTTGGGCTTTTTTAGCCAAGGAATTTAGGGTCTTGAAATATAGGCACAACTTTTAGAAGTGTTTTGAGGCTCTTGATGAGTCTGAACATGGTACTGAAACTTCTTTTTCTAATTCCAACTACTAAACAGTATGGCTCACTTTGCTTATGGACCATAGGGGCTGGACACCTTCAATTCCATAAGACTTCTTTTCTACTCCAGAAAGTATCTGTTTGGAGTTGAAATTCAATGAATTTGTTAAAAAAGCAAGAGTCTGGCTTGTCCGATATAGATATGACAGTTGGATTGAAATGAAGACTCTTCCCCCACCACAGTAACCTACGTAAAGGATATTTAATGCCTGCATTCCTACACTCCTCTCTCCCACCAATATCTATTTCTTTACAAGTTCAGTAGATATTTCACTGCTACTTGGTCAAAAATTGCTTTCCCAAACTGTGTGCTTGATCTTGTGCTATAATCTGCTGGCTTTTGTTTTTTTTGCTTTTTTTTTTTCCCTAATGTTTTATAACCTTTTCTTCATATGTAGAGTAAGAATATCTCTAAATAGACTAATTTGGATATTAGTAGCCTGAAACTTCCGGCAGATTAGTCATGAAGCTTCCTGGACACATTGCTTTCTGTGCAAATTAAAAAAAAAAAGAAAAAAACAAAAGCATAAGCATCTTTCAAAACAAAAAATTCTTAAATATCACAAAAGTGGTGTTATAAATCCAAGTATAGGAAATATCTGTGAAATACTTTCTTCAGCGTTCACTGACTTATGTCAGTTTAGCAATGCCTGTTGTCTTCTATCAAGCTATACTGCAGCGAGGTTGGTTGCTGTAATCCCAAATGACCTGTAAACCTCAATTTTGCTCAGAAACACAATCATCTTTTGTCTCATTCATATTTTTGTTGCTCTGTCAGTAATTGTACAGGCACAACCAAGGAATTATGATGTACTCTGTTCAACTTCAGAGGCACAGCGAGGATAGCTGCTCTTAGCCATGTAGCTTTATTAGCTTTATGGAATGTCTTGTCTTTTTGTGTGTGTTGAAAAATTGTCAGAAAAAAGGAAATGCATGTTGAAATCATTGTGAAGGTGTCCACCAGGGTAACTGGAGCACAAACATGAGAGAATTTTATTCAGCAGGACATAACAAGAGAATCTGAAGGTATTGTGTACATATGAGGAAAAAATAAAATAGCAGAAGATGTGTTGAAAAAGCTTTCCTTGAGCAAGTGTAACTGGCTCCCACCAGGGTGTGATGAGCTCCTGTTCAAGGAAGAGGAGGGGTGGTCTACAGCTGGAATCAAAAAGTAAACTACATAAAAGAGAGTCTGCTGATAGTTCCTGGGCTTGATTCTGAGAGGCTTAGGGAAGCAGTAATTGAATCAGCATTGCCTTTTTCTAGTATTGTTTACTGTTCTGGATTCCACTCATTTTGTTTAGTGTGTGTTGAATTAATGAGATAGAGACATGTTAAGGGAGTACTCTAGTCATTAGATGCCTCACTCCTGATCCTCTTGGTCCCCTGTTTTATTCTGGTTCCTTCCTACCTAGCAATGCAGCAACCACAGATCAACCTGTCTTGTACCCAAATAGTCATGACGGTTGTGCTTGGAGACAGGTACTGTGGGATATTTAATCTAATCAGTTGGTAGGTATAAAATAGATGTAAATGTATTAGAAGAATTCCTCTGTGTCTGACGTCTTAGGCAGATAATGTTCCTTAATCAGTTCATGGGCTAACTAATACTATCCAGTCTGATTTGTTCAATTCTCTACTTATAAATCAAATATGGAAAATTAACAAAACATTTTATACAACACACATTCTATTATGCTCATGATCTCTGTTATATTATACAAATTTACTAGATTGAGATAATGGGAAAAGATAACTGTTTGTAAGGTCACTGGCAATTTGCTTTCCCTTATGATAAACAATTCTTTTTCCAGTTTTCTTCACTTCATGCTTTTAACCACCTTGTTGATTTTTATGATTTTGTTGTTTCTTTAGTACTTGCATAATACAAATTAGCACATATATTTAGTGAATGTGTACATATCCACCCACCAAATAATTTATTATAACAAATCTAGGCATTAGTTCAGCAAGTCCAGTAATGATGGCAGTGTGAAAACTGGTTTTTCATTCTTGCCCTGGATTCAAGAATCAAACTGATGTGTTTACATCTATGTGCAATCCTGTGATTGTTGTTATTAGAGGAAGTACAAACCACTTTAAATAAACAATGTTTCTGGCAATTATATATACTATAATTACTTAGAAATATACTTTTATATTGCATCTGATCCTACAATGCCAGAGTGCCTTCATGTCTATGCTCCTTTCTGGAAAATATAGTGAAAATATATTATCATTAATATATTCATAATATATATGGAATTCCATAATATATATGGAATTGCTATATCTGGTTGAGAATATAAATAATTTTTTAGTAGACTTGAGTGTATGACACCTCATTTTGGATATGTTTACCAAGGCCCAATTCAGCCTTTTTGTCTGTTTCAATACCAGCCAAAAATGATTGCAGTTTCATCTAAGTGAAGATAAATTCTGACCATGACAGTTCCTTTGTTACTTGCCATAGGCAGTTTTCCTTCATCTTCATCACTCAAATGACTTACCTAAGCATATGAAACTACTCCAACACAGACCATACACAGATTCAGACTTTATAATACAGGAGTATCATGGGAAGGGAGCCTCTAATCCTAAAACGACAACTTTTAAATACATGTGGTTTTCACATTGATAGCCTAAAAAATACGAAGAAATTCTGAAATTCTGAAATGCTGGGAGCATTTTTCTCTTTCATTGTTTAGAGACTCATAGGTGTTATTCCCTGTGTGTTCAGTTAGGGCATAGCCAGAGCAAATGATTCTGGCTGCAGCAGCTCTTGGTTAAACCTCCCCCTCAGTGCTGCAGTTTAACTATTCAGCTACTCACTATAGCCCACTCTCTGGCAAGTGGGTTGGAAACTTGCCTTTCATCGTCAGTGTTCACAGATTTGTTGGTGCTGTGGTTGGTGCTGTTCCCTCCTCTGGGCTGTCACCTCACCTGTCCATGCCAAAAGCAACACACTTGCCTTGCATTGCACCAACACACACTGTCATGAGGCTGCTGCAACACTGATCAGCGCCATGACACAGACAAGAACAAGAACACACCAAATACTCTTGGGTCTGACTATTCAGATCACTGCTGAATATTATATGGCCTGCGTTTGAAGATTTTGAGGAAAAAAGGGGCTTTGCATTCCTTTTCTTGTCCTGATATGTGAAGAATAGTTTAGATATTCTTCTAAAACAGCATTTTTGATAATGAATTTTATTAAGCAGTCCTCTTACAGCTTGGTCTTGAAGGAAATGGTGTCTTGTGAATAGCAAGCAACACTTTGGGACAAAGTAGAGCTGTATTTATACCTTAAAAGCCACTGTCCAGAGCACAGGAAAGGAATGGCAGGTGCTTTTAGTTATAGGAAAGGATTAAGCCAAGTGCACACTGAGGCAAGAGGAGTTCTGATTTCAGGGGCAGGGCAGATTGCCAGGTGGAGCGTGTAATTGAGATTGAGAAAGGAAAAATAAGGAATGAAAAATTTCAGTATTTATTTTAAGGTTGGGATACAGAGAGCAAAGAAAGAATGCCAAAGCAGAGTAATGTTAGGGGCAGTCTTCAGTAATGCAGGAGAGCAGTTAGATGTCATTTCCCACCCCTGTATTGAGGGGTCACTACCTTGGCATTAGATTATTTCTTTTCTTTCTTTTTGCTGTATCTCCTTGGACAAGAAAATCTCTTTTCAGGACTGTGAGGATAAATAAGGTGAGGATTATGAGGAAGACAGATACTCAAATAGCAGGGCCAATATGAGTAACTTCTACACACAGGAAAAAAAAAAGGATCCATCAACAGAGCTTGAAGTGAAATCCAACCTGCAGATTATCTATTTCTAAATTTAGCAGTGCAGCTGAGTCTAGCTGGATAATATGGATCTGAAATGAATAAGTGTTGTGGTGTGTTGCAATGTCCTAAGGTAAATTTTGGTCAAAAATCAGAGGAGATACATCAGTGTGACACTGACTTTACAATATATGTAGAACTATGTTTTCATTATTGAACATTCCTTATTTGAGAGAGGAGTTGAAGGGAAAATATTTAGAAAAAACGTTGCAATCTAATTCAAAATAATAAGCAACTACACTGTGTAATTCATTAATATATGATCTACCACCAAATCATACACATAGCAAGTTGAATTTTTTGTATAAAAATATGCTCTTTCATGAAGATAAATATGTCACTATGTTGTATGAAAAATGATCAGTAGATACAGATATTAAAGAGAGATTCTCTTTACTTTCTTGTGAGAAGCCAGAGGGTCTGCATCTCATTGTTATGGAAGCTCCCATGAGATGCTTTTTGTGATCAGCATATTCACAGTCCCTTTGGGATAGCATTTATTATTAGAAAAAGTATTGCAGCATTTGAAATCAGAATAAAAAATTTATAACAGGGTTTATGAGTAGAACATGAATCTCTAGTGAATACAAGCACACAGAGAAGTGAATTTAAAATAAACTGTATAAAGAAGTTCTCTCTTGAATACTTAACACGCTCTGCTAAGTTTTGTAAGTAAACCTTTTTGTATTAAATTCCAAAGTCTAGGTATCAAGTTGACCTCTAAGACCTAACCTTCCACTATATCTGTGAAATATCGATTATCCATCTGGGCCTTGACTCAGCAAAGTATTTCAGCATGAATTTAACTTTTTAAATTCTTCTCTGAGCTCCAGTAAGAACAGCATAATGCAGAATCCTGTTTATTGAACAAGGTGGTAAGTAATATTTTAATCTGTTTACTTTTGACATTTTTGAAGAAAGAAGTGCTGATAACCAGTTTTGATGCTAACATTTTCTTTTCAGACTATTTGTAATAAGTCCTATGGCCCTTCTTTCATAAATAGTTAGTCAAGCATACATCCTTAAATGAGTACCTTCTGCAAATCAATACAACTGTGCATCTAAATAAGCATAAGAAATTACTTGTTCAAGCATACTTCAAGGATGAAGATGTAAATCTATACAAGGAATTAAAATGTGTACAAAAAGAGGCTGTTCCTCTCTTTACATATTACATCTAATTCTATAAAAAATCAAATATATTCTGTATCTAAATAACTATAGATACAGAAACTATTTTCCTGGCAATATGCATTGGAAGAAAAGTGTTAATGGCAAAGACGGAAAATAATCTGCAAAAAGATTATCCTGATTTACGGATGACGAAATTGTCAGAAGGGCTTAGATAAAAAATAATTACAAATAAACGAATAAATTATATAACTAATTATAATACATTAAATTGTATACAATTTTATATGGTATATTATATAATTATATTATTACAAGATTAATGAAATATTATTAAGTTTCATATTTTTTTCCAGAAGTATTATGCTTACGTTGGCCACCTGCTGAATTTTCTCAGTGTTCCTCAGCTCCCTTTACTGTACATCTAAGAAAAAATTCTGCCATTATGAAAATCAATACCAAAATGCTAATTGCTAGCATTGGAGACAGGATTTTGCCCTGGATGAAAAACTGCATCTGAGGCAGACTTAAGTCCTATCCCTGGGAAAAGAAAATAAGGAAACTATTTCTGAGGCTCACAGTAAGACTAACACCTCAGGAGCAGATGACCCCATGCTTAGTCTTTCATATACATCCAGCTACATTGTTAAAAGGAAAATTCAAGATATATGGAGCCAGATGTGCTGATGACACGAACTAGCAGCTGCTTTGGAGTCTGAACTGCCATACCAGATAAAATCTGTCCTATGGAGGTTAGCACAACTGACCTCTGCATGTGTGTGGCTCAAAGTGGTGAAGCCATCAAAGAAAGCAGGCAGAGCAGCAAGAATCAAACCCAAAAGAGAACTTGGAGCATATTCAGCCTTCTCTCACTTTTCTGATTCCTTCCCTCTGAATGGCACAATAAAAAATTATTTTAAACAGCATCATGCTTAGGAAATGCCGAAGAAAAGAGCAGCACAGTAAATTTTACATCATTTTAATGTATTGAGTTTTAGCTACTTGTGACTGAAACAAGAAAAGTGCTAAAAATACTGGGCTAGGAAAATAATTATGAACTGTGCTTATGTTTCTGAAGAAAATATTACCCCAGCTGCTACACGCTCACCCACTGAAAGTAAAGGATATCTCACATTATGATATTACCATACAGCAGTAGACATTTATTTTTGCACTGGTGTTTTTGGTTTTGAATTGAGGTAATTTCAGTTCTATTGAGGGTGAAACTTGAAAACGTTGGCAAATGAGCTATTTTACTGAAAGAACTCATAAGTTCTTTTGCTGTGCAGACCTCTTGATTGTAAACACCTCTGGGAGATTTCTGTAATTCTTTCTGGTCAGATGGTAAATACCATAAAATCAGCCTCTCACAGTGTTTTTCTGCCCTGACTTGCTTGTGGTCCCAAAGAAATCTCAAAAGAGCAAAATGAATAAGCAAACAAACTAAAATTTTTAGACATCAGTTACAATTTCCATGAGATTAATTTAGAAGACATATTTGGTATGTGGAGTGTAAATTGCTGTTTTGGCTCTAATATTTGCTAATAATGGAAAGGAGAATTTATGGACTTTTGGAGTCTTAAGGCTGGTTCTGAAGGGTTTTGGATAGCTATTGAAGGATCTTGTACATTACTTGCATGAGTTTCTGATTTTTTTAAACAGACATATTTACAACTAAACATTCCTTTCTAGAAAAGAAAACCATCCCCCCATGGCAGGACAGTCAGAACTGGATGGTTTTTAAGGTCCCTTCCAACCCAAATGTTCATATGATTCTATAATAAGGAATTTTGGGTCAGTCCCTCAATTCAAGTGGATAGCTGCTTCTATCATTCCAGGCTCCTCTGAGCAGTGGCCAGAATCTATATTTTGATTCATTCTTCAATTGTTTCCTTTCTCTTCTGTAATCCACAGTTTAGCCTCTGCTGTGCTGGTTTATATTTATTCTGCAGAATGGCTAAACTTTCTAATCCTAAAAGAAATCTCCCCATTCTCAACCAAACTGTGTGCCAGAGAGGTAAGTCATGAAATAATATACCTTTGCACAGAAGCCAAACATATGGCAACCACCTGAGAAAGGAGGCTATGAAAGCAAAAGCATGTCCTGCTACTGTAACAAGAGCTTTAAAATATTACAGTTGCCTTCTTGCCTGTAAAAAATAATGCAGGTTTGAGCAATACCCTACAGTAAATAGTTGCTTATTTTCCCATGGAAGTTTTATAACTTTCCTTTGTTTACGACTTCAAAGACCCCATTTGCTTACTTTCCCAGTGTTCTCATATCCTATAATTTGTAGAATAAAATGAGATTTTGGTGCTTAATGCAGTTAATAATGCCTTGCTAAAAAAAGATAGTATCTATACTTTGGAGTTACATATTACATTAACATGTCTCTATATAAGTATCTCGTAACTCAAGTAAATTTCTGATGGTGAGACTATAACCTGCTCTGAAAAGAGGAGTCATTCCCTAAATCTTATGATACCTCATGGGTAAATTTAATGAAGAACTTTCATCATTAACATTATGTATGTGAAGAAAAGTATAACTACATTGCTGCATGTTAAACTGCTATAGGCATGTACTGTCATGTTGCTGTCTCTTTGTGTTTTGACAGAAGAAGAAGGGGTGTACTAAACTGACCAGGATGATTTTTGAGGATCACATGATCTAATTTGTATTCTGATTACAATTCTCTGTCAATTCATGAACTGATTGACCCTTAGGGTTTTTCTACCTTTTGTTTTCCTGCTTGTATTTTGAATTAAAATCTTAAAATCAGCTAGACAAAAGAAAAAAGCCTAAAAAATAGTAATATTGCTATCAGTTATAGCAGCAGTATTGCAAGCAGTAATACTAATTCTATTAATGCGTAGTGCATGAACTATTTCTTTGCCTGCTGTCACCTAAAAATAATCTATGAACACCGATTGGTGCTGATCAGTGACAAGTCTGATACAGAAAGATTCTTGATGGCTCAAGAAGGAAGTTTGAATTTTTCAATAGAAGAAATTTAATAAATAGTAGGCACTCTTTCTAATATGGTCTTTCTCTGACCTGAAAGCAGCAGCAAAGCATTAGGCGATCAAATGGACTGAGCTGCCATTAGAGTTAGGGCATTTCCTTCCACTCTTGGACATCCTTCTTTCAACAATTCAACTAATTGCTTCCTGTCTTGTGTTAATGGACATGAACAACTAATTAGATCTTAATGGAGATATTGGTAGAGGATGTTGTGAGCTCCTGCCTAGGTGATTTTATACCTACTTCTCTCTTCTTTGGAGTGCTTATGTATCCATTCAAGGGCCTTTCCTGCATCAGGTTAGCATAACAATCCACAGGCTGTATGGAGGAATTTCGTTATGGTTATGAATTTCCATCCCAGTGTCTCCAGGACATTTTGCCTCTTTAGGTCATTGTCATGAGCAAAGCAGAAAAACAAGGGGGTGATTTAAATGCTTATAACTTCACAATTATTTCTATAAATAGCTCACTTCAAATATGTTGAGCCATTCTACTCTTGTATAATGGAGCATTTTTTTGTTAGTTTCTGTCTTTTGTTCTTTCATAGGAGAGAGTGTTCTTACAGAGATAGTAAGTCACTAGGATTAAAAGGATGTCGTATATGAACACGTACAATGAAGAATAGACAATCTGTGTTGAATCCAAAAGGATTCATTTGATGTGTGAAGAGGATGGATAGGCCTGACTTTAAATGTATTTCCAACTGTGTATGTAAAGTTTTTTTTTTTAAAGCCTTTTTCTCTCAAGAAAACAACTATACCACATAAAGCAAGATGGAGAAGACATGACAAGTATGCAGAAAGAGCACGTCATTAATTAAGTCATCCTGGAGGTTAAGAATTTTTTTTAAATGCATGTTTTAAATATCATGGTTTTTGTCAAGGGCTTAAATGTAGGGAGAAGGATTGTACACAAGACAATATTTAGTTGTAGTATACAATTTGTACTTTTCAACTTTTCAGATTTTCGTCTTTCATCTTTCTGTCTCCCATCTCTTGCATCTTCAGTATAAGAAATTTGTGCATATTCTGTTTCATCTTCACATTTAATTGATACTATGGAAGACATAAATTTACTTAAAAGATGAGTAGCCAGCAACACAAGGCTGCTTTTCTGAAGACCTGTGCCAAATCAATCAGCTATATAAAACGTGTTATAAGGCAAAAGGCTGAAATCAAACCAGTATTAGTAGAAAGAATACATAAAATACCTCTTGGAAACAAGACAAACCTAACACCAGCTCCAGCCTCTTTCTTAGTCTAGATAGTGTGCACTGTTCTTTCAAGCAGACTGAGACAATATTATTTCAAATTCAAACTCAGTTCAGAAAGTGTATATGTATGAGAAGGGATGGGTTCTCATATTGTTCTATGTTGTTTATATTTTTTAGTTTTCTGCCTGATTGATAATATGAAATTTGATATTTTTTAATGTCCATATGAATTTCTTATTACTAGTGATAAGATAAACAGAAAATGTAATTTCTTTGCATAGTTGGAGACTTTCATTGTGCACAATAAAACATGCTGTCAGTACTTATCATTCTTAGCATCTGTTTAAATTATTACAACGTGTCCTATGTAGACAGAAGGATTGTAGCTTTTTATTTTTAATGGAAAAATTGGGGGAAGATATTATCTCTTTTTCATTATCTCTTAATTAGCCCTGTAAAAGTGAGAAACTTCATGTATTCAACTGGTATGGAAAACCATATTGCTTATGAACCAATTCCAAATCACAAGTTCCACTTAGGATAATAGCTTAAGAGTAAATCAAACACACGTGACATAAACAAGTGTTCTTTATTACAAAGGCTTTGAAGTATAACTTGCATCATAAGCCAAATCTAACAAGATGAGCAATTTTGCAGGCTATGAAAAACAATATGCTCTTTGTTAATTTTCTTCATTTTGAACAATGTCATTTTTAAAATTACACGAAAAAACCCAAATATTACTTAATAAGTTTGTTTTGTCCCCTAGAGTGTGGGTGCTGAATTGCTCTGAATTGTTTTGTCAGAATTCCAGATCTTTTATAAGATATCTGTATGCAGCTAGACACTAACTTACATTTGTCCTGTTTTGACTATGTCTTCTGCATGTTGTTAAGTGACACATCTCCTCTAAAGTGCAGAAAATCTTAGATCTTTATCTCTGCTCCTGGGAACTTGCTATAAATATGCTTGTGCTATGTTGTCTTGAAGTTTTCTCATGTAATCTGCAGCCAAGACAATAGACAGTCAATATTCAGCATTTAAGCTGGGAAAAAAAGTCAAAATTCCTTGGTTAAGCAGTCCATAAGGTTAAAAAACTCAGAGATTCAATGTTAAAAAGTTTCCTTAAACTCTCTGGCTGTGGAAGGAATATGATAGCAGATGTATGTTGTCTGCATGCCATTAATTTTATATTTCCTTGCTTTCAAACATTTGTTTACTTAAGTAGAAACTTCCTCTTGAATGGCCAGGCTTTCCAGACTTAAAATTTGTGAGGTCTGTGAGTTTGTGTTTTATCTGTGCTGCAATATCCTTTTAAGGCCTTTTCCAAAGAGGTTAGTTTCATGTCTGTTAATAATTTTTCTTTGCGTGACTGAAGCTAAGAATCACCATTCCAATGCAGTGTGAAAAATGTGTCTATGTTTATTATTAACAACACTATCTTATGAGATAATCTTGTTAATAATGCAAGTCACACCAGTGCACAAGATTTTCTTCTTGAAAAACTTTATTTCCTCTGATGCTTTTTCATCTTATGGGACTACCTTGCAACTGTCACTTTATAAATTGCTGTTAAATTATGCAGAGGAGCTTGTAGACAGGTTTACTGAAAAGTAAATTTTGCTTAATAATCAGTTCTGTAACAGCTTTTATGAAAAACTGGCAAAACATACTTTGTGCATGTTAATGATGTCAAACAGAAAAACCCCCAAAGTTGTAGGTATAAAGGGGATCACACAGCTTGGGAGAATTAGGGGTCCTAATTCCTCCCCTGGTGTAGCACCCTGCATTTGCTTCTGCTGAATTCGAATGGGTTCCCTTCTGCCCATCTCTCCAACATCGCCAGGTCCTTCTGATGGGCTGCACAGCACTCAGGGGTGTTGCTCACTCCTCCCATCTTTGTGTTGTCAGTGAATCCGCTGAGGAGGCATCTGGACCTTCATCCCAGTCACTGATGAAGAAGTTAAACAACAGTGGCCCAGTAATGAGCCTTTGGGGAGCCCACTCATGACAGCCTCCAGACTGACTACCTGGTTATGACCTTCTGGGATCTGCTGTTCAGCCAGGTCACAATTCACCTCACTCCCCACTCATCCAACCCACACTTCCTGAGTTTGCCTATGAGGATGCTATGGAGACAGCGCTGAAGTTGAGGTAGATAATGTCCACAATTCTTCACTCATCCATCCAGGTGATTTTTTCATTCTACAAGGCAATCTGGTTGGCCAAGTATGATTTAACTCCAATGAATGTATGCTGACTACTCTTAATCACCTTCTTTTCATCCCCCTGGCTAAATCCCCATGGCCTCCAGAATGAGGCCACTGTCACCTCTGTCACCTTTCCAGGTATTGAGGTGAGGCTGACTGGAAGGTCAGCCTGGGTTCCTCTTCTTGCCTTTTCAAAGACTGGGGGGACATCTGCTTTTTCTTCTTTTTCTTATCAGGGAGAAAAAGGAGCTAGAGTTACTACAAAAGGAAAATTTAATCGAGGCTTTTTGAAAAACTGAGGTGAAAAAAACCCTAATTTGAGGTATGTATATTAGAGAAATAAGGAGGAATACCCTTTTTCCCTGGAAGCTGTGCAGCATGCAAGTAAGAAATGCTAGGTTCTCCAGGCAATGAAGATTTAGGGCTGTGGATATCCTTTCATCAAGAGTGTGCCAGCATTATACAGAGCAGCTCCAAATGAGATTGCCAAGGATAAAAGAGAATGATGCCTTGCTGTGCTCCATTCTAGTCTTTCTGAGAAGTTTGATATAACATGTGAATTTGTGCTTTCTTTGGCCAAGTGATTCATTCTCCACAGGAGAGACAGCAAAGGCACCTTTTGCTACTGGAATTCTTCTACATCTTTTAATTTTTCTTCATATTCATTTTGTTTCTACAAATCAATTCCTGTTTAATGATTAATTTATGGTAGTCACTTATCATCAAAAACAATATTCTGGGAAGAGAAGCCTTGGATGGGTCTTCCTAGCATGTCAGGTGTTACAATACATGCATTGGTTTCATTCCAGCACTTGGCTTCCATCTGAACACAACAGGAAGTAACCCTTCCAAATTTTCTTAAGCCAGTAATTCTTGCTAATGACAGAACTTCCTAATAGTGTTTCTGTAAATAGTCCAGCACCATTCAGTTTTGTTTCTCAGCAGTTACAGAAAACAATCGTAGCTTCTATAAAGATCAAGGTGAGTAATGGATATAACCAAAATCAACTATGCCCTGAACATGCTGCAATCAGTGTGAACACAACATAAAGATGATTTAACTGGGCTTATGGGCTTAACTATTAAACGGAAGGGTGAAAGAGGGAGAAAAGAAAGTGTTACATTAGAAAAACCAGCAAGTTATTTACAGACGAAATTAAAAAAAAAATTATAGTTAACCCACAACCTGTCTTTTTGAAAATGTGAGAGAATAAACATGGGAATAACTAGTAGAGGAGTAATACAGAAATAACAGAAAAGAAAGAGTTCATTGATCTCTATAATGACACTTTTCTCTCACAAAAACAAAACCAAACCAAACCAAAATACAAATCAAAACAACCACCACATACAAAAAAACCCAAAACCCACAAACAAACAAGCAAAAAACCAAAACAAAAACTCAAACACCAGACAAGTTTACTGACTGTGTATAAAACATACTTTCTTTTCAAAACATATTGTCAAAGAACAAGTTTTCATATATTATGTCAATCTTTTATCCTCCCCAGACACTCTTCTCTTTATGCTTAAATATTTCCAGCATTAAGAATCCCATTTCTTCCTCAATTCCTCTTACAGCCATGAGTTTTAAGAGAATATTTTACAATTGGTGGTAAGAAACTGGATCTCCTGTGTCATTTTGATTGTTTCATTAAGCTGTGGGAAATGCAAGTATTTTTCTTTTTTCCCCCCTACAGATTCTGTTAATGTTTCCTTTCGTAAAATCATAAAAAACCTTCCTGTGTTTGGAAGCTTCATTCTACTCAATATTGTTTGGAGAGAGAACCAAATCTCCACTTAGTAATGGAGAGAATGTTAACTAATACATACACAAGCCGTGCTTTGCCCTTAGGCAGAACATACCCTTCATTCACAGAAAGAATAGTCGTGAGACATAGCAAGCACATTTTGAGAAGAAACCTTTTACAGTCCCCCATAATAATCACTAGAACAAGTGTTCACAAAATGCTGTCTGTAAACTCACAATGCCTGAGCTAATTCTATCAATTTTTGCTTTTATATCTCTTAGAAAAACAGATTTCCACCTGAAAATGGGCCACACAGATCATCTAAACCAAGAAAATGTGGAAAAACAAGGCCGTGCCACTATGACTACATTTTTCCATCTTCACCATTAATTTAATTTACCAGGTGAATATTTTAAGACTCTTGATCATCTTTTATTACATGCTTATATTTAATCTCTTGTAGGGGAGAGTTGATATGGTTATGGTTTTTAGGAATCGACATTATTAATTAGAATTTATTAGCCTTTACAATTATGTATTTACAAGTACTACTTCCAATTAAACACAGTTCTTATGGGGATTCTGCATCCCCATGAATGAAAAGGCTTATCTAGACTCGTCTCTGAATAGATGTGGCCTGCTTAGGATGTATTGTGCCTTAAAGCCTGTATCATGCCGCTGTCTCTGATGCTGTCAGTTACTGACATGTCATTAAAGCACTGCTGTCACTTCCCAAAAACCTGGTCTTTAGGGCCTGTCTGACTGTATGTGTGTGCAAGAACAGTGGCTAGCACGTTGTGGGTGTCACTGGAATACAAATGACCGTGATTCTATTGTACGTAGCACTTATTTTGCTCAGTAACGCAAAATGTTGCATTTATCATTATGAGTGAGGCTACAGATGTTCTCCATAGTGAGCATGGCATGGTGAGGAGCCGTGCTGAGGGAGTCTAGCAGCTACCTAACATCTTGTTTTCAGCTGATCATAAAGGACTTTCCGGGGTTATAAATACCACAGGACGCATTGTGCAAATGGGAAAATTGAGGCAAAGAAGAAGTCAGTGTCAGACGAAGTCAAAAGAAAGTTTCCCTTGTTAGTGTAGTGCTGGAAAGAGCAGGAGAAAAATGGAAACTCTTTCAGAAATAATTTGTTTTAATTTAGATATTTTAAAATTTCTATATTTCAGCATCAACTATTAGGCCGTCCCTACTAGCAAGCTGTATTAAATTTGCTAATTTTTTTTTGGTATAAATTATAGTGCATTATTTTAAACTGTATTGTAAGCATACTTTTTTATGCAGCGGATACATAAGACTCAAAATGACCCCTTATTTTTCTTGTGCAAATCTTGTTGTTCATTTTAGAAAACAAAATGGAGAAAAGATATCCCTTATTCCTACAATAATTTTAATGTGAAGGATTTTCAGAATTTAGAAGTACTGAAAGAAATGCGTTCTTTACTGGTTTTCCTCAATGTCGTAAATTTTCACTCTTTTTTATTATTATTTAGAAATTTTATATAAACACCGTTATTTCTGTTGCTTTCTTCTACTTGTGACATATATTTGCTATCAGTTTGGCTGCCCTCAGTTCAATAAATGCAAACCTATGCCTCAATTAGGGCAATTAGGAGAGGTGTTTTAAATACATTCTTAGCTTAAAGCACATGTAGGTGGTTTATAGAATATAAAATAGTGTTGCAGACTTGGGGTTTATGTGTAGAGTTGCCTCCTGCCCTGAAAAAAAACCTCATTGTAGTTTTTTCTTTCAAATTCCTTCTTTAAATATATTCCAGCACTACTCAAATTATTGAAATTATCAATTTATTATATTCACAGATTAAAGTTGTGTCTGTGAGTGCCTTTACAAGTTATTTCTAAAGAAACACCATAGCTATAGTCTTTTGGTCCAGACATGAGGAATTTATATTTAGCAGTATCATAAAAGCATTTCCATCTGATATAAATGAAACCAGAAAAATTGTGTTTCTACTATTTTTAGTTGTCTATGACTGCTTGAACATTTTCAATGCATCCTCCTTATGTATGTTATAACTTTATCTTTCCTTCCAAAATATTCTGTGCTCATTAAGTCATTAAGTATTCTTTTTAAGACAAAATAGTCTGCTGCTTTATTTCTTGGAATGAAATAATCTACCTGATATGAAATGTTATCTTATTGTATATATCTTACCTGTTCATTCTTTGCATGGTGGCACTATTATGCAAATGATGTTGGGTGACAGGGTGTGGGATGGAGAAGGAAAAGAAGTTGTTACTTATTTTTTCTATTGCTTTGAAAAAAAGATAAGTCTGATTTTAATCATCATGTCTTAAAAATACATTACACTGACTGGGTTACCACTGATATCCTATTCCAAAGCCTATTAGAATCCTGTAAGAACCTGTACAGTAACTTTAATAGCTATTGATTAAACCTCAGGTAGACAGTGTTTTACAGAACTATTTGTGTTTGCTATTCTGAAAACATATTCCTTCTTTTACTCTCCCCAAACTGTTTATTACCTTAGAAATAGCACGTGATTAGTATATTTAAGACTGCTATTTGAATTGCCCTTTTGTACATTTATAGGTCACAAGAAATACGTCAATTATTGACATGTAGGTTGCTCTGTGGCTGCATATTTTGGATATTCCTACGCGAATTCCTGTAAATCACCATATGTCCTTTCACGTGCAATATTCAGCAAATGGAAAAAATAATCTTGAAGTAAACAATAACCTCCAGACTGCACATGAGAATAATCAAATGGTGTCTACATGAACATGTGCAGAAACAAACATGCAAGTATATCTTGCAGGTTGGAGCCCTTATTGGGGTTCAAGATTACAGAGCCTGATAGGTTGCAAGCATAAAAATGGAGCTCTGCCAATAATCTCTCTGATGAGCTGCTGGACAGCTTGGTGATCTAGAAACTCCTGATAACATTTGGTCATTTCATCACTTCTCTGTGAGCATTTATTTCTGAGAAATTCTGTTTCCCATTTCTTACCATCACTGAACAAAATACTGTTTCTGATAATTAATTCTACAAAATAATTTTTTCCTCCTTTATTCCAAATTCACATTGTTTTGCTATAGTAGAACACTTGACTTGGCTGAAAGATAGTGTGTTTTTCTGCATACATGAAATCCTTACTTTGGAGTCCAAGCCCTAAAGCATGGTTATTTCAGCAGAAAACAGATGATAATCTACCTATGGGAACCAGGACTGTATTTAACTTTCGGAAGAGTCTAAGACATTTGGTATCTTAAACAATAACATTAATAAGGACAAGAAATCAAGTTTAGTATAATTTGGGAGATTTTTATGTTGCAAAGCTTGTTTATTCCTTGTTTGTCTCACTCTGAGTGAAAGGAAGTGGCTTTGCAAGCAGAAGGATACATTAAACAATTCCCATAGATTCTAAAGACTCTCCCAAACAGTCCAAGGCAATTTTTCTGCAGAACATGTAGCACGTTCTATAGCCTTGCTGATGAGCTGTGAAAGGAAAATTCTGACCTAAATGTGGTCTTTCTGAAATGCATTTTGAAAAAAGAAATAACTGCATCATTGAGTTAGATATCCTGTGCACCAAAACTCATGTTGGCACTGGCATTATTTTGGCATCACTAGTGCCAAAGACTTTTGTTACCCAAGCTTGCCCTTGTCTATATATCCTGCTCTGAAGGTTCATGCCTTGCCCTTTGCCTTGTGAAATGCAACTGCCCACAGTCCCTTGTTGAGGACCAAATCCACAGATGAGTTCAAACACCTTATTTAACATTTTTTGTGGTTTGGATTTTAAAGCATCATCTGTTTTCCCATTACTAAGAATAGCATTATTTTTGCCAGCAGCAGGACCACAATGACTTTTACACTAATTCCTGTTTAAGTCTTGTTGCTGTTTAAGCACTTTGCTGATGCTATTTAGTAGTTACAGATCTCTGTTTTCTAAAATGTTCCAGGAGTACAATGGGTCATATCTCTAAAAAAAACACACAAAAAGGAATCTGCATGAGTTATGTATACTTTATTGCTCTGTGTACCTCCCTAAGTGTTTTTACTTTATAAAACAATTATATATGGAACTGTACAACTAAATCTCAAGTATTATAGCTTAAATCAAAAGAAAACAATTTCTGAGAGGACAAAACAGTCAGACAACCCATGTCCCAAAATAAATGACCCAGAAACAACTCCAAAACCACCAATGCAGCAGCATCTGGAAACCTGTGAAGAGCCAGATGCTGCTGCAAAAATATCTTCCACAGTTTGACATTTGGTGCTGTGACTGACATCCAAACTACTGTTGTAAATATAAGGGAACTTACCACCAGTCTACTGGTGCTCCTCTTTTAGAAGAGAAAAACACTATATAACATGATTTAAGACTTCCAAGTAGTTCATGAGTAGAGGAATGACAGGCAAAATGAACATCTGCAAACAAAAAACCCAATAATTAAAGCATCTTGATGTATACTTCCACATTTCCAGTAATTTTAACATAGATGAACTCCCACAGAAACTCCAGATCTGACCCTAAGACTTGGCATTAATTCTTAGATTTTCTCTAAAGTGCTGTAACAGCATTTAAACTACACTTGTCAAATTTCAGAAGACCTTGGAAAATGGACATTGTTTATTGCTATATGTTTACTGAATCTGGAAATTTACTTACAGTAAAAGTCACTGTTTAAAAAAGACTTTTTTCTCAGCTGACAATATTTGTATCACTGGTAATGATTTTTAAATAATCTTTCTAATTTCACTTTGTTCCCTTGGAAATACTTGCTTTCCCTTACCCAGAAGCAGATCTCTTACTGAGGCCTTCTGAATGATCTACTTTAATTTTTCCCACTCTCCTTTCTCCTTTTCTATGAGTTTTTGTTCTCTTATAGTCACCAAAACCACTCATCAAGCAGAGAAGAAAGAAACTGACCTTGTTCATACATTGCAAGCAGGGGTTTTGGTAGAAGAGGCTCAGAGTAGGATGAGAAAAAGCAGGCTAAGATGAGTAGGATGAGATAAGCAAGATAACAGCTGATGTTTTTCTATTAAAAAAAAGCAATGAGCATGTCTACAGGAACATTGAGCCAATCTTTCCTGAACTAATTTGAACTAAGATTTAAAATTAATTTATAATTTTCTACTTGTTTACAAAATTGCTATGAGCTAAGTAGCCTTGGAAGCCCCTGTGTTTGCTCCATCACCCAACAACAACTATGAAATAACTAAAATGGTTTAGAAAAAAAATTACAAGAAGTCACATAGTCCTGCCTTTGTTCCTGGCAAAAACGTTGCAAACACACAGTTCCTGTGGCTCAGCCAAATTGCTCTAACTGGTTAAGCTACAAGAAATTCCACAAATGTGTGAGCACCTCGGCTAGCTGGTGTGTGCTGTACAGACACTCACAAGGAGAGGAAAGTCAGGCCAATCCTTACTGTAGGCATATCAGGAAATCACATTGGCAGATGCTTTACTCTCTGTTAATTCCCAGTTTCTTTAAACCTTTTTAGCCTTGAGCACAAGCTCAACATATTCTGAGTGGTGTCCTGAATTGTTAGGGGCCACTTGTTATTTTAGCAGGAGGAGGACTGGCAATTTACTGTATTTCTAGGTAGCAAGGGCTGTACTGAGACTGAGGCTTACTTCATCAAGCTCAATTGTCTTGCTGTTACTTTGTATTTTCCCATCTGTTAGCAGCCACCTGTTATATCTCATACTGATTCCTGATTAGGGCTTCTTCACACCACTGAAATAAAAAATAAATGGCAGTCAAAATAAGAGCAATGAGTTTTTTAGAATGCAATGAATAAGTGCATTATGCCTGCATTCATTTTCTGAGTCAAAAACTGAACAGAACCAAACCAGACCACAGATTTGAGAGACTTTTTGATTTTTTTCCCCCAGACCAAGAGGTGTTGACTGCCTTACATATTTCTTCCTCAGAGCTGATTCTGCTTGGTAAAAATAATGCTAAGATCTTCAAAACTGGCTAATGATCTTTAGTTTCCCAGCTGAGATCTTTTAGAGAGACTTAAATGTGCTTTGGAAGAGAAGAAAAAAGACCCTATAAAAATCTGAAATCACTAATCTTTTTTTGGATAATCTTGGTCAAAGAAAACACCCAAAGTAGCAAAAGTCTTAATTAAATGGTTTGGTTTTTAAGCAAAACCCAAATGTTTTCACTGATGAAATGAAAAACAAAATGTTTTCAGACATTCCTTGGACACTAAGATATGAGGAAAAAAATTGGAACTGACCTCATAAACCCAGTTTATGTGGTTGCTTTAATCCAGGGATTGAAACCGAAAAAATTACCCGCCTCTGCACTTTCTACAATGTGCTGTGACTTAAATGCATAGTTGAGATATAAGTTTCCCTACCAAATTCTCAGAAAAAATGCAACAGTGCCAAGAACAACTCCCCATCTCCTGTCTGAACCACAGAAACACATTAGAAGTTTTACTCTGCTTTATTGCTTACATTTTTGGCATTTTTCCTTTTTGTTAAAAATTAAATTTGTTTATTATTTGACTGTACACTCATTTTTGCTTTATTTTTTTCCAATTTTCTTATGACTGAAGTAAACACACCGAAATAGAACCACAATGAACATTTTTATAAGTACTGTAAATGCACCCTGTGATTCTTTCCTATCTGTAATTTGGAAAACTCCAAGTGGTAAAAAAGAAAGAATGCCCAGGTTGAAAATGTGATGGAAATTGGATTACTTCAAATTAATTCAGTACAATGCCCAGCATGGCTAACCTAGAGGTGAAAACTAACCTGAAGGTGAAAATAGTGGTAACTGAGGCTGCTAGTATGGGAACATGCAGAATGGTTCAAGGCCTGGGGAAAAGGGGATATTTTGGCCAGTGTGGTGCGGATTCAATTTCAGAATTTTAAAATTCCGTAATGATCACTCGAAGGGCATGAATCTCCTGTCTGAACAGATGTTCAGCAGCCACCTACTAGGGAACAGGTCTCCTTCCCTAAGACTCTGCACTCCACATCTGCTCCAGTTGTTTGTCCCCACCTGGCAGCTTTCATAGCACTTTGGGTATTCCCATTACACACCTTCGTGCACAAACTTCCCTGCCACCAGCATCTGGAAAGTCCAAATGCACTGGCTTTGAGTGTGGCTTGGAAAAGGGTTTGCTTTGTGGAAGCTTTAACCATGGCAACTGACTGCAAGGCCAGGTTTTTTCTCCCACTTGCACCACAGTCTTTGTTCACGTCGGCAGAATGCAAAGTGCATGCAAGGACCCACTGATTACTTCCTAGTTACTGCATCTAAACCCTGAAATTTGCTATGGCAGCAAATCTATTGCACCTAGCAGTAAAAACCTTGCCATCCCAGGCACATTTCATCTAAATAGTATGATTAAAGTCTTCATTCCACCTTAATGTGGAGGAAAAAGCATATAGCTTTTGTTGTTGAGCATGGAGTCATAATATGTAATGGAAAAGCCAAGACTTTTTTATTATCCTATTCCCAGCTGCCTATATGAAGTGCACACGACATCATCATACTTATAATTTATGTATTCCCATTTGTCTTCAAGACAGCTACAGACTAAAAAGTTATTGCTCTCTCTATATATTCCCGCTGGACTGTGTAATCCAAGGCATTTATCTCAATATCATTTTGCAAATTCAGATTCAAACAGGTAAATAATACCCATCTCTCACATCAGCTCTACTTGTCTTATTATCTTTTCTAGTATATTACTTTATCAAGAAACCCACTGCTACATAGGGTGGGTGAAACTGCTACATAGATAGATGGATACGGAAATTTAATCAGTGATCCTTCATTCATAATATTCATCTGCAAATTAGAACAGTCAGATAAAAGTTGAATTTAGCCAAACCAATCTGGCTTGAAAACTAGCCTGGCAACACTGTGGGAACCAATGTATTTTGCAGTACTTCTGACACAGTCCCTGCCAAAATCTTGTAGTTCATGAAAAATGAAAAAAAAAAAACAAACCCAACCAAATATCTTGAATGTGAGGAAATGTTCAAGTAATTTCTTATTATATCCAGATGGGATTGCTATTCCCTGGTCACTGTCAGTGAACAATAAAAACACAGTGTAACTAGATGAGTGTAAATGAAAATACTATTATTCGGGGAGCCAGATTTTCAATTCCTCATAGAGAATCAGCTGAGTTTTATTGAAAAAAAAAAAAAACTGTAAAACCTGAATTTCCTTTAGGGTCCTGAGTTCTGGCTACTAGAACTTATACTGAAAGTCAAATTGGGCTGTGAGGTCCAGTTTGCCCATCCCCATGCAGTAAATACAGACCATGCAGCTGCCTTCTGGGAAGACATCCCAACTACCTGCCATTCACCCCTCTAGCAGGATCTTGTATTTAACTATGACCAAGTGTTTTCATTCTTCTTCTCCTTTTGTGTTTCTGAATTTGTTGGTTTATTTGTTCCACAGGATGTTCACAGATTTTCCATTCTGTGGACAGATGGCTTGAAATGACTCAACAAGACCACTTATATGACAATATCATGTTATATAGGTTCATGAATACCTTTCCCCATCTACCAGTTTTACTAATCTACTTATTGAAAAATTCAGCATTCATTAAAGCAGTAGAGAATATAATTTAACTATGGAGAAAAGAGAACAGTCTGAGATGTTCCAAAAACCTGAGGCTAATACATCAGAATGATTTTGAAATTGGTTGTAGTCTAGCTGGTATCTTTGGAGAAAAAAAAAATCTCAATGACAAACAGATCATGTTTCCTAAGAATGTTACTAATGATTAACACAGAATTCAAACCCCTCAATTGCACTTACACACTGAAAGTTAGTACAATACAGCAATCAATAAAATAATATTAAAGAAGAAACAAAAAAAAATTCCAGAAGGTTGAGCGGTGAGGAACAGAATGAGAAAAAGGACAGGTACAAGTCAATAGGAATCTAAGTTACAGCAGGTAGAATACAAGACTTTAAAAAATGAATGAAAAAAATCCAGAAAAGTACCAAGAGAGTTTTACAACATTTTAATATTCCATAAGAGGCCTCAGAGATAATGGGGTAATGTGCAGGATGGCGTGCCTAAGGGATGTGGGGACCTTGTTAAGCAACAAGGTTATTTTTTTATGTCAGTTTTCAGTGAAAGGTGATGAGCCATTAGCAAATCCTTTAGCTATTTTTTTGCAAATATTTAGAGTGAGGGTTCGCCAGATATGAGGAGATGGCATGGGAACAGTATGCTTACAACTGTTTTGTTAAATAGGCTGATGCTTCAGGGATGATGAGAACAAGGCTGACTCTGAATTCTTCCTGCCTTATTTTACATTGTGATTATCAGCAAGAGTCTGTGTATTCCAAGCTGTCATACACATATTGTTATAGTTGCTCTGTGGTAGGATGTCCTCTGACTAAGAATGTTTCCAGATAACATTTTTCAGGTCACCTTTTTTATCTGATCATATAAATTCCTGAGGGTTTCTTTCCATTAAATATTCCTGATGTGTCACTTATCCTCTTGAAATAAAAATAGAAACAGGAAATGCCTCAATTCTGGTGAATTAATTGCCCATTACTGACTTTTATTTTTCAAAGATTTTCTGAGTTTGGGTTGGGTTTTGGTTTCCAGAATTTACATTTGCATGAACATGGTAGTTTAGGTCCTAGAGGTTCAGTGATTTAATAACTGAGCTCTCTATGAGCAGTTAAATTAGCCTTAATATTACCATGTGAAGACACCACTTCACCCTCAGCATTCGTGTTGTCATTTTTGCAATATTTACATTTTTGTAACTTTTGTTGTATTTACTTGTCATTTTTGGAGTATTTACATTTTTTTCCTTCAGTTCTTTGCATACTGTGCTAAGATGATTTTCAGCAGTTCACACACATACTTGCTTTCCCAGTGCGAGTAACGTCTTTTGGGGTCAGTTGTCATGCTGGATCAATATTAGAAATAATTGTGTTTAAAAAGTCATTTATACCAGAATTTAAACATACAAAGACAGGAATAAACAACATGTAACTGAAAGATGCACGTAGGTACATTTGTCAAATATGTCTGCACTGCATCATTCACTCAAGAGTCGTCTTAATTTAATTCTGCAAGTTGCAGCACTGGATGGAAAGCCTTGACCTCCAACACCAGTTGGTACTCCTTCCCTACATTCTTGGATATTTTTATATCCAAGAGTGCTGTGCACTCTCTTTAGGACAGGAAATTTATAGTGAGTGACTTTGCTGTTACACATTAACAGAAATATAATACAATGAATAATATTGCTAAAACAATGTGCAGTGAGTTATTGCAATAAGTCACCACTCCTTAATATCCATCTGAAAGTCCTGAGCCTTGCTATGCTCTGAAAATACTCTGAACAAGTGCTGTGTCAGAAGGTGAGAATCCCACTTCAATGCACAAATCTCTGAAAAACTGATGAATAGAATAGAATAGAATAGAATAGAATAGAATAGAATAGAATAGAATAGAATAGAATTAACTGATTAGTTTTCTTTATAGTAAGGTAATAATTGAGGAAATTTTTTCTTCAATAGAAACCTTACAGAACAATACAAGATGTATAAAACCTGCAAATAAAAATTATTTCTTTCCAATGAGCTCTTCTGAGGAAATAAAAATTACAGTAGATATTTAGAATAAGTAGTTATAGTGTGTTAAGATATTTAAAGTTCTCTTTTGTAAAAATCACTCAGAGATCTGTTTCTAGCTCATTTTCACAAAAAGGAGAGATAAAAGCTGTGTATTAAAAGCATTGACGTTTGTGAAGAATGTGGCATTATACTGCCAATTATCAATGTAAAAAGATATAAGGGAACCAATTGGGCAGCAATAAGGACAAGATTGTATGTAATTAAGTATGTCTATGCAAGAATTTGAGATCATGAAGCAGCAAAAATTATAGCTGAATAACAATATTTAGCAGAAGAAGGACTGAAAAATTCAGAGTATTTTGATAAATTAATTGGAGTAATTACAGAGGATCAAATTAACATCAACACTGTTCATTAGAAGGAAACAATGAGCTGCACAGATGTGAATAAAGCCTTAATTAAATTAAATTTCACTACATTTAAAATTAGCAAAGTAAAAATTTTTTTTGGACAGTGAGGTGAGATATTGTATTAATAAACTGACTCAGAGAAAAACAGAACAAAGAGGGAAAAAGGCAAAAAAATCAAATTAATGGGAAATTTGAAAATAACAATCTTAAGTAATCCTGAAAAGATAACTTAGAAAGAACAATATATATATATAAATTAAACATATTAGATTTGTTAAAAGAGTGCCATGTGAAGAAATATTTATCAAGAATAATAAACTAATAAAGTGGAGTTGTTAATCATAGAAGCATAGAATGCTATGGGTTTAAAAAAGAACCTTAAAGATCACCTTGCTCCAACTTCCCTACTACGGGAACACCTTTTATTTAGACTATGTTGCTCAAAGCCCCATCCCAACTGGCCTTTAACACCTCCAGGAATGGGGAACCCACAGCTTCTCTGGTGAACCAGAGAATTCTTCACCCTCACAGTGAAGAATTTCTTCCTGGTATCTGATATAAACCTGCTCTCTGTCAGTTTAAAGCCATTCTCCCTTGTGTTGGCACTACTTCCTGGTAAAAGGTCCCTCTCCCTCTTTTTTGTAGGTCTCTTTTAGGTACTTAAAGGCAGCAAAAATGTCTTCCCAGAGCCTTCTCTGCTGCAGGCTGAACAATGGAAGATCTATTGTATGGCTCAGTTTTACTTCCTATCTTTCACTCCTTTAAAAGAAAATGTCTAATAGAATAAAACTTGTAGATATTTTGGTCTAAATGATCAAATTAACTACATTTTTCTACTGCATTTTATATATGAATGTAGATTTAACAGTCGTTTATTGAGACAAATTGTTTACAATTAAAAATACCCCTTTTCTGAGGGGTATTGTATATATTTCTGTATACAGTGAAAATAAATACATTAGGAATCAATTCTGCTGTTTATGTAAAAAACAGAGTGATAAATATCTTAGATTGGAAAAATTGTAATCAAATAAAATGCTGAATAAATCTATATTATGCTATGTGAAGTATGACTCTAGGAGGAGCGTAAGAGACCAGCATGATAATTTGACTAGGATAATATTTATATTTCCCTAATGACAAAGTGGAAGAATACAGTCAATTAAAGGTGTGCCTTTAAGCAAGAGATTAGACAGATTTTTGTATTTGCTGCATTTAAGGCAATTGAGGAAATAGCTCTTTCTGTGCCAAATCCTTTAAAACGTGGATTAGTTTCAGAATTAATGGAATTAGTTCTTTTCAAAAGTGTTCAGATACAACTTATGTCCTTGATTTGGTGAGTTTATCAAATTCTGTAATACTTAGTAAGCTCCACTTAGTTTTGAGTCAAAACAACACAAAATTAAATGGCCATACAACTTTGATTTTAAAATGATAAATACTTTCATGGGTTGCTTAGACCTTCACAAGTGTTTGTATTACCCTAGCCCGAATGTCAAGTTGATAATAGACCTGGATTTATTGCAAATATTTCAGACAATTTACACAATCAAAATTAAAAGCTTTTCAGATTTTCCAATCACAGAATTTATTTTCAACAAGTTGTTGTTTAACTTTAGCATTTTACAATGCTTAACAGTGTTTAATGTATGAAGAAACATCAGTAACAGATCTGAGGGGGATCTGACTGTGCCTGCTCCTGATAAAAGGAGGAAAGGGAGCATCCCCTCTGCCCCAGCTCTGCTGTATCTGGCCAGTGACCAGGCAGCCCCAGTGGAGTGGTGACAGCTCCTGCCTGCCCGCCTGGCGTCTCCTGTCACCCTTGTCCCTGGAACATAAATAATAAATAATAATAAATATTAATAATTAATAATAAATAATAATATTAATAATAATATTAATAATTAATAATAAATAATAATAAATATAATAATAATAAATAATAAATAAATAAACATGATGGTGAGTTCTACCTAAGTAAACCCAGGAGGAAGTTTACTTAAGCTCTTCCTAAGTGGCTACAATAGGCCAGTATCCAGCACTTGATCAACAAGTATGTATTTATCCAGGCATATGCTTTACAATTAACTTTAAAGCATTGGTTTTAAAAGACCAAACCAAAAAAACCCCTCAGATATCGGGCAAATAATTTTAAAATTAATTTTACATAGATCATTCCTTTGCAGTTAGAACTTTTTTTTCATTTCTTGTTTCCTTTTTTGTGCTTTTTCTCCTTAATTTGTTTTCCTTTCTTTTTTTTTTTTTTTCCTCTTTTAACTTTTCTTTAAATTTTTTTCATTACTCTGTACTTTTAATCAGGAATTCATATTTTGTCACTATGCTAGGATAATCCATCACAATTTTTCAATAATCTATTTTAACTTTGCTATAAATACAAAATTCATTAATATGACACTATGAATGAGTCTAAGTCCACAAAAACTGGACTGAAAACTTCAGCAGTATTACACAAGGTTATACATTTTCATTAAAGACAACAAGAGAAGAGTTATAACATAACTGTACTAAATGCATTGCAGACAATCAAATAAGAATAGACATATGTTTGCCTCATGTTGTAAGTTAGGTAAATCATTTTGTTGACCTTCCTATACAAAATCTGTTTTAATTTTTTATCTGCTAATTTTTTTTTAAGAGAAATATTTATTTTTAGAAAAGCTTGTTTGAAATCAATAACTAATTATCTGTAAAAGAAATTTGTTTTGAATGAACCCCAACAGATGTGGCTTGTTTTATCATATTCAGTTTCAATTTTCTCTACTGCAAGTCATAACAGAATGAAATGCCTACAGATTGACTTTGCCAGGTGTAACTATGTAAACAAATGGCATCACAAAATAGCACTCTAACCTTAAAAAAAAAAAAAAGAGAAACCAACAAAAAAAGGCAGCATAAATACTTAGATTAGATAGATCCTTAAAGGGTTTTGTGCGGTTCTTATGCTAGGAGTTTCTGATTAAAATAATAACATGACTGCAACACTTATGGCAGAACTAAGTTGAACAGAGTCTTAAAAGCCTCACAAGATAAATGCAGGGTTTGGTGACTATACTTTCTCCTTTACTGATCAAATCAGGTAAAGGTCTATAAAGAGTTTGGTACCAGAGTAGACCACAGATTTATCCCAAAAAAGAAAATCAAATATTAGTGCTGTCAGTGAGAATGAGTGTGTGCTGCAGTTTTTGTAAGTATCTCCAACAGCCACCAAGGATTTAATCCTTTTTATCAGTGTTCGCCAAATCCTCTGACTTTTGTTGCACATACAGGAAATTAAAAAGATAAAACTGAAACTAATAAGAGAGCAAAGTATGACCACCTTCTATGAGCAATATGCTCAGTCTTGTCATTCAACAGCCAACAACAGTGGGTAAGTATTTTTTATGAGATCTGGACTTCTGGGATTTAAGACACTCATTTCTAAATAAAGTAAATTATATGGGAAAATTCTTTAAGCGTCTTATTAGAGGATAAAAACTGTGAGAAATTCACTGAGCATAAAAAAGCCATCTAAATAAGATTAAATCACACCTTAACACCATCTTTTGGGATTTTTTTTATTTTTCCCACCAAGGGAATCCTAGACATAGCAAGTCAGAATGACCCAACAGTTTGAGTAGCCCAAAACACTGTAGCTAAATGTTGTTTGATTTTTATGTTTGAGTTACATTTAGCAAAGAAAATATTCAGCATATTCACCCACTTTGTGGCTAACATGGCAAATGAGAGGGAAATGTTGCTAAAATGTTTCTAAAAATTCAAGCTCTCCACAAACAAGTTGTCATTCCTAAGATTAAACTATTCTTTTCTATTTCTAGCAGTTTTAGTGCCAAGAAATGGTACTGCATCCAACTAGTGTCTATGAAAGTGCCTACTAACATTTTCACAGAATTCATCAGAATAAACTAGATAAGAAAGAAGTGAGCTTATTGCTATCACCTTTAGATAATATTCAGCCTTGACTCAATTTATCAGCATTGGTTACCACTTAATTTACATTTGGACCCACAGGATTGAGGTGACAAATTTCCAAGAGCCCAGAAAAATATCTTCCAGTGAAGGCAGTCCCATGCACTTCAATTCCTGCTGTCCCTGGTGGGTCTGAACAAAGGCTGATTTAGATGAACCGGAGAATATTCACTGCAAAAATAAGGAAACATTACTGTTTGTCATTCCACCCTTGTTTTATTGTCTGAACATAACTAAATGTAGAAGCAAACACGTGTTTTGCAGACAAGCTATTTTTGACTGGTTTCTCCAAATTTAAAATTCAAGCTGTGGGTCAAGCCAGACACCAATGTATTGCTCCACAAGATGCATCATTTTCCTAGATGCACAGGAAGAAAGCTAGGGTTCAAAGCATGAGATTGGGACATATCTTTATTAATTTAACTACTATGCAATTAAGCAGCAATAGCTTGTACAGTATAGGTCATGAATTCTTGTGTAACTATTTCCACAACCTGCTGCAGTCACATGAAATTCTGTCACCCTATAACTGAACCCCAGACCTGTTGCTTCCTTGTCCATTTCTTCCTCAGCATTCTGATATGGGCAGAGGAGAGAGGAAAAAGGATTTTCTTGCCATTCTACGTACCAAGAGCCACAAGAGCATCCTTTCTTTCCTTTAGGGGCTGTTTCCAACTAAGCCTGTTCTAGCAATTTCACATTGTCAGGTAAAAAGACATGGAACAAGTGCAAATTGCACACCTTCTACTCGTAAAGTGGCAGCTTCTGAAGCTGCAACTCCTGTCTGGAAAAATGGGTTCAGGCAGCTTAAAGAAGGCTGCCCATTGGTGTGTGAAATAAGGTCCTTCCTTCTGCCAGGGAGAAGCAATTAATGAAGACCAGAAGAGATCCAAAGACTTATGTTGTGGCAGAAAAGAGAGTATAAAAGTGCATGAAGTTGGGAAAAGGCAGCTTATGCATTCACTCTCTCTTTCATGCAGGAAATGAGACATCCCAGCACAAAAGCATCCATTTCAGTAGGAATTAAAATTATAGATATTATAAAAATAACTGTTGCCATAATCTTTCCCATAATAAGACATGAAACACTGTTGTAACATCATATGAAATTAAAATTATAATACAAGTAAATTTCAGACCATTCATAGCTGCAAAGCAATTAAAACTGAGTGACAGGTGCATTGACAGTAAAAGATGCAGTTTGTGTTCATGATCCAGTGTAACTATTCAACCAAATTAAAATCTATTGTTTTATTTGACCTTCTCCTATTTATTTGTAAAAAATAAAATTAATATTTCTCACATTGGTAAAGTCTTTTTATTTTGTTCTTGTCCTGGGAAAAGTAATAATGAATAGACTACTTACCTTTTGGGCAGTGGTAATGAAAGGCTGACTTGTGCCCACCCATTTCTGTGACCCAGAACTGCAGAATGCTTGCTGATATATTAGGTCTAATTTTTATCTCAATATTGTCAAATTAAAACTGGAGTAAGTATGTTTTTATAATTTAAGACTTGCTCCAAAGCATAATATAAAGGAAATGAGTACCTCAATTGATGTCATTAGGCTTGCTCCAAAACATAATATAAGGGAAAAGAGGGTTTTAATTGATGTCATTCACCTTAGGATCAAATCCAATGAACAAACTACAGTTTTCACCTCAAGCATATAATTATTCATATCTATAGCTTAGATAACATCAGAAAAATATTATGGTTGCAGTTTATTCAGCTTGAGCTATTATTGATTGCAGTAACTGGTGATTTACCAAAACTGTCTAAGCTTTTCTTGACATAGTCCAGGAAATATACTAAAGTGGCCAGCCTGTGTTTCTTCAAAAGAGTGCCAATTATTCCTTAATATTAATATTATGGAAAGTTGTAAAGAATGAAGTGAATACTTCAGATTTGAATTATAATGTGAATGATATTCCTAGATTATTCCTTATTGTCACATTCAGAGGAAAGATGTTTACACAGAATTGAAACTATGGCATCAATTCATCATAGTCTAAAATGAAAATTGAATATGATCTGACAGGGAATTGAAGAGGTAGGTTGGAATATTTGCTCCCCAGAAGACAAGAAATAGATTGAGAATAAAGGCATCCTTTCTCTCCAAGTGCAGAGTTGAACCATAAATCTGAGAAAGAATGTCATTATGTCTTATTAGTACTCCTTTGTTCTTAAAAATGAGATTTAGATGATGCATTGAAGTTAGCACAGGTTTCTATTGAGCTGTCCCATTATCTCATGAATATGTCATTGCAGTATAGAAAGGAATATATCTAATTTGCCTGAGAAAGGAAAGGGTTGATCATTCCCAAGTGAGGACAAGAGAGAATGATGGAGCTGATAATAACCAACTAAGTATGTCCTAAGAAATGGCATACTCCTAATTTGAGAATACATTAATTTTGGATACTTCCACTGTCTGGTATTTGCCCATTAATTTTAAGGCACTTGCCCAGTGCCTTAAATTTGTGCTGTTTAAATATATTTTAGTTTTATAGCAATTAAATTGCTACATCCAGCTGTCTATTTATTAGCTATAATGATGGAGTGTTGTGAATTAATAGGTATTTTTCTAAAGCTATGTCCTGATTATGACCAGACAGAGTTAATTTTTGCAGAAATCAAGATGGGGGCCTAACTAGGACCTGGAGGTTTTCTGTGCAAAACCAGAAAACCTCCTTTCCAGGGGCAGGGGAAAAGGAGTCTCTTTTGGGAAGAAGGGGCTTCTTCCAGTGTGGGCTCCTTCCTCCTCCAAACGTGTCGGAGGGAGGAGCTGGGTAACCCAGGCTCAGAGCTGGAGAGAGAAGCTGGGGTAAAGTGTCTGCAGTTGGATGGGGTCAGGTCAAGCTCCACAGTGAGCATTTTGCATGTCAATCACTCTGTCTTTTGTACACTCTTTAATGAATATTGCTGCTCTTACTGTTCGCTTTCTTATTTCTGTTTCCAGTAAATTCTTCTTATTTTAATCCATGACCTTCACTTTTTGTGCCCCAAATTCTCCTCTGCAGTCTGCCACAGGGGAGGGGGAGTGAGAAAGCAGAACATGGTTTGTAGAGTCTCAGTGGGAACACTGAACTGGAGAGTGCCACTCCTAAACCATCTCAAGCTGTGAGGTCATTGTCACATCTCAACACACAGTGACTTTCAAAAAGGGGAAAAGCCTCTTTTTTACCCCTCTACAGTGGCTCTGTTCAGAGAAATAAGTTCTCGTGCATTTTGATAGGTGAGACAGTGAAATTGTGGTTTTCATTTACACCTGTTGGAAAGTCAGACTTGTACCAATAATATTAACAGTCTACAAAAAAACTGTTAGAGGGGATGCAAAGACTTTAAGCACTATTAATGTGTTCATTCACTTTCTTTATCAGTTTCCCACACTTCTAAGTGTCAAAGCCAACTATTTCATGTGCATTACACTGGTGGCAGAACCTTTGAAGAGTAGCTGACTGCATCTCAGTCCATCTAAGAGACAGATGAATTACAGTTAGAGACTAGAAAGAGTAGTAATACTACCAAAACCAGTTGAGGGCATCTACTACAGAGCAAACAGTTTTCACTCAGTCCTGTTGAAAGAGTTATCAGACCTCAACTAAATTAAATAATTAATCATCAATGTCTTCATTTATTGTCCATTATCAAGACCTTAAGGAATATTATTCTCCCTGAAGTCAGGTTTTCTCCTGAGTCTACTTGCTAAAAAGAAAGTTGACCCAGACTCTTCCAGAGGAAATTTCTCCTGATAGCTCTTTCTGGCTTTTGTTCATTTCCTGGATGTAGAGCTGCTTGGAAAGACATGGAAAGGAGCTTCAGTACTATGTAGGGTATTGTAGACAAAGGGTTAGTTCTCACACAGTAAATATCACACATGCCAAATGTTAAATTCAACTGACACATAAAATATTTCCAGCATATCGTGGTACTCTAGACATGTGAGTATGCTAGCCTTGTCTGCATTATGCATTCAGATGGATGGAGATTAGAGACAAAGAGATTTTCTAATATAAGTCAACACAAAATTTCTGGCTTGAAAGATGTTCAAGGGAAGCTCTGTAAATGTAGGTTTATGTAGCAAAGGAAACTGGAAAGCATAGCTCTTTGGGAAGATCCTCACATTTCACTTCAGCTAGAAAGTTATTTAGAAACAGGGCAGAGAAAGAGGTCAATACTTTGTAACAGAAATACTATAGAACTGATTGTGCAGCATGATCAAATGGATACTAAAAGCAGATGAATGCAGTATGAAATTACTGCAGAAATGAAAACAGCAATTAAAAAAATCGGTCAAATTTTAAGTCATTCATCAGCAGGTTTTTCTAGTTTTGAGGTAATTATAGTTAAAGGTGAGGTTAGTCCAACATGGAAATTATCCTGATACTTAAAAATCCTTGATTAGACTTTTGGTGAAGACAAAAAAGAACAGAAAAGAGTGCAAAGAAGTTATACTCCATCCTAGGCAACTAATCTTCACATCAATAAAACAAAACCTGAAATGAACATATTATTCTGTTTCATAGCTGTAAGTGAACTGCTTGGGAAGATTATCTCAAATAATTTCTAAATACTTATGTGAAAATGAAATTCAGTATTCAAGGAAAAAGCATACAATGCAAAGGAGGAAAAAAGATGAAAAAGCTATCTTTGCATGCCTTAGTTAAAGGAAACATCATTCACACTTCCATGCAATGTGCTTTGAATCCGCCAGGCATTAACTTGTCACTGTAATTTTACCTCAGGCTAGTAGACCCAAAATTACTTTAGTAACAATAACAAAACCATATGAAAATACAGGTTAAAAAATATTCAGAAGATATTCTAGGTATTTTGTGCATCACTGAAGTATCAACTAGTATACAGAGAAATATGTGTGGCTGTGATCTCTCTTGACACAGCTGGACGTTTTAAAAAAATGACAGTTTCCAAATTTATTCTTTTTGTGTGTCTGTGTGGAAAATTTGAAAGAAACACTAGTACCCATGTATCTGAAAGGATTTTCTAGTTGGTGGTCATACATGTACCTACATTTTTTTGTAGATGAGATGTGATGTCCAGCACCCTAATGATTCAGCTGTGTCCACAGTCTTTCCCACTTTCAATCCTGCCTTCATATTATCCTCTTGCTTCAGCCATGCTGGCTGTGCTCTTTGTTCTTACCTGAATATCCTACAATATTTATTGGAAAATATTATGATTTGATTTTCATTCCCTTCAAGTCAACTATGAGCTAAACCAAATGAGGCTGCTCTGACTTAACACTAAAGGAAATTAGAACTCCTGATAACATTCTTTCTCATATGTACTGTTTTGAATTAATGCACCATCTTACATCCCTTAAAACAAAAATGCTTTTTTGTCTCTATTTGAGAAGAGCCATTTGGAAAAAAAAAAAAAAAAAACAAAGTAGAAAGACAATTACCACAAGACCTTTTGGAGATCTGGTGAGAACAAGTAAAAGAAATGTTTACAATGTTTACTACTTTGTACCAACAAAGGTAAAATTCTCTTAAAGCATGTTTGTGTCAAGTTTAAACAAAGTTCACAAGCTTTAAACTGGTTTTTGCATATGTCAGTCTAAGAGGTAGAATGTTGCATTAAAAAGCTGATCTTTGGTTTTTTCAGATCATCAGTATTCACTGTTCTAGTTCTTAGTTTCCCTTTTCTTCATCTAAGACAGTTTGTTTGCATATGCAATATTTATTGGTGGAATTAGGTCTATTCCAACTATCTTAAAAATCTATAAAATATATATCTACATTCCTACTGGAAAATAGAAAAAAATGTCCACAGCATACATTTGTTTCACCTGAATGCATCACTTTAGAACATCATGTAAGATCATGACTTCACAGGCAATTACATTTATAAATTTTCTATTTATATCATGGTTGCCATCAACAAGCTTTGGGCAGAATAGATTACAGTGATTAAGTATAAATTTATAACCATTAATACTTTAAAACACAGGAAACAATATTTTTAAAATGAAGAAACATTTTGAAGAAATGGTCTAAGCCTACATCAATTCTGTACATTACTCTTTAGTAATGTGTTACTATTATATGATCAGTTTTGTGAAAATATGATGGTTTTAGAAGAAAAAAACATCAGATTAAAACTATTCAACAAAATTTAAAAGCATTTTCAAAACAGACGTCTATATGAAGGTTTCAAGTGCAAAAAACCCTCATGATAATAAATTAAACAGAAAAAAATTTGAAATTTTGGATATTTTTTAGAATAAAAATAACTATTCCAAAAGCAAATAGCTTAGTCATCCTTTACATTTTCTCTGAAACACTGAAACTGATACAGTATACACAACATTTGTTTTTAAAACGTTTTCAGGCAGAGGTATTTTGACTATTTTGACAATTTGTTTCCAGGTTTTTTTAGTAACATCTAAAATGAAATTCAGTATTCTTCTAAATGAATCAGAATCAAACTGATCACTAAATCAAGAGAGGGACAGGTTCTGAACCAAAATGGGCTGGTATCTGTAAAGAGTTTCATTGTACTTTCTAGAGGGAAAAGAACCATTATTTATTATGTAGGAACATCCCAGAATATGATTATTCAATTTCCAGGGCTGATGGTAGCAACAATCGCTATGCACACAACCAAAATTTTTCTACTGAAGATGTGAGTTTTCTTCTTTCTGCTGTTGTTCTGATCAATATATTGGTAGCTGAGTGAATGGCCTGTGATTTAGACAACATTCAGATTTTTTTGGTGATCCTCAGATCTTAAATATTATGAAACTATTAATCCAGCAGTTGTCTATACTTTTATACACAGATATATTTTGGTTTTCAAGTTCAGAATATCGTTTTTGAATGTGTAAAAAGTATTAGATTTCAAAATTATCTGTTTTCAGAGACATAAATCTTTCTTAGGTGATCTGCATTTACATTTTGTTTAGCACCCAAGGCCGTATTTGTTATTTAATCTGCTAATGTCAGAAGGAACTGCAGTTCCATAAAGCCATGTGGTGATGAATAACACCCCTAATGGAGTTATAAATTGAGACTAATTGGTTTACGTGATTGTTATTAAGTCCCATTTCAGCTAGTTAATGGAATGTTGTTTGGCAAGGGAACAGAGCTAATGTTATCAGATAATTTTCTTTTGAAAATGGCTTAAATTTCAGTCTTCCAGATCCAGGTTCTAAATAAGTCAGAGCCATTCCTGCAGAAAAAAAACAATCACTATAATGTGCCAACACAAGTAAATTCCAATGTTATCAATAATGTGGCTTTAATATTTCAGGGCATTTTCACACCTTATCACCATATCTCACATTGCCTTCAAAAATGGCCAAAATATTCCAATCAGTGAAACATTTCAGCAGAGACTTTAATCTCATCTCACAATTGCTTGAATGGTTTCAAATGTCACATAATGAACAAATAAATTGACTTTCATGAAAACCAGATTTGGCAGGAATGCATGAGTGCCTACTTAAATAAGCAGACTAGGACTCTAGGGGTACTTCTACCCAATTTGTTGTTTTTCAAGTGTAATAGTTACTAAATTAGTATCAAAACATGGACTAGTTTAAAACTTGAAATCAATACCCACATGTGATTTGAAATTTGGAGGCTTGCCCGACCATATTAGGGTTCTGAGGCCTTTTTTTTCTTTTTTTAATTATCAATAGAATCCATGGATGCAAAAAGATATTGCCAAATCTAATACCTATAAAGCAATCTGTCTGCATCACTGACTGCTGCTTTCTTTCAGTCTTGTTGATAAATCTAAGAACACACTGTTTTAAACAGCATAGCAGAACTCATGAAGATTACAAGTACTAATATGGGTTTTCCTGTTTAAAAGTATTGACAAGCTTATACTTCTTAACATTTGAGTACAAACACCACTAGGACATAGTTCAACAAACACAGGTTTTTTAAAAAAGAAAACCAAAGTCAACAGTTTAATTTATTCCTATGAGCACAAGCGATAATTAGAATTTACATTAATAAAACTTTTAGGGAGCATATATATATAGTCATACCTGTGTAAAATGAAGGTGTTCAAGTTCTGTGTGGTCACTGATTAAGAAGAGCTGCATGAAAAGTGTGTCCTGATGGGCAGCTGTCCTTGATTGTGACAGCAGTGAACAGGGAGAATAGGGGTTCTCAGACAATGCAAACTCAAACCTAGAAGCTATTTATAGACCACAGCAACATCCTGAAAGCAAATCTAGAAAGGAAGTTTCACATTCTCTCTATAGCTATCATCACCAAGCAACCTGGCCTCTGCACAGCCCAACAGCTGTGGCTTCTGAATGGCTTCAAGTGTAATCCCACATTGAGTGAATTACAGAGACAGAATTTGGAGGCTACAATGGCAGGGGTAACTTTGGAATGGTGAGCGCCACAGAGGTAGCTGTAAATGTGACAACACATGCAAATGCAGGGTGAGGCCCATGCATGGCAATGGGGGACACCAGCACTAGGGAGGCACAGAGGAAGGATAACATGAAAGGAATTATTAGAATGGTGACAGGTACTGGTAAAACATTGTAAAATGCCACTGACCTTGAAAGATGTTGCAATTTCTCCCACACAAATACATTATGAAAATTGCAACATCAGCTCCAAACAACTCGAGGGTTCAGTGTCAGCCAGGGTATTACCAGGCTTGGTGCAAACAACCCAGCACTTGTTTTATTGTATCTCCACCTCTTCCATTTTAAACCCTGCTTGTCCTTCAGTGGGCCTTTACCCATGTCCCACTACACGTGACTTGAAATACTCTCATCACTCCTGACATTTTTATATCATTACAAATGACAAAAATGTGAACTTAATAACTGAAACCACTTGACTGAGAGCAAGCATGGTAAGTATCATTTGACTGTCTCATTGTCCTCCCACACTGTGCTTTTGTATCATGACTTTTCAGATAACAACATGAATTTATCCAAATCCAGACACATTAGTAAGAAATGATCATTAATCTCCTGAGCTATTTTATCCTAAAGACAGGTATCTTTTAGAAAATTCTGTTTCTAAACAAATTCAAAGGAAAATGGTGCCAAATCTTAATAAAACACTCTGCTCTCAAATCTTAATTCAACACTCTGCTCTGCTCTCTGTCTGATTGTCATCTCCACTTCTCCCAGCAGTCAACCAGCATTAAAACTGGCATAGATTCTAACAGAAGGAATTGAGGAAATTGCTACTAAAACTGGACTCTCTCTCTCTCTCTCTCTGTTACTGATTTTCACAACTATTTGCAAAGAGGAAGGAAGGAGAAGAGAGAGAGTTTCACATTGATTCACCAATGAAACTAAACAGAAAGGTTATAGATTTTGGCAATAAATATTTCTTGCAGTTATTCAAGGCTTATGTTTAACCTGTTTTCCCCCCTCTTTTTCTGCTCAGATCTTCTGTTATTTTAAATAATTTCTGAATTTTGTTACCACGTCTGCTCTAGCTCAGATCATCAACATTCTTAATTGCCTTGAAACTGAGTGCAACTTCCCAGTCCTCAGGGTAGGATCAAAACTCATATTGTGAAAAACAGCAGAGGATATGGATGAGGAAGAGAGAAAAAAAGATGAGTCATAAGCATAGCTCACACAAGAGGGGAGATGATTCAAAAGGCTGGCAATTGTTTGGAGGAGGGAGGAGGAAATGGAAACAAGTAATTTATACCACCTTTTTAGAAGGTCCTTTCTGATTTTTTCCCTGGTGCCTCATTTTAAAAAAGACAAAAAAAAAAAAAAAAACAACCACCACAGCAAAATCAACCTAATCAAAAATACAAACTCAAACCCTGAAGATGGGTTAGAGAGAACTCAACAGTTTTAATAGTATATTTTTACTTTCATGGATTTATTTTTGTACTAATAATTGCCAGGTAATTTACATGTTTCTAAATTCCTAATTCTTTCTGAGAGCTATCATAACTCTTTCATCAAAAGTTCATTCATTTGTGTTGGGTGAGATGACTGCACCTCATTCTTTAAGACACACAGTACCAATGTCTTGGTCACCACATAACTGAATTGTTGTAGTGCACTTTACATGAAATTGCCTCCTGTCATTTGGAGGCAGCAGGACATATTTCCCATCACTTCCATTTAGCAAATTTATCTCCTCTGCAGTGAATGCCACTAATTTTTCTAGCTGCAGTTTAGGGTCTTGATATCAAACTTCACAGAAACAATAATTCTGATATGTGCTTATGTGGGTGACTGTGTTTCTTTTTGCATGATTCTGCACTTCAGTTAGAGGAGGTCAGAAGAGGAAATATTTTTGGTGTCCTCAACTCTGGAGCTTCCTTTTGATCCAAATCTTTTGATTTGCTGAACCTGAGGAATGTGCTGCACAGTTCATCTTTACCTTTTTTTTTAGGAACTTGTGCAATGGATGAGTTTGTAAAAAGCAGGAATTTTAGCATCGCAGTAATGTCTGTCCTGAGCACAATAAAACTGCTTGTTTAAAGAGTCAACTGAAATTTAAATTTGCTTTTATTTTTAATATTTTGTACCTAATTTTTTAAGCATTCAAAGTAATTTAAGAAAAATATTTTTAAGTGAAATTTACAGAATAATATATTTTCAAATATTATGTTTGCTTCTTCCTTTCATAGCAAACAAAAATTTCTTACTTAGTTTTTTCTCCTTCCTTCCTTGACTCCTGTCCTGTTGGATATTTTGTATTTCACCTCTGTTTTTCCGGATTTTTAGTTTCATTCTAGTAAGGGTGTCACCGTTAAATGATTTTACATTTATTTACATTTAAACCAATATACTCAGATGTGAAACAGACATGTTGCATTACTCCTTAAAATTTTTTTTATCCCTTGATTTTTTTCTGTTTATAAGTAGAGAGCAAGACAAAAGCAAAGCACTAATTGGCAAAAGGGGAATGCAGAGCTCCTGGATTTTCTTTTCGTTTGTGTCTGTGGTCTGTAATGTTTTGGAAGGACAATCACATATTGCTAGGAAATCAGGAATGATCCATTGCTGCTTCCTCCTCCCTTGGTCACCTCTCAGTCAACTCCAGCTGCCTCTTGGTGTCCTCTCTGTGGCCCTCCCAGAGGTGGGTGCTCTCATTCCATCTGTGATGCCAGGGGGTTGGCAACGGAAGAGCCAAATGTCTCCAAGTGCCTGAAAAACTCCAACTACCCCCGTTTGCCCTGCCTCATTCTGTGCCTTGGGGCAATGCTCTAGGGGACATCAGATTTGTGTGTCCTACAAGGGGAAAGCTGAGGTTATTGGATTGTATCATACAGCTTGTAAAGATTGGGTTCCCGAGAAGGGAAAACCTGGTTATCCTAAACTGACATAAACCCACCCTGAAGAACCATCAGCAAAAAAACAGCTGTGATGGTGCACCCACAATTTTCAGCTGCGAGGCAAAAAAACTCAAACAAACGCAAACATGGAGCTTTGAGGGGAACAAAAGTCAGTGCTACCTGGCAGTGCAAGCATACTTCACTGAAGCTCTGCTATCTATGTGATTTTTTCAGTAAGTGCACTGCCAGAGAACATACAGCCCCTCTAAAACATTAGTTAAAGTCATAAATAAGTCATAAATCTTCCAGCATTGATTGGATCACCCTATTTCATTGGTTCTTACTATTGTTCCTTCAGAAAGTTTTTATATTTAAATGAAAACAGACTCTGAATGTTTTGCAACACTCATCTCCTTTCCCTCCACATTTCTCTGCCAAATTAGTGGGAGTGTCTGAGTTCTGGCTAGGAAGAACTAGTAAAAAATCTGGTAAGATTTCATACAGCTGGTAAGAAATCATACAAGTACAGAAGATCTATGTAAATAGGTTACATCTTTAGTCTGCCTTGTATGGACAGTTTACTGTTACCAACATTGTTGTTTGCAGTGCTTCCTGTAAAGGGGAACCAACTAGGGATATGAAGTAGATGGATATTACTGTCACTTGCTGGCATGCCAGAATGACATTCAATGTAGCAGGGAGTCAGACTGATTAGAACTGCATATTCAGGAAAAAATGTGTCTGTCTGACTCAGTATTCTAAGTTGCAGGATCAGTTTGGGTATTTAAGAATGTGTGGGAAATAGGACGACATTTAGAGCATGGCAGAAAACTTTGTGGGGTGACTGACTTGTCTGCAGCAGCAACATGGCCAGTTATCCACACCCACTTCTCTTTTAAGATATTTGAAGTACACTGAAACTCTTTCTTTAACCCTCAACAAGAATAACCAAGTGAGGGTTTCCTGCAGTCTTCATAACCCCAAAGGGCAAGAATGTCCTCTAGTAAATTCACCATACTGCAACAATGCCAAGAACCTCTAGAAAGTGAAAAGCTTGGGGGTAGTTAATGGATCAGACAGTCCATGATCCCAACTGACAAGTGCAACTTAAACCTTAAAATATGATGAACAAACAATCCCAGATTAAGCACAGTAGTGACTTGCCTGTTCCCATATTTCCCTGCTGTTGTGATTTTACATGTTACACCATGGCAGCCATGCAAATCGATTACAACTGGAAATGACAACTCTTCCAGTAATGCATATCACCATTGTTTAAAGGATGCAAAAAGCATTCCACAAGTAATATAAAATCTCTTGCTTCATCTCTTTGGTCTCCACAAAGAAAGTAAAAAACTCCCCATGCATACAATTAAACCCATGAGAACCAAACATAAGATACAGCATTTAAAAATGCTAACTGTACTGTGTGAGAATTATGGCCTCTTATATGGTACATAGAGAAATAACGTTGCGGAATAAACCAGTGAGACACAAATCCTTATGCTAACATGAGAAAGGAAATACTAGTATTAGTGGAATAGAATGATTTTCAGGTAACTGGGCAGGGAATAATAGTGATTGCAAATATAAATCCCATTCTAATCACAAGTATGCACACAATCCTCAGATGAACAGCATTTTGAATGAGCACCTTTATAAAGAATCAGTGGGTAACCACTGACCTTGTTGGATTTTTTCAGTGTATAAGATGAACCACTAGGTATAGTTTATTTCTTGTAGAGTATACAAGACATGGTCTACTTCAGGCCTGTTTTTCAGATATTTTTTCTAATATAATTAATAAAGCTGTACAGTATTTTCTTTATGAAGCTTATCTTGCAAAGTGTACTATGTGATGTTCTATGATTTACAAATTTTCCAAGTTTTATTACAATTTTATTACTATAGAATTAGGAAAATTGAAAAATTTTCATAATTTTGCCCTTCAAAGGGGAATTTTTTTCTCAAAATTAGATGGATTTTTATTAAAAAAATTTGTATTCTCAGAAAAGTAGAAGTTTGTTTTTGCTTCAAATTGTAAAAACACCTAGGGAAACCATCAAAATAAAAAAGTACATTCACTTCTAAATCACATAAAAGGACAGAAATTCCTCAGATTAAACAATTTTGTATTTTATTGCTATGTTTTCTATATGCCCAGTAGTCAGAACTTATACAAGAGTGTCTGATAGGCAACCTTACTGTGACATTACATAACATGACACTCACTTGTCTTCAAACAAGGCCTTGTCTGCATTGTTTCCCTATTCTGAAGCCAGAGATCTGGTAGGGGGTTACAGTTTTTCAGAGAGACAGGCTTAGAATACATAATGTACAATTTTCCTTTGCACTCCCACAGAAGAATCTCATGCCTGCAGTGAACCCCTGGCATATATAAATATTTAAAATAAATATACTCCTCTCCTTTTGGCATTTCTTCAAGCTGTGGTTTCCAGCCCTGATATCTAATATGAGATACGACGATTAAATAAATATATTGTGTCTCACCAGAGGTTTTCACCATGTGCTCTCAGAGGCACCTTCTGCTTATGATGACTGTTTAACACACTCTTAAATTCAGGATCCAAAAGGTCAAGTAGCAAAAAGTATTCTCCTCCATCTCCACAATAAACACTGCTGACACTTCAGGTGCCCCATAGCTCAATTTCTTTTTTACCTATTCCAAAATAACAACTTTTGCTTTTTCTTGTGTAAAGTATCTGTGCCTGAGAATAAGCAAACAAAAAAATTTGTTCTAACCCAATTTTTCCTGAAACATTGAAGGCCAGAAAGATTACTTCCTATATCTCACAGAATGTTACATTTTCCTTACTTACCTCTTTTTAAAAATCAGATTTTTGGGTAGACAAAACCTATTTTCAGTCCTTTTAAAATTAGAGAACTGTATTTCTCAGGTAGAACCATGGTTGACCAAGATGCCATTGATTGCCATGGCTGCTCTGGTGCTGGGGAATGGATTAGGTGAGATATGACTTCTAGGTTCATCTCAGCAAGCTACTTTCAAGGCTTTAGAGGAAAGTAAAAAATTCCAGCCATGGAAAAAAACTTTGTGAAAGTCAGCTCCACAGAAACAATCTCATAATCCTCCAAAAATGGACAAAAGTGAAATGCTCACTGCTGAGTCTGAGGAGAGATCTGCCTTTAGGGCACTGTTTCTCATACAGTGTCTTTGGTGTGGTTCCAACTCTTTTTTCTTTTTTGTGTTGTCCTACATGTTATTTTGTAATAACGCATAATTAAAGCTTTCTGTACTTGCTCTGTGATTAATAAAAACTAGATTTGAAAAGTAAATGCTCTAAAAAGTTTTTCCAAGCAAATACCTGTACAGGAGCTAATTAGGATAACAGCTCATTTTTTCTCCTAAACAGAGGGTTGAAATTCCCAGTTTCATTTCTAAATGTATATGGAGAAACTGCAACCAGAGAGAAAGAAAAAAATAGGCTGCAACACAGAGGAGAGATTATATAATTCTAGAGGAAAGTTTAAATTACAAATTGTCACAAAGACTGAAACAACACCCATAATCCTCACCATATTTCATCTTCTATCCTAGTAACACATAGGTTATGGCATCTTTCCAAGCTGTGCTGCAAAACAGACTGGGATTGGGCTTCATTTGGCAAAGAGCTGGGCAGATTAATTCATAACCAATGAATCCTATTAGGTCTTATTAGATCCTATCATTTTGATACTTAGAAATCTTCAGATGCTTTTTCTGCTGTAGGTTATAATCCATAGCTGGGAAAATATAATCTGTAGTGGGAAAATATATCAAAATAATTTGCAAATCCTCGTTGTGCTACTTCCTACTCTGCTACTCATTCAGATATTTGTGGGAAATTTGATTGCCCCACCGCCTCAAAAGAAGCAGAGTAAATTGCCTTGAATATATGAATACATTGTGGCACCTGTGATTTGAAAGATATCTGCAGACACAGTCACAAACAAGAAATCAAAACTAGCATAACTAGGAAGCTCCCTGATATAAGGGAAAAAGATTCAGAAAACATAAGAACTGTCAGATTAAGGCACATCAAAATTCCATATAGCCTTTTTCTTATAGTGGTCAGGAATGAAAGAGTAGGGAAAGTTTATATGGAAATGAAAATGAAAACATTCCCCATGACTGATGCTAGTCCTTCAGGTAATCACTCATTAAAAATCTGGAGTTTTATCCAGACCATGGAATTTAAAATTTTACCACATTTTTGAGTTAATTCATATTTGCCCTTCATAGTATCTCATACCAACAGATCCCTCAATATCATGACCATTCCTTCCTAGTTCTTGTACTCTGTATCCATTTTGCTCAGGTTGGATCCTGAAGAGTGTACTGAATAAGGCACCATGGTAGCTTTAAAAAGTCTACCTTTGTTTCCAGAAGCACTCTGTGTAAGCAAAAATCTATAAGCTACTTTCTCACTCTCTCTTTTCATTCCTTCTAAATTTTTCTTGGTATTTATCTTTAGTAAAATTATTGAAAAAAGTCCTGATTTTATTATTCCATTATTGTATTTTATTATTTTATTGTTATTGCACACAATATGATTTCAAGTTGGAAATGTGTCCCATTCACCCTGATTTTACAGACAGAACAAAAAGCTCTTGCATTTCTATTCAAAGTCTGTTTCCTGGGTTTAATGAGGGTTTAAAATCCCTTTATTCAACCAGTACTTTGCAAACCTAAATCTCAAGGCATGAAATTAGTGAATATTTCTCGTAAATCTGCTAATATCCAGACTTCCCTTTTCTTTTCAAAATATTTCTGAGAACTGAGTAATTTCCACAGCAAATTATGCAAACGTGCTGTATAAGCTCTCCAGCACAGCTAGACAGTGCAAATCCGGATCTTCGAACACTCTGGCTGTTCTTGCTCTGGGCTTCTCTTCATTAGGCTGCCAGTCTATCCTACAAAACAAAGTTTTGTTGCACTGTTAAGTTTCCACGAAAAGCCAAGAAATCATCAATGATCTTCTTTTACACAAGAGGACCAAACCCAGAACCAAAGGCTCATATCAAGAAGCTTCTGGACTGAATTTGTCTGAAAGTGGTAGCTAAAACTGATGTGAGGATAAATAAATACCTCTGCAACCATGTTATGCAAATGTTCAACTGGATAGATTGTTGGGTCAGAGATCAATAAAATTATGAAATGTCCTAACTTCAGCTCCTTAACATCTTCAATTAAGAAAAAACCCCAAATTATTGAATCTCAATTTAATCTTTCCAATAAGACATGTCTGGATTCATTCTATGGCACTCCATGTTCGTGCTGTAACACCTGAGATCAAGCTGGTCATCAGAAGCCAAATATGTGTCTTCAGAGTTGTTGTATTTTTTAAAAAAATATGTTGTTTTTGCATATATGAATGCATTTGACTAATCTCTGCAACTAATCTCTCCTTGAACCTATTGCCTACACACATCTATAGATAAATGTGAATGTAAAATATTTTCATGGTGGAGCTCCCACATTCTGATAAAACTTATAGAAATTCACTGCAACAGAAACAACACAAGAAGTAGCAGGACTCCTTAGAGGTAACCTGTTAGGTGGAGACAATTCCCAAAACTGAGGGAACACAAAATTAGTCATCAGTAAAATTCCTTACTTCTAGTCACATGCTCTAAAAAAAGCTATGTAGAAGAGTATTTTCATCCTTTCCTCTCAGCTCACAATCTTTGCATTCCTTTCTACACTGAACCCAAACTTTAAAGAAATCCACACAAGAACTGCATATTTAGAATTAATAATTTCATGATGAGTACTGTTTTCCTCAGGGAAGTGTTGAAAAGACATTTAATCCTTTAAGATAACAAAAGGATACATGACCTGGAACTTCCACACCTGTATAAGTGCTGAATCTAACAGCATGTAAAAGCTGTTGGCTCAGACTAAAGCAGAAAAAGGTACTTTAAACACCTCACCTGTTCTAATGATCCTCTCAAAAGAAGCAGTTGGATGATGCATCAGGATCAGAACCAGAGCAATTGGGGAATAAGATAAATATTGAACTTTTTGACTCTGAAAAAACTGGACTTGGGAACCTCAAAACTGTGAAAAGACAGGCATGTAAAGATAGAATTTTTAGACTATGGTTCTTGACTAAGATACTGAACTTCAGTGCATGTCCCAATTTAGCTACCTGTTTTCTCTTCAAATGTTTAAAGTGCTAGAGTTATCAGAAAATCTTTCTTGTGTTGTAATGTGCTATGATGATCACATGCTCCTTAGAAGTAAAACATTCATGTTAAGAGGAAGAAAATTGTTCATTTCTTCACACCTCCTCTGGAACTTTCAGCTGGCATGTTACAACAAGCCAAGGACACATTTCATTACTGAAAGCCTCACAAATAATCATCTCCTTCTTCTCTCACCCATTTTTATGAATTGGCTAAGGGAAGCAGCAGTGTTCTGCATAGCAAAGCACAAAATTGGCAAAAGCTATTTTCAGCTTAGTCTGTACCTTTGGGTTTGACCTTGAATTATCCACCAGGTGTTGTGTTTGTTTGCTTTGTGTCAAAGTGCTTCCAAATGTGGGGCAGGTTACCTTCTCTTTTGTAACTCATTGTTTCATTTAAAGTGAACTATTGTTTTCTTTCAGTAGGTTCTGTTTTGAGTATTGTATTAGCTTACAGAGGAGAAAACTAAAAAGTGCAAGAAGGATCCATTACTTCTATACAACTTTAATGATTTTAATTGCAATATGGAAAGGATATTTTTTTTTTCTGTTTAAGTAAAGGAAAAATACAGATGGTGATTATGTCTAGTGAGTTTACTTTCAGATTGTGCTTCCAAATTATGGCACTTAGCAACTAACTGGAACAATACTTTTTATTATATGTTTCAGCAAGACAGATAAACATCTCCACAGTTCAAAACCATCAAGAATGTTAAAAACCAGCACACTATGTGACAGAGCAGTTGTTCTGTACTCTAATGGTGCTGAAATTTTAAAAGGCAATAGCTCTCCTTAAAAATGCCATGCAGTTTTCAAGAATGATAACTGTTGTGCTTGGGTTTTCTTTACTTGTGCTTGACATTTTCAAACAGTTATAATTGACATTATAACTGACTACCTGTCAGAATCGAATTGCATTTGGCTGCTAAACAACATTATCCCTATTGATAGTATTGTTCATCACTGACTAACATTACTTGAAGTGTTTGCACTGCTTTACACATTCATTTCGTTAAAAATGGCCAAATGATCAGAGTTTGAGATTTGTTCAGATGTGGAAAAGGATGACAAACCTTATCACTTAAACTTTCCTGAGATGGTTACACCTTTTAGTCATTCAAGTGTCAGGTATTGTAGATAATACTATCTATTGTGCAATTCAAGATACAGGAATGCTCTGTGGTTTTGCTTCCGATACAATTTCCAGCAGAAGAAGCTTCTTTAAATGTTCAGCTTAATTTTCCAATTTATTTAGCATGTATGCCCAGCAGTCTAGCAAACAGTCCTCAAGGAATATTGGGTCTGGGCTTCTTTCCCCTTTCAATCTTTTTCAGTCTCATCCCATCCTGAGTTCCCATACCTGTTGACATTATTTCAATGCATGTCTAGAAATTTTCTTTGTGATCATTGCTAAACATTTTAATGGACATTGCAGTGTCTCTGAGTGGACATGTTCACAGTACAGATCAAAGGTGTAACCACAGCACGAAGGAACCAAGGCATTCTTATAAGTAAGAAGATACTGGGGGTTTTCCCTAAGGTTGCTCATGTGTGTCCTAAAATTATGCATGACTGGGACAACATAGGATGCACACTGACTTGTGCTTCTTCTGTGGAGGAGCAAAACATGAGCAGTGGCTTATCCAGCTTGCAGGAATTATCTTGCTTCTCTCATAGCTTGCTGCACTGCAGGCAAGATCAGGAGTGTGTGCTCAATGTTAGGGGAAGAGAACAGTCTGAAGAATGATTTGCATTCAGCAGAGACAAAATGGGAATCTCATGTAAGATTTACAGACTTTTCTTTCTGGATTGTGTTGGGTCTTGGGTTTTTTGGGGGAAGGTTCTTCTAGCACTAGTAGCTCAGAAATCTCCTGCTGTCTGAAGCAGCCTGTTTTCTCTGTGGCAAGAGAGGAAGGGCAGGAATTGGTTAGATGAGCAAGCACAGCCTCACTGGATAGTTTTCCAAGTGGTCTGGTGGTGACAGAAGCACTGATGTGTGCAGAGCAGCCAGCTGGAGCACTATGCCTGGCAAGGCAATTGTAGGCTCTCCCTATGGCTTATAGATGGGAGATTTTGATCTGCTGGCAGTTCTTGTCTTGAGGGCTTGCCAGGAGTGTCAGAGAGACTTCAAGGGAAAGAAGGAGCTGTGGCTGAAAAGCCAAAGGGCCAGCACTCTCTGGGAGCTGTAGCTGTTCTGTTCTTCATTTGGGCAGTTCTCAATTATCCTTGGGAAAATGAGGGAGGCTCTGACTCTGGTCATGGCTGAATATCTGAGTTTCATAGCACTTTTGTGTGGGATTCCTCTGTGCCAGATGGAAGAATGCTCTGTTGCTGTGAGACAATGTACTTAACCCTACAAACCCCTGTGCTCTCTGCCACTGCCATTTCCCAGGTGGCTTCACATAAGATTTTGGGACCCATGCATGGTATTCCATCTCATTGGGTAATAAAAGATATGAATTACAGTAGTACCTGCATGAGAGCAAAGTAGAGTAAAATATAAGTCTTGCCACAGTAAAACTTTTCCTATAAACTCTCTCTAGATTGCCATTTTATTTCTGGGGCATAGAAATAACATGTCAGGTAATTAAGCCCAACTTGACTGAAGATTATAAAATAATAGCAAGGGTTGGTTGATTCCCTGAAGGTGCAACATTTAAGGATTGCTAGACCATAGCAGAATTTATTCATTCAGAAAAAGTACTTGCTAACAGTCGCAGCATGCTTCCAGTGTTTTTGAAAACAAGTTGAAGGAAGCAAGAACAAATCACAGAAATGATCAGATTGCTATTTCTCTCATATTCTTACCAACCTCTATCTACACATGGTACAAACCCTGCAAAAATCCCGAATTTAGCCCAGTTTTCAGAAAAACATTTTCTCTATTTTCTTGATAGAGTAAAAGAATAGTAGTATATGGCACTGATTTGAGTAAGACTGTGGCTTAGAGCACAGAATTAACTCTTCAATTGATTTTGAAAACTGTGTTTGGAAATAAAGCAAGAAAGTCTTGTAAAATTATCTTCTGACTTGTAAATGTTTAGAACTACCTCCTGGCACTTTTAAATCACTTGGCTTCCTATAGGACTGACTATCTGGTCAGAGGAATTTTGTATTTTCTTCTCACGAAGTTCAGCAAGGGGTTAGGACTTCTTTGGAGTTCATGAATACTTGTGGACAAAACAGAGAAATTGCTACATGTTTTAAAAAATAAATTCATGTAGTAATTTATTTATTCATACTTACAAATATGAACTCTTTGATACACCAGCCATCGGAGCTGTTTTCCTGAATATTCAAAATGAAAAGATTTGCCGCATGTATGGTGGTATTGCCTGGAAAATTCTCTATTTTTTTTTCCTCTGCTCAGAATATACACTGATTTGGGAGACTCCAAACTGTAATATTTATCAACAGCTCAGAAATTATTATGAATATGTTCAAGGCTAACAACATTATCAGGGCTCCGAAAAGTCCTGACTTCTCTGGTAATATGATTGAACTTGCAGAACTTCAGAGGAAGACCACTCCAGAAATAATACACCTTCAGACTACAGAGTGCAAAAAAAAAAAAGAATTTGAATTCACGAACTTGCCATGAGAAATATTTTGAACTGTAAAACAAACAGCAGCAATAGTGTATGAAATGCCAAAAAGGCGGCTTTCTGACAGAAAGTTTTGCTGGAGGGAGACAGATACAGACTGCACAGCAAGCCGTCACTACATTATCAGTGTCCTCAAGTTACTGCTCTGTGGACCAGAGTGACCCCCACCATATCACAAACAAGGGTAAGAAGGAATAAAGACTATTGTAGCTGATGAAAAGATATTCCATTTTCTCCTTCCCACCCATTTATTTTTCATCTTAATTCCCTATAGCATCTGTTTTGCAAAGCATTTTTAGTGTTCTTCCACTGTAAAGAGCCCAGAGATTTTTTTATGGTGCCAGGGCCCAGCTCTGTTTGGCCCAAATTCTCCCCCATTCAGACTCTTCTTTTCCCAAGAGTTTTTTTCTCCTCAGTCATGGACTTGTAGCTATTAAGACTCTCCTCATAAGAATATTTCTTCCTGATTTATTTACCACAGAAAAATACAGTTCAGATTATATTAAAAGCATGAATTAAATGCTACATTACTAGGCAGCTTGCATCCATGTAGATACTGGCATCCATGTAGATGCTGTTACTGTTCTCATTGCAGAACCTTTGTTATTTTCAGTATCTCTCCATCATGCTGCAGCCTGACAGTGCAGACATGCCCTGAGATTGATTAGAAACGGCTGCCTCCACACTTAATTCTCACAGATGTTCATTCTTTAGCTGCCTCTCTGCCTCTGCTGCAGCTGAGATATCGGGTTATGGCTTGGAGACAAACCTGAGTTACTTTTAAAAATGCTTGAGCATCAAGAGCAGTGTAGAGAGCAACATCAGCTGAATGTCTCAGCAAGTATAAGTGCTTCATATGACTCATGAAATCAACAGCTCAGACATGACCTGCAGACACTACCCTGACTTGGGTGATCCTCAAGGTAGATATGTTTTTGAGAGAGTGAAATTATTTTGGTTTGATTTGATTTTTAATTCAGGTGATAGTGAGCTTTCTCTCAGAATCCAACAGATTTCCATTGTGGTCCCATTCTGCAGGGCACTATCTGTGGGAAGGAATAGGCTACTGTCAGATCATTATCCTCATGTCTTCCTTTGATTATTATTTACAGTCTGGCTGAGCGACTGAGAAGTCTGCATTAGAATGGAAACATGTATTTTGTTTCTTTATCTTAAGGCTCTACATTTGTTAGAATTAAATTTATTTGAACTCTACAGTTTTGGGTTAAATCCATTACACTAAAAGTCAAAGCTTTTAGCTGTTCTAGGTGCTGTCTTTACAAGGAAGATACTTATTTACAAAGGTATGCTTTGAGATAAAATTGCACCAGACAGCAAAATAAAAACAGACGATGGATAAACTTGCTTCAAAATGTATTGGAAATTATTGATTTCTTTCAGGTACCAGAAAAACAAACATGAAAGAAAAAAAAGGAAACCATATACAACATATAAACATGTACTTTCATTGATAGTTAATATTTTACTTTATTGTTTTACATTAAAGCTGCACATTGTAGCGGTGCAAAGATTTATGTACTTAATATGCTATTGGCTTTTTCCAACAAAGAAATGGTTATTTGGAAAAATGTATGTACTTTATTGATCAATGTTGATTTAAACCACTTTACTTTCTGAAAATATTCTTTTTATCTGCATACTGATTTTCATATATGTTATTAAAACTTTTTAATAATTCAATTGTGTAAAAATATTGGAGATATATTTTTGGGACCATCTAATTAAAGCACATAGGTAATGAATTTAATTTATTTATTTTAATATTAGATGGCTAAGGCACAAGCATTCTTTTTTAAATCTCTGTTTTTTAACAGAGAAAATATTGAAATATCTTTTCAAATATTTTTATGTAACTAGTCTTTCCATAATTCTCTGTTATAATGAGCATGAGATATTTTCTGTCCATGCTAAGTATTTAAAAATATTACATATGACCTTATACAAAAAACTTCTGATTTTAGCTGAAAGCAAAAAACATATTTTTTTTCTTTTTTAAATCTGAGAGCAAGAATTTGTTTTGCAGTTGAGTTTGCAAATATTTCAACAAGAAATAGGAAAAAAAAAGGAAACTCTGGTTTGCCTAATGACAGTGAAGAAAAGTACTAAATCAAACCAAAACTTCATCCAACAAAATTTCAGCATTTGCACACTGTCTGCCCAAATTTTAAAAATTTAAAAAAACTATTCACAGCATTTGTATATAGAGAAAAAAAACTGATCAGTTTAGTTCAGCTCTGAAACTGTGAAACGACTCTGTTAGCTCAATAGCAGGCCATCTTTCACAAAGTGTTAGTCATGATTAGAAGTCACGGCCTTCACTGAATTCCATCCACTGATTTTTTTTCCCCACTGGAAATGCTGCATCTGCTTTATATAGGCAAATGCAGCTGTATCCAGTGAAATATTGTAACAGATTTGCATAAGTGACCATCCGAAGGTCTTGGAACAGACTGTTCCATAGTATTTACTCTTCTGAAAGCACAGTTTTGTGAATAGGAGTAATGTCTCCAGCCTGCATTTTAGGTACTTCTATCCTAGAACCAATATCATAATTGGCCCACAATCCTGCTTCAGGTACATGAGAGTGAGTGGAAAAGTGTTTGTAAGAAACAATCACATTAACGTTCTGTTTCATATCTTTAGTCGTCCTTTTTTCCTTATACCCATTTAGTTGGTGCTAAATAAGATTTCTTTCCATATCTTCAGAATCACCTATATATATAGGTTCATAGCTGATTTTTATAATTGTCTGAAAAACTACTAGTTAACATACACTGTAGAAACACACAAATACAAAAGTGTTTTATTAACTAAATTGCTGCAGGTAGCAGAATGATCTTAATGTACTTTGTGTAACACTATGCTACAAATGCTGAGCCAGAAAGCTGAGGCAGAGGGAGATCTAAAGAGCTGTAATTCATAGCTCCTTATCAGTAGACATACAATATGTACTACATGGTGATGTACCTGACTACTTGTATAAAATAACGAGCCTTGACTAAAATATAAAGTTCTTAGTGTTGTGAGAAAGCTGAAGCATTCAAAGGATCTCATGCAAGAAATGAATCTCTGGCAACAGAAAATTATAGCTACCTCAGATCTCATTTCACAGTAGAGAAATATGTGAAAATATATGGCATTTTGCGCTGAGATGCTCTGAGAAAAGCATTGAGGTGCTCTGTGAGCTCTAAAAATAATTTCACTAGAAAATGAGTATGCATAAAGTTCTCCAGCTTTTTCGTAAAATCTTTTAATATGGCGTGATAGTTAAAAAAATTCCTTCCAAAAAAAAAAAAAAAATTAACCCCTCAGGCTAACAATAAGAGAAACTTCATAGAAGTTTATCTGAAATTTCTGGAGAGTAAGACGTATTTACAGTCCTCTTTCCTACATGCACAGAACATGGTTTCTGAATTTTCTGACTTCAATATTTATTTATTTTGCATACTGTCATAGCACTGAAATATAAGGAGATATATTCTGTTAAAACATTTATACTTGCAAATACACACACAGCACCTTTCCCTGTTAGAAAACCAAGAGTGTAACAGCATCACCACATCAGCTACAGACCAAATTTGGCTATGCAAATGTAGAGCCTTTTTTGATCTGCCCAAAGAACTCCATGGCAGTGAGAGGGCAAGTGTCAGCAGCTCCAGCAGACATTTCAAGGGACAGACAGCATCCTCTGCTGCCCCTATGCAGCATGTCCAGAAATGTTCAGGGCAGAATCTCCCAAGAACTACTCCTGCCCAGCTGTGTCTCTCTCATGCAGAACTGTGAGAGCAAAAGTCATCTTTATTAGGCTTGGGTAGGACATTAAGTAACGTGTTTGCCCTTGTTTCCTTCACTGCAGATAAGTGTACTAAAAGTAGAAAATAATAAAAAACAAGTGACCGTAGAGTTATTTTCAAGTCAAATTCATGTCAATTCATGGGGCCAAACCAAGTATTTGTAGCAAAATATATTACACAAAATCCTATCCTGTCTTTCAGAATACGTATGTATTACCACATGGACTGAGCATGTGAGATGATGAGACTTTTCCACTAAATCCCTGTCTTAGTATGTAATCATGGCTCGTAAATTTAAGACATTATCCTTTGGAAGAAATATTATTCATGAGTCAATAGTGGACATCTCATTTAATTTTAACCTCTTTTTTGTGCTCTTTGTCTTTTTATTGTTTTCAGGAACGGTCTCCTTGGTAATGCCAGTGGTGCTGTTTGCACTGATGTCAGTGGAATAATGCTGCTGTAAATGGGACCAGGATTAGTTCTGCGACAGGCCAGCTATGCTGTAGAACCCTCCAGATGAACAATTATATTTTTTGAACCGCATATACTTTTCCGATGATCATTTAAGTTGGTAGGCAGTTTCAAACTTTTGCTGATAATGTTATCAGGAGCTTTTCCTTCCCAGATTAGGGAATTTGGAAGAATGAATTAATTTCTGTGAAATTTGTTGCTAGGAATTTTTGAGGAAGAGATTAGGTCAGTTATGTTTTTAAAGAGGGGACTTCAAAGAAATAAAAATCATCATCTGAATAAACAGCTAATCAATGTTAACAGAAAGAAAATTGCTAGCAAGCTTTTATGAAATAGGAATCTTGACTTCTGACAACATCTAACAAGCACAGAACAGAATGCTGCATAGCCAGAATTTTTGCAGTGAGACCTCTGAGACACTTAGAATTAAGCAAGTGCTAAGAGCTTTACTGGACCATAGCCAAAATGTTCAGAAACCATGCAGTTTCTCTTAAGACTTGAATACTTTAGAGATATGTTCTATTATATGTGTATATTCTATTAGTCACTATCTTTCCCCAATGCTTGCTCAATGTAACAAATAAAACTGTACTTAATACAAAAGCATGAGATTTCCCACTGTTGACTATTTTCCATGCTGGAAATTAATAATGTGCTTTTAGCCTGTGAACTTGATTCTTTTCTTCATTTATAATTTTTATGTTATTGGAATTACACAAGAGATTTATTTAAAAGGATTTGCAAAATACATTTTGAAAATTGAAATAAATCATATTGACCTTAACCTACAGCCTCTGATAATGACTTTCAAATATTTTTCCCCCTGTGCCAATACATTTGCAACCATTTGCATGGGTAAACAATTATTCTTGCAATCTCTGTAATGCTGACACAGTCTATGAGACATGAAAATATAAGAAGTAAAGCTAGAAAAAAACCCACACCAAAACTCCAACTCCCACCTCTCTGCAAAATTTGTAGTTATAGTGGTAGCTGAGTAGGAACAGGTTAAGGCAAAATCAACATGTTTGTTCATTAAAACAATCTGAATAACTAGAAGTAACCATGGCATCAAATTGGTAATTTAATGCCAATTTCTCTTATCTTTAACAGAAAAACAAGACCAAAAACACCTTGCTAGTACTATAGCAATTATCCAGGCACTGTCAAGACTGAAAAAAAATTAGATTTTTCTTTCTTGGTAACCTTTAGTTTAGCACTTCAGAATAATAGTCTCAGTCTAGTGCAATTAAGCACAATAAATACAAGAATTACTATTCTGGTACATTTTACAAAAAGAAAAAGATATTTTTCAGAAGCAAAATACTATATTATATGGAATTTTCTTTTCTAATTTGCATATGAAAAGAATTTCAAAAGTTTTGATGTATAAACTATCATAGGCAAATCACTCAGAATACAGCCAGATTTAATGACTCTGCAATTTGAATAAGAAATCTCTTGAGGAGGGACTATCTTAGGTGATTCCCTGCCCTGTACTTGCCATGCATATTTTGAATTGCCCACAGTTACTACTCAGTAAAAGGATACTACATTTTGTTCTCATGTTTGGAAGCAGGAGGTTGTCACCACAAAAAATTCCATGACCAACATTTTAACCTATTCCAGATGCTGAGGAACAGCACCAATTCTCTGATGCCTTAGTTTCCTTAAGTCCATGGAAACAGTGGTGAAAGCAGAGAGAGTGGAAAAGATCATAGAATCTTTAAGGGCAGAAAAGACCTTTCAGATCATCAAGTCCAACCATCAACCCAGCACCACCACCATGTTTGCCATTAAATTATGTCCTCAAGTCCCGTTATCAACACATTTTTTGATCACTTCCAGGGCAGCTTGTCCCAATGCTTGGCAGAATTTTTCATGAAAAAATCTAATCTGAACCTCCTTTGGAGCAGTTTGAGACATTTCCTGTCATTCTGTTACTTGCTAACTAGGAGAAGAATCCAAGACACACCTTACTGCAACCTCTTTTGTCACAGTTTTGGAGAGCAAAAGACATGTCCCCTCAGCCTCCTTTTCTCCAGGCTGAACACCCCCAGCTCCCTCAGCCACTCCTCCTAGTCTTGTGCTCCAGACACTTCACCAGCTTTGTTGCCCTATTACTGTCTTGAAGTGAGATGTGGGAATGTGAATGGAAAAATTGTAAGTCTTGGCAAAGAGTTTAATACTGTCCAAGCTTGGGCAACACAGTAGCTTCCTACAGTTTAGGAACAGTTGCTGACAATTTTCCTGGAGAAGACAAGCTGATAAGGCCCCAGCTGTATAGAAAATTAATTGAATTGAACATTTTAAATTTACATATAGATATAAAAAATTTGGATGTATATGAAGCCAAAGATTAAATCATAGAAAAGCGTATGGCTGGAGAGTATAAAGACAGTTCACTGGAGATTGTCCAGAGCAAGAAAATAGCTGGGTAACTGCTTCAGTGCCTCATCTATAGCCCTCTGAAATCAGTAGGAATGCTGTAAAGGGACTTAAGGTCTGAGAAAACAATTTTAAAGCACAAACCTGTAAGCAGATATACACTGTCAGCGTGATGGTCAAGGGGTGACACTGTGAAAGAGAATGGTCGACTTTCAAGTGGTCCCAAAAGGAGGGGATGTAGAATATGCAGGTGGATTTTCTTCAAGTTGTCCTGAGAAGATCTGTGCAAGGGAGGGCACAGGACACCTCACAAACCAGTGTCTCTGGGCTTTCATTGGAACTGAGGAGATCTGCCGTACTATACGCTGATGGTGACAGCTGCTACCCCGGCTGTCATACAGGGCACTGGAAGGAGAGCTCCAGCACTCAGAGCAAAACCTGCTGAAGCCTGTAATCAAGCTTTCTGGTATGGATTAGTACAATCATGTCCTGTGGAGAGTAGGCACAGATGGAGACCTGTAATACATGTCCACCAGTGAGTTACACACACATGGACAAGATGCAGCTGAACTTACACTCTTGGATTTGTCAAGAACCACTGAAACTGTTATTAGTAAGTTTCAGCATCTGACTTGCGCCCTGTGAAAAAAGAAAACTCTTCTCTTCATTCCTACTTCACCAGTATGAAGCATATTTTTTAATCTCACAAAGAATAATGGCCTTTAACTGTGTGCCATACATAGATGCTTGTGGAAATGGACTCCCTATATTTGCCATTGGAGCAAAATAATATATTCTGGTGGAAAAAAAGAAAAGACACTCCATGCAAAAAATTTACCACAATTCAGAGTTGTTAGCATGGACTCCTTTTTTTTTTGTGATATAAATGTTAACAAGGCTTGCTGGCAACAAAATTTGATTTGCTGGGTAGTATGAGATACAAAGAAGATGGGTGGTACTCTCTCCTTCAAAAGAAAACTTGGCACAAATGAGTTTTGTCTGAGAGAAACTCTGTCTTGCTTGCTCATTTGCAGGAGTATCATTTATTGTACTCCAGTCTATTTTCCTTTTGCTTAGTCTTTAAAGGCAGGTGTGTGGTGGGGGACAGTATAATACACCAGTCTTTTGTTCATGTTTGTATATTTTTAATTGCAATATATTTTAATGAAATATATCTTAATTTATTAAATAACAGAGAGGTAGCATTTATTTCATTGCAGGAATCAGGATGCACTAAATATTTAGTATTTTTATTTTAGTGTGTTAGTATGGACAAGAAGAAAACTAATATCTTGCTTTAAACTGGTGTGATATAAATGTGAGAAAACTTGTTGATCTGATTTATGCAGAAATGCGTAAATACATATAAAACCACCCAAACACTGACATGACTAGGCTTGTAATTTTCCTGAGTAGTTGTGATTAGTGGCATGGTTCAGTTTACTGTGACTTCACGTATGCTGATAAAACAAGTAGGAGATTCCCCATTTGGAGGAAAGAGATCACAATATATTTACACTTCAGCAAGGCAGAAGGGCAAGGATAAGCAACGAAGAATAGATTTTCAAGGTTTTGGGTTTTTTTTTCTGTTTGTTGCATTTGAGGTACTCCGGCTTATCCTACCAAGTGTCTGGCTGCTGGTGCAGAGCTCAGGTCTTGGACAAGTCCTGTACTGTACCTGCCAGCTCAAGCAGCACTAGATGCCTGTTTAAGCTACTTCAATTTCTTCTTTCTATTTCAATCATAGCTGGAAATCAATATATCTCCCACCTTGGAAATATCACAGCTGGGTGTTGGCTCGAGGCTTATCTTCCTTCAGAGAGTAGTGGAAACTTCATTCCTGGGCTGAGGGCAGGGTTTCAGTCCAGTGGGAGTAAGGTAACTTTTAGAAAAAACTTCAAAGAAAAAGAATTTCCAAGTTATACCCATGGAACACAAATATATACAGCTATTTAGTCTCAATTTTTATTTTGCAACTAAATCAAAACTTTTACATAGTTAAAATGCAGTTGTAGATATTTTTTTTTCTATCCTTGGTAGGTAACACTGTCAGGACATTTTTCACTGAGATATTCAAAATATCTTAGTAAGATGTACTTTGAAAAGGAGGTACATTTTCTCTGCAGGATAGGCTGTTGGGAGGAACTATGCCTATTTGACCAGCTGGAGTCCTGCCTAGTTGGTCACAGGAAAGAGTTATGTGATGTTATGTGTTATACACAAGAAAAATAGAAGTATTGCCACTTCCAAAAGCTTTGCTAGAAGCCATGAGGCATTTTAAACTTCTGATACAGATACATCTTACTTAAGAAATACATTTTTTGTATGTATTTATTAATGTGAACAGCTTAATCATGTTCAAAGTAAAAATGTTGCCTCTGGGAGTTAAATGCTTTCTGTTCTCAGGCAAATCTGACCTGTATACGGTGCTTGTGTGTTCCAGATACCAAAGAAACACTGCTTTCTGGTGGGAATTCTTTGTAACATGCAGCTTTTATTAAGATTAGGAGTTATTGAATCAAACACTGATGTAAATTCTCATCCTAAAAATGATTAGGAATGACTACTTTTTTAAAAACCCACAACATTTATTTTACTGGAAACATTTGTTTCTCATTTTAAATGTTTTTGCTTTCACATTGTTCTGCCTTGTGAAGTTTATTTTCTTAGTGTTGATCATTTAATCTTCTATTTTAGTTTTTGTCTCTGAATATATTGAGAAAAACTTTTATGGTTTTTGTTCTAACCAAAACCACAGAATGTGATAGAGCTTGTTAAAATCCAGTTAACAGACATGCTAATCCCACCTTTTAATTAACTTATTCATCTGATAAATGTCAAAGGAGCCTGCTATTAAATTTTATATTGTGTATAATAATGGAGAAAAGAATAGTTTTATATGAGGTTGATAACATCAACCATTTCAAAGTCTAAACCTAATTAGACATAGAAGTGCATTTTAACAAGGTCCAGCATTTGAGGTTCCCATTCCAGCATCATGAGCAGAGTCAATTTTTCTAAAGCAGATTTATCTGTTTCTGATTGCTATACAAAGTGGACAAATTTTAGTGCATAATGCCACTGAAAAAAATGAAACTGAGACACCATAGCACACTTATCTGAAAATGCAACTAATAATTAAAAAAAAAAAGGGAGTGTTTCTTTTCTCCATGCATTTCTGCATTCATTTCTATATGAGAATATAGTACTTATATTGAATTAATCTAATGTAATTTACAATGAGGATCTTATCTTTTTCTTATGTCATGTAATCTATTTATGAACTACTGAGGCAGTTCAAGAACAACAGGGTTATACAGCACAAAACTACTGTGGGGAAAGGTGGTATTTGAACAGAAGTCAGGCTTAAATTGTGTTTGAATCTTTCAAGTGAAGATACAAACAGAGAAGAAAAAATTAATAGCCCAATATTAAACTCTGATCTTACTCATACACAGTATCATGAATCAGTTGTATAGGTAAAATAAACCTAAAACATGTTCAAAACATTAAAATAGAATAGAACAATAAGATATACTACAACATTAAGATGCAATAGAATTGCAGATACATCATTAATTAGAAGTATTTCATGGTTGTTCAGATTTTTTTATAATAATAAAGGTTCCTTTTTTGAAGGAATGCATCATATTATATCATACATATAATAAATTATAAATATCCTTTTATTACATTAATTTGTCCACCCACCCTTGATATCTCTTTTCACATAAGAACTTCACTGATCATGAAAGCATAATGAAGTACTGCAGACATCATCTGAAATGTATTAGCCTTAACTGGTGGGTGTTCCAACTAATAGGAAGAAATAGATACAAACACTTTGCCTGCTTTTGTCCCATTCCTCTGGAAGATAAGGACTGATAAGATCAGTAGCAAAACACTACAATATGTGAATCTGAACATATGCTGCTTGTTTCTGATTAAAGCACAAAATATAGGGAAGAGAGCAAATATCACTCATCAGCAGTCTGTACATACTTGTACGTGCAAATACCTATCTCTCTGTGGATGTATGTAAAATATGTGTGAATTCTGTGTGGTGGTTAAGGTGAAATCCATGAAGTACCACATTTAAATATGAATCACAAAATCATTTTGCAGAAATTACTCTAATGTCTTTGAGAAAAGATGTTAAAGAAATAACATGCACCTTCAGCTATGGTCCTTGTGATGCTTCCTAGAAAACAACTCTGTCCAAATCTTCTTTAGTTTAGGTCTCTGATGTTCAAGGTGAATGAGTATGAAGTAGATTTACATTTCTAGTGCTTGACAGAGCTGATCCCTCATTTGTTTTGCACTATGCAACAGCTTACACAGTGCAAATTTTTGGGGATCTTGATAAAGCCACTATTATCTCTCAGATATAAGCAATAAAATGGCAACACTGGTTTTGTGGCCAGTTCTTTGGCAAATAACTGGAGTGTCGTCATCTCTATACAACCTTGAGGCGTGATTTGCAGAAGAATAATAGTTTTTTCTGTTTGAGGACTTCTCTTTGAGATCTGACATAGCAAAACCACAGTGCAACTCATGCTGAAGAAAAAAAAAAGGAAAAGGATAATTCCTATCCTATAGTAGGGTAGGATAGATAGTTCTTGATCTGAGCACTCCAATTTGGATCTGGATGGTTACTCCTCTTACAGCAGAGATAAAAATCAGATCTAAATTTGTTCAGTGCAGTTGGATCTGGTAATTTGACTGAAAATTCTCTCTATCTAATGCTAAAATGCATTGCATTTTCTATGACCTTTTTTATTTCAAGCCTGCCAAAGTCCACGGAATCTGCATCAATATAAACAAATGAACTGAAACCAGAGACTATGAAAATTAGTTACTGTCCAGACTCCACACAAGATTTTCCCAAAAGGCTGGGTAGGTGAGGACTATTTCTCAAGAAGCAGAATATGTGAGTAGGTGTATTCCAGGAAAACCAGTTATATCAAGTATATGAATCCTTCTTAAATAAACATAAATAGCACTAGAGTGACTGATGAAAACAACTGACTGAAGGATAGTTTGCCTGAATAAAAAGCTCACAGAGTTTATAGACTCAAATAAAAACATTTCTTAATACATTCTATGTCCTCTGTCAAACTACATGATCCTGTAGTGTATCATGGAAAGAGCAAGAAATGGAATGTGATTCTTATCTCTATTTGTGATAGAAAACCCAATAAATCTCAGAGAAAATGCTACAAGTGAATTATGAGGGCCTTAGTGTCCTATCTATACAATACATTTTTCATGTAAGAATGATGGTGTTGATTTAAAAGCCTGAAGAGAAAATGAAATGGAAAATAGGAAAAGGAAAGTGGGGTGTTTTTATTTTCTACCACAAAAAAAAACACTCATACTTTTTTCTTTTACCTTTCAGGGAAAACTACAAAATCACTGTTTTATCATTTGTGGAAATTATGACTGTGGTAGAGCAGGCAATTTTTATGGGTTTTTGCAGCTTTTAGCTATATAATAATGAAGATATGCAGTGCTATGTCTAAACTGGGAGCTTTCTGAGCTCCCTGTCCTTGCCACCGTCATAGACATGCTGTAGGTTGGACATGAGAATCTCTAAACTCTAGTTGTCTGCAAGCAACTTGGTTATGAAATATTTTGATTCATAGATGTTCCAAGTCTAACCAGGCAGCCTCAGTGTCTTGCAATGAGATACTTCTCCATTTGGGCAAAAAAAGACAGGCAGACCTTCCTAAAAAGGGAGAACTATGAAGAGTAATATTCTTTTATAATCACCACATTAAAACTTACTTTCCTTTAAAAATACCAAAGTTTCTCATCATTTACTATCAGTTCAAATATGGAGAATAATCACAGCTGATATAATATGATGTAACTGGTACCTACTAAAGTTCTGATAAATGTAGCTACCTTTTGAATTCCAGAGCCCTTGGTGTAATCTCTGGGTTATCTGCAGCCTTGCTGCTATAAATTTGGGTGTCTGCCCAACAATGTAAATCCCTTCTGCCAAATTTCTTCCTTAAAAAGCTCTAGTATTGATTTCTGAGTACAACAAGGATGAAGAGCACAGATAGTGATTTCCTTGATCTTTCTGGTAACAAGGAACAATACTGATAGGAATAGGCAGATGGATTGATTCAGTGGGCAAGGGAGGGATTGTCCTGCTCTGCTCTGGACCGGGGGAGTTTGAGGCACCAAACTCACCTCGAGTGCTGGGGGAGTTTGGGGTGCCACATGAGACAATACATTACTAGAGAGCATCCGAAGGAGGGCAAGCAAGAAATACTGGGCACTGGAAACAGGATCCCCAGGGCAGTGGACACAGCACCAAGCCTGACAGAGCTCAAGGATCATTTGGACAATGCTCTCCAGCACATGGTATGATCCTTGGGGTGGTCCTGCACAGGGATAAGAGTGGAACACAGTGATCACTTCCACTTCAGCATATTCTATCATTCTGTGAACTACTCTCCTTGAATGCTTAGGTGACATTCATGTCTCATTTACAAAAAAAAATTACATTTCTGTTAAGTGTGAAACTGTGGCTTGTTTTAGTTTAGGAAAAAGCCAGACAAATATTTTTCTAAAGGATTCAACTTTCTTATCAATAATAAAGTACTCTAGAGGTGTCCCACAAAATCCTATTATGTTACTAAAATGACACATTATAATATTGGGATTGGTTCACTTTAACCTTTGGACTGCAGCTCCAGGATGAGTAAAAGGATTCTGAGATCCTGTTTCCATTATTCTCTGTCCAAGCCCTTAGGAAATATGCTTAATTTGCAACTTTCAACCAACCTTTCATAGATGCCAGGAACCACAGCAGGATGTTTTCAGGGGGCATGTGCAGAAGGGCTGGTTGAATGTGAGGTCATGATATGAAATATGTAATCAGTTCCTTTCCAACTAGAACTTTATCCATTTAAAACATAAAACCTGTGATTCTTACAATTGTTTTTCCTTTTTATTTTATTTTAAATGGATCTTTTGCTGCAAAGCCAAACTATCTCTCTCTTCTACTTAAACACTCCCCTAGAACAAATGAGCAATTTTGTTAATGCATGAGGATAGTGAAAGAATTATGATTCTGTTGGATAAAATCTCTTTGTTTAAAATAGTTGCCATTTTTCTAAAGAGAAATCAGACACCTTGTTGGTGTTTTCTTATAGTAAACATAAGGTCACTGAGAGGAAACAGGCTATATGGAAGATCATCATGGTATTGAATTACTTCCATCTGCAAAAGCTGTAAATTATGTAGACATAAAAGGAGAAGTTATGATAAGAACTCTGAAGTGTTGTGTATCTGGACTTTAAAATGCTATTCTGCTAAGGACTTTATTCTACTGCCAAGATTAAGAAACATGAAGTAATGATTCAGGAGTTGGGCTTTGTCAAAGGAATTCTGCTCTAAAATCTGCTCCTTCCTCTTGGATTTTTTTTCATTCTCTTTAGCAAAGATCATCTTGGATTATTGACTATTTATTATGACTTTGCATATGCTGTTTTCTTAGTTCTTAGCTTGACGCTAGTTCTAAGATCAAGGCTGAGTGAACTTTAGAAAAGTACTAGCTCACTTGCTTTTTCTATTTGTTAATTGTCTCTAAATAGACATAAATTTTTTTTTAAATATATCTGAAGCTATGAACCAAACAATCTGTTTTATATGTACACATTTCTGCATGTACCGAGTAGTCATATGTGCAATTTTGGCATCTAATTACTTTATGAAATTTACTTCAAAAACTAAGTTTTCTAAATTTTCTCTCAGTTTCATCACAGCTGTTGTGGTCACTCATTTCACATGGCGTTGTCTTGCTTCATGGCTATGTTTCTAAAATTACATATTCCAAAATTTTCTGGAAGGACTTTTACCACATTGTCTCATGAAAATATATGTTAATTATGCCTCCTCTAAAAATCTAAAGACATGAAATCCCCGGATTAAATGAATGTAGTTCAAAAATTTTGTAATTCCTGTAGTATTTATTGGAAAAATATATAGAGAGATCAGTAAATAAATTTCAATTCTTTGAGTGTGATAAAAAATATTTAATCTCAACTGAATTCTTCTTTCGTCTTTGCTTCCTTTGAAGGAATTTACTTACAATTCTTCAAAGGTGTCTTTTTATAAAAAAGGATTCATGTGTTTTTTTGATTTTTATCAGTTTAAAACAGCATGTTCGTTGCAGTTCATTACATGCCCTGAGAAAAGTTGACATGTGAATTAAAGTTTTTTCTCAAGGAGGTCTTGCATACTTGCCTAACAAAATACATTACAAGTATAACAAAAACATATATGCACAGACCACAGATATAAACATTTTGCAAGGGTAACTCCCATTCCCGTCTGTCTTCTCTTGTGTATCAAACAAATTACTGCAATGTAACAAAGGAAAGGCTGTTCTTTAAGCTGTTTTTCAGTTGGAGCCTTGTCTTTATCTATGCACAGAGAGAACAAAAATGTTTATTTACACATGTGGTTCTTTATAGTTGTTACTCAAAAAGCGCTGCGTACAAACATCTAGGATTTCTCCAGCGAAAGTAACACAAACGCACACATTGAGGATAATGGCTATAGGTGAAAGTTCCATTTGGCAGTTGTCCACACAGCCTGAAGATATTAACAAGGAGACTTTAGAGAGAGATGCCAGATTTCTCTTCATCACTACCCAAAACATTGTTACAGAGATGTCTGGCTCCAGGTCCAAGAATTTCCAGCTAAAAAGAACTCCAGGAGTTTTCTTTGATTCTGCTTTGCAGGGGCTCCCAGTAGCCCTCCCAAGGAGATGATGGTGAAAGACAGGGATGAAGGAGGTTAAAATTTTTTTTAAGAAGTCCCTCTCCAAAACTTTCAGTCTTGAGGACTAAGCTAAGAAAGAAAGAAAATATGTAGACCCAGGGGAACTTAAAATTGGTGGCTCTGCTGTGTTGGGAGACCAGAAGAACTACACATCAGGAACAGAACCATGCTTTTTAGTCAGAATCCTCCATTCAAATTTGGGCTTCTTCCTGAAGTACTTTAGCAATATAGAAGATGCAATCTGTCTTCTGATTGAATTATTTTATTCTGGCAAACTTTTCTCTACATTGTTATACTGAATAGTTGATCAGATAATAACACTTGAAAAATGTTTACAAGAGAGTATCACTGAATCTTAGAATTTCCATGTAATTTGAAATAATTGGAAACAAATTTTCCTTCATTAATTTACCTGAAAGGCCCATCTAACTTCTCATTCAATTCAAAAGTATTTTCCAGTCAGTTAAAAGTGTATACTGAAAGTTAGTGTAAGTTATTTCATTTTGTTGCTTGCAGAAAAATAAGTTGGTTTTTGGTGCTGGCAGAAGACATAGTGGAATATTTCTGTGGGAAAACAGTAGTTGAGATACTACTATAAAATCCTGTAACTAATGTAAGTGGATCATGAAGGCAAAAAACAAAGTATTTTAGAAGTGGCCAGGCAAAGATCTGTTCTTTTATTTATAATTTCTGAAATTTGTTTCAGGTATTGAACAGTTTTTTAATTTTGAACAGTTTTTTTAATTTCAACTGCCACACCAACTCTTACAACAGCTCTGATTCCAACAGACTCAGTTACCTACCTATAACAGGAGTTATAACAGTACAGAAATTATAGGGGAAAATACAGTTCCTGCTCCCTGGATGAAATGCAGGTGGCATGCTCAAAACCCATTCCATGCATGATGAGTCCCCATACACAGGATCTGCAAGTGCAAGCACCAGCATTCCAAAGGTGATGGAATGGAGGTGAGTGCAGTGCAGCCACCACAGCCAGGCTCTGTTGAAATCCCTGCAGGTTGAGGAGCTCAATGGCACTTTGCAGCTGATAAACCACAGAACACCTGTCAACCTAGGAAGATTGGGAAAAATGTCCTGCTCCTGAGCCAACTGTGGCAAAATCACTCTCCTCAGATGAACTTGGTTCATTGCAGCCTAACTGGAGTATTACAACACACCTCCATCCCAAAGTTACCTGTCTCCAAGTTATCACCTCATACCAGGCATGTGCTGTATATTCTTTTTGACTGTATCTTTAAAAGCAAAGTAAGACAATATTACAAGTGAGACAATCAGTACCAAAGATATATATATGCTTACAGTCACTCAGGTTACATCTAAACAAAAAGAAATAGTATAAAACTTTAGAATGGGGGAAAAGTTCGGGAAGACTCCACCATAACTGCTGGGACCAGTTGTTAGGCTGTACCTGTCTTCTCCCCCACAGCCTTTTGGGAAAGAATCATACTCTGTGCAGGCTGAATATCTCATTGTGGATTAGAGCTTGTCTGTACACTGCTTTGAATACAGTTTTGCAATCAGAAACTATCACCAACAACCCTTGAATTTTAACCTGCCACAATTTTATATTAAGAAGGCGTGTTATTCCATCAACTGTTAGTGTGAGTCCTCCTTGGGCATAGTTGCTGGCAGCAGATATCATACTCAAATAAAGAGGAAAACCTGCTGAGGGTTCTCCCTTTTGCTCAGGGCAGGGTCCCCCCAGCAGGATGCTGATACTTGTCGGCTTCAAGGGTCTTGGCTTATCTTGAGGCATTGACAGAAAAATTAAACACTGAGGGTCAAGGAAACCTCCCCTCTTCATATGACAAAGTATGAAGTGAAAACTTATATACTGAAATAAATTTACACACATAATTAACTACTTCTCAAAAGTAGTATAGGTGATCTCTGTAATTCTATTATCTTTCTTTCCAGTATTTAATTAATTAGTACAACTTTTAATATTACTGAGCTTTCATATATTCACCTTGAAATATTTCTTAAAGATATTTCCTCAAGACTAACCTAATTATTGATTGGTACTCAGAAACTGGCAAGCATCAACTATTCCTTTGCAGTGCTTGTCTCCCTTACTCTTCTCACTCTTACAATTAAAAATGTTCTTGAATCTTCTTCAAAACAAAAAAAATTATATAAACAAGAACTAAAATATATTAAAAAACACTAAATAGACACAAAATTGTTCCTGTTTATCCTCATACCTGCCTTCATATTTATACCCTCATCATCTAGAACTTATTTCATTTTTATCTTTTGAACCTATTGCTGCACAACAGAAGTCAATTTATCATCCAGCTCTTGGAGTTACGAAGCTTTTATTGCAGTCCTCACTCACTATCATGATATGAACATTTAATATTAACATTTCTTTAATGATTAAACAGCAATTTTAGTCTCCAATCAGATAGAGAACTTCATTATCCAGATTTCTCAATACAGTATCCTAAGTAAAAAGTTAACAATCAGTAAATTAATTAATCAATAACGAGTAATCAACACCTTAAATAAACAATTAAAGTAAATATTTTCTTTCTCCCTTAATATCTTAGGAACATGAATACCATAGACGTGCAAAGGCAATAAAAGTTTATCATTAATATTCATGGTTGAAGGGGATTAGAAAGAAAACAAATGAAAGACATGAAGTGTTTTCATTGTTGCTGCTCCAAGTCACTGCAGAATTTCACTTTCTGTCTTATTTATTAAGCAAAAGACAAATTACTCTGATGTTAAAGAAATATAACAAGGAGGAAAATTAAATATGGCCAGTGTACTAAAGTATTTAGTGTTGTTTTCCTGTAGATACCATTTTCATTTAAGTTTTGCTATCACATTTCTTTAGTAAAAAAATACGAAATTAAGCAAGGCAGACTTTGTGGAAGCACTTCAGCAATTAAAACTCTTCTTTTTATTGTCATCTTTAACAATAAAAGTTTACAGCAGCACAAATGCCAGTTCAGTCTTATCACGCCTTTGGCAACCTGTGCTTCCTGGCTTCAGAGAAATGTAATAAAATGGATGGTTATTATATTTTCTTCTAGTAGATCTTTTAGTAGATCCTAGATATTAATGCTAGTAGAAATCAAAAGGTCATCTTGTCTGACCTGCTTTATATCATAAACCATTACCTTTCATATGGGTACCTTATTTTCATCCTTGCTGCTCCACTTCAGTTAAAGTGCGTTTTCATAAAACATCTCGTCTAGAAACACATCCCCCCTTGATCTGAAGACAATAAAGTCCTGTACAGAATCCACTGTTTCTTTTGACAATTTGTTTATATGTAACCCCAACTTTTAGAATGGAGAAAAGGAAGGCTCAGAGTCAGTCAGACTCACCTTGGAGCCTGACAAAATCATGGAGCAAATAGATCCTACTGTAAACTGTGCTAAGGCACATGGGAAGTAAGGAGATGATTGGTGACAGCCAGCATGGCTTTACTAAGGGCAATTAATGCTTGACAGACTTTGTGACCCTTCTTCAACATGGTTCCGGTGTTGTTTGCTAAGGGAAGAGCAACTGACACCATCTGCTTGGATTTGTGCAAAGCATTTGACACTGTTCTACATGACATCTTTGTCTCTAAACTGCAAATACAGAGATTTGATTGATAGACCTCTCAATGGACACAGAATTGTCTGGATGTTCACACTTAAATCTCGAGGTCAGCAGCACCATATCCAAGTGGAGAACAGCGATGAGAGGTGTTCCTCAGGTGTTGGTATAGGGGCTGAAACTGTTTGACATTTGTTGGTAAAACAGGATGACGTTGAGTGCACCCTGAGCCAGCTTGCTGATGATATCAGACTGTGTGGTGTGGTGGACGCTCTGGAAAGAAAGAATGCCATCTAAAGGAAACTGACCAGGCTTAAGAGATGAGTGTCTACAAGCCTCATGACATTCAACAAGGCCAAGTGCAAGGTTCTGAACCTGGGACAGGGCAATAAAAGGCATAAATACAGGCTGGGGTGAAGAATGGATTGAGAGCAGTCCTGAGGAGAAGGACTTGGGGTGTTGTTTGACAACATGTTCAACATGGCCTGGCAATGTGCAGTCACAGTCCAGAATGCCAACCATGACCTGGGCTGACAGAAGCAAAGCAGACATCAGGTTGACAGAGGTATTCCTATCCCTTTACTCTACTGTCATCAGAAGCCCCTTGGAATACTGCATCCAAGTCTAGGGCACGCCATATAAGAATGTGGATCTGTTGGAAGAGGTCCAGAGGAAGGCCACAAAGATGATCAGAGGGCTGGAGTGCCTCTCCCATGAAGACCACCTGAAAGTTGTATTGTTCAGCCTGGAGAAGAGAAGGCTCCAGGCAGATATTTTAATCTCCTAGTACTTAAAGGAGACTGACAAGAAGGCTGGAGAGGGACTTTTTACAGGGACCTGAAGTAATAGGACAAGGAGTAAAGGCTTTAAATTGGCAGAGGATAGGTTTAGATTAGAATTTGTAAAGAAATTCTTCACTGTGAGGGTGGTGAGGCACTGGAACAGGTTACCCAGAAAAGTTGTGGATGGCCCATTCCTGGAAGTGTTCAAGACCAAGTTGGAAAGGTTTTTGAGTAATCTGGTCTGGCAGAGGGTGTTCCTGCCCATGGTCAGGGGGTCGGAACTAGATGATGTAACTAGATGATTCCACTCCAAATCATTCTATGATTCTTCTCTTCCTCCTTTCTAATGGAGAGACCACATCACCCCTCAACAGACCAACTTTTTCAAAGCAAGTCCCATGGTCTAAGTAGATGAAATCCTGGTTGTGACACCAGTCCTGTATCCATTGGTTGATTTGTTAGATTTGGCTGGCCTTTTCAACCCTTATCTTTGATTGGGAGGTTTGATGACAACACCTCCTATGTTCCAGAGTCCCCTCCTGCCCCACACAGGGCAATCCTTCTGGCTATACCTCAGACTCTTCCTGGCTGTGCCACTGGTGTGTATGTGAAGCAACAGCAGCAGATAACAACCAGCAAACTGTGGGACACTTCACAGCCTCTCAGTAACGTCTCTGAAACAAACTCCTGGCGAACAGCACACTTCTCTAGACAGTGAGACAACAAATGGGGACTTTCACACCTTTCAGGAAAGAGTTGTCTACAGCCATCACCCATCAGCCTTTCTTAGTTGCACTACCTCCTATGTGGGGAGCAGAAAGGGTTGGTCCAGCTTCTCTCCTGAAGTGAAAAGTCTTTCCTCTTCCTTCTACAGACCAGTGAAGTGAGTTTGCAAGGGCATCTCAGGCTTTGGGAGGAAGTTGTTCCCTCCTGAAGGTCTTTGCCATTGCAAGTTTCCATTCTGCAGGTTATTGCACTGTCTCCCTTCTGTGTGTGCTGGTGGGAAAGTTTTTGGATGTTTGGTCATGGAACTGCAGGTTCCATCATCTTGGAAGCTGCTGTCTCAGTCCTTGTCAGCCTCCCCGTTGCTACATTCTTCTCACAGCCTCTTGCAGCTCAGACACCTCCTGGTCCTCCATGTGTCCCTGACCCAAGAGAAAGGTTTTGGCACAGGTCATCCTACCTGGCCATTTCAGCAGCATGGTGGGCACTCATCTGAGATCAAAGTCACTGTTCTATAGAGCAACTTTGCACTATCTATCCTGGCCATGGCTGATGTCTCCACTCAGATGGACCCACTGAAGGAAGAAGCTGATGGTCAGACCTCAGCCTGCAGAAGTGCTCTTGACCTGTGCGGATGGTCACAGAATGGTGTCCAGTTACTGAGCTGTACGTACTTCAAGTCTCTCCTATTGCACTCAGATCATGGAATGTTCCTCCTTCAAAGAGGTTCCCTCTTACTCAAACTTCTGTGTGAACCTCCCTGGTGGATGTGCCACACCATTTGCCCACTCTGGTCATGGTGCTCCTGGTTGCTCCTGCCCTCCAGGGCTGCCTCTGTAGGAGTGAGGGGCAGCCACCATCACTCTTGGTCCCACAGATTGACAGCTTCTCTTGTGCAAGCTGCCAAGTCCTGGCAGTTCTTGGCACTCCTCTAGAATTTCCCTGGCTCAGGAAGCCCACTCTGGATTCCCAGTACTGCTGCAAAACATGCCTGCACTGAAGTTAAATGACTTGAAATTCATCTTGAAGTCATATTGAAAAATTCCTACTTCTTATTCACGCTTTTCCATTTAAGTGATCCTCTGCATCAATTATATTCCTAATTTTCATCAGATGTGAGAATCAGCCTTCTTTGAATCATGGCCTATTTCTGTTATTTCTGCTCATTTTCTTTTATTTGCTTACATTGAATAGAAGTTTTGACCACTATTCAACCATCAATTTCTATCTGAGTGATTATTAAATTGTCATTATCTCTTGTGATGAAATTCAATACTGTGTGATCCATGCAAATACATTACAATACCTTTTGTGTAAAAAAATTATCCTGTATAATACTTAAATACTTTAATGCTGTTTTATTACTGCCTGCCTGAAACCTTCAATATTTCTCTGAATGTGAGTCCTCCATTATATATTTTTTTCTTTCTGCACAGCCTGGACAGACAATGAATAGATCATGGTTTCCATATGAGTGTATGGTCTGTCACAAACTCCTACAGATCTTCCTTTCCAGGCAATGTTCATGAGTATGCTTATTTGCAATTATTCTAGGATCCAACCACCCAAACTATTCATAGTTTTACAATAGAGAATGCCTGTTGTAAGTAATGCCATCTGTTATGCCCTCTGTATGTTCTATTTTTTTCTATAAAACTTTCGTGATTTTGGGATAGCAACTGAATGACCCCCCCCAACTGATTTCACTGGCTCCATTCACGTAACATTTTTCTTGCCAACAAGAATTCCAGTTTGTCTTGTTTGTTACCCATTTTCCAACCATCTGGAGGCTAAAATCTACCCTTTTCTTTGTGTTCATCATTGTTCATGATGATCCACATCTCATTTTGTATGTTGTCTGCCTTGCTCTTAATTCCATAGTATTTAGCTAGGTCTTTATGGAGTTTACAGCATGATGCTGCTTGAATGTGACCCCAGCAAAGCTGTGAGATTAATAAGAATGTCCTGAAATCATTCTTTCTCTGTTCTCTGGTAGCAATGCCCACCTTTTGGATATGAGACCAGCAGCTGGCCCCTGCTAGACAGGAGAATGAGGCAGTTTATTTAAACCAGAAATCTTGCAAAACATGTCAAACAAGTGAGAGCAGGGAGGTTGGACCAGATGACACATTGTATATCCTTCAAACTTTACCAATTCTGCGTACCATAGCAGAACCTGGTCTGATGGAATTAGCCACTGATGTCCCACCTGTCCCAGTTTTGTTACATAGCTGCAGAGAAGTAACAAAACTGGGAACATAATTCCAGTGAGTGGGAGGTCAATATAACATCCGTCTTTCTTATCTTCTGCTCATTTGCGCATGACTGAACGTTTTTTCTTTTGTGTTGGTCAAAAAGTCTCTCAAGCATTTCAGTAATTCTTGCTTCACTGCATGTTTTGTTAGGTTGTCAGATTTCTGTAACTCATTTAGAAATTGTTTTCTTTTAAATGAAGTGGATAAAGTGAATGCAGACTTTTCAGCTCTCATAGTTAAAAGCATGTCTAAGACAACAATAACGACACTAAAAAAGGGATAAATATGTACATGTTAAGCTTCATTGATAATTGTCTGGTATATCTTTTTCCCTAAAGCCTTATATACTGTCATTGGTATGAACGAATAAAATAGCATTTGATAAATAGCACTATATCAGAGGAATCTGGGTAATATTGCTCACATCTCACCATTAAATAAAAAGGGAAGCCTAAGTGCCCTGTGTTAGAACACCAAACTGTTTCTGGAGATAATTTCTGAATTCTCTATGTTCATTAAAATATTAATTGAAATTATTGAAGTTCAGGTATTAACAAGTTTAATTACTATTGTTGATGCTTTAAGCTGTGAAAAAATCTACCATTCCCTCCCTCTATATTGCCCACACAAAGCACAGTTGCAAGATGTGGCAAGTGCCAGAGGTATGTTTCTCTCTGTGAAGCATTCAATGTCACTGCTCCTTAGCAGCCTCTCAGAGCAGGCTGAGATGTGGGTACCTGGGGCCATCACATCCACAAGAGAGCTCACACGGCAGCAAAATGAGCAGAAATAGGGGATGAGGACATGGCGAGGACTTGCTCTTCCCAGGCAGACACAGGCACTGCACCGCAAAAGCACATGCTGATAATGGTCATTCAATGAATTAATGAGACCCCCTGATCTTAAACACATACATTTGTGGGTGACAGAGAGTTGTGAGATAAATTTATAAGGAAAAGGTGGAATAATATATGATTATTTGTTTTTTATAACTGCCAACCTTATATACATGATACTTTGCATTATGTCATCAAATTAGTAGCAATTAAACTATTATATTTTTAAATATTTATCAAAACAAACTTAATTTTATACAGCTAAAACATTTCACACATTCCAAAATTTCTTTTGGAATGTGTGAAATTTACAGGCATTACATAATACCTGGAAATTTACAGGCATTATATAATACCTGTAAAGGAGAGGAAATACTACAGGTGAAACTGGGATTGGAATGGCAAAAGATGGTAGAAAATAAAGACTACTTGAAAAAAAATAGGTCTGTCAAAAAATGATGAAAGAGTAAGGAATGAATGGAATTTCCCGAAAACATAAGAGAATACTGAAACATAAATTATTGAAATATATATATAAAATATGTATTTAATGTATATTATATATATATAATATATATTATATTATATTATATATAATATTGAAATATATATATAATTTGAAATTACTTGGACTGAAAAGTAAAAAAAAAAGAGAGTTATTCTATTGAGTTTGCTTAAAGAAACCAAAACAGCTTTCAATTAAAACTCAGAGCAGATAGGAATTTCTCTACTAAACATTATCCAGCTATTTCTGAAGCTGGATTTTGAAATCAGGTCATTATTGGCAGGCAAAGGAATCCACAAGTGGATCCACATTCCTACAAGACATTCTAAAAACATAGTTGTGAATGAAGTGCAGAAAAAAGAAGACAAATGCAGAAAACAAAACTTTATTCTCAATATCTGGGAAATATGAAAGCATCATGTGTTTCTTTAGTTGCAGAAAACAGTCCACCTGAGAAAGGATTTTAAAATTCCATAAAAAATAAGAACAGAAAAGTTTTGAGCAAGCGTAGGTGAGTACAAATAAAGACCTACAAGGAAGAAAGAACAGAGAAAATTAATAAGAGATCTAGAGATTTGTGCAGAAAATAAAGGTCTATGTACAGGAACCTGTATGCTAAAAAGTCAAGCAGAAAGCCAAAAGGCATAGCATGAAGTAGGATAGGTATGTACTTAAAGATTTGTATTAATTTGTCTGTAATAGCACAGAATTAGTATATTGACATATAAAAATTTATAACTTTGGTGAAATATTTGCTAAAATATGTGGTCTAGTAAGGCTGGCTGAAGGATGGGATAGCAGAAATATTTCGGAGAGAATGAAACTAAAACATAGTGCTACTCAAGACAAGAATGAAGTTTGACTGGCTTGGACTTATGAACTAACTTGAAAAACTAAGATTGATCTGGCTGAAATAATCAAGAGGGTTTTTATTAATTCTAACTGGCTTTGGTTATGTTTTAAGCAGGATTATTTTTTAATATGTTAATAAGCAGGGAAAATTTGCATGACATAAAATCAGAAAATATATCCTATACAAAGTGAGAGAGACTAATTCTAAATTAGCTCAGGGTGTATAGGAACAGAAAATTGTCTTGCCCAACAGTTTTCATCAGACGGGAAATGAAGGAAGAAACAATTCTTTCAATGGTCACCCAAGATGTAGAGCAGAGACCAGGAGCACTTCAACTGTTGCACTTTCTTTAGGGCTGCAGATTTCCAAGGTAGTGTATAAGACTGATAGAAGTGAATGATGTGAATTTCTCTGTAATTTGCTTCACAGAAACATCAATGTTAAACTTTGTTTAAACCACATCCAATAAAGACTTGCAGAAACTAATCGACTGTGAAGAGAAGGTTGTAAGATTTTACTGAGGTGCCAGGATACAACTTTGATTAATTGGATATTAAATGACACTCAGTAATTTGACTGGTCATGAATTAATGTCTTTTCTTCCTGTTGATAGGTCTCATACCTCACTTATCACTATGTCAGACGTTTGATATAAGGTATTAAATCATTTTGAACATTTTTTAGATTACTCAATTATAAGCCTTGTGACTGTTTAATCTCATATCATTTGTTTGATGACAGCCAGTTACATTAAAAAGTCTAGAGGAATCTAATGACTCAGTTATGAAAATTCTGCACTTAGCTGCAATTAGCAAGAATACCTGGTTGTAAGTAAAAGACAGAAAAGCAGTTTCTTAGAGATGTCTCTGTTGCAGAATAGAGAAACATCAGGGTTTAGAGTGGGTAAAAAAAAAAGTGCAAATCTAGAGAGACCAATGAAAAAAGTGGAAAGACACTTTGGAGGACAGATCATATTTTATCCTGCAGTGCTTTATTGTGACAAACCATGAAAAGAAATAATAAAATGACAAATTTGTCCATGGAAATGTCCAGAATTTGCCAGAGTGGATACATTCCCATTCTAAAACTAGTTCAAAATAAAGGTTTTTAATGGAGGAGAAAAACTGGCAGTGAACATTCATATTGAACAGGTTATGTGAACACACTAATTGTTCAAGTAGGTGGAAAATTTCCAGCTGTGTTAAGGTCCAAAGAATTTTGCTTCATTTTGGGAATATTTTTCTTAAGTAAAGATTAGAAATGCAGCCTCTCATCTTGCATTTTAATAGTCTTCAATTTACTAGCTGTGTGATTATAGATCTGATACCAGTTAGGCCTGCAAGTATTTATGTAGAATGAATTGAAGTACAGTGGCTTTTCTGCCACAAGATGAAAGGCAGGAGAGGAGAAAGAGAGGAGAAGTGTGATAAGTCCTCCTTATTTTTATTGCATTGCTCTGCTTCTGCAAGGGGATCCATAAGGGATCCACAAGCTGCTCCCAGAGAGAGAAATGAGACAACGAGACCCACACTCATCTGTTGTCCCTGTAGGACCAGGATCAAGATGTCATGGTATTAATTGCCAATAAATAGAATGAAAGTATGTAAGAACATAATTAAATAGGAAAAGTGAAGTAAAATACCATCAAAAAACTGTAATAATAATGACTAATGCAATTGACATCTGGCATCACTTTACATTTATATAGAGTGATTAAGCTGACTAATTGAACTTCTGTTTTTTAACTTTTATGACAAGACTTAGTAAGTAAAATGCAAGCAAAAGAGATTTGTTTTTTTAATGTAAGTCCATTATTTCTATTATAATTTTCAGGAACTGATGGAATGATTCATGACCTTGTGAGCTTAGTTGTCCCAAAATATGTAATTTGACTACAAGAACAGTAAAATTACAGACCAAATTGGTCCTTGATTTTACCCCATTTCACCATACAAACTCAGAAACTTTGTTTCCTTTCTCTTCTCCTTTTTTGCTGCCATGGAGATGATATTACTTTGTGTAAGTAAAGCCAAAGAAAGGATCTATGTCTGAGAAAATATTATGGTAGAGCATAGTGTCCAAATTTAATTTCTTTATATACTGTCAGCAGAGATCTTTGTTGTGCTATTTTAGAGGCAGGCTCTGATTTTGAGCTTTTGATTTTCAGCTGTTCTACACTTCCTCTAAAGAAACTGTGGTAATCCACCTTGGTGTGGGTAATTTTGAAACAGTTTGAGTCACAGACTGATTATGATGATCAAAATCTGGAATTCACTGTTTAATATGTTAGGCTAGCAAATGACAATATAGTTTAATAGTGCATTGCATACATGATCTTCATCCAAGCTGAAGAAGAAATCTACTGTAAATACCACTTACAATTTCAGGACTGACCCTGTTCTGAGAAACCCATAACTACTACGCCCACAGATAACTTCCTGAAGTATCTTTCATGCATGTAGCTTTGTCTCTATTAAGATAAGTAAGCCAGCTTACTAATTTTTACAATAAAACATTTACCTCCATCCAAATAATGCTAAAAATACAGCTACACAAGACTTGAGGATTTTTAGCATACAGTCAATGGTGGAAAAGCACCAAGTATCACTTAAACTGTGATTCAAAGAGATGCTTAATTCACCAAACACCTGCAAACAGAGTCCATTGCTTCCCTCAGGCCTAATAGGAGACTTACTTTCATTCATTTCCAAACTTCTAGACAGCACACATCTTGCACTAGATCAGAAAAGTCCTCAGAACTATGTAGGAACAAAAAGGGCCCTAGCATGTTGATATTCAGGGAGAACTGATAAGGCTTTGTTGTTTGGGCTCTATGCCACTTTAGTAGTATGGAAACAGGAGAAAGTCTACTCCTTAGGCCATATACTTTATACATCATAACAAAACCAGTTGCTGATGGAAGGATACCCACTTTGGATACCAAGACATTGTGTTGCATGGTTACATAGGAATGTTTAGCTCAAGCTCAAGATGATGCATTGCAGAAGACCATAAAGCTGGGAATGTTTTGAAAACTATATCTCCATGTTGATTTTTTACAGTCTGGAAACAAAGAAGTCCAAGATAATATGGCAAAGTTATGTGACAGATTGGAATTTCCAGTTAGAAGCTCCAAAATCTAAAAAGTGTATTGCAATGTATCTTCATTGAAAGCAGCAAAACCAGACAGTTGTCCTGAGTTTAAATTCTTTATGAAGGTCAATGTGAACTCATATTTCTCCTGCTTCTTGAACCACTAAGGAGATACTATATTGATCTTTGTCCCAGCAAGCCCTGATATGAAGAGATGACAAGGTAAGCCAGTATAACTTCATGCAATGATAAACAAGGGCATCCCAAATCTTTTATATGGTGTGCACTTACAACAAATAATATTGCAAATAGAGCCAAATTTCTTACGCATGATAACCATGGCATCAAATAGCAGAATATAATGGACTGGCAGGCCATCTCCCAAACAATGCAAGATCTTAGCCCTGTAACAAGGAAGATTGTCTGACATGAGGTTGAGACTTACATGTGGCTCTGTAGCAATACAATTTAGTAAGGAATACAAATTCTCCCTTATAAGGCTTGTGACAAATTCTCAACTAAAGTTTATGTAGTCTGTTTCAAATTAATTATTCTAGGTACTTATATGCAACTCCACATTTAAAAGATTATTCACATTATAGTATCATTACATTAAAAGAAAAACAAATAATTTAAAAATAATCAGACAGAGCACATAATTGCCACTCCAGCTGAATCAACACCATCTTAGTATAGTCCTCAAATCCCTAGCGATGCTGGTGGAATGTTAATATTTGATTCTTGTCTTCTGCTTCTCCTGGACAGACCCTGAGCCTGTTTTCTCACCTTGCTGTTTCTAATGTGGCAGCTTGTGCCTGGCACCCTTATCTGCCCATCATGCTCAGATGCTTCTCGCAATGGGCATCACTTTGGTGGATCACCCTTGCCTTCTGGCCCATCCTCCCTCACTGAGCAGCCTGGAACTCATTCTCCCTGGCACACTAGTCCAGGTCCTTTGAAGCTACCAGGAGAACAGATCTTTAGCTACTTCAATTCAAGTTGCCTCTGTGTGAACTTAGAAAAATCTTTTGAGTTTAGGACTGGGTATGCAGCCATCAAACCTCACACAGCTTTTAGTCCTGCAGATTTTTTGATTTCATTTTGGTCTTCTGGGGTCATTTAACTACCAATTATTTGACTAGAAACAGAAGTAGGAAAATTTGGGGGTTTTAACACCTTCCTTATGTTTTATTAACAAATTTATGCTTTAGGAAATTATACTATTTACATTGCATTTACTCTTCCATCCAAGATGCCTATTCTCTGCACAACAATTCACAATAAAAAACATTATAAACTGAAAAAATGCAGATCTGATGAGGTAGTTTATTGCCTTTGGTATGTGATTGCTGAAGTGAAGGAAATATTTGTCACAAGTGTTTCTGCTATAGTTGTGAGAAGTCTTATGGGATATTTTCTTAAATGAGGTTAAACTACAGCATGATTAAGATGAACTGTTACTTCATAAATATTCTTAGATGTAAAAAGTGTTGCTTGATAAAAAGGTCCAAATGTATGACAGAGAATTATGAGAGAAAAAGGAATGTGCTTACTTCAAACAGCTTCCAGCAGCTGCTGAACAATGAGCACCCTGAAGCCTTGTCCTTCAGCAGACCCTCAACTGCTTATCTTGTAGAGCTAGAAATAGGAAAGGCCCCAAAAAGAGGAGTGAATGAGACTTCCCTTCAGCCAAGAATAACACAGGGGGATGTACAGCAGCATCAGTGAGTTCTGGATAATTAAGCACCAAGGGACTTCTTTCCACTGAGCTGAATGCAGGGAAAAAGAGAAGGAACTTCTGCTCATCTTGCAGAGCAAGAATAAGAGCTCTTAAAAAAGCCAAACCATCTCCTCACCTGGCCTCTATACCATTACACTCACTGACATGAACAGAAGACATTCCTATTTTGAGAGGGGAGTATTTTTCTGCTGCTGGGTCATCTTTGGGTCAGCAGTAGGGCAAGTGTTCAAGAAGTGACAGTGAGGATTCTGTGTTTCAGGAGAGGTGAAACTTTCCATAAGTGCCATAGAGCTTCCTACCTGTTCTTCTCTTCTTAATGGCTAGAATATAGGACAAGCAGACAAAAGCACACTTTTTTTTTTAAATGTTACTTCAGCAATCCCATTTTAGTTTAATGTTCATCTAGCTGACTCCTTTTACTCCAAACTCTCTCCTTTAGCTCTTGAAAAACAAAATTAGCTGCAAATATATCAGCAGCTAATAGTTAAAGAGCAACAGAATGATGAGTTTGGCAGGGTTATAATGCTGGAAGGGGGATTATCTAAATGTCCTGTATGTGCTTCCTTTCTGCTTGTAGTGCTAAGATTCAGAAACCACAACCTTGGCTTGATGATAAAGAAACAAGAATAAGAAAACAAGATAAAAGGGGGAAAGGAAAGAGGAGAACTGTGGAAAGCTTGTTGGCCGTACAATGAATGATATTACAGTTTTGTGACCCAGTCATGTTTGTTATTTATAAAGTATCATTTTAAAGTAGTGTTTTAGAAACAAACACAAATGTTGCATTAAAAACAGATAGCCTTTTTGACTTCTAGTTCACTCCACAAGATTTCTTAAACCAGAGAGAAAATATATTATGCCTACTCTTTAGTAGACAAAGGTGAAATTTAAAAAGAACAAATTAATGCCATCTGTTTACAGTGTATCACACTTTGTGTTTCTCTCTGTTGGTTTATAGTCATAACAGAATGTTAAATACTCATAGAATGGTGGACTTAACATCTCTGCCTATTAGCAGTTAAACCAATATACTTGACTTTGCTGTAATTTTTAGGACATGGGTTGTGGTCTGTAAGGCATGGAATATGAAATATTTACTGTTTGGATTGTTGTTAACTATTAATATAATGTAATATAAATGTGGCTACCAGTGATTGCTGTAAAGGAAGCAGGCTTGATATTCCTATGTTCTCCTCCATTCTTGTGTTCCCGTTTGCTATTTTGGTATGCTAATATAGATAAGATAGGTTTACTGAAGTGTAATAAAAGAAAACTAAAGTCATTCATTTGTTGATGCATCTCAGAAGGTAGACACTACATTTCTTCTTCAAGAGATGTTAGATTAAAAATTAATTCCATTCATAAAGTAATTAAATAATTTTGGGTAGTTGTTATCATATAATTTGGTTGATCATAGCTTTTGTTTTCATAGTGGGAACAGACAGGGATATTTTGAAAGTTTCTTTAATGGAAATCAGCTATAAATTTATTGCTAAGACCAAAATCAATTGCATACTTTACCAGACCCAAAATATCCATACAGAGAAAATAAATCCTTCCTTCTGCGTAACAGCTACAACAGCACCCCAAGGTCATTTCTACTGGTGAATGCACAGGGGAACACACTGATAGTCATAATTCAGAGAGGGATTTTCATCATTAGATAATGCCATAGCACAATTGGCTGCCTTGTCCTACTCACACTGAACCCAATGGCTATAAGATTATTGGACTGGATTTATATTTTAAAATCATTCTACCAGTTATGGCTTTGGCATTAGTATTGTTTGGTCTTTTACCAGATTGTGTTTGTTCATTTGTTTGTTCAGTTTTGTTTTTTTTTTTTTTTTCTGAACTAGTAGGTTTATATAAAAGTTGTATTTTTAGTAATAATAATACTCTGTTTTGTAAAGAGACTTCTTTCAGACCTGTGCTGCTGAAGATGCCAACACTTAACAAATGTTTGCTTATTATTTATTCAATTTATGTAGGAATACAAGACACTTTCCATACCCTGGGATTCAACTTTAAAGTTCTTGGTCCTCTTTATATCACAATCCCGCAACATTTCCCATGAAAACACTCTTTTGAGCCTGACAGCTTAAATAGGAGACAAACTCTTTCTACAGAGGAAAGCAGTTATGTGTACTCAAAACAACAAAGAAGATTTTAAGGTTTTTTTTTTTACTAATAACCTTGTATATATTTGAAGGACTGCATGTTGAATAAATAGGAATAGAAATCATATTTTAGACCTCCCAAGAATTTGTCAAACCCTGGTAAAAAATACTAGGTTAGGTTCTGGGACAAATATATATTATTAAAATATTTCTTATTTTATTAATTTTTAAGTTAATATAAAAATTAAAAATATGCATCTATTAATGTATCAGATTATTTTCAAAGAAACTTGAAATATATTTTTAAATGTTATATCATTTTTCCTTCTTTGGTTACAATTTTGCTTGTTTGTTTTGGAAGTTAATGGTGTAACATTTGCTTCTGTCAGTGATATATCAACAAATTGTATTTGTACTGAATTGTATGTTCTCCTAGCCCACCACAGCTGAGGTCTGATTGAGACTATAGCCTCAAGTGACTATAAACCAAACAATTATTTTTGAGACTAATGTGTATGCTTCCTAATGATTCACAACATTAAAATCTCACTTGGAAAGACAGCCAAAACTCCCTTTTTGTTGCTCAAGGCATAAAAATTCTGTGGAACATTTTTAAACATGGTCGTGGGTGACCAAAATGCAATTTAAAACTTCAATGGTCTTTGCTCAGAGTTACTTGCTTACTTGTAATTGCTTCCAGAATGTTTGTTTGGAAATTTGTGAGATTACATATCACATGCAATAATTCTATATGCCAAATTCACTGCTGTAATACTTGGCACAGCAGTTGGCTATGCTTAATTCAACACCAACTAAAATAGTTCTTTATGTAAGCAAAGAGTAAAGGTGATTTCAGCCTATGGTTCTCTTTTCCACACATAATAGCATTAAATGAGTTGTAGCAGGAGATAATTCTAACAATATATTGTGCAAAATACTGTGGTCATCTTTCCTCCTCCTTAAAAAAGTAAGCATCCATCTTTCTTTCTTTCTTTCTTTCTTTCTTTCTTTCTTTCTTTCTTTCTTTCTTTCTTTCTTTCTTTCTTTCTTTCTTTCTTTCTTTCTTTCTTTCTTTCTTTCTTTCTTTCTTTCTTTCTTTCTTTCTTTCTTTCTTTCTTTCTTTCTTTCTTTCTTTCTTTCTTTCTTTCTTTCTTTCTTTCTTTCCTTCTTTCTTTCCTTCTTTCTTTCCTTCTTTCTTTCCTTCTTTCCTTCTTTCCTTCTTTCCTTCTTTCCTTCTTTCCTTCTCTCTTTCTCTCTTTCTTTCGTAACTTTTTCATACCTGCAATTGACTTCAGATTATTTAAACAGAGAAATCACTTACACATAGAATAATATATGTGCAAGTTTTCTAACACCTTAATCTAATAAAGCTTGGATAATATTTTAAAGTTTTTGACTTTAGAGAACAACAGTAACGGCAATATAAACATTACAATTAAATATTAATTTATGAAATAAAATTTATGTTCTCTATTACTGTTCTGAGCAACAATTCCATGTCTATGGTAACTCCTACTAATATCTGAATTTATAGAATCAGATATTTAGATTTGTAGATAACTCTTGAGACCATGTAGTCCAAACCTCCTGCTGCCCAAACAAGGACAACTAATGCAGGCTGTCCAAGAGTGCATCCAGATCCATTACAAATATCTCCATGGATGGAAACTCCACAGCATCTCTGGGCAATTTGTGCCAGTGGTAACAGCCCACTCAATCAAAAAAAAAAAAAAAATTCTAGTGCACAATGGAATTTTATATATTTTAATCTGTGTTTCTTGCTACTTGTCCTATCAGTGGACACTACTGAGAGGAGTTCAGGCTGAACTCTCTGCAGTCTCAACCAGCCCCATTATCAGACCCCATTTTCTCAACCTCTCCTTATCTGACAGATAATTCAGTCCTTAACCACATTAGCAGCCCTGCACTGGACTGCAGTCAAGTCTTTCTTGTCCTGGGGACCCCAGAAATGGGCACAGTGCTACAGAGGTTTTCCAGCAATGCTGAGCAGATAATTTCCCTCAACTTGCTGACAATAACCATCATCAAACAGCCCAAGACACTGCTGTGTTCTGTGTTTTGGGTATGCGTCCAAAACACTCTTAACAAGCCACAGGTGTTTTGGTTACTGCTGAGCAGTACTTGTACAGCAGCAAAGTTTTCCCCTTTTCCCACACTGTCATCCCAGAGAGTAGGCCAAGAGTGGACAAAATGTTTAGAGGGGACACAACCTGGAGAGCTGACCTAAACTGGCCAAAGCATTCCATGCCATATTCTGTCATGCTCAGCAATAAACACTGAGGGGAGGTGGTTTCAAGGTAGGTAAAATTTGTTTGGAGGCTGTCTGGGTGTCAGTCTGCTTGTGGAAGTGACCACCTTTGCACAATGTTTTTTTGCCATCCTCTTTCCTGCATGTATTGAACTATATCTTGACTTACTCAATTTTGCTCAGGTTATGCTTAGATTGCTAGTTTGAATTCTGAACCCCCTGTAAATGTCCATACTGTAAGTTTGCATTTCTCATTCCTGCTACAGTTCTGATTTCCAGGTAACAGAAAGTTTAGATAGCCAGATTCAGTAGTTTTCTGATACACTGATAAAATACCGTTAAGAGCATCGGGTTTCCAACTGCATACACGTTTTATATGAAAACACCTTTCAATAAGGAAGATCTAGATCTTTTAATTGAAAATAATCATAAAGATTTCATGTGAGCAACCTGCATATCAATTTTGTGCAGTATCAGCCAAGAAAATTTACCTTCTTTGTCAAAACAACAAAAATTGTAGGCAATTTACTAATGTGATTTGCATAACTTTTCAGACTGCGCAGAATAAGTTAACTATGTATTATTCATAATAATCTACTGCAGAAACATTATTGTCAAGTAGACACTCTGTTGATCTAGAACTGTCATGTTCACTTCCAATCTAATATTTCTAGTACAAACTTCAGAAATTCTCGGTTCAGAAAGTTATAAAAGGAGTCAGAAAAGGGAACTTGCCTTTAGAAATCTAGAACTTCCCTGACCTGGAGACACAAATTTAGTTAAATAGTATTATTGTTCCCAAAGCTGTGCAATAAAAGTTATGAAGAAAATAAACAAAATGTATATGTTTTAATGCAAGAGAAATCTGCAAAATTTGAATCACTTTATTGGTGAAGTTTTTAGCTGACAGAAAGTAATTCAAAGGAGTTTTAGCTGAAGGAAAGCAAAGCTTATTAAATCCAGAATTCTGTATGTGTGGCCAGTAGGGTCAGGAAATTTTACAAGAAAGACAAGTTTTAAATGGCTCTTCTTGGAAGCTGAACTCAGGGCAACTCAACTGAGAATGGCCCTTTTTGAACAACAGGTAAATAATATGTTCTAGCACTTTTTAAAATTTTTTGAATCATTTTAGAGCTATCTACACCTTCAAATAAGGGAATTTAACATAAAAATTAACACTCTTTACAAAAAACAGGGATGAAACATGAAAGGAGTTGAAGCCAAGACAGAGTTAATTTTAAGTAGTGCAAAATCCTTATTGTGAAATAAGGTTTAACAGAAGTCAGTCAAGTGCAAAATAAAAACAGAGGAATAAGAGCCTAACGTAGTACTTTTTCAAATTTCTAAAAAATAAGAAATGTGAGCACAAGCAGTTGAAAAAGTGGTTCTGTGAGATATTGCTTAGTTCAACTTTGGGTTTTTTTTAGGTTTTCCAGAATAGATGTCTCTTTGGAAAGCCTTACTCAGTTGTTACCTAAGGGACAAGCAGATTTTGGAGTTTAAGTATAACAGATGACTTTACTCATAGTCTAAACAATTTTAAAAATGCTGTAATCACTCAGAATGGTTGCATATTTAAATACATGAAAGGTAAATCATCTCTGAGAGATAGAAGCTATTAATTTCATTGAACACTTCTTGCCAACATTTACATGCAGATAAGGAAATATGTTTGTCTTCCTTGAACTTAAAATTCCAGTCAGAATATCTGTGAAGAGAGAAGCCAAAAGGGAAAAAATACATCCTTATGGCTAGGGAGGCATTCACAGAAGTAAATATCTCTCTGTAGTGCTGTGCAGAAATGGAAAATAGATTTACTTACACTTCCTAAATTTTCTTTGTGCTCCTAAAATATTCCATTTTTTACTAGTACAAAGGATAAAATAAATGTATACATCTTCAGAAGTTACCAGTCATAAAAAAACCCACAAATACCCTTGACAGCCCTCACAGTACTGTTCAAACCCAATACAATGCCCCACAAGAACAAACCAACAAACCAAACCAACCAAATGAAAAAGCATAAAAATCTGTTATCAATTAAACTTTGTTTAAAAATTTCATTTTTTTTCATTTGTTTGTTTATAAGCACAGATTTACAGAGGGATATATCTGGTGTTCATAAAAAAGTCTTCATCAGCTGTCAACTATCCAGCAGGAAGACGCAAACAGCTACACAGTAATGACTGAATTTGTGAGCATGTGCATCACTGGTCTCAGGCCTGCTCAAGCGCAGCACTTAATCTTGTCAATAGTTTGAAATTCTCTGAGACCAGTGCTATAGATCTGTCCTTTAGAAGACATTATCTGCCTTCTAATCTAGTTCATGACATGAAATTACCTTTCCCTGCTCTGCTCAGGGAAGAAGTGGAGTTGGGGATGAAGGAGTGAAGTCCAGCCCAGAAAATAAAGCAAAGGATGGCAGAAGGTGCTCTAAAGTTTGCCTTTTGTTTCTCATTAATTTTCCTTCTATTTTAAATGGCAATAAATTAAATTAATAAGGCAGTCTGTTTTGCCCATGGCAGTAATTGGCAGATGATCTCCCTGTCTTTACCCTGACACACAAGGTTTTTCTTGCTATTTTCTCCCCCTGTTGAGGAGGAGGAGGGGTGGGAGAGCAGCTAGGTGGGCATCTGGCAGCCAGCCAAGGCCAACCCCCTTCAAGCTCCAGCTCAGATATGACTGACTTGTGAAACTCCCAAGTGTTGTGAGTTTGGTTTTTTTACCAAATCTGGACAGATCAAAGGCCATGAAGCTGTTAAATGTTATATTCTTAACAAACCTTGCACAGGATTCACACGCCAGGGTTCATCAAAGGTATTCAATAGACTGTTCATTGTACTGTGGAATAGTAAGCATGCTTATACTGGCTGTACTTAATCTGCTTTTCCTAAAATAAGAAATTCACATTCATGGCATAGTAAAAAGAACCTTAAAATGCGTAGTTGTATTTGATTTGATCCTTGTTTTTATCTAAAGACTTTTTTTTTTTTTTGTTTAAATAGAGGTCAAAAAAATTTAAGTGCTTTTGGAAGAAAAAATGGCAATCAAAGATAATTTTCCACAGCAGGAAGATCCTTCATTATTTGAAATAAATGAGAGAACTGTTATATATTTAGGTGAATGGCCACTTAGACCCAAATTTGCAACAGTATATGAGAGTAAGTTCAATATATTTTGTTTTGTACTTAGTAAAGCCTGAAAATTTGTGCTTTTCCATGAGGCATAAAGATAAAATACATGCATTTTTAATTAAAATCTAGACATCTTCATTAGAAAAGGTACTTTCATGGACCTAGAGATTCTTATCTAAAAAGGATGATATCAATACTCCTAAGCTAGAATTTCAGGATAGGTGTGGCAAGACATTAAGTGAGAATGATGGGGTGAAGCAAAAAGCAAAAATGCTCACAAAGCAAACTTTGTCAACCTAAGAAAAACCCAAGTGTTACTTTAATACTTTTATTTCTTCAGATAAATTGATTTTTCTTTTATGCAGCTTTCAGAATGACAAAATATACTTTTAAAAATACATATTTCTTATTTGTGCTATCATAGTAAGCCCAAAGGAAATAGCTATTAATTTTGGAAAAGCACTGGGTTTTACATTTTTATGTTATTACTCATAGAACAGGTTTGGTTTGAATGTAATTTTTCTGAAATAACATCCTCAATGACTCACAAGTGGTAGTGAACCTGCATTAATTTGAGCTTTTGTTTCCATGTCTTTTGTTCTTTACCAGCACAATATTAATAACTTGGAAGGGAGGCAGAAGTTATGCCCTTGGTTTTAACAAACTGAAGTAATTGGAGTATTAAAAGCAAGATCACCTATGTTAATTTTTCTAGTTCAGTTAAAACTTGGTAGCAAAACTAAGGTGTTGCAGTATACCATGCCAATCTTTCTGTGATCACAAGAAGTTCCTAAGCTTTCTATGTAACCATGTTTTCATGGCTTTTAATCTTAGAAAAATATGGAGATGGATCCTGGGAACTCTCCATTATCCTGAGTTCAAGGAGATCTTTACTTCTGTTAATTTCTTTGCTGCCTTTCTCTTCTTAATAATTTTATCCACCAAAAAAGTTTCCATATCCTGGATTAAATTCAAAACTTCTGTTAAGAAAATTTACTATTCACTATATTCAACTATATCTCATTTAAAGGTCTACTTGTGTAATGCTGCTCTGCACTGTAAAGCTACTCTGAAAGTCAGGTGAAGGAGTAGGCTAGAAAAGAAAACCATCAACACAAGAAAGGAAGAAAATTAGAAAATAGTAATTTGAACAACATGTAAGACATAGTTTTTCTTTTGGTTTTTATTTTATGTCCTAATCCACATGACGGTGATTGTCCTGAGCACTCAGCATGGGGGGGAACATTTAGATTCAAACTCGGCCTTGGAGTTTGACCCTAAGCCCATCTCTATTCCAAATGGAGACTTCAGTGACCCTTCTGTGCCATCCTGGATCCTCCCACTATTCTTAGAGATGCACAGAGTATGAAAATAAATTTTCATTTTCAGCCCTCAAAAGCCTGCCAGAACTAATGCAAAGAATGCTGGGGCAAGCAGCCGTTGCACTCCTGAGATGGCAGGGAGGAGTGACGGGGCTGCTGACTCCCCCAGGGCACGCTGCCGCTCTCTCAGTGATAACCAACGCACTGGGGGCAGGAGGCTGCCCAGCCTGTCAGCCCAAACCCAATGCAATTATTTCAGTGAAACATCACTGATCTAAGAAAAACATCTGTTTCTTTAGTTACTAACTGAAAAAAAACCAATAGAGACCATATTAGTATGCTGGCTGTGGAGACATAAATGCTCATTATAAAAAGTTCAAATGTAATAGGAAAAAAGAAGGAAAAGCTTGTGGTTAAAAGGCTTCCTCCAGGCTATTGAAATCAAAAAGTAATTATTTATCTTGGTGGAATTAATTACTTCCCTCCTTTTAACTGAAATGTTACTTAATAATTTATAAATCATTAATTAATTCATTATTGGGTAATAGATGTTTAATATCTTTCCAAAGAGTGCAATTAAACATAAACTAGAGGATTTCAGTTTGTATTTGTGCATCTGTTTTTCCTTCCACCAAGATGCTGAAGTACACCTTTGTAATTTTGTTAGTATTATCATTGCACTTTTTTCTTTTGTTTTTTATTGTCTAGAGATGCTTTTATCAGTGTTTGAGGCAATGAATGTCTATAGTAAAAAGATATGGGCTTTGCCTTGACAAGAAAATTTAAATAAAGATGATGGACCCAAGTGAAAGGCTTTCCTAAGATATAACTTCTGTGAATTTCTGAGGGGTTAAAAACAAAACTTCTAGAATGGGACATATCTGATCCTACAAATGCTGGAATTACAAGGGGAAAAGACAGCAGGACTGATATTGAGTCAATGCTATTTAGTTTCATTCATAACTCTTGCACCCCTCATTGTCTTCCATGAGTCATGTAGTTCTACTGATTTCTTTAATGTCTTCATTTTCCCCTGCTACCCCCTCATCAGTTTGAAATATCATTCTAAACTAGACTCATATGGAACCCAGCCAACATGTATGAAGCTTTAACTTCCACAGGTCCTCAACAGGATTAGAATACTTTAACTGCCACAGCTATGCAACACCAGATATGGAATATTCAGCTCTCTCCAACCTCTTTGGTCATTTACTTTGACAGTATCCATAATAATATATTTAAAATATTACTTATGTTACTCAGGAGGCCAACAGAATTAGGGTACTTATTAATAGATAGCTCCATCAGATATATTATTGGTCATAAACATTCCATATGAATAATACCTTTATTTCTTGAAAGATAACATCGTTTACATTATCATGTCCACATAATTGCTATGCTATATGGGGAGCAAGACAATTTATATGTATATATGTGTGTGCACATAAGAATATATGTAGATAGATAAACACACTTAGAAGCTTTTTCCAGTTCCCCAGAAAATACCTGATCATCATCTCTAGCCTCTAGACACCAATTTTGGATCCTTCTTCCCTGTCAAGTCTGAACTATGTCTAAAATCATTATCAAAAACCAGCATGACACAAATCTTCTCTCAAACCATTTCATTATACTACATAATTAGACAGCATTATCTGAATCCTGTCATATTTATTATGAATAATATTAGATATCTAAAATAAGCAAGGTAACATTCTTATGACACCTAGCACCTTTCCTTTCAATGACTGTGCAAATATAACATTTTTTTTCACAAGCACAGTGCACTCAGAGAGTATCCAAGAAATGCTTGTCTAATTTTAACTTGTAAAAGGAAGAGATCAGTTGAGTGAAATGCTGAATTCATACCAATATTACCTGAAAGTTTCATTCAATTAAAAGATTTAGAGGGAAAAAAAATTGCTTAATCTTTTTAATTACTAAGATCTAGATAATGAATCCAATTCTGGCTTTATCTTGCTCTGTAAATAAATAAGGAAAGAGTCTAGTTCATTAGGCGATCCAACAAAGTCATATTGTTTTGTCTTTTAGCTATATAATTCACTATTTCACCAAAAATCTGTGCTTCATTGAGATTAAGTTGTAGAGCATGTGATTTTTTCCCAGTAATGGTGTTTCATTTGCCAGCTCACACTGGAGATGTTCTGCACAAAGCAGAACTAAGAGACCAAATCTAAATCCTTGAGGTACTTTTTCTGTTCTTTACTAAACTAGAAGTAATCCAGTGTAACAAACCAATCTGCTTGCTCTTCATGGAGACTTTAGCAATGAATGACTGGTGTTATTTTCCTCAACATTTTGGGAATTTCAGGCAACTGAAGGGTATGTTCTATCTTTTCATATGTCACAGCCAGGCAAAATAGCAATATTGTATTGCCTCCCATCGGGAGTGCTGCTAGAGAGAAGGCAGAAATTAACATGTGGCTGCAATATATGCCAATGTAGCATTTGCAGCAGTTAATAGACAGAAGATTAAAGTATAGAGAGCTGGAAAGATACCAGCTTTCACAGGTCTTGTTAAAAATTCTTGCTTCCTGTCACAGCATTACCACTCTGCAAGGATTCCAGGATATGACTGAGCTAAAACCTTCTCCTATCCCTTTAGATACAGATTACAAAAAAACACTCTTTCCATCTCAGCTTGATGGACAAATTTCCACTCAATCTTTTTTTCTTTAGCTTTCCCTAACTTGTACCAGCCTTATAAATATGGAAGATTGTCATACTTAAAATTAAATGTACCAACTTCATCTGGTTTGCAAGCAAGAGAGAGTGCCCCTCTGCTCTCTCTGTCTGCTTTGTTGCTGTGAACAAAAACAAAAAGCAATGTGAATTGCAAGCATCCCTCTCTTGAAACTTGGTGGTGTCAGAGTGGTGCCAATGCAATCTGCATATCTGAGGAACTTCAAAGGACTAAAAAGTGAGTAGAGTGTCTTTTAGTCTTAAATCTGTCATGCTATCATCAGTCTGCTTTAGGTTCCCATTTTTTCTTTCTTTTTCATTGAATTCCAGGTAGGACACATCCTATTCTTTCCCCTTTTCCCTAAAAGCAGCTGCATGAACATTGAAACATGCAAGGAAAACATCCCTTTTCTTGTACCAGAACAAAAACAACCTGAAAAATCACTACAGCATGAAAAATCACTACAATGAAAGTCTTAACTAAAGCCTACATGTTTGGTACAGAGCACATTCAATTTCCTAGAAGGAAAAAAGCATTTATAATCTTATTTACATATAGAAAAAACACGCAATAGAGAATCCAGGTGTAAATACTCCATTGAGGAAAACTTAGTCATCAGATTTGAAGAAAAATCTATTTAATAAGAAAATAGAGATTCCTCTAATAGAAATTCCCCCGGGATTCCTCAGGGTCTGGCATCTCAGCAAAATTTTGCTGCATTTACTTGAAGGTGGTAGTAACATCAAAGGTGGTCTCTGGCATAAAAGTAAAACCAATATCAAAACTCTGTGCTGTGGCACAAATTGGTACAGGAGTGTCTCCATAGAACTGCTGCAGTAACAGCCTCATAATGTAATAAACCTTTATTAAATATTTTATAAATAATACTAACTTAGAAACTCACTGCCCCTCCAAATCTTCTCATTTAAACCTTTCTCTAGAGTATTTATTTTTCTTTATTAAAAATCACCACATCTTACAGAATGCTACAAAAATTGGAAAAGCTCCATAATATTTATTAAAATGTCCTGTATTGGACGGCTTCATGCAAGCTGGTTTTAATTGAACTTAGAATACAGGGACTTGTCTATGAAAAATCTTCCTGATGCATACTATGGAAAAACCTGACCTTCCTCTCAAATGAATCCATGCTGCAAGTATTCTCAGCAAACCTCACTACTCGTACGTGTGGTGGTATATGTTTAGAACAATTTACAAAAGGTGGTCCTTAAACAAGGCAAACTTTACTCAGAATAAAAATATAAATATAGCAAACTGCCTGTAAATAACAAACAAACAAAAAAACCTGAACAAACAGCAAATCCAAAAAGAGGTTTCATTGAAGAAATTCAGCTAGTTAAAAGCAAAAAGTAGCTTAATGAAGAGTTTTTTGCAATAAATTGAAAGTAAAGAAATATCAACTTTTTTTTTTTTTTGGGAAGTCCCAAGATATATTTGTGAATTTGGAAATTTTGTGACATTTGATAATCCTGTTTTTTAAACTAGAGAATATTTTTTAATTTATTCATCTCCTTATTAAAATTCTACATAAAGCTGGAAACAGGATTTCCTTTACATGTTTAAACTAGGCAGCTGCAAATTCTAACCAGAAGTCTTCTGGCTAGTTGCAGCACTTCATTTGCAGCAGTCTGTTCTGTGTAGATTCTCTAGTTTTTAATAATATTTGAGTTATAATACTGGTTTTGCATCAGTTTAGAAAATTGTGTTGGAGATTTACACAGTATGCCTAAACACAGCTAATCTCCCTGGGATCTCCTTATGTACCTGATACAGTCAGAGAGGGCCCTTCTGTTATGGCTCTAGGATACCACAAATATTAGTACAGTCCATTTTCAGGCAAGTAAATCATGCCCTTAAGTCTCCCTCCTCCATCTAATCAAGTTTTTATGAAACTTGCAGAAACCTAATACATCTGAAACTTTTGTCTGTCAAATTTTGTTTAAATCTGCCAACAGTTTCTAACACACAGGGCATGGTGGTGTCCCAAGACTCATTTACTTATGAAATCATGTTCAAATGCCACACTGAAATAAAGTGTAAACACTCCAACCCACAAATGTTAGGTTAGGAACAAGCATGAGGAAATAAGCTCCATTGAACTTCCAGGAGTTCATCTGCAGATGCCCCTCTAACATCTCATTAGCCTTAGCAAGCTGCAGATGCTCATGCAGAGCTACAATAACAGCCCAAGAGCCAGTAGGAGTCCCACGGGGCTTTGCTTGGGTTTCTTTTTCATTCTCTTTACACAGCAGTGAATAGCTCACATTCTGTGTCTATCCTCACAACTCTAGTGTCTCAGACAAGACTGCCTGAACTATTAGTGTAAAAAAAAATATCCTTACTCATTAAGGGTGCTTGCTCCTGAAAAGCTTATGCCACATACCTTTTAATATGTTGCTTATGTATGGAAAATAGACCTTCACTTTTGTTGGGTTCCCAGGTCAACAGTACATCCTACAAAAGATGATGGTTATGTCATCATCCATGACTTTGTTTCCACAAGGCATCCATGCCTTCTGTTCACTAACCCCTTGTAACATAAATAACAACTGACATAACTTGCTCACACTCCATAATCCCCAGTAAAACGCTGTAGATTTGCTATCTGAGCTATGTCATTTGCTATTTTATTTGAAGAATTATGTTTTAAAATATATATTTTTAATCTACCTTGATATGTGACTCGCCATTCTGACCTAGTCAGCATGACTGGTGTTTGTGCATGCTGGCTTTATCAGAGCATTGACACAGAAAGAGGTAATTATGTCTGTACATTGCCAATTAATTGATTAGCAAGATCTATTGCAATATTAAAAAAACAAAAAACAACAAAGGCCCAAAACTCAAATCAGAAAAAAACCAAACTAAACCAACCAACAACATCAAAAAAACCAAATAAAACACATACACATATACACTGAAAAACAAACAAACAAACAAAAGAAAAGCCCAACAACCAAAACAGTAATTTTGCCATAGTTCCGTTTCTCTTCCCATGATTTGGAAAGTGAAATTAAATAACACACTAAAAACCTGACTGCTTCTGAAGCTAGAAGCTGCAGGCTGTTTTATGGGAATCTTTAACCATAAACCACATACTGAGCCCTGTAATTTACTTACACTGCTTACTGGGAAGATGTTGTCCCAGGGATTTTAACCTGACATTCAAAGGGTTCCAAGGACTCTTAATTATTTCCAGAATATTGACAAAACTATATATGGAAGAAAATTGAACAAGAAAAACAGAATGCCCAAACACACTAGTTGCTTTACCAGAAGGAGAAAGTAGAACTTTTTCATTTATCACTGGTTTGAAAGACATGAATGCAATTCATTTTCACCAAACTTTCTGGAGTTTAGATTGGGCTGACAAAGTTGAAAAGAAAAAATCTCTAAATCTTATTGCTATATATGAGAGATTTAAAATTTTAGTCTTAGATTTTTTCTCATTTTAACAAGAAAGAAAACAAATTTCTTGACATCTTTGTGCCAGTGAGATCAACTCCTGTTTTCTACACAGATGATATTCTATTTCTTCCATTTTTCTTTTTTTGCTATTAACAAATTCTCTTTATTCTTCTTGCAGACTTAAAGATCCTATATTTTATTTTAAAATTTTCAGTCTTACTAATATTGGTTTAAAAAAAAATCATATCTCATTTCCTTTTAAAATTCTGAAAAGTCATCAACACTCCTGTTTTTCCCAGGCTGTGGCTTCAGACCAGTTCACAGTAATGAGGGCTTGGTACCCAACTCCATAGAGAACAATTTGGATAATTTATGTAAACAGACATAAATATTATGTAATATTTAAAAACATTACAATAACAGTGGAGCTAGAGAGAGAGAGATCCTAAGTCAATTGACTTGCTCTCTGGAGATGCCTGTCTCTTTCACAGAACCTTGGATAACTGGAAGGAACTCCAGCTGCCTCAGCTGAGTGCTTAAGGGTCAAGTGGGATGAATCCTGTCCCCGTCCTAAGTTTCCTACTGAACCACAAATGCTTTTCAAACAGTCTTTAAAAGGAGATATATATAATAAAACCTTTCTTACTTGCTCTTTGCTGGAAAAAAAAAAACCCAAAACATTACCAGGTTGGAAAGCAGGTTAGAGCATGTGATTAATGGGGGACAGTGAGGTCCCAAGTCTTCAGTGCACAATTTACACAGCTGAAGACTGGGTCTTTTTGTCATTAGATGCTTCCTGGACTGATATTTCTCAAGCATCAATTAAATTAGCAACTTTTTCCCATTATTTATCAAAGAACAATTTAATCCTTTTTTTTCATGCACAAAAGAAAAAACATTTTTAAAACAATAAAGTAATATTCTCTGAAACTCTCTGAAAATTAAAGACATATTGTGCTATGTCTCAGTTGATGCTCAGAAGAACATAGGGCAATAATTTAAAATATTCTGTCTCTACCCATCCAGTTTGGGGTTTTTTTGCAACAGATTGACTGTGGCACTTTGGTCAGTAATATGTAAGAAAATGTTTTCTGGACAGACTTCTTATGCACAGATTCTAAACTTATTCTGCAGTCCAGACAAGACTGCATGAATCACATTTTCTTCATACTTTTCTTTCTCTCTGGCTCTTCAAAAAGATCTGTTTCTCTAACAGACCCAGAGCTTGGGGATTCACATTCTTTATACTAGTTCTATTTTCATATATATTGACTTTCTTTACTTCTATCGTCCTCTTCACATGAAAGTTTGGTGATACAAAATTATTTTTAGGACTATACTGGATGACCAGATATTAGTACTAATCCTACATTCAGAGATTTTGTACCATTTTCACAAGGATTATAGGAACCCAGGAACAGGCTAATCTAAATACACATATTCTGATAAATATTTCAAGAGTTTCAAAGATGACAGACATCTCTCAGTTGCCCTACTGGTAATAGAAGAGTTAAATTTCAGACAGAGATGACAAGAACATACAAGACAAATTTGGTTCCCCAAAGGTGTGACAGGGTGAAAGGTAATTCACTTCAACCCAGGTAGCTGCATTCCAGATCAGTGATTACAGCCTGCCTCTTTTTTTTTTTTTTTTTTTTTTGGGTGAGAGAGGAGTTTTTTCAATCATTACCAGTGTTTTGAGCTGTAGGCGAAGGTGAACTGGAAACTCAGAATCAAATTTCAAGGGAGATATACATTTCCTCATCAGTATTCCCATTTAAATATAGCTACACCATTTAAATTGTCATTGTACCTAAATGCTACCTGAAAACCCATTCAAAACATAGATTTTTTTTCAAGGTATAACTAATTACCATGCCTGTGTTTGACAAATCAATTCCTATGCCTGTGTTTGACACTGTGCTTGAATCCTAATTAAATCTGAAGAAAGCTAGCAAACAAACCAAAAAAAGAGAAAATATTTTGGTTTTGATTGAGAGAAACAGTTCAGTGAAAAGTTAGTGTCATCCTCTAGAACTTTGTTTACACCAGCAAGAGTTTGCAAGGTGCCCACCAGCAGAGGGGCCTTCAGTGACAGCATCTCCCCGTCCCCTCGGCACCCTGTGCTGGACAGGCCTTTATTCTGCACTGGGAGATGCTCTGTGCAGCCTGCCCACCCCAGCAAGGATCTGCTGGGCACTGAGGTCTGCCTGGAAAGAAGCACTAGGTAAAATGACTCTAAGAAAAGGATCTTATTAGAACCTTCAGTATTAGAATCCTTATTGAAATGCACTGTAATGTCAGGGGATATGATCGGATGACATGATGTGATGATAAGATATGAGGCTGCATCATTATTCTAATTTCAAAATAAAAAGTTACTCTGCTGCCATCCTTCTTGGGCTTTGTGCACTCTGTCTGTGCATAAGATCTGAAATCACTCCTTTGATATTGTTGGTATTTACTGGGTAAATATTTTTTAAATTCTACTGAAGGCACAATAACTAAACATCCTATCAGGCAAGGAAAGAGTTAAATACTGTGTCGGACTCAGCTGAAGTCTGTGTCAAATACGATGTGATTTGCAGAGCTGCACGTGAGAATGTCAACCTCCTTTGTTCCCCTTTGTAGTCTAGTGACAGTGACTTTATACAGTCTAGCAGCAGTGTCATGAATATTCTCAGGAGTAGGTGGATGGCATATTCATTGAGAGCTGTACAGTGGATTGCATACAAAACCAACAATATTTTTGAATAATGTTAGTACAACTGTGATATGTCTGCCACCACTTTTCATATTTTAAACTCATTTGTCTCCATTTGAATCTTAGCTATGTTTATCAGAAGCTCTTGTTTCAGCTATGATGACATTATTTTCCTGGTAAGAATCTCTGAATTTGTTGAAAGAAATACATTTTAACCTGAAATAACCCCCTTGCTATATAAACAAGTGAAATAGCCACAGAAGAGCTTAATTGATCTTACATATATTTTTGTTCAAAATAAGTGTCCTGTGGGTCAATTAGCAGCCTTAAATGTAGCATCCACAGGAACTCTGCAAAAAACAGGTTCCGTCTAAATAAGACATGAATTGTCTGTCCGTTTTGACAATCTATATAAAAACCATTTAGCAAAACCAAAATTATCTAGTTCTGCTTTACTCTGTAATTTAAGACATTATAACGAGAAATCACTACAGTAGTGGTTTGGCAGATAAATACAAGGAAGGGACTTGTGGTTTTAACATAAACCTGCAACACAGGAAAAGTGTTTTCTATTTTTGATCTGGGCACTGACCTTTTCAGTACCTATGGGTGATTTACAGTTCCTGAAAGGTGAGTGTCCAGGGATCCCAGTGACTTCATCTAGGATGTGGTCACTCACCATTTCTGAAAAAAATGCCTCACCTTCTCTATAGTCTAGTTTTCCTGTCAATGAAATGATGCTTTGAGATGGTCAGTTTGGTGTTGAGCACCCAACTGAACATTTACCAGTTTGCCTGGGACACATGAGTAGAATAAAATGGAAAAAATAGTAAACAAAATATTCACAAAAATTTTCACCATTAATGCCTCTACAAATCTAAGATGTGCTATTGATTTCCCCCTAAAAACTTTGGTGTTGTTTTCAGTTGTTTCTCACAGCAGTGGGTAGCAGGTTGTTCTTTCAGCAACCTTGTACTTCAGGAAGGAGGCTCTTGTCCCAGCTCCTCAGAACCACAATTGAGAAATGATGCATTTGGATTACAATTGTTTATAGTAATTAGGTGAAATGATGCATTAGGGTTACAATCACCCTCTTGTGAACATCTTTCATCTTGAAAATCTTGGCATAATACTCTTATAAAAATTTTTATCACAATTTTGTTTCCAGTGTTCAGTTCCTGTGTATGCGTTACATATGGTATCCCACAGTCAACTTTAACAATCACACACAGAATGTAGGTGCCTTTTTAGCTGTACACACACATAAAAAGTTAAATTTAGCCAGAAATGAAAAATGGGACATCTCTGGAGTATTTTTTCTACCTTTCTTATCAATTTTAATATAGGTACAGGACTATTTAATTTGCTAGAAATTAGTTTACATTGCAATAGTAACATAACTCAAATACAGCAACCTATGACAAAAGATGAGTACCTTGCCAGTACTTAGAAATCTTCCTTTTTGATGTTTCTTTCTCAAGATTCTCATCTGGTTTTTGAGGTACCTGTGGTAAAATTACAAATGTAGAACATTTTATGAGTTTTGAGATTTTACAACTTTTTCATCACCCTCCCAAAAGACTGTAGTTACCTTTGTGAGCAAACATCTTAAAATATGGAATAATATTCTTAAATTTGTGAAACAGTCACTGCCAAAACATAGTCGAAATCACTTCAGAGGTTGATATAAGTCTCTCCAGAGAAAAACATTATTAATAAATGTAATTAATTTGGTGAGGCAATATATACAAAGTTATGCAACAGTGAACTCATTAATTTCTGTTGAAATAGATATTTACAAATATTCATCCCTGTTCCAGAGACATATTAATGAGTTGGAAAAAATGTTTACATTGTATGTTTGGCTGAAAAATAGCTGTGGGCTTTTGCCTTCAAAAATAGTACTTTTTTTCATGCTTTGAAACAGAAATGCTAACTTGATTGCACCGGAGTTAATGCAAGAGCTGCAGCTTTGAGTCAGCTTAAATTACTAATAGATTTACATAAAAATTATTAAATAATTTAGGCTAAAAGAAGAATGTCTGTCAAAAAAATGTCATTTTGTCATTTCATTTTCATGTAATATCTTCACCGGTAAGGTTGCCTACAGCTAATTTTTGAAAGAGTTGAAAGCTGAGTTAGGTTTCAATTTGTTATGCCTGAGATATGTTTATATTTGTTTCACCAAGACAATTTCTGTTAACTCTATACAACGAAAACTTTTTTTTTTCTGTAAAACTCGTATTGTTTTCATGGCTTTGCAGCTTAGGCTATTTTCTGAGAATCTTTTATCCCTTTTTTCTAGACTTTTCTTAGAGTAAACTACACCATCAATAACATGCAATAGATGAGAAAGCGTTCCTTTGACTAATGCTTTCTTTCAGAAGGTATCAATTTACTAACCCCATAGAGAATTTCTGCATAGATTGAAAATCTCAACACTCTCAAATGTTGAGTCCAACATTTGAAAAGCATATTTTAATTGTATCCTTTCACCACCATTCTCCAAAATATTCCTTACACATAATTCTGTCTTTCCATACAATGACTACTGTGAGTTGACAGTACGAGTACGAGCATTTCTTTCTTCTTCTTCTTTTTTTTTTTTCTTTTTTACCATTTTTGGCTTCCTGCTACATGTTGCCAATTTTCTGGCATTTTCTCAGATAATTTTATATGGGGAATGTTGACCCAAGATCAAATCATGTTAATGGACTTCATCAAGGGTGGGATTCAGTTGCCTAAATGCAACTGCATTTTTACCCTCTAGGGTATCCATAATATCTGCAAAGAACTGGCAGATAGGCCATGGGCCCCTCAGGATACCCAGCCTTTCTGGAGAGCCTGGTGGAGGTCTGAGACATATCCTTAGAGGAAAATCCTAAACTAAGGAAGAAACAACATTCCCAATTGTTTTCTCGCAACATATATTTTTGAATCTCTTACTGAAAATGCACTATGCCGTAATTTTGTCTGTTATGCAATGTATAATTATATTTTAAAGTTGTTTGGTTATTCTTCAGATTTTAGTCTTATTTAAGGAAATTGAATCTCTATGGAAGCACCCAGATCACATTTAATGCTGATGTCAGTGATGACATAGATACTAGAGCAAGCAATAAAATAGAGTATCTCATTAATATGGATTTCACTATGTTTATAAAATAAAACAGAACCTTCACAGTCAATTTATAGTCAAACTAACCCCCTAAAATTTTTCAGCATTATGAGGTCATGTAATGAGACAGTGCTGTAGGGTTGTGTTTGCTAAAACAGAAAGCCACAGTTACAGAAAGGTTTATGTTAGTAAAAATAAAACAAGACACGAGAGAACTGTTTTCAGATAAAGTATCATTAAGTCACTTACCCATAAAGGCAGTAAGTGACAGCAATAGAAGGTAGAAAACAAGAGATCAGGGTGTAATAAAAGTAAGCCACACTATTTTTGTAGAGTTTCAACATATGTACTGTATTTTTTATGAATTTTAAGCATGAATGGAATTCTGTGCTTGCCTAATTGGGGCTTCAGATTGGCTATGGGCCAGTCAGGACTATAGGGACTCAAAGGCTAATAACACCACAAACAAATCTATGTTCTGCACTGCTTACTATCCAATTTTGGAAAATGAACAGAAAATTTGGGACAGCTACGGTGTGTTGAAGTTTTCTCTTGAGATTTGAAGCTAGATGCTATATATGTCTTGGTTTTGTGTCAATTATTTAGTTCAATTTCAAATATTCCTCTGAAAAAGGAATGGATTTTAAACTTTAGGCTAACAAAAGCAGACCTGTGTTAAAGATGTCAATAGCTCTGAAAGTGGGTATAGACCTTGCCAGAAAATTTGGGATTGGGACTTTAATGAAAATGATGAATAAATAAAAAGAAAGTAGGTACTTGAAGATACATTTTTTTTACCCAAAGTGAGACTTAGGGTGGTACTAGAGGTATTAAATACTAAAACTCTTGTAGTTGTAAACTTTTTTAATGCAGCTATTTCTTAAACTCCATTTCAGAGCATTGCTTTTGTCCTAAATCTCGCTTTCATTGAAATCAAGGAAACACAGTTTTCAGAAAACTGAAAATTCATACAGCTAGAAACAGCTATATTATGAACTTTCACAATTTGCAAAAATTTCAAGTATTTTCATGAGCAAAAAAGTTAACAAAGGTTCCTGCAGGTTTATATCCTATAAATGCCTTATCCATTGTCTCACAGGGTTTGATGTTCACAGTAGTTTTCTCCCACACAGAATCAAAATAAATATTCAAATAAGTATTCAAATAAAAATTTAAATCTGAAAAAGTTAAAATGCTGGAAAGAGAAAATACTGAAGGTGCAGCCAAAGCAGTCTCATGTGGCTCTCAGATGTGCAACTCTTGTCCTAAGGCTGGAGGACTTAATCCCAAATCTCAAAAAATATTCCTTTCTTTTTCTTATTGTAGCATATTGTCAAAAATGCTAATTAAGCTGTATTTTCCCAGTGATTTTGGCTGTTTAGAACAATATAGCAAAGGCTGTGCACTATACTTTTCAGTGAAGTTCAAACATGAAAGCTAGGAGCAAGTTCTAGGAAGGTAGAACAGGCATGGAAAAGTCAATTTTAATTTAGACATTAATAAAATTATGCTGTGGATATCATCTGTACACATGCATCAAGGATATGACTATGCACCAGGAGGAGCAATGGCAATGAGTGAATCAGTATCAGCAGACTCACTCCTGAGCCATTTCTCTGGTATTCAGATACAGCAGGGCAGGCCAAAGTATCATTTGGGAAATGATACCTCAGCCAGCATACAATGACATTTTCAATATTCTTCCTGCTCCCTCCTGCCTTGAACTTTTCATTACACCTCCCATTTAGCTCATTCAGATTGTATTACTGGTAATGCTAATATTTCCATATTTCCTCCAAAGTACATTTTAAAGCAATTATTAGAAACTAGCTTCCTATTTCGCTTCTTATATCAAAGTACAAAGTCCATCATTTTAATATAATTAAAAAATCCATTGGCAGTCAAGGCGTGCCACAGATGGAACACTAATCAGTTCATATTTTCCTGATGAGAGCTATGTTTCTGCTCAGTTTTGACCTGAAGAAAGTAAGAAAATGGATAAAATAATTAACCCTCCCTCCCCTGTTTTCTATGAGACTGGAAAGAAATGCTATGACACAGAATAAGCAGACATTATGACCTGAGAGATGCAGAAGCAGCACACTGACTGCTCTGTACATGGCAGTGAAACAGAAGACGATGACAGGATTAATTACATCCTCTCCACATGAACTCACAAATCTTGTCTTTCTGGAAGCCTCAAGAATTGTTAATTTCAAATCTAAAAATTTGGTGAATTTGCTGGTATTTCTCATTTAGCTTAGAAAGAAAGATAAATAACAAATTCTTTAACAATCACTGACAGGTAGCACACAATGTTGTGTGGTTTTGGTTTTTTTTTAAGTTTCACTGTATTTGCCTTTCAAAATCCCTGTTGTTTTCATGTGTGGGAAAATATGCAATCAGGTTAAACACTGAGTAAATTGATACCAGTAATAAATCTTGTGTCTACAGAATGAATCTTAAGCCTAGGGTAAAATAGTAATACATTACCTGATCAGTTACAGAAACACTCAAGTAGGATGAAACAGAGTAAAATAATGGAAATACTAGATGAAAAAGGTTATAAAATGAGCTGTTTTCTTTAGTGTCTTGGAAGTTAGGATATCAATGTTAGAAGTTGAAATTAATCAGGCTAAAACCAGATTCTAAATTCTACCAGAATTGAGATTCCTGGAGTCTCTCTGGACACATCAGGACACTTGAAAGGAGTGAGCCAAGCATCAAGAAAGTAACTATATCGTCAACATCATTAACAATCATGATTTTACCACTGGCTTCCCACTATTAATTATAAAGAGATAAGAAAATAGTCAAACTTGAGAGAAAAAAATCTTTCGTTCCACTATTTACACAGCTGTAAACCTTCCAATTCATACTCTTAAAGCAAGTTCCAAATGAAATACAACTCATTAATTGCTTCCCAATTCACAAGTAGAGCTTCCAGGAGAGGGCTCCAAAGCAACACTAGTACTCAAGGGAAACTGCCCAAACGTCACTGTCCCACTTTGAGAAACAGTTAATTAATTTTAGATTAATTATAGGTCTCATGCCCTTCTGCCTACAAATCTAAGTGTGGCTTACACTCAGATGGAAAAATGAAAGCTATGAGCTAACATGGACTGTTAATGTTTTGACTTAGAATAAAACAGCTAAAATGGAAATATAAAAAAAGGGATAAAAGTAATAATAAACCCTCACTACTTTACGTAGTATAATATGTATATATAAATAACATAAATATATATATAAGTAACATAAAGAATAGTTAATATAGAATAAGAAAACAATTGTTGTCCATATATTTCGCTAAGATATATATATATAAATTTAGACATCTCTGTCTAAACAAAAGCTGTCTAGTTCTTCTAGAGGAACAACACTGACTAGACTGTAGTCAACACTGCAACAACTGGAAAGAGGAAAGACCAAGGGATCCAGATAAACTTATATTTGAAGAGTTTAACTAATGATCAAATTAAAATAATAGTTAAACCTTCAAATGCTTCAATGCTTTAAACATTAAAATGAGACATAGCTTTAACTGAGATGAAATAGTTTAAAGCATGCCGTTTTTACTCACTAATTCTTTTACTATTGAGTTTAAGATTTGTTTCAAGCATAGGTATTGAATGGCCAAAATTTGCATTTAGGATATTCAGTCTTAGCCAGGCAAATAACATTTGAATTCAAATTTTGTTAGATGTTCAGTGTTTTGATTCTGTGTTTAATTTAGCCCCGGCATAGCATCAGATTCAAGCGGAACAAGGATTTAGGTTTGAAATCAGGATCTAGGGTTTGGCTCTGTCTCCAATTAATTGCGTAAAGCTGGCTCAGGGATTTTTAAAAGTCTCTGCTGAACATTGTGAAAGATGGATGAGGTGAAATTCCCAGGCACAAAAAGTAGAGAAGTGTAATATGTTACTGTATAATGTACTAAACTCAAAGACACAGCTTATTCCACTCAGATGCAGCCAAAAGAGCCACTGATGCCAAAAATCCCAAGGAAATAAAAGGTTAGTTTTGAATTTTTTGGTTTACTTCCAAATATTTTCCATCTTCAGGCACACAACTAGCCAGAGCATATAAAAAGTGCAGAAACCTAAACACTGAGCCTGCCATGCTGACCTCCCATTTGTAGCACCCTTCATGTGAAGGGAAAGGTTTCTCCATGCAGTCCCTCCAGCCTCTGGAGCTGCAGGGCTGACTGTCTGCTGGACCTCACGGTGAATTTGTCACAAGAATGTACATAGCAGCTTGCAGAAGCAGGCCACGGGGCTTCCTGTGAAAGCAAAATGGGACGCAAAATGTGCATGCCTGTCATGCACTCATCTGTGAGCAACTGCTCAGAGGTGCAAATTTATGTCAGCTGATGCCTGAAGCAAGAGAAAAGCAGAGTCCCTGACCTGGACTTGTGTCCTTCAGGAATAGTATGTCTCTGCCTCTCTAAGGAGTGTTCTTATCCATACACTTCTCTAGTCTTGTGGAAAGTGCTTATTTGTATATTCTGGGGTCTTCATGACAGACTCACCCAGTTTTCAGGTGGTACATTTCAAGTGAGTTAATGTACTTCTGTGTTTTGAAAACTCCTTGTAGCAACAAGTACAACAGCTGTCCTCCAAGACCTATATGTGAAGCATGTGCATTTTATTAAAGCTTATCTCATAATTTACAATGCCATACACAATTTTGTGTTACTGAATGGCTGATCAACTATTGGAAATGCTGAATTTTGAAGAAAAGATACAGATGTTAACATTACAAAAAAAAAAAAAAAGACAAAACCAAAAATAACCAAACAACAAAACAAAACCGAAGAAAAGGAAAAAAACCCAAAAAAACAGAACAAACCAACTTCTTCCAAGAAAACCACACAACTAGGTCTTTTGAAACATATTTCCTTATTCTTATGAATCCCAAGGTTCACTAGTAGAGGCTAAGAAATGTAAAGCATGTTTCTGGGAAAACAGCTATTTCTCTTCAGATGCTTCCAGACTTAAAACCTCACTCATTTAAAATGGCTTTGGATTATTTCAGTTCCTCTGGTCAACCATCTATAAGGGCTGAGTTAATCCATCTGAACCCTTCTGCTCCGTCCAAATGCTATTTAACTTTTTGATCTGACAGTTTAATGTTGTTCCATCACAAAATATATGTTCCCACTGAAAACAAACATTTTTCATATTAGCAATAGAGACAACTTCAAGGGATGAGGTTATCATGAGGCAATTACACCCCAGAGGGATTACAGGCACTTATATCATGATAACCTTATCTTTAGTGTGCCTTATTAAATAATTATAAGACTGCCACAGCCAAATATAAATACCCACAAGCTTCCCAGCCATGGGCTTATCACTAAATAAAGGTAAATGTTTATGTGAGCCTGGCAACCTCTACTACTCATGCTAAAGCATCTAAACAAATCAGCTTTCCATTTAAATGACCACAGACACTTAATGTTGAGCTGGGCTTGCCCTAACAGGATGCTTGCCATTGGAGTGTGACTTGCATAGAAGACTGACATCTTTCTCCAAATTTGCAGAATTTTTTAGATTAGGAAGAGATCTTTAAAGGTTCACTCACTACATTATGAACCCCTGCCTGAGTCCTCTGATGTGTATGGGCCTGTCCTGATAGAGTTTATATAAAGAATGTCTCTGACGCAGGAAATCATTCTTCTTAATTTTGTTTCCAGTGCTGTTGTCAATATCTGTGCTGTCAGCAGCTCTATAAAAAGCGAAGCCTCCTCATTCCACCCTGAACTGTGGCAGAGCTGTGGCAGAACTGTGCAAATGGTACCCCTGGAAAAGTAGAAATAAACATTTCCTGGGCATACATATTCAAATTTCAAAACCATTGAATTTGTTCATGTTCACAGACTTTTCCTCTCCACTTGCAATTAAAATGTTAGTGACTGAATTTAGTGGCAAAATTAAATTTTAAGCTTCAGCAATCTAATACTCACCAAAGATAAATTAACATTGATAAGTGATAAATTCACCCTGTACTAGTTGATTTTATGACTGTAATTCAAGAAGAAAATAAATTTCTAAATCATTCCCAGCATTGATTTTTAATGTGTCCAACCATGTAGTCATATTTCTTTAAAAAAAATACTTCTTACATTATCCTAACAATGGCAATAAAAGGTGATAATAATAAACCACAGTATGAACAATGTCTCTAGGCTACTCCAGTTCAGTAGTGAAATTCAGATGCAACATATTTCCAAACTGCTTACAGAAAGAGATAAATGTCATAAGCAAGTCACAAGAACTGGGAATAGTAAATCAATCTGAGAATGGCTGGCACTGAGAACAGACTAAGTAAAAGCTGTTTGCAGCAAAAGTTTCCCATGTTTCATGGTGTACATAAACCAGTAGATTTTACAGACTGTACAATGAGAAGCAGATTAAGAGCAGAATTCCTTTAGCTATCCCACAGGCAGGAGTGGGGAGAAGAGAAAACTATTCTCATAAATGAGGAACATGGAAAGGGAAAAATAGTTCATGTTCCCTAACAGAGCATAAGAAGCACAAAACTGCCAGGAAATAAGTGTTTTGTTAAATGGAGAAGGGCTTCTAAACTGTGTTTTTTATGTCTTCAGTGGTTTATATCAGTAGATGCTAACACAATTAACCATGTAACCCTAGGAAAAAAATTGTAAATGGTGGGAATTTGCCCCAATAAGCTGTGAAAATTTAACCTGGCTGAAATTTAAATCAAGATAAAATTATTTGACCCCTTTCGGTTTCCTGTCAACAGATCACTGCCTTCTGGGCATGTGACATACATGAACTTTTCCAGTAATTCAACATGTTGATACATTTCCCCAACCAGTAATGATTTGAGATAAAATGTAACCATTTTATCACCTTCAAGCATAGATCCTACTTGTTAAAATCTACAAAAGTTTGCACTTAAAATCTATTCTCTACCCAAATATCCATTTCTTTAAGTACATATACTTATTCAATTCTAAAGCAGATCTGGTTAGAAGAGGGACACTTGCATTTGTATTTTCCTTTTTTTCATAAATCCACTGTGCCTAGAACTGATCAACATGTCCTTTAATTGCTTACAGACTGACAACTACTGGTGTATTAATCATTCAGCTTGCTCAGTACAACAATGCAAATCTGTGATCCCTTGTGTCCACTTGTTTTCCTTACCAAAAATAACTCAGTGTAACAGCAATAATTCTGCCCAGGTTGGGTTTTTTTTCAGTTTCTTGGCTAGATTCTACTGCAAGGAAATCTCAGAAATAATCGACTGCTTTGCTTATGTGTTCACCATCACACAGGGAGTGTAATAAAGCTTTTCTTGTCTGGAAAACAAAATATTTTCATGGTATTTCTTTTAAGGGGCAATTCTGTTTGATTTAAACTAGGATTTCTAAACCTAAGTCATAACCCAAAGGTCTTCAGGTCCTTTCCATGCATACTGTAACAATATTTCTCTATTTGCACCATTCTGGAAAGCTAACTTTGCCTAATTCCCTTCAGAGAGTGGGCAGTAATTTTGCACACCAATAGTAGTCAAATTTCAAATGAAATCCAGCAGGAGAATTTCCAGGTGATATGAGGAAAGTACTGAGGAATAAGGTGCAATTTTTTAGTCTGTGATTTTCCATGGCAATTATAGGACATGTTGATCAGTTCAGGCACAGTGGATTTATGAAAAAAAGTAAAATGGAAACATAATTGTCCCTCTTCTAACCAGATCTGTTTTAGAATTGAATAACCCTTCTGTATCTGCAGCACACCTGTAACAAGGAACAATAGCTGCAAGCCTATATGTCTTAAATAAGACTTGCAGAAATTTTTGTTATGGATTTGACATTCTTGCAAGTCTAATTTGACTAGTTTGTAGTCTGAAGAAGCAGCACCTACATAGGTGTAGAAAAGGAAACAGTAATTTTCTGGAGGCTTTTATCAGTAATACATGATCACTACTTCTCTTGTCTCAGGTAACTCTGGCTGGTAAAGAATTATAGGACAGGCTTTTGACTGGTATCTGTAATCTCTTCAGGCTGATGATTCAACTCAGACTTTATCTGCCCTATATATTTAACAATTTTCCTCAGAGCAGCATGCAGTAGGTTTATAAGGGCAATTAACTTAGTAGGCAATTAACTCATGTAGTAACTGTAGTGAAAAAATCTCTCCAATAAATAAAATAATATTCACCAATTAAAAAAACGAATAAAAATGAAATAATATAATATTCTCCAACAAAAACCTCTCAAAAAGAGCACTTGAATGACAATGTCCATTTAATCCCTAAAACTCCTAATGCATATTTTAAGAAACCAGCATTAAAGTAGGACAATTTATTTTGGATGATGCATGATAAACATTAAACTTTCAGCACAGTGCCTTTCACAATTCAGTCAAATATGGATTTTTTTTCTGTGTTAGCTGCATATTTAGTTCTTTAAAGAACATCCACTTTCAATGTGTTTCCGTTTTTACACTCACTAGAGACCTGTGTGAGGAACTGGAGTACATACATGAAACATTCAGGACCAAATGGACCAGAAAGATTACAACACTAAGGAGGACACCTAAATTAAACATTTACTCAGCAATGATGTAATCTTGTCAAACAAACACACACAAAAAGGATGACTTAAAAAGGGAAAAGATGCCATCCAATCTCATTTTTTTGAAATTGAGGGTTGTGAAAAAATTTCAGAATATTTACCAGCTAATAATGTATGCAGGCATCACAAGATACTTTATGCATTTAGACATCTATTTTGATTTCTAATGCCGTTGTTTATGTAAGTAACTATTCATCAGTGTGAATAAAATGTTTTCACCCGTCTCTTCAATTTTTGGTCGTTACAGTATAACAGCTAACACATTCACTCAAAGGTAGCACTTTGTACAAAATTTATAACAAATTAGTGGTTTTGAAAATATTACCAGATGCTTGCCTACAGAGCATATATATGCTGGTTACCTACAAGATAAACAATCCTTCTCAATTTCATCAGTGTGTAGTTTCAAGACAATTTATTTTTTGGTATCACTGAAGGACAGACTTAAACTTGTACAATACACACTCTTAAGGCCAGATTTCAGGAAGAATAATACTTAAAGTAATTATTCTTTTTTGGCAGCCAAACTTCTTCATTTGAGCTTGAAAAGGTAATGTGTCATCTGAAGTTTCAGCTTTGAAGGGTGTTGCAAGAATTTTTTAAAATCTGGAGATGAGATTAAATATATACTTTTATACTAGGGTAATGATGATTACTGCAGGACCTGTGCCTGAGTTTAATCTAGATTTAATTTTTAATACATTATGGATTTGACTTTTAATATGTGTATTTAAATACTTATGCTTGTTTAACTTAAGACAGTAAAAGTTAGCTAAAATTGCAATCTCCCTTGCCTGGAATCCATCCTTATGGACCTGGTTTTGTGGCACACCTTGCTTAAAGACATAATTCACTTGGATACAAACCTCCACTTAGCCCAGAACAGCTTTCAGTGCTCAGTACTATGGGTCCAGATGATCTTAAACCCCTTCACAGAGCCAGTGATGTGTTTTTCCATCTGACAGACAAATCACAAATTAAGTGGACGATGTAAACCTGACCACCAATTGGTATCAAGTGTAGTGGTCTGGAGCTAATACTATAGTGTGAGAAGAGACTCAATTCTATTATTTACAGGAGACTGTCAGAGCCATTATTGGATTGAAAGAGCCTTAGTCATGGGTTTTTTTCCTTGAGTTTGCCAGAAATTTGGCCCCTCTTCCGGGTGTTTGGGAAATATATTTATATTTATTAGATTCAAAACTTCTTATCTCAGATTAAACCAGAGAGAAGTATCAGAACTTGCATGCGTCTCCTGCAGTGGAAACAACGCATCTCCCCAAGGCCACAGGATTCAGAACATACTTCTGCCCACCCTGGGAAGCATTAGTGTTTGTTGTCAATTCTTCTGTTTTTTATTTGCTATTGAGCCTGAATTCTTCAACATATTTAATCCCCTGTGGCCAAAACCTGTTTAATGTTTTAGCATATCAACACAGAGTGCATAGGGAAAGTGATTTGATTACTACATGATGACTTTCATTGCAGTAGCCATTGTTTATCAACCATTTCTCTTCAGAAAAAAAGGAGGAACTTTTCAAATCTCCATAGTTGATCAGATTAAAAAGGCATGGAAGGGCACTATTGACATGCATTCCTCAAAAAAAACGAAAGAAAAAAAATCTACTATATATAGTCCATGGAAGTCAGGTTAAAGCACACATTTTCCTTGAGTACTGAATCTGCTAGTGCAAGCATCAGATCTGGTATTACAAACACTAAAACAAAGGATGCCTAAATTTTTTTTCTGTGTAAGGTAAACTGGTGCTGTATTTGTACTCTAAAAGAGGAAACAGTTGATTAAAACCAGCCTTTATAATATTCATAGGCATTTGGATTTTTTAAATACATATATGAGAACAATACTTCATAAAATTTGCTATAATTTAATGACAATTAAATCCATTTTCTGTTATTAAAAAAGACCCCTTGAATCAATTCCTTCATTTTCTACTATTGGGTTTGCAACTTCACACTCATGCAATGCTGCTCAAGCCTTTTCATGCCTCACCTAGCAGTAGTAATTCAATTCAATGACTCTGTTGTACTCCACATTGCAGAATGTCAGAATTTGTTTCATGCAATGTCAGTCATGTGCTAATTTGACAAATTATTTCAGATTCAAATAGTGAGAATTCCTTTGAGGATATTTAAGCCCAAAGCCCCAAATACACATTTGCTTCCCAAAACTCATATTTTTTAACCCCAGAACTAGAATGAGCAATGCCAATTACACTACAGATGTCAATCAAGTTATGTGGGGTATTTTGACCTCCCTTCAAGGAGGAAAATATACCCACAGCATAGAGACTGTATTCTAAAACATCAGAGGACATTACTACTTTTAGGATACTGGAAACTCCAAGATTTGAAGAAATATTCTCCCTTCATATTAAAACCCATGACATCTGAAAACACAATCCCTACCTCCCTTTAAAAGTTATGTGAACTACATATTTTTAGTGATTTTTTAATATGGTCCAAAACTTACTAAAGTCAAATATAACATTTCTAATTCTGAAAGACAAATTCATAATTTTGTAAGAGGAAAGCAGCTTTTTTTCCTGTTACTAAATGCTAAATCACAATGCTTGTTTAAGAAGGAGGCAACAAAATCCAGCACAGTGCATTGACCCTTAACTTAGCTTTCATCAGTTATTGATAGCAAAGACCAACATAAATGTTTAAGTCACAAAAAAGACTCAGACTTACAGAATATGCTAAATATCTTAAGCCATAAACTTTTTTTCCAAGGCAATTAAATCTTCAATAATTTCATTTTCTGAAATGTATCTGATATAGAGACAAACTAGATAGGAAGTGGAACCTACTTGACAATAGAAAAAACAAATAATTAAATCAGTGGATTGGTATTATAGGGAGGTCAAACAATGCCTTGAGGAGGCAAGTGCAGAAGGGTGAACTACAGAAAGGCAATTTTTATAATAATAAATACATTTTAACTCACTCATAGCAACATGAATCACCTTTCAGTCTTTGGCACTCGGAGCAATAACTGCACAGCCACAAGCATTTCTTCTCTCAGAGCCATTGATTCCATACACAGCACTTTTATCATCCAGCAGCATGACCCTGAAACACGTGCCATGGGATTTATATCAGATGTTAACATGCAGGAAGTTTCACTGCATAATCAAAAATTGAGACCTGTAAAACTAACCTTAAACAGCATTGACAGATCTGTTGTCCATTCAGTTCACTCTCACCTCATGAAGCTAAGTACAATCACATACATTTAAAAGATCTTTTAAAGATGATAAACACCACATAAGTGTTAAAAAGCCCACTAGGGAGCCATCAATTTGAAGAAGGGAATTTAAGAGAAAGCATACATGTATATGTATAAAACAATCTCAGCTAGAGGGAGCATATGATATATATCTAGCATAATCTCTCCAGATTTGTAAAAAACCTCACACATCAGACTGAAGGAAGTTGGTTTCCTCTAGCAGACACTGCAGCTGGGCATGTATAGCCATAGAAGTTCTACCTTTTGTGGATGGAATATATTACATTATGGGAAATATATGCTTTTTCACTAATGACTTGTATCTGATTATACTGTGGGCAAATCCCAGCCCCCTAATAAAATCTTATTTTTTAAATAAGGCTCTTTGCAAGGCCAGCTTTAAAAATAATAATAAAAAAAGTTTACTTTGACAGAAGTTTTTGAAATGTCCTTTTCTGCTCATCACTATCCATCATATTTTTTTAGGGTCATGTTTTGTCATATATGACATAACTCAATGTGACATTATAGTTCATAAGTTAATGTACTCCACTGAGTGATATTGTCCAATGTGTTTGAGCTAGTCCTGTAGAGAGCAGTGTACCAAATAAGCAAACTGGATAATGAACAAAACCTTCAGAAGTCCTCAGATGGTTACTGCAAGGTTCCCTGTGAGGACTTGATCTTCATTTTTTGCCTGAAGGAAGGCAAAAATTCAATATATTTAGAATTACAAGAGGCCAGATTTCCAATATTTGTTCAGTCAGCAGTAGGGATAAAACATTTATAGGAGGATCCATAAATTTTACTACTTTCCAAAATTATTGTTATTAGTTGAAAACATCAAAGTGGTTTGTTCTTGAATAAAAAAAAGTTTGTTACTTGAAAAATATGAATCATTCAAGGCCTACCCCATGACTCTCTTGTCATAGAACCTCATCTTCTGTGAAAATCTTATAAGACCTTGCCCAAACCTATTCACCTCCAGGTCCTTCTCCAAAAGAGACACAGATTTCTATGTCTTTAGCTTGCACTATGGATTGCAGTTTATAAGTAAGAAAAATGTCAGGGAATCTACCCCACAGTTGCCTCACATGTTCCCAGTCTCTTAACTGGGATTCCAGATTTATTCAGATTGCAGACAGACAGCAGTGGGATGCATGCCATGTTCTCTATAATTCACCAGCCTAGACATTCATCCTTGAAATAAAAGTTTACATTTGGAGTATCTCCAAAAGGAGCAAGGAACAAGAAGATGATGGATCATTCTAGTCATGCCTCACAGAACAAGGAAAGTTTAAGTAAACATTTCAATAACCAGGACTTATAGGTTGCTCACCTTTGTTCTTGAGAGCAATACTTGAGTTACCAGAGTGATTCTGGCAGGTAATAGGTTTTACAGCTGCAGTATCCAACAATTCCTACTGCATCACCTGAAGGCAAATTTCCCAAAGGTTATTTCTATTGAGATAGACATTTCTGATCAGGTAATCTAGCACTATTCTTGCTGTCTAATAAATAACAAAGTATTTCTTAGTTTGTTGTAAGTCATGCTAAACCTGACCCATTATAGAAGTTTCAGTCATGCATCATCTCCTCCAACAAAAAACACAGCACAAAATGTAGGCTTGATTTTTGATCTCCATGTTTTCTGTTCCTCCTCCCTAGGAGTAGTTTATATATGTTTTGCTAAGAGAAAAAACAAAGCCATCTCCCAAATAATGAAATCATGACCATCAAAACATTGTTTTCACCACCTGGATATTTCTTTGATTTTACATTCTTCATTTTACTGAGGTGTGTACAATTCTAAGGGATTGATAGGGGAGGAAAAGGGAAATTTAAGGATTGAATCTGGAGACATTGATCTAATCCAGTCTCTGACAGAATTCTACTTTGTTTTTGCAGATTCACAGGAATGAAAAGATCCCAGTAAGAAAAGCTAGCTGGCTGAGCTTCAGTTGGTTTCCCCAGCTAAGATCCCTATAAATAAAGCAATGTTTCTAAATGTAGGTAATGTGAGCCAAAATGCATTTAATCAACTCATGAGGAAAAAGTAATTTTTAGGTATGTGCTACAGTGCAAATTAAAATTCAAAAATTTAAAATTAAAGTTCTAATAAATATACTAAGAAAGAACATGAATATAAATATCATTTGGTTTGAAAAAGAAAAGAAGTATTCGCGTGGTGTCTTCAAGCACTGAAAGTTATCTGTAAGAAACTTGTCAGAATAATAGTACAAGGAGTTCCTGATTTTTTAATGTCATTGTACAGCATGGCTAGTGAATTATTTAAAGAATCAAACTGCCCATGGGTAATTCAAAACCAACATCATCTGGATACCAAATCCCTCATCCTAAACCTTCTATCTGTTTTCAGAGGATATTTTCTGAAGTAATTAAAAAAAAAAAATTGACTAACAGTTATTTTCTTACTAGAAAATATCTAAAAGTGGGTTTAAAGAAGAATATTACAGCACAGATCTTATAGATTTTGAAAGCAGCTCAGAACTGCAATAACTAGGAAAAGTGTGAGACAGTAAAGAAACTAAGAAAGAAGCTGTTCTACTGTGAGTAAAAAAGCATAGACAGAAAAAGTAAACGTTTGCATGGGATCATACATCAAGGCTGTGTCTTAGTCCTAGTCACAGCATTTATGCTTGTTTCTGAGCCTGATTTTTTTTCAGTTTAAGGGCAATTTCCTCAAATGGCTACAGAAAGAATAGTGGCTTTTCATTCACATTGAAGGGAACTGTGCACTGTCCACAAATAACTCTGAAATCTCTTGTTACTTGTGGAGAAATAGGAAGCAATTTCCCTGTTTTTTCATTGCCTCCTGTGGACCCTAGTTGGTATAACTTCTTATTATAAGCAAAAATTCACATGAGGAAAGTATAATGAGGATTCTTACTCTTCCTATTAGGAAGCAAGTTTTTTAAAGCAGAAGGTGACATATCAGGTACTTCAAAGAACTGTAGAATCAGTGATGTATTCTAACAGGAGGAAAACAAGCATACAAAGCTCTGCAAGCAAAAGGGCCATGAAGAAAGAGCATTCCAAGGAGAGTGAAACCATTAGAGTAAATACCACCAGCTAAATAGCAGTGCTTTGGCAACCTAAATCCTGTGGGAATTCTTGGCTTTAAATCCATTATTTTAAATGTAGGAAAAAACATCTATTAAAAATTACAAGTCTGTACTATTTTCCTCCTGGATGGCTACAGTTATATATCAATTCTGACATTGGCCTCATTTATAAAGCACTTGCAGTTCCTATTAGCTTTTGTCAAAATTGTCATTACTCAAGTTGGTGTTTGTTGATGATGTCCAAACAGATCTTTATGCCAATGAAGATTAAACCAAGGAGGGTTTTGAATAAAGGAACAGATATATACTGTATACATGAGGAAAGACAAAGGGGAGGTTCTGCACACTGCCATGCCTGTCTAACACTGCAACACCATCTCTTCGAAATGTAAATGTTTAATAGCTCTTTCAAGGAGAGTAAAAACACCTTTGAAAATCCACTCCGTGAGACAGCTGTGCATGTCCACCCTGTGAGAACCTCTGGGAGGCATGAGGACGGTGCTGGCCTTTTGCCTGAGCTAATAGACATAACCTAGCAATGAGATTTTCTACACTGTAATCATCTACCACAGAAGGACAATTGTGATAATCTTCATGAAAACTTTTTTTTTTCCCTATGGACACTGGCATAACATAATATGGACAATGACATAACACAGTAAACCATTAGCATAGAATACATTTCCAGAACTCTTCCCATTTAATATAAAACACTGACATTTATTTCCTCCTATCATTCAACTAGAATGATTTAAGAATGAGAAAAAAATAATGCTTCAAATGGACTAAATTTTCCTGCATGGCATCTGCAGAAACTAAAATTTAGATATATCTCAACTGCACCCTCAGTATAATCTTCTAGCATTTATTAAGTGTTTTGTGAATACGAAGCTGAAATAGTGGTCTGAAAAATTGTGGTTTTTTCAGAGTCTACTGGAACTCAATGATGATCAGTGATGGCAATGTCATTCTCTGCCATTCCCACGTGTCTAGAATGCCATTCACTGTTCCCATGTGGTTTCTCTTTACTGAGAAGCAAACACTGAAATGCCATGTAAGTTTTATATTGAAAAAATCACTGAAGACGTACATTGGAGCTGAGAGTTACTGTTCTGAGCTGTGTATGAGCAGCAGCCTTTTACAGCCATTCATCATGCCCCCTTCACTGCAGACCTATTGATCAGGCAGATGCAGAAGAGAATAAACAGAAGAGTAAGCTGTTTCCAGTTACAGGTAAATTGATTCTTTAAATCTGTCAAAGAAAAAAACATTCAAAGGCATGACAAGATTTGCAGTCACCATTCAGCCCAAACAAGAATGTTATTTATATTGTATATTGTGGCAATCCAATTTGCTAAACTGGTTATTTGACATTAAAATATAGCACAAGAAAGATTTAAAAGGCCACATTCTGGCATCTTCACTCAAAATGAATAAGGATTTTTCTAGAGGCAGTGAGGAATCTACAGCACAGAATTAATAGTCTGAATAGCCTGAAGCCAAGCAATATGTAAATGAAGAGTGTGATAACAGACTGCAAATATTTTACATTTGTAATCACTGTAGAGTGAAAGAAATTATTAACTTTGATTAAATGTGTATTTTATAACTGAAGAGTGTATAGCTAGAAATAATGACAATAAATTAGAATATATCACAAAGAAACTGCTGACAATTATAGTAATTATGTTATAGGAAATTCTTCAAACTGTTTTCTCTTTACATAGTAATTACAATCTAGATTGGATAACAAAAATAACAGCAGTAAACCTACAAACATGGTACTGGCAGTGAATTGGAGCCGATAATTTATTATAGTAGATATTTTCTATCACCATTTCATTAAAGGATATTTGAGGGAGGAATGAAGTATCATAAGAGTGATTGAAATATTGAAATATCAATACCATATTGAAATTTTTTTCATCATGTCACTCACTGAATATTTTATCATTTAAATGTATTTACAAAAAAACCCCAACAACTAAACACCAGCTTGGAAACTTTCTTTGCTGATAAACCAGGCTGAATTCTTTATATATGTCTTTTATGTATTTTTTTTTTTTCAATAAAACTTAGCGTGTAGCAAGAACTTGCAAATCAGACTGGATTGGAGAATAAACCATGTGAGGAGAATAATTGGTTTTTGTTATTTTTGCTCATCCTTAGAGTGGTAAACAATGAAAAAAAGCAATCTGAGTTATGAATATGGATCATATTTAACTTCTCAGGAGGTACAGGATGCACCCTGTAGAAAGTAGAAACCCTTACTCAGCCACAGAACCAGTGTTACATGTTGTGAGATCAGACAACCCATATAGGAACTAACTTCTTTAAAGAGTATAAAGGGACAGCATGGTATTCTGGTTTTTCAAACCTAGTCTGAAAATTCAGTGTATTGGAACTCTAAACCAATAATACTTCTGTTCAAAAAACTTATTCTCTTAATATGGCCAACAGAGGTGGATAACCCACTGGATGCAGGGAAATTTGTAGTCAAAATAGTCACTGGATCTTTTGCCCTCAAGCTCCCTCCTGCTGCTAGCAGGGTCATTTCAACTTCCCCACAGAGGAGTTACTTCTTTCAAGTACTTCATAAAATGAAGAAAAACTGCAGGTGGTCATTTTCTTCTCTCTTCTAATACTTTTCTTGCTTTCACAGGAAAATTTGAGAGATATTACAAAAAAAGATGAAAAGCTTTGAATTCAAATTAATCTAACTTCATCAGCTCTGAGTGATTTCTGAAAACACAGGCTAGAGTTCCATTGGTTTGACTCCAAAACACAGGTTTATGGCTCCCTAGGTCCAAACAGCGGGTGTAGCCATGACTGCAGCTCGAAACTGGAGTCCCAGAGAAACAGCCAATTTCCTTCTCAGAGCCTATAGATGTTCAAGACAAGCAAACCAGTGAAGTTAAAGCTGGTTCTTTTGGGGTTGGGATAGAAGGTTTAAAGAAAAGTAGACGCACACGTTGCATCTGTGCTGCTGCCAGTGATGCAGGGGTACTGCTAACCACCTTCAAATGAGCCAGCTGACACACCCGAAGCAAGAGTGCTGAGGCAACACAGACTTCCAAGCACGGTGAAGTCCAGCCCATGTGAAAAGCAGAACAGGCAATAATGAGTTCTTTGGTGCCTTGGCTAAACCATTCCTTATTATGTGTAAAATATGCTACAGTCTGCAGAGCCGACATGCCCACAGGAAAAACATGAATAACTTAATATTAAGCTTTGAAAGTAAGAGGAGGAAGTATGTCTGAGGCCATAGGAAGGGTGAAATACTGGCAATGTGCAACAATACGAGTGCAGGTGGACATCAGGTGATTCTTTTTTCCAGATCTTATCTGCGAGACCTTGGCCAAAGGTCTTCCTTTCTGCACTTTATTTTAAACTGGGATGAATGCTTAACTATATCCCATAAATGTTTGAGAAAATTATTGGAACATTTTGATATCGCACCAAACCCAAAGTACATAGTACAGATGACTGGTGAAGGATGCATATGGAAGATCAAAAGAACTGGACAAGTTCCAGAGCTTTTTCCCAGTGAATTAGAGACCCAAGGTAGATGCCAAAGAATAGTTCTTCCATAAAATATTAGGTCACTTTTTCAACCCATACTAACTTATTAATATATGTCATGCCCTTCAGTTAATGTGGAAAGGTACCTCATTCTTAATTTTGATTTGATTTAAACTGTGAATTACTGAATTCCCTTGATGCCTCCCTAACTCTAGTAGTTTAGGGCACAAAGAGCAGTCCTTCCTTTGGCCTTTTCTCCATGTTACTTTGTTTTTGATAAATATGTTAAATACTTCACTGATTATTTCTTTTTCATTCTAAAATAAGACATCCAGGAAATCTAAATAGAACCCATATTCAGTCATCTGTTCTTTGCTGTTTTTCTTATTTTCCTTTTCCAAACTTTTTCAATTTTCACACCTACATTTTTGAGATGCAGGATGAAAACTGTATAAAGTATGCAAGATGTGCATGTAAAGATGCATGCACCCTGTGAAATTAATGTTTACTATTCTGGGGTTGTTTGCTGTTTTTGTAATTCTTACTGATTTTTCATTATGATCTGTAGCTTTTATTTTGCTAATTTTTCATGGAACCACTATAAATCTAATATTTAATTATTGAATTATAGACCATATCTGAGCCCATTGTGTACATAATTTTGATGGTTTTGTTCATTTTTCACATATAAACTTATTCAAATTCTTTAATTGCAATTTTTTTACTTATTGAAATTTGTATGTCTTCTGCAAATTTTGATAACACCTCAATTCATTACTTTGATAACTTGATATTTCTAGCAAAAATATTTAACTAACTTTTCTTTTTCCACATTTAGAAGGGCACATACACAGAACAGATCCCTGCGGGACTTCATTCTCTCCTCTATGAAAACTACCCCTTTATTTCTACTCTCCACTTCCTACATTTTAAACTGAGCATATTTAGAACTATTTTTACTTTTCACTATATTCTTTCTTTCTCATCCCATGACTTCTTTAAGAGCAAAATCTCTTGAATATCCACACATAATGAAACAGATATGACTAAAGAGGAAGTTTTTTGGTTTATAATTAAAGTATAATTTTAACCAAAGGTATATTTAAAAGATGTTATTAATTTTAGAATGATAAAGATGTAAGAAATAACATGAAAAGAACATTAATAAGGTAGTCAGTTGTCCCATTGTTGTAATGAGTACTGAAAGGAATCATCAGTAGTGATGAGGATGGTACAACACACAAATGCCTTTAGTAATCTTAACCATTGATAGGAATGTTAGGATGTTTAGCTAAAGTGGCTTCTTCCAGGCAATAAAATAGTCATGAATGGCTTTTGACAATGATAATGAAATGAAAGGTACTTAGAATAAATAAAGTAGTTTAAAGTTTAAAATAACACAAAGATGCATGTCAGTACAGTCACATTTTCATTTGTGAGCTCCACAGAACACAGCCATAATAAACTTGGGGGAAATGTGCAGACATCCCAAACCCAGAGATAGTGTTGGGTTGTCAGATAAGAGCAGAATGTGGTAAACAGAAGATAATTTTAAAAGTTTATTTGATATTCATGGTCACAAAACCCATGCAGATTGAATTACACGTTGTTACAGTTGCTCTAGATATAAATTATTACATGGTTATCCATAAACTGACAACAGGTTAATCATGTGCAGCTAGAAAATAAATTAATACACAGACATTGTATGGCACAATATTTCTATTAGAATAATTTTTCAACTCCTCAAGCTTTCATTATTGTCATGTAAAAGCTCAAAAGAGACATAAATCATTCAGCTCTGGTTCCAGATCATTCTCATCACAGTGTGCTCTTGAGATGTAAGGACTGAATTCAAATATCATTGAGTAACCAGACAAAACATGCAAATCTTCCCATTTCATTCTCTGTGACTTAGAAGATATGGACTCCTGCTATGTGTTACACATCTACATAAATAAATCTGACACAGATTTCTTGTGACCACTTGACCAAAATTCTTGCAGGATAATTATCACCCTACAAATGTCAATTAAGGTTCTGTAAAACTGAATTTGTGTATAGATATACCTTTAGTGCTTATTCAGCAGGTAGCTACTGTACTCCTAAACTGAGAAAATTAATTTTCCTTTTGTAAACCCTGTATTACATTTTTTTTGCATTTTTACGTGTAACTGAATTCACTTCATGATGAGCATATTTCAGTCCAAGAGAAGTGAGAGCAGAAAGATTATATTCTTGCCTTGCTTTGCCTATCTTACAGTTTTGAAAAGCTCTGTTTCATTATGAAAATTTGGACATAAATCGATCCTTTGAAAAGAATCTTAAGAATAAATCTTACGTTATCAAGGGCAGCTGTCTCTTGTTTGTCTGTGAAAGTAATCTTCCTTCATATCCTGATATCTCAGACATAAGGAAATGATTCACCTTTGACACAAGAGAAAAATGTGTTTAAGTTCTAAGGCTGCATTTTTTGTAACACTGGGAAACATGATTGAATTATATGCACTGGCATCCACATAGCCATATGGGTTAAATAACAAAAGTAATTGTGTAGATTAACATAACAAATATTTATATATATCATTGCTTTTGAAAGTGTGAGTTTCACAAGCACATATTCTGTTTTACTTCAAATTCATGAAGTCCTCTTCCCTGCTCTCCCAGGAGCTAAAATAAAACAACAACCAAATATTCTAATAATAAAACTTGTCAGCGAAGTGGACTGATAGGTCTTTTCTGGAAAATAATACTGTTTAAAGATTAAATCAAAGCAAAGTTTTCTGTCATTTCAAAGACAGTGTGCTGTCTTTGATACTATCCACTCCCATAATCACACTTCTCAGAGAATGAACTGAATTTGATCTCTAGCAAGTCACTAAGCTTTTATGTTTGATATCAGAAAACTAAAAATTCAGTAAAAGAGTAAATTCAGAAAATTAGTCTATTCTACAGTTCAGTGCCCCAAATTGCTATCAATTCATTTAGAGAGAGAGATTTAGATGTGAATTTAATGCCACTTCAAGGAACGTCCCAGGTAGTTGTGAAAAAATCCATTAAGCAGTGAATTTAAGGAACATATGAAAATCACATTTATGGAATGACTTGCAGTAAAGACAAAGTAAAACATCCTAGGCACTTGGAGTAAAAATGGCTGTAAACTAATTGTGCATTCCAACCCCAGAATGCTTGATAACTAAAAAAGAGCAACAAATCTCTGGTTGATTCAATGAACCTTTATTCTTTCTCCGTTCCATGTGAAAAATGTCTCATGACTACAGTGTCCACTTTAGCAAAATAGTCTGCCATGAGCTTACATGAAATTCATTTAACTGAATGTTAATGGTATTTTACTGACATTTGATAAGCATTAGCCATGAGTCACCAACTAGAGCAGAGAAAAATGAAAATAACAATATGGCCAGAAAAGTTTTATCCACAGGGACATTTTCATGAGGGGTGTGTACTCACAGCATTGTGTAGCCAGTCACAGTAAGGCCAGAAGATCCTGGCAGCAGAGGATTTGTAGCTTTACCATCATTCTGGTTAGCATCAAGATGGTAAACAGGACAAAGAAAGCAGACATTTATCTGGCTTCTAAATATATGGTGATTGTGTATTTTCCCAGACAGTGTTCCTGAGCCATTCTATCACCTACTACCTCTTTTTTTATTCATCATCATTTTCATTCCAACTCAGAACTTGTATATTCAAAGTACAATCTGGCCTGTTTTGCTTTGTATATCTAGATCTACAATTCGGAAACTGTAATGTTGCCTTTTCCAAAAGATTTACTATTTGGGAAATGATATTCTTTCCCCTCTCTTCAGCTGTATTAACAGTAAACTCAGTACCTGTGGACTATACTGTTATGATCCCAACTCACCAGACTCCATCAGTGGTTGCACTGTTAGCAGTTGTACTCATGTCAGCAGCTGTAATCAGGAAGGTACAATTCTGCATTTCACTGCTGATGATAATCCCAAAGGCAGGTGAAGCCATGTGAAGCAAGGATAAAGGGAGGAGAGGGAAGGAACCTCATTACAGGGTTCTTAGAATAAAAAATGTTAGTTCCAAAAGCAATTGAAAAGCACTCCTTAATCTCTATTATTTAATTGAGCTGATGACTTCCTCACAAATCATGAAGTATTTTTGTAGAATGTGTTGTTTTAAATGCTTCATATAAGCATGTCATCATTCCCGATGATATTCCTATCATATATCTAAAGAGATGAAAAACATTGCCCCTACTCAGAATTCTTCCAAGTTCTCCATTTATATTCAACAAATAGTTTTGAAATACTGTACTCTGTGAAGGAACAGGGCATGAGTTGCTTCAAAAGGAGGAACATGCTTAACTTCAACTGTTCACACTCTAACTTTTTCCAGAACAAGGCAATCTATCTCAAAATATCAACTTTCCAAATATTAGCACAGATTTCTTTGTTAGTGAAGAGTTTCCAACTAAGAACACAAACTGCTTTATTATTCTTTTTGCTTCCACTTCATGGCCTCCACGACCTTTGGGTGCACACAGATCCTACAGCTTCTTGTCTCCCAGCAATTAAACTGTTTCTCCAAGTATCCTCCACCAAACATTATGAGACACCACATATCCCCTAGACAGAGAAAACAGATTTTTTTTCTGTGGATGCTGAGATCTCAAGTAATAGTTTGAAACCATATTTTGCTAGCTATTCCTTACAGGACTACTGGGTGGGACAGTCTATTGTCAGCTTATCTTCCCAAGAGCAATGCAATGTATAAAAAGTTCCTTAGGATGCCTAGCAAAGGAGAATATGCTGTAGCTGTAACATCAATTGGTCTGAAGACAGAGGAAAACAGTTTTCTTCTCCTTGCTTCAAATGCCAGAAATTTGGAGAATTATATCGCATTTTGTCATGCTTATAGGGAAATGTAGAATGGTTCTGTACTTTCCAGATGAAAGGATCCTAAAATATTTTCCAGCTATTAGAACTATGTTTTTAGGATTTCTCCTCTGCAGCTTTGGATTCCTTATGCATGACAAAATTGGAGACACTAGAGAAAAATTTTCAGGGATTAGTATTTCATTAAGCAGCCTCTTCGTTATAAATTTTAAAAAAATGCAAACCATAAAATATTGAATGCACTGAAATGTATATTGCTGTTTTTTTCAAAATAGGGAAACACTAAAAATACTATTAATAAGTGCAACTACTAAATTAAGGATATGTCATGTCACAGGAGAAAGATGTAAGGAATTTACAGTCAATATTACATATTATCATCCAAATGGCTGACTTCATGTCTTGATTTCAGAAAAGAAAAAATTCATCTGATTCAGTCACTTTCTCACAAAAGAAGTGTGACTTTTCAAGAAATCATAAATGTTACAGAAGGGTTGAATCTTGTCGAAAAGTTAAATATAGAATGCTTGAGGAATACTGTGTCATGAAATATTTAAGGATGTATGTGTGTATTCTTCAGAAGTTTAATGATAGAAATAGTCTCTCAATACCTTAAAACTTGTGATATTTATTATATTCACTGCTGTCACAAACTCAGCAGTGGAATATATATAATAACTACACATACATACATATGTTCCTTATATAAATAGACTTGCTGAGATTGCAGAGACCTGCTAAATATCCTGCTAAGGCTAAACTTCTAATTAAAGTTATTTTCCTTCTATCTGAAAATATGCTAATATATATTTCTTCTACATATTTATGTTTATGAAAAAAGTATTACATTTTAAAAATTAAAATAGTATTGTTTTAAATTCTGAATTGTCTTCACATGAGTTGGGAAACTGAGGTCAAAAGATGGTTATCCTAAAGCAATGAATTCTATGTAGTTAATAGACCACATTTTGGAGCTTTTATCAGATTTCTTCTTCCACAGGCATTAACTTGCAGCTTGCACAGGAATCATGTATTCAATGGCTCTGCTGATAGCCTGGCTATGGGAGCAAAAGCAAGTGAGTGAGAAGGATGTGTGTATTCCTATGCATTAAATTGATAAGGTCCAGGCTCAGTGGCCTGAGCATACAGACAGATGTGCCTCCTTGAATTTTGGAGGTGATAAGAGTGGAGCAGAGACAGCCACACACAGTCTCTTCAGAGTCATGCTGCAGACAGCCATGGTTGCTCAATATCTCTAAGCCCCCCACTCTGGAATGAACAATCGCTAGAATGAAAACAAGACCTGGCTCACTACCTCATGGCTCACATTTTATCACTGATCCATGCTGTAACAAACGCTTCTACCCCTTCAAGTCAAACCCCAGAGCATCTGAGTGGGAGAGAATACATAAAGATGACATGGATATTAACCCAGTCTAAAAGTCTGCTTATTGATTTTGCTCTCTGAATGCTTTGTTGCCATCCATATTCTGAAACAGACAACTAATTGGATTACTGGAGACTGCCTAGTCCAGCCAAGGTGTACTTCTCAGGAGACCTCTGAGGAACCCACTTCACACAAACTCTGTTCTGCAGTGGTGGCCACAGCCCAGGTGTCAGGCAGGCACAGTAACAGCTGAATACAGGGCTCCCCATCTGCTCAGAGAATGCCTCTCCCCGGTAATTTGGAATGGCTCTCTGCATATGGGGTTTCAACGGAAGGAGGATCACCAGAGCAGAGCCAAGGTTTGTGGGAACAGCTCCTCTGTATTTTAGGAGCAGTAAGGATTCACAGGAAGGTAGCAAAGACTAGGTCAGATATAAATACAACTTTTTTTTTCTCTGTCTACAGGATGTACAACTCTTGTGCCTGGAGTCAAGTAGTTCTCTATTTTTGCATGCTGCAGCTACAAACCAGGATGAAAATAACCAAAACTGAGTGGCCATTCTGGATGATAAAATTAATTTTATAGAACACAGTTTGCTATATATCAGTAGCTTTTTTTATGTTTTGTAAAAGGAGGATGTGTTGAGCAGCAATAAGAAAAGCTGACTGACTATGGGGATGCTGCACTTCAGATCAGGTGAGCCATTCTGGGAGGAAGGAAAATTGCTTCCACCTGAGAACCTGAGACATGCTGAATTTGAGAATTGGCCAGACAGGTTTGCTAAGCAGGGTGAATGAAAAGACATTTCTTTTAGAAATGTCTAGAATTTAGAGTTCATTGATAGTAGACTTGCTTGTAATAAAGCCACAGCTATATCTGAGGGCAAGAAGAGAAAAGAGCATTTTTAGACACCCTGAGAAGATTATTTAAACTTTATATCTTCAGAAAGCCTCACAATTCTCCTAGAAAATCAAACTAGAAGAAAAAATGTTTTCTTTCAAAGGTATATGGACAAAATTGATTGAAAAGGAAAAAATTGTTGAGCATCTTTTTAATGAGTTGTGTTCTCAACTCTAAAGGTTTTGTCAAATTTATTTAATCTTGACCATTTGCTTTCAAAAATTAATGATTAAAACAAACACCTATACTTCAAAGTTTTAACATTTGAAGTCATGTGATGTCATAAAATTCATAGATCCCACTCAAAAAACCCCCAAAAACAAACAACTTTAAATGATAACTTCAAGTTATCATTTAGTTAGAACTAAAGCATCCAAAATAAACAGAAAAGTAAAAGTAATCTTTGAGATACAGATATAAATAAACACAATTTCATGGCTCTGTGAACCTCATTTGACCATTGAACACTTTGCTTTAGAACTGTAAGACAGTTTAATGACCATTCTCACAGAGATAAGAAGAGAATATTTTAACCTTCCTTTTAGTAAAACTAAAATTTTTGCAAAATAATAAGTAAATTAGTTACTAACATTAATTTATAAATTACATTTTGAGTTTATAAATAACATTATTAAACATCTGTTGCCTTGTTTCAAGAATATATATATATATATATATATATATATAAAATAAATTAGTGGAGGTTAAACACTTATAGGTCTGGGTTTTTAAACAGCTGAAACAATTACAAGGAAAGGGCAATAGCTTATTTAGCATGGGCTTATATTAGTTTGAAGTAAGCAATTTTGGGTGCAGCATTACCACAGATAGAAATACTTCCATCTTCATAAATTGTATGATATTGTTTTATACAAACAATATCTGAATCCAGTCCCTATGACTGGGTAGATAGGTAGATAAATGTAGAGATAGATTGACAGATAGTTTGTAACAGAAGAGAAACTAGCAAGTGAGGCAATTGTTTTAGCATGTAAGTAGGTTTTAGTAACACAGATGGTGCTTTTTTGTTGTTGAAAGCGTGTTAACTAAACTATTTCCATATGTTGATTTACGTAGTTTTACTGCTGCAGATTGTAACACAGCCCTTGACAAGAGACAGAGCAGATCTCAAAACTCAGGGGGAAGACAGAAAATCACAGCTACTGGTACAAACAGAAAAATGGAAACACTGCTTGCACGTCCTGTGAAGATTGTGTAGGTAGAGTCATAATTTTGTGCTTAAAAGCATGACAATATAAAGTTTTCTTCTAGGTATCCACATATCTTCTAACAGTCCCTGCTGCTGATCTTACAAATTCCCATAAAGACTCTTGAGTGACATTTCTTTCATGCTGCTCTGCAGAGCAGGCTTCTGCATCATTACCAGCTTTGGAATCTCCATCTAGAGGATGTTTCTAATTAATGTTGTCTTGAGGGTTTTTAAATAGAAGGATAATGGACTAGGATCCCAGACACATTCTCCTGTTCCCTACCTTCATTTTGGAGGAAGACACCCTCTCAGAACTGCAAATGGCTTTGAGATGGCAAAGCAGTTTTATGAAATAGACAAGTTCATATACATTCAGAAAAATGAGTCTATGGCACTTAGCACGGAATGTTCAGTAAAGCCATCAAGTGGACATGGAGGAGGAAAAATGTGGAATCTGTGCTGAGTTCTTTGAGATTTCCTATGCTATGCTTGCAAGAAAAGAAAATCTGAAATCAAGGGGATTTTTCTTTTTTAAATTCTTGCTTGCAAAATCATGTTTGAGAAACAGGAACTTGATATCACTGCCTCTTGTTCCACTTAATACATTCTATAATGAAATAATTTATTCTCTTCTGAAACGGCTCATGTTGGTTAACCAATATTCAAGTGTTCTAACATCTACAGGTGATCATCTACCATCACTTATGAAACAGTATTTTAGAATATAGAACAGATACATTTCTTTCTGGGTGTCTCTTAAGCTTCAGGTGGCAGTAGTTGCTACTGTATCTCATTAAGAAGTGAAGAACCAAATACATCCCCAATTTTTTTATTTATTTAAACTGTAGGAGAAATTATTTCATATAAATCACTAGGATTTGTCACTTCCATATGATCTTAACATAAATTAGCAGTAAATATTCCATGACTTAAAGTAGCAGACATATGTCTCATTTTGAGCCAGAAATAAAGGCTTAAGTAGAGGCTTTTGTCCTAATGGAGAAAATTAATAAAAAGCACTACAGTTTCATCTATATATTTATACAGTCTCTTTTGTACACAATTTGTTCTCAGAAGACTTAAAAATTTATTTCAAAATATTTCAATAGCAATTTCATTAAAAACTTAAATATTATGGCAGAAGCTCAAACTTAGAGACAGAAGGAAGGGGACAAAATATAATGATAGTTTCACCTGTCCTATTACACATATCCTTATACTACATTACTAATTAGAGATGTTATTGATCTCTGGGGGAGTTTAAAATAGAACATTTTAGCATATACCTAGGAGTGGAAGATGTGTCTGAGAGCATTCAAAATTTTGATTATAAAAAACATGCTCAGACCATCTGATGTGCAATACCAGTAGGTCTCCCATTATTCTCTTAGTATATAAAAAGCCTGTGGCAATTTGTTCTCCTAAGTAAATGGAATAGTAACAACTCTCCTTGGAGTTAAGCAGAATCTTTTAAATATATTTGCCATAAAGGGATGAACCAAATTGAAAAAAAAAAAAAAAAAAAAAAGAAGAACTGTGTTCATAAAATCTTTAATCACTAAAGGTTTGTGGGGTCCATTATGGAGTCTTTCATTAAAGCCAGGCACAAGCAAGCTAGTGGTTGGTCACTCCCAGTTTTTGTGTGAAATGTGGGTATCCCCTACGCCATCATCTCCACCTTTAACCATCCATTACTCTTACATTCATGGAATATCAAAGAGATGCAAAAGAAAAATGCAGAGGCTAAAAATTGAGTCCTTAGAACACATTGTTCCTTTTGTCCCCTACTTTACACTCCCTATGGCCTCCAGTAAAAGCCCTATTGTAGATTTTGTGAAGATAAGAAGTGAGGCTGGCACAACTCCAATAAACAAATCATTCAAAACTCTCCTTCACCCACACACAGTAATGATAACACACATAACACGCTCAAAGTTATTCCCAGGATAAATCTTCCCTTGTGCCTTCCCTCTTTTCTTCACCCCCTAGCCACACCCACACTCCTACAATATAAAACTTCAGCATGCAAACTCAGATTTGTATGCACTCAGGCTGTCCTCCAAATTGCTAAGGCTGTGAGGTCACACTTCTCTGCAAGTACACTATCTGTATGTATATGAAATATCTCAAGTTTCAGTACAGCCCACCAATGGATAATTTGAGCAAAGAAAGCAAGGCATAAGACCTTTTAGCTTTCTTACTTTCCTTTTTCCCACAGGGGAAGTAGCAAAGGTCTCTTCTGCCCAGGCTAAATCCTCTAATAAATCAGTTTCTGGCATAGAGTGGAGTTCTGCATCACTCATGCTGAAGTGTCTGTGGAGCTGAGGAAAGTATGTCCTTTCTAAATCACTGGAAAAACTGAAGAGGATAGTACCAAGCAGCACGTACTCAGAAAATCTGTACTGCATGGTGGGAAAAAAACCCATAGGGGTTGGAACATTTTGTGGCTACACTACTAAAACCTATGCACTTGCAATGCAGCTTAATATATTTCAATTCCTTAGTTTGGCTTTAAATTAGGATATAAAAGTGTAATAACATAAAATTCATTATTGACAGGATTTCCTGATGCCAGTGGAAACTGGTGAGATCACATCACATGAAGATGATATCACTCATACATAGATTACCTTTTACAAATTTGCCAAGGGGAGAACTTTCCTTGATTTTCTTATATATTTATTTTACTTAATAAACAACTTCTATATATGATGGTCAAGACAGTCAGAGAAGTGAATTGTTCTGACAAGGAATGCTGTAAAACATGTTGAGTCCACTAACCTTGGACTTGTTTCATGTTTTTTCTTGGGATTTGTTGGAGTTTTGTGTTTTTTAGACTGATTGTTCTAGAGGGCTTGCAAGGGAGTGGGGGTAGTATATGCGTAATTTCCTTCAGCTGGGGGTCGTAGGAAAACAACTGACTCAAAGAATACAGCACCATCACCACCAGAGAGGATAAGATCTGACTAAAGGAGAGAAAAGGACATTTACAAGAAATATATGTACTGTTAGGCAAGAATAAGCAAGGGGTTCATGTCAAAAGGTGTAAAGAGCTGGCCAGGAGCCATTGACACAGACATATATGATATAAGGAGCAAAATCTAAAATATAGGGCTATTTTGCATATGACCCTTTGTTTAAGGTTGTGATCAATACTCTTCTCCAAAGAGACCACAACACTAGCAATAATTAAAGTACATGCTCAACTATGCAAGGTCAGTGATAAAGTCCGCAGCTTAAGTCATGTCAATGAATCATGTGAGCGCAAGACTAGGCAATATAAGAATTGCTGAGGGCAGCTTAACTCACTGTGAGCAGGTGAAGGCTTGGGAACGTGCAGCAGACAGCTTCTAAAAGAGACTACTCATGTAAAGCATGAGACTTCTGTTAAAGAGAAATGATATTACAGCAACCAGGTTTTGTGCCTAGTGCCTAAGACAGTCATTAGCAGGGAGGATGAAATTAAGTATGAGGTACTCACAGTGCAGAAATCTTTTTTTTTTTTTTTTTTTGTGCTGCTTCTTCTGTCCCTTAAACTGGCCACAGAACCTGGTTGTTCAAATCTGCCATGAGCAGGTAAAGCAGAACAAAATGGAGCCTGAGGATTTAGGTGGAGAGAGCTGAGAGCTGATATAACGAGACAACTGAAATATTATATTATATGAGGGAGGAACTTGTCCTGCAAAGACAAGGAGGAAAAAAGGAAGGGGTAGTGATGGCACTATATGTTATATCTTAAGAACAATTTATTTCTTAAGTGCAAAAAAAATCATGGGCGATGGCAAAGGTGAAAGTATGATGTTGCTACAATGGAATCATCCCCTATATACCACCAGAGCCAGAAGAAGGGAATGATGGATTTTGTGAGCAAAAATATTCAAACCACCAGGTTTACAAATAGATGTGAATTTGTAGAGCCCATTTTAGTGTGTTGAGCCTGTCTGGATGCCAAGCACTCACCAAAGCTGCTCTATCACTCCCCTCCACAAGTGGACAGAGGAAAGAAAATATAATGAAAAGTTCATTACTTGAGACAAAGACCAGAAGAAATCACTCAGCAAATATCAAGAGCAGAACAGACTCAATTTGGGGATATTAATTGAATATATTACTAATAAAATCAGAGCAGGTAATGTGAAGTAAAACAAATGCTCCAAACACCTTCCTCCTACCTCTCCCTTCTTCCTGAGCTCTTCCTCCCCCCCAGTGGCACAGGGAATCAAGGAATGGCAGTCATGGTCAGTTCATCACACATTGTTTCTCTCACTCCTCAGGGAGAATAGTCCTTCTCCTGCTCTAGCATGAGATCCCTCCCACAGGACACAGTTCTCCATCAACTCCTCTGATGCAAGTCCATTTCATGAGCAAGAGATCTCTGCAAGATTCTGCAGCGTGGGTCACTCTTCCACAGGGTAGAGAGTCTCAGGTGCAGCCTGCTCCAATGTGGGTCCCCCAACAGGGTCACAAGTCCTACCAGGAAATCTCCAGTGGAGGCTGTTCCTTTCATGGGCCCAAATTCTGCTTTCAGGCATCCACCTGCTCCAGGGCAGGTGTCCTCCACGGGCTGCAGGTGGATTCTGCATCCCTATGGATCTCCATGAGCTGCTTCTCCATAGTCTTCACCATGGATTGCAGGGGAATCTCAGCTCTGGTGCCTGGAGTACCTCCTCTCCCTCCTTCTCCACTTACCTTGGTGTCTGCAGAATTGTTCCTTTCATGTATTCTCACTCTGGTTTTCTCTGTCTGCAGAGAATTCAATCTTCACAATAACTTTTTTTTCTTCTTAAATATGTCTCCACAGGTCATTACTATCATTCCTGATTGGCCAGCAGCCAGTCTGTCCTGGAACCAGGTGGCATTGTCTCTGCAGACACGGGGGAGGTTTCTGAAACCACCTCTGTAACTCCCCTCCTACCAAAATCCAGCCTCACAAACCCAATACCATTGCAAAGCACAGCACTGTGAGGGCTGATATGGGAAAATTAACTCAGTCAGACTCAATATAAACATTCACTCTGTGAAAAGGAAGATAGCAAAGGGGCCAACTCTGTTGGTTAACTTGTATGCATTTTATCGACTTCTAAATAAAAGAACATCAATGAGGCATCAATGGACAGAAGGTGCAGAAAATGGTTAATAACACCTAAATAGAAAATATCTAGAGAGAGAGGGAAATTATGGAGTTCATGATCCTTAGAAAAAAAAAAAAAAAGAGGGACTGTAACAAAACTAAAACGAGGCATTTCTAGAAAGTGGGCTTCTCTAAATTCATAGAACTGCTAAACAAGCAGTCCTAGGAGAGTAAAAATAAATTAAAGTGAACTGTCAATTTGTCATGGTTTGAGCCTGGCACAGAGCCAGTGCCCCCCATGAAAATGCCCTCACCCTGGTGTCTGCTGTGAGATGTGACCAGGAATAAGCAAAACAGGCTTTAGCTTAAACATAAAGAACACTTTATTACCTAAACTACAGGGAAATAGGGAAAAACCATAAGGAAAAGGAAAAAAATTGAAGACCTTACAAAAACCACTTTCCTCCTCCCCACTACCTGACTTTCCCAATCCGATACATTCTCCCAAAACACCCAACTGCCCAGCCTTGGCACCACACTTTAGTATACTCAAACTTCAGTTCATGAAGAGGAAAGGAGTCCTTCTTGTTCCATAGGCTTCCCCTGGAAACACACTGAAACCTCGTGTGCTTCCCTGTCACTTCGGCACCGCCCGGAAAAAAAGTCCTTTTGCCGCTTGTGACATCTTCCTTCCATGCCCAGTGCTCTCACCACTGACGCATGGACCAGAGCTGCTTTTAGGGTTGTCTTTCAAGGATGCCTTGTCTCACTCCAAAAAGGCACAGTCTCTGCTTTGGGACATCTGTCCCCGCAAATATTTTTCCAACCCCCTGGGGCCGGGGGGTCCTCACGATGAACCCTCCTGGTTCTGAGCCACTGCTTCCCCCTAAGTGCAGTCTGTGTCACAGGAACAACTGAGTCCATGGCCACAAGAAAAGTCCAGCCAAAAGGCCACTCCAAATCATCTCTCCCCATTCAATCATCTCCACGTTCTTCGGGCCAGGTCCTTGTCTCATCTCATCTCTTATCTCCCTTCTTATTCAGCTTCGAGGAGGATTAGCATTTTTGCAAGGCCCCAATCATGAAAGAAAGGGGTTAAAACTTTCAGTCTGCGGCACTCCCACACACGCTGCCCACACGCTGCCGCTCCGGCCGGGCACTCTTCCCCCCCCCTTCTCCTCCTGGGCCAGCTGCTATCACATTCGGTGTCGCCGGCTCTCTCTCTCTCTCTCCCTCCTGGGGGGGGAATGGCTGCCCGAGAGCTGACTCTCTGGGATCTTTCCACCCTTCCATCCTCGAGGCCTCCTCACCTCCCATCTCTGTCCAGGCCCAGGGCCTACCACGTGGCTGCCCCTCCCCCGCCCAGCTGCAGTGACTGGACAGGGGAGGGTGATCTGACCTCTTCGCTTCGACGTCCCAAGAGAGCCTGCCAAGGCCAGTGCCCTGCTTTTTAACCCCTGTGTATTCTCGGAGGTGTGTCCAAACCCCACTGGCTATACCAGGTGTCAGTATCAAACTCTGAACATCCATTGGTTTGACCACAGCATCCCAGAATTCCCACTCCTTCCTGGTCAAACCACCACACAATTCCACAAAGAAATAATATTAAGTTCATTTGTGCAAAATAAACTATAACAGAAAAAAGATTTAAGGTGCAGTAAGAGATGGGCTTGATGAAATGATGGGCTTTTTGTGAATTTCAAACATAAAAAGAAGATGGAAACTAGGTTTAGTTACTAAGGTCAAATACAAAAAGCAGAATACATGCATAGGGAGAGAGCAAGAAGAAGATACAATACAAATCTGAAAACCTTTAACTAGAAAGCTAGATTATATCAATAAATATTTCCAGAAGAGGAAAGACTGGTTGACTACTTGTTGACTACTTGTTGTAGTGTGGTTTTGTTTCAGGCTGATTCAGGAAAAGTGAGGAGTTATTAATTTTCTTGTAAATTATTCCTGAAAATGTCATAGGGCAGTCATAATTAATGCAATTATCAGAGGGTAAGACCTCTTTCTCTAATAAGGAAGGAACAGGTCAGACAATGTCTAAATATTCTCAAAACAGTTGAAGCAGCTGGCCTTCACTGTAGTGCAATTAAAAAGCTGGCTGATGAAATCATTAATTGTTATTTCTGAGAAATTAGAATGGAGAGACAGACAAACATCTTTCGAAGAAATGGAAATGTGAAAAGAAGAAGGCAACAAAGAATAGCCAGCTTAACATCAGCCTCTGGAAAAGTACTGGAAGAGCTATTTAATTTTTTTATAAAAACCCAGAGAGGAACACAAAAATGAATAACAGCTGGCATATTATCAACCAGAAATAATACCAAATCAATTTAATATCTCTCTCCCACAGGCTAGAAAACTATATGGTTTGAAGAAAACCAGCTGAAACATAGCTTGACTTCAGCAAATTCTCAGCACTAGTAAAATCTTAAGGAGAAAAGAATAGCCTCAATGAAAATATAAGAAGAAAGATACAAAGCTAGTTGAATCAAATTCTGAAAGCAGTTATGATGAGCCCTGTGTCAAAACAAAGGAATGGCAAAATTCTGCTGGGGTTTGTCCCAAATTAGGGTTCTCATTAGTTATGAGATTTAGATTTATTGAATATGTAGATCATACACGGGTAGGAATCTATACTGCCAGTATAGCTGAGAATATAACTGGAACTCACAACAATCAAGACTAAGTGCAAGGAGTCATTTGAAAGAGAAGTCCAAGGTAGCAATGCTAGAGGAAAACACCAGCTGGGCAGTAGCAGTAAATAACTGTTTGCAACCATTTGCAGGTTTGCTGTACGGAGCAGCAGATTTGACAATATTCGGTGTTCATTATAAATAGAAAAGGAGGTAATGTAAAAGAGATTTTGACTGTTATGAATAGTAAAATCATTTAAATTGAATTTGTCTGGGAAGTTTGTATCTTTCCAATTTCATCTAACAGTGTCTTCAGTCTGAACAAGTTTGTCATCACTGACCTACATAATTCTGCCTCGGACACATCAATGGGCTGAAGGATGTTCTGTGGTTTTATGCCTCCAATCTTATGATTTTATGTCTACCCAGAAACTACTGCAGCCACTTTCAGCAGCTAAGAGGCAAATGCATATTGCTCTCCTAGGTGAGAATCCAGCTGAGATGCAGGAATGCATGACAGGATCACCATATGCTCCACTCTCTCACAGCTCCTTCCTGCCAGCTCTGAAATATACTTCATCCCTTCTGCAAAAACCTGCTGCACAGGGAGAGTGCTGATAAGGAGACACCCTGCAGCCAGTGCTGGCAGGTTTCAGCAGATGACACCCTCAGTACTTGCTCAAAATTTGGATTTACATTCAGGATTCTGCAATGCACCTGCAAGCACAACACCCTTGCTGGGTAATTTCATGCAGGTACAAGGGTCCATACAAAATTTGAAGACAGAACAATGTAGAGTTGAAAGAGTGGGAAAAACCTGCAGCAATGCAGGATTTCCTAGTCAATCCAGGTATAGACAGGATGTTCCCATAGGCACAGCATGCATTTTCTTTGGCATCTCGATAATCTTCTCAAAGCACCTTTTAAAGGCACTAGAACACCAGTAAATTTTAGCACTGCAGAAATATGAGAAGACAAAAAATTACAGGATTATGTTTGCCTTTATTTTAAAAAGAGATTTGCATGCCAAATCTAATAGAAAAGACCCACTCATCCCTCACAATTAGGAGAGATATATTTCTCAAGTATTCAAATAATGAAAAATGTATTTTAAATAATTTTTGATAAATCTGTAACAGGCTACCATTCAGGGTGGCTACACTGCTAAGATCTAATAATTAACAAGTTCCTATCTGTTTCTTCTTACATCCCTCTGATATCTGAAAATTAGTAGCAGCCAGTCCTAATTTCCTGTATGAAGAAAATAAACCTCTCTTTCAAATGGTATTCTGATTTTGAGCTATAATCTACTGTAGAATATCTGAACTCTTTAAAATTAAGAAAGCTGAACAGCATTCAGCCTAGATAGAATCTCTACACACACATATTATGATAATGGTAATATAACCAGAGGGAATATAAATTCACTGCCTGGGACTTTGTCACAGATATAAAGACCTTCTGGAGAAGGTATGTGCATCAAGCCCAAGAATATATGACATTTCTCCACCTCTGCAGGAATCAGTTCATCAGATAATCTTTTTAAGGCAATTCCAGCACTGTAATTTGCCTTTTTGCTTTCAAACAACAATGCAATAATGCGGAAGCCCCGTTCAGTGATTCAGAATGATTTAGTTTTCAGGAAGCCCATTAATTTAACCATATTTTCCCATACTTTTCATCACCATCTCTTGTCATCTGGAAATAATAGAAACCTTTGCAGTAAATTCCAAAAGCTAAAAAAACCATTTAAGTATAGTTCACGTGGTATTTACTGGCACGCTAATGTTAGCCCAGGCTAACCAAAATTAGAGTTTCTTGGTTAACCTGGATTAGCTTTCTAGAGAAAAGGATACTAAAGTGACAATCAAAAGCAAATGTGTTGTAGGTCTATATTTATATATATGAGAGGCAGATATATGGAACCTGAAAGAAAAATACATGGAAAGCAAGAATTTTCTTTTTGCTGAAAAAATGTATAATCATAATAATAATTAAAATACTCTATGAGTGTAAAATAGGGCTAAGAAAGAGAAAGGGGTTCGTCATAATTCAAGAGTGATTAAGTTTTCACTACTGCTCACTCTTAAAAATGTAGGCCAGACAATTTTTTTTAAAACATAAGTGATTACTGCACTTGTAAATTTATCAGTCCCACATTCTGAAAGGAAAAAAATTCTGTAAAGTTTTTGAATCTTTCAATTGTGTCAATAAATTTAGTTTCCCCACAACATTTTTCAGTCAGAAGGTCAGTCTAAAATCAAGCAAGACTTTCTAGTCTAGACTCATAACAAAGCTCACATGTTGGTTTCTGTAGCTTAGTTATAAGCAGTAAACATTTTTAGGCTTTGACCATGGGAATGTGTTTCAGATGGATTTAATATTCTCTAAAGGCAATTATCTAAAAAAATCCTATTAATTTTTTTCATTAAAGTGAAGAAAAATCTCTTCACACAATAGGTGCAAAAGAGGATGAAAAGGGTGCTTCCACTCTGCTGATTTTGGCTTGTGATTCCTAGGAAATGGCCTGAATTAGAATGCCTCTGTACACAGGGCCAGTTTTGATGTCCTTTAGTAAACTGAAAGGTAAGCAGCTCCTTGTATTCCCCAGTAAAGGTCTTAATGAAAATATGCATGTATTCATCCACATACAAATATATGTAGATTTTTGTCTATTTATTTGAGGACGGACAGATATACCCACACAGATGATGTGTGGGACAGGGTCAGACCTAGTGATATCTCTGTTTGGGATAGAATATGAAACAAAGCATAGGACAGGACATCTCAGATGCCTTCCCTACTTACATGAAACAATGTTCAAATGGCTCACAGATGTGAAATATTAATATGAATTAGATATTGATTATATTAGATCAGTCACAAAGTAGTTGCATCACAAACTGTTTTACTTTGAAGAAAAAGAACTTTGAATTCCTTTTCAAATTTCCTTCCAGATCCCTGCAAAGTCTGTAGTAAACAATGATAAAGAAAATGCATAACATAAATTCCCAGGATTATTTGGATTTCCAAGGTGCACTCAGATCTTTCACACCTTCCTTTACTGTTCTCCTAATTGTTACAGATGCCTGTGAAGGTGATGGTGGTAGCAGAGTGGTCAGTGAATCTGACCTTAGTGTCACTGCTTTCATTAAGGAGTGTGCAGCCACTCTGATCAAAATCCAATTCCTGTAACAGAGAGTTTGCAGTTAAACTATCTCTGCATTTCCATGCCTGCTCTACTTCAACTGTTACAATTGAAACCTGAAGCCCCTTATTACACTGCTGAATTTTGGGCACATGAATAATCTACTTGAGAAGAGACTATTCTAAATTTAAAGTGATTTCCTAGATTTAGGTCCTACCCAAAACAACATGGAAAATTTGATAGCTGTGCAGATGAAAAGAGGGATTTTCCCTCAGGACTGTCAGTTCAGCACCTTAATCAATAAGCCCTCAAATGCTGAAGAGTGAATAAAGATGAGGAATAAAATATTTTCTTTTCTTCTCTATTGCTGCTGGAATAATATTCTCTGCTAAAGAAGTTTATGGCACATGAATACATTTATGCTGATCAGAACACCTAGCATGAAGGACAAGTTGATATATATTTTTATATAACTCAAGAAACTGAACAGAACAGGCTAAAGTGTTTTCACAGATATTATATATAAATATTATGGAACTGGAAGACAGTGTCAAATCAGAGACACACAGAGACTATTTTTAGCTTTATTTGTTTTATTTGCATAATCAATGAAAAAAAGACATATGACCACACAATGCAAATATATGCTATAAAATAGCTTGTGCTTTATAAAATAATTTTCTCAACTATTACAGCATATATTTTTCTAGAAGGAAAAAATAATGTATCATAACTATTAGTGAATGCTGTAGTAATTTATATTTCACTCTCATTCTCCTGATCAACAGTGGAAACTGAATTAAAATTCACAAAATATTTGAAACCTAATCCAAAGATTTAGGATTGTAATGCTCAGGTGCAGAATTGTGAATTACTCTTTGATTCCTTTGACACTTATTTAGGGACATGCTTTAATTTTAAAAAGGTAGTCCAATAAGAATTCTAGAGAATAAATTTGACTAAATTAGAGATATCCAATAAAATCTAAGTAAAATGTATTTGTTTATCATCCACTATTTTTAGGAAGTTTAATACAGAATGAGAATTTGATCGCACATATTTTTCTAAAACCAAAAGGAGGAAAAATATTTTCTAAAAAAATAGCAACTTATGCCATGTGAAAACTGTTGCTTACATTAATCTGAAAAAATCTGGTCTGAAAGGTAACAAAATACTAAATTCTTAGCTTACATGTTGTGAAGGTCCAATGGCCTGGCCTGGCCAGCAAACCAGCCATAGCTGAAATCAACCTGAAGCCATGGAAAGCAACACCCAAAGTTTGGGGACACTGTTTCCAAATAGGGAGAGTTAAAGTTTGTTCCAATAGGATCATGGGAGTTACCATGCTAATCTGGGTTAGTTGTCCATTATGGTTTGTTGGAATGTTGCTAGAATGTTCCATGTTAGTGTATATAAGTTGGGATTGCCCCATTTTGGAGGTCTCAGTGTTTGGCTGCGTTCAGGAGCACTCCTGTTACTGCAGCACAATAATGAAGGATTTTCCACCTAAGACCCATCTCCCACATTTCTTCCGCACCAACCCCTCGCAATCACTGCCTGTCCTTGCCAGGCGGAGCGACATGACATGACAAATATTTAGATTACATGCGTATCTTTATTTCCTGTTCGGCAACAGGAATTTAGTCAAAGAATTCGTTTTAATCCTGACAGTCCGAGAGTCAACAGAAAAAAACAGTCTCTGAGATGCTGGGATCATAGAATTATGTCCAGCTTCAGAACTAACTATCAGGACTTTGAGCTGGAGATATAGAAGCAGGCACTGTGTTGTGCTGGTTGCTCCGTGTGCTCCTAAGATAAGCAGTTGTATTCCTGGGCAGTTCTCAGCAGCAACAATTCCCTTTTTTTTTATGAAAAACATCCCTAGTGACTCTAAACAGCCAAAAATAATCTGAAAAGACATCCTATATGTAGAATGCAAAAACCTAGACAAGTTCAGTAACTTATAGTAAAAATAGAAAAAGCATGCTCCCAAGAGACACTGAAGAGAGAATGCCACATGCAAGACCATCATCATATACAAAATAAACTGAATTTCCCTATAAGAATTTTGTAATAAATTCTTATAAATTCTCATACAAGAATTTTCTCTTACCTGGAAAATATCTCAGTCCTGATGCATAAAAATTAAGTGTGAGACAAACTTCTGATCAACTTCTGATCAAATCTTAGAAAAGATTCTGGCAAGGAGTAAGTACAAAATTGTTGACTGAAAAAATGATGAATTTATTTCATCCATTCTGAACAATCTTCATCTGGTAGCACGTGTGATAATTTTATTGAAGACAATAGATGAAGCGATGACAGCCTGGTATGCATGATTTGTATCTGCACCACTGAAGAAATCCTCCTTCAGAACAGTGAGTGTCCTACAGTGAGCACTGTCATCAAAACCAATAGTTTAGATGTCTGAGGATATGCAGATTGCAGGAACCAGATGTTCCTGGATTTTACTCATCCTATGTTCTCAGAAAGTGAAGACATAAGCATATGATTATCTACATTCCAGATAAAATAACAATTCCATACTTTATACATAGTTTCATCTTAAAATCCTCTTCCAAAATTGGTTCAGAATACTTGTCTGAGCATGCATTCTCACACTGGCCTTCAGTGAGCCTTTATTCTGGATTGTTCATGATTCCAAATAACAAGTAGCAGGACAAGAGGAAATGGCCACAAGTTGCTCCAGGAGAAGTTTAGATGGAATATTAGTAAAACTTTCTTTCCTGAAAGTGTAGTCAAAGACACAAACTGGCTGCCTAGGGAAGTGGTGGTATCACCATCCCTGGAGCTATTTTAAAGACAGGTAATTGTGGCACTTAGAGACACAGTTTAGGGATGGGTTTGGCAACACTGTTGAACTCAATGATATTAAAGATCTTCTCCAACCTTGATGATTCCATTATTCTGTGAGATCAAGTGCACAAGCTGCTTTCCTCCAGAACTGTGGCATTTTTTCTCCCATAAGCAGAAAAGAAAAAGAAGCTGTTCTCACTGGGACCTTCATATTCAAGAGGTTTTCTAAATGACAAGATGGAGCTAAAGGTTATAGCCAGATGTAAAAAAATACTGACTGCTTAAGTGATGGAATAAAATCTCTGTACATTAATCTTGTGTTTGTACCAGCATGTTGGGACTCAAGCAAAATGTCCATAGCTATTCAAGCTGCTTACTGACCTGCTCAAACTCACTCTATAGAATGAATTAAATCATCTGTTCCTCAAGGCCAATAAAACCCCAACACACTTGAGTGGGCCTTAAGTACAGCCACCCAGAGCCAATAGAGACAGCCAAAATATTTCTTCCAATCAATTAATAAGTAATTGCTTGGAAATCATGTTTTGTCATTTGCAAAATGATGAATTTACAGATCTCCACTATTATATATGTAATCAAGAGACAATTAGTTACAATGTAAGAAGTTACATTTTGCAGACAGTTGCATAATTTATTTCCCCTTATTTTTCATTATTTTGGTCTTGATCTATATATATATTATTAAACCACACCTGAGATTCAACTGTATAGTTTCTGGTGAAAGTATATTTCTTCTGCAGAGACTCTGTGATGCTGCTGCAGTTCTCAGACAGCCTTAGTCTTAGTAAAAATAATTATCTCATTATTGTTTTAGCATCCTTTCAGTCTAAATCACTGGCATACTTTTTTAAGGTATTTAAACTAAATTTTTCCACTTTTGCCTGCACAATGCTTTGTTTTAGTCATAGCTTGACTTTTTTATTTTCTGAAGTTGAATCCTACAAAGTAATAGCTTCATTTTTCTCTATACAGTCTGCAAAAATTCTATAGTGCTGCAGACATTAGTAGCTTGGGACAGTTTGTGCTGCTGGGTTCCTACACTACCTGCTCTCTTCCTTAACCAAGTCATTAAGATGCGTAGCTGATTGTAAGTTTTAACCCCTAACAGAATCTGCCTACTCTTCATTCCATTATTCCTATTATTGTTCAATCCTCATATAGTAAATGGACAAATCTTTCACTCAGCTGTCATTAATCCAGTGCTCCTCCAGAAAAGATATTTAAATGCTTTCACCAGCACTCAAGTGTTACTGCTATAGTTTTGTAAATGCTATCATTCACTTCTGTGTTTGGTTCTTTCCTTGCTGTCTTCCTGGAATAGATTCTCACCTTCACTATCTGGGATGTGTACAACAATTATAATGTAAGGAAACCGCATGATCATATTTGAATTTCAAATTACCATGATTATTAATCATAAACACAGATATAGTTATTTATGAAATAATAGCTGGTTTGAATGATTAAAAATTACAAATATAGTAATTTGGAGTAGAACATTTTAAGAGACCAAAGACAGATGGGATGGAAATTCAGAAAAAATATTTTCAACAATATATACGTAGAATAGTTTTTGGACAAAAAAGGTTCCTTTTCTATTTCTGCAATTGCACAGCTAATGACACCTTCATAGCTGGATAAGACTCTTTACAGTCTGTATAATTTGTTTAGTTACTTTTTCTCCAAACAGCAAAAATATTGATTTGGGATTCCTCCTACTTTCATCCAGAACAAAGTTCATTTTTTGCAGTAGCCGTGAGGGGGCAGAGGCCATGGGTTATTCCATACCCTCTCACCTCATTGTGGGCACTGGGAAAGGAATGCTCATACCTTGGAGAGGAAGGGCTCCCACTTCTGATGGGAGAAAGCATGGCTGGGGAGAAAGAAGAAACCATTTGGTATTTATCATGGGCTTTCCTTGTAAATTGTTTCTTTATCTTATAACTTTTGTTGTTAATATTGGTACTGTTACAGTTCCTTTTCTTATCTCATCACTGTTTTCAGTAAATTGTTCTTATCTCGACCTGTGATTTCCACCTTTTGTGACTCCAGTTCTCAACTCCATCCTGCTGGATGGGGAGGGAAGCTGGGAAGGGGAGAGCAAGCAAGCAGTGTCTGCTTTGGGAGAATCTCAGTGGAGACAATTATGTGCACTGTCAGAGTGAAAATAACAAAATCAGCTATAGGCCTTCTAATTAGCAAAGAATTTTCACATTGTCTATTAGGAAAAGAGAACTTTCTGAAGATATAGATTCCCCTCAACTTTCATTGAATATGGCTAATATTCAGGGACTGATTCCTTTTTAGCACTCAGTAGAATTTTGTTTTCAACTGGTGGTAGAATTGGTTTCATTTCTGATGTAGAAATATTTGTAGATTTTGTTCTTACCTTCTTTAAATAAAGGTTTAAACAGGCCATTTGTTTCTGGTTGTAGGAAACCATGATGACCACGATTTTTCATTTATATTTTTATATAAAAGCTTTCACAGATAGACAGACTCTTGATTAGTCTGCTTTGTTAAAATAAACACAAATTTGCTATTTCTCGAATTTCTCAGGATTCAGTTAAATAAAACAATATTACATGCTTTTAAAATAAGTTTTAAACTGTGATCCATTTTGACAATGAAAAAAATGTGGGTTCTTTACCTTGTTTTCCTACGCAGGGAACATAACTTCTTGCCTCCTACTGTTCTGGACAATTGTCTCTTATTATTCTGTGAAGCACTTACAAAAGAACTTGTGAAAACTGCTAATGCATCACAATGTAGGAGTTTATAACTTTTTTTTTAATAATGACTTTGTGATCTGTTGAGTTATTTTATGTGTTCTTCTACCTGTAAACATTTTACAGAAAGTGAATTTTGAAAATATTTCCAAATTTTTAAAGGTACTAGATGCATGTAAAATTGTCACAGCACCAGCAGCAGTCCTTCATTTCATTTTTGGTTGTACTGTGGTTTTTTTTAATGCTTCAGTTTTCTTTTAGACTGAATTTTATTTAAGAGGTAGTTTTCATTGGTTGGTTTCTTGTAATCTCATACTAGTTTAAATATCACATAGAAACATATAAATTAACATGGAAAAAAAATCTCTTTTCTCACTTTACCTTTTCCTAAAATTTTCTTGAATGAAATAAAGTGCCATTTCCCCTCCCTACCTTCAAATGCAGTTTTCAAGCTCTGCAAATGTAGAGTAGTAAGAGAACTGGTACCCTACATAACTAGTATTTTATTCCACCCACAGGCTCACAGTACAAAATAGAACAGATTTTAGAGTTTTTTGGCAAAGGAATTTGTTAAAGCATTTGATAGCATTCACCAAACCAACAGAGCTTTTCCATCACATAAGACAACCCCTGAATGGGCACATGTATATCAAATGTTGATATGAAATTAATAAACATGCTTTCTTGACACACAGGCACCAACTCCTTAGTGTTCAGGACACTAAAAAATCTTTGTAAGGGATTTTGTATTTAGATCGGTGTTCAATCCAGTGAGGAATTCTTCTGTTTGCAGGGACTTCTGCCTAACACGCATGCAACCAATTCTAACTTACACATATCATTGCTATAATTTGTCTTTAGTACAGATTATAATTGAAATAATGTAAATTCACTTTATACTAGGTTTATCTCTTAAAAAGATAAACATAGATGTATGTATTTACAAAGAAGAATATTTTCTTTTTCATTCTTTTTGTGATGACAATGAGGAAAATGGCTCTTAAAAGAGGATAACAATCAGCAAATATATGACACTGCATATAATATTATAAATTATTCAGCTTGGCTAATATGATAATGTCTTAAGTCAGTGTGTCACATTGTTGAGGGCACAATTGCTTTCTGCTTGCAATCAATCTAGTTTTCCCAGAGTAAAATCTGATGACAATTCATGTGCAGGCAACTCAGCCCGTCACTCTCTCACCCATCTTTTCTGAACTGGGATCAAGCTTTTATCTGGCAGCCACAAAGAGGAAACATTACAGAGATAATCACAAGAAAAAATGTGCAATCAGTCTAGCAGGAATACTGGTAAGTACACATGAATCTGAATCACACATAATACTTTCCTGCCATATTTTCAGTCAGATGTACAGAAATCTGAAATGTAAGGGAGGACTGAAGATCTAACATGGTTAGATTTAATAGCAGTGGCAGAAAGTGAGGTAAGAACTGACAATAAAATGAATATTTGATGCAGAAAAATTATTGAAGAGACTGCAAAGGCTTCATAAGTGCCATGGTCTTGCAAATATAACTCCATCATTTTTTATGTGTAGCAATAAAGATTTTGACAGCTAGACAGAGTCGTTGCAAAATATGCTTTCAACCCTGAGGTAATTTATATCATTAAAGTCTTGCCTCTGATAGACATTTAATAGGTACAATAGTAGTCACACTTCATATGGTAATATATTGCATCATTGCTAGGATGTGATTGTAGAAAACAACTTGAAGATAAAGAACTTCAAACAAGGTATTTAAAGTGATTACATGTATGAGTTATTAGCATGTTCAAAAAAATGTTATAATTGCTCCTCACAATTGCCATATGTCCCATTTCCCTATCTGTATACTGAAAACTGTTGATGTGTCTAGTAAAACACTTACAAACCTATTATTACTGACAGCTGTTCATCTGTTTTCTGCCTTCAATTTAATTTAACTTCAGATTTAGGGGGGAAATTGCACAGATTGTAGGCTTCCCAGGAAAAGATGTGTTACCATTTTAATTAAGAGACACAGCATAAATACATAGAATAGAATATTTAATTTACCAATAGTATCAGTGTAGTCTTCAAGACAGCATGGTTCTATTTTGCCTTCTTTTTACTTATCCTGAGACTTAACAGAAAGTGGTCATGTAATGGGGATCATTTGGCAGAAGGAATATCAAAGGGTCATTGAAGTTCAATGAAATGAGAAAACTCGGGATTCGGGGAAAAACAGGAGAGGCCCATTCAGGGAAAAAGTGGAGTAGGGCCTCAGGGGAGTAGAGCAGAAGCCTGAGGTCCCAATGAATGGCTGCTCTTCTGTGCTCAGCCTGGAACAGGCAAGAACCTGGTTTTCCTGAGGTTTCCCCTGCAGCAGACGGATCTGGCAGAAGGGTCCTAACACTGTGACCAGGGGCACAAACAAAGGACATTTGCATTTATTTAAAGTAGCTTGCTGTTGCTGTTGTTGTTGTTGATGATGATTTTGGAAGAAAAAAGTTTGTTTTGGCTAGCAAATTAAAATAATCTCATTACCCCAATAAGACTGAACCATGCAAGAACCCAGACATGGTCTTTTTTTTTTTCAGGTTTTTCTCTGTGTTCAACAATAACAGGTTCTTTAATATGTAACAAAAAATAACTTGTATTCAGTGTTCTCCCAGTCAGAGAAGCAAATCCTTCACAAAGCCTTTGTTTGCACAGCTATGCCTGGAGATAAGCAGAGTATCGTGGTACAGCACATGCCCTCACCAGAGACCTAGAGGGGTATCAACTTCTTTAACAAATTCAGCTGCTGGGAGTTATGGGAATTTAATGTTGGCTGGCAGATTATAACTTTAATATCCTTTTATAACAGGGAGATGCCTCGCTACTGCAACAAGCTGCATATATAAAAAATACAGTCATTATCACATGAAGCTATTCCACTCACACCCACCCACAAATAGCATCATAAACAGTAAAAATAGTAAATACAGCATAATTACCATGTTTCTGCAGAAAACCTACTCACAAACGTCCTATGGGAAGAGAGTCTGGCATGCATCTTAGAATAATTTTGTTCCATTTCATAAACAAGACTTAAAATGAAAGATTATCATATTCAAATTCAAAGAGATCAGAATACACAAACCATCAAAGACTGCTCTATCACTAATATTTCATAAATATATTGAATTATTTCTTAGATTTTTACCAGGGGATCATTCAAATTTATGAGCCCAGATTTTCATGTAACAGTGCCTGGATTAATTTAATATTTGAGGTTACCTGCCAGAGTGTCCAGATTTGAATTTTTTAAAATTATTATGCAATGACATAGCCTTTCTGAAATGCCCTCCTTTAAACCCTGCAAACATATTTGGAACTCAAATTTCACATATCATTATTTGATCCTGAAATGAGAAAAACCCTGGGGTTTGCCCCTTAATTGGCTATATTTAGAAGAATCATCAATTGCTATACAAAGAGAGGTTTGTTTCCAGTGGGAACAATTATTGTTTACTTGTATAGATGTCATTCACTATATCAAGATTAGTGCCTTAGTGAGCCTTAAAAACTTGAGCTGTGTAAGTAAATTAACATCTAAACTGTCTGTCCAGATTTCCTTCCAAAAATAAAACACTTCATGAAGAAAATCAGAAATCTGTTAGGCTATCAGTAAAATCAGTCACAATACCAGACTGGACAATACCATTTTGAGTACCAGCTTTTGTGCATTAAATACATATGTGGTTCTTATTTTTTGATTTTGGTGCTGATTCTGAGCATGCTGATAGAACTGCCTCCATTTACAGTACCTAGGACTTTGGCGCTGGCCTCTCAGAGCCATTTCTTCACTCATTCTTACTATCATATAAAAGTGTCTTGTTTCACAGAGGATTGACTCTCAGTGTAGCACCAAATGAAGCACCAGTACTGTGCTGGTACAGTGGGAACTGTAAACAAGTTCCTATAATCCTTTTATGTGTTCTTTCCAAACAAAGAGTGTTCCTGTCAACTACCAGACTGCTGAGAAATTGACCAAAAATATCCTAGAAATACAGATTCCATCTGCCTTTAATGTCGAAGGAGCAACATTGTGCTAATAAGCTGTTTGCTCATGGCAGGTAGCTGGAAATGCTCTTACTTGTTTGGAAGGCAAGAGGATGCATGTCAAGTTGGAAAAAAAAAAATACATACCATCACCTCTTCCTGAGCCACTTCAGAAAAAGGAGTGCAATTCTGGTTTGGTTCATTTCCCACTTAATCTTATCTACCTGCTGAGATTGTTTCTGAGTTAAAATTACATATAAAAGGATGCAAGAGACCAACTTAATGGTCTCCCCTTGAAAATTTAGTCTGGCAGTGTTTTTATGACATTTGGTGCTTGAAATATCTTATTAATTCTCTTTGCATTTAGTTACTGGTGGACACTTACTTTTTAAAACATGGACAATAAAAAGCTGTGGGAATTATTGCATGACTTACTTTAAAATTTTGCCATTAAATAAGAGGTTCCATACAGGTGACAAGATTAACCTGTCCCAGGCTTACAAAACTGTTTGTGACGCAGACAATACGAAAGTCTTTGATGATCAAAAGGAGAAAACTTGTATGATTTTTACAGAGAATATGGGACGAAATTGCAACATAAATAAGAAAAAAGCTTACTTCTAGTTGCTTGGCCTGTAGCAGACAAATGCTTTTACCTTGGTCAAAATCCAGCGTTTGGAATTCTTTGCAATTTGCTTCTTCTTCTTTCAAAAACACTTGTTCTATTTTCACAAATATATGCTCCTTCTCCACTCAACAGTAGATATTTTTTTCAAGACTACAACAGGTATGGTATTGTCCCTGATCCTTGGGTGTTCCAGCCGGATGCACCTGACCAGCTCTAGGAGAAGAATCTATTTGCATGACCTTAGAACTTGATATGTCCAATGCCTTAACTTCCCCATGATGCAGATAATCATGTTTTGATGGATAGGACTAATGAAACATAATTCTGTAGTTATGAAGCCCCCTTGTGCTAATAGGTGGGTTAAATCTCTTTGAAGATGGTAGGTATAATGGCAGCTTCATAGAATAAATGCAGAGATATTGAACTCTTAAATAGAAACAAATAGCTGAAACAATATGAGCCATGACCAAAATGGCTACAAGGGAAAACTGCTGTGGAAGTGAAGCCATCTGTCAAATAGACAAGGTATAGGAGAGGTGGTTTGGTAAGAGAAAAAATAAATTTACCAAGGACACTATGACAGAAACATCCTTGAAGCTATTGTGATTCTCAGAGAAAATGTAATTTTATAAGTTAAGCCCTAATTTTAAAGAAATAAAATGCTAGGAAAAAGAGCATGGAATGGTGACCACATAAAAGCTTCCTGCCTTTTTTATTCCTGAAAGAAAAATAAATACAAACATGTTATGAAAATTAGTTTAATGCTAAATGAGAATTTAGCTCGATTAGAGGTTACCAAACACAGATATTTGTAAAAGAAAAAATATAATCTAAGCAGAATATAAATTACAAGATAGAATTTTATATTTCCACCTAGAAAATTTCTCTACTGACAGCTAAAAATAACCCCCAAAATAATTTTTGAAATACTGTCAGAATGAAATGAAAAGTAACATTACATTTTCAGATATAAATAACAGCAAATTAATTGATCAACTATAATGCTAGCAAAGCTTAAAAGCTTGCTTCTAGAAAAAGAAAGAGATCTGAACAGCTACTAATGATAGATATTTTACTTTAAATTCTCACCTTAGTTATTTTTCAGTAACTTGACAGAATTTCTCCCTTTAAGCAAGCACTAAATATAAAAAGATTTCCTTTAGTATAGGGTTACTTCACTAGCAATTTGCTAAGGCTTTTTTGTTGTAATTTTTCTAGACTGTTAACCTTTAATTATTGAGTTGCTATTCTGAATATAAATTATAGATGTTCTTTCCTCTGCATTTGTTTTCAGAATTCTTAAAAGAAGAACTATTAAGGAAAATATTCCTCTCTTTGTCACACAAAAATATCCTGTCCAGGATAAGATACCACCTACCTCAAGGTCAAATTATGGTTTTGCAATATTTCTGCAAAGATGTGAAGGTAGAGATTTACCATGAATAAATGAATAAAACCAAATATTTCTTAATATTTCTTAGTATTTTAGGGAGAAGCACTGACTACCTATGTTTCTGCATTTAAAGTTTCTTCTCATTTCGCTAGTGTAATATTCACCCATTAATATTGCTACTTTAACCTTTAGTTATCTGACTTATATGCAAAAATACAGGAATTGTTTTTATTTAATTTTTATCACTCTTCATTCCAACTACTTAATGAAATGGAAGACTGAGCTGAGGATTAGGCAATCTGCTCTTCTGGGGGAACTTGGACATACTCATTTCATTATAAGCAGAGACTTGAATATGTCCATAGCTTTCCCTGCAGTGATAAAACAAAAATGCCACAACTCATTTTCTTCAGTTTTGCACTGAATTTACACACAATACTTATTGTTTTGTGTCTTTTCTTTGAGAGGCTTGATTAAGAGGTGGAAGCTCTGCTTCACAATGAAACATAATAATTCTTTCAGTCTTGATTTTTGAAATGGAGTGAACATATCCAAACACAGAAATGGAGTTAACACTCTGACTTAACATTGATTCAAATACATGCACAGATTCACTAGACTTTGAAGTGACCCTATGAAGAATGATAAATAATAAATAGATCCTGTGAGTGATAGACTCACTGATTTTAAAAAAAGTTCAGAATCTAAATTACAAACTGTACACTAAAACCTGATCTAGCCTGGACAGAATAGCCAGGAGGGGGTGGTTGCATGTCACCTTCCTGGCAGATGGAAAGCTCAGATGTATCTGGTCATCACAGCCTGAGAGGGGGCTTATACATCCTGCACTTCAGGTGCAAACTAAGAGTACTGACAGACTGATATAAAGTGGAAGGGTCCGTCAGCTAAAAAATACAATTGAGAAAGTATTTCACTCTATAATAATATGAAAAATCTTTAGGTCATTTACTATAATTATGCAATAGTAGAACAGTTTGGATAAGATAGTGTATAAAATAAGCAAATAGCATTTTTTGTTCTGCAAGAGAAGCTGAGCCACTGTGTTGAAATGGAACAAAGGGAACGCATTTAAACTATCCAATTGCACAATACTTCTGTGCTGCAGTTTGTGAAGCCTACAGTAATTTAACACATGTCATGAAGCACTTAGAAATGTAATAAAAATCCTGTTTATTACCAGTGCAGCTCAGGGCCAAAGCATTCATGTGAGACTCATCTGATCCTTATAGTTGATGATCTTAGAATCTATCTCCATCAGGAAGAACAAGAATATTTATTGTTCTAGGGATTTCTATATTTTGCAATATTTTCACAGCCAGATTCTATATAAATATGATTGTTTACTAAAGCTTAGATTCCTCTGTGTGTCTCAAATTTCCCTCTGCAGATCTAATACTCTTTTAGGAAAATAGGATTCCACTGCTAGCACAACTTTCCCCCTTCCCTTTGTCCAGATGATTACTCTCCTCCTGAGGAACCCAAATAATGGGTAAGGTTGAGTGCCTCCACTGAGAGAATTCAGCACAGAAAATTCATCTGTCAGATAGCACAGCTCTCCTGCTTTGTTCTGAATTGCCTCTTAATTTGTCTTCACAAGGGGAAGACATCTAGCCAGTATATGTGCCAGGGGATGACTGAAAGTAAGTGAAAAATCAGATGAATAGAATAGCTGGGACCTTAGCATCAAAGCTGTAGGTAAACCCACACTGCAGAATTTGCCATCTCTCCAAACTTGTTCCATTCTAGGAGTTCCTACACACTGTAGAGGAATTTAATTACCTGAAGTTTCTTTTCAGTATTCCAAATCTCTTGCAAGAGGAACTTGGAGACATTTTCTCACAAGTTCTTTTTCATGTTTTCTGGAGTGCTCTCTCAGCAAATTTTTAGTTGTTACAGCTCACCCTTTAGGAAGGGATGGAAAACACTGATGGACTCAGGATAATGACAGCTGATCCTCCTGATGCACCTGACACCACATGCTCCTTAGAACAGCTTTTCAGTCTGGATCAGAGCACTTTGCTGATTAATGATGCAGCTTAAGGCTGAAGCCAAGTGGATGTGATGTCCATAGTTCTCTGGCCTCCAACATCTGATTCTATATGGATATAAATATCTATGAAAAACAAGTTGTTGCTGCAGAAGGCAAAAATATACCTGAAAGACATATTTGAGCTTCCCATCTAGTGCAGCACTATAACCAGGGTAGCTGTCCCTCCCCCTAATTCAGTGTCATGGTTCTGTCACTCTGGAGCTCTAGTTCCTCATGCTTGTTTCCCATGCTGCATGTGCTTCTGTACAGACACGTGCAGTATTTCAGATAACTACAATTTCATGTTCAGTTTAACCCTGCTGTAACATTAAAGGCTGTATCTCAACATATCTAGGATAGTATCTTTCCTGAAAAATGCTGGTTTTTTCTCCTTTGGTATATTTTTTTTTTTTTCCTTTACATACCAGTTGTGATTGAGGTGGTGCGTAAGAAACTCTACTGCTCTTTTGGGCAGTAGTTGCTTTTTTTTTACTATAGATGTACCCAAAGTGACAAAGCCTATTGAATTCAATTGGTTCTATATCTATGCAGGGATAAAAAAATACCCAGACAAAAAGAAAATTTATAACTAAATTATGAATTTGCCTTGAAATCCTCCCTAGAAGCGGACTGATAATTTTTAAAATCTAAGCCAGTTTTCTGGCAGCAGTGTAAAACAATCTCAAATGAGAAAAGTTGATTTAAACTCAAAAATATAATTAGAAGATTTTCACTTTAAAATGTTACTAGAATGGGCTACATTCTCTAATTGGCTCTACTATATTCCTGTATTAAACATTGACAAAATTGAGCTGAGGCTGGCATTCGACAAAGGTCCAGTTAATACAATACAGAAAGTTTCATTGTTGTTATAAAAATTAACAACCACAAATAATGAAAGTTTAGAAAAGCAATTGCTAAGACATTTAGCAGTCTTACACTACTTTAAATAATTCATGTTTCATTCTGCATTCACTCAATCTTAGGTTTGTAAACATATAAACAAAAGGTCACAAAAACAGCTAGAGGATAAACCTCTTGAACAGAAATAAGAAATGCAGTCACTTGTATACTGATGAATGTATCATTTGCAGTGATAAGGAGATAAAAAATGCTAAATTACTAGAAAAAAAAGTTATCAACTCAGGTACTGAATTTGAGATGGTTTTGCATGTAATCTTTGGCCTTTACCTCTCAGCCTCTCCTTTTACTTGTCAGCTGCAGTCTTTTTTAAGTATCCCTCACTGGCAGACAGAAAAAAAAACCTGTTACATCTTTTGACTGAGGCAGAGAGGCTCTTTTTTTTGCTGGGTTCTTCACACACGTGTATTTCCACACTGGTGTTGTAGAGTTAGAAAAAATCATTTTTGAAGCATCCAAAAAGCTACATACTTCCTTAACACAAACTATTTAAGAAAAGAACAACTTTCTTAAGATCTACCTGCACACTTCTCTAACTTATATAGGAGGTCTGTTAACCTATATTTTTAATTTTTTTTCCAAGAAAGATCAAGATTTGTCTCTCAATATTCTAGTTACATTACATATCTAGAGAGAAAAACTTAGCCCAACACCATGCCATCCAGCTGCTGAGGTATTTTTTACAAACTCTGTGTTTAACATTTCTATATTAGGTCACTCCTCTTCCTAAACCTGTGTTTTTCAAATCTTAAGTATAGCACTTCTCCAAATGTCTATTTAACCCTTCAAGTTAATTGGTTTCTGTTGGACTTTGTCTATTGTTTTCAAGGAAGCAGCTTAGTTTGGAATTCTGGAGTGTTTTTCTAAAGCTAACATTCAGTTCCTAATCTCTCTTGATTGTTAAATATTAATTTTTTGACAGACCACAGTCAGTGTGTCATAATAATCTGATATTTCCTGTGCCCAGAGGACCAACAAAAACTGAGTTCTAGGAACAAATGCATGCTGAACCCTGCAGCAATTCTCTTTTTTTCCATATGTGTTTATATAACTGTTGTGCTTAGCCAGGTCAGGACCCAATTACATTAAGTGCTGTATAAATATTAGCATCCACTTCATCCTTCACAAGGTTCTTGACCACAATGAAAGGTGTGAAAGATCATAAAAAGGGGTAGATTAATTGAGGACCTTGGAGTGATGTCATCATGGTGGTATGCGTAATTTACTGAGTAAAGACAGCACAGTTTAGACTGAGACCTGTTCCAGGGGTTAGTCAAATCTCTTTTTGCTTCCCTTTTTTTATGACCACCCTCTCTCATATTAAGACTTACATTCACATAAGTAATGTAACATCTTACTAGATCATTTATTTCTTCTTTATGCAGTAAATATTTCAGTAGCTTCCTACATGAATTTGATTTGATATATTGCAATAATCTATTTATTCCACCATCCAATTAAAAACAGCTTCAGTCTGAAAAAAACAGTATTCATGCCAGGAAAGCATATCTGAGCCTTTGCTATGTCTCCCAGCTGCAAGGAATTCATAAAGCTTAATTAAACTCAGGACATAAACATCAGTGGAATACAAAGTCTTGAAAGAAAACTGAAGAGTAACAGCCACTTTTTAGTCTGAAAATTAAGGTAAATGGAAGAAAAGTTTCATATGTGAATAAAATACTTCAGCGGACTGTTTATTCATATTATTTCACATTCCAGCTATCCTCTTACGTATTAATTGAAAGGTCCTGAAGCTTCCCTTCAGCTTTGACAATCTCCCTGCACTTTGTTGAAACTTGCTATAACAACACTCCTCAGTGAATGGCAGTATCTTTGCCAGCTGCAGTAACCCAGGGAAGCTACTGCTTGTGTTTCTTCAAATAACATTTCCACAAACAGCTGACTGAGGAGCAAAGCTACACCTCACTGGCAACTGGTGTAATTAATTATCCCTTGCACTGTGCTGTGGAAACCTCAGACTGTGCAAAGTTATTACAGATAGGTTTGGGGGTTTTTTGAGATTTAGCCACAGAAGAGGGATTTTTAGGAAAGTAAGCTTTATCTTTATTAGCATGGTGCTGGTCTCATAGCCTTCTTTTCCTTTCTTTTGTTTTTTTTTTTTTTTTTTCAATATCAGAATGGAATAAGATTCTAATACCAGGTTCATTAATCTCTTACATTGAAAATGGCAGAATACAGCAGTGCATCTAAAATGTAGGTTTGAAGACAGTAAAATATATTTTATTCAGTGTTCAAAAGCTTTTAACCTGAGAAAATAAAGGTTGGAAACTATAATTGTACAAAATTCAAATATCTTGTGAAATGTTCTAACCCTTCATCTTGATGAACTATTAATGTTCTCTCAATGAAACATTGCCAAAAATTCCACATATAAAGCCATCATTTTATTGCCCAGAGGGAATTTGAAGATTTTTTTTCTTTTGCTAATTTGATACATTCACTTGGTGTTCATTGGCTGTAATAACAGGCTTTCAGGTGAGGAAGATTTTTTTTTTTTGGAAGCTTTAAAAATTAGTTGCCTCTTACCTTAAATCAGATGTTATTTGAATTTTTAATGGTGGAAATTCTTGAAAACTTTTAAAACAGATAGGTATTTTTGTTATACTTCCAATCTGCAAATGCAAGTTAGATAACAAGACAGACAAGTCTTGCCCCAGAGGAGTAACATTCATTTACATTCAGTCAACAGTATACATGGACTACATAATTATTCTTATAAATTTTGAATCATATTTTGCATAAAAATACAAAAACTCAATGATACTTCTTCTGTTGAATTAGTTACTTGATTTTATTCCAAAACCTGTAAATATCTATCTTCTTCACTGTCATTAATCATTGCAGGAATTACAGAAAGAAGTTACGGTATCTAATTAAAAAAAAAAATCAGAATTATATTTTAACAATTATATAAGGTTATGTAATTAATCATTCTTGTTTTACTTGACTTTTAATCTTGTGCTTTTTAAGTATTTGTGCTCTAAAAACAGTTGCTCATAGAAGAAATGTAATAAAGTAGTAGACTTATATTTACTTCCTTTCCATCCAAAAAATTTCTTAAGAATTTTCTGTTACTTTGACACATCAACATTCCCTTACAGGGCAGGAAAATCTGAAATTCAGCAGTGCTTCTTACTCTGCCTCCAATGGAGAGTGTGAAATTAAAGGAATGCTCTCTCCAGGTGGGACAGGTACGCTTCAAGAGACAGTGGAAAACATCCGGAAATGTCTGCCTGTGCCCGTTCCAGAGAGGTAACTATTGGTAATCCCTGCCCTGGGCTCCCATTTCTGCTGCAGCACCAGCTGGAGGACACCAAAGCAGAGGAGCCCAGCTAGGCTACCTTCTTCCAGCTGTGCAGCCTTCTCCAAAGCTCTCTGCTACTACAAGCTGGCCTCTTCCTAGCACAAAAATAATTATTCCTACGGCTGTTGGCATCCAAAATACATAGAAGACCACTGAAAGAATTTTTTCAACTCTGTCTACAGACCACAGGAAAGTGCTGGTACATCTACTGATATCACTTTCCTTCCTGATAATACTCCTCATTGATGAGAAATCCTATTTATAAGCCTAGTAATGGAGGACAGGAGTGGTTGCTATGAACCTCTCTTCACTAGATCACCTATGGAGCTGAGTTGGTGCTGTTTTCTCAGGAAGATACTTATTCTGCTTGCTTGACCGGTTGCTATGGTTCAGAGAAAACAGCAGCTGCTTGAGGAAAAGGAGGGGGAACCTCTAACAAAAGGACATGAAAACCATTAGTCTGAAAAAATTGATTAACTGTTAGGTTGGGATATCCTGGGTGTATTCCTTTGGCAAAGTTGAGAGAACAAACAAAAAAGATATGGAAAAATGGACCACTATTTAATTCTGTTCAGATATGGAAACTCACATTATTAGTATTATATCTCTTTGAAGTGTAAATGAACAATCAAAATGTGACAGCGGAGCAGTTTATCTTTCTATGCCCATGGTGTTGATAATAAATAAACAAAGGCATTTGATTCAAAATTGCTATTTTCTATTGGTAGCACTGAGAAAGTAATGTGATATTTCAGATGCAGCTGTATGGTCACTGTAGGGAAATGACATTTCTTTCCAAGGAAAAGAATATCTCTTGTAAAGAGATTAATTCATTTAATTTTTTTTTTTTTTACTTAAAATAGGGTTCTTCCCAAAAAAAAAAGAAATAAAATAAAAAACCGTTGTGGAATGTTGTGAAAAATCTCAGCACAACAAAATTTTACTTTGCGCTTTCTTCCATCAACAAGTTGAAATAAAAATTCACAGTGTATAATTACAAAAAGGTTTAATTAGTCAATTCCACTCCAAAACAAATGAGTTTGAATTTTAAAAAGTGGAAAAACTTAGCAAAACACTTTCTCGTGTAGGAAAAGAGGATTGTATTGAGAAACTCATCAAAAATGAGGCACGAGAAAGAAAAGCTTCTGAGCAGAATAGTTCACGATCTGACTCAGAATTTTAGAAATACTTAATATGTTGCATTGTTATTTTCACATTAAAATTTCAAAGGAAGCTTTCTAATAGTGTCTGAGGGATTTTAAAAACTGGTTTTCAAAGAAAGGCAATGTGGTACAAACTCTCTTGTAATTTTTCCCTATAAAAATTAGTTAATTATTTGGCTAGTAAAGGGCCAGTTAAACAGTATTTGGTCTTGCAGTTTTGGGTGATATTTCTGATGACATTTCCACCACTTTTCTTGGGAAGATATTCCAAACAAAAAAACATTTTAGAGATATTTGGAGATCTGTACTTGAAGTACAGAAGTACTGAAGGTAACTAAAAAGTAAGTAGATGCTATAACTAACTTTGGAATAAACACGCAGCATTTCTTCTGTACTGGAATAATCATTAAAGACTTCAGGTACTTGCTACAGTTCTATTCACAGAAATGAAATAACAAATATTTTAAGAGCTGTTTATGCAATAAGGGAACAAAAGTTTTACTGAGTCACAAATATCAAGAAATATCAAGGGTGTATTAGTAAAAGGGATTTTTTTTAAATTTTCTTGCTTTGAATTTCTTTAATATTTGTCAGGTAATTTAAAATTATTTTGTTGTTGTTCTCAGAGGAAATTTTGTTCCACTTGGGATTGATAATAAAAATGTCATTTATTTTAATGGTGATAAAATTAATTCTTTAAAATTTTATATCCTGGAAATGTGAACCAAGATTTTGAGAAGTCTGACCACACAGTGATTAAATCCTAATTTTTGTTGCTTATTCCCAGTTATACCTTTTCATTCTTATGATGATAGTTATCTAAAATGTCAGGTGAATTGTGCAAAGATTTTGGGAAAGGAAAATCAGCATGCAGAAGGTGACATGGCTGAATGGGAAAGATACACAATAAAAACATTTGTTTTACCTTCTAATTGAAATAATTTCTCCAGAAATACTTTTTTGACCTGTACCAAACTTAAAATGGTTTTGAAATTAACACAATGCAACTACTTTGTAGGAGAAAACAGTATTAAAATAGTTAGAGATACCTGAAGCATTATATTAAGATAAATATCTGGAATGTTCCTCTATCACTCTAGCAGTGCACTCTTACAGCCACAAGTAAGCTACTGGGGCTACCATGAAAGGATGGAAAAGGGTTTTGAAGAAACAGATCCTGGGAGGAAAATAGCCCAAAGGATAAGGCTAAAACCTGGGTTGTTTAGCAAATTTTGATAATTCATGTAAATGTTAGTTCATGTTGGTAATTCATGTAATTCAGTAAATGCTGGTTTGGAAGTGCTGAGGTTACTCTTCAGCTACAACACAATGAGAACTCTGCAAGGATGATCAGTGTGCTCAGTAATATTGTAGATAACAGAAGAGCAAGGATGAATCTCAGAGACATAGTCAAATGATTCCCAAAAACCAGAACTATAATTCTAACTTTGAAGAGTGCCTTATTTTTACTCGAAACCGTTACTGAATACTCCTATTATTCCTACTATTTCTTTATAGCAGATGTTATGAAAAACTATGATTGTGATATGACCATTGACAATTAATCTCTGGTTAAGAGATGTGAATCTTTTTAATACCAGTGAAAACTGCCAAAATGACTTAGGAAATATAAAAACAAACAAAGACTTCTAAAGTCAAGTGGATTCTCTGAGTTCAGTGCACTTGTAACTAGGCCCTGGTTTTGAAGTCTGCAGAAAGTCTGTGTATATAGAATTTAAGTGTACAGAATGCTTGTGTTTGTTTTATGATTCCACATCCTTCCACTGTGAAAGCAGTTGCTGAGAGTTTATATGGAAAAAAGGAATGATCTAAAAGTTTCTGTAACTAATCAATGTTCTTAATGTTAACAGGTAACAAGAAAAAATTCTGGCCGTTTTTTAAATTCCTCAAAATAGAGTTGATTCAGTTAATCACTATTTTTAGAATAGAGACAGTAGTGGAATGAGAGCTCATACTTGATGAAAAAAGAAACAAAACAAAATTTGAAGTATAATTTAATAGCTGAGGAAGATTGCCCCCATATTCTCTCAAGCACTAACATAAGGAATTTATGATTGTCAAAGGAAACTTTGGGATGCAATAAAGCTACTTATTAAGTGCTCTTTTATGAAACCCTCCTGTGGCCACAGAAGTTCCATACACTCTCTAAAGCTTCACCTGTATTTTTTTCCACTCTTCAGCAAAAGTATTCCATCAAAGAAAAGATCATTGTCATAGATAGTGATTTATTTTCACACTTCATTCAAATTGAAACTGCTCTATCACATACAATAGAAGTGGAGATTTTGAATCGCTGTTAAATAAAGACACATTTAAAAATATTTTGTACAAATGCCAAACTAGTTCTTAATCATCTTTGTATCTGCTTACCATATTTAATACTCAAGCTGCCAGAAGATGTGCCAAAAGGCATATGAAGCCTTAGAGAGATTGGCACACTTGAGAGTCACATAAATTTAAATAATCTCCTTATACCCCAAAAATAAAGTGAAAGTGTTATTCAGAGCAATAAAGTGCAACTTCACAGTTCAAAGAAATTGGCATTAACTCTGAAGGAGCACCAGGGAGAAAGGGGATATTTTGATTCATATGACCTTAGAAAATTTTGAAATTCTACTAAGAAAATCAATTAGATTACTAAAAATCTGGGAGAGGAAGAGGAAGGAATTTTACTTGCCAGTTCTGATTTAGGACATTTTTCAATCTTCTAACAAATTAAAATAGGCAAGTTTAAAACTTTTGGTCTCCATCTAATCTGCGTTTAATTAAAGCACAACAAATATTTCTAAAGCATGAGAAAGCCTAAAAGAACTTTGGTTTAATTTTTCCCACTCTCAGAGGAAACGAGGCAGACTTTCTTACTAAATAAACAGTCACTGGCTAAGGTGTTTAAGAATGAAAAACAAAAATAACAATAACAAAAATAATAATGACTTGCCAAATTAATAGCAAATATCTGTAATCTGATTTGTATTTCAACTCTTCAGCAAACTTTGACAAGGAAAAGTATCCAAAGAACTAACCCTTTGGGAGATTGATTTATTGCTGAAATTTGCATCTCTGAAAAAGTCAAAACAATTTCAAATATGATTTTCACATTTATAGCAAAGCAAAACATGGAGAAAAGTTGAAGAAGTGTACAGCCAGGTCTTTTCAGGATGTTGAATAAAAGTTCCGCAATAGACTAAGGCATGGGGGAATTTTGTATTTTGTAAATATAAAATGAAGTAAAATCAACACAATGGGCTACAGAGGGAACACAGTGAATCAGGCTGGAATCCAGCAGTCATTGCATCCAATTGAGTACTCTAATGATTACATTATGCAGTCTTTCATACTCTCTTCCTGAATTAATATTGGTTACAAGAAGTAGAACCTCTTCAAAAGGAGATTGATATTGATATTTACTCATCCCAGAGTACCCTACCAGCCAGAAGTTATCATACTCTCTTGAGTTGCAGAAAAGCCAGATTAAAGTCTGCTCTGAATCAAATGTAAAGGGAGTTTGGTCCCTTCAGCAGAGCAGATAAGTGCTCCAGGAACCTTACAGGCTGTGTGTGGAAGTAGCCACTGCCTCCTCCAAATATTTTGCAAATTATGTTGAAACCTGAGGGTGAATCCTGCTGTCTCTTTCCCTATTTCTCAATAGGACATCACGTATGATGAACTGTGCTTCATTCTGAATCAGAGACTCACAGAATCATGGAATTAACTAAGTTAGAAAAAACTTTTGAGTTCATCAAGTCCAACCTATCACCTAATACCACCTTGACAACTAAATCATGACACATCCAGGCTTTTTTTAAACACCTCCAGCATCAATGACTCTATCACCTCCCTGGGCCAACATCTTTAATCACTAGGAAAAAAAATTAGAGATCATGATAAGGAAAAACAAATACATATTGTTTTTGCTTATTGTAGAAAAAGAATACTGAAAGTGACAGGCATAAAGGAATGTCTTTTTCATTAATCAAGTCCTTTCTCTGCCATCTTCTTTATGGGGGCTGTTTTATAGGTACAGAACCACCTATGCCAAACACCTATCTAGCTTTGCGTAGAAACACAGTACACGCTTTACAAATTAGTTTCTCCCATAATTCTCTGCTTATTAACAAACCATTCTAGCAAATAAACATGATTTTTCTCTCATTTGACTTCTGTTCAGAATTGTTTGAGAGCACAAGAGCTATTGAGTCCTTCACTTAGCAAAACTGGGGTTTTTTTTACTGCTAAGAGATCATAAATAACTACATATGAAAAAATGCCAAACCTTCCTCTGAAGAAAGAAGGTTAGCTGAGTCTTTAAAATAAAATAAAATAAAGCATTTAACAATGATAACATGGATTATATAGTTTGAGATGTTGACTTTCTTGGTAACGGTTGCTATGTTAGGTAATCTGATTTGATGCCATCAACTATAATGAGGAAATATTTCAGGATTATTGCACTTCATTTGCAAAGGAATAATGCAGAGATACTAAACAAATAAGTACAATGAATTTCAGTAGTCAGATGAGAAGAAATACAATGGTGACTTTAAAACTGAAAAAGGATTTAAAAAAAGCAAGATGGGTGATAATGCAAAGATATTAGGGACAGATTGCATTTTGGAATCTATTTCACTAAATTTGGCATTGAAACCATTATAAAATGATGGACATGAAACATAAGAAACAAATAATGATTCTGTCCTCAAGCATTATTCCATTAACAAGAAAAAATTTATTTGGAGGAAATTCACTTATCCTTTATTCACAGATTTCTTAAACATTTCATTGTTCATTAGCCTGTGGACATCAGACATTGTCTGTATGAAGGTCCATTAATAGTCTTTCAGTTCTCCAGCAGCTCCTTATGAATGTTCAACAGATACTGCCTTGAATTTTAGGGCATATATCCACCCACACTTATGGGTCCATCCTTTGTACGTACAAAACTGATATTTAGCGATATTTCATAAGCAGGCCATCATTCAACTGTGATTTTTGTAAACATCTTTTATTAAAGTAAATTTTTAAAAACCTGTATACATAGCTTGGACATGGCCTTGAAGAGTCTTAGAATTCGTTTTTATCTTTGTTCAAATCCAGTATTACAAAGTGAAAAATCTCTCAGCAGCAAGCTTTCTTACAAGATGTGTGTGTCCTTACTTTGGTTGTAATATAAAGATGCTCCTTCAAACTCTAATTTTATTCTACAGCTGGTGATCTGGTATTCAGGTCATGTGAAGACATGAAACTAATATATTGGTTAAAAGAAAAAAAAAACAAAAGAAGCAATAGCTTACAATTATTTTTTTTTGAACTTGCTTTAGAGTGTTGTAGATACATCTTTGTTTTTTAACTGTCATTCAGTTTTGTACATTTTCAAATTAAAATCTTTAAAGAATTTAAAAATTCTTACTATACTTCAAATATTTAATTTTCTGTGGTAACCTTTTAGGGTATCTTTACTTTTCGTTACCATTGGCAATTCACATGCCAATAGTTTGTCTGTATGACTCCTTTCATTGAAGTAAACAAATAAAGCTGCTGGTCTTTCTGGATGTTCAGGCAGTACATATAACAGTGACTCAAATTAGCTCCTTCCATGAACCCCTTCATGGTTTTCATATTTTTGAAATGTCAGAGTAATGGAGATCCTTTATTATGGGCATTCAAGGGCTTTAACTTCCTACTTTAGACTGTCATTCAGTCCTACAAAATCTTCAAAGTTTCCTCCAATTATTTTCTTGGCATTTCTATCTTTCACTGCAGTGCAAATGGTTTATGCTGGTAGGAAATTTGCAAGTGTCATTTCTTTCTTCTAATATTCTCCTCTTATAATACCTCATGCACCAGTCCTTCTGAAGATATAATGGGTTTTATATCTTTATATTAGGTCTCTTTTCATAAGATGCCAGAAGTAATTTCTATATAATTCATTTTGTTTTACTCTAAAAAAGAAATAAAGATTGTTAGCTTTTACATAGAGTGCAGCTTCTGTGTTCTCATTATCCCTTCTTTTATCTGAAAGGAATTTATAAAATTGTTTTTTCCCTAAAGAAAGATTTTAAAAAATCTTTCTTTAGGAAAACACCGTGGGTTTATTTTTTTTCTACTTGTTACTTTTTCCCCTCACTACAGTGTTCTGCTTTAACAACACTTACCTGCCATCTATTTGCTGCTGTCTCTTACTTTCTCATTCAGATGCAGTTCCTGTTCAATAACCCTCAGCTTCTACCTATGACTGGCAGGAAAGCTGAAAGTACAGCTCTGCAGCTTCTTCCCCACCGTCTCGAGATGTCTGAACCACGTTTTCAAAAGCTCGAATCTCCACTCTTTGTCATTTATACCCACATATATGTTAGCTGCTTTCCCCTGCCATCTAAATTATCTTATCACTGAGCTGTCTAGGACTCTCTTTAGTGTAGCAATTTCATTTCACAGCAAGTACTGCACTTTCCCTGTCAGCCCTTTAATTACAACGTCAGGAAAATTGGTGGAGATTGAGGAGGAAACGACTATTCCTCTGCTGCTTCGGGTGTGGAACTTGTGTGTCTTGTGAGGGGGGAGAGGTAGATGAAGGCTGGTGGGGGTGAGGAGCAAAGAATCTGCCTAAAAAATGAAGAGAAATTTTTTTTTTCTTAACAGGACAGTTTCAATATAAATTTTTAGGCTCTTTCCTGGACTTTGAGACTCATACACAGGAATTTCTCTACATGTCTCTAAAACCATCTATAATATCACTGATTATCTAGGTACTGTCTATAATTTTGCTGTCAGATTTAAACTTCGTGGAAAAAGACTGTAAAAACTTTTCCCTGAATATGTTTATACAAATAAAAATATCTCATTATTCTTCTAAGTAAACACTTTACAGATTCCATATTTCCCTTATGTGAAGGGCTTTATTATCCTGTTTCCAACTCTAAAGCCTCTGCTTATTGAAGTGATTCTAAAATTGGTTAGCTGCATGAGCAGGTACTGCTATTGTCCAGATTCATGATGAGTTTTCAGTATTGTAGCTTCCCTCTTCAGTGTAAGTAATGGAGGGAAAATACTTTGCATTGTTGAGGACTCAAACAGCAAAGCTACAAACCAGAAAGATCTGACGGTTTTTCATTTTCTGTGTCACTAAGCACAGAAGATAATTTGAAAGGCAGATCTTTTGACCTTCCCTGGTACTTTTCTGATAATTATTCAGAGAACATGATGCTGTGCAAGACCCTAATTGCAGGTAAGAGATCTTGTCTGTTTCATTTGAAAGAGGGATTTGCAAGTATCAGACCCACAGAAGTTACTGGAAAAGCAATGATGGAAGGATAAATCTATAATTACAAAGTTCAGGATTAAAGGCTGAGGAACTTTTTTGCTATTGTTTCCTTCATAGATAACCAAAGAAACGAACAAGCAAATGCATGCTATATAAAACATTGTGTACCATTTTTTCCCTGTGGACATCATAAATTATCTTTATTTTCTGTTTGTTGGTGGTGTTCATCTCTCTTCTCATTTTGACAATGATACAATGATAGCTATTTTGAAGTAGAACAGTATTCTACCAATATATTTATCAAGAATTAGAATTTAATGTGTGTGGTGTGTATATAAGGATACAGATTTGATACTATTAATTGCTTACTTGCCTTCAGAATGACAACAGTCCCATGCACACTGCAGTGGGTTGACCTTGGCTGGATGCCAGATGCCATCAAACCACTTTATCACTCTCTTCCTCAACTGACAGAGGGGAAAAATATGACAAAAACTCATAGATTGAGATAAGGACAGTAACACCACTGAGTAATTACCATTTCAGGCAAAACAAACTCAATTTTGAGAAACTGTTTCCTTAATAATCAAATCAGCAAAGGATAATGAGAAATAAACCCAAACCTTAAAACACACTGCTCCCTTCTTCCCAGGCTCAGTTTCACCCATGAGTTGGCAGCTTTCTCCCCCAAACAGCACTGTCAACCTCCTTGGACTGTATAGGTCTAATTATTCCATATATAACTCAAACTACACTATTGACAAAAGCATTTATTTCTAAGCCAGCTTTTGCTGAATTGTGGTTAATATTTTCAGCAGAATTAAAATGAGACAAAAAAAATCTTCAAATTATGTTTAATATTAAATAATTTGATGGATCTGAGGGAAACTGAATCCAAAATCAAAATCAAAATCCCAACCAAACCAAAACAAAACAAAACAAAAAAATCAAACAAACCAACGAAAGAAGCAAAAAAACCCCCAACACCCCCCAAGAAAAAAATGCAACAACAAAAACAAAGCAAACAAAAAAAAACCCCAACTTATGACTAATATTAATAGCTTTTGAAGAACATTAGACATGGTTTTCTTTCTATCATACCTTTTGTGAAATATTTATAAAGATCAGTATGCCATTAATGCTTATACCTAGAATCTTTATTCTGTTTTACTTTCTTTAGGGTATAGAAGAGACATAATATAGACTATTTTCAAAGCCGAAGGCAAGTAGCAAAGCAATCTGCAACTCCTTTGTTTTCTTGAGAGAATGAACCATACATGTTTTTCATCCAAGTTTCTTCCAAAGTTTTGCATAAACAAAGAACAACAGTTTGATTTAGTAACAGCCTAATATCAGATTGTGCCTGGAGATCTGTGTAAATGCCTATTAAATTTACAGATCTTGATCCCAATCCAATGGAAAGACTCCTGCAGACCTGCAAGCAATTAAGACTTGTTCTGTTTTCCTTAAAATTAGGGAGCAGCAAATTTTTTCTTCGGGTGTCCTTAAATCCATATCCTACTTAAAGGCACAGAGTAGGGGAAAAGCACAACCCAAAAAGCAGCTTTGTTCACCAAGAGCAGGGGATGGGCCATAAGCTGGGCCACTCAGATACTGTGCAGTTTTGTGGAGCAAAAGCATTGTGCTACACCATTCAGTTATTGACAAACTGCTTTTTCTTCACCTAATTAAATATCAAAATATGATGAATATAGAACATCTATGTTATACCCACTTAATAGAGAATATCCTGTATTCTATGTTGACCCAGTATCCTGAGGTTAAAGCAGTTGAAAGTCAGCAATTTGCCTTTTCAGTGAAGATGGCCAGCAGCACATGGGCTGTAGTGGTAGGAGTGCAGCCAGCACATAGGGAGGAATAGTCCCTTCCCTGCTTCTGGAGGATGACCTGCAGTCCTGTGATCGATTCTGGGCTCCCCAGTACTGCATGGACCATGCTGTGCTGCAGTCAGTGCAGTCGGGGGCTCCCAAGAGGGTGAAGACACTGGCACAACATGTACAAGAAGGTGCTGGGGACCTCCAACCTCCCGGCTGGAGCGAAGGGCCGGCAGAGCCAGCTCTCCTCAGAGAGGCACATTGAGGGGCATGAGGAAGAGGTAACAAGGTGGAAGATTGGAATTCTGCTTGAATATAAGGAGATTTTTTCACACTGAGGGTAATCAAGTTTTGGGAAAGGTTGTGGGAATTCTGAAAGTGTTCAAAGCTTGATTGGAATTGGCTTTTTCCAGGCCTCAATTGAACTCACCCTCTAGAGGAAGCTTTCATTTTGGGATAGTGTGACTATGATGACATCATAGTAAGAGTAAGGGCTGAGAGGAGGATTTCCTGATCCTACTGAGCCCTTTGCTTCAGAAAGGGGAAAATGAAATATTTATCCTGTTCAAATATTCATCCATTTCTCAAGAGCGTGCCAGGAAGTGAGTCTATCAGCTGTGTCTCTCTGTCCATAAAAGATCTAGTAATTCCTTATTTTAAGGGCAAGTGTCCCACTCTGCTGGGGATAGGTATATCTCTAGATATTCCAGCCACATGATAATTCTAGTAAGTACATAGCATAAGAAACATATATTCTTGGCAGTATGATAAAAAATTTTGAGTACTACACTAATTAGATAAATTTGTTTGAGCATTATCTTAAGTATTCATTGGCTCTCATAAATATACCTCAGAGTTCAAGGTTAGAATGTGTAAAATTCTGAAGCCTACAGCAAACAGTAATAAACTGAACTCTTCTAACAGGAAAATTTAACAGCATGTTCCTTGGGACTTGCTGAAATACTGTATCTAAGCTCCAATAGTGACAGCTGCATGGTGCTTAGCTGCCAGCTGGAGCTAAACCATGTTGCACTGGACAGTATTTGAGTTCTCTTCCCCCCCTGCAGTCTTTTATCACTTTTCTAGAAAATAAAATATTGTGACATTTCTGGTCTAATGCCTCAAAGAGTCTTTATATTTCTAGTTGTATGAAGTTCTTTCTTTTATCTATGTGTGATTTCAAATACCATACCGAGTTATGCCCTTCACACTGCTTCCTCTGGATGTAGCACAGGTAAGGGAACATTGGCACTGAGCTTGATTTTATAAAGAAATCCTGTGAAATAAGCATGCTATTTAAAATCCTGAAAACTATCCTGCTGGTGACAGCCTGAGATCAAATTACATAAAGATTTCTCTGGTGAACCTCAGTGCAATGATTGGGGAAGAAGGAGAGAAATATTAGTAGGCCAGGGATCATTTTCATTGCAACTCCTTTTTATTTACTCCAGTAACTTGTTTTAGCATAATGGCAAGCAATACAATCTAAATGAAAGCAAGCTTTAAAAACAAAAGGGATAGCTAATGCATGTGCAAGTAAATATCTATGACAAGAGTTTTTTCTTACTATCCAAGCTCATTGCATTCATAACACATCTAATTGATTTATAATTTGATTCTAATGGACTTTACAGGTATTTTTCTCACCTTACTCAGTTTTAGGAATCTCAGCTTGGAGTATGACTGCAACTGAGAGGAGCAGGAAAACTGGATGCACTGATGTACTAAATACTAAATTTTACGTATAATGGCATGCATATTATGCAAGTGTGTGTGCATATATTATCAAAAGCTTTAAAATAAAAAAAAAATCATTATATACATGAATGCTTGATGGGTGGTAGCATTTGATTAAAAAATGTTATTTCAAAACCAAAAATTAGTTAAACAGGAATGCCAAAATCATTTCAGAAAATATATTATGTAAGATATACAAAGTCCATTTTTTATTACATAGATACTATGTACTTTCTAAAAATATGTATTCTGGAATATTTTATAAGATTTTAAAGATGCTAATAGAAATAAAAGAATAGCAGTACTGTGGTTATAGCCTGTAAATCCCAATATTATAATTTTTTAAAGGAATCCAAATTGTAAAGAGTACAAAGGACTCATAAAACTTTTTTAAATTACCTAACCTAGCTATTTTCTTCTACACCTTAAATTATAAATTTAAAAACCTGATAAGACTTGAAGGTAGTTTCTGAAATCTTCTCTGTGTCACTGAATTAAATTTCATTTTCAAACCCAGCATGGGCAACTGGTATATGACTTTTAAATGAGGCTGCCATTATGTCCAAAAAAACTCCAACTGACCCAGATCTGTACCTAATGGGATACCAAGGAGATGTGAGGCTCTGTGGTAGACTGATAAATTTTTAGAAGCAAACTTATTGGAACTGTTGGAAATGTAGACAGTTAGAAAATGTTCAGGTAAGGAAATTGATATTCACAGAGCAGATGATGCAGACCATATAGGTGAATAGTACAGTTACTGTAGTAATTTGAGCTGTGCAGATACTCTTTCCACCTCTGAATTCTAAGACACTGGTTAGTTTAGTAGATTTGCACAATAAAATGCTCCATCTTTGATTAAAGAAGGAGTATGGTTTCATTTGGGTCCTTTTTTAGTCAAATCAGCCACTGTGTCCGTTCATGGGACAAGTAAGGAACCTGCAAAAATTAAATGATTCACCTTGGAATCTGCCTTCCAGCACATCATTGTCACTGTCAGATTTGCATGTCTTGAGTTTTCCTTGGCCTTTGTTGACTTATTTTTCTGTGTTGCTCAAATTATTACACCTATGAGAATGGTATAAAAAGGTTTTCAACAGCACAAATGAAAAAATTGTCAAACTCAATTCTTTTATTTTCTTCTATCTCTACAGAGAGGAAATCAGAAGTGAAAATATATTTTTCCAAGATAAAGGGGTGGGGGAGATGGAAGATCAAAACAGAACTCTCATTAGAGTTGCAATTAATGAAACATATGGTGGGTTGAGATGTTGAAGAATTTATTTCCATTTTCCCTTGTGGGGTCAGAAAATTCCTTTGGGTATGTGACAGACAAGATCATTGTGACAAGGGATTTGAAGAATGGTATCCACCATTATTCTAGTACTTCACTTTGGCTTCCCCTGAGTCATTTTAGATGGTCTTGCAATTTCCGGAATCAGGCCATAAAGGTAGTTTCAAGTTTATGAACATAATACTGGAACAGCCAGTACTATGAGCAGAAAATATAATTGTTTTCATGGCAATCAATATTATTGAGGATCATAACATTCTAACATGGCTTTAGTTTGCTATCAGGTGAATGGCAATGATGTAGAATGGAAAAATACTTCTCATCAGATTACACGGACAAGCTGAAGACTGTGAAGTTCAGCTACATTTTGTGAAATTGAAATACATGGCATACTGGCCTTAAGTTTTTGTAAAATCAGCATTTTCCATGCAGTTGTTTTTTGTAAGGTTTTTTGTGAGATTTTTGGGTGGTTTTTTTTGGTAAATAAGAGGCCTCAAAGACTTGGCAAAATTAATTCACTTTTTTTTCCCTATGTTGCACCTAGAAGAAACACTTTTGATTGTAGTCCAAATTTTTGGTTGATAAAAATATTTGATTCTTACTCAGAAATATCTTAAAGGCCTTATCTTCTGTTTTGTTATAAAACAAGTTTTCAAAATGAGCTGTTCTGAAAAAAAAGATTTGGGATGATGGAGATCCTGATTCCTCTTGTTTAAACTAGGAAGGAAGGAAGTGGCGGAAGGAAGTGGCGGAAGGAAGTGGCGGAAGTGGCGGAAGTGGCGGAAGTGGCGGAAGTGGCGGAAGTGGCGGAAGGAAGGAAGGAAGGAAGGAAGGAAGTGGCGGAAGGAAGGAAGGAAGTGGCGGAAGGAAGTGGCGGAAGGAAGTGGCGGAAGGAAGTGGCGGAAGAAGGAAGGAAGGAAGGAAGGAAGGAAGTGGCGGAAGGAAGGAAGGAAGGAAGTGGCGGAAGGAAGGAAGTGGCGGAAGGAAGGAAGGAAGTGGCGAGGAAGGAAGGAAGTGGCGGAAGGAAGGAAGGAAGTGGCGGAAGGAAGTGGCGGAAGGAAGGAAAGTGGCGGAAGGAAGGAAGGAAGGAAGGAAGGAAGTGGCGGAAGGAAGGAAGGAAGGAAGTGGCGGAAGGAAGGAAGTGCGGAAGGAAGGAAGGAAGGAAGGAAGGAAGGAAGGAAGGAAGGAAGGAAGGAAGGAAGGAAGGAAGGAAGGAAGGAAGAAAAAGAAAGAAAGAAAGAAAGAAAGAAAGAAAGAAAGAAAGAAAGAAAGAAAGAAAGAAAGAAAGAAAGAAAGAAAGAAAGAAAGAAAGAAAGAAAGAAAGAAAGAAAGAAAGAAAGAAAGAAAGAAAGAAAGAAAGAAAAGAAAAGAAAGAAGAACCCTTTCAATGAACTAATCACAGTTTTCTTTAATTTCTGTTGCATACTAGCTGGAAATTTTCCAGTTCATTACTTTTTTTTTTTTTTTTTTTTAATTGGAAATGGCAGTTTGTCAAACTCAGAACATTTATTAGAGGCCTACTGCTCTTCTAAGGAAGGATTTTCTGATGCAGGATGGTGAAATCTTATGAAAATCAAAACCCTGATGATTCAGAAATTTCCACTGAGTAACAGGGACACGCGTTTAAGCTCTTTGTGAATTGCAACAGGGATATAAAAAATATGCACATGGGACACAGATGTACTAGACACACTGACATATATTCATACTTTTTTCTGAATTACATGGGAACCTTTTTTAATCCAAATACAACTTAAAAGAAAATATAAAAACAATTAAGTTTATTAAATTTTTTGTGCTACTTCTGATGATTTTTTTTGTACGTCTTTGTACCTAAGAAGGTACCTTTTTTGTACCTTCTCACCAAAGTTTGCCATCAAATCTTTACTCCACAAACAGTCTGTAAAGGACCAATACTTTAACTGAACAGGGAGATGATGAAATGAAGGTCAAGAAAATCCTGGTTTGTTTTGGGAATATTCAGTCCCAGTTGACTGAGGATGAGGTAAACTCTAGTTTACTGTCAACATTCTTTCCACCATTATTCAACCTTTTCCAAACACAGACGTTTATGCACCAGGAGAATTCACATCATACAGGGGAAGGCTGTGGCAGAGGCAGAAAACAGAAACTGCAGGTGCCTCAAGGCTCTGCTTCTTCCATCCCACAAAGTGAGTGACTGAGGTTTAGATAGTTGTGCTAACAGATAGCCAACTTCCAGTTGCAGTCATTATTCCACACCACTGTGGAATGCACAACATTCCTCAGAGTGGAACCTGTAAGTTTGCTGCGAGAACTACTACTGCCTGTGAGATAACTGAGCTGTGAGCTGCAAAGAGACCCACTGTACCCTGGGGTACCATCTAAATAAAAAATCCCCTCTGTACAAATACGTCATTTTCTTCACTTAGTGCTGACTTACTTTTGTCTCTTGTGGACTGAAATGAGAAGATGGCACGACATGCTTCTCTGACATATGTATGCATCACTAACTCCCTGAAATAACAAGTACATTGCATGGCTGCATGGGGCAATGGATGGTTCTTAAAATGTGCATACATATTTTATAGCCTCATTATAGCAGACTGGCTTTATATTTCTCTTTCAAAGTACTGTATTTTTAGTAAGGTATTTTCCCATTGTGACACTCCATCTAAGAAAATTATGATAATTGGATTTATCAACATATCATTTGTTGCCCTCTGGGTGAAATTCACATGTTCTCTAATGAACTTATGAGATTTGAATGAATTACATATTTCTTAAGTGTGAGAGAATCAGATCATTTCCAGCAGCGTAAATATATACACTCATAATTATTGTACTTGATTTTATCTGAGCTGTGGGAAGAGTCTAGGTAGAGAAAGAAAATAACTTCATGTATCATTTCATTTTAAAACATAACTGCAGGCATAAGAATATCAGACTTACTAAGTTCTAGCAACACGAAGAGTGGGGTTTATGCATCCAGAAAGGTTTTCTAGGAAAATTTGTATCTAAAAGTGTTACCACAAGGTTGGCAGTGACTTGTGTTAAATCATGGTAGAGCTGAGAAGAATTATCTTGCTTTTGGGAAATTTACCTTTTAAATCACATTTTCCCATATGCAGCATAGCAGCAATTCCTCTCCTTGGAAGAAGACCCAATTAATCAGCCACAGAGAGTCACATTAACTGACTGGCCACTCTATTTGGGCATGTTTCTTTTACCCAGCTGAGGATAAATATCCCATAGAGCAGTTTAGTAACCATATGATCTGATATGCTTCTTAACATCTTGCAGGAGGCAAAGTGACTGAAGTATTGTTCTGCTATATGAGTGGAAGGATTTGTCTCTTTTAGCTCAGCCAGCTTGATCTAAGCCGTCTGTGTCATAACTGATGAACAATGATGAGAGAAGAGGGATAAAAACTCATGTCTAGGCTGGTGATGTACAGCACCTTTTCTAATTCATAAGGTGGTGAAATTGATGCAGACCTCTAATAGGGTTTCTAAGTATAGATTTTCCAAGTATAACTTCAGGCTTTTATCACAAGGCAAGACAGAAGAAGATATCAGGGAAACAGAAGCAAGAGGAGTGATAAATCCTTTGTCCGTTGTGAGATCTTATTTTAATCACAAGGAACTAACTGAGAATGGCTCCACTCTGTTTTAAGCATGAAGTAATGAAACTGGTAAAACTACCCAATATATTTATGTATTAATAAAAAAAAAATTCAAACCAATGTTTTCTATCATGAAACTGTTTCTCTGGCACTGATACCCTTTGCTTGCAGATGCCCCATCTGCAGGTATCAGAAAAAGCTTCAGTTGTTAGGGCTCTGAATCTTGCCTTTTCTTACAAGCTGAATTTCATGAGACTTTAGGACTTGCTTTTTATTTTTTTTAGGCAGGTTGTTTAAACTTCCTTTGTCAACACCAGGATTATCAGAATTGGATTTTTTTTCCCTCATCATTCTCCAAAACTCTGTTAGGGGTTCATTTCTGTACTTAGGCACCTAATCCTAATGATCAAAAATGATCTTCAAGAAAAAGTTGATATCAGGGCTGATTACCTGAGGCAAGAGAGTTGTGTCAATGAAGGAGGCTACGGAGGGACTTAGGACATCTGGAAAGATTAATCTCAGCTCTTCCCCCACAGCTGCCCTTTCCATGCATTCGAGAGGAGCAGACAAGCACCTTCTGCTGAGCTGGCACAAGGCAGGGCTTAAAACACACCCCTTGTGAATGAGTACAGCACCTGAAATTCCCTCCACTTTTCAAAAAAAGGACACAGAGCCCTTCTTGCAAAGCCACTTCCCACTGCTGTTGTAACATTCCAAAGCTGAAGAAGAGGTTTCCAATACAGCTGTCTGGGATGAACTCTGCCCCTAGACGTGTGTATCTGATTCACGTGGAGGTCAGCATTTTTTGAGTCTTAAAAGTAGATAGTGAAGGAATGTTTTATGTATTCTGAATTGAATCATCTCATAAAAAATAAATGGACAAAATCATCATTCAGGAACACTTTACTGGCACAAACAGGAGTCCAGATTGCTGGCAAGTAATTTAGCAGGAAAGCTTTATTGTACCTTTCTTTTTCATTTGGTATCAGCATATCAAACTATCAAATGAACATCTTATAAATATAAGTGCCAGTTCATGACACTTAAATATATCGCATACAATACCATATTTTGTATTTTCATAAATAGAAGGGACACAAAAAGAAGTGTTGCTCAGTCTTAAATACTCCAATTATTTAAAATTACCATAAAATCTAAAATTCTTATTAATGTCCCAGAAAAAACCCCCAAAACTCCTGCTTCTGTGAAAATTTCATAGGAAGAATAAGGTGAGATTTTTCTAGTGAATTTTTACAGACCAGAAAGAGCTTTTCCTTTAAAACTATACTTATGGTAATAAAAACATTTTTCTTAAAAGCAAATCGGTAACACAAGTCATTATGCCGACTTCTTATTCATAAGTCCTACTCACAGATAAATCTGCATGTGCATGGGTTAATAAATTCTACCTTTTGAACTTTTTAACTTAGTTCCCTGTATAAGAAAAAGGATGTACATAGGAAGGAGGTATTATTTCTCTGCTTCTTCCCATATTGCAGGGTGTTTCTCATATATCCAAATGAAAGCCTTTTATTAAATGTTTGCCTTTTATATATGTATGAATGTGGCAACTGTTTTCATATCTAAGTAAGTTTATTTGTTTAAATAGCTCCCATATACAGATGAATGACTTGAAAGGAAATAGGAATGCTTGCATGATGGGATATGGCTGCTGAGTGATGTCTGCAGGGACTGCTGAGTGTTGATAAATAACTATGGAATTTGTCTATCAACATTTTGCATAAATGTCAGTCACAGAACCTGTGGTTGGGTTGAGGCAGCCCTGAATGACAATGTATTTCTCATTTATGTACAAGATTTAAAAGGGAAGAATAGGGAAACAGAGAACTTATCTCAGAGAACCATACATTTTTTAAATGTAGGTGTCCTCCAGCAGTTTTCTGCAGTTGCTTCCTGTGAGATTTTGCAGAATCCAAACAAAACCCAGATGAAATCATGCCTTTGGCAGGTTAGAAAAGTAATATGAATGTGTTCCATGCCCAAAATATTACATTTCAAAGACTCCTTTAAGCCAAGTCCAATAAGAGATTTGTCAAATCTATAGGCTCTTAAAAATTCTTAAAAGACTGTAATTTCAGATGTGAGAGAAAGCTAAACAGAAAATGCACTAAGAGCCTTAAGTTTTACTCTTATACAGACAATAAATAAAATTATATTTAAGAATCTGAAATTCTCAGATACCTACATAGAGCTGGAACAGTTACAAGAAAAATACTATAGGGATGGAACAGATATTTTGAGAGCCTCTGTTTCTCCTTTTAGTTATATAAAACCAGATCTTTTCATGTTAGAGGAGTCTGAATCAGCTCACCCAAAAAGCACACAGAGTAGTGCTGTTTTCCTACCAGTGCACAGAGCTCACTCTGGTTTAGCTCTGCCTCCAAAGCAGATAGAAGCATGCATATAATCTTCACAAACAGACCCCAGTGAGTTGATAAAGCACAGCCTGATACTATTTCAGATTAGGAGGCCCTAGAGCATTTCTTTTGTATTCAACTTTTCCTTAATTAGTCAACTTAAAATAGACTGAGGTTGGTATGCATAATAGCTATGACAACATCTTCATAGCGCCAAACAATCTCTTTGCTTTCAAGATCCCTGGTAAGTGATATGTGCAGCCTTATCTCTCCTCTCTTTGAAAATGCTGTAAAGCAGGGATAATTTGGGGTTGCTCTTGGTTTACACAAATAGCAATGAGGACAGAACCAGGACCAAAGGTCTTACAAGTCTACCAGACTGCAAAGCTACAGAATGCTCCATCACAGAAACTGGCCACTGATGGGCCTGAGAAGTTACAGGAGGTTAGAATTCCTCCTTTCATATTTCCTCATCATGAGAAGCTTTCTAAGCTCTAAATGACCCAAGACTCATCTTTTCTAGGTGAGCCTCAGCATTTCCACAGGAAAGAAGCTGTGAGACTTTGAATCTAATACTCTTGCTACTATATACAACTGCACAAACTGCAGAAAGAGTATGATCACTTCTGTTAACTTAGGTTTTACTTTAGTTACATTTGTATATCCTAAAATCCCAATAGGAGTAGACCAAGCTAAAGCTGTCTTGTGTGTTAAACAGGGAAGAAAAAGTGACTGTAATAAAACTAATGGTAGGGATCTTCTATAACAACGCATTTTTCCAGTTGAGACAACCACTGCTTGGTGCTTTGCTTGATGTGGATTAGCATGATCTTCCCTTTCCAAAATTCAGAAGAGCTTCAGAGAACCTGGACAATGAAAAAATTGGATATCTGTGGGGAAAAATTTTTGAAAAAAATTGTAATTTGAGTATAATACATTGATTTATTGTGTGCATCTTAATAAATACTCTTTTTATTGAAAAGTTTCAAATTGGAATTAAACCATCAGAACCATATATTTAATTAAAATAAAATATACTCTCAATATAAAGAACAAAGTGATTCTTGGTTGCTTTTTCCTTGACATCTGGAAGTGTTTTATTTTTGGTTTTTTATTCCAGCTTTCATAATTCTCAGACTTTCTAAACAACTATTTTTTCATTGATTGAGGTGGAAGTATTAAATTGAATAGAATAATGATATCTACTGAAAGCTTTTACTTTTATATGCATTAACTGAAGAAAGACCTTGGATAAGATAAACAGCTTTCAATAATGTCTTTATGTTCTGTCATCAATTCTTACCCCAAAGTCAAACAGCAAAAAAAGGTCAAAATATGCACAAACATGTACACTTCAGTTTGGTGCGCAGTTTTTTATCTGGGGAAATAATTTTGAGAGTAATCCAAAGTTTTAAGAAACAACTGCAAACCACAGAATTATTCAATTAAAATGACAAGGAGAATTGTTGCTTAGGGTCAGATGGATTCAGGAAAACAGTTTCATCTGGTTTCAATATCATGGAAAATGAGACAATAGCTTTTGGAAGAGTGCATAGGACCAAGCATTGACTGAGACTGAGTCGTTTACTGATGTAATAACTTATAAGTGCCGATGCTGTTCTTACTGTATATTTGTATATCGCTAGTAATTTTACTTATTTTAGATAAGCCCTGAGACTGGAAATACTGAAAACACTTCACTTACTCTGCTCTCTACTTAACACTGTTAACATACTCAGTACTTTTCTATATTCCAGTCTCTCCTGAAACTCAAACAAACATCAAAGAAGAAACAGGAAACCTGTAGAAGGAACTTACACCTCTTTTTAATGAAGTTTATTTTATTTGTTTGTTACTTTTTAAAATCCTGGGTTCTACAGTTGCAGACAAAATCACATACCTATGGAATATAATTTCAGATATTAGAATAGCTCAGCCTAAAAGCAACTCCTTGATATAAGTTACAGACTAACTATACATAGATATATACATATATATATAAAATTATTGGTTCATGTCATATCGCTTTCCTATTTTCTATATCATTATATGATTGATTCTAGCTGCATCCTCTGCTCTTATCTGATTAAGAATTCACATCATCTCTGCGGAATATTTGAGAGCAAAAGGATTATCATTTTCTTTAAACATTCTACCAGTGATTAAACATGTCAACTAAGATAATTTAATCATATTGACTACTATTTCAATTTTATTTTCTTGTCTTTAAAAAGCAAGAGTTGTGTTTTCTTTTTTTTTAAATATCCCCCTGTAGATATTGTGCAAGGTACAAAATTATGTTACCTCTACTTTGTATCTATTTTACTTTTTTGGAGAAAAGCCATTCTAGACCAAGGAAAAAATTATCTTCTTGTCTGAAAGTACAGTGTTGCTATACTAATTTCCATATTCAGAATCAAGAATCAAAAAGGCAGTGGGATGTAACAGGCAACGGCTAGTTAACCTATAACTCTGCTGAACCATTATGTTTAAAGACAGATTATTACTTAACATTGCAGTGAAGTAGAAAATTAATGTGGTCATTCTAACCTGGTTAAACTGGAAAATATGTTTTACACAGATGTATCTAATGTCATTTTCTGACAAAGGAATTTTGTTAAAATCTTCAGAATTATACAAACACCATTCTAGACCAAGAAAAATATTATGTTCTTATGTTACTTTTAATTTTTTTTTCTGCCTTTTGTTTTCCATTTCTAGGTTATAGTTATCATCCTTTATTATTAAAAATTTTAAAAGCTTTTTGTTTCCTTGTTTTTTTGTCCAAAGTCTTGCTATATTGTAGTAGTAAAAAAAAAAAGCTTTTATTCAGAATTGGAGGAATTTTTTTCATTTTCTCTCTACTGATTCCTTCTGAACACTTTTTTTTCCCATCAAACCTTGAGAATTAACTAAGGATTATCTCATTTTTAGTTGAAATCAGCCAAGAAAGGCTTTCGATTTCCCGATTACAATACCCAACACTTGAGATGTGCCTAGATGTGCCTGCTTGCTCAGAAGTCATCCCTGTGAAGCATCCCCAGCTGGACTACTTCAGCTGTGTCATCACTTGAAAATGTTGGAGGACCACTGGAGGCCTTCTCTTGCATTTGTTGCTCAGCAGAAATTGAGTTTCTTTGTGGAGACAGCCAGCCCATAAATTTCACATCCATTTCCAAGTGAAACGGACTTTAACACCAGCACCATATGGAGCTTGTCCTTACCCTACTACTTGTGCACAAGGACCAGGGAGGAGAGGAGAGAGGACATTTCGTGAGGGGCAGCTGGTTTCCCTGCAGGCCCACACAGCACCACTACTCCAGCAGAAGCTATTAATATTGCTACACAGAGGGAAGACACATGGACACACATTTAAATTACCATTATTTTAAAATTTCAATTAGGATGGAATATCATCCTTTAACATTCCTTTACATTATCCTTTGGCCCTATCAATGCAGATATACGCTGAGTCCCGCATGGCAGACACAATGGGCACCCATGGAGAGGTGCTGGCAGGTGGTGCCCTGCAGGGTTGGCCCTTGTGAGGGGACACCAGGGGCTGCCCCAGACTGCACACTCAGGCCTGCAATGGACCCACTACAGGCAAATTACTGAAGAAAGGACCAAAAAATATCGGGAGAGACAGAAGAGAGAATAAAGAGGGAGAAAAAAGAGCATGGACACCAGGACAAGTGGAAGGAAGGAGGCACTTCAGGCTTGTGAGCAGATATTCCCCTGCAGCTCATGGAGAGGACCACTCCAGGATAAATATCCACACTATGGTCCATGAAGGACTCCCCATTGGAGCAGGGGGATGTTTTCTGAAGGAACTGCAGCCCACACCAGAGCAAGTTAAAAAATGTGAGGATGAAGCAGCTGCAGAGGAGAACTGACAGATGGTGCCTACAGACCCCAGTCTCCCTGCATCATTCAGGGCTGGGCAGAGAAACATGAAGTGAAGCTGTGTCTGGAAGAAAGATGAGAAAAGTTCTTATTTTAATGCTTGTCTTCGTTTCTCACAATCCAATTCTATTTGAAGTGGCAACAAATTGAATTAGTTTTCCTGAAGCCAAGCATGTTTCACCCACAGTAGTAGCTAGTAATCAATCTCCCTGTTTTTATCTCACCCAATGATCTTTCTTACCCTCTTTTCTGTCCCTCCCCACTTGAGAGGATGAGTGACCAGGTGAGTGAGTGAACAAAGCAACTGACTGAATGGCTGGGTGGGAATCTGGCAGTTTGGCAAGGCTAACCCACAATCCCCCATTTAAATCCCCCATTTAAATCCCCCATTTATAGCTATCCAGACCTCTTCGGGAATCTGGAATCAAAGCAATCCACAGCTGTGGGTTGTTGGGTTCTGGGGCTCCTGTTTGATTGAATTGCTTGTTTGTGTCTGTCTCTCTTTTGATTACTTCATATGGCTTTCTCAGAAGGACCCTAAAAATTCTGGAAGGTGAAGCTGGTTGACAACCTTCAGTCAACCCAGACCCATGATGTCTGAGAGGACAATGCTAGTGATTGCAGGTGAGTGCAGGAGTTTGCCCAGGACTCACAACATCCTTAGGCATGCTCACTTACTTTTGGCAAGGACTGATTTTTAAATATTATGACATTTTTAAACTTAATTACATTGATGGATGAGAGTGTCCTATGATCAATACAGGAAGGCTTTCATCCATTTTTGATAAATACATAGATTTTTCACCTGTATGATATCAATGATAATGGGAAAGTGCCATGTTTGTAGGAATTTTTTTTTCCTTTGTCAAAAAAGGAATGAAGTAACTTCACATGCCTTAAAAGCATGATAAAACTGTCAGGCAGGTTATAGTTACATCACAAAAATATATTAAGGCATTGCTGAAAAAATAAAAAAGTATTTAGTTAGAGATACTATTGGCTATGAAGATGTCTTATCTTAAAATCCCTAATTTAATTAGGATTAATTTGTTTCTGTAACTAAGAAACCATGTCAAAGTGACACTGTAAAAGAAATTAACTCCATTAGAGGTAATACAGTTACAGTGAAATATTTAGGCCTAGCTGACTGTTTTAGCTTGATGGAATCTGCCTACAGGTGCAAAAAAGAAACTGATGCCAGGTAGAAGTCAAATTTGTATGAGGCCTAATCTTGGATATGACTGAAGGAGATGTTTTCAGCAGATGCATTTATTTGCACGGAATCACCTGCAGCTAGGGGGTGGGAGGAGAGTCCTGGTGATAAAATGTCAGACAAAATAAGGAGGAATGGTCCTTTGGTTCTAGAGTCACACATGTTTAGCCAGGGTAAGAAGTTAACAGAAAGGCTATCTCCAATGCTGGTTAATGCCTGAACTCAAATAGTCTCATAAGGCTTTAAAAGAGGATGTATAACAGACAACAAGGTGGAATAAATTTTTACTGAGGAATAAATTTAACACTGAGGCAGTCTAAAATTCTGAAAATGGACCAATGGTGAAACTGCAAAAGTGTAATTATGAAACTCTCAGACATGGAAGCTACTCGCCCTTGCTTAATAACTGTGGCCATTGGCTTCATGTCCTGCCTCCATACAGAGATGAGTAGGAGCCAGGAAGCAACTCTTAATCTCTTCAGTAAATGTGATCTCTTAATCTCATCAGTAAAATCCAGATCTTGGATTTTTTCCCAAACACTTGACATTTTTTCCCAATCTCTGTTTCCACTGGGGAATTGCCGTTTGTAATCATCAGAGACCTTCTTCTCCCCCTTCTGTTGCCTTTCCCAATCTGTTCCTCATTCTTTGAATCCTTCCCCTTCTCAATTCAATTCTGATCACTTCATTAGCATTCATCTATCTTCTTTTCCTTCCTTGAAAAACTATAACCAAATAATCCAGTTTATAGACAGACCTTCAGACTGTTGGTGTCATTGGCCTGCCATAATCCCCAACATTATGTTGGGTTTATCCATTTGTTTTCTTACTTTTATCCCTTGTTCTGGTCTCTTTCTTTGCCCATACTTTCTTTTTATACAATATAAACTTTTTTTGGTTTTTGGGGATTTTTAAAGAATTTTCATAATATTACACCTGAAAATAAAACTTGAACAGCAATGAATATGATGTGAAAAGATGTAATTTAGAAGGACAGGAGTATAGAAGAGTTTGTAGAAAGGAAAATCAGGGTTCAAATATATCACAATTTCCAAGCCTTGAAAAAAATCTGTGTTATAATCCAGTTGACATAATCTCTGATTGCTTGGCAAGAGCTGGAAGATGTTTTAACTCTGTTTTTTAGAACTAAAAGCTTCAATCTCTTTTTTAAAATGTGTGGCAGAGATGCACACACATAAACTGTTCCAATTCTTAATTAATCTCAGTGCTAAAATAAACCGCAGTTTTATCCTAGTCTAAAATTGCCCATTTTAAACTGTAAATCATAGAAATATTTTATGCATTTATCTGATAAAGAATATTTGAATTAATTTCTCTCCTCCATAAATATTTTACATTACTGTCAGTCCATCTTATAAACTTTTCTTTTTTATATTCTTTTATAAAGAAAATATTATCCAGTGTCTCTTCCTTCTATTTTTCCTTGCAACCATCCTCAATTTTCTCTTAGCATTTATTAACCCATAATAATATTTCAACTCTTGAAAAAGATACTTGGTTTTTCAATATCTTTACAAGGCAAATAGAAGGTGTGAAGAGTTTCAGGTGTGTCTCTGCCATTGTCATTAAATCTGGGATTATGAATAAACCCTGAGTCACATATTTTGGAGAGAGACATTTTAGTTATGCATTACACATACAGAAAGCTGTGTTCTACTGTAATTTCACCTGATTTGTATGGGAGTAATTAAGATTAATTTTTTTTTTTAAAAAGCAAACATGAAAACTCTTGCCATTGATCTAAGCACATTTTAATGTTGCTATTTAATTCATGCAGACTCTTATGTCCTCTGTTTCAGTGGTGCTGCTGTATTATTGTCAGTATTGTTCATGAGGAAATAGCTGATTCTGCAGTTGCTTCTACAAAGTAGAAGGGAAATACATATTAAGTATTTTTTTTCCACAAGGTTACTGTTTCTCATCTAACTCTCACAAATACAACATTCCAGTTCTAACCCTAGTGGTACCCTCTGGATTTGTTTTGTTAATTCTGTTACTCTATTGACCAAGGAGAAGTACTTAAGTCTGAAGAATTAAATGCTTAGGATGAGGTCAAGCTTATTTTCTTTTGGTGTTGTTTGTATTTGGAAACCAATTCTTGCATTATCAGGTTAATCTTAAAAAAACCCCAAAACAAACCAAACAAACAAACAAAAATTTCGCAGCTGTTCCAGGTTAGTCTGGACAGCAACTGAGCTTTCTGTTGAGTATGATACATTTTCATTCTTCCTATTCAGATATGTAATAATAGATATTATATAAACTAACTTTAATCTCTGTAGTTTTTAAAATATATACTAAATTGTAGCAAAATTTTTGGGCGTAAGTAGAGCTACAGAAAGAGAAAAATGAGATACAGGTACAGCTATAAAACCAAGAACTAATTAGAGCATGATTGGAACACCTCAGTAACAGGTTATGGAGGAATGAATACTAATGATATCTTGTACAAAATTGGAGTTGTTTTTATGGAGTACTTCTCATTGAGCAGGTTATTAATGTAAATGACCCAAATAAAATTTCTATCACATCCAAAGGAAAACAGATATAAGACACTGTGGTTCGATTGCTTTGTTGCAGTGACTCAAGACAAGAAAATGTGCCTCAGAGACCATTAAAGTTGACATGCAGTGGTTTCCAGGCTGCTCTGGTTTGTACTGGGGATATTAAATGGTTCCAGGGCTCTGGAATCAAGATGGCAAACTTAGAGTCATTTCTACCCGTGGAGAGACTGGTCTGACTCAGAAATGGTAATGCTGTCCAAATTCATGGCACAGCTATTCATATTTGCATACAGCTGGAAATCTCAGACATTGAATGTTGTGTAGGAGAACCATCAGTTCAGAAATAGTTTTGTGTCTTTTCTTCTTCATGTGACCTCTGCTCTCACACTGGTATTCATAGATTTCTTCCTTTCTTTCTATGATCTAAGTTATAAAATCCTTTTAAAAATTGCCTTCAACATAGAAGCAGAAATAAAAACATTCTGGAATGCAAGTAATTTTCTCTTATTTATTGATATCTCAGGTAGCTTGTCTGTTTTTAAGGCCACTGGCTCAGTTCTACTGTTAATGTTTTTTATCAACTGCTTGGAAGAAAGATATATAGATATAAAATTTCTCTGATACATTATAGTGCCAACATAAGGTCACTTTAGTGAAGAACAGTATAAGACATTTCTGAATATTGCTAGGGTTGCAGTGTGGCAAAAATCTCTTTCTTCATTAACAACTGACACTTCTTTGTTTATGTGTATTTTTGCAAAATTTTCTATAAACAAGAGAGATTATAAGAAATATATATTCATATTTTCTGCATTTTCCAAATTCTTTTAACCTGGGTGAATGAAAGGATTCTTGTTGTCATTGACTAACTCTTTAAAGCTTAAGCAGATTAAGTAATTAATGACTTCTATTAAATTATCTGAAGCATGATTTCACAAAACCTGTTTTTAAAAAAAAAATCAAAAAGAAGTGAGAATGAGTACAGAGGCAAAATTTGTTTAGCCATTTCTATTTATCCAAAACCAAATTTCTTGAATACCAACTCTGTTCTTAAACCCAAATAAGCTGGAAGAAACCAAACATCATTTTACAAAATCAAGTGCAGCATAATGTAAATGTGAAAATTAAAATCAAACTAGACTATGTTTTGCAACATTTTCCATATCAAACATTGTCTAGAAGAAACTAATTAATTCCACGCTGCAAATCCATGCTATAAGTCCTACATATATTTGAAACCAGAATATACTTCAAATCAGTAATGGAGAATGGATTCTTGAAGAAATGGGTTCCTGGTAAATTACTGTCTCTCTGTGTCCCCAAGGAAGCTGTTCCTAGAAGCTGAATGTAGTAATGTTAGACGTGTTGAAACAGTTGTGATTAAAACAAAAGATTTTGAAAATATAAGAAATTAAATACATATTTCTAATTCAGCTCTCATGTTCATTTTCTCATATGAAATGCTATAGGCAGCAGAGATAATTATTTCCATTTTAACAAGTGCTGGAGTGCTTGCAGGTCAGGGCTAGTTCCTATTATATGAATATTGTCATATGAGTGGATGGGGTACTTGAGGACATGTCTCAGCACTGAACATGGTGGTGGTACTAAATTGGCAGTTGGACTTGACCTTTTGAAGTCTTTTCCAACTTCAATAATTCCATGATTCCATTACACCTTTTTGGCACAGTTCATTGAATCTACAACCTCTTGCTTTAGCCTTCAGTTGGTCAATGAAGTGACTTTTTATATGATACTGTTATTTCATTCCTTTTACCATGGAACAAATATTAATACAAATGGGTACAAATAAATTATGAATCAGAAGATGATTTAATGGAAATATCTCAATATTTAATGGATTATCTCAAAAATAATGCAAATATCGTTTGCATAAACTGTAAAGATTATAAGATTTTTTTTTATTGCTGTCCTAAAATTTCTTTGTATTCAAGCATAGTTGAATCTGTTGGTATCAATATATAAAACATAACTCTTTCTTTAAGAATTTTCTTTAAATATTCATCCAGTATCTTTTTGATGAACTTAACATGAACTTTTCTTCGCATCTAAGTAAATTGCTGAGAGAAAGGAGGTAGGGTAAAGAAAATTACATCTCTTGTAATACACAAATGTGTTATACCAGAATAATCACAGATGCATTATTCTTTCTTAAGATATATTTTCCAAAATAATATTGCATTTAAGTAGTGAAGCAGAGCTTAAATTCCATTTTTATTCTCTCTACCTTTTATTTTCTTTTGCTTTAAGAATAAAATTTCAAAATTTTTCTTTGAACAGATCAGAATCTCATTACAAGACATTTCCGAGATAAGGGCACCTGTCAGGTTCTTATTTTGGAAGCACAAAGGTCACTGGTCTTATAATACCAGAGAAATACATTGTTACATCATGTAAAACCGTTCACCAAAGACTTTGAGATAGTAAATCTATAATTCAGGATAATGAAGGAATTACTGTTAGAAGCCATCATGGTAATTGATGGCTTGGTAACATCATTGACAATCTGACTAGCAATGACCACATCCAATGCATGTTCTGCAGCCTTGGCCCTCTGTGCCAGAGTTCCCAACTCCTCTTTCAATAACCATTCATCTCCTTTGCCTTCCCCTTCTAAAAGCTTGTTTGCCTCTCCCAGTTTCCACCTGTCACCTTATCTATCACATACCTATTCCATTAAAACATCATATAAATGTCTATGACATTGTGCCTTACTTATTCTCAAATATCTTATACATATCTGCATCTTATAGTTACCCACATCTGTATTCCCTACCCTCCTCCCTTCTTATCTGCATGTCCATTCCTTGCTTTCTTTCCTTTGACATCTTCCTTTCACTGTTTTTTCATGGAAATAAATAATTCACAGTCTGAAGATCTTTAAAATGTTTAGAATAATGAATTGCAATTGCAGGTACAATGTTGTTAAGCAACTGGACACTTGCAATTAGTAATTGATTAGCTGACAATTATGCAGGAAGGTGAAACAGATGGCTGTGTTAATCATATGCAAGAGCTGAATACATTCCTTTCTTACATTTCTGTGTACACCAAAATTGACTAAATTTTTCCCTCACTATACAGAAAATCCTCTGCAGCTTTAAAATTGATGAGATACTTACAATATGTACCATGCTTCTTCAAGTGAAAAGAGATAAATCATACCAAGCCTTAGCTCACCTGACTTTGCTATGTCAGACTGTACAGCTAATAAAACTGAGGGTGAAAAGCAATATATAAATATTTTGATAACATTCTTCCCTACAACTTGAGAAGGGTTAGGCATCTGCCTCATCTCAAATCAGTGAGTATTGGATGTGTCCTTATAAAAAATTAAATTAATACATGTGGTTACCCTAGCAGCTGGCCCTGCTTGTGCTGAAGTCTGTAAGGAAACTTCTGCCAAGATCTGTGGAAACAGGGTCAAGCCCTTAATATTATCCCTTATAGTAATTGTTATTCACAGTTTTCTGTCATGATGAAACTGTCTCTTAAAAAATGAAGGAGAGAACAAAACATGGAAATAATTGTTTTAAAAGGAAAAAAGCTGATCCAATATTCTGAACTGTGCATACACTGCTGATGAAATTTTGCAACTAGCTTATGTTCAGTAGTTGGATGAAATAAAAAATATTGCCTGAATACATTTTAAGAGCACACAGTTATTTTAATTACATCTAAGCTATATAAGCAAAACAACTTTAAAAAAATCTATATAAGCATTTTTCAAACAGTTACTCTCAGTTTCTGGCTTACAAAACTAAGTTTTGGACTTCAGGATTTAAAACCCTTAGTTTTGAATGGAAATTATTACAATAATTTTATTGTTATGGTGTATATAATACAGACATCTTTCTGGAATGAAGAAAACAACAGCACAGAAACTACTTCAATAATGCCCTAACATTTACATGTTAAAATTTATAAGAATCATTCCATTCAGGTATTACCCAGAAATTCAAAACTTTTTTTGTTTCTCCGATAAACATACAATTTTCATGAGCTTCTCAAAATTATTCTGTAATGTGTATTCTGTGATTTCTGTGCTTTAGAAGGAAAATTTTGGATCCAATAATAGGTACCTTATCTTTATCTAGAAAGCCTGTAATCTACTATTTTCTTGTTCAGGGTATATCCTAAGGTAATTGACCTGCATCAACATACATGCTGTCTTCAAAGAAGTATAAACTTTCTTCTTGAATTTCATTTGCTGACAGATCAGATATTTGGAAGCCAGTTGAGATTCATGGATCTATGTAAGTTTATGTCAGCTGAGTAACAGACCATAATCCACCATCCCTCCGTTTATCTGAAAGTAAAAGACTTCTTTTCACACACCAGTTAAGTCTGCTAAGTGACAACAGTGTATTTATCCAGCACGTCATTTACAAAACCCAAATGCTTAAAATTGAGGAAATGAAATGTTAAGGATGTCATAAATCTTAGTGCTCAGAAGGAGTCTAAACCAACTCTTACTTAAATCCTCATGAGTCTTTCCACTTATTTCAGTCAGAGCTGGACTTAGTCCATAATCAACAAGTATTTTGTCAAATGTATGGCCAGATATGCCACTAAGGGATGCTGATCTGTGCATATGAATGGCCTAATATGACAGGGGCAGTAGCGAGAGGGTGTTGTGTTCTAGACATTTGGTGTAAATAAAAACTCTATAGAGAGCCCATGAAAAATTGCTGTGGTCCAAAAGCGCCATTTCCCAACTGTGGGTATCAGTTATCTTTTTATTCTCTGATTTACAGTATTGCACCACTTATTCAGATCAAAGAATCTGAAACACAAGGGGGAAAGTCTGGCACTTGTTTCTTCTCACTCACCTAGAATCCTTATTATGAAAGGTATGAATGGTCTACCACTTTTCACTACGTGCAATCTATGTACTTCATAACCCTCCAATGAAATAAAACTTTTCTCCAAGCATTTGAATTAATTCACAGCTATGTAGTAAAAATAATTTTATGTACAAAAGCAGTTCATCTTTCTCATATGTTGAATATTCAGTTTATTTTAAACCCTTACAACCATAGTGTCTCTTAATAGCTTTGTGTTGTTATTCAAAATTAGCAACAATGAAGCTTCTATTCTCTCTATAAAGTTTGATAGTACACAGTAACTTGGAGCACCTTACAGTAACTAACCTTAACATAATAACCTTAATATTTTAAATATAGGCAAAAGCCTTTAAGACTTATTCATTCTATTGCCTAGCAAACTCCTACTAACCATGCGATCAAGAAAAAAGAACTTGAAGGACTCGGACTCTTACCTCTTCTGAGGGAGAGTAATTACTTTACATTCGTTTTTCTTGAAGATTTTTTAAGATTTCATTAACCTTTATAAATTCAAATAATAAAGATATTACTAAAATAGAATAGAAATATTCAAGCAGGACTCGATTTACTAGTTAAAAGATCGCTCTGTACACATAGACTGGATATATAGTGGCAAAAGCTCTTAATGGAAAAGTAATGGGACAGCCCCCATAGAATGATCATTAAAATGTAGGTGGTCCAAACCTCTGGACTTCTCAAAAAGTATATCAAAGAAACTTTTATCAGGCAGTGACAAAATTAGACTACCATAACTCAAATTATGACACAGATCTAAAGGCCCCATGCTTTCAATATCAAACTCACATTGTTAAAATGATTTTTTTTTCTAGGTAAACTGCAAGGTGTTTCAATAGATTCAATTTTCATTACTTTTCTTGAAATAAAAGCTAGTATTCAGGAAAGAAAATTATAGAATAAGATATTCTCCAGAAACATTTGCATAATAGTAAAATCAAATTATAATAGACATGATATTTTACAGGAGCATTCTAGCTGGTTTTATTTATCCAGACAACAGAGGTGGTTTAAGTCTATGGTCTTCAACACTGAAACTGATATATCCACGAGAACAACAGATACTATCACAATATGCTGAAGGATTCTTGGTTTTTTATGCAAATGATAAAGATGTTAGATACAGCTTATATCACAGAAAATCCAGTAGCTTCCTTAAGAAATACAATAAATTCAGTCCCTGAACTTCTTATAATCTTAATATAGCTTTGGTACAACTAGCAGGACAAAAAGAGAAGGTGGTACAATATATATGTTCATTGTATTTCCAACCTGCTTAACTCCCACCCAGTTGGTGGTTTCATATATTCAACATATTAGCTCTGGCTCAGCACTACAGGCTGCATCTGGCTCCTTTAATCCATACACAACATATACTGCTTTGAATGTAAAGCCTGATCCAGAGCATGATAAGTTTTTACATATTTGAACCCAAAGTATAATCCTGAAGGGCTCATTGGACATGGGGTCAGACTTTTGGCACATTGGGTTGGCTTACTTTCATCATTAATTTTAATAGTGAAAAAATTGCGTCAGTTCCTAACTGCCTTTTAGTCACTGCTGCATGGCTGATACCAGAAACAGATGGCAAAGAGGAGAAATACTCTTTTTGTCATCTGTTTGTGAACTCAGCTGGGACAACACTTTGTGGAATGAATGGCAATACTTCTCTATGCTTGACCCCAATCCCAGTCTCAACATCCAGAGAAAACTGTCTGAGATGGCCCGGGTTGGTTGCACAGTGCTGCACTTGAGCTGATAAGCCTCAGTGGAGATGGCACCGTTTTGCATGAATTCAGTCCTTTTGTAGCAATTTCTGTACATATGGAGCAATGTGCATTCCAGATAAACCATCCACACTGACTTGTGCATGGCCATACGTCAGAGGGCCTGGATATGCTCATTCACATGTACAGTAGGCGAGACTTAGAATTATTTATTTTTAGGTTTTTCTAAATTTTTATCAGATCTCATTTAGGTTTTCAGATACTGTCGTGGATTATACTTATTCCACTTATAAAGTCTGTTATGCTTGAGGACAGCACCTAGGAAGTGGAAAGTTGTCTGTTGAATTTTTCAGATACTGTACTCTGTAATGCTCTGGGGGATAGAACCTTCTGCATGGAAGTGAGGGATTAACCCTGTGCTGGAAAATGATCTTAGAAAATTGCTTCTGGGCAAAGAATTCTCTAAAGCTTGGTGTCATACACGGTGGCAAAACAAAAGATTAATGATTTTACATTCACAACTTGAATACAAAAACTTTTTCTGTAAGCCTTAAGAAAACTTTGGAATTTTTTCAACTTAAAATATTGCCCAGTGTGTGATTAGCCTCATGTGCAATGAGAGTGTGTTCTCGCTTTATGACACTCAACCTGGAGGTCACCTTGTCCTTCAGGCCCTTTTCAGCAACCTCCCTTTTAGCCAGTCACTTCTCAAACATGTGCAGATGCTTGGGATTTGCTGTGCTAAATGCAGCACCTTAAAACTTCAAGGGCTTTCCGTAGGTGTGGACCACAGATTTCTCAGGGTAATTTTACACTGAGGCTCTCATAATGTTCAGGTAAACTGTTTCCTTAAATTAAAATAATTCACAGGATGCGTTTGGTTTGATCATCCAGGTAACTGATGAAAATGTTTGATAAAATGTAGTGTGTTGATAAAAATACTAATGTACTCTGCTGATAGTCCATCTGTGCTAATATTATTTTACTTGATGTATGTATTACATTTGATAATATCATTATTATTGGTTTGCCTTTGAGAATTTCAAATAATATTTGCAGGCATCTTATTACTAGTTTGTGGGTTATAGGGGGGTGGTTAGGGACTTTCTTGTTGGTTTGCATTTTGTTATTTGTTTTGATTAACTTATTGTTATCTAGACAAGGATTTATTATTGCCAAATTGCCAAAGATATTTTATTACCTTCTCTTTCAGCTGGAAAGTGATGCCTTCTGTGATCATAAGCTCTTTCTTCGCTCCTTGAATTGATCAATCTCTTCAAGTGACTCTATGATCTTTAGGATTCAGACACCCTTGGAAAGAACATCAGCTTCTGTGCTCCTCAGTGTTACTCTGTCTGTCTATACTTGAATTATGTCTTTTAACTGGTACCTCAGACCAGATGGCCAACAATTCCTCTCAAAGAGGAATCAAGCCAGTCTGAAAAAGTCAGACTGGATTGTTTTTCTTCCATCACTATTACCTGTGATGTAAGGTTTTGACACTTAGAGAAGATCTTCTTGATGGCTGATGCTCACTTTTAACTTGGTGCATTTCTCAATTACACTGCTAAGCTATTTATCCATTTCCTAGAGTAGTATTGTCTCTGCTGCCCTGAAAAGTACTTAAATTAAGGTTTGAACAATGTATGCACATAAAGGGAATTGCAAACTTATTTCTAAAAAATCTCTTTTCGATATACAACATTTCAATGTATGGCTTTATTTGTCCTGTTACCTATTCCTAAAAATAAAACTTTGGATTAATGTTTTGTTCAAAGGGTTTGTATTTGAGTTGCATGTTATGTAAATGATTATTAAGTACTTGGGAATTTTTAGATGGGAATTGCTGTTTGCTAGATTTACTTTTAGATAATTATCATATTGCCTTTGCTGTAAGTTCCCAATATCATGTGCTCTGATGCAGTTGTCTGATTGTTCTATGCAATTTTCTTAAGATTTGGCTTAGACTAACACTTCGCCTAAACACTGAATAGATTTTTGTAGCCTCTACTGTATCACAGTTATGTATACATTATTCATATATAATATGAAAGCAGTGCAATTTCCTCAGAGTGATAACTTTTATGCTGTTCTTTTCCATGCAGCAAGATTCACATTTAGTTTAGGGAAACTGCTGTTCCCTAGACCATAAGCAATTTCCCCCAATTTGTTCAGTGATTATCCATAAATTTTGTATAAGATGAGGAAGGGAGTACTTTTTCCACAGTATGATTCTTAGATGTAGTGAAATATGAAGTATTTTTCTGTGTAATTACTGAGTTAGCCCCTTGGTTTCAGAAAAACTTTTTTTAAGTTTTTTTTTTATTTGATTTTCTACTCCTTTATGTTTTCAATTTTGAGCTAATTACTTATTTCAGGTCTTCAGAGGTTTGGAGGAGCAAACATTCTTTTACTATTTTGCTTGGGAAATTTTCCCCTTGTGACAGCTTTATTATGTTCTTTGGATGGTAGAGCATTTACTTGCTTAATGCAAATTCCCTTTCTTTTACCTGTTTACTGTGCAGCAAACAATTTCTTTGATAATAAATTCAAATTTGCAATTAAGACCTCTGGAGACAAGACTGTATAAAAGCACAAGAGAAAGAATACAGTCCAAACTATACTATTTTTAAGACTGTCATGCATGTGCAGTGTTACTGAACAAACACAGTTAAATATTCTACTTTTGTTTGAAGAAACTCTCTTGTTTCACAAAGATAATCTTTTGCTTATTATCATGAATAATATTCTTCACCAAATAAAAATTTGAGCCATAAGAAATTACAAAGGATTAATACTGATTCTTGTTCTATATTTTCCTTAAGGAGGAACCTTTGTTTTGATATACAGTGTGGAGTGATATTAGTAGTCAGAAAGAGACTTGAGGCGCCCCTACTGGAGTTAATCTTTGAAAAGATAATTCCTGAAAAATTAATTTGGCTGCCTTCTATTTGCACTACAGAGAAACCCAATGTAATTTCAATAAATCTTGTAGAATATGGCTGTGACTTTTATAGAATATTTACCATCTGAAGGACCTTACTTCTTTATTAAGAGTACAACAGGATTGCTTGATTAAAATCCAGATGTATGATTTCATGTTTAATTGAAAAATAATTCTTGTGAAGATACTTCTAAAATTTTTAGATCCTTTAACTTGTATACCTGTGAGAACTTAAGAGAAGAAAAAACAAAACAAAATCCCTACATGTTGTACCTGGATGAGATTCTGTGCTTTAGACTTTTGGAATACAAAAGGAAGTAGGACTGTGGATCAAACAATAGCTCACTAACAATTCATTGCTCAGCATTGTAATTTCAAGGTCCTTCAAGGAGATGTAGTCCACTTTAGGAGTATATGAGAAGAGAATGGTAAATAGTGTCAAAATAAAACTATTCAATACAATTTTGGACTGTGCTTGGATACACATGCTTTCTAATTACACATTTTAAAAAAGAGATGTTAAATGTTTTGGGTCTTATCTAGGCTTTTTCTTCCTATTCACATTTTTATGGATTGGGAGGGGCAACATAATATGCATTAGTGATAAAATTGCAGAGCTGTTTAAAATTATGATGTACTTTGGGAAGAGGAGCTACCTTTAACTAAGAACCTGATTTACATTTTTGTGTCACATATGCAATCTTCCACTCATTTGCTTCAGTTGACAAATCATTAAAGGAATATAGTCTTACAGCACTGGTGTTAGAGCTGAGAACCAATTGCACAGTTAACAGAAATTATGACTATTTATTCCAGTGAGTCCTAATCCATAAGTTTATGTGGGAGGATGTTGGTGGCTGGTTATTGTTAATTAGCTTAGCTTGTTTAATTGACTGGAACTTCTGTGAGACTCCTGCCTCACCTATAGAACTATATGTACAGAAAAGGGCAACTCATGTTGACATCAGGGACTTAATTTTCACACTTTGAGGACGAAAGACCGCTTTAAACAGAAGGGATCTCTTTAAAAGTGAGGTGAAAGTGTCTTTGCCAATAGGCTGGCCTACCTGGTGAAGAGAGTTTTAAATTGGGAATGAAAGAGAGAGAGATGATGATGCCCAGCTCAGTAAGAAAGTAGTGAACAGAGCTGGCTACCAAAGGGTGAAAGGGTGGACAAGAGAAACCTCTTAATCCAAAAAAACTACTCTGAAAAGTGGGCTGTCCCAAGTGTTACACTCAAAGGAAATATTTCCGTATTTTTCTTAGGAAATTGGAAGGAATGGAGGCCATCTGATGTGCCTGTACACGAATGCACACCCTTCACATGAGCAAGCTACTGAGATGCATCAGGTTCTGCCTGTGGAAGTGTGACCAGGATTAGCCAGCAGAACAGTCAGTGAAAGCTGTCTGCTACCAGCTGCCGGATCAGGAAGGAGTAGATGAGGCCTTCTTCAGACAACTGGAGGAGGGCTCACATTCACAGTCCAGGTCCTCATGGGGACCTTCAACCACCCTGAGAACTGCTGGAGCAGTCCCAGAGCACAAGCAGTTCCCAGAACAAAAGCAATTCAAGTCTTCACCATCACATGCTGGGGACCAACTGGCCAAGAGCAGCTTTGCAGAAAAGGATCTGGGGGTTCTGGAGACCAAGAGGTTGATCATGAGCCAGCAATGGCAGTGTGCCTTTTGTCAAGAGGGGTCTATCAGCATCCTGGAGTCCACAAGAAAGGGAGTAGCCAGCTGGGTAAGGTAGATTCTTCCACTTTAACCACATCTGGAGCAGCCCCAGTGCTGCTCTCCTTGTCACAGGAGAGATGTGGACATGGTGGACCAAGTCCAGAGAAGACCCACGGAAATCATTAAGGGCTAGGACCATCTGTTCTGTAAGGAGAGGATGAGAGGGTTGAAACTGCACAGTGTGGAGGAGAATAAGCTCAGGGAGCCTTATCAGTGTGTATAAATACATCACAGGATGAAAACAGAGTATGGGTTCAAACACTCAGTGAATGGACAGGAGGCAACAGGCACAAAGTAAAGCACAAAAAAAAATTGTTTAAATGGAGGTAAATACCTCCATTTCACTTTTTGCACTCTAACAATGGTCAAGCACTGGAGCAAGTTGCCCAGAAAGGTTGTGGAGACATTGAAAACCTGACTGGGCACACTCCCAGGCTAACTGCTCTAGATGACTATTCTTGAGCAGAGGGACTAGATAATTTCCAGAGGTAACATCCATCATCCACTGTTTGGTGACATTATGAAGCTAATTCTTTGCAGAAAATGGAATAATATGTCTTGGCATAGTTTATTTTGCAAACTCATAATCTGAAATAAAATTGTTAAAAATTATGCTTGATTTCCCAGGGAAAAAAAAACCCAAAAAACAACAAACCTACTCAGAATGAAAAGATTAAATTAATATAAAATCTTTATTGAAAAGTTGTGAAACCATAAACTGAAATATGTAAATACATAAATAAAAATATAGTTACAGTTATAGAGTAAATATTAGCAGGCTTTAGAATATTTTCATCAAAGCATCATGTGAGTTGCCATGAATTAATTAAGGCCATGTCTCAAGATATAAATAAGGCAGGGATCTAACTTTGTTTCACAACTAAAACATTTCCCATTCCTAGGAGACTGTGTGCAGAGATTAAGCACTTGCATAATTTATAAGAGGAGAGGTAGTTCCATTGGTTTATATAGGTTACTTAATTAAAGTCACATCTAGGCACTTTTATAAACTAAAACTTGTTCAAAATCACAAATACATCATTTGAACTTTATGCTTTGCTTGATAAAATTATTATTTTTTCCTCCTATCACAAAATTTCTTGCTGACAACTCTTTAAAAATTCAATTCTATACTTTTTAATAAATCATTCAAAGTATCTTTTCTTAAAATATACATACCAATTTAAATACAATAAATCTGATTTCAAGAAGGTAAGCTCTTATAAAAATCCAGTTGATTATTTCCCTTACCTCCTTTAGCTCTCTACTGTGTGGAGATTACAGCTTTGTAGAGCTCAAAATTACATTAAAGAGTGTCATTCATTGTGTATAAAAGCAAATCACAGACTAATGGTGCAAACTTACACAGTTTTAATATGCTTCATTGACAACAATTTCTTTTTCCCTATAAGCTAATTTAAATTTCTACAAGGATCATGTATAGGCTTACATCCTTTTCCAATCAAATCTAGCATTTAATTAAGGCTAGCAGTGAATTTGAACTTAAGTAGTAGATTGTAATCTATTAATAACACCCCAAAGAGAATAACTTAAAGAGATAAAGTTTAGAAAAATAAGAATAAAACACAGATAGTCCAAGATATATTTGGTTTAATAAATAAAAACTAAACAAGAAAACAAACCATGAAAAATATTGTGGGTGATATTTAGGTCCTTTTTGCATTAAGGCAGTTGACTGCAAAAGTATGTATATCTATAAATATAAACATATTTATAAAATGAAATGTTTATATGTGTGTGTATTTACTTTAAATCAGTCAAAACAATTTTGTCTGAAAAAAGAAGAATGGGAAAGAAGTTTCCCTTTTATATTTTTCTTGCACTGCAGTAATATTTATGCAGTATTTTGTTCCTGAAAACTACCCATGACCAGTTTTTAAACTAAATCACTGGCCTGTACTAAACTTTTTTTTTCTCAAGCAAGCCATGTTCTATTTGTGTCCTTCAATGTAAAATTTGCCATTCTGAATGCATATATGTAGCTAATTAGTCACTGCCATGTGTGAAACTTTGTCATATCTGTGTTTCACTGTTCTTTGGTTCAAATCTTTAAAAATGTATATTAATTAGTAAAGTTTGTTTTGTTTACTGCTGGCTTTCCTTGGAGTCAGCAGTTGTGAAACCCTGCTTTGCTCTTTACAGTGAACCTTGCCAAAAATGTTAGTCTGCAATAGTGCCAGGGCTTTCACAGCTGATGGACTGAAAATATGTTTTCCTGCTAAAACAGCAATAATCACAAATGCTGAATTCTGAGGCTTTAAAACTGATACTACAACTTCATTGCAAGGATCAAAGCAGCCTGGCTTTGTAAATTTGATTAAGTTGCATTTGACAGGAAATGATTGTAAATAAAATATGTTTTGATGAAAACATATGAGTGGAATACTTACTTTAAGTCACCTATCTCTTTTCTTCAAATCCTTTGTGCAGGTGGCCATTGGGATGGAAGGAAGGAGATGGGTTTCCCAAGGATTTAAGCCCAATGCCCAGCAAAGATTCTTTGGGAACAACAGCTTGCCCAACAGGAATGCTATGAGGATAGTTTGCTTTGCACCAGCTAAGTGTTGAACCAACAAACACTGAACCCCATGTGCTTCTAGCATCCTAACTGAGATAGATGAGATTCCTAGAAACCTTATGTCTAGCAGTAGGTATTACCATATGGCTCAGAGTGAAGTGCAAGAATTCAGTAATGCAGTGATGGAATAATCTGCTCACATGAGAAGCTTTCTCTGAGCATTTTCAAGAGAGTGTTCTTGGTATGAGTTCCTATGAGTTCTGCTAAATAATTTATTTTAGTGGCATCATCTTGGAAAGGCTTCACAAATTACATGAAGTGAAAAATAAGGAAAAAAATTCTTAACAGAAGGATATTACATCTGCAAATGATTGCACCTAGAAAAAGAAAAAGGGGGCTTCCTGAAGGGAAAATACTGCTTTTATATGTACCAGAGGAAATGAAGAAAGATGCTCTGTAAAAGCAATAAACAATAAAGAGGTATTCTTTTGTCTGTTGTAAGTGTGAAAGAGGAAAAAATCAAAGACAAGAACAGCAGTGACCATGTCATTATTCTGTGTGTAGCTATTAAAACATTTATATAACCTATGATTAGTTATGAGCTTATTTTTAAAGAAAGAAATGTATTTTGATGTGGACCCTCTGAATAAATTTGAAGAATTTGTTTATTCTAATAAGTATTTATACAGAAAGACTGCAAAACACCGTAAGAAGACAAGTAGTTGATGATTTAACTCATTGCTCTCTCAAGTGACTCTTATTTCACTTGTTTCTTCTGATATAGTTCTCTGATTTTTATCAGACTTGTTATCATAAAAATTCTGGAAAGTGTAAATAAAAATGTTTTCGAGTAATTAAATTTATACACAGAATTTTAAAATAAACTCTTAGAAGGATCCTTTTTAATTCAAATGTGCTCCAGCTCCTCAATTAGGAAATTAGTATAACCAAAAGGACAATAGAAAAAAATAATGTATTTTTCTGTCTTTCATCTGGAGAATTTGGAAATGCTTTCTTAGCTATTGCACCCTTAGCTATTGTTGCATATTTTATGATTTTTAGCTATACAGCCCAAATTCATATTAATATGAAAGTAATAGGATTAATTTGTTACAGTTATAAGCTACCTCAGAAAATGTACAACAATGGGGAAAATTAAGCAGGAGAAATTAATTCTGTCACTGTTATTCTCTTCATGAGCAAAAGCCCAGAAAGGATCACAATGTAGAACTGTACCCTTCAGGAGAAAGAGGTACTCCAGCAAATTACTCAGGTTGCTGTCAAATGTCACATAAACCTTAATTAGTCTGACATAATCTAACCATTTAAATTAGACACCTGAGGTAGGAGATTATTTAGGTGTAGGAGTACTCCTACGCTTCCCCTGTAGTCAATGAAGAAAGAAAGGCATCACTGAAACATGACTCAGGTTTCAGATAAGATGACTCACTGTGAGGTCATGTATTTCACTTTTTGTTAACTATTTAAGAAGCACCAGTGTTGTAAATTTGCTGTCTGAAAGCAGATGAGAGAAATCCCTCACTTGAATATCTAGTCAGCCAATGAAAAGAGCTGAGCCTTTCCATGGGATGATTCCTTCTGCTCTGGGATGGATTTCTAAGACACACTCTAGAAATGCTCAGCTCTCTGAGCATCTCTCTTTGCAATGGAGGCCAAGATTATTAGTTCAGTAACAGTAATAGATAATTAGTTCAGTAATAGAGGATTAGTTCAGGCTCTAGTAATACTATATGTTTACATATATGTTAAATAGCTAAAGTTAGGTGAGACTAATCTTTTCCTTAAACTAGTTCCTGAGAGAGCTGAAGCTAAGGGGAAATGAACCTCACATACAGTGCAAGTGTAAGAGTGCAATTACTTTGTTGGAAGAGGTTTGCCTTGGTTTAAGAGACCCATCCACAGTGACTGCTGATTTTCTGAGGGTCACACATATTCTTGCATTTTTCCAAATATTCGAATATGTCCATAATACCAGAAAAGTGCAAGCCTAAAATCTAGGCTATTCAAAGTGTTCAGGCCTCTATAAATGTAGCTACTTGTAAGAGACATCCTTAATCACCTCTCTGCTGCTTTTAAGTTTTAATGACCTTTCAAAATGTGGTTACATGTGGCCAATTAATGCCCTTATATTTTTAACTCTACTAATTTCTTTATAGCTTTTGAATCAAAATTGAGCTGTAGCTGAGTTATACTGACAGAAATAAATAAGACAGTTGAGAAACAAAACCTTTCCTTTATGAAATTATGAAATATCTTTCACTTGTTTCCGCAGCGAAGGCAATCTTCTTTCCCCTTCTCAGGCAAACAACATAGATATCCTCCTAATACAGCACTGTGACAGGTGTAGGGCTTCAATGTTGTCAGTTATAATCCTTTATATGTCACACCTTCAATCACGCAGTGGGCCATGCATTTTAAACAGAAGTCTGTTTTCTAGTCTGTGGCAACAGAGTGCCAGGACATACACTGTACAACCATATGGGTGTCTCTTTGCAGGACATATGTTGTACATCCTTAGGCACTAAAGCAATTAACAAGCAACTGTAAAGTAAATGTGATCTCCTCTGAAAAGCTCCAGAGCAGCTTTCAGTTTTTACAATTATATTGCTAATTTATGCCACAAAGAGATTCAGAATGTCAGAGGCAAGCAAAGAGATCATAAATGAAAGCAACACTAGGAGGTAAATACAGATTTATTTTCAGCAACAATTTTAGTATTTTTCATGTTAGTAAAGTATTATGAAACTGAAAATGTTAAAAAAAGTAGTAACATTCAAAGGACAACTCAACATAAGTATATAAAGGCAGACTCAATGAAAAAGACCGTTTCATATTTTTATGACAAAGCACAATCCAATCATTATGATCAACAGCATATCTTTCTTGTTGGCCAGTGTTTATACAGAACATCATGGGAGAAAACTATTTTTTTTTGGCATTTTTCTACTGCTGCGGTGAAATCTACTGTTGAACCTTCTGACGGTCACAGCTCAGCAGAGGCACGGCTGCCACTGCTCTGTGTGCCCAGCTCTGGTCAGTCGTGGCTGTTTGCAGCTGACTTCAAGCTCACAGATGCAAATGGATCTTCCTGGTACCTGACCCTGGACCAGTCCCTCCAGGAGGCTTGGACATCCCAATATCTCCAGAGCTCTCAAACCTTCTCACCTCTCCAGTGTCCAGCCCTTGGAACTTCCTGTGACTAAAAGTGCTGCTGAATAATTATGCACTATAAAATTTAGCTGCTTTGATTGATTTCCAATCTGACAACTTTAGTTGAATATGCTATTTTCCTTAGCTAGAAAAGAAGCTCACAGTATGCCTATTTGCCTATTTTCCCCCACTATTCATTATTTTTCTCCTATTTTATTGCAAAATTTCTATGCATTCTTTTCTATGCAGGCAATCTTTTCACCATACTGCATGTACATTTTTTCATACTCTCTTTCACACTGTTAGCTTTCTCTTAATGTTTTCTAGCATGTAGTTGGGAAGCTTGTGATCAAATATTCTTATCATATAAGCCAACATAGCATCTCACATGCAACTGAACAGAAAAGAACATTAAAAATTAGAAACATATCATTTCACCTTTGGGAAAAGCGTGGTATAGGTATCAGATCACTTGAAAGATGAAAAGTAAGATTCAGTGACTGATATAACTGCTCAGTGATAAGGTAGATGTTATCCACTGATTTGTTGTGCCCATTGCAGGGACAGAAAATGCCCCTGTTTGGGCCATGAGAAGCCTTTCATACCCAAGAGGTGCAGAGTACAAAAGGTTAATGACAGGAAAGGTGAGTGAAATAGCTTATCTTTTATGTGCTTGAAGCTAAAAAACCAAAGAGAAGACTTGCTAGACTCACTAGCTTTGCTTGTTCTGAGGCTGGATTTTTTCTGGAAAAAAATTTTGTCTTTAAGACTTCTAATTTGTCCTCCTCAGCCACAGTATACAGACAAAGTGTTGAAAGTCACTCCTAATGTCAGCTACATTGGCAGAAGAACAACACAGATTAGGAACAGTTTATAACTTTCAATTAAAATAACCATCCTTCCACAGACCCTTTTGTACTTTGAGAAAAACCTCCTTTGTTGTGCTCTGAGGCTTTGCTCCCTGTGACATCCCTGGTAACACAGGACCCTGACAAGTTTCCCTGTTTTATTGTCTGTGAGTGTGTAATCACAGCATCTGAAGGTCCCTGTCAGCAGGTTCACACCTCTGGGTGCCCAAACACAATGACCAGAAGAATGGTACTTGGAAAAATAACCTACTAATGACTGCATTAAGAGAGACCTCAGTTTATAAGCTTTGCTTTCTAAAATATTTATTTTTCTAGATTTTTCAGATCTAGCTTAGAAATAACTTTGATTTTAACTACATATATTTAATATCTAACTGCACAACAAAAATGCTTAGCTTTCTCACTATTTTGAGGCATCTTATGCTATTTAAAGAAAATACTTCTGTGTATGAGGAAAAACTATTTACTCCAAAATTAAAAACATGTTTCCACATGGGTGTTCCAGGGTTCTTCTGGACTGCCAGTTTTAGAAATATTTTGGCAGAAAATAATGCTGTAGCCTCTGTGAGGTTTTTAAATTATTAAAATACTTTCGCATTTTTCCATGTTTTAGTATTTCTTTTTACAAGTAATTTTTTATTTAATTTTCATTTACTTTATGGCTTTAATGGAGCTTCTTACAAAGTTTCCATTTAAAATAAAGATTTGGAGTGTGAAAAACTTACTACTACAGAACTGCTTTATAGATTTCTCTGCTAGTCTGAAATGTCTGAAATGCACATGACTTTCAACAGCTAGAAATTAGGCTAAGTACTTGGAAGAAATCCTCTTTTTAGCACTGGCCTCAATAAGGCTAAGAATTGACTGTCTGCCTCCTTCTATGTTACCACCCTGTAACATAATAATACTCCTGTTAAACCAAGAAGATAAGAACTACACTGAAGTTTGGGAAATAGAAGTATGTTGCACAATATTTATTCAATCTTGTGTAATCTTTATCAAATGAGGAATAAAAATTAACCTAAGCACTTGCTTAGATGTCCTGCTAACTTCAGTTGGTTTGAAATGGGCAGTAAGTTGTATAACTGGAACAGGCAAAAGAGAACCAATGGACAAGAGCAGTCTTTTCTGTGTATTTCCTAAAGCCTTGTAACATTTGGCTCAGCTTTTTCTTCTTTATTGTTAGTCAGTTCTTGAGCTGAGCAAGGAGTTCCTATGATTTTTCTTCTGGAAAATCTATTAAAGAAATATTTTTCCATCTCATCTTCCAGCTACATCTTTGGTCTCTTTTCCTTATTTTCTTCCAGTATTTAGTTCTTATTTTTTTCTGCCCCTCTAATATCACTCCTTACTTATCAGTCCTGACAGCTGAGGATTTAATGTCATTGTTTTTGAAGCTACAGGGAAAATGCATAATTTATATTTATAAGCAAACGATTTCTTTTACACCATATCCTCTTTCACCTGAAGTCTAATTACTTACTTCTGTTCAGCAGTTTCATGCCCCTTTTCCTCCTTAGCAGCATCAACAGTGGTCTGCTAGGACAGTTTGTAAAAGCAAAACATGCATGGATGAGAAGAGAATGAGGTATGTTGATTTTCTATAGGAATGAGATTTAGATGGATTCCATGATTAGCAGATGAAGAACATGTTGGTTGTTTGTTTGGTTTGGGTTTTTCTTTGTTTTGCTTTGTTGATTTTTTTACTTTGTTTTTTCAGGTTTTGTTTTGGTTTGTTTTTTTGGAAGGATGAGGGGCAGTAAGATTGGATCTCTTTTGAAAAACTTTGTCATCCATGATTTGAAGAGTCCTCTTGAATTTCAGTCTTGAAGTTGTTCTTATCAGAGCCATGCCAAGGATATATATCCTCTCTCTGAATCTGGATGGCAATCAGATGATAAATATTTTTAAAATGAGGGGGGTTTATCCCTCAGACAGCACTGAATTGCTGCAAATCTTGTCCACTGTGATTCTGAATGTCTAAATGGAAAGAGAGGCTGATGAGCTGTGTGGGACTGTAATGAAGTACAGACACTGTGAAGCACGAGTTGTATAATAATGACCAAAGCCTCAAGTCATAGGTACCTCAGGTTGGGCACCTGAGTGAAATGCAGTGAAACCTTCAGACCCTAATTTCTTAGTGCATAAAGAATGGTCGTTAAATAATAGCTCCTCATACAGTTGGAAATATTGGAGAACTGCATTAGATCTTAGGGTGACAAACAGCATGCAAAAACTCCAGAAAAATTCACCATTTTGTTTTCAGTGTGTACACACAAAACCAATACAGAGCCTGAGAAAAAACACTGACCACATGACAAACAACATGGGAAAAGAAAAATACTGTTATTGGCTTTTTACCACTGATCTTGAGCACTGAAATAAGTGGAGTTCTGAGGAGAATCTCTTTGCTTTTGTTATCACAATGCATATACTTCAAAGACTGAAGAATCACAGGCACTGGAGTTCTTGCCTATGCTTGAAACAAACAAACAAAACTGTGATAATTCAGAATTTACTGATTGCAAGTGTGTTTGTTTTCCAGCTGTTAACCTCTGTGCTGGTGATCTATAATTCATAGGTTCCACTTAGGATTTCTGGGCTAGATAGAATATCAAAGTATTGCATTCAATTTACTACAAAGTGTTGAATATTTTGTTCCACCTTCTGCTGGATACTGACAGTGATTTTTTTCTGTTCAGAAAAGCTTCTCTTTAAATCAACACTCCTGTACAATAATATTGTCCCAGAGAGAACTTAATAATACAAGAAGCCAGCATGTTTAAATACACAAACCCCAGAGTAGGATAGAGAAACCACAACAACCCAGCAAGCCCCTGCAAGAGCAGCAGTTACTGCACTGCGAGAAGGATCAAGGTGAAGACTGACATATAAACTCACCATTTATTAGCTTGAGGAAATTATTTAGTGCAGCTCAGGATGCAAAATGAAAATGAGTGATAAAATGTTGTTTTCAGGACAAAATAACCCAGGACTCTTAGCAGTTTGAAAACAGTTTCTCAATTCTGTCTTATTCTTATTCTAATAAGCTATATCCTGATCGAAAGCATTATTTGTTCAGTAGATACTAAAAGATTAGTTCTGGGAAAGTCAGCATTCACAGAAATATTTTAAAATTGAGCAAATATTTTACAGCGTTTAATTTGCTGTATATACACAGTAAATATGTCTTGTATTTCATACAACTTTCTTCCTGCTTGAAATGTCGATGTTAAGTTCTTTTCATTCCTCAACATGGTGTTGAATAGAGAGCCAAGAATTTCTCTAACGTGTTAAAGAGTGTTCTGCACTGACAACAGGAATTTCTTTGCAAACAAGCTATGTGGTTAAGCTGCACTTGGTTTCGATTGTTAAGTTTTATACACTTATCAAGAGAAAATGGAACTATTTCTTTCCAAGTTGTTGAACTGCTCTTTTGTACTTTACATGAAGTTATGTATATTTATGATTCTCTGGATGCAAGCAGGAGAGCCAAAAGAGGAGCCTCTTACTCAGAATTGAATTAGTATTCTGCCTTAGTACCAGGCCCACTGGACTGGTGGAAGTGATATATTTCAGATGAGACACATTGTTTTGCATAACTAAATTCTGATGAGAAGTACCCATGTTATCAGAACACTGGAGTATTTCAAATGATGAGTGAAATTATACCATGATCACATTATCAGAACACTGGAGTATTTCAAATGATGAGTGAAATTAATCCATGATCTCTAATCCTACATGAGAGGAACCAGATTTGTCTGTATTTTCAGGAAAAAAAAAAAAGGCAGAATGTCTGTAGATTTCCACAAAATTATTCCTATATTTAGGGTTACACAATTATCTTAGCCTTTGAAACATGAAGGAAGTGTGTTTGAACCCTTCATTATCACCTAAAAATTCCCCCAAAACAACAAACAAACCAACAAACAAACCAACAAACAAACAAACAAACCACTCAAACCTAAATAAAAAGTTGCCACCTCAAGTGGATGAAATAATAGTCATTATTTTATCCTACATTGCCAAAACCACTTGTAATAATTTTTGGCAAAACTCATATGCTTTAGGTATGCCTGCAAGCTACTCTTAGAAGTTAACATACAGAAATAAGCAGGCAATATTGTTCAGTCAAGGAGTTTAAGAGTTTTTTCAAATTACCCTTTCAATGTATCAGTGAATCTTTCTTACCTATTTGTTTCTTTTTTTTTTTTCCCTGCACATTGAATTATTGAATTGTGATTCCACAATAATTCTGGTCCTTTTTCTTATATCCTAAACTCCTATGTGCACCTGTTTTCGTACCTGTGCTAACCTTTATGCACTAGCATAGACAACTTGGTCTTTTTCTCAAGTATATCTCGTAGAAATTCAGTTTCACCTCACTCTCACTGGAACCCCATTCCTTCCTTTGTTCTTTATTTCATTGATAGAAATATTTTGCCCTTAATTGAGAAAAAGAAAACCAGTTGGTTTTGTTTCTCTTCGTTTAAATATTAGAAAATCGATAATTTAATCTAAAATTATATTCTATAATTTTTTTTTTCTAGCCTTACTTTGTAAAATTGCAAACAATTCTAAACCAGCCAAATAGCCACTTGGTGGTTTAGGAATTGTTTCACAATTAAATCTGCTCCCATTGCATTCAGGAATATTTCTTTCTTCAGAATACTAGTTTAAAACTGTCCTAGAACCACACAGTTTTCAGGGGCAATCTTTTTCATAGTTGTGAAGATCTTTATCCATTTCTGACTAGCACACAAGGTGACATTAAGATGTTCTCACCAATAACATAGTAAAAGTTCACTTCTTTTTATATTTGTCCCAGGTATCCAAAGGTTCTGCTTATAGATGCCTCCGGAATCCAGAGACTGGATTTACATGACTAATTAATCTTGTATTCATTGATTATACCAAAACTTAAGCAGATATTTCACATGAAAATTTGGGTCAGTGTGAGCTCTTTGCGTTCCGATTTTTCTGATTCCCTGTTACTTGCGTGTTGTGCTTTCAGAGAACAGAGCAAAGTACACAAAAACAATGGGAGAGCAAGAGGCAAAAATACTCTGGTGAGAACACTGTCACCAACACGAACAGGAATATATTTCATGTTCCTCTTAGATAATTGCTCTTCAAAGGTTACAAAATCTCAGATTCCCAGAATATTCTGAATTGAAAGGCACCCACAAGGATCACTGAAGATCAACTCCTGGCCCTGCACACGACACCCCAAGAATCACACCATGAGAGAGTTGTCCAAATACTTCTTTGACAGGCTTTTGGTGCTGTGATCACTACCCTGTAGAGCCTGTTCCAGTGCTCAACCACCCTCTGGGTGAAGAATCTTCTCTTGATATGTAACCTAAACCTCCCCTGCCACAGCTTCAGGTCATTCCCTTGGGTCCTGTCACTGTCACCACAGAGCAGAGAGTCAGTGCCTGCCCTTCCTCTTCCCTCATGAGGAAGCTGTAACTGCACTGAGGTTTCCCCTCAGTCTCCTCTTGCCCAGGCCAAGAAAGCCAAGTGAGCTTAGCTGCTCCTGACGTGGCTTCCTTTCCAGAGCCTTCATCATCCCCATTTCTGTCCTTTGGATGCTCTCTAATAGTTTAATATCTTTTATTGCAGTGCCCAGAACTCCTCCCAGCGCTCGAGGTGAGGCTGTCCCAGCCCAGAGCAGAGCAGGACAATCCCCTCCCTTGCCCAGCTGGCCATGCTGTGCCTGATGCCCCAGGACAGGGCTGACCCTCCTGGCTGCCAGGGCACTGATGGCTCATGTTCAACTTTCCACCAACCAGGACCCATTCAGATTCTGCAGCACTGCTTTCCAGCATCTCATTCCCCAGTCTGAGCGTACATCCAGGACTGCCTCATCCCAGGTGCAGAATGCAGCACCTGCCCTTATTAAATCTCATTCAGGTTGTGACTGAGGAGTTAAAATTTGTTTCTGAATAGAATACCCCCAGCTGAAAATACCTACCAGCTTTTATAGCTAAATATTATTTCTCTAGAAAATTTCGTTTAAGTTATCTGTGGAAAGAAACTTTTTTTCCATGAAAAGTATGTCCCCATGATATCAATTTTAAACAATAAAAGGAAAACAAATTTCAGCAATGTTTCCTCTAGAATTGACACAATTTCAATCCTAACCTGATATAATTTAAGTACATTATGCCATCCTTTGTGGTGATAAAGAAACAAAATATAGAATGCATACATAATGAAAATATCATGCTTTAGTAAGTTTTTGTATGGTTAGAAAAAATCAGGTTATAACAACTTCTTCAAGGATAATTGCCAGAAAAGCTTGAGAGAACTCAGTACTCTACTGAGACATTTCAGAAATCTCAATTTCTCCAAAATGAACCCACCCCTGAAACCCACCCATTGCCTCTGAAATATCCGGTGGACTTTGGGTCATGGTGCAAGTTTTGGTTTTCTTTTTTGTTTGGTTGAGGTATTTTTGTTTGAGGGTTTTTTTTGTTTTTTTTTTTTGGTTGAGTCTTCAGAGAGGCCAGAAAGAAGAGCAGGTCTGCTTTCCTTGGTAGGGAAACAGAAGGGTTATCAGTGAACAAACCAGTTTTCCCTTACGGAGAGGCAAAAAGGAATGACAGAAAGTCTTTCCATGCAGGTTAACAATATTTTCCACTTTTTTTTAAAACATTTTTAACAATATTTTCCACTTTTTTTTCATCTTATCCTAAACTTGCAGAAAAATATCCTTTGTACTATTAACATATCCATCCATTTCATTGTTATGCATCCTGGAAGGAAAGAAAAACCCTTTAGATAACCATGTGGTGAAGAACCTGGAGAAACCCTTTTCAGTTACTTTGGGGCAGATATGTTTCTACAAAACTCTGAGGAGAAGCTGAGAAAGACTTGGAAAGGCCATAATGAAAAGATTAAAAAAACCCAAACCAAAACAGACTACAGTATACCTAAACAAACAGTTACAGCTTATTCCCTTGTGCCAGGAATAGTTATCCTACCTCTGCTGCTGGGTGACAGTGAAAACAAGTGTGGAGTAGCATTGTTGGAATGGGCAAAAGTTAATCTCAACAGGAAAAGCCATTTTATCCTCGGATTCAGTTACAACAGAGGAAGCCTGACGAAACGAGTGCTGTGAGAAAGGATGTGTTGTCTGTTTATAACTATATCAGGGTGGCAATCCCCAGGGAAGGAAAATAGCAATTTAATTTAAAGTCTAGACATTAACACTGAAACAAATGAGGATAAAGTAGCATGACTGTGCTTGCTGTGAAAATTAAGTTTCTGTTTGCAAAAAGCCGAAATGAAGCCAAACCCAACTCGCTTAAAGACTGAGTTTTACTGGTTACTTTCCATAGTAAGAGACTAGATCCTTCATCCTGCAAGGATGTTATTTGCTTAGCACAAATTACCAGTCTTCATGCAGAAATATCAGCTGTACTGGTCCGTCTCATGCAAAATGTCAGGCTCAATAATTTGAATAAGCCCTTTTACACTAAAGTATAATGAAGTCTAAGAATTTGCACACACTAAACTGACATTTGGATTCTCAGATACAAATTCCTCTTAAATTACTACAGGTAATCTTTTAGTTTAAATAATAGTTCTTAATGAAAGTCTTTAAACTGCATGTGGTGGATGAGGTCCCCTGTGTCACCACATGCAAGGTAAGTAATATATTGTGTTCATTAATCTATGTCATAGGAGTATTGAACATACAACAGCTATCACATTTTCTACATTTGATAGCACCTGAGAGGTCACTGCTAAGGGTTACAGACTTTACTAGCACAAATTATGAGACTTCTTGCTAGTTGAAGATGCACCACAATAAATAAGCACTTAAATCTGGGTTTCAGATAAATAATGGAATGAATTTATTCATTTTTGTATAAGAACTTGGGGAAAAGATTGGCAAAGTTTTCTGTTGGTTTTCTCTGGAAGGGTTTCTTCCATTCTCCCTTTAAATTTTTTTTTAAAATGCACTTTTAAAAATTTCCAAATATTATTTGGAAATTTATCTTAATAGAGGTAGATTTATCCATTTATGTAGTAGTCATCACATGGTGGTTGGGCAGCCTTTCATATAACTCCTTCATTTTCTAAACAAACTTAGTCTAGCTATCTTGAAATAATGATGTTGACATGCAAAATCCAAGCACAAATGAAGCAAACAGAACCTGAAAGAAGAAGTGTGCATAGTCCAAGTATTGTGATATAACTGTCCTCATCTGGTCCTGACACTTCCATTTCTTCCCTTCCCAGATTTTTCTAGACCAAGCCATGAGGTATTGTAAATGTTTCCTCTGAAGGGGTAAATTCTAAAGACAGTTTTGCTATATAACAGACCTACATAAAGTACTTGAAATTCTACTTTGAGAAATTAATAAATACACCGTATTCCATTAGAATGATAGTGGAGGGATTCAAGGTTTACATTTTCAGCTCCTAAAACCCAGGAAACTTTTCAAATAAATTTCAAATCATACTTTATGGTAAAGCATTGTGAGACTCTAGATAGCTTCACAGGAGCCTAAAGGTTTTACATGTGTGAAATCCATGATCTTAAAAATTTGATAGTGTCCCTTTGATATTGGATAAACCTTAGTTCTCTCAGCTTTAGATTAAGGATACATTTCTGAAATATTTACTGCCAGTTGTAATGTTTATTATGGGTGTTGTTTCAGAGAAGTCATGAAGTTTGATCCTTAGCTGCCTTGGAGAAGTTGTACAAACACAGACGTGGTTCTGCACCCCCTCCCTGCCAGCTTGAGTTTTCTTTAATCCTGTATTTAATTTGGAGACACTTTGGTTCCAAACTTGGCTAGATAAGAACTGGAGAAGATTGCTAGCAACTAAATAATATCTCATGAGCTAAAATATTGTGTAGATACACTTATATTGTTCAAGTTGCTCTTTAGGCTGTAGTCCACTGTGAAATACCAACACATTTAAAGCTTGGAAACTACAAACTCAAATTCATCCAAGGAGAGTGTAAAAAAAAAACAACAACCAAACAAACAAATAAAAAAGTAAATGTTTGGAAGCAATGAAAGCAAAATATTATTTAAATAATATTTAAACAGTGCTTCCAGTGGATTACATCTATCCCTCTGTGTCTGTTTCAATAGATTCTTACAGGAAAGTATCGGGGTTTCCTTCATGTTTATTTAGCAAAACAATACAAAGTTACTCCTTTCTTTTCCTGCAAGTTTAAGCTTTTGTTCTCATTGCATATGTTTACTTTTCTCCAGCATCGTTTTTCTATCCTAAATTATTTTTGTGTTCTACTCATGACTTTTTTTGCACCTATCATAGCACAAACTTCCTCTTCTGTTCTTATTTGAGTGCTAGCATCATCTCTGCATTCCTTGTTCCTGAAGATCTCCACTTGCTTACAGGTAAATCATGAATGAACTTCACGTTAGCTTCATGGACAAAATTATCTATTTGCCAGTTTTCAAAAATTTTATGTTTTTCCTTCTGCCTTTCATACATCATATCTACATAAAAATGAAAAGCCAAGGGATTGAGAACATATCTTTGTTGTACCACTCCACTTCCAAGTACAATTCTCACGGAAAGCATTAGATGGTCCTGGATTATAAATATGTGATAATAAATAATAAACAACTAATACACAGAGCCAGATGTACATTTCAACAATTATTAATACTGCTACTTCTTTTATGCTCATGAAAAATCACAGATAAAAAGAATGTGAAAAGACAATTATCCAATGTCCTCACTCAGACACTAAATACAGCACATCTGGATATTACCTATTCAGTATGTGCTTAATTTGTTTTAAAATTTTCAGCAAAAATTTGGCTTAGGCACAATGAAAAAAAATACCATTATCATTCTTTGGTTTATAGATCATTATTTACTACCAGCTTTCCTGATCCATAAATCTTCCTTCCTGAAAATTAAGCCCTTCACTGGCTGTGAATATTAACTGAACATTGTTCTGCTTACAGAAACCTTTTAATTTGGGAAAGTACCATATCTTTCCTTTGCCTCTGTTGTTTATTTGGGGTGAAGTGTTTTGCTTGTTTGTTTGTTTGTTTGTTTGAAAACCAGGAAATGTAACTTTTTCCAAAATTCTTTTCATAGTTCATGTTTGCTTAAATTTATATTCTTTGTTTTTTCCTTGAAGTGTCTCTGGTTTATTTACAGCATATTTTAGGAATGATGTCCAAAAACTGAACACTTTATCCTACTCATAAAAGCTGATACAAGCTTACATTAAATTTAAGTAATCACTAAGAAATAAAGAATGCTTACCTTTCTTATGCAATATATACCTCATCAGAATGATATCTGCCTTTCTGTAATGGAATCTCTTTTATCATAAGTTTAAGATGATACATTTTCATCTGCATATCCTTCTCAGGAGTACTGCTGCCCAGCTGGTCATTTTGCATTTATACATTTGAAATTCTTTTCTGAATGTAATGTCCGTGTATTCCTTAAGATTTAGTAATGACATGTTTTCTCCAGTTTTATTAAAATAAATTTGAATTCTCATTCTGTTTTTCAAGATCCTTTTCCATCCTTTTCCATTCTGGTATCATCTGTTAATAGTTATACTTCATTTTCAATCACTAATGGAATCATTCAGCGACATAACAGTCTTAACAGCTTTTTAAAAGAGTGTACTTTCTTTGGACTCTCAGATTGACTGTCAACCATACCCTGGATACGGGCTTTGGAATTTTTTTACCCAGTTAAGTATCCACGTTCCAGCAATTAGATTTTCACTATATTTAAGCAGATTGCTTAGGAGAATGTTAATGTGCATGGTGGCAAATGGCCTGCTAATATCACCATCTATCATACTTTCCCCTTACCCAGAAGCTAGTTACGTTGTCAAAGAAGGAAAAGAGATTAGTTTATAATGTTTTTTCTTGATAAACCTCTGTTGGCCATTTTTCTCTCAACTTATTGACCTCCTATTTACAAATTAATGAGTCATTTGGTTCAGTATCTTTCAGGCATGCTGGCCTTGTGAAGCTACAGTGATGTTCACAGAGCTGATTATGTTCATGGAGCTCAGTCAGATGCATCCGCAGAGCACAGAGCTTTGTGCGCAGCCACAGTCACTGTTACCAGCCCCAGCTGGGAGCAGCAGCTTTTTCTTTTTTGATGTTCTGGATCCTGTTCTGAAGATGTTACCTATTATTATTGACTTTGATCTCCTTATGCTAATAGTTCTGATCTTCTTAGCTTTTTGAGTATCCCCTTAGATTACCCTTCAAAGAGTGGAATGTTGTACAAAGAAATCCAGAGAAGAGAAAACTGTCAGTATTTTCTGAAATGGCTGCAGCAATATTTTTGCTCTTCCACTGACAAATGTTTCTAACTGTTTTTTTTTTTATATATATATATCTATGTAGTTAAAATTTTTGCCCAGCTTCTTCCTCTATGGGAATATTTTCCCTCCAAACTTTGGAAGTGGCTGACAGTAATTCTGCAGCCACAGGGCACTCTGCAGGCTCATATTCCAGCAATGATACCAGAGTGTGTCTGACAGGCCTTGTCTTCAGACAAATCCAGACACTGGGAGCTCTCCCATGGAAGTGTTTAGATCACAAAGAGAGTTTCAATATGCTGGCAAGCAAGACACTCAGGAAAATCAATCTGAATGACTGAAAGGTATGCTTCAAAGGTGGACATGTTGAAAATCAATGAAACCTTCCCCAAAATGAATAAAAAAATTATCTTGCTTATACTTAGAATGTTTGTCTTTGAAAACAAAGTATATTAAATTAAGACCAATTTCGATTTTGAATCACGTCTGCCTAAAGTAGTTCAGCAACATTTAATGCTCAAAGAATTGATTTAGATTTTCTGAGAATTACTATATTAAAAAGATTCACTGTTTCTTCTCTTTCTGTCTTCCGCAGTACTAAGCACATTGCTGGTACTTGAAACAAATAATGAAAAGTATGGAATGGTTAACATTTATCTATTTTGTCTACCTCCAGTTATATTTTTTAAGGATTGTAGTAGATGTATAAAAGCAATATGTTAGAATATTTTTTTTTCTTTTTTGTTGCTTGGAAAAACTTGCAAATTCCTTTTGAAATCCTTTGTAAAGACTTAAAACAACCAAAAGGGAGAAAAGAGTGAAAAGCATTTATACACAGAAGCTGATGTACTCCCCTTACACCCACTGAATTCTCCTTTCTGCATCAATGTAAAAACTGGAGTATCTGCATCTCTGTATAATGGCAAAGATGCCATTATCAACATTTGAAAACAGTGCAACAATCATATTTACTGAGCCTTGTCTCATCAAATGGATTAAAAACTATAAAGCTTTTGTAGGCATGTGCATCTTTAGCAATTTTCCTTTGGGCTCACATTCGACACTAAGAGAAGTCAGGAGTAACTTTGCTGGCTTCCACTTCAGCAGATTAACTCAGCTCTAGAATAGCATTTCTGAGAACAGAATTTGTCCTCTTGGTAACGGGCAAAATGACACGGTAAGCCTCTTGCAGCAGAGACCCCAGGGATGCAGAGACTCAGCTGGACCCAGCCATATGGAAGAAACGATAGACTCCCTTGAGCATTTCCAAACTACACCTTGCTGAAGGCTTAGTCATCCCTGCTGGGGTTTGCCGTCTAATGAAAGACAAATCACTTTCACCTATTACTGGAGTCTCAAGAGCTGTTATAAATCGCATGGAACTGAATTCACAAGCAAGGAAGAACAACATTAGTTACAATGTTATGATGCACGTAGCATTTTCCTAGGATTGCGGGAGATGCGCTGACAATAAACAACACATTGGGAACATTTATTAGGAGCATTGTGTTTATTAAGAATACAATTTTTTTAAAAAATGGAAGATGCTTTCTAAAGGAGCAGTGTTAACGTTGCTATTCGACATATTTTAATAAATGGAATAACACTTTCCCCTTTTATTTTCGGAAGTAGCGTATGAGAGATCCTGGTGTGTATCACACTAAATTTACAAGCAAAGAACATGTCACTACAATCCCTGTCCTCTTTCCCCGACCAGAAGACCCTCGGTGAGACTCCCAAGACATTTCCAAGTGCAGCCAGCGGCGTTTCCGCCCCCTCTCTCTCCAGCTAAAACCCACACGAGCATCGCGAAGGACCCTGGTCCCTTCTCCCTCGCGGAGCGCCGGACACGCGCAGGCCAGGGCTGCGTGGCAAACTCCGCGCAGCAACTCCGCGCTCCCGGCCGGGCTGGGGGAACCTGCCCCCGCGCCGCCGCCGCGCTCCCCAACTTTCATTCATCGCCGGCGCCGCCGCACACCCCCCGCCCCGCGGCGGCCGAGCCGGGGCCGTGCCGGGCGGGCCGGGGCGGGCGGCGGCGCAGCCAGTGAGCGGGCGCGGGGCGCCGCGGGCGGGGCCGGGGGGGCGCGGCCAGGCCGGCCCTATATAGGGCGGCGCGGGGGGCGCACCCGGCTCCGTGGGAGCGGGCGAGGGGCGCCGCGCCGGGCGGGGAGGGGACGGCCGCGTGGGGAGCTCTCGGCGAGGTGCCGGCGGCTCGTTCGGCTGGCGGCCGCGCTCGGAGAGCACTTTCGGCGGTCGGCGGCAGGCACCTTGCGGCGGGGAGGAGAGCCGGCCGGCCTGCGAGCGGCGGTGCTAGCCCATTGTTCAAGCGGAAAGACTCGGGGTGCGAGGGAAGGAGCCCGGCGTGTCGTCTCCGTTCTCCCGCTCCCCAGCGCTCCCCTCCGCCGTTTCCCTCCGCGCCGGAGGAGCGCCGCCGCCAGGGAGCCGAGGGCCGGGCTGTTCGGCACCAGCACCGACAGCTCAGGTGCACCGGCGGGATCGGGGAAAGAGGCGCCAACCCTTGCCGAGGTGCTGCGCCTCGGGGGGCTCCGGGAGAGGAGCAAAGTTGCTCCCTTTCCTGCAGCAAACTCGGGAGCTGCTGAACTGGCCCCACCTGGAAGGACTGAGCAGTTCCCACCTCTTCCATCAGGTGCCTTTGCCGCAGCAAAGCCACGGTATCCGGGAGACCACGGGGAGCAGAATAACACCCCTCCCCGCCCCTCCCGCTCTCGCCGCACTTCGCTTGTTATCTGCTCTGTCTCGCCGTGCTCCCGGGATCACAGGAGGATCTATAACTGTGATCTGTCACCGAGGAGAAGGTCGTGGATGAACTCCCTTCCAGCAGGGCAACGAATCACTTCTCGACTGCTTATTATTACCGTGGTCTAGGACCAGCCCTTTCCTGCTAAACTTGGCTTGGGAGCGTACAGCAGGAGGGGGCGCGGGGGGTGGAGAGCCAAGCCCAACAGCATCTTGTGTGTTTGACTTTTTTTTTTTCCCCTCCCTCCTCCTTCCGTGAGACAGTTTGATGAATGCCTGCGAGAGGGGTATGATTTGCTGAGGCGCCTCTGGCAGGGCGGTGTGTGCGCGGTGTCAGCCCCGCCGCCGCCCCCCGTGGGGCTGAGAGCGGCCCGCGGCGGGGGACGCGCGTGGGAGCGGCTGCAGCACTGCGCGGGCCGCCGCGCAGGAAGCGCCGCCGGGCGGACGGGGCTCCGCGGCCTCTCGCCTGGGTCTCGCCGGGGAGTCACGGCTTTGAAAGCGGCGAAGAGGAACATAAGTATCTCGCCCAACTCCACCGCACCCTGAGACCCCTGGGTTTGCTTCGCCATCGCAGGGAGCGTGTGAAGACGAGACCCAAGTGCCGCCTCCCCCAGGCACCGACGGACCAGCGAGGGACGGCCCGGGAGCGGCCCCGCGCCTAGCGAAGTTGCCTTCAGCCGCCGACCGGTGCCACCAGCCTCACTTTGCCGGGGTTGTTTTCTTGACTTGGCTTTGGATAGAAAAGACTTCGCTGTCTCCGCACTGTGAAAGTTGCCCGAGCGCTCCCCGCGGCGAGGAGGAGGGCGGCGCGCCCCGCGCTCCCCGGGGCCGAGGCCGGTGGGCCCGGCTGGACTGCAGCGGGCGGTGATGATGTGCGGCTGGGGGAAGCTCACCCTGTCCCTGGGGCTGCTGCTGGCGATGGCGGGCGCGGTGGCGCCGCAGCCGTGCCCGGCGCAGTGCTCCTGCTCGGGGAGCACTGTGGACTGTCACGGGCTGGCGCTGCGCGGCGTCCCGAGGAACATCCCCCGCAACACCGAGAGGCTGTAAGTAACCCGGCCGGGGCGGCGGCGAGCGCCCCTCGGCCCCCTGCTCCCTTCCGGGCTCCGAACGGCTGTCGGGCTGAGGTGGCCCCCGGGCCCGGCCTGGTTTAGGGTCCCGACGCCCTTTGGGTGGGGGTTTTCTGTTCCCTTCTCCTGCTGCTGGCCGTGCCCGTTTCGCAGCGATGCGCGGAGACGCGGAAGAGGTGGGCGCTGTTCCCAGCCGCTGCCTTTCATCCCGGGAAGCCGCGGTGAGCAGCGCGGTTCCCGCCTCCGCGGGGAGCGGGGGCGGGCACCACCGCGGCCGGGGGGCGCCCCGGGGCGGCGGCGGAGCGGCCTCTCCCCCCGCCGGCGCCCATTTCCCGTCGAACTTGGCTATTGCGGCTCGCCTTCCCCGGGGCAGAGCCGGGCCGCGCTCTCGGCGTGGGCAGGGAGGCCCGGGGCGCGCAGCGCTCCCTGCACCGCGGCTCCGCGCATCTGGCGGCGGGCGAGGGCACGCCGGGGTGCGATAGCCGCGCTCGCTGGGCGCTCGGCGGTGCCGGAGCGGTGATCCCTCCCTCCACCCGCGGCTGGGCAGTCTTCTGTATGTGGCCGGTTGTTTATTGTGTCAGGCTGCCCTTCAGAGGGGTCCTGAGAGTGGAAGTGGTTTGCGCGTTATTTCTTACTCTCTGATAAGTCATTTAAATGTTGGTATGTGAACGCGCGTCTGGAGTGGTGAATTTCACTCAGGAAGAGTATCAGGGACACATTCCTCCTGGGACTCGTGTGGTTTCTTTACAGTGGTGTTTTGGCCATATGTGGTATAAAGTGCTTAAAAATATACTACTATTTTTTTCCCCCCCTAGCTACGTTGGGCATGAGCTATAATTGTTAGAATAGCTTCCATGTAATACCGCTTCCTAAAGATTTATCTCATGAATTGCCAAGTCTGGTTTTATTTGTAGTGATTGGAAGTGAAAGATGTTTAGTTCTTAAACCCAAAACGTTGTTAAAAAGAGACATATACTCCAGAAGAAAAAGTATTATAGAAGTATGATGAGAAATCCTGGGGCCTAAATAGAGGTTTCTGTTGCTTCTGAACTTGCTTTGCATTCTGCAGTCAGTATAACTTCCTGTGCAGCAAGTGGAGAGCTTAGTTTTGCTGAAACCTTATTTCTCATCACTTACTCCAGCAGTTTGAAACCCTAATGCTTGTTTGAAACCTAATATTTGCTATAGGTATTTAACCCCTATGCCATACTGGGAAATCTGAAAATTGCTTGAAATGGTGAAAATTGGGGATTTCTTTCAGGCAGTTAGTTTTTGTAACAGTCAAATAAAGTTTTTGGCATATGTAGATAGATATACCTATATGTACTAAGTCTTGTGGTTTTTCTAAATGCAGTTATAACCCCAAAGATAGAGCCTTGAACTTGTCTATTGGTAAAGATTGTAGTTAAACATGAGCTTTGTAATGGCAAGCAGAACTGACTTTCCAAGACTCTCCTGCTACAAATTTCAAACTACTGTTTTCAAGGTAAATTATATTTCAGCTACTTGGAAATTAGGGAATCACATGGTGTTAATTCTAAGAATGGTTTGTTGTATTAGTTTGTCTCCTAACTTCTGAAAATGCTGTGCCGCTGAAAACAACACAATTTAAAAATAGTTTTTTAATGTTTTAATTTTGCTGCTTACAAATTATTCTTCTTAGGGATCTTAATGGAAATAACATCACAAGAATCACGAAGACTGACTTTGCTGGCCTAAGGCACCTTCGAGTTCTGTAAGTTTTCTCTTTCTGTCATTGATAACTCTTAGGACTGATGCTACAGGTTGCAGTTACATTTCAGATAATTTTCTGGATGGGTTATCACTTTTTAGCTACTGTATTACCATATCTGAACCTAAAACTGCTCTGCCGTGTGTTATACGCTGTTATGTGCAAGTGAGAAATTCCTTTAAATGAGATTTTTTTACATGTTTTTAATGTGTTCTTAAGATTATGAGAACTTGAGGACTTAATTTAGCACATAGCTTACAAGTAAGAGTCACTAAAATTGGTTGAATAACCGTTGGAGTTACTTCAGTTTAAGACTGTGAAATTTATAGTTCACACTGAAAATGGGTACTCTCAACCAGAACTATAAGGGAGTTAATTAAGAAAAAAGTTATTCCTTTAGTGAATGTAAAAGCAAGTCTCAGGTGATTTTTATTGCTCTTTTGTAGTTTCTGGACAAAACAGAAACTTTACCACTGAAGTTGAGGAAGGAATTATTTGGTTGATTTGTTTGAGTGGGTTTTTGGTTTTTTGTTTCTTTGTTGTAAAAATTTTTTTTTCAAGTGTTATCAGGGTTTTAAAATTTGGTGGTGGTTTGTGAATTTTTGGTTTGTTTTTTTGATTGATTTTTTTGTTGCTTTCTGAAGGAAATATCTAACTACTTAATTTGTTAAGGCCGTTTAATTTGAGTGAGTGGTCTTGTAAAATCCTTTCCCTTTTCTCTCTGAAATAAATATAACATGGTAGTAATTTTTGACTTTGTTAGAAAACAGGGATACTCTTACAGTTACAATCTCTGTGCAGTGTTTTACTGCTGTTTCTCCCAACACCACAATTCAGAGTTTTGATTTTGTTATTCTTGTGTGAGACTGGAATCACCTTCGTGCTGTTGGACTGGAGTCTCACAGCTTGCCGAAGGGCAGGGATGTGTGTGCATGTGAGCATGCAGCCCCTGGGCATGTGTGTAGCTTTGTAACTTGTGACTCCTTGAGAAAATGAGCAAATTTAATAATGATTCCTGTTTCTTTTACCTAGCCTTATTTTCCTGCTCTTGGTTCTATGAGCCCATGTAAATTGTTAGTGACAGGGATACAGAAGGTTAAAGTGGATGTCACTCTACTATAGCTATAGGATTTTCTTAAAGAATATGTGGCTTCTTTTAAATGACCATTGTTAATGTGACACGTTATCTCAGAGATAATAAAACTTATTTCTAAAAATTTCTATATTTCAGTCAGCTCATGGAGAACAAGATTAGTACTATTGAGAGAGGAGCATTCCAGGATTTAAAAGAACTGGAGAGGCTGTAAGTATATTTAATTCTAAAAGTTTCAACTTTTGGGGAATCAAATCAGTTGTGTGTCAAGGCCCTCAGGCTTCAGATTTTTTAAATACTTTTTTTTTTTTAAATTTGTGATTTCTAACCTTACTGAGACACAAGAGAAATAAGAAATTCTCAAGCAGTGTTTAGGGGACTCGGTTGGGGGGGAGCATTCGAGAGCGGTCTGGATTCCAAGTGAAAACTGCAATTGTCCCATTGGAAATGGTTTCAATGCTATCTAATATTTTCACTTTAATCTTGAATACACAAGGACTTGAGAACTCAAATGCACCAAAAGAAGGCTCTCTGACCCAATAGTGTTAGAGGTTTTATACAATGCCTTATTGGAAGTAACTACTGGCCATAAAATGTTTTCTTGTTACATAGCTGTGATTCAATTCTCCTGCAGTTTTTATATGATGGAAGCTTTTACAAAAACTCAGGAAAAATATGAACTGTTAGTTTTAAAAAACAATTTTAATTTGGATTTAAAAAAAAAGATTGAGCACTGTGGGGAGCGAAGATGGAACAGAGATGACAGGACCTTATCTGGTGAAGTTGAAGTACCAACACCTACTTGGTTGGAGTGAGACCTAGAAAATGAGTAATTCCCAAGCTAGTTTTCAGTATGTGCCTTCTTATTTTGTTACACTCCAAATTAAAATATTTTTTTAATGTATTGTGAAACTTGGGACAACTGACTTGTTAAAGGCAGGATGCTGATTGTTGGACACAGTGTGGAGCCTGGAAAATATTAATATATATGTTCCTGTAGAACTTGACTTGTGCCTTCATTATTAGGCATCTTAGTCGTTGCATTTTCATTAGATCACCTTTTCTTTAAGCATGCCTCTGAGGTCTTGTTCAGTGTTTCATTTGCTGCTGCTTTAACTTTATAGAAGTATTTCTACTGTACTCAATTGAAAAACAGTGCTGGCCTGAGCATAGTTTGTCTTATTATAGTTGCTTTGTACCCACAGCTGCTGTGGGTTTAAAACAAAAACCTCCACAAACAATTATGGTTTGGTTGGTCATTTAGACAAAGATTTTTAAGAGAATTAGTAACCACTGATGTAATTATGATATTTCTATAATAGTTGAAATATTATGTACTTGAGATAATTACCTTATTTTTTCAAATAAGTCAAAGTAACTTTGTGACCTAAAAAGTCATGTTATTATGTAGTGCAACTTTTTTTAAAATAAATTTTAATGAGATGGATTACTCTTTGGAAAAAAACTGGCTGTGCATTTCTAAGTAGTATTAAAACACTTGATTCAATGCTTTTTTACAATGTGTTTTCAACTTTGTACAAAGCATAGGAATTTAAAACAGCTTTTCCTGCTGAGGGATAGATTGCAATAATATATGCATATTCCTAAATTTGGTTTATGGTGTCTAGATAAAAAATTAAACAGCAGTGTAGTTCATATTGCAAAGTAAATACTTATATGTGAAACATGAAAAAACATTGAGGTCCACACTGTGTATATGGTTTGACACTGAGATACCAAATGCTTACTAAGTTTTAAAACAGTTTATCAGCAGCCTTATTTCTTAACTATTTCAAAATAAGATCCTGCTATGTGATTCATTAACAAATTTCAAAAAACTACAAGGCTTGTACTGGTTATATTTCTGAAGTATAGAATTGTTTTACCAGAGAAAGATGAATTTCAGTAGTTAAAATTTACTTGTCTGATGTGCTTGTATTTTGCCATTACATTGTTTCATTTTTCTTTGGTTTTCCCTTGATAATTGGAAAACAATAGCTATTTTCCATTTACATAAGATACTAGTTTTGAAGAGAAATTTTGATACTTTTGGATACTTTGTGGGTTATATTTGTTCACCCTTCAGCAGACAAACTATGCTATCTGAAAACTTAGTTTTTTTATCTAACTATGAAGTCAGATTATGTTTTGTCTTCAGAGTTATATTACATCTGCTCCAACACTTGTCAGTTTCTTTAGTTTGCTGGAATTCAGTCCATGTTAGGTGTGTGGGTGACTTGTAATTTGAATATATATGCAGGGTGTCTGTAAACTGCCCCAGCTGTTGGCTAAGAGCAAATATTTCATATTTGTGGGGAAAAGCTGAGAAAATTCTTCTTGTTTACAACTGCCAAGTCCATCTGATGAAGGCACATTGTTATCTGACAGCCAATTCATCTCCTTGGGATTTTGAAATCCAAAATGATTTCTCAGGAAACCTGTGGGCACTTCATTCAAGTATTTTCTTTTATACATTAAATAGCAAGCACTTTAAAGCTTTTTAATTTTTTTTCAGTGTGTGAGTGTAGGGTGTCACATTCGCACTCCAAGTGTAATGTGCCAAGCTGCTGTCAAAGAATACCTGATACAGACCTTTTAGCATGCAAGCAGAGGGTGTAAGAGAACTTCGGGGCAGCTTAAAACAGCTCAATTTAATTTATAAGATTGTTTACATGTAATACTGCTTATGTTGAAATATCTTGTGCTAGTGTCTGCAGGCTTAATTTTAAAAGATATTTCCTGTTCTTCAGTACTCTTCAATGTGAACAGCAGGCTTTCACAGTAGTTTCTCTTTGGGAAAAAAGAAATGCCCATCTCTCTAAGTGAAGTGCTGGGGGTTTGTTTGTTTGGGTGGTGGCTTTTTTGTTTGTTTCTTTGCCTTTTTTGTTTGTTTTTAACTACAGTCTCAGTTGAATTTTTGTTTTAGACCAGTAACTCTGATTTCCAAGGAACTGTTTGGTTGGTTAATGAGTTACTTGTGAATGCTCACTTATAGGTCTAATAATTCAAAATGCTGGATATCCTCTGCTCTTTTTAGTGGAAGGGAGGAACTGAAATGCTTTGCAAAATTAATCTCAGAGAGGAGAAACTTTTGACCTCTTCAGAAGATATCTGCTTAAGATTGAATTTTATTAAACCCATAAAAATCTGCCAGGTGGTTTCTCCTATAAATTAATAAAATAACATATCTTTAGTACACTATATGTTAGTACGTACACAAGGCTATTTCTGACCTACAGACCTATTACACTCCACAATGGGAATTTGTATCACACCAGTGTAATTGTACAAATGCAATGGAACCCAAGGCTGCAGTAAATACTCCTGTAGAAAGTGATTATTATTACAGCAGCCTGAATTAAAGTAAAAGTTTTCATTTGCAATAAACTATTGTCTGCCTACGCCTGCTACTTAAGAAACAGGAGGGAAAAACAAGGTGGAAATTAGAAATTTAGTAAGTTTTAGGTTTGTGGAAACTGCAGTAGCTGGAGAAACACTGGTGCAGTTGATATTGCTGTAAGCCTTTTAGATGGATACTTCTGGGAGAAGTCTTCAAGTCAAATAAATGGCTGTACACTGCAGTGTTCACTTTGCAGTGTTCACTGAGTTCCAGTCTCTGACAGCTTTGAAGGCTCTTAAGGGCTGAGCTCTTAAGGCTCCAGTCCAAGCCAGTTTTGTACAACACTGCCTGAACTGGCTTGTCTGCCACAAATATGATTTTTTTCACAGACTGAATACTGAACAGAAAAATTGCATGGTCTGTTTTGTTGTGTAGATATTCTGTCTGCTGAAACAACCCTCTTTGACTGAGAAATGGGCTGTGTGCACTGAAGTTCAGTTGGGACCCCTTATACCTTTGAGTACATCCTGAAGCGATGTGAAAACTCCTGGACTAATTACAGTCTTGACATCTGCAATAATTACAGTATTTAACATCTGCAGGACTTTCTTTATTATCTATAACTTATATGAGCCCATGTTCTTGAGCAGAGCCTCTAAAGAGTGTGTGGAGAGAGGGTTGGATGTGGCCTCTTAGGGTTTCTTACAGAGACCACAGCCATGTGTCAGCAGTGGTTTTCAATATCTTTCATGGCAGGAAGACAGAAAGCGTCAAGACATGGAGGATTTTCACAACACTTATGGATATCCAGAGACCACAGCTTATTATGGGGGACAAAACTTTTTGAAAGTTTCCTATGAGAATGTGAAATCAAAAACTTGTTTCTTCTTTTTTCATAAAGCTGTCATCTTGGGTGTGATGTTTTATTCTAGTTGAAATAGTATATTAAGACAGCAAGATGAAGATAAACTGAAAGTTTCCACTTTGTGAAAACTGATACTGTTAGACACAGCTTTAAAAATAATTTTTAGTAAGTGTAGGCCATTGTTATCCCCAAGTTCACCTCATTCTCTAGTTTTGCAAATACTTCTCAAAATATGCCAGTGTTTTTACAAGTTATTGTCATTTGGAGGAAAGTATAAAATTTTGTTGAAGACAGCGGCCATAGGCTGCTCAACCAGTTCTGTAAGAAGCTACTTAAATCTAAAATACAGTTCTATGTAGTCTAGAAATAGAGAGTTGTCAGGTTTTTGAGGGCTAAATATATTCTTCACGTGTTTGCAGAGAAGAGCAGTTACCTTTTATTTATAAAAAAATAAAAATTGGCTGATAAGAACTTTTCAATAATAATTTTTCCTAATATGTTTTTTAAGTCTAGTAGTTGGGATTTCGACTCTTATTATGCTAGGGCTATGACAAGGAAAAAATGTCAGAATAGTAGGAGCTTACAGCAATAGTTTCAAAACTACTCACTTTTTTTCTTCCTGTATTTATGAATAATCCGTTGAGGGAGCAGTATGTCCCTAAAATGCTAATTTAGAGTCTGATTCTGCATTTACCATGTGAATAACTCGGTTTGCATGACTAGTCTCACTGATTACTCCCATGAGAAAGGTTATTTGTGTGGCCTAAAAAGTTTCCAGGCCAAGCCTCCCTATTTTTGATACTTGAATTCGCAAATTTTATTTTTAAGTATCCATTTAAAGTGTTACCTGTGTAGACTTAAAATGCAAACTATGGGGAAAAAACCAGCCCAACCCAAAACCCCATAAACAAAGGAAATAAGCCACCAATCCCTCCACCAAACCTATTTCTGCTGAAACTGTTGTGTAGATGAACTGTTACTCTCAAAGGAATAACTTCAACTTCCGAGTTGGTGTCTGAGCTAAATACCCCCACCATGCCTCCCCCAAAAACAGCCCCTCTGAGCTGCATGATGTGAGTAAGCTGCAGTCATAAGTTCAAGAAAAGAATGCTGAACATCAAGCTGGTACATGAAGGAGCTTTTAAACTGGAATCTACCCACTGTATTTTCATGTTTCTTACAATGCATACTGATGCAATATTTCAATTTTCATGAAATATTTCAAGAATTAAATGTTTTGTTAGGGTTTGTTGATTTTTCTAAATTTTTGCAACTCAGTTCTAAAATGACAAACTGAGGAATTGTCCCTACTTGCCATTTATTTGGGCTCTCTCTCCATGAATACATTAAAACAAGTTATTCAAAGTTAACATGAAGAGACCACTTACTTAGGTGTGTACTTATGAGTGTTTGAGTAGTACTGAAAGTCAGCATTGTTTTGTACGTGCTGTGGATGAACAATTTGAAACTTACAGATGTGCCATAGCATAGAAGGAAAAGTATATTTCAACTACATAGCTTCAAGAAAAAGTTCTTTCTGCTTAGTAAACAAACTGTAGTACTAGGTGGATTTCTTTACAGGATACAAATTGGTATATGAAATTACTGTATACAGCTTCATCTGCAGCATGGGTTTAATTATAGCCTCAATACAAAGATGATCATCTTGTCAAAAATATTAAATGGGCTTCAGTAAAATAAAGTGGGGTTTAGTTGTATTCATGTATTGCAGGGTTAGAGTTATCCATTTGAGCTCTAGCTTTAGTCAGATAAATGTGGTAAACTATTACATTGCATAGGTTTTGAAAATACAAAATCAAAACTGACTTGGGAGTTTTTGTGATCCCTGAATGTGTGGGGTGTTACAGAGCATCTCATCTCACAAAGTCATGCATTGCAGGGTGGACTAAGAAGTGAAATGTTTCATCTAGGGTAAAGACAAATACAGTTTGTCTTGGGCATAACTGCCCAGGAGGCCTGGGCATTTATCAAGGGCTTTAACAGCTGCTTCAAAATGGACTAGATGAACAAATAGTATCCTTTCTGTCTAGTCTAGAAAAGGGCTATATTATATGCATGCTGTTTCTTAGGGTGCAGACTGAATTACTGATGGGGGAAAAAAACTATGCTGTCCAGAGATTAAAATAAGCCTATGTGCTAATATTTTGTTCTGTATTGATGTGTGGCACGAGATTGCAGTTTTATTTCAAATTGACTAACTCTATCAATAAAATGTAAATTCCAAGTAGGAAAACACTTTTAAGAGAGGAAGGGCAATATTTTCTGAGTCTTTAAATGTGAGCTGCATCAATAAATTAATCCTAGAATAAGCAGGCTTGGGCTGAACTTTTTTTTCATGAGTTTGGAAACTGATAGTATATAGTCTTTTCAGTTACAGAAGAGAAGTGCTAGAAACCTTAGATTTCACTTCTGTGAAGCAATATGATCAAAATTTAGCAGAAGGTAATTCTGGAAAAAAATGTTGTATGTCATCTGTTTTTATGATGCGGTTTTGGTTTTTAAGCTGAAGCAAAATATGACTTCCCCCCCCCCCGTTTACAGCCACTTAGCTGTGAAGGCTAATGTGGAGTTTCAGGATCCCTGGCAAAAATTCTGTGTTAGCAGTAGAACCACTATTCCAGGAATCATTACTATCACTCCTAAAAGCACAGCTGATAAATGAGCAATATTTCATCTTATAAGGTTATAAAGTGTGTCAATGAAATCAATTTTTTAGGGATAAGACCTTGTGTTATATAGTATAGAAGTTGTACTGAGGTTTTAGATTGAGTTCTTAGCTCTTTAGCTGAAAGTTAGTCTTGAGTTTCTTTTCTCACTGAATGCTGGTCTTCGCTGCGGCAGGCAAGTTCCTTACTGGAGTCTGAGAACGAAGTTTTTTTCATTTGGGGCACATTCTGGGCAGTTCTGACTACAGCTGCTGGGGAAGTCTGGGTTTGACTGCCTAAAACCTGTGGGATTATTCATGTTGCTTGATGTTATACTCCTCCCTGTGCCCTTGGTACTTAATCACCTGTGTGGCTTCAGCTTATGAGCATTTGAAGAGTTAATTCCTTCACACAGGTGTGTCATAGGTAAGGGAAGAATAATGAGCTCAGGTAGAGAGACCTGGTTTTGAATAGCCCTGAAGGGGGTGAACAGTTATTCCTTGTTAGTCATGGATGTGAGAAATCCTTCTTTTAGCTAGTCTTACATAGTTTAAGGGCAATACACTGCACATTGTTCCTCTTAGAATGGGGAGGAGACCACGAAGCCTGCGGTGTTAATCACTTACCAGTGGAATGTGGGACTACAAATTATACAGGTCTTGTGTATTAATAGTTTCTTTAAAAAAAAATAAAAATACTGCTGTAGTTATTTAGTATTAGCAGGCTTTTGAAAGCAATATCAAATCTCTTCTTTAAAAATGTCTGTTGAATCAGAGAGACAATGGCTGTTTTTGAAGACAGTATATAAAAAGATGCAGTGTTCCAATGGATTTTTAAAAAAATAAATTATAGCTACATTTTGATTACAGAACACTACAAAATATTTGATAAAACTAATTCCAAGCACAGTGTTCTTCTAAAAGACTTGTCAATGCCCACTATTTATTTTTATTATATTTTATTCATCTGAGTGTCTTTTCTCATGGGACTCCTTTTATGGGTCCCGAAGTCAAATTGCAGTGAGAAGTCCTGTTTGCTCTTTGCAGACCTTTTTACAAATTCCAGGGCAGGAAGGCTGTTTATTTTTCCCACATCTGTTTTGTGCTCATCCTTTGTGGCATTGTTTGCTGGATGCTCTTCTTTCTTGCTTCCTCTGAAATGGGTAATTTGTACTGTTGCAAAATGGTGAAGCTGGATCTGATTCTGCAGAGCTGTTGTGCCAATGTTTTTGTTTCAAATGGTGTTTTTTGTTCAGAAGCTATTTTAAATGGATTCTGTAGATCACTGATATTAAACTTAAAGCTACACATTTTAGTTTTACTATTTAAAAATCATATTTATTTCTTGCAGAGTGAGTTCAATATTATTTTAAATGCTGATTTAATATTAAGTGGCCACAGGTGAAAATTGACTTGTCATTACATTTTAATATAGCACATTTAAAAGATTGTCTAAGATGCTCCTTATTTTGATTGCAGAAACCACACTTCTATCTGGAGTCTTACAGATAAACTCCAGAATGTATGAGGGATCTGGCTGCAGCTTCAGTGACTCATACTGTTATGTTACCTCATTTACTATGAAGAGCCTGGTTGAAACTTCATCAGAAGAAACATTTTATTTTTCTATTTTCTTTCATAGTATGTATTCATTCTGCTGGCTTGTCTTTAATAACAGTCTAGACTATTAGTCAAATACAACATGGTAAAGTCTCCCTTCATTTTTTTAAGGTGCACCAGCCTTTCTGATTTAGTTTGGCAGGATGTCTGTACAGGTGCTGTAGAAAAATACTTGAGTGAAAATTTACTGTGGTAACTTCATGCCAGAAAGACAGTTACAAACCTATCAGGACTATCTGCAGGCCTTTCTTGTCTTTCTAAACAATCTGTTCAAACCCAAGCTAAATTCAACCTACTAGATCAGCTTTCACCTCCCCTCTTTTTTTTTTTTTTTTTTTGTTTTGCTTTCTTGGAAGTAATCCCAGGTATTGTCAGTATCATTCTTGTTTCATCCGATACTTGAACCTCTGTTACTCTATGGAGTAACACGTTTTAAACATGTAGTGTGTTTTATAACTTCTGTTTCCTTCTTTCTAGTGTACTTTGTAGAACAGAATCCCCTGAGTGAGCTTCACAAGATTGTGGAGGCTTGAAGAAGTCTCTGCAGATTGTCTAATCCCTTGCTACCGATTAGCTCAAGGTCCATCCGAGCAGGTGTCTGAAGGCTGTTTCCAGCTGGGTGTTGAATCTCTCCACAATGCAGAGTCTGCAGCCTCTCTGTGCAGCCTGTTCCAGTGTGTGACCGCCCTCACAGTCACTTTTCTTAAGTTGAAATACAATTTTCTTGTACTTTGATTTGTACCCATTGCCTCTTGTCCTTTCACTGTGCCCTGCTGAGAAGAGTCTGGCTCAGTTTTCCTTGCTTGGGATGGAATCAGATCACTTATTTGTACACATGAAGTATTTATACACATTGAGATATCTCTGAGACTTTTCCTCCTCAGGCTAAACAGTCCCAGCTCTCTCAACTTCCTCCAATGTGACAGGTGCTTCAATCTGCCTCCTTTGTCATTTTAGCAGTTCTTCCCTGGGCTTGGTCCAGTCTCTTGTGGTGGGGACTCCAGCACTGGGCACAGCTCTCCCAGAGATGTCTCACCAGTGCTGATTTTAGGGGAAGGATCTCATGCCTTGACCTGCTGGCAACAATCTTATGATTACAGCCCAGGATGCTGTTGGTCTTCTGTGCAAGGGCACATTGCTGGCTTCATTTGAATTTCTTATTCACCTGCCCCCTAGGCTGTTCTCTGTGGTGGTTCTTCCAACTGGTGGTTCTCCAGTGTGTGCTGGTGTATGGAGTTACTCTTCTCTGGGTTCAGGGCTTTCCATTCCCCTTTTGTTGCCCTTCCTAAGTTTCTTTTTCAAGCAATACTCCAGCCTGTTTGTGTTACTTTCAGGCAGTGCACAGACTTAGTGCCTCAGTCATTCTTTCCAGTTCTGTAACATCTGCAAATATGCTGAGGGTGCAGTGTGTCCCATCTTCCAGGTTGTGAATGAAGTTTTGAACAGTACTGGTTCCATTGCTGACCCCTGGAGCACATAACTTGTGAATGTTCTCCAAATGGACTTTGTGCCCCTGACCACAGCTCTTTGAACTTGGCACTTTTGGCAGCTTTCAGTCCACCTCACCATCTGCTTTTGTAGCCTGTACTCTTATCAGTTTGTCTGTGAGGACAACCATTATGAATGGCGGTGTCAGAACCTTTACTGAAGTCAAGATAAACATCTACTGCCTTCCCCTCATCTGCCACATTCCTTATTCATTGTAGGAGGCTGTCAGGCTGGTCAGACATCATTTTCTCAATGTTAAATCTGTGCTGACCACTCCCAGTCATTATTGTGTCCTTACTGTGTCTGAAATAGAAGTAGAAATATTTTGCCCGGTCACCTTCTCAGGCATTGAGATGAAGCTTCCTAGCCTGCAGTTTCCTTTTACTGTGGCTTTTACTGTGTTTTTCATGCTTTTTAGTGCTGTAGGCAGAATTAATAAGAATAATAACTAAATATTTATAGAAATTTCTTTTCTGTTGAAACAGTAGGGAATACAGAAAACAGCAGCCTAAATGTCTGTCTTTTCTTCATAGTGGAAAAAAAATGCATTAAAAAGGGAAAGTGGGTACAGACTCTTGACAGCACAAAATACTGTTCTGCATAATGTAGGGAGAATTGATTGGGGTAGGAGAGGAGTTGTGGTAATTTTGGACTTGACATCAAACTCATGGGAGAACAAAATGAAGGACAGAAAATACCTTAGGTTTCAAGTAGCATGCACTAGTTGAATGTAGTACTATCGTCGAGAAGTACTTTTCACTGCTTCCAACAAAAATAAGACACTGAGTTTGCAGTAGTGTCCTGCTACTGTTCAGAATTTTTTTTCTTACTGAAACAAATATCTAATTTATATTTGAAATTAAATGGGGAATAACTTAGGTGCCTTTTTTAGCTAGTCACTATTTAGCCTAGAAAGTGGAGTCCTGCTTAAGTGGTTCTTGACCTGGGGAAAACCTTGGACATCCAAATGCTGTAAGAACAGCCTTGAACTTCTCAGATTCCTGTTTTTACTCATGTGGCTGGTGAATTTGATATTGTTAGGCTTAATGAGATTATGAATAGTTTGACTAGAGAAATTGTCTTTGCAGAGAATTCTTAATGGAAAAACTGGCACAATCTTTTGCTTAGCTCTTAGTTCTTGGGCTTTCCTCTCACTTGATGATATGCAAGTCACATTCAGAGACAGCAGTTGCCAGATGTGTTGAAGTTCAGCAGATTGTGGCTTTGGACATGGATGCACAAATATTTTCTGCCTCTGGCAGATATAGCACAATGTTTTTTGTAGGAAAGTAGTGATTTGCCTTCGTTTCAGATGGAAGTCTAAGTTAAGCCTGTAATTTCTCTGTTGAGGCAATGGGAATCACTTATTCTGATGTCTGTTATTCTTACTCCATATATTAGAGTAAAATTTTTGGACATTGTGCTTAAACCAACCCATGGCAATGATTTGGGTGCTGTGTACTAGCTTTCTCTTTTGAAGTACTTGGATAATTTTGTAGGTGGCTTCTGTATTTTCTGAGCTCATAAAGCCTGAACTGATGTTCTCAGAGGATGCATATCCTTGTAACATCTTGGAACTACTTAAGGAGCCTTGTGGGCTCAGTTGTGGGTAGAAAGTGCTCCTGTGTGAACATGCAGAGGTTTGATTACTGACATGTTCTTCCATTTTAAATTGAAATGTAATGTAAACAGGCTCTTATTCTTTGAAAGTGTATGTATATTTTGCAAATGAGCTTCACTGAGCTGTTAAATGGATGTAATAGTTATTTCCTCTGATGACAAACAGAAGGTGTGAATATGCTCCTTTGAAGAATACAATTCCTAAGATGTATGGCACTGTGTGCTACAATCTACAGATAATGTATTTACTTCTCTAGGCTAACTTTGAAGGAGGAATGAAAAATAATGAATTCCACTGTCAATAATCTTTGTGAGTTGGAAGCATTCAATTATTTTCCTGAAGCAGTGGTGGTGGGATAAAATGCATCTCTCCTGTATTTAGGGTTTTGGAAGACTCATTCTCTGTGCACTCAATGGGATAGGCTGTATCTAATTAAAGAAAACAGCTGATTTATAACTGACTTGAAACAACTTTTAACTTCAGTCAGCTCTCAAGTTATCTTTTGTCCTACAGGGTCTATGGGTAGAATTGCATCTACTTGAACTAAAATCCATTTGAAGCTTACTTAAGTGGGACAAAAGAGCACCCTTCCAGTAGTTGTGAGGTGGTTATGAAAAACCTCAAGCCAGGCTCATTGCTGTGGTGGCCAACAAACATAGATTGAAGTGGGGAATGTAACTGCACATAAGGGCAAAACTTCTTCCCTGTGAGGGCACTCAAGCACTGGGGCAGCTCATTTTCCCGGAGAGGCTCCACAGCCTCCTACAGCTTCTCTGGCTGGATGTAGTTGATACAGTGGGATCAGAAACAGTTACAGTGAAGGCTGTAACAAGTCTGAAACAAATGGGTGTGAATTATAGCAATTGCAGATGATTACATTGTACCCAGTGCAATCAAGATTTTTTTTTCCTCTCTTCCTCCTCCATGCATGATTGCTACTGGATCATAGTTATTGTGGCATGAAAACGAGAGACACATCAGGATGGATTTGTGGCATGGCCAGACTTCAGTGGGTTAGGACATGTTGCTACTGGGAGCACAATGTGCTCTCCCTCCAGCTTCTATCTGTCATCACCTTTGTGTACTCTGGCTGCATGCAGAAGACAAGTAAAACTCAGATATATACCAATTTCAACTAAAATAACCTGTTGTTCAGAACCACTAGCTCAAATCAAGCCAGATTTTTTTTTTGCTTACTTTAATGTTGTCTGCTTCAAAAAGTTATTTATTCTTTGTCAGTTCTTACTTTTTATCTGCCTGTTGGCATTGAGCTTCATTTAATGAGTATTTTCACCTGCTCATTTGTCAAAGTTTTGCTCTTTTTTTTTTTTTTGTCCTTGAATACTTTTATACAATCATACCATAATTTTACTTTGGAGATGCTTTTTTACTGCGTCTTGAAGACTGACCTCTGGGAGTTTTAAACTGAAGTATTTGAAATACTTTGTATACTTTAGGTAGTGTGTGTACATTGCTTGAATTTATTGTGAAGAGCTCAAAAATTCATCTGTGTAAGTTTGCCCAATCTCTTTTTAAAGATCCATTCAGCAACAGAAGAAAAAAAAGTATATTTGAATTGCAACCTGAAAGAATTATAATATAATAGTGCCTCATCTGTTTATTTCTGGACACTACCAAAGGACTTTACAAGTTGTTACAATGTTAGAGATTCTTCAGTACATTTTCTGTTGCTTTCACCACTAATGCTTCATCTTCTCTGAGCTCTCTCCTTGAGAAACACAAATATTTGCAGCTCAGTTGGAAAACTGAATACTCACAGTATGAAATATCTCATCACTGTTTCTTCAGGGCTTCACTTTGAGCTCTGTGTCAGTTCTGGGAGAGCAGTTCAGTTGGTGAAACTGAAATTTCTCTTCTTGCATTGTCCCAGGGAAAACATAGCCTGCTAGGTAACTGTGCTAAGTGTCTGCTGCCATGAAAACATGGAAAGAAGATGTGGTGGAATGTTTATGGTTGTTTTTACTCAAAGTAGCTGTAGTTCTTTAAAACCTCCTACAGTCTTGGATTCTATGATCCACTGTGCTTACCTTGGGTTTCAGCTCGAGAGAAGGGGGATCTTTTTCACTCACTGTTGTTTCAGCATGTTTGTGTGTACTGAATAGGTATTATTTCAGAGAAAATGAAGCATCAGGTCACCTGAAAAAGTGGAATTGTTGGGGAACTATGTAAAACAGTGAACCATTTTAAAATAGTAATGTATTTTCTGGACTCCTTGTGTGGCTCTTTCCAAAAATTAGAAACTCTTCATGGTGACTGTTGAATGGGAGACTGTTGTGTACTGTGATACCAGGCTGTTGTTTCAGACTTGCTCTGCATACTTTTTTCCCATTTACTTATATTTTCATATCATTTTTATAGACAGAACTACCTACTGTAGTCTTGAAAAATGTATTTCAATGAAGTCTAGTTCATAAAATCTCCATATAGAAAACACAGCAAATTGACTCTTTTAAAAGCATCTGCTATGATATGTTAGGTGTAAAGAGTAGCTTAAGTCTCTTTTTGAAGTATTTGATGTATTTCCCATTATTGCCTTTATGAAAATTAATTATGTTTTATCTTCTTGGTCACAGGCAATAAGGAATAGTCAACTTTTTGGTAGAGAAAGCTTAGTTCTAAAAGAATATTCAGTGAGTGGGATAAAGCTAGTCAAAGTAGAAGATGCAAAATGCAAGATTCATAAGGGATCTGTAATTTGTGTATTCCCTCAATCTGTGTAGTGCTCAAAGAAAAAATATTTTAGTCTTCTGAATGTCAAAGTAAAATCGTGTGTTGAAACATTAATTTGAAGTTCCAAGCTCACAGGGTAGAAACTGGTGAGACATGAGAGTAGTGCTGTTTATTGCTAGTTTAATTATTACAACTTGATTTATTGTCCATAACTTAGATTTGGAAGTCTGTAGAGTGGCAGATGCATCAGTATGTTAAAGGTATATTCAGCTGTGTGGGGTATGTGAAGTACAGGTAATAAGAGAAACTCCTGATTGAAGGTTTTAACTCTTTGTGTAAGATGTTAAATAGCAGAGGAAGTATTTTGCCTGTGAAATACCCTTCTGAGTGATGCTGTGTGTCCCTGTGAGGTAGTTTTTGCATTTAGTGAAAGGCAGCCTGCCTGATGAACTTGATCATCAATATTGTCATTGTACTAGAGAGGCTTTTATGTAATGAAACAGCTATAAAAATACAGATACTGAGTAATTTCATTGCCCTTTCAGTAACAGCTCATCATTATTGTCTAGTGTCCAAACTTACTAGATTTATTACAAAGTATCATCAGAGATTTTTGTTCTGAAAAACTGATTAGAAAGTCACTTTTTAGTCTTTACCCTACATGCTTTTCCATGTAATTTTGGATCTCTAAAAATGGACTTAGAGGTTTAAGTCTCTATTTAACTAAGAGAAGCAGTGAACGAAATTAGTTTTTTACTTACTCTTTTGTACATTTGTTTCATTTTCAAAATCTTACTGGACTGCAAATGTAACTTAAGTAGAAGACAATTGTTTTAAACTAAGTTTTGTGGACTTAGAATATACTTTTATACATAAATAGACATTTTCTGACCTTTAGTAAATTTATCAATGATTTTATTTTGAAAATGCAGTAGATGCAGAAACAGTAAAATGTATCACTTTCTTCTATTTATGTTGGGATATGTTTCTTTTTAAGTATTGCTCAAATCATAAGTCTTCCAGTAGTCATTAAATTATAGCTCTTCCTTTTATATGGGAATTTTTTCTAATTTGGACATGTGATTTACAAGATCACAGTCTAGATTTTTTTTGTTGTTGTTGCTGGATTAAGATTTTTTTCCTAATTATTAGACCACATTGTCTCTCTCCTCTCTTATCCCAGTAGTGTAGTCTTACATTTTTTGATTCCTTCACTCTTAGTTTTTTTAAATCACTAAATGTGTGATTAAGGTTTTTTCTGCTTACAGAAATCAGGGTTTCTGATGCTTGACCAACAGAAAAGAACCTGAAATTAACACTGGAGAATTATGGATATCTAGAACTCAAGTTGCTGACTGCTTGCTTATGATTTGAAGTGTGGCAGCAACCCTCTGTGTGCATAAAAATATTTTTCAGATTATTTCACTCTCATCAGTGGTCACATTGAGCTTTAAGGGAGGAAAAACTAACTGAACTAAACCATGGAGTTATGTAAAATTTTAATTTGAATGTCTCTATTTATCTACATGGGAATAACTGGAAAAACCTTTAAACTGGAAACCTTTAACTGTTCCATTATATGGAACAATGTTTCATGAGAAATTAGCTCAGGGAGGCTAAACAGTCTTAATTATTTGGCTAAACAGGAAAATCTGAGCCTTTATGAAAGTCTAAAGCTTAATTTTTCAAGACTGATACCTAGTATATTTTTTCACCTTGTGGAACGTGTTGATAGCAGTTTATTGATGTAGTGTAACCGTTGTTATGATTATATTTATATATATCTATCTATATATGCATGTATATGTATATATCAGATAGTCCCATGCAATCTGGTTTCTGTGAGTGCCCTGAATTACTGAGGGATCATGCATTGCAAAGTGTGACCTGTGATAAATTTTATGGGACACAACAGTTTTTTCTAGTCGGTTGCTTTGCTTGAATGGCAGGTGCCACATGTGGTGGATGCATTTGTTAAAAACAACCAAAAGCCTGTTTTGAGCTTGACTTCTTGACTGGGATGACTGTATGCTCCAGGGCTGTCACACACAGTAGAAAGAATAATCTGCATCATGTGTTTAGAAAAAAACATGAGGATAGAATATATTTACCTTGGCTAGTGGTTGATGTGTTGTCTGTGGGTGTAATACAGAGGGCTTTGATCTTGTCACCTCAGTTTGAGCAGCTGTGACCCTGGTCAGCATGCTCAGTGAGAATCTTCACAGACAAATGGGCACCTTCCAGATTTCACTTGCAATTTCTTCTGTTGTACACTGTCTTATGTACAACTGATCAAGTTCTATTTTTTAAAAACATTAGCTTCCTCAAAGTTCCTATCTTTACAGTTAAAGAGAAAAAGCTGCATGAAAAAACCTCCTTGTAATGCCAAATATAAGCTGTGACTCCTTGGGTTTTTTTCACTTCTATTTGATTAGGGTTTCTGTAACAGCTTCCTTTGCTTTTTAAAATTTATATAAATGGGTTATATGGATTGTTAGACATAATATTATCTTGTTTACTGAAAGTGTATACATTTGATACATGCTCCCTAGAACCTTTTCATGGTTACAAAATGTCTATCTGCTCCATTATACTAAGAGGAACATAGAGTTGGTAGGGAATTGAATTTGCACTGCTGATTTTATATTTTTAGCTTTCATGTAGTTTATGCAGGATGGAGTCCTGACTTAGTGATTGGTTCACACTGCAGAGATTCAAAGTCTTTCATAAAATAGGTAATATGGTCTGTTGGGGGAAACCAGAAAATGTAATTAGTCCATGGTAAATTTACTACTGGACCATGTCTCCGCTAATGGACCTTTCTGGTCTTTAAAATCAGCTTGTTACAGCCCTGGGATTCCAACTCAAAGTGGTTGCATTGCATTGCTGTAGCATTTGTAATTTAACACAACTTTTTCTTTTTCTTTCCAAAGGCGCCTAAACAGAAATAACCTCCAGTTGCTTTCTGAGCTGCTCTTTCTGGGGACTCCAAAGTTATACAGGCTGTAAGTAGGCACTGCCCAATAACTACTATTTGGGAAAATTTGGATTTGGTCTGTTATTCTGTCTTGCATTGGAATTTTTATCTTTTGCCTCACATCGGGCTAAAATGTTTTTTGGAACATTGGTATTTTGTTTAAGCTGAGTACATTCACTGCTTTGCAAGTTTTTTTTTTTTTTTTGAAATTGTATTTTGCATCTGAGTCATATCCTGATACTTGTATGAGAATATTGTCATTTATTCCCACTTCTGTAAGGAAGTTTTTCAGAAAGAGTACTTCTGATTTTCCTTTTCTCCTGTTTGGGTTTTTTAAATTGTTTCTGTGTAAAAGAGCTAAAAAGTGTCTGTGGAGATTCTGACCCAAAGGTGCAGCACTGTATAAGCACTTAGGTTTTGTAATGTTCTGCTTTTGTGGCTGTACACACTTGGCCAGAAAAATGATGGCATTGGCAAATGCTAGGTCTGTAGAGAAGTCTCTCCTGTGTCCCTCAACATAGGGAAACAAAGCTAGTAACTCAAGCTCTGGGAAAAAAAAATGATTACATGCTTTACCTTAAATCAAAATGACAATGAATTGAGAAACGACTTCTTTATTTTGATTGTATTACTTGGTTTGATAATGTTTTACTCTAGGCAATATTTTAAAATACATGGTTTGGCCCACTGTCCTTTCTAATAAGCTGCTTAATTGTGGTACAATTGAAATGTGAAATAAAGTTTAGAATGGGTTTTATTTGAACAAATTAAATTGTAAGGTATCTTTCAGTTACAATATGTGTTATGGAAGGGATCACACATGACATGCTTCAGTAGGCTTTTGCAAAGTTGTACCAGTTCAGTCTGTTTTAATTTGGATATGTTTGATACATTTCTTCAGGCTCTGGGTGAGCTTTCTGCTGTTGAAATTGCTGGTTTATACTGGGTTTCATCACTTGTGTGCTTGGAAAAAGAAAAGTCAAGTTGGAGGAAAGCAGGATTCCTCTTGTTTCACTTTAGTATATAGAATTGTGTTTGAGAACAAATGTGATGCTTTTATTTTTAGTTGATTTTTATTTTACTATTGTGAAATAATAGTTATTTTCTTCTTCCTTATAGCAGTATACAATAGCAAACCGAAAATTACTCCTATTATTGTAAACATTTATTTTTGTGTATTTTGTTTTATTCCACTGCCTTAGATGTATACTTTGTTTCCAGAAATTCCCTGTAGATCTAATGAGTTCTTAAATGACTAGGTCAGAAAGCTGCTTAAGGCTTTTTTCCTGACAAACAAAAATATTTTCTTTACTAAAATATTATAATATATTCAAATACTGTGTTGTATATTAACAGTTGAGTCTCTTATAATTTCCATCAGCTGGGATAAAGACATTACCTCTATCAGGAATGAGATTAAAGGGATTTATGGTCAGTTTATTATTCCACCTACAGTGTAATGGTTGATACCTAGATACATATATAATAGAAATGAGCCATATTTTGCAGGCAAAAAATGGATGCGCACTTCAGTCAAAATCATATTTGAATATATTTATTTTAGAATTGTGTATTTGATATATGCTAGTTTTAAATCTATAATGTCCTTTGACATAAAGCACACAAGTGCTCATAGTGGATATGGAGGAAAGTAAGAGATCACTGGCTTCACAGTATTAAATTTCCTCTGCCTAAGGGTTATTGTTGATCAGACCATGAAAGTGAATGTCTGGTTATAATGAAGTCATGTTTAAAAGAAAATATGAATGGTAGTAGAAAATTACAGCTGCTTAACACTAAATTTGTAATTAAAAAATACCAGGCCAACAAAGGCACTGATGTTAGTTAAATGTTTGTGGTTAGTTTCCAGATAATATGTAGCTTGTTCCCTTTGAAGAGTATAAAGTTATTTGGTTCTTTATATGTATCATTGGATAGGCTTAGATGTATTTACATAAAAATAAATAGTTTTGTAAGGAGAAATAAACTTCTCAAAACATGATCAATTATATATATATATATATTTGTTTTGAGTTCAGTATTTATTTTTGGCATGTAACAGCTAATCAAACAATGTGTGCACTGCGAGGTTTCAGCATACTATTGAGCTTCTGTGAATAATAATTACCATTTGACCCTTGGCTGTAAATGAGATGCCAGGTGAAGAAGCACATATGCTTGTTGTGTAGGCTAAATGCAATATAAAAGAAAGAGGTTACACTGTATATGAATTATGATTGGACACAGTTGGTTGCCGCCAGCGGCCGGCTATGCTTTCCCTTTGCTGTCTGCTCCAATTTCTCTTTGGACGGGTTGAGAGAGCACTGCGTGTTCAGGTCAAGATGTTTGCCTAGAAATAGTAGTACAGTTGCAGCTGTGTTTGCTGGAGCAGGAGACTAGTTTAAATAGCATTACCATTTATCCAGTCCATTAACAGAACTCTGTAAAATAATACCAACTCTGCATAAACTACAGGACAGTGTAATAAAATTACAAGCACTTGTTGACAGATGGGAAGTGTAAGTAAAGGAAAGCAATAGGTTGAGAATTTAAAAGAGACAGTGCATTATTTTCTGTGCCTAAAGACACTTAATTTCAAAGGTAGTTAAATTATTTTTCAGGCTACTTTCTTTCCAGTTTAGCAGCCTTCCAAGAAATATCCTGGAACTAGTTGAAATGGATAATTTTAGTCAAAACAGAAGCTGATTTTCCCATTAAAAGCTATCTATAAAGGTGTTTTAACATAAATATTTCAGTAGGATGTAGTTAATGCCAAAAATAGTATGAAGAGTGCTGTAGGGTATATTAGTCTTACCTTGCAAGCAATCTCTCAAAGCACAATGCACATGAGCCTCTGTTTTGATGCAGTACCATTAAAATAAAGGTGCTGTTTGAAATCCCCTGGGATGATAATTTAAGTTCTTGCTCAACAAGTAGTATTGCTGCAAGGAGGGGCATTCTTTGGTGACCTGTATGCCCACTCATGGTATGTTGTGTCGTGTCAGGGATGGTACCTTAGCACAGACAATGACCACAGCCTAGTGAGTGCTTATCTGAGGCAAATAGATTTTGACTGCTTACTTTGGCTGGTTAGATCACAGTTCATTGATTGCTGTTTGCTGCAGGATACTGAGCTGCAGCTTGGACCCAAGCTGTTTGAAAAATCAGTTGTAAAAAATACCTTTATTAATCAGTGGCATGTAAAGGTTATTGAGTTACATGCACAAAGCTTGTCCCTTCTGATTTACATTTCTTGTGCTTGGAATGTGGTTAAGTTTCTTTACTGACTAATATCTGTATAAGTTAGGCAATATTGTCCTTGAAAAAAAAAAAAATCAACCTTTGTAGTGAATGTTGTCTTATGTTTTCTTTTAGTATGAGTACTTGAAGGTACACACTGTGAATGTTTCTCCTCTAAAGGGAAAAACCTCCAAAACTTAATGTAGTCTGATTCATAAATATCAATTTTGAGATGTCTGTTAGTCACTAAAAAATTCCTAACAGCAAATAATTACAGAGAAGAAGTACTAAACATCAAAAAAAACTTTTAAAAATTATCTTAGGTCAGAACAGCGGCGGCAGCAACAACAAAACGTGCCGTACGGGGGGCCTTTGCAAAAATTCCTCCTGAATTAATTTCTGCCAGCTATGATTAAAGTGTGTGGTACTAGATGTGTCAGACACCATAGTTCTCTGCTTCATTTTACTCTTGGCCTCTCTGGCCCTTGCCACAATAAATCCCACAATGGCTGGGCAGGAATTGCAGGTTGCAGTTGCCAGGGTTACCGTTGTCCGGCCACACCGCCATCATCACTCATCCTGGCCCAGGCAGCTCCAGCCGCGGCTCCGGGGCTGGAGGTGCTGCCCGCGTCACTCTCTGAGCCTGCTGCTGCTGTTACCTCTGCCCAGAGAGAAGAAACCGAAAAAACCACAAAACAAACCACATCAGATAGGAATGGAAAAAGAAGGTGCATGTAAGGCGCTACAACAAGGGCTTCTAAATATTTTTAAGGCTGGACTCCCTATTGTTAAGGTGCAATTTATGATTTTGTCATATTTCTTTTAACAGTAATCACAGTAAGTGGAACTGTAGTCATAATTTTGTAGAAAAGGCACTTCAGTCTGAAACCATTTTAACAACTCAATAAAGAAATCACTCATTAGAAAAATGCTCCCTATTTCAAAGCCTCTGAAATATTCCAACTGCAAAGAACTGTTCTGGGTGTTAAATCCAACGAGGAGCAAAAATGAGCTTCCCTATTTCAAAAGACAATATTGAAGACTTTTTCTCCTTTTGAGAGTAGATTGCTAATGGAGCTGCTGTCAGGTAAATGCAGTGGATTGGTTTCCACTGTGCGGCAATAACATTACAATGTGCTCCACTTTATTGCAGAGGTGGGCTGGATGGACAAAAAATTTGAGAAATATTAGTTCAAACATGAATTATGAAGCCACCTTGTTGCTATATCCTCCCCAGGATAGTGTGTGTTTTACTCACTTGTTTGAGTTTTTATGATTTATTATGGTGCGTTTTAGCAGCATGCACACAAGGCAATTCTTTTTTTTTTTTTTTTTTTCATATGATAGAATTAAGTCTTATTTTAGGGCTAAATGGAAGAAGATAAGTCTTCCCTACATTGTATTGGTCTGGTTTGTGTTTTGACTTGTATTTTTTTTTACTACAGTTGCTTAATTCAAGTAAAAGAATGTTTGAATTGTTTTATCTAGCCAATTAAGTTCAGTTGGCAAGACTATAGCTATTCTACTGCTAGTTAGTTTTTAAATACTAGCATTATTTTGTTAGCACCATTCTTGAACTGTGACTATAGTTCTCAGAATGTAACTATCTTTCAAAATTATCATTTAGTGAAGGCATACGGCATATTAGGATAAGTATAAATCACTATACAGTTCTGGCTTTGCGGTATTGTAAGCCACTAATTAAAAAGGAATTTTTAATAAATGAGTAATAACTAATCTTTTTTGCAGTGTGCAAGCACGCTTACTGGTTTGCTACATCAGTGCATTTTTCTAACAGGAGGTCTTACTGCCCCAGTATGGAATGTTTTCAGGGTGAATGAGGTCCCTTATGCTGCATAGCCACTGCTAGTTACATTTCTGGGAGTTTATTTTTGTATAATCTCAGTTGGTAGGCAGACAGGCCTATCTAAAAAGTAAAAGAATTACTGTGTATTAAACATACACTTTTTAAGGTTCATTGCCTGTGAGAATAAACCAAAGTTACAGAACATGTTACCTCTGTGCTAGATTCGTAATACCTAATTTCTGGCATTTATTTTTGGCATGGAAGAACTAGGAGATACAGTTTTGTGAGACATTATAAACACTGTTACTTCTGTTACCCGCTCATTTTTAATGTAAAGACAAAAGAGAATTGGGAGCTCAAATGCTTTATGCAGTTTGACTTGCATGTTCATCTTTTTTCAGGTTCTACGACCACTTGCTTCTACTTTAAGGTTTCATTCTCTTCTATGTTTCAAAATTGAAAATTGTGTTGTCTCAAGGTACTGAATAAAACAAAAAACACACCACTGTAGCTTTGCTTCAGACATAAGCATTACTGATATGGCAAGATGGCATTTTAGAGATTTTTGGAAGTGTTGCAAAAATGCTTACAATTCATCAGGTTGATTGATTTTTTAGCAAAGAAACAAGTATTGCTTATATGCATTTGGTGTGCAACTTGCAGTAGTTATATCCTAGCAACAGCAAGCATTCAGCCTTAGATTCAGCTGAGTGGAAATGTTGATAGAACCAGAATGAACTTTTGAAATGTAGTTAGAAAAATAAAAATAAAATGAATTATCACTCTGTGCAAATATTGGACTTCAAATGTCACTTTGTTACTATTCCTGCCCTTTGTTATAGAATCTCTTAATCTGTTGGCCTTTCCTGAGCTATGCTTTCTTTTGGATTTGCATGTCACCTGCTATGGTGCTGTGCAGGAAAAAAATGGTGTACCAAATATACAGAAATCAAGTGAATTGTTGTTACTAGAAGTAATAGTATGAGATTTTTGAAGTTGTAAACAAAATATTTTATTGTGAAATGATGCTCTCTATATGGATGTTTTTATTTTTTACTTTTGAGATAATTGGAAGTCATTTTTGTGGTTAAATTTTCCTTTATTTCTTCAATCATAAAAGCATAATTTTGTTGGGGTTTTACAAGCAATATTTCTTTTGATGTGGGATAAAATGTAAAATTTGATGTACTGTTGGGGCTGAAAACTAATTCTGATCCGGGCTGATCACTAACTCTTTATGTAAGCTGCAATAATAAGTGATAGGAATATCCATGAGTTGGACTTTGATCCTTGTGGGTCCCTCCCGTCACAGAATCACAGAATACTCTGTGATTCTGTGATGCTTATATTTTTTGGGGTTTTTTATTAGAACAAACCCTCAAAAACTGTTCAGTCACTTTTAACCTTAATCAGAAATTTATGTTAAACACCAAGCAAACAAAAATATGACTTACAGCAGTTCTTCTCAATCAACGTAAATATCTGTGTTCTTTAAAATTGTTTATGCTATTAGCTGCTGGCATTTAAATATATCTAATGTAAAAACATTAATCATATTAATTACTCAAGCCATAGCTCTATTTAAATAGTGTGATGGTATTCAGAGTAATTGAGAGGTCTACTTTAGCTATTGTGGTTTTGATACTTTGACAACAAGCATAAATAATTATCTTCTGTGTTTTTGTTGGACTCATAGTAGTTAAAGCTGAGAATTGTGTTTGAATAAAAAATGAAAGTGGCTGGTTTTGGATCACCTGTAACCATATTCATGTCCAGTTTGAATCAGTCTCTGGGTTGTTCCTGGAGGGTTGACCTTGAAAGCTTTGGTAAATTATGATAGAGGAAACCATTTAGTCAGGAGTTAAGTAGAAAACTGAAACTCAGTGAAAGGAGTAATGAAAAGTAAAAAAGCATGTCAGAGGAATTGCCATTATTATGTGGCGCAGAAACACGGTGTGAAATGTTATAAAGAGGACATCTGTAAGTCTTGGCTTGCACAGAGTGGACATTTAAGTGCAGCCATGTCATCTTGATTAAAAAAAAAAAGAACAGAAAAGAGGAATAAATCAAGCCAAGGGAAAATCTGAAAGTATAGAGGCTTGTCCCTGTGATGGTAGGTTTCTTCTACAAGTGGAAGATTAAAGCCTAAAGTAACTGAATAGCTGAGAAAAGTCCAAAGAAAAGTTGATTGCTTCCCCTCCAAGAGTTCCAATTGATTGAAAAAAGCCTAATTTAAAGTTCTGTTTGTTCTGTGTCTTAAACCATCAGAATTTTCTTTTAAAACTGGGGGAATGCTCTGGAAGAGAAAGAATCCAAGGATAAAAAGTCATTGCAGGCCAACAATTGTTCCTAATCCTCACAAAATGCTGGAGAAATTAAATTTATTCTTTATTGCTCAAAGTGTTACCTAGGTCACTGGGCGATGGGAAAATTGAACTGGAAGTCGAGTAGGCACAATCTTTGTTTTGTGTCTAGATGCTTAACCTTAGACACGACAAGGCATCTTAGTGTGTTGTGGGAACCTGCTTCAGAGTATTAACACCAGGACGTTTATTACCCTGGATTTATAATGGGCTATGCTGTCAGCAGATGAAAATGTTGTGTTTACATTTCAGTGTTAAATGATCATTTAATTAACACCTAAGAGGAAAAAAAAAAAAAACCTTGTGAAATTCTTAGCAGCTTTTATTGTTGGTTTCCGTGGAGGTTTTAATATCCAAGTTATGCTGTGGTCGCTTCTATAATACAGCTAGAAAAGACATTTATGAAGGCAATCAAGAAGGACAGACAGTTTAACCCCTGTTGACCCTTCATCCTGAATGTTGATTTATATAGCATTTTAAATGCATTGAATTTGTTTTAAAGCTTCTTTAAAGTTACTTGCACAGCATTCAAACAACACAATATTTTTCCATGTAAAAATATTTCCCAAAGTGTACATTCTTACACAGAGCATAGTTTTTCTTGGAAAATAACTTATGTATATAGAATTTATCAACAAAAAATCTACTGTAGTTAAAATAAAGTTTTTAGTTTGGCAGATTAATCTCTGTGTTCTTGATAAGGATATACAAACTTCTATAAGAAAAAAAAAAGGAAGTTTGAAACAGACATCATATCATATTCTGGTTGTAGTAGCTACTGTCTGAATTCCTCAAAAAGAATAGGAAATGGGCAAGGGAAAAAACATTACTACAAAATTGTGTAAAAAATTTGTGTATCCACTTTACCCAGCATACATCTACTTCCATATGTTCCATTGTATCAAAGTCAAGGCTATCTAAAAGATTTAAATTGCTCTGGGTCCTTCATAATGCTTTTTGTTGTAATGTTGATCTACAAATACTTTCTGCAATAATGTCACCCTAGAAAGCACATTTGAATAGGTTTTTTTTGCATCCTAGATCTGAAGCTAGATGAAATGCTCATTGTTAAAGAGCAGATGCTTTTCAACTGATGTGCTTTTGCAAACACTCTGTAGTAAAAATTGAAATTACATATAGATTTAGAGAGTGTTTTGGGGGTTGTTTGTTTATCATTTGGTCTTTGCTCAGGGAATAAACCCCACAATTTTAAAGCATGCTAAGAGAATAATAATAAAAGTCCAGCACAGTTTAAGTCAATTATTGATGATCCACAAATTTTATTGTCTTCTTTTCATTTTTCCTGATGATCATATCCTTCTCACATGTCAATAATGGAGTTAGAAAATGCAGATGGAATCTGCTGATACAGTAAATGTTCCTTTTTTTCCGTGCAACTGACATGAACCATCTAACACTTGATGAAATATTACAGCTGCAGTGAGACTTGTATCTGCCAGTGGGATCTTAATGTTTTTCAAACTTCTCGAAATATATTTATTAAGATGAAATTTAATATTCAGATAGAGACTTGCATTTTCTTTTGTCTCTAATATTTGAGCATTTAGAGTTCAAACAGTGTGTTGCAATTTCAGTCCTTTCTTCAGTGTTTTTAATTGAAAAATAATTTCGCGATATCCATTTCTTAATTGACATGTTGGATGAAGGAGCCTTAGGATAGATAAGAAAGGCTTACCCTGTGCTATGCAGAGCTTGCTCTCCTCTCATTCCTGGTAGAGCCTGCAGGTTTGCTGTGCTGGTGAGTGATTGAGATGAGCAATGCATGCAGGAAGACTTAGGCTGCACTTTCTACATGCAGAGCAGTAAAATTCAGCTGAAACTGCACTGAACTGTTTGGGACTCGGAGGCCTGGTGGGAAGGTCACATACATTATCTAAGTGCCAATTAAAGGGACTCTCATTGTGGTAGAGAAAGTGCCAATATACAAAGTGAATACTTGGTCTTGGAGAAGAGCTGAAGGCAGAGCTGCAGTGATGAACAGCCCAGGCTGTTGTCCTGATCCTTGTAGCTGTTGTAAGGGTACTTGGAGCCAGGGCTGGTGGTTTTCCTTGGGAGAGGCTGCTTATGAATGCTGAGCGGGGTTTATTCTCTCCCCCAGACACTTGAGAGGCCTGCTCTGCTAATGGCTGTTCAGACCCACCTCATGGAGAATAAAGCTGGGACTTGCAGAGCTCTTTTCATCTTTACAGCCAAGCCCAGGTGCAGGCCCTCCCTGGCTCAAGGGTGTTTGAAGGACCACACTCTGAAGGCTTCTTTCCAGGGCCCTTAGTCTTTAGGGGGAAGAAATAAGGGGCTGAACTGGGGGGGTAATCCTTTCAGCTAAGCACTCCTTGAGGTTTTTCAGGGTAACATGTACAAGAGAGAAAATCTTTGCCTCTTTTCATTTCTCCTTCTGCCCAGACAGTTCATTGGTGTTTTTATTTTTGCTATGAATATGTAATCCTTACAGTTGTGAGGAAGGGCTGCTCATACTTGTTAAGGTAGTGGGCACAAGAAGAGGATTGGTGGCAGTTGTTCAGTGCTTTTGGTATTTTAACATGGGGAAGGTAGAAGAAATATAAGCTCTTCTTTTTCCCACTTTTATGGCTTTTTGTAGGAACGGTGGATAGCTGGCAGGGATTTAGATGGTTGACCCTGAAGCTGCAAAGGTTGCACATGGAGCTTGATAAGACCCACAGGGAAGAGTTGCACTGAAGATAGGATAACAGCTAATATAACGAAGGTGGATTTATAATAGCTGCTTCTCTGAATGCACAGTTATGGCAGGAGTATTAGAGAGAAAAGAATGTAAATATGCATCTAAAAGAGGGGGAAAATAATTTGAAAAGCTTTGCAGAACTAAATAAAGGCATTTAGACAAACTAAAAAACTACACATATGTATGCTGCATGAAAGCAGTGATCATTTCTGAGACTGGGAAAAATTCCTATCTGGTCCTTACTACTTCTGAATAAATGTTAAATCTAGTCAATGATTAATTGCTTCTGTTGTATTCTCTGTGTTTATAAATTGTGCATTCTTTGCAAAAGGCAGGAGGCTTAATTCCCTTCTAGATTTTAGTAATGTCTATAAATTCAATAGAGCAAATACTTCTGTGTAACTCTCCTATGCCATAACTTGTTATAGCAGTAGTACTGTCCTCATCGTTTATGTGCCTACAACACAATAAAAATACCACTCAAAAAGCATTACTTTTTATATCAGAGTAATTTCTAAAAATGACAAAACAGAACTTTTGTGGACAGCCTGCCAAATCTGTAGAGGAATGCTTTGCCTCCTGATCTCTAGTACAGTGTTCATGTCAGAGGTGCAGAAGCCAAAACCGCTCATTTGGCACAGAGTACACAGGTATCTCATGGCAAACTTTTGGTTTTGTATGTAAGTTTAGCAGATGCCAAATTTAAATTTCAACTATAAAAAAAGTCATAACCACAGTGTTGCTTTTCCTTGGTTTTTCAGTGAGAGTAGCCACACACATTCAGATTTGAGCATTGGTCAAAATGCCAGTCAGGCCATCTTCACTGTTTGGCTGATAACAATGGCTCTGTGTAAAATAAGAGAATCTTTCACCATGTTATAAGTCTCGGACTAGAAAATAACCAGAAAATTGTTCAACTGGTTTTCAGATCTATAATAAAGATTACTGTTAGTAAAATTTGTTCAGCTAGCATGCGATATTAAAATGAAACAATTTTGCAACATGCAGTGCACAGTCACCTTTGAAGTCTTGCATGTAAAACTATATGCTCTGTTCAAAGCTGCTGGGGCATGGCCGGTTGTGCAACATATTCCTGAAGTTTTAGATACTGAGGTGAAGTATTTATTTGATTCATTGTTTTGTAGTCTATTGATTGCTGATCTAAACTGTTTAAATAGCATACCAGTAAATTTTGGTAAAGGAAATAATAGTAAGGGATTTAAATTTAAAACAAAAAAGTGTACTGGAATTATTTTTTCTGTGGATATGAAATGGAGAATGTGGGAAGTACAAAATATGGCAAACTAAAGACTGTAATCACCGGGGGAAAAATCTATTGTGAGAAAATAATAGCTGTAAATGTGCAGCATGGAGCAACAACATCATCCCATTTCATGTGTGTGTATCAAAGGCACTGCAGGAAATAGAAAAGAAAATATTTCTAACTTTGTAATGGAGTTTTGCATAACCAATGGTGATGTGGTTTGCTTTGCTAGTTAATCTCATGGGAAGTTCACTTCAAATGGGTATTTTTTTCATTTTGTTGCAACATTAAAAATATTTCACTAATATTTTGGTTAAGCTGAAGTTTCTTTCTGTTCTTGTGACTCAGGTTGCAAAACCTATTTTGTCTTTTTCCTCAGTGAAATGAAAGAAAATGGAAATGCATTTGAGTTGTAGGGAAGGCTTTAAAATTAGTATGTGCTGTTAGCCCACTTATATGAGTGAATAGCAAAATAATGTTAGTATCATGTGTGCATGTATATTGGGAAGAATAAACAGCAAAATTGAGAGAAATGTAGTTGAATTAGGAAATTGGTTGGTCAAGAAAAGATTTCTGGAGGGAGTTGCAAGTTTTTTGAGATGGGTGACCTAAGAATGATTGTTTGGTGTATATTCAGCATTGAAATAAAATAATAATACTGCTAGATACACAAATTCTTAGTAAATAAATGCAACTGTACAGTTTGCTATAATAATAAACTCCTAAGATTTAACATTTAGGAGTAACAGGGGTGTTGGATTTTCTCTGTAGTAGCTGAAAATCAAAGCTTTTTCTGTGATTTGTTCATTGCTGGTCTCCACACCATTCTGTTACAAGCTCTCTTCATTGTGATTTTATCCCCAAAGGTGCCAATGGGGAGAGGAGCCTGATTCTTCCTTGCAGTATGAATGGCAGCTTGCAGTGCTGAGTTCTATGTGATGTATTTGGTTAGGGTGAAAAGGAGAAAAGGAGTCAGCTGGAGCCACACTGCTGGCCAGCAATGCTTCTCATACCTAGACAGGCTCTAGACAGTGAGCTGGTAGTAGGGAGTAAATTCTGAAACATGAAAAAGCTGCCATTTAACTGAAAGTCACAAATACTTGGCAATTTGATTGCTGATTTGTCTTTTTGTCCAGGGAAGAATTTTTCTTACAAGAGCTGCAGATTACCATAACTGTAATGTAGGATTGAGGCCTAGAGAGCCTTTCAGGGCTGGCAGAAAAGTGTATTATTTCACATGCTTATTCCAGAGAAATTCAGATTAAGGTGCATAAGAATTGTTGCATGTTGAATAAACAAAAGTAGAAAGCATTTACTATTAGAAAACCATAGTTTTGTTCCTGTTGCTGTAAAAGACTTCAAAGTCTGTTTCCTGAAGTAAAGCACTATTAGCATAACCACTCAGTTTTGTGTATTCCATGGAACAGGAACTTGAGTGTTTTGTTCACTTTACTTGCAATTTTTAATTACAGCTGTATGACTGTATTTGTTCATTGTGTTTTATTTTGGCTTCTGAACTTGACATGACTTCTTAAATAGTTTGCGAAATGGGAACGTAGCTGAGAAGTCTTTAATAGTGAAATCTCATTCTGTACAATAAGAATGCAGGGCCCCTATAAATTTAGTAAGTATTTAAAAAAGTGTGAGTAGTTTTGATATGCCTAAAGAAAGGTACCAACAGAAGATAGTCACTGTATCTGTACAGCCCAAGTGTAGGGTCATCATCATTTTGGCATGTCCTGGTTAATGAATTTCCCTGGATATGCTAGGAATGTCTTTCTAAATAAAGATATGGAGAACCCATATCTTTCTCTTCATATAGAAAGGAGAATAAACACTGCATAGAAAGCTATAACTAATTAAAAAAAAATCAACTTGAATTATGCTCAGTGTTTCAGTTGGGTGGTCCAGAAGAAGATTGAAAAGATGTTCTGAATTTGGTTTCTGTTCCTTATTGGAGGAAAATATTGTATAATCAGAAATCATATTTTAATTGGTGCTTTATTTGCTTGATAACAGTATCCTGCTGTGTGTAGTTTTTATCAGCAGTGCTTTTGGGGTTGTGTAATGTTTAGAGAGGATTGCACTATGTAAAACTTTCCAAATATGAGCCTTTTTTAAAAAAGAAAATGTGGTGTAAATTAACTAGTTTCAAAAGGAAACTTAGTAACTTTTGGGGGGGGGGGGGCAGGAGAGAAGGAGGGGGTGTGGTTAAAACATTTGTGATAAATATTATTTTCTGTTTGCTTTCTACTTTTTGTTTTATTTTTGGATATTTTGTTGAAGATACGAATCTGTAGGAACTGTTCCAGAAGGTATGAACTATAAAGGAAAAGTAAAGAAATACTTGTTTGTGCTGAACTTTTATATAGAACTTGTACCCTGAAATAAGCCTAGGTAGTGTTTGAACACAGGGGAATTTCTTAAAATAAACACAGTCACGAAGGGAAAATGTGATAATGACTTGATGATGATGAGTGTCTGCTGTTATGGGTCCAGTGAGATGCAAGTGCCAACACCCCAGCCTCTACACCGCGATCCAAATTGTAATGAAGGAATTTGGCAGCTCTGATGCCTTCATGTGAATGTATTACTATGGCTATGAAGATAAATAGTTCCAAAATGGAAATACTAACAAATATTTAGTCATTTCCAAGCAGATTAGAAGCGGAAATAGACACACTATAGGAACCAAGATAAATAAGAAATATATCTTTTGTGTGCTTATGTTCCATTCCTGTTTCCCTGGGCTGGTTCTTCCTTTTAAAAATCAGTGTATTTAGACAGGTTATATATATTCTCTTTGTAAAGGTCACATCCCCATTTCTTGATTTGTTTCAGCTTCCTTCCTGCTTTCCCTCTCTGTGACTCTCCTCTTATGCAAACATCATCCCTGATTAAAGTCTAAAACTTGCGGAAAATGTCGTGTACCAGATTGTGGGCTGGTGAGCTGTCCGACAGCCGTGAGCTGTCTAATGGAGAGCAAGAGTTCACGTTTGTTCCCTGGGGCCGGCTCCCCCTTGTGGATGCTGAGCCTGCTACTGCCAGAATCCATGAACTTCCTAGACTACTTAAACTGGAATTCCTCATAGGTTTTTTTGTGTTTTATTTAGGGTTTTTTTTTGTTTGCCTTTTTTTTTTTTTTGAAGTTATTATCTTTATATAATTCAGTTGTCAGTTGGTTTTTTCTTTTTCGTTTTTTCTGTATCCTCAAGTAATTTTCAAGTCAGGCTGACCTGAAAAGTTTTAACTCAGAAAGAAGGTTTGAGAGTAGGAAAATTATTGTTAGAACAGAAAGGTTTTAACTTTTTTGTGAATCCTGTTTTTGATGCAACCTCTGCTGCTGTTTTTTGATGAAAGCAATTTCTATATAAACATGTTCTGTTAGCTTTTTCTAAATATTCTGCTTACCTTCTCTGCTAAATGAAGTTATGTCCAAAAGTGGAGGTCCAACATAGGATGCTGATACCACTGTGAGCATCAGCACTGGCAACTGGGAGATTATTTCCATCAAGTTCTCCAGGTAACTCTACCAAAGATCAGGGACAGCTGTATTGCTGGTTGGAATGATGTGCCTTTTGTTTGTCTTCCATGATGGTGCAGGACTTTGCAATGGAACGTGGGCTGTGACACAATTTTGAATTTTGGAATTTAAAATTCAAAATTTCAAGGTTAGAATTTCAAACTGTGGTAAAGGCAATTTTTTTTACCCTCTTTGCTTGACTGCCTGTTTCTTGCAAGGTGTTTAATGCAGCTCATTGAGCAGACTTATTTACACAGGCTTAAGAGGCTTTTCTGCTTGCTCACTAGGCCAGGCTGAATGACTCATCTGAGATCAAACTGTTGACAGAAGAGGTGCTTTTGGAGCTGCAGATGGCACTGCCAGCATCTTAATGAAATCTGGTGCCAAGGGGAGCATATGAAAAATATAGGAAACAATATTGAAAATTGCATGTGAATCTTGAAAGACAGTGATGTGTCTGTAGATGGAAGATTTGTTTTTCATCATGAAGAACTCAATCTTCCTCGTTCTTCCTCTTCCATTAGTGCCAGCTCTAGCCCTGAAGATTTCTTAATGGCCTACAATTAATTGATTTGATGTCTTCATCAATGTCCTAGTAGTTGACATTATCTCCAAAGTGAATGACAGTCTTGTTGGAATATGCTTTTTTGAAATTCAGAAACCTTCTGGTCCTTCCAGATTCCATTTTTCCTATCACAGTACTAGCTAGTACTGTTAGAATATACATATGGTTTCCTAGCTGACAGCTAATTGTTTGTTCTCAGATTATTCTCTGAGAATAATCCATGAATTGTTTGCTAATTTAAGTCATTTTCTCAGTGTGAAATGGGTAAAATGACTCTAAGAAGGACATTGCAGACTGTTCATGGTGCAGCTTCACCAAACAGTGAAATAGCATTGTGAATCAGGACCAAGAAATGTGGCAAATTATATAACTACTTTTTTGTATATGGTCACTTGGAAATGCAGATTATAATTTCCGGATATGTGTTTTATGTATAAAATGAAGAAATCACCTTGCATGTCTGAATTAAGATGGCTATTACTCACAAAACCATCATTAGATTTATATTGGGAGAAATATGCTACTGTTTCTCTTGCCTTTGTGGACCAATGTTTTGTTTGGCCAGCTGCAGGGGATTTTTGTTTCTTTGGGAAATGTAAACTTGCCAAACCTGAACCTGGAGTCACAGGATGGGGTAATTCAGTACAGAAATTTTTATTTCCTCACCAATACAGACACTGACTGCATAGTGCAATCAAACCTGTAATTTGACAGAGTGCCAGATTAGCTTTCCTGGGCTGTCAGGAGGAGCTTTTTGCTGGTCAAATCCCCTTTTTACACATGATGGAACAATGAAAGAAAAAATTGTGTGCAAAGAAATAGAGGATCGTTTAATAGATAAAATAGCAGCAATAATTTCTCATGACACTTGTTCTTCTTGTATAACTTGTCAGATCCCAGGGGATATCATGTTTAGTCATGTTTCATCCGTACTTCTGTTATCAAATTCATCCAATTCTTGGGTGCAGTGAAAGCTTTTTGTCTTCTCAATATCTTCAGTATGTTACTTCTCATCACTGTCCTGAACCTCAGCATGATGTTACTTGTTGGTGACTTTTACTGTGAGCTCAGTTGATGGGCATTGTGATGTCCAGATTTCTGTCTTTTCTGGAGAATATGACATTTTCTCCTGGAAAATTCACTTCTGCATTCTTAATGAAAAACCTAGTTAGTCTTAGCTTTACTTGTTATAAATGATTCTAAGATGCTTTGTGTTAAAGACAGTGTTTTCTTATTTCTCCTATGGAGTGCATGCAGTGCAGGAGAAAACCTAATTACTTGCTCATTTTGAAGTCACACGCACTCCCACATTCTTATCAATAAAATATTAAAAAAATCCCCCAAGAAAAATGAAAATAGTACCTGAAAAATAAACATGTATCTTAAATAGCTGTGTGGGATTTTTATATCTAACTAATTGCCCAAAGGTAACCATGACATTACATTTTGTTCCCTGAGCATGCTAGTTGCTTTGGTTTGGTAGATTTGCTATATGTGTCTATTATTGTGTTAAAAATTTTAATTACTGAAGTTTGTGAAACTGCTTCCAAATACAAGGGGTATTTGTAGAAAGCTGGATAGATTGACAAGTGATTGACAGGGTAAACAGTCTCACTGTGTTCTGATATGCTGTGCTGGGGTGCAATGCTAGAGACACCTCATAAGCCTCAGGAAGTAGCTTCAATCCAATTTATATTAAACTTTTACTGCTAATGTATCTTGGCATTATTGTTAATTGGGAAACTAAATGTGCTACTGTTGTCTTTTTCTTTGTTTCTTTGGAGAGCCACACTGTTATTTTGCATTCCTATAAAACTTTAGTGTGACGTAACTCAAGAGTGATGTATTTGTTTGTATTAGTAAAATTCAGTGTTGGCAAGAGGAAGTTAAGATGTTGCTCTTTCTCCCATGTTTTCCATAACTTTTTTTTTATTTTTGTAATGTGAAAAATCTTTAAATGACAAAAGGCTTGTTTGGTGTGATACTGCAATATAACACCTATTCCTTCTAAAACAAGATCCACCTAGAAAATGAACATTAATTCTATGTAGCTCTTAATGTTCACCAAGAGAGACACAGTTTTACCTTCTCTCACCCTCTTCTTTTCCCTGCCTTTTCAATGCACCAAAGAAAGAAAAAAACAAACTGAAAAACTCTCTGGAAAAACAGATAACTTCATTGGTTTGCCCTTGAATATCTTTATTTTTTTTTTGTAACATCAAGACAATATTGGTAGATTTGAAGTTACAGGGACTATAATGACAAATACTTAGTTTGTCAGCTGAAGACCATTATTGATATTCGAGTAAAGAAAGATAATTCACATCTTTTGAAGGCTTTGCAGCCAACTGGACTATGTGAGCCAAATGGACTATGGCCAACTGTGTTAAACTCTGGTAAGTCTGTGATAAGAGACCCTGTAGTCTGGATGAAAACTTCTTCCATCCTTTTTTTAGTGCAGTAAAGTCAAGTGACTAGAACCTTCTTACAATGCTACTGTTAAAAAAAAAGGTATATATTTTTTACCTTTATATTAAATATAGTGATTTCACCTTACTTCTTCCTAAAATGTCAGTGGGCTGCTGTAACCATGCCATATAATTTAAGACATTTCCACCTCCATAGTGGACTTTGCCCTAAAAATTATAGCTTTTTTGGTTGTGACAAATGATTCATCATAGACTGGAGAGCTCTGAGTATAGTGCAGAACAAACAGCAGCAAAATGTGTTGTGAAAATGGAAAAATATATTTTGAGAGTGAAATAAAATTTTTTCTTAACACAGTATGTTTTCCTCTCTGCAGCTGGACCTGTTACCTTGCCCAAGTGTTTTGTTAAGCATTGGCAATGCCTATAGAATTGGGTCAGGCTTGTTCTGCCCATTCTCAGGAAACTGCTGAACAGAACCAAAGTGCCTGGAGCTCTCTGGAGGGTGGGGGTTTATGGTGGAAAGCAAAGAAATGCACTTGCATTCAGGCCCTTTCCACTCCCAAGGAAGCAAGGCTGCTTCTAGAAACTGGAAGACAAAGGTTGTGGACGCCAAGAATAGACTGGCTGAAATAAATGAGCTCATCATAGGATGAGGAATTTTTCATAAGAGATAGGAAATAGACGTGGAAATGACTGAATTGAGAATACATATGGCAGCTAAGTTCTTGGTATATTTTTTATGGTTTAGCGAGAGCCTCAGCATCTTGAATACTTTTTACTTTGGCAGTAAATATTAGGAGAATTTTTATCCAAGCATCGTTAAATCTTTCATCAAAGATTCCAAGTATGTAAATGACAAAATTATTATGCTTCCTATAAAAACCTGGACCTCCAGAAGGATTTTGTATGTTTTTTTCTGCATTATGTGCTTTAATGCCTCTATTAGCCAAATATATAATTCAATATGAAAAGTTTTCAAAAAGGTTTTAAGCTATGTACTCAAAATTATACATAATGTGCAATAAAGAAACAGGAACTAGCAAAATTTTAAGAAATGTATGTGAATGTAGAAGATAGAATTAGTATGGGTAATTTCCTGCATTTCAAAATTATGCTGGAAATACTAGTAATTCTTGACATGATTTGATTCTGATTGTGTTGGTTAAATTTAATTGGTAAATAAATCCAAAATTCACAAACTGGATGAAATTTAAAAAATACTCTCAGAAACTATTTTATCTGAGTTAGTAGAATCGGATAAATTATTTCAACAGAAGCTGTTTCCTTAGTGAATTAATTTTTTTATTTCTTTTAGAATAGAAAATAATTTAGTTCTAGAATATGTAAGCCAAAAAGCATTCCTCAGAACTGTGTTCCTATTCTTTTTAGTCTGTATTTTTGCCTGTGGAAAAAGTCTTAATTGGTAGCAACTGGTGTTCTGTTCTGAAAAAAAAACCCCCACTGTTCTCTGTATCACCAGTTCTATCAATTAGATACATCAATGTAAAACTGTCTTGTCTTTTTGTGTTCATGTGAATATCTATCTGATTTTGAATAAAAGTTTATTGTTGTGTATGTGTTTGAAATGTTTAGTGAGAAGGTAGCTCTGATTACAGTAGTATTTAATTGTCTGATGAATTATGTTAATCTTTTGTTAGTTTATTCTTTGTGCTATAAAATTACCTTTCATAAACCATGCCTTTTAAACTGCCTGTTTTTTTTATAAGTGGAGCATTCTAAAATTAGTTTTTTGGAGAAAAACGTCCTGAATACTATAGAGAGGGGAGAATAAAGCAGATTGTTACAGTTACCTCTGTAGAACAGCATATTAGAAGGTGGGGCAGAGGGTAAAAAACAATAAGGTAGTTTTTTTAACTTTTCTTCTGTCTTCATAGCCTCCCATTTTATTTTGCCTACTCCAGGGGCTAATATACCTGCCACCGTTCTGGAAGTCTAGGGGTATCCTGACAGCCAAAAATGCTTTGTACCCCTCTCTAAATTTAGCTTTCCTTGCTCCTGTCTCCTGAGCCACCACTTCTGCCAGCCTGTGTTTTGAATTAGGAACTGACTGAAACTATTTTCTGTGTGTATTTGAGAAATCTGTTCTCAGAGATCCAGATGAAAAGGGCAAGGCTGGAAGGATCATATGATAAAAGCTTCCTTCTGACTCTTTAAATGAATTTAAGGCGATGGAAGCCGAGACAAATGAGCTATCCCCTACAGTATATTACTTTGGTCGAGCTGACTTTTGCCACCATCTGTCTAAATGGTGGTGACATATTTTTGAAATAAATCATAGAACTCAAATAATTCAAGTGAGTTTGGTAGCTCGAGTCTGCTGGTGTGTATGTAAGTGTGTGTTTCTGCTGGAAGCTCAGTAGGGCGGTCAGGATGAGAGCCTGTGTTGCTACCAAGTTTTTCTCCCCAGAGTGATGCAGCTTAATGTTTTTCACATGTTTGTCTTAACAGCGCAAGGCCATGTTGCGCTCTAGGAAATCAGTGCACAGTCCTTGGTTTATGCCCTACTTTTAAGTGTGTATTGTGTAGGAATGGGACAAGGAGTCTAGCCTCCAGGATAAATGCTGAGTATGACCTGTGTGTATCTTTTGTTACTATTCTGTTTTCTACTGTGTTTTCATAAAGGATATAAGGAAATAGAATTAGATAATTCTTTACCTATCTTCCTAGCTGGAGCTGGTTTCTTGGGAATGCTTAACAGCCAATTCATTGTTAGGCTGAGAAGGTGTCACAAGTGCTGTCATAGGCCTACTTATGCTCTCACTACCCAGGTATTGGAGTTAGCCTACCTTTGTAATATACAGGGTTGGGGTGCATGGTCAGGGAGTGGATGCTGCAGACACTTTGGCTGACATTGGGGTTCACCATGTCTGTATTAGATAGCTGATCTGAAATCCACTCATAAAATACAGTGAAGATCAGTGTTGAGAAGGAGAAATTAATGCAGAAAGCATACACAAGGTAGCATGGCAAAATAAAACTTGTGAGTGGTTTTGGAGGTTGCAGGATAGTGTTAAGTAATAGTTCTGTTGCAGAAAAGGCATTTAGTCTCTCTGACCTACTAAAGCTCCTGCTGTAGTAAGGCTGGATCATCTTCTGTTTGGCGCTTATCTGTGTCTAGTTTGGGAAACCTTTTTATAGACAATTATAGAATTATAGGGAACTTTATAGAAGAACAAGGCTTAAAAAAGAACTACAAATAAGGTCTACAGAGTTTAGGAACTGTAGGTCCCCAAAGCTTTGAAATAGTTGGATTTGTTTATATTAGAGGGAAGTGGACTGGACAGGAAGAGAAGAATGTTACAGAGTTATTAACAACTAATTGGTTTTTTTTCACTTCTCTCCAGCAGTTTCATTTGGAGTGATGAGTTTAATTTAAACACTAGGAAACATTTTTCTGTTGTCTGAATTAGTGAAAGGCTTCCAAGGCTTTTGGAAGATGTACTTCAATGGATATTTTAAAGACTGAGTTGATAACATCTTGCAGGGGATTATATAGCTGTGTAAACTGATTCTGACTCAGTGATGCTTTCACAATCTAGGCGTTTAGAAAGGTCTTGTCAACATATTTTTTTAATTATAAGAATTTGGTAATTTTAATAGTTATGTTGCCATATTTAGTATGAAATTGTATATAATAATTAATGTAAAATGCTTTCTACAAGAAATTCAGTTAATTCACACGGAAATATTTTGGATCATAAACCACTTTTTCTTCTTTTTTAGTTTCATCCTGCTAAGCCACAAACTAGGTTACAGAAAAAACTAAATTATTTATATTATTGTGACTTCATTCTTATTGCCCTTGTTAATAATGTAACAGAAGAACACAAATGTATTTCTTAAGCTTTTAAAAAGTCTTCAACAACATTTCTTCCCTTAATGGCTATTCATTTTTGATCTGGATGTAAGTTACAGCATCACTGTCTTAAGTGTTCCGGTTTGTCATATTTTAATTATGTTGTTGAGTAAATGAACTCCTACCTTGACAAAGTAATAATCAGTTTAGTAGGCAGAACATTTCTTTCCTTGAGAATTACTGTGAAATGCTATAGAATGGCTTTTGACAAGGCTAAAGTTAGTGTTCCAGCATTAGGTGGCTTTTCAACCCGTTCATCAAGCTCCTGCTTTTGACAGAGGAAACATCATTAACAAAGAACAATGCATTTTACTCTGAGGGGTGCAGAAATTTAAACCTGGATTATTTCAACAGTGAAAAAGAGGGTAACAGTCAAAAGAAAAGCTTTACTAATATAAAAAAAGGCTTAGTATTTAGTAGAATTATTCTGCTGAAGTAGAATACTATATATTTTATACTTTTCTGCTATGCCTTACATATATTAGGAGAAAGAAAAATCCAGTGGTTTTCATATTTACTGGCCTCTTACTTTTGAGATCTCGTTTGTAAGTAATGCAGCATGTGCCAATGAAGTTTTTGATAGTTTCCAGGCTGCTGTAAGTAAGCTCTAGATCTGGCAATTTCTGTAATAAGGGAAAAAAACCCCTAGAATACAAAACAACACAACTTCCCCTATTAATCTATATCTATTCTGTTTTCATCCTTCAGGACATTTAACTCAGAGACATGCAAATGTATTATATTCTTCCCCAAGTGCTTTAGAACTGTAATATGTTTTGTATCACTGGTTATCTCTTTCAGATTTTTTATGGTCTAACATGTAGGACTGTTTCTAAAAATGCAGAGAACTCAGTGCTTCTGGATTAATTTATTTTGCTTGCTTACAAATTAATTATTTTCCTTTTCTCTCTGTAGCTCTTTTATGACCTTTTCCTCCTTATTTATTAGTTTCATTGTCTGAGCCTGACATTTTAAACTTCTTAGGATGCTGAAAGAGAGGTGCATGGTACCTGTCTTGTGGGCTTTAAGAAACATTTTTTTTACTGCGAACATGGTATAACTTAGAGCTTTACTTGTGATGTTCTAATTGCATTGTGATCCTGCTATCCTTTGAACTAGCCAGAAATAAATTCTTCTGTTTTAACTTCGTAACAATTATTTGGGGTTATGTTCTCACCTTTACATTTAGTCTCCAGAATACCTGGAAAGAGAATCTCTCTGCCACATTGCTTTAGCAGTAATTGGTTTTATTTTTTGTTGTTTTTATTTTTTTGTGTGTGTGTGAGAGTTATGGTGGAAGAGATGATGGTTAGTTAAGTTGCTGGCTATTGCTAAAATATATTTACAGTAAACTTCTGTGATGTCACTTCTTTCCTGAAATGTGAAGGTGAGGGAGAATTTGTGATCATGCATTGATATGGAGTAAATAAACCAGAAATTATGTAGCAGAAATGAAACAGATCTGGGATTCGTATTATTCATATTTTAGTGTGTAGTGTACAAGACTGGGTCCATCTCCTCAGCTTTTTCAAAGCTGGGATGACTCTGACATGAATAAAGGCAGGAGTGTCATTGCATGATATATTACAGGGAATGTGGTGCCTACAAAGTTGAAGTGCTGGCTGAGAATGATTAAGGTTTACACTTTTCACCTATATGACTTTACTGGAAATCCTGTTATTTTATGGATTTAACTTCTCACAAGTCTTGAGTTGGTGCCCAGGTCCCCATTTTTCCTAGGAACTTGCAATCTGTCAGGCATTGAATTAAGAAAGACTGTAGGAAATGCTGAGGCCAGCAGCCTAGTTTATTTTCTCTCCCTGCAGATAATTGAGTGACTCTCTCTCCTTTGCTTTCTTACTGGTATACTTTCTTTTGATTTTTGGATAGCCAGGCTTTTGTTAAGATAAATAAGAGAAAGCTGAACAAAAGTTTTCTGAACAGGAGAGAGAGCTTAGATTTACTCACAAGACAAATAGGAGACACACTATGTGTGCCTGGACAAGCTTCTGCTCACATACTCAATGGTTTGGACTCTAAGTTGTGGTCATGTTCAGTTTTGCAAAAGTTCTGCTTCTCAGGAAAAACGTCCCTGTGCCTGCAGAGTGGTTTTAATCCTGCTTTCTGACATTGCAATGCCATTGGTGACTCCCTTCTCCTTTTCCCCATTCCTTTTACTGAGTATTTGATTGGTCCTAGAGAGTAGTTTGTAGAAAAGGAGAAATATAGCTCAGAAGCAGCCTGGTGGTTGGGGCAACCTCCTGGGGTGAACAGCATCTGAATTTAAATAACTTTTTGAAAACAGCAATGTGAAAGTGAATGCATCCTTGAAACAGTGATCTTCTTCTGCCTACCTATATTGTGCCCCAAACTGGCAGTCTGGGGTTCTGGAAGTTGCTTCATTTTATTAGGCATTATTAGTGTGGGTGCAAGTGTCTCAATGTTAGAACTTGGGTGGTCCTGTGCATAAACACCCTTGTTGTGGAGGTTTTAGTTGTGTAAAGGATTAGGTTGCAGTCGAGTGGGAAATTTGAGGACATCGGTGATATCTGGTGTTGGTACATGAAACTAATTTTGTGGATTTAGCACCTGGTGTTTCTTACTAATTGACATTAGTTTTTAAAGCCCAGTAGCTGGAGTCTTTTATATCTTTATATAGGAGTCTTCATTATTTCATTATTAACATTAAAAGAGCTTTTGCTGTTTTTCATGTTAAAAGATGTAAATAGCTTACCTGAAAGATGATGCCATCTTAATATATGATAGCTTTAAAATACCAGATTTTTCTTACTCAGGTTTCATTTATTGAATAGAATGGTATTGGTGTCTATGGTATTCACGACTTACCAAAATGTTACCATGCATACATAATTTTTTGGATGACTATATTTTAAAAGAAAAATGTCATGATCTAATAATTTAGACCCAGGTTGGTTTGGTTTTGTTTTGTTTTTCTTAACAAGCATTTTTCCCCCATATTTAATAAGAATATTTCTCAAGGAAAACATATAGAACTTATTTATAATAACAGTTCACTCTGTGTTTTTAATACTACTAATAAAATACTGGAATTTGACAGAGAGCTTTCAGGTGCTAGATTTATTAAGAGATTGCTGCTTTTTTTTTTCCTTTTTATTTTAAACTAGTTTTGGAAGAAGGCCATCTTGAATTTTATGAGGAGCAATTTGTTATAGTCAAGCCAAAATGTAATATCTGTGATGCAGTGTTAGAAATAGAACTACTAGGTAGAGTGTCTTACAGTATTTTTTTAGGAATTGAAAGGGTTGGTGTTTTTTTAATATGTATAAGAAATAGCTAAATATCTGGGATTTTGTATGAAATTAGGTGTCTGAAGTTTTTTATAATGCCTAAGGATTTACAGAAAAGGTGCAGTGTTTCCCTTCTTCTCCCCTCAAAACCTTTTAATGCTGTTTAAATAGCATCACTGAAAAAAGGACATCAGAAATCAGACACAGACCAATCCTGACACTTGATTTGTGCTAACTTCAAAAGTAGGCAGCAGCTCCCATCATCACTCAGCACCAGCTGACAAGTTTTGTATTTAAATTGCAGTTCATTCTGCTCACATGAATGAGTTAGACCTTTATGTGTGTGCCTTCACATGTAATCACTCTCTTAATATAAGCAGTCCTATTAATGTTATATCAAAGTAATTTCTCCTCCCAAAATTGGAAATCCTATTTTCTTGACAAAGGGTAGTGTTTCTAAATATAAGTACTGTATCACATCTGGAATTTTTATGGTGGTGTGGGATAACTGTGCAGAGCCAGTTAATACAGAAGTGAGTTGATATTCACACGTTTCAAAGCAAAAGATAGTTTTTCAAAGACCAGGATAGCTTTTACATTGAACACTTAATTATGCTACTTCTACTCTGCACTTATGCTGTGCCTTTCATCCCTGGATGTTCAAGCCTAGAAGCAACATTAGCCTTACAGCATCCATCTTATTGATGCAGGTAACAGTAATAAATCACTTTGAGGCCTGGTTTGCTTACTTTTGTGAAGTAGGTAAATGGACTTGACCAAAGTATAAAGACGTAGGCATCTGATAAAGAACTGCACACAGATCTGATTCTCAGCTTCAATCTGTATAATATATATAGTATATAATTATATATTTGTAATATAATTATGTATTATAATATACAATGTATAATATATAATATCTATAATAAAATAGTACAGATCAATTTATATGTGATATATAATATCAATATAAAAACCATCATAATATATATACTCAAAGAAAGATTAGGGCCCTTTGAAAGGCTGTCTGACTTTATCTCTTCTTGTGTTACCAAGCTAACTTCAGGGTACCTTTGCCTCTCAAGTATTGAACTTCCACCCTTTGGAAAATATTTTTAACTACAAACAAATGCATTGACTTTATCTATTTTTTTTTTTTTTTGTTAGTGGAAACATTTGTAAAAAACAGAAACTAATTTAAGTATATATTATATATTTTTATATATATATATATATATATATAATATATATATATATATATATTATACTAAATAGGCATTGGCATATTATCTACTTAGACCACCAGAGTTGCCATGGTTAACAGGCAGTCCCAGTAGATTCATGCCTGGAAAAAGGATACATCTCCTAGCAGGACTTGACAAATGGTTACTTGTCATAATATTGATTCTCCCCTACTAAAAAAGAGGTTTTGTGCGACTAGATGGTGCTTAGGACTGCACTTGAAAAATTCAGAATTAATTTAGTCCAATGATTTATCCAGCTTTCTGGATTAGATGATAGTGTTTTGCAATAGGTATTTCTGGATAAATTACATTGACTTGAACTGAACATATTTTGGTATCTTAATACAAAATTTTTAGGTGTAATCCAAATTATGTGGGTGTACATTCTGGTACTATTTGGATATCCTGATGCCAGCAGAGTTGTTTAGTAAATGTCACTCGTAATGATATCCCCCACTCTGTGCCAGGAGAATATAGATTAGTTGCACATTGTAAGAGATTTGAGTTGCCAGAAAGGCTGAGAGCAGTGCCTTTTCAGCATGATGTCACTCCAGTTAGGCATCCTCAGGTATTATATGTTGATATTTTCTTGTGAAGTTGTGGCTTAAATAAAGTGCTTACCCTAGTTGAAATTGCATTGCAAACTGACCCTTTGCACCCTTTTCAGTAGGAACAAATGGAAATTATATGCTGATAGGATGTGATCCCAATATGTGGATATTTGGGCTCATTCTGTTTCCTTCTCTGGGGCATAAGATCAAAAAAAGCAAGTTACTCTCTACAGGATTCCCTCTCAAAACAAAACCTCAAAAAACCCCAAAACATGTGAAAACCCCAAACACCACACTACCCAGAGCATTTTGGTGTAAAATATATTCAAGTATAGAAGTACAACAGGTGGAAAAGATGTGATTCAAATCCACTAACATGTACAGAGACCACTATATGAGAAACCTTGTCTGGTTGTAGTCAAAGATGAGTGGGTTTTGTCTGAGAGCTCATCTTGCTTTCTCTTCCTAAATGAACTCAGAAATTTTGATACTGTTTACTTTATTCAAAAATGCCATCAAAATTATTTTCAGGTAATTGTAACTCTTCAGAACGACATGATGGAGCTTGGTCTTAGGGAAATATTACAAGACATACATGTATTTTTCAGAGATCACTTTCACTTGTATTTGCCAGTGAAAAAGTGTATGTATGTACTTGAGGCTTTGCTATGAAGTTTTGGTGTAGTTAAAGAAATAATTTGTCGAAGTCTGAGAAATTATAGTAACACTAACTTGTAATATGACTATTTTCTCATAAATCATAAATGTGTGTCCCCCATCAAATTATTTCAGATTGCTGAATTTGCACAAGTAGATGAATATTTGCAGATCTAAGTGAATACTTGCCATTTCTCTGCCAGGTGAACCTTTGATCTGGATCTGTTTTTTTGGACGAGTAAGATGAGTAATACCAAAGTCTTCACGCCTTCTGAGAGCATGTTGTGTGTCTGGTTTGGTCTCAAGCCTTCTCTGCCACATGCTAGAGATTCTCTATACCTATCTGGAGAAATTTGCATGGGTTTTTTTCATTTTAAATGCAGTTTACTTTTAAAAGTTCTGCCTTCAAATTATGTTGATTGAAAATCCTCACTTTTGTAGTGCTGTAGAGATAGCAATTCAAACAAGGACATACATGAGTAATCTGAATGTTTAGAAAGTTTTAAGGGAGTGAAAAAAGGAACTGTCTGTCTAAAATTTTACTTTTTTCCTGGTTTGCTTGAAAATGCATTGTTTCTATGGCCATGACCACAGATGTGGATGTTTTATTTTTTAATGCTGAAACCTGTAAATGGAAATGTATCTTTGGGCCATGTAGTGTTGTGTGTAAACTTGATAAGACCGTTTAAGTTCTTTAAATAAAAAAGAAAAAAGGAAAAATATGTAAATACTGTCTAGATAAACATAGTGATTCATTTTGTTGTTTATTCCAGTCTTTTTCTTCAACAGATTGTTCTCGTGATTGCAGTTACTTAGAGTGGTTTTGATTGTGCAGTCATAGACAGTGTGGAACTGTTTGAGCAGTGGGAGCCCCAGAGGAGGAGGAGGATGGATTTCTCTGTGTGCTTAGTGGCTGGAGGTGGCACTTTGTGCCATGGTCTAGTTGACAAATGTTTGACTCGATCATCTTAGAGGTTTTTTCTGACCAAAGGGACTCTGTGATTCTGAGTTCTCAACTGACAAATTCAGTTTTATCAGGTGGAATTCTTGTGGAGCTGTAACACAGAAATTTACTTTTGACCTGCAGTAATTTGCATGCCTGGAACATGAATGCTATTTGTCATTGGTTTCTAAAGGGCCAGGCTTTTGCTGGATTTATGTACCTCGAATACTTTTAGCTCTGTCCATTGTGGAATAACAAAATGGCTTGGGTTGAAAGCTACCTTTAAAGGTCATGTAGTCCAACAGCCCTGCAATGATCAGGACATCTTCAACTAGATCAGATTTCTCAGAGCCCCATCTCCAGCCTGATCTGAAACGTGTCCAGAATCTACCAACAATCTACCACCTCTCTGGGCATCCCATTCCAGTGTTTTGCAGTCTACTCTGAATTTATAGTCTTTCAGTTTAAAACCATTACCCTTATCCTGTTTCTGAAGGCACTACTAAAAAGTCTATCTTCATCTTTCATACAAGCTCTCTTGAAGAACTGAAAAGAAGCAATTATGTCTGCCTGCAGCCTTCTCTTCTCCAGGCTGAGCAACCCCAACTCCCTCAGCCTGGCATCCTAGGAGAGGTGTTCATCCCTTTGGTGGATTTTGTTACCCTCCTATCTGGACCTCTAACAGGTCTGTTTTTCCTGTAGTGGGGACTCCAGATGTAGTACTGGATGTAGTATTCCACGTGGGGTCTCACCAGAATGGAGCAGAGGGGCAGAATTGCCTCCTCAAACTCAGTCCTGTTACTTTTGCTGCTCCTTTTCTGGGCTGGGTCATGTCCAGTTTTTATCCACCAGTACCCCACGTCCCTCTCTGCAGGGCTGTTCTCAATCCCTTCATCCCTCAGCCTGTATTGATACTGGGGGTTGCCTCCAAGTGCAGGAATTTGCACAGTCTGCAGATCTGTACACTCTGAATATGCAGATGCACTGAAATATGGAGAGATGTATAGTAATTACTGTAACTTTGGAATAGGAGTCTTTCTCTTGGCATGTGTGGCCAGCAGCCAGGTAATGCATTGACTCTGTTGGAGTGTATAATTACTTGTAAGAGTCAGATAGTTATTCTTATAAGGCTAAGAATTTAAAAGATAGTTGTAATGTTCATTGCATGACTAAAATCACTATTACAATCAAAATATTGCCTTCACAAATATATGTATAAATGTGTCTGCATCCAAGCACAGTGTTCATTGTATTTCAAGAAACACAACATCTCTGAACACTTAAGTGTAGTTTTATGTTCCTTTTTCACATTAGAGTCGATTAACATGTGACTGAAATTTTCAGGAGTACTAGTTACTGGATATATTGTCACAAGTCAATTTATATTCAGCTATTATAGCATAAAATTGAAGAGAACACACAAATGGAAGCAGGGAGTTTTTGACAACATGCTTCATTTGCAAAGGGTAAGCAGCTCAAAAAAAAATTAGGGGAAAAATGTAAAGGTTGAAAAGAGGAGAAAATAAAAAATGGTTATCTCTACTATATACATATGAAAAAAACCTCACATATTCAGTCTAGAGCAAGAATTTTGATTAAAACCATCTAAAGACTGCCGTAGAAACACTAATATTTGAAGGCGGTTTGGTTTTTTTAAACACTATCCAATTTTTTTGGCAGATGCCTCTGTTTGAAGTTCAGAGATTCTTTTATGTTAAACAGTAGGTGCCTAATTAGAATAGTTTTGAATTGGAGGAGTTTCTGTGTGAGCAAGTGGAAGCTTCAAAATGTTAAGCTATTCATTTTACTTTGTGTAGTGTCTTAAAGCAGTGAAATTTGAAAATAGAATTTTTTTCAATTGAATCAGTTCTTGTGGTGAGCAATCTTAGCATGAATATTAGAAGGGAAGCACTGGGACTAGCTTGTGTTAACACGTGTTATGTACGTTTATTTATAGTCTAATGACTTGCTTTATCTTTTTACTTTACATGATAAGTAATCTTGTTTTGTGATTAACTCATCTATTTTAATTAAATGTTTACATTTTTGCCAAGTTGAATCACATTTGTTGCTTATACAATGCCATTATAAAGCATGTTTGTAATAAAGACTTGTTTTATGAAGGCAAAATAACAAGCAAAGTAACTATTTCTTCACCATCTCTTTGGAGTGTCTGAGTACCATTGTTGTTCAGACTAGAACCGTATTTCAGGAGTAATACTTTGTGTTACTTTACTGAAAATTGTTTTCTATAAGTATGTTATAATTTACGACTGATTGCAGAATAGAAAATCAAACCAAGAAAGTTTAGGTTTATTACATTTTGTTGAATCCTGCCCATGAATGTAAAGCAATCAGAATTTTTTGGATAAATCAGAGGGGCCTTTTGCTTATAGCAGAGCAACATTGAACTTGAAGCCCAGGCAGAGGCTGAGGACCTTCATGGCCAACCAGTGCTTCACCAGCCTCATTCCCTGTCCATACAGACCTTAGAGAGACTACTTATTCACTGAAAGTTCAGGTGCATAATTTACATACCCTCTTCAGGATTTGTCCTAATTTCTTCTGCCAAGCTATTAATGTCTGTTTTCTTACCCTTTGTAATAATTCAGTAAAATTAAGTACTGTGGCATGATCAGGGCATGTCTTTCCTCCCCTTTAGTAGTAATATGTCTCTATCATGAATTCTGTATTTCTTGATCCAAATATAATTCTGTTTGAAATACTATAGAATTTAATCAGCTTGAATTGAAGAGGGTGAAAACCATTCCAATTTTTTTCTCCTGCTGTTTTTCTATTCTTTGGTTTGGAACTGCATGACTTGAGTTTTCTTTAACACTATGGACTCCTACTTGAGTTCTGATAAAGTTCAAAGTTATGAGCTGAGAGGATTTTACCTTTACCATCAGATTTTTCTTTCTGTAAACTGTATATTGAAATAAAATGATTGAAATTTGCTGCAGGTGATTAAGTCACTTATCAGTGGTTAAATGTGCTAGCTAGTGGTTAAATGTGTTTCTATTTTCTTCAGTGTTTATTTACTAATTGTATTTATTGGATTACTTCAGTGCATAATTATTTTGATACATGTGTGTACTATGAGCCAAAGTCCTAAACTCATACATCTCTAGGTAGAGCTTGAGATGAGGCAGTATGGAAATCCTCTATTTTATGAATGCTTCTTTAGATTTTTGTCCAGGACACACCAACCAGGATGGGGCTGTAGTCTTCTTTTCAGCGGACTCTGAACTTAGAGTAGGAAAATGTTCTTAGCAGATGGGATACCCTTTCCTTCCCTGACTTCCCTTCATCCCACAGGACAGTGCATATTCCAGGTTGTATTCATGGTCAGGTGCTAATTGGGATCAACAAGTGAAACTCCTTAGACTTAGGGATACTGTGGTTATTTCCATCTTACTCTTTTTTGCTACCAACTCGCCAGTTGGTCTGTAGGTACCAGAAAGAGTCATGCTGGAGTTGTTTCTGTTAATTATCGTTACTGAGTTAGTTCAGAGCCTTGCGCCAGGGGATCTATCAGCAATGCAAGGGGTTTTTGTTCTGCCTTGCCATGTGTCTTGATTGATTGTGTCTGTATTATTTACAATCTCCACAATTCATTTTTTTTAATTTTAAAGACAGTTTTGTCATGTAGGACTTGTATTTCACTATGCTGAGGCATGTGGAGGAGCTTGTTGCTCTTTTTCCAGCTATCAGAAATCAGTTGGTGTGCTGAGCATTAACAATGCCCAGTGGGTTCCTTTTCACACTATTGCCAGTTCAGCAGATGGAACATTCTCTAGTTCAAAGAAATAATAGGAGATTTTTGATAGGTATCTGAAAAATAGGCAGTATATGCATTTTCCCACAGAAGTGTGCTTCATCTATCTCTTTCTGGTATGCAAGATGTATACTCACCCACACTTCCTTCAGAGATGAGCATATAAAGTTCAGTCACAGTTCCCTAACATGAATTGAAAGTTTAATTTTGCTTCCTCTTGCTATTGTTGAAAACAGTTTTGGCCTTTCTTCTTGCCCTTGTAAGCAATTAATTATTTCATTGAGGTGCAAAACAGGAATCCATATTACTCCTACATGCCAGTTCTACTTCTGCTTGAAAGAAATAAGGAAAGAGGTATGTTTATTCACACAAGTGTTCTAGAAAATAATTTTAAAGAATGGTAGGAACACTTGGAAGAAAAAAGCATCCTAATACAATGGTGTTTTAATGTCAGATGAATGGAAATTGCTCTAGTAGAAAATTACATTTTAATGATATTTTTAATTTTAATAAAATTGATTTTTTTCATGCTAAATAACTAAAAGATTAGTGAATGCAATAGAATTAAGGCAAGTAGGGAAAAGAGTTAATGAATCTTAAAATAATTACAGGAATGTTTTAGGGATTTATCAGTATGTGTATTGTGGCCTTTTCTGTGTTACTTGGAGAAAATTAATAGGCTGCTTAAAGACAAAAGAACAGGACTCCTCAGGTGTATTGAAGAGGAATAGTATAAAGGGGAGTATCAAAGAGGCAGGCAGTACCTTACTCCCGAGCCTCTTGCTGTCTCTTGCCATTGGTCCAGGTGCATCCTGTTCAGAGGGACACTCAGAATAGGATCACTGAAGATCCCTGGGTGTAAGCTTTTAAGCCTCCTAAGCTACATATGAAAAATTGTTGTGGAGGGAATTATGTTTCTTAATACATTAATGCCAAAAAATGCTAGGTAACTGTGCTATCCCTTTTCTGTTATGCATGATTGTGTCCAAAATGTGTCCTTGAAAACCAAGCTTAGGTGTTATTCTTTTGGAGCAATATTGTGTTTCTGCTTATTGTGTTTCAGCTCCTACTTATTGGAATATAGACACTTAATGCTTTTGGTTTCCTTGTTACTTTTTTGAGTTTTTTGCTTGCAAAAATTTCTGAGTAGCTTTACAGCATAGAGTGTATCTGTAATCAGAGAAATGAGGATATCAGGTCAGTGTCAATGACACATCTTGGTCTATTTATATGTGTACTACATATGGGATGTCACAGTGGTTCATAGCACAAAGAATTGATTCTATGTCAGAAAATATACTCTTGGCTACTGCAACTAGTTTCCTCTTTTCTGATCAGTATTTTAGAAAATGTAGCAAGAACAAAGGAAAATTCATAGAGTGTAGACGAATTTTCTCCTATCACTTGCCAAAAAATTACTGGCTCTTAAGAAATCATGGGGTTTTTTTCTCTTTTTCTTTTTTTTCTTTTTTTATAAATTTGTCTTCTATGTATCTCAAGTGTGAGACTGTTCTGAGCCATGAAATTTAAGCCCATGGGATGAAACCAAATCAAAGAGGTTATATTCTGCCTTTCCCATTTTCTTAAGTACTTTATTCTCACAGTTAATATTTATCTGATCAGTAGATGAAAAGGTAGCTAGGTGCACAATGTATTTTAAAGAAATTTATTTGCATATAATCTTCCTGCATAACAGGTTTTTTCTTCTTTTTATTGTTAGTATTTTTGCTGTCTTGATAAATATGTTTTTTAAATCCAGGAAGAGCTAACATATTTTAAGAAAATATTGCAGCATCCTGAATGAGAGAAAGGCAAACTTCTAAATACAACGGTATCCATTCCCCTCTCTTAAAGAAGAAAAAAAGACACCAGGCAGAAAAATAGCAAACCTGGTTATATATGTTAAAAATACGAGATGAAGATCAGCTTTTAAACTGGGGTAAGGAGAAAATGTGGCCAAGACACCTTATCATGGGTGGGAGGAGGAAAAATGTTGAGAAACTTGTCCCTGTTCCAACTTGCTAGAACATAAAACTCTGGTGATAATGTGAAAGGAATTCAGTTCTCTTGTCTTCTGTCCATCCTTGAGAGGATCCAAAGCCAGAAGTGCAAAATGTTACAGGAGATAAAGATCATCCTAGTTTTAAGAGCTTTGGAACTGAAGTTGGTATAAAGATCTTCTACATTTGTTTAAATTAATTGCCAAATTTAAAAAACAGTTGTCAGTGCTCAGTCTGAATCTTGCAAATAAACCTCTAAGAACTAATAAAATTGACTGAATTAATTTTTCCTGTGCTAGGAAAATTATTGTTCCATGTGTGAACTTTATTATACATATATGTGAACTTCTGTAGTCATAAAAAGGATAATTTAAATAATGATGCTCTTTTTAAAGTAAACATAGAAGACAAATGTCATAAATCCTGTTCCTGCTAACAGTTTAAAAACACTTCAGAAAACAGAACCTGTCTGCAGTAGTCTGCTTCAAGTATGATTAATGTTAAGTATTAGATTTGCACAGCTTTTCAGTAGCTGATCCAATTTCAGTTCATCATGACAGAATTAAAACAAAAGCAAGCTATATTTAGAAACCTAAATTGTGTAAATGTTGAATAATGCTTTCCTGTTTAGTTGGGTTCTGAAGGAGCTTAGCATTGGGGTTTAAAATAAGCTGTTTGGTGCTATTAATATAAAATAATCTTCTCCGCTAAAGAATAGGGTGTCTGAAAAAAGGGTGTTTTCTGTAATATAGATAGCATATGCAGTGATTTACTACTAAATATATCCTATTAATTTACTTTCATAACATTGGAGTGTTTTACTCTGCTTAGTCCTGTGTCAGAAAACTTGAACTCATATATTTACAACTGGAAACAGCAATAAGCATCTTGATCCGTAGGAGAGTGTTTGAAAAGAGGTACTTAGAAACTAGCTGGGGTAGCATTCCAGATAACAAAGCATGCTCAACCAGGGTTTTGTTAATTTTTATTTTTGAAAAAAACTGTTCATTTTTAATTTTGTATGATAAGATAAATTTTTATGATGGATTCAGAGAGCATAAGGGGAAGCGTGGAAAAACGGCCAAAGGATTCTGTTAGTATTTTCAAACTTCAATGATTGAGGTCTGAATTCTAACTGACCAGATAAATGAATGTGTTGAAAAACTTCAGATCCCACTGACCTTAACAAAAATTTGCAACTCTTAGTGCCTTTGAACATCAAGCATTGAACTAAAGATCTAAACCCTCAGTCTTTAACAAGCATACTTGATTCTTCTAGTAGTCATTCCTAAATTCAAGATAATTAATTTTGTTGTGTCTAGAATAAAAGAGAAGACAAGACTTCCTTTATGCCATTTGATCACTTACAGTTATCCATTTTGGCCTTTTCTTCAAGTTTGCTGATCTTGTCAGGAGTTCATGATGAGCTTTTAGGGGAGACTATTTGACCATTTTCATGTATTCTGTATGGCTCTGAAAATGTGATTCTGTATGAAAAGCATGTAGTGTTTGCCTTGTTCTTACATCAGAAGAATTTTTTCTTTTGTCCATTTTATGCTTGTTTCCAAAGGCTTAAAATGCAAGCTTTGTTTCTGCAATAATGGCTTAGTGTAGGCTTACATTGTTGATCCCCTCAGTAGATGCAATGTAATCCACTTTGGTAATGTGAATTTTTAAACAATCATCAGCCTCTGCTATTAACCCTTCTATACTAATGGTAATACCCTAGAAGAACTACAAAGGCATTTGGTACTCAAGCTTAACATAAGACTTGAAGGACACTTAATGGCATTTACATTCCTTAGTCTAGTCACAGTGAATTGCTGAGCTGATGTTGAACTTGATTGGTACTGTATTCAGTATAAAATAGTTGATTGTGAAGTTGATGCTGAAATACGACTTTGCAAAGGATTTCTTTGGGAAAAGATATAAAAAAATCCTTGAAATGTCCTTTGCAATTAAATGCTACTTGAGGATTCTTCTGTCCCTTGCTTTTGTTTGCTATTTAAATTACTTTTATTTGTCAGTAGTAGACTATTCTCAAACTGCTTGGGTTTTTTCTTTAAACTAGGTAACATTACCTGCTGAAGAACCTGCTATTGTTAGAACTATTCAGCCATGTTTTGATTCATTAAACTGTTTGAGATAATTTTTTTCTCTAAAATAGGACAACTATTTATGGCATTCCTTTTCCTTTAATTAGTTCTGTTATGTCTTAGTAGCAGATAAAAAAAAATTTCTTTGCACCTAATGCGATTTTTTAAAATTGTCCTTTTGCTCTATTTTTTATTCTTACCTACTGACTGTTCTCTTTATCTACCTCTGTTCTTTTTTGAGAAAACTGATAAGCCAAGTAAAAATTGATGTGATTACAGTGTGTGTGACCTTTATTATAAAAAAGAACATGGATGATTGAATTTTGTGTCTTAGCAATGAGAATTACTGCACTGTGTATCAATAGTCCCATTGCAAAGATCTATCAAAGTTAATCTGTGTTTACTGTCTCCCCTTGGAGTATTTTGGATATCTCTTGTGTGTCAGTAAGATGAAGAGCTCTCTTCTGTTTCAGTGCACTGTGTGAAAACTACTTCATGTTTAATGAAACCAAGGTTTTATGAGGAATCACTGAAGGATTATTAACAATGTCAGTAACTTAGCTAACATCCTCTGTGCAAAATTAGTAACTCCGTTTTTTGAGTTGATATCACAATGAAAAAAAACCCCAAACCACCTGGCTTTGTTGAACATCACATTTTAGTAATTTTTTTGTGTTTGGGAAGGTAAAGACAAGAGATAAGGAATAGTGCAAGCAGGGGACTAATTCATCAAGAAACATAAAGTTACGTAGTGCAGACTCTTATTGTGATCTTACAGCTTAAAGAACAACTCAAGACAGCATGCACCTTCAAAAAAATGTAAGAAAAAGCATTATTGTAGTGTTTTTAGAAATGAGTATAAAATCTTCCAGGGACAATGCCAGCCTGAGCAGCTCTGGTGTTACAGCACCTGAAACCAGCTGGACATTAGAGAAGACAAGATATGCTAGGAATGAGGCTTCTTCCCCAAACAGGCTGCTTCAAAATGGACAGTCATCATGAAATAATCAAACAATCAAGGAGTACGTAATAAAGTTAACAAACAGGTTTTATTTTATAGTGGATGGAAATGGTACAGCTGAGGGAATTCTGTCAAACTCTTTTCCATAATACAGGAGTATTCACCAGTTGAAGATTACTGCCTGGGTGAGCAAATGAAGTGACTTGTCTGTTTGCTGCTTGAAGTTATAGAAAACTCAAGTTCCATTACAGAGCTGGGTAGAATTAGTTTAGAAGTTCTGGTGTTGTTATTTGCTCTAAAGACACGTTTGAGGACCAGTGTAAAGTGTTGCTTTTAAAAGGAAATATATTCTACCTAAGCATATTGAATGTTTTTGGGCAAGGTTTTTTGAGCCTCGCTTTAATGTTTTAAAATTTTTGTTTCATAGTGATAAATTGAACATTACAAGTGCATTTTGCTTCCTAAGTCTAATGGGTTGTTTAGGTTTTAGATCCTGTGTAAATGTTTGTGTCATGTTTAATATTATTCTGTCACTCAGTTTAAGGAAATGATTAAATATGGAACTGAGAAATTGTCAAAACAGAAAACCAAAATGAGGTGTGGGTGCCAAAGCATAGGTACTTTGGAAAGGTCTGCCTTACTTTTTCGTTATAGCATAATGAGTTATACAATTTTGCCTAAACTTTAAAACAAAAAACCACTTAACTAATAGGCATGAATCAGAATAAAAGAAAGTCCATTTAGGGAATATAAAGTTCTATACAATAGGGCAAGTGGGATAAGCACTGGAACAGGTCACCTAGGGAGGCACTGGGGTCTCCATCCTTGGGGAATTCAGTACTTGACTGGAGCCAGTGCCAGGCAATGTGCTCTGGTTGACTCTGTTTTGAGTCTGGCTAGATGACTTCTAGAGCTCCCTTCTGACTTCAGCTTCAATGCTGTGATCATAAACACAAATGCTTAACTCTGCAATGAACCAAAGCAAGGAGAGTTTATTTCACCTCTAAGAAAAGTGATTTCATGTGGTGATTGCAGGCTCTTGTGTGTGGATTGGTTTGAAGGAATCATTGGACTGTGGAATAAACAGTATTACAGTAACTGTCTTTTTCTGAAATGTGTTCATTTTGTCTGTTATCGTAGCAACCACTTAGTTTTTTATTAATATAGTAAAAATAAAAGTAACATTTACAAAAACAATAAACATTTTAGATTAAGGTACTAAAAGATCTGGATTTACTAAGATAGACTTCAAAAGATAAATGGAGCAGAGGGATCTTAGAGAAAATGTGAACTAATCAGCCAAGAACACAATTAGCAATAATTGTATGCTAACACATGCAATTTCTGGCTTCTGACTGCAGTGAGTAGGTATTCAAAGAAGAGAAGATTATTTTTCAAAAAGAAGCAACAGTGGCCCATCACTTTGAAGCAGCATTTTCAGAGTCCAAGTTGAAAAGCAAAAACCATCCGATGGATATGTGCATTACATTTAAACAGCTTTTAAACATAGTTCCACAACATACTAAAAAATGTCAAGATAGAATTAATTTCTCAGATACCTGGGCAGAATAATTTTACTGCTACTTCTACACTGTAGAAGCTGAAAATATATAAAAAACCCAAGACTTCTCTGTGTGTTTAATGAAAGTGCTGCGACATTAGATGGTTGTCAGGTGGTCATGCCCATGGCAAGCGAATTTTCAAAAATTAAATGTAATGGAAACCAATTCGGATTTAATGTAAGATTCCACACACATACTCCCCCCAAAGTCAGTTCTGTTTAGGACCATGTATGCTTTCACACTTGAGTGAAACTTGAACATTCTGATGATTATGGGAAAGAAACAATCCTTACAGTGTAAATGTCAGTAAATAATATTTTCTTTAAATTTTAGTCCCATGAAGACAAATAAAACCATCCAAATAAGCATCTGTTCATGAATTGTATAAGTTTTATTCTATTAGCCAAGAAGTATTATTAATGTCAGGCAATTCTGAGTTGTTTGAATCTCATTATTTAATTTCAGAAAATAAGAGAATAGTTAAGAATTTTGCTGCTCTTAATACTTTATGATTTTATTTTGAAAACAGGTGCAATTTGAATGCAAGTTAAGATAAAGATGCCATGCCTGTTTTGCAGTGCAACCTGAAAGGACATAGGTTACAGAAACATTCTTTAGTAGAAAATACTAAAGAACTTCAGATCTGGGTGACAGTGGTCCAAAGCAACTTAAATATGAGAAAGATTGAACCTTGGAATTGTTGGGTCTGTGTGAATATGTATGATAGGATTTCTGAATTTGCTGTTCCTGTAAATATGGATATTGTATATTTTTTGTCCCTTGATACTTCGTCCAGTGTCTGAAGTCTAGATATTCTGATTAAAGATTTATGTAGTGCCACTCAAAATGGATTTCAGTTCCTTACAATCTTCCAAGTTGCTACAGCCTTTGGTGAAGGATGCAAAAGACAGGGATGCTTCTGGAAATTATAGCCAAGGGTGAAGAGTAGTGAATTGTTTCTGATTTTTTTATGTATGTTCATTAGAAACTCCAAGTGTAAGGGAGAATTCAAATAATTACATTACTTTTCTGCCTTTTTTTTTTTTTTGAATGTCCACTCTTTATTGTGTTCCTAAGGGCAGTTATCCAAAGCTAATAATAGAAATTGTAAAGTGTGATGAGTTTAATTATGTGGGTTCAACCTTGTATGGTTTGCTAGTTACTGCCTAGACAGATAACTCTGCTTAGTTTTTATCTCACATAAACAAAGAATTACTCATGAGGGAAATCTGATTACCTGGAAGTGATGATGTGAGGGTGCATAAGGTCAAAAATTACTGGAGGCTTTAGAAATGGCTGGTCACTGGCTGGTCTGTAGAATGGGTAAGATATGCTGGGATGCTCTTTAGTTCCTTCCAAATCCTTTATTTGCATATTGTGTGCATTGCATTATAACTTAGGAGTCATACAGTAGGATGTTGTTGCACCAAGGATTTCAAATTAATTTAATTCAAATTGAATTAAAAATTCAATTTTTAATTATACAGCTATTTATTATGTGCAGTGAAGAATTAATTTTAAAGATATTACACAGGAAGAACATGAAAGGTTTTAAAGAAAATTGGAAAGAGGCCTTCTTAGCTACCACTGAAGAAGAATTATGGAATTAGAAACATTTGCGAAGCTTTCTGTTACAGAACATATGGATTCAACATCCCTGATGTTTTTCCAGCTGGGAGCTTGGCATACTTATTGTGAACTGTTCCTAGCTGCATGATCTAGAGGTCCACAGACTGGTTGAAAGTGACTGCTGATCTACAGTGCCCTTCCTTTTTTTCCAAATGAAGCGCTAGGAAAAAAAGCAACAGAGGAGCAGTATCAAAGAATCATTTAGGTTGGAAAAGACCTTCGAGATCACTGAGTCTGTTAACCTAGTGGAGAGGTGAAGAAGGCATTAAGTACCTCAGCCTTTTCCTCATCCTTTGTCAGCGTTTCCCTCCACTTAGCCCCCTTTTGTTGCTGATGTATTAACAGAAGCATTTTTTATTGCCTTTTGCAGCAGTAGCCAGATTGTTTGGGTTGGGCTTTGCCCCTTGTAATTTTCTCCCTGCACAGCCTCACAACAGCCTTGTGGCTTGCCCCTTCTTCTAAAGATCACAAACTCTCCTTTTTTCTTTAAGTTTCTGCCAGACCATTCTTTCCCACTAGCTTGCCTTTCAGAACATGAGTACGGCCTGCTCCTGTGCCTTTAAGATTTCCTTCTTGAAGAATAAGAATCTGTAATCTCAAAGAATAGATGTAGTTTCAAAGGTTATGTGTATACCCATGCAATGATATTGAACCTTTATGAGGGAATAGGAATCATCAGGACAAATAATGGGTTGGATGTTTCATCCTTAGACTTTATAACTTTTTCTTTCTGTTTCCTATTAAACTACAATTTTTAAATGTTTATTTCCTTCCTATAGTTGCTTTAGTCTGGCTACCATGAGATCCTATCTGCTATCACACTCATTTTTATCAAGCTTTCTTTGAAGTAGAGATGCTGGAAAATTTATATAAATCCTGTGTAGTCTGTGGCACTACTCTGTTCATTAACTGCATATAGATTTTTTTCTTCACATGCTGTAAAGATCGATATCCCAGTAGAAAGGATAGAGAATTGTAGCAGTTCAAAATAGGTGCCCATCCTAATATGCCATTGACAGAAGTTTAGCTTGGTTGGAAGTATTGATGTGCCATTTGTATAGCATAGTATATCCAGCATCTTCCTACAAAGTTAAATTACAAATGGACCACATAAAATTGTGTTAGTTAAATATAGATGTATAAATGTAATATATATATATACATAAAAACAACCTGCATAGCTTGTTCAGTACTACTCTGACACAGTTCTGTGTTAGAAGCTGGCAAGTTTCTGGTTGGTTTCACTTGCCATTGTTTATCTTGGGGTGGCCATGAATGGCATGGAATGGACATGTGGGGGGTTCTTGATTTTGGTAAAGCATTTATAATGAGAACTCCTGTTTATTGGTGTCTTTAGCTCAGATTAGAGAAAGTGTTAATGACTGGAAAATCTTGTCTCTTTTTTTGCACTAATTTTTATTATACATCATTCAGATTGTCAGAGTTTAAAAAAACCCCAACACCTTTTTCTGTATATTCTTGTGCTGAATATTGTGTGTTAGCAATATTAATAAACTGAAACATAATAAGTGTAATTAAATGTATAAAATGGGCTTTCCATACCTGTCCACCAGAAGCCCAATAGGAAGCTTGATCATCATTTCAATTCATAGTATCTGAGTGAAAAGTAGTTCAGGAAACTTCTACTAAAGTTGGAAAGTGCCTATTTAACACTTCTTGTTTATTAGAAATTGAACCATTTTGGGCAAGTCCCAAATCATTCCATCTTCATTCTTCATACATCAGGAACTGTTCTTGATCACTTCTCTAATCTCTGTCCAAACCAAACCAGCTAATTTTAGACAAAGCTTCAGTGCAGCTGATGAAGCAGTGACCTAATACAGTAGAATGTTATGAAGGACAATATGAACACAGGGAAGAGAGTTAAGTCTTCACTAAGAAACACAGACTAAGATAAATTCAAACTCAGGTGATGTATGCTATGATTTTTCTTAAAGAAGAAGTAAAAACTAGTAAACTAGAGATTAGCAATGTTTATACAGTTTCTCCCAGCATTCCCTATTAATTAATCATTTTCATGTTAAAACTGTCAAGCAGATTTTCTGGGCACACAAATAGTGAAAAGTCTTATCAGAAGGATGGCATATGTACTTGACATTTCAGAATAATTAGAAGAGAGAATTAATATCTTCAATGTGCATTAGTTCTTGTATTTGCCAGGAAGAAGAGTTCATTTATTGGGGTAGTTGTATATCAGGGCTTGAAAAAGAAAAATTACTTATTTAGGGAATTTTGCTCATTTATAAATTTTAGAAACCACTTGAGACTCACTGCATTGTGACTGTTTATTAGGAAGTATAGACCTTTAAGACAGTAACCTATTTAGTGTGCTTTATTCCTCTGATCCCCTTGTCTGGTCTACGTTTATCAGTAAGCATCAGTCTGAGGTGAAAAAATTACTGAATACAAAATTTTTGCTGTGCATTTTCAAAACAGTGTTGTGATGTTCTTTTGATAATATAAGTTGTCTAGGAGGTAATTGCATGTTTATATCAGGTGCAGAAGAATTTCAGCAATGAATTGCTAGAAAATGTGTATAATCTTTATCTTTACTGTCTGAAAAAGTAGGGCTGAAACTGTAGAGCTGGTGCCTTCTCACCCTAGCCAGTAGACTTTCCAAAGAAAGACTGTGACCCCCACAACTTGAATAGCTGGATGATTTGGACATGATCCAAAAATTTTTCTGTCTTAGTGGCATACCAGAAGAGACTATGTGTTGGTGACTTGTATTTCCATAAGTACTGCTTTGTCAGATGCAATTTATCTGGAGATAGTGGGAATAAATCTCCTCTTGCATTGCAAGAATGTAACCCAGTTTTTTCCCCTCTTTTAAGCACAAATCATTACTATATTATTTGTATTATGCTTTAGATGCCAGTGGGTTTTTAGAGAAATCCACTTTTCTAAGCACTTGGCAGCCATACAGTGCATGCATAGATAATATGGGAAGTAGAGCACAGGGAAGCATGTTGATCTTCTCAGTGTCATGCTACTCATTCATGCTGGTCAGAAGTACTCATGTACACAGTTTACTACTGGAGTCAGATTTTCAGGCTGAAAATAAGGTAGTTCTGCTGACAAGATGGAATTTCAGTGTCTGAAAAAGAAAAAAAAAAAAAAAATTGCATACACAAATTGAGCACATTTTTAAAAGTTGAGAAACTGTATTCCCTTCCAGGAGAGGGTGATTTGGGGATGAGAATTCATTGGTTTTCAAGACACCTGGATGATAATGGTCTACTAGTTAAAAAGTTACTTCTTAGATTGTGTTTCTTATTCTCCATAGAAACTGAGATACTTTGGTTTTGTCAAATTAATAATTTTAGTCTTTCTTTTGAAATGCAGCTTGGGATATGGCTGCGTTTCAAGATTTCAATCTCTTTTTGCATGCTTTTTGTTTTGATGTGTTTTGTAAACCAGTAGTAGCAGCAACATCAGTTGGAAGTTGGTCTTTGTTGCATCTTGAATAAAAGTCATTAACTTGAAGCAGATTGGTTAAGTTGGCTTGATATTTTTCAAAAATATATTTAGGCCCATGTCTTGAGTTAAAATGATAAAAATCTGGGTGTAGCAAGTATGTAGGTTAAGTAAAAATAAATTAATTAACCCAACCAACCAAAACTACCCAACTCAGAGGGATTCTCTAGGTGTTTGGCATGTTTGAAATACTGTGTTCTCATCACGTAATTTTACAGGGGCCTGATTTTAGTCTCCCACAGATGATAAAATCTCAGTGACTGGGTTTGTGGAATGTAGATATTGTAAAGAGTAAGTACTTCTAATGCATTTATTTTTCTTCCCTTTTCTTTATGCTTACAGATTCTAGTTTGTTTTCTTCTTTGGTACCAACTATACAGGTTAGGGACGTGGGTCTGAACCCTCAATTCCATTATTATTTTTTTATTCTGATTCACTGATCTGTTTTTTTCATACTTTTTTCTTTTAGGGTACATGTTGGTCGTCTTCTTTCTTCTCTCTCTATTGCTTTGTATTTTTGTGTATGGAGGAAGGAAGCTCTGGTTTTTTGTCTTCTTCCTGATTATCTTATTGGATCTAGCTTTTAGCAAATTATTCAGGAAATTATTTAATTTAACCTAATCTTGCATTCTTACATTCCAGGCAAAAAAAAAAAAAAAAAAAAAAAGAGCATCCTAGTGCTCTCATCAATACAAGATGGGAAAAAAGCTAATATCAAGCATTACTGATTACTAGAATTACTGTACTTTGCGTCATTGAAATAGTCATATTTTTCTTGTTTGTCACTTAATCGTGTTAGTTTTTAATAACCAATTTAGGCTGATTTTCACATTGGCTATCACAGGAATCTGAGGAACTTTGTGTTTGCTTAGGTGAAATGTGTTTTCAGTGCTACAGGTGGACTTTATTATTGCCTTAGATTTTTTTTTATAGGTATTGGTTGTGACAGGTATGTCAGAATTCCCTCAATTTAAAATCAGTGAAGCAACCAGGGCAAGAAAAAAACCTGCCCTCTGTAAAATGATGTATTGGTTCTTAGAGCAGGAAGCTTTTCATCTGATACAAACAAGAATAGTTTTGTATAATATTCAGTGATCTATTAATTCTGAAATTGAAGACATTTCTTGAGTATCTTTCTTTCTGTTTTGAAAGACAATTCATGAAATGTTCACTTTTGTAAACAACCAGATCTTGACAGTTGCAACTGAGGTATGCTATCTACTTTTGAAATTTTGACTAAAACATTTGTGTTTTTTGTAGCATATCCTTCTTGACAAAGTATGCTTGATCAGTGTACCTCTTCAATAAGGGTTTTATATTTGATTTGTTTGCTGTAAACTTTAATGAAAAAATGTTGGTCGCCAGTCTTTATTACAAGAAGAAAATAAATACTGGAATTTATTTAATTTTTTTTTCCTTCAGTAAGGGAGTCCTGAAGAACCAGGTCTGATAGAAAGGCACTATGTGGCATAATTTACCCTCCTAAATGATCAGATTAAAGAAAAATTGTAATTGCCTTTTGAGTTTATATTAATTTCTGCAATGAGCAATGATGTGCCTAATAGGTAAGTTTGCCATGGATCTAAACACTGGCCTTTTTTGAAGGATGGGCAATGGTTAGGTGGTGGAAATAATGGTCTGTCTCAGAATCTGGGTTATATTTTTAAGGTAGCCTTTTGAAGTTGATGTCTGGAGACAGACAAACACCACTGCTATTTAAATCAAGTAAGTGCTAGTAGAGGCATTACTGCTTTTTGATTGCTTTAATTTTGGAGGTTGCTAGTAGCAGGTGCTAAGTTTATAATTTTCCCTATGGTCTTCTTAGTCTTAAACAAACTGTGTCAATTTTGTACCCAGCTGTTTTTACATGTTTTCTTTTAATGGCTTTCATTTGCACTTTTACTTTATAAAATCACCTAACTTGAAAGGAGGGTAAGCTTCTCCCAGTGAGTTTAATATTTCCCCTGATTCAGTTGGAGCTACATTAGTTTTTTCCTCTTTGATCAAATGTTTGCTATTGATTCATAGGATACATCATCTTACGACAACAAAACATTCAAGCCTAGCTTTTTCAATAAATCAGTGGGTTTGCTTTTTTTTAAGCAAAATAAATATTTCTGGAAGTTGGCTTGCAGCGTCTATATGACAAATCACAGAGGTGGTGCAAAGGTATCCATGTATGGATAAAAAGTATGGGGCAAAGAATTAAATTGGGCTTTTGTTCCATGAATGCTGGTGGCTATTGTCATGTTCCCAATATCACAGCCTATTGCTTGGAAAAGATGGAAATACTTACTTTCCGTACCAAAAAGTATGGAAAATGGGCAGAATTCTTAACTGAGCCAATAGTCTCTTTTTATGTATTGATAACACACTTATGCTTTCAAACATTCATCAGCTTGCAGCATGGCTGCCTAGTAACACAATTTAGAGCACAGCAGAGCTATTTCTACAAGATGAGCTTTTTGGGAATTGCATGGAGGAATTCACCATGTAAAGCAGATCTGTGCCTTAAAAATGCAATTAAATCTATAATAAATTAACAGGATAAATAAATCTTAAGCAATTGCATGCAGTGATTTGGCAGAGTACCTGGGATGAAAATAGCTCATTTTAGCATCTATTTCTATCCCACTAATGCTGAAAGTTTTTTGGTTGATTGCTTTCAAAAGTTTCTGTTTCCCGAACACTGTTTTAAACAACTTACGGACACCTTCTGAAGGGGTACCATTCAACTTATTCTCTTTACTTCACATGAAAATTATTGACTTTTAGAACTTAATACTGCTCTGTTTTGATTTTTTTTCATGTAAATGAAGTTCAATGCTCCATCTCACAGAACATTTAAAAGACTGCTTTCAGTGAATGTGTTCACTGTCAGCCATTTGTACTTACATAGCAGGTCCTAGCATTACTGGTCTCAGAACTGTTTTACTTTCATAATAATTACTACAGAGAAGCAGATACATAATATCAGTCTAGAGTGCCAGGTACTTTAATACTTTAATATTATAAATATACATTTACATAGATATATACAAAGAGTAAGGACGTGTCCATCTCAGCTCTTCTTACCATCTGCCTTCAAATAACATTTTATTGAAATTAATTCGAATACTGTTGATGTAATAATGCTAATACTGTATTTATAGCCTATACTCCTAAAGCAATACATTCAAAATCTGACTAGTATATCATGGAGTGATTTGCCATGGAAGTGAATGATGATCTAGGTTTATCCCTCCTGCCACAGGAAGGGATGTCTTTCACTAGATCATGTTGTTCAAAGCCCTGTCCGGGCAGGCCTTGAGCACTTCCAGGGATAGGGTATCCACAACTCCTCTGGGCACCCTGTTCCACTCTTACAGGAAAGTATTTCTTCCTGTTAGCTAATCTAAATGTCTCCTCTCCCTCCTTTTCCAAACTCTGTGTTCCCATGTAAAATGCCAGTCTCCCTCCTTTTCTTAAGCTCTCTTCAAGTACTGAAAAGGTTGCAGTGGGGTCTTTATTCTCTCCTGCAGCCTGAAAAGCCCCCACTCTGCCAGCCCATCTTCATAGGAGGGATGCACCATCCCTGCGATTATCTTCATACCCTCCTCCTGACTTGTTCCAATAAATCCATGTCCTTTCTGTGCTGAGGACCCCAGAACTGGATGCAGTGCTGGATGCAGATTCTCCACTCACCAGGGTGGAGAATCCCCTCTCTTGCCCTGCTGACCATGCTGGTTTTGATGTGTTTGTCCCTCTGGGCTGCAGGCACACACACAGCCTGGTCCATGTCCAGTTTTTCATCTGCCAGACCCCCATGTCCTTCTCCACAGGCCTCTGCCAATGAGTTTTTCTCTGTTTGTACCCCTGTCTGGGAGTGCCATGACCCGAATGCAGCACATTCCACTTGGACTTGCTGAACTTCATGAGTCTCTAATAGACCCAATTCTAACAAGTTTTCCTCTGAGTGGAAAATCTCTCTGTGTGGCATCCTGTCCTTCAGTTGTATTAACTCCACTGCTAAACTTCAGGTAATCTGCAAACTTTCTGAGGATGCTGCTTCCAAGACAGAACCTTGAGAGACAGAACCATTTATCACTGGTCTTTTTATCTTGCATATTTTTTCCTGCTTTCAAATCTTGAACTTACCCCCAACACTATATTACTGATTATAACTTATTATTTACCTTCAGATTTATCACTATGAACTTTTCTCCAATTGATTATTGCCTCCTTTGTTAGAATATCTTTGTCATTTGATACATTTCTTTGCACGAGTTTGGAAAATAAGAAGTGGTCTCAGTATTTGTCATTCTTTATTTAGATAGGAATTAACTTCAGTAGAATAGCAAGTGGATAGAATGAGTTGTTTTCATCCAGCTGAAAGTTTAATCTAGCGGAACACTACTGATTGTATTAACTTGACAGGGTTAGTAATTATATTTAGAGAAGGCATATTGTTTCTTTCTGTCATGCTGCATAAAATAAAGGTTTGCTGATTGTTGTAAAAATTGGGCCCTCTTTGTATTGTAATAATCTAAAAATAAAATTGAAGTTCCTAGTGGAATCTGATACTCTCTGGGCAACCATTATGGTTTACAGCAACTGATGTCACATAGATTTCTGAAATTATGCATATGTGTTGAACACCCAGAGTTTTCAGGCTTTTTTCCATTTTAATCAAAACCAACTGTGTCATTATTCTGTTCCTTCTCCCTTTTCCAACCAATATTTGGTTTCTGTTGCATGATTTATGAGTACCTGTTGTAGTCTTTTGTGTTCATAGTGTTTACCCATCTGGGCTGTCTTAATTTTAGTCCAGCATAATGTGTCTTTTGGCTGGTGTGCTCTTTGCTGTCGGTCTCTCTTTCCTGAAATCAAAATGTGCAAGGAATTTAACACCTGTGAAGTGATTCCAGAAGGAGGTAACATTAGTGAATCCATTACTTGCTGTTGTTGTTGCAATAATGTAATGGTTAAGATCAAGAAAAAGCCCAAGCACAATGATTTAACAGTCAGTAGAAGTAATTTAAAGGAACCAGAATTCACTTCTTGTGTAACGTAACTAAAAAAACAAAGCTCCTTTCTTTGCATGAAGCTAAACTCATTTTCTCTGTGCATTTTTGTATTTTACTTTTTGAAGGGTGTTTTTCTGTTCTGTGAAAGTTCTGTTTTACTAGAAAATAGATGAAATTTACTAGAAAATAGATGAAATTTTATAAAAAGAGGCACACTACATTACAAAAGAAGCTTTTCACAGACACACAAATTCAGTAAGCCAAGTTGCATTTTGAAGCAAAGATGTTTAAACATATATGTATTTATATCTCCCTTAATTCACAGATTATCACAGGCTGTTTCCATGAGAGGGACCTCATGCTGCAGCAGGGGAAGGATTCCTCTGAATAAGTAGAAAAAGCAGCAGCAGAGACAACATATGATGAACTGACCCCAGCCCCCATGCCCTGTTCCCCTGTGTCATTAAAGGAGAGGAGGAACTAGAATTTCAGAGTGAAATTCAGCCTGTGGAGGAATGGGAGGAAAGTGTTTTAAGATTTGATTTGATTTGTCATTATCTTCCTCTGATTCGATTGGTAATGAATTAAACTAATTTCCCCAAGTCGAGTCTGTTTTGCCCATGGCAGTAATTGATGATTGATCTCCCCTACCCTTCCAGGAGCCTGTTGTATTTTCTCTCCCCTGTGCAATTGAGGAGGGGAGTGATAGAGTGGCTCTGGTGAATGCCTGGTATCCAGCCAGGGTCAAACCACCCTGCTGTCTTACCTAGACCATAAGGTTTTTCTTCTCCACATTTGAAATTATTGATAAATGAAAGCATACATAAAAGTAATCTGAACTAGCTTAGATTAAAAAGCTGAAATAAAGAGAATTTATATAAGCTCTTCCTTTATTTTTCATCTATCTTTCAGTTTAAATGGGTAGAGGTGACTGACAGTGCATGCTAACACCTAATGAAGAGCAGACAACTGTTTCTGGGAGAAACTTAGCATGGAATATTTTTATTTCTCCAAAGTACTCCCAGCTGACATCTCTTGAGTGGCTGAACAAGTAGTCTTGAATCTCTTTGCTTGCTCTTCTTGGACTATTTCTTTTTTTTTTTTAGATAACACACCTCTTTTTGTAAGCATTTTGGTCTTTCTTTTTTAAAAGCAGTGTTCTAAAAGCAGCTTTACACATTTATTTTACATATAAAGGGGATGGAAATAGGAAATGTCTGTAGAACCTATTTTAAGAGGACTCTGAGTATATTTTCATTTTGCCAGAGAAACAGTAAGTGCTAGTGACTTCCTTTTTCTCATTGTAGTGTGAAAAAGATACAAGAATTTTCAAATCCTAAATTGCTTTCTGTGAGCAGTTGATTATCATACATACTGCTTGGTGTGTTAGTATATTTGCTCACTATATAAAAGGTTAGACACCTGGAGGGGGAGCACTGCATATTTTTGGGCTAACATGATTAAAGGATTTGTTGTACACTTGAAGAAGCAAATAGATTGTGAATCCAGTGACTAAACAGATTTAAAAATATTCATGCTGTAGTAATCTGAATCTGATTGATGATGTGATCATGACTGTTGATCTGTTTCTTTTCAAGAGGTTTATACAAATTTCTAATTATGCCATTCATATGGAAATATTACATTTAAAATGACTTAATTTATGTCAGTGTGGATTACCAAAAAATAAACATCTGGGATTATTTCTGTTTCAAAGTTAAGAGAATGAATAAGCAAAATGTTTGAACGTTTCTTACATGAAGTATTTTATAAAAACATAGTTCAATATTGTGCATTAATTATCTTTAAGATGTGTGAACACTCTTCAGTGCTTTTATCAAGTGCTTTGAGTGTAAGGAGAAATAAAGGCCTAATCATATAATATTTATAATTTATTCTCAAGAAATTAAGCAAATAAATAGTCCAATAAACATCTGGTGAAGTTAAGAAATGCTAGAAATTTGCAGTAGAAACATGTTGGTAAATGCAATGACTGGAACAGATTTTGGAAGTTGAATTATATTAGCATAAAGTATGGTAGGAACAGTGCATGCCTGCCAGTCAACTGTTCCAGGAAATATTATAAATCTTAAATTGAATCGAGAAATTAAATTGAGTCCCCTCTTCTGCACCCAGCAGTGTTTCTTGAGGATTTAGTACATGTCTTTAAATTTCTTGATTGCTTTGTCTTTTTCTGTTCAGGCCATGAAGCTTTTGAGCAATAATCCTCCCTCCTGTGGTTGGTACATTTGTAGAGTGCACACTCTTTATCAGTGTAGCATATAGAACAAACCTTGATCACTGGAGGCCCTAAACATTATTTATGCTTTAAAACATCTTATAATTTCATTTATTATGACTGGTTATCTCTTAATGGAGACTGGTTGAAAAGCATACTCTGTAATCTCATTGAATTGTATTAATAGGTCCTTGGCAGTTTTCCTTTCTGACTTTAACAGACAAAGTCAGTCTGTGTTTCATCTGTCCTCTCTCTCTCTTGTGGAATTTTAAATTTGCTTTAAGGCAGAACACAATGTCATTTATCCTGTGAAAAATAAATGCAATATTTGTTGCTTGTAGTTTTATTTTTAGTGAGTGCATATACAACCTTATCTTTCAAGTACCTAAGTTAGTACTGAAGCATCACAATTTGGACATGATGTAGGATGGGGTTTTTGTTCTCTAACTGCCTGTGGGCTCAGTGCATGAATGAATGACTTGAAGTCTGTGAGATGAGGCTTTGCTGTCACCTGAACCCTGTCACACACAGGTATCCCAAAGCCTTGCCTTGTTCTGGTAAAGCATCAGTGAGGTAGAAACTGACTTTGCACTAACTGAGATCTCTGTAATCAATGTTTGTATTATATATGCAAAGTGCCTTACTAAAAAATCACTTTTGATTTAATTTCTGTCTATACTGTTTGGATTATAGCACATCCTAATAGTGACATTACTCTCAATAAGTTTTGGAGAAAAGATTATTAATTTTCTATGTTGACATAGCCAGTCAGGAAGTTTCTGAATCTTATTCATTACAGAGAACATGTTATTTTGAGAACATGACAGTAATATCTATCATTATGTTGTGCTATCGCTTTTGTATTGCTCATATCTCTAATTTTTGTACAAAATCTAAAGGATATAACATCTGCCCGTTTTTGCTGACTGGTCTCCCCATTGCTGCTGGCACAACATAGGCATCTGTCAATGATAACTGTGTGAGATTTTTATTTGCTTGTTCTCTATCAATTTCCTTCCAGCTTTTGGTGCTTGATTGAATTAGTGTGTCATAGTGATTGGTACTTATTGTGAGTTCACAAATCTGAAAAATATATTACTGTAGACTGTTTTATTCTTTCTCTGCTGCATCTGTCTGGTTCCTGCTCGGAATGTAGGAAAAAGACTTTATTTTTTTTTCTCCACATTGCATTTACTTGTTCAGTGGATTAGGGGTTATTTCATGCATATTTCTTCTCTGATGGCATTTTTTACCGTTCACAGAGATAGTAAGAACTCTACTAGGTGAAACTTTAAAAGGGGCATGTGATTTTGTTAGTATGTAAAATGAGTTGTAGCTATTGTGCCTAAAGATTTTATGCTATTTAAATACAACAGATTAGAAAAAAAAAAAAAAGTTGCTGATCTTTAAATAAATGGTTCCCACAAGTTATAAGTTTAAACTGTTTCTGTATTTTAATGTTATTTAGAAGCTTGCTGATAACATCTGATGTCTTTATTGAATTTTGAGAGCTGTGTTATCTTCTCAAAATACTTACTCAATATTAAAAAGTAACTTTAAGAGGTAAGTCTCAATTAGTTCTCATCACTTGACTCTGAGTTTTGACTGGCCTTGAGTACCTTCTGTAAACCAATGGCACAGTTTGTCAGGTACAAGAAGCACAGTAGCAGGAAAGAAGTTTTTCACAAGAAAACTTTTGTCTTTTATAAACAGTTCAGATAAAACATTACTTTATGCATTTGTAGATCTTTAAATTTCTGAATTATTTTGATGACCTAGCATGTCTTACTCCTTAGGTTGAGTTGGCTGCCTGATGTTTGGTAGGAGGATATAAAGCAAGGGAGTGAAGACTGCAATTCTCTTCTGGGAAAATAATAAGGAGTATAAATAAAACTGATATTTGCAAAATAGGATTTAAAACCCAAAGTAAACCTCTGCTCTATTTATTTTGAAGGATCTAAGGATGGAATTGTTGTCTTGCCATATTCAGTTCAAAGCAAAGCACTGAAGACATTAGATTTGTTTTTCTTGTGTTTTGAATTCAGCTGACATTTTTATGTTTCTTGCAACTAAACATTTTTTGGATTTAATCATTAATTCAAATTTGGTGCTGAAGATTGTACTTCCTTATGAGTAAATAAAGTAATCGACTCTGGACAAAAATTAAAATGTCATGTTTTCTTTTATAATGAGAGCTGAACATGTCGTGTATCTGCAAGAAGAGGAATAGAGCTTTCTGCTCTACACAGCCCATAAGGACTGTTCATCATGAAGTATCAGAAATTAATTTCAAGTAGAGCCTATAGCTAGCAAAGCAAAAGCAAACTTAAAAGTGTTAAGACTTAGTGGGCAGTATTTGTGAAATAAGAGTGATTTTTCCTCCAGCTTTTACTGAGGTATTTTTAAGCTTATGAATGCAAATACTGGGCATCAAAGGTTCACCGAAGAGATTAAAACTCTAGATTAATGTATTGGAAGTAGATATAAAATCTGGCTGAAATTTTGCTGAATAGATATATTAATAGGGAACAAAGGCACTTCATTGCAGTTACAAGTCATCCAGTGACACTTTGAGTCATCAACTCTAATATTTAACTATCAGTTTTGAATATAAAAGAATACCCTAGCATCTAAATGGGAAAACATGAAAGTGATCTTACAGAAAATCAATGGTCAAAGATGCTGTTAATATACCCTATCCAAGCAATAAAGGTTTTACTTCTGATTTTTTTGAGTAACTAATTAATCTGATCAGGCTAAATATGGACTGTGCCTTGTTTACTGCAAAAAGCTCTTTCTGTTTAGATGGTAGCTATGAGAAGCTCCACACTTCAGTGTTTTCCCACCCCCTTAACTTTTTAGCTGCAATACTATGCAGAGAAGAATAAGAAAGGACAGGAATGCTATTTTACAAGTATAGAAGATGTGGAGCTACAGTACCTTCAATACCTATTTCTTTCCTGGTTTTCTTAATTTTGAAATGGATGGCTAACAGTAAACACAGGTAAACTCTTCTAGGTGGTGAGTAGGAAGTAAATACAGTGGCAAATGCAGCTATTTAAAGATGGGCATGCAGCTGCTTTCCTAGTCTTGTCCATGCTATTAGGAAGTGGCTTTCCTTGGAGGAGAGGATTAAGAATGCATTTTCGCAAATTTAAAACTAGACACAGACTTCTTTCTTACAAGAAGCAAAATCTTGCATTGGGCGCACAACGTCCTCATTGCTCCGAAGTAAAAGCTTTGAGCAAAGATATAATGCCATATATTTTTATTCTATGCCAGATTTCTAGTAAAAACTGTGGCAAAGCTGCTATTATATTACTGTAATTTGATTAAGGCAATATGACTTTCTCACTGCTTAACATATATTAATTTTAAATTTGTCACAGGGATTTTATTAGTATCTCTGAGTTACAAAGGAATAAAAAATATGGGGTAAAGAATCTATAAATTTTTCCAAATATGGAATGTAACTAGTGTGTTTGACACAAAATGTGATATACTGGAATTCTAGTCCAAACAAGATGTCATTTATTGTAAAATTGATTACAAACTCATGGGATATTTTCTCATTGGCATATTTTCATTATATTGTGTTATTTGCTCTTCTGGACCTGCGATAACAAAATTGCCTTAGGCATCTAATAAGTTTTAGAAGTCAAAGTGAAGTTGTGAAGTTATTCCTGATTTTGCTCATGATATCAAAAGAACTTCTGTAGGTGTGTTTGACAGGAAGGGGAGAAAATACTTAGCATTTTGTTTTCTATTGTCTTTTTTTTTCTCTCCTTACAAATAATTTGTGGTCAACAGGACCCAGCAAGGAGTCGCCTTTTCCTCCAGATGGTTGTGACATTTGAGTAAACCTTGGAGGATTAAAGGCAGTCTAGTGAGCACTCACTGTAAACTCCTGATGCAACGTGACAGTCCTAATCTGGGTCCTGGGCTGATTAGATGGTAAGAGCACAAAGCAGGGGAAAAACCCAAGTGCAAAATAACCATTTACACTGATGAAAGACACTGAGAAAAGCCCTGTATCCTAAGTTTAGACTGAAGATTCTGTACATGTAAAAATTTAGGCAGGTTAAGTTTTCAAGTATAACTTACTAGCTGTCTGTACAATAATTTCAGTTGGTGTAAAGCTTTTCTGTGTGTCACTGAATGAGCACAGCTTGATGCAAAAGTTTTTTTCTGTATATTGAAGAGAGTTTGCAAACAATCCAAGTGGTTAAACAATGGCAGAAAATACAGAAATTGATCTGAATGAGACTCTGAAATCTGATTATGCATCATCACCATCTGCTGTAGCAGGATAATAGAAGGTAGACAAAGATCTATTCTACCTTTTTTTGGAAAAATGGAAAAACTTCACTATATTGCATTTTTAATGTATATGCATATAAGAAGAACTTGATTGCATAATGGGAAACTTAGTCAGAAATTATGCTCTTTATTATTATAATTCTAAATATCTAAAATATCTATTTTTTATTAAAATAAGGAAACAGTTGCAAAAATTATTTTATTTTTGTTCCTGTTCTGAATTTTTAAAAGCAGAATATCGAACTTTCAAAAAATGGTATGGCAACAGGTGTAAATATTCAGCATTGTACATCTTAATTTATTTATTTTGGCTGAATGAATGTTAAATTACACTGCTCAACCCCTCCTGGTACAAGAACAATGCTTTGAGTCTGGCTTGTATATTTGCCTACTTATCTGTAGATTATTTTTACTGCACAGCAGTTGAGTAATTTGTTCCTTTTCCAAGTCTATGAGTCCAGTATTTTATTTTCAAAGGCAAATCTGTTATATCCTTAGTTTTATGATCTCCACCCTCAAAATGTTTGGTTTTTTTTCCAAGGTATTTTACTGCTGTAGTTAGAGGTATCACAAAAATATCTGCGTAAAATAGGACATGAACTTGATGATTTATTCTTGGAAATGTAATTCTATTGATATTCTAGGAAATAAACTAGGGTGTTTAGTGCTAAATATGTAACTCCTGGCAGTACCAAACATACTGTGAATTTTCAGTTATTTGTTTGGTATTACAAGATTGTGTGTTTTTGCAAAGCTCAAAAAACCCTTAATTATGGTTGCTTATTTGCTGAAAAAAAATCGGTTGCACAGAAGCTGTGAGAGTTCAAAGGAAGTACAGTCAGATTAATTTATTTAATGAAATCTACTAAATTATTTCTGTACATACTGAATTTCCTTTACAAACACTTTAATTAAAACATCAAGCTTCTTTTTAAAAAGAAAGAGACAAGCTTTAAGGCATATGCAAATTGATCATAAATGCTAATGGCATCAAATTGTACAATTTCATTTCTAGTCGCCCTACATAACATGAACCATTTGGATGCAGTGTTCAAAAGAAAATGCTTTTTTAGCAGTTTCATTAAAAACATGACTGTAAGAAGTAACAAAAATTTATCACCATATTCTTATTTTTTTCTACCTATCTTGCAATTTGAAGTCTAAAACCACTGAGTAGCTGTCTAGCATTCAAGTTGTGTCTCTTCAGAACCACCACCAAGTCACTCAGATGTGTGGGCTGGAATTCTTAGATTTTGAGAAAATCCTCTGTAAGCATGAGATAAGAATGTGAAAAAGACCAAGCTTGACCTACCTTAAACTATCCCAGCAAGGATCTAAATTATAGCTTCAAGGGGTTGAGCTGGTTACGAGTTGTGAGTGACTAGCAATCTCCCAGCACCTTGTTATCTTTGCTGTATGTCAGGACTGTGCCTAGACCAGAACGACAAATGTATTAGAAATATCACAGTACACAGTTTAGTGCTTTAAGCAAAGGTTCTTAATCCTTTTACAGTATTCTGCAAAAATTGGAGTTAAAGCGATGCAAAAATTAGTCAGTCTGCCCAGCCCTCTGCTCACCCTGTTTCCAGGTTTGTTTTTATTTTATTTTTTATCCTATTTAATGTAGCCTGTATTTATAGCTGCCAGTGGTGTGAATACAATGGTGTTGCTGCAGGCTTCCCTTTAATGGATCCTTGCCAAAGATAGCCATTGTTCCCATTGCTTGAGGTTGCTCAACTGTGCAAGGTTGCTTGGAAACCCTCTACTGAGTAAAACCTTCCAGTCATTTTCCTTTACCTCCCAAGTCATACCAGTTGAGTGCTTAGAGATTCAGAGGAGGATCACAGTCAATGTGGTTGCTTTTTGTGACCTTTTTGATGCTAAACCAATGACCTCTTAAATGCAGCATTGTAGCATGCATGACTATCTGGCTAAAAAACAAACACCACACTAGCCAAGAGGTGGTGTCATCCACAAAAGCAATTACCTGGTGATTCAAAAAATCCTGGGCTAAGGAAAAGGCCTAACTAGTTGTTAGGTTCTGCTTTAGGTTAAACCATTGAGAAACACATTACCTTTAAATTATAAAGGCCTAACTAGTTGTTAGGTTCTGCTTTAGGTTAAACCATTGAGAAACACATTACTTTTAAATTATACTATGCTGGTTCATCTCACATGCCATGTGATCAGTTCTAAACAAACCTGATGCTCGTCATGCCCAGGTTTTCCCTAGCACATATCATGCTGTTTCCTTTGTTCACATTGCAGAAATCAATTGTATTTGGTAAGCATTTCAGAGTGAATCTGTCATTATTAGCTTGAGCAAGCTGGTGAACAGGATAAATCAAATCCCATGCTTATTTATATCATTTAGTTTGGTCCACAAATGAGTTACCTAAACAATCTTGCTTCTTTGTCTTTTATGTTAAACCAATTACTCTTTTGAGCAGCTAGTATGCTAAATCTTTTCACCTGGTTTATAAACCATGTTATTTATGTATATGAGAAGTGCTGAGATTGATGCCTTCTTGGTTGTTGATATTTCCTTAATACAAAGAATACAAACAGTCTGCTGTAATATTATGTGAAGCACTGGCTGATACTGTATTTTCTTGCTGGGGAATTGAATATTGCCATCGCTGTTCTCCAAGTAGCATGAGCTAAAGATCTGTGGGGAAAAAAAAAAAGTTATTACATGATAATTTAATCTGCTTTCTATTCTGATAGTTTTCAATTCTCTCTCTGCCCTTACTTCGAGATAATATTTTAAGTATTACATTGCACATTGTCCTGTGTATTGGGATGTCTCTGCTGACTTGGCTCCATGAGATTTTATGAGTAATGGCATGCTGGCACAGACCCCAGGATATTTGCGTTTCCTTGGAATATATTTGCCCTGTGCCTTTCTCTTTTTCCTGACACCCAGCCTTCTCCATTCCTCCTAGTGCTAAACTTTTACTCATATAACTGACAAATGTTTATTTTTTTTTGCATCCCTTATACTTTTATAAACACTGCATGATGCTGTTCATTGAGTTCTGAAGTTATAAAAAATTGAATTAATAATACTTGAAGGATTGGCGCAAAAGGATAAATTATATGTACTGCCTCTTTTCATCTGCACCCAGTTTTTTTGATTAGTTCACAGAACCAAAGCAATTGTGTCTTTTCCCAAAAGGTTTTAGGCCACATGTAAACTTAAGATAGCAAGTTGGACTGAAATAATAGGAGTTCTCTAGGATATGAAGGAGAGCAGAGGGGCTCTGAGATGTAGTCTAGTTATAAGCACTGTGTAAAATGAAAGAGATAACTAGATTTAAGGTGTGCTTGTTTCTTTCCATCTTACTTGATAGAATAAGGGTTGTGTGTTTGGGTTGTTAACCCCCAAGTTTACACAGTGACATGGAAAATCTAAGCATATTGAAGCCAATGAATGTATAATAGAAACAAAAGCATTTAAAAATGTTAGACTCATTTAAAAAAAGATACAATACAGCTAACTGTGCCTCTGTCACCGTGCTGGAAACTGTCTGGCAATTCCTCCTTGGTGCAATTCAATAATACATGTGGGGATCCCTAAGCTGAGCAGATTGTCTTGCTACAGAATGAGATTCATGGCAGTTTTACCAAATACTGCTAAGTTCTCAAATCAAAAGCCTGTCTTATGAGAACATCTTCTGTGTCAGTAGGAATCCCAAAGTGATTTTGTTGTCTAGTGCCTGTGATATTGCCCAGAGCATAGCTCCAGGTTACTGGAATAACCAGCAATTTCTGTGAATGTGTATGGATAAAATGCCATTCTCTGGCTTTTTGGGGTCTTAGTTTTTGGTTTTTTTTCCCCTATTTTAATTCTGCTCACTTTGAATGTAGATTTTTGTGTTTTCAGTCGATAACTGTAGTAGCAGCATAGTACTTTGTTTTGCTATAGATAGAACCACTTACAAAATCTTTACTCAAGTCTTCTAACTGGGGTTTCAGGCACTGTGAAACTGATAGCTTTATAAGTATGGTATAGCAGGCTGGCGATGTAGCAGATTGTGCTCAGCTGAAAAGAGTAACATTATAAAATTTGGAACCTCTTTGCTCCTTAGTGGTGCCTGTTAGATTCTTAAAATATTACAATTTTCTCTCTGCTTGTTCTGTATATTTATGAGATGCAGACATATTTACTTCTGTATCTAAATTAACTTAATATTTTTTTGCTGCTTCAGTTGGACAAGAGTTTCAGTGTTGGATGACACAGTTTCAGCTTTAGCAGCCTTGCAAGGATTTTATTACTGCTGCTGCAAGAACCCACAGGTGCTAAATGCAGTCTAATACAGAAAATATTCAACAGTAGTTCTAGCCCATGAACCATGATGGAGCAGCTGAACTAAATGGGCAGAAATCCACTCCATACTGGAAATTAGGGACTTACTCTTGAGGGGAAAGATGAAATCTATGCATGAAATGCAGACCTGGCAGGACTTTCTGGGAATGGGAAGCAGAGCTACAGGCACCACATGGAAGCTCCATTTACTGCTTCTGTGGCTGCTTTGGAGGCTGTGCAGGGAAGAACTGCAGTGACTGTAGTATAGTACAAAGACTGTAATATAATCCTATCAGTCTAACAGGATTACTTGCTAAACAGAGCTACAGAGGCTGCACCTTGGAAATAGAAAATTTAGTGAAGAATGGGCAAGAAATTTTAAAAGATGGTCAAGGAGCAGTGTACTGTTCAGACTAGTCAAGGGAGATAATGCTGTAATGTAAAAATACACAAAAGAAGTGAAACTAAGAAAGGAAAATAATTTATTATTATGGATAATTGATGATTATGGATAACTGATAAATGATAATTATGATAATTAAGGATTATGTGATTCAACAAGGAAACTGTTGAATAATTCTTGATTTCAAAGCACAGCTAAATATGCCTTAGATTTGAGGGAGTTTAGAGATATGTTTGGAAGATCAGAAATAGCAAACAACTCCAGCATTAAATAATAAAGGAGATAGAAATTATTGTTTTGAAACACAGTTTATCATTAGTTTTTTTTTTTTTAAGAGTATTCAGTAGATTTATCTTGTATTAAAGCTACTTCTGTTAAAATGAATTTTTTTTTACAAATTTTTTTTGTTGTCTTAATACTATTTTGTGTAAGTCTTGGGAAGCTCAGTGCAAGAATACAGTTTAAATTTTTCTTCTAATAGCTTTTTCTATTTTAATGTTTGTTTTGTTTTTTAGCTTTTCTTAGAATTTGTTGAGGGTTTTTTTTTTCCCAAAAAGTATTTTGTGAGAAGAGTTGAGCTATAAGCCTGATTCTTCACAAAACCACCTTACTTTCAGAGTAAATACGTTACAGGAAACTATTGGAAACTATTTGTACTTGGACTTTTGTATAAACCCAGCTAAAGTGATATTCCATATCAAAATGGCATAGCTCTCCTCCCGAATCACTGAAAGTATTATAGACTATATACATACATTAAGTATTTTTGCTTAGAAAAATTCTCTCTTGAGTGATCAAGAACTCAAGGAGGGGAAGAAGACCCCAAGATCTTTAATCAGCCTGACCCACTGTATTATTCTGCCATTCTTGAACTAATTGTCAGGGTCCATCTTTATTCTTTTTAATTACTAAACGAATATCTGGGAGAGCTTGATAGTATAGGTAGCTCAGACTGAGATTCAGTATTGAGGATTTCGGTTCAGAGTCTGTTGATGCCCCAGGTGAGAAGAGGAGGACATTCCTTGTGCATCTGCAAGGGGGGTGAGATGGTGCACTGAGAATAAGGTGCACCTGACAGGAATGGTACAGGAGGAGAGATGATGGGGGCATTTATATATCAGAGTGTAGGAGAACACGATGGAAGAGTATGGAGAGTATGAGAATGACATACTGTCATTCACAAAGAATGACAGTATGGAAAAGAGAGGGGATATTAATGAACTGGGGATTAGAAAAAGGAGGTAATATAGCAAACCTCATGACTTCTGGGGGAAGTACCATTTTGTATTGGGAGTTGAGTCACTTTCTGTGATTTCTGAAAAGGAAACTGTAGTTTCAAGTGCCCAGACTCACACTTTGAACACTGAATATTGTTTCTCATCATTACTTTGTGTGCATACATGTAAACACATGAGAATAAAAGCAGCACACTCCAAAAATGCAGAAAAATCTCTCTTTTTGCCTTGATTTGTGGCAAATCAGGTGTATTTATGGCAACCACGTCCTGTTTTCAGGATAAAAGAGTATTTTAAGGTGCTCTTTTTTCAGTCACAACTTAGTCATTAAGCTAAAAATATGTTGGCATTTGGTGATTGTTTTCAGCTATGATCTCATATACCTCTTCTATTTGAAAAACTTATAGAATTCTCATGGTAATGTGCAGTATATTACATGATATTACATCCTGAGTTTCCTTAAGAATTTCCTGTCATAAATGTTCTTTAGCTCTCTGGCATTAGGTATTGAATGACACATAGTCCCTAGATGAATTTACTTTTATTGTCAAGTACAACCTCTGAGTAGTACTGTATATATTTATACAAGCCGGCTTTGTTTCCTATCACCTATCAAGGAAAGTCTTAACAACCTGCATGGAGGCTTCAATGGCACTTTATTAACACTTGGGGAATTCTCATGTGGTGTGAGCTTCATGGCATCCACAGACAAGCTCAGAGTCCAGGAGGAGTGCATGTAATGCTCTTAGTTTGGAGAAGTACAAGTAGATACAAGAAGGTTTAAGTCCTGAACTTCAGCAAGGATTGGAACAAGTATCAGATTCAGTAGCAGCCTAACATTTTAGTAAATGTCCTTTTGCGCTGACTTCTCACAAGGTCTTATTCCATTTATTCCAACAGGATTACCTAAGCATGACAAAGTATCCTATAGAGTAACAACAAAGTAAAATTGGTCAAGAATAAATACAGCAATACTGTGAATAAAAAATTTAGTAATTTTCTTATGCAGCAAAGAAAATCTGCTCAAAACAAATTCAAGATACTTTTGCAAATTAGTAATTTATTATTAAGTGATTTCACTTCCATTTACTAAAAAACTCCAAGTTAATTTCTTTGCCCATTGGAAAGGAAAACCTGCAATGTTTTATTCACTGAAAATAGAGGATTGCAGTTACTTCATTCTTTTCCTTCTCACACATACAAATCTTTGAAAATACTTGATGTTGTCAAGGGAAAGAGAATTTACCTTTTCTATTCCTTGCTATTGAATTTATTCGTGGACTTGACCTACACTACTGGTTTGAATGCTGAATAGATTCATCTCACATCGTTGCAGGATAGAATGAGATTAGTAGGGACACTATGGGGGAAAAATGACATATGAAAATATCAAACTATCACAAAAAAAAAAGGAAAAGTATGGATTTCATTGCAGAAATAATATCTTGTAAATCATAGACTACTCATTATAAATTTGAAAGAAAAATGAGTCACTCTGCACCCAAAAGCATATAGATTCTGAATTGTTGTAGGAGAAGAGGAGTTTTAAGGAAGGCAGTAATAACTGCATAGCTGGGAATGAAGTTCCATTAATGCTCAGTTTTTAAAATACAACTGCAGTTAAAGATTCATTGTGTGCCAAATTAAAAGGTTCATTTTTAACTGGAATAGTAGATGTTGAAGGCCAGATCAAAGAATTGTCATTAAGTATAACTGTATTCAGAGACTAGAATTTTATGAAGTGATTCCTGCGTTGAACTGTGTTTTGTCCTTAAATGAGATAAAGCAGTAGAAACAGGCCAAGATAAGAGTTTTCAATTAGCCTCCTTGTCTTTTTGTCCAAATGAAGAGAAAAGCCAGTGTGTGCTTTTAGGGCTGAAAAGTGGTAGTTAAATGGGCACCACCCCTTTAAACTGTTTCTGCTCTCTAAGCCTCCATTGTCTGAAACAGTGGGAAGCAAAATTCTCAGTAATCAAAAGATGTAAAGGGGAAAAAATCTGCATTAATATAGATTCCAAATAGCAGTGAATAAAAACCAAGCCACAGATTTTGCTCTTGGACTTGGCCTCATTAGCTGGAGCCTGTTTGAATTTTTTAATGTCATACTTCTGCTTTTATTGTAAAATTTGGTACAGTGAGGAAGCTTTCTGATGGAGAGTATTGCAAGTACAGCACATTTGTTGGGAAAAATGTGTTTAAATGCATATGAATATAAAACAGCTAGAAATAGAGTTATTATGAACAGTAAAATGAAGTGAAATTTTGTGGATAGCTGTTGCTCAGGTGTCATATACAATTTTGAAATGTCCTGCTTAAAAATAAAAGGAAATCTATGGGATTAGGTTTTTTTATTAAGTGAGAGAGAAATATTAGAGGACTATTAGCTGTACAGACTAAACAACGACAAGGCTATAAAACAGAATCCAATATGTGTGGTAATTTTTTTATAATGTAAAACATTGCATAATGTATAGCATACTCTGTAGGTTTAAAAAATGGAAGGAATATTTATTCTGCCAGTTTGGACAGAAAAAATGAGAAAAAAATTTGGATTATATGTTTATCATCATTGCTTTAGATTTTACACTAACAAAGAAAGAAATTTGGAAAATTTGTGTCTGCTTTCCTTAATTTTGTTCTGTTTTTCTCTTGAGTTTTAGTTGTGTCCCAGAGTGATGAATAAAATTGGGACCACCTGTTTTCCAATGGGCCTTTTTTAGCTTCTATAACTTTGTTATTCAACACACAAGTATTCTTATCAGAGTTATTTGGAAAGCTGTTGTGAGTTAATAAATATTAAATAAATGAAATTAAAATTAAAAAACATGATTGTTTCTAGGTGACAAAGGAAGCCCTACAAAAATGGCTGTTTTATGATGGAAAACACTGATTTTTTTGTGAAGGAACTTGTTCAGTGTCACACAAAAGATGCAGGGTGCTTTAAAAATTAGGTTAAACTATGTTGTTTTACTGACCTGGTTCTTTTGCTTTTATGTTGCCAAGACTATAATGTGAAGCTTCTCAGCCTCCATAACTTACCAAAGGCATATTCCATAGAATGTCATGGCCAGAATAAAAACTGGGGGAGTTACCAGGAAGGGAGCCAGTCCCTGCTCGGGTCAGCCTGGGCATCAGTCCGTGGGTGGTGAGCAGTTGTGGTGTGCAGCAGTATTTTTGCTTCAGTTTTATTCCTCCTTCTGTCCACTTCCCATTACATTTACTATCATTGCTGTTATTATTGGTAGTATAGTTGACTTTGTTTCGATTATTGAGCTGTTCTTGCCTCGACCCCTGAGTTTTCCTTTCCAGTTCTCCCCATGATGGAGGGCTGAGGGAAGGGAAGGAGCAGCTCCGTGGTACTCACTTGCCAGCTGGGGTTAAACCCCAGCACTCGTGGTTTTGGGTGATGTTGGGTGAAAAAAGCTGGCTGTTTGTGAATGCTGCTGCACTGCACAGTTAGCACTCAAAGGATTCCTGGAATGTCATGGGGCAGTCTGTGTTTCCTGGCTATGTGAGCTTCAAGCTTTCTTTGGCTCTCTGCAGGATGGGCTGTAGGCTTCACTTGCCCAACACAGTGAGGAAATAGCTTTCTCATCTCCCAAAGTGTCCATGGAAAAGGCAGTCTACTATGAAATCACACAAGAAAAGGAAGACCTTGGTCTGCTTCCAGTAAATGACCTATGAAGAATTCATATAGGATCACATCTTTATTGAAAAGTTAAGGATATATAAATAAACATTGTTGAAAAGATATTTTGGTAGTCTGAAACACAAACCTTTCTCTTGAGGAAAAAGAAAGGAGGAAGAGTCATCTGCATGTAATGTTTATGTGAGGAATATTAAGTCAACTGCATGAATGTCATTTGCTACACTTTTTTTGCAGGGCATTGCTATACCCTGGACATAAATTTGAAATGAAAGAAAGAAACTTGAGGAGTTAGGTAGTGTTACTTTCTCACAAACATAGAGGGAGGGAGGTGAGGAAGAATCAAAGGTAGAAAAAAAGATAAATCATGGGTTGAGAGAGAATATTTTTCTATTTTTTTTCCTAAATTTAGGAGTAGCATTACTTCCAAAATGTTACTACTGTGGTTATAAAGAAGGAATTGATCATCTTACCAAGAACTTTGAAGTGCATCAGTGGTAGGCTATGAAAATTTACAGAGATTTCACTGAAAATCTAATTTAGCCATCAAGAACGCTCCAATCTTATTTTAAAATGAAGCTAGGTTTAGTTTAAGATAGTGCTTTTTAAAATCAAGCTTTACCTTATGGGTGTTTTGGCAATTTTGATTCCCATCAGTTATTGTTTCCTGAAAGATAATGTGCTCTGTAGTGCTGCAGAATCATAGAATTTGGTTTGGGCTCAAAGGGACTTCTTAAGATCATCTAGTTCCAACACCCCTGCCATGGGCTGGGACACTTTCCACTAGATGAAGTTGCTCAAAGCCCCATCCACCCTGGCCTTGAACACCTGTAGGGTGGAGTATCCATGACTTCTCTGGCCAACTTGTTGCACTGTCTCACAACCCTCATTAAAAACAAATTTCTTCCTTATATCAGTCTAAATCTACCCTTTTTCCATTTGAAGCCATTACCTCTTGTCCTCTCACTACAGGCCTTTGTGAAAAGTCTCTTTCCACCTTTCTTACAAGCCCCCTTTTGATTAATGTTTGCATCAGATAAGATATGGGATGTTGTGGCAGTTGCAGATCAGCTAAAAGGAAGTGCTGAGTGCAGCAGCTTCAGCCAGTTTTGTGTTTCACAAATCTCTGTTCATGGTTCCCTTTTCTGCCCATGAGTAATGGCAAGTGGATTGTTGCAGGGAAGGATTTGGCCTCAGCACAGCATGTTGCAATTGGTCATTTTATTCTGTTTTGTCCATCATTATTCAGTTTGATTTTCTTTCACATATATTTTCAGATCATAATGAAAAATTTCCCAAAATCCAGTGATAATCTTTGGACTCCGTACTAATTCTTATTTGGATGGTAAATTACATTTTTAAAATAGCATCTTCAGCTGATGCTAAAACTGAAAGATTAGTTTTCATTGATGTTTATGATCACACCCTATTTTGCTGAAAATTTTGGGTTTTTTTTTTTTTGTTTCATTAAAGCATAGAGATGTACATCTATGTATATTGAGTGATGAGAAATTTACTGTCACCACAATTTTTCTCCCATCTATTTTACAAAGGAGTTTTTACAAAAATAGCTGGGGTAAGATTTAAATGGTGAGGTGCAGGTCCCTGTGTCATACTGTTTTTAAATAATGACACATCTTAATCTTTTTTATTGCAATATCTGTTTATTTGTACAGAAAGTTTTGTATTACAGGGGATGATGTATCTCCTGTGAAGTTATTGAGGGAAGTATCACTGATACTTATATGAGCTGGAGATAAGTTTAAGCAAAAAAATATGTAGGAACTGCTTCTCTCTACTCTTGAAATCTTTGAAGGTTTTGTATTTTTATATTTAAGTAATTGTAGGTTGTTTTTCTTTTCATATAGGATAAAATAGCAACCACCTCTTCATAGATTTCTAGGGCATTTTTAAAATTTTCTGTCTCCTAAGATTTGACTGCTGATACAACAGCTGTGAAAACTGGTTGCATTAAGACCTAAATTTACTTACTAGTTGTAAATTATATCAGTAAATATCTATAAGCCTAAGTGTTTTTAACATATTAGAATTCAGTAGGATTAGTGCAATCAGAATTTGAATATTTAAGGAATTTCTTTATCTGCGGGTTATAAACAAGAACCTCTGGTCATTATGCCCTCTATAGTTATATCCTTTCATTTACCCTTAAAAGTATATGCAAAACTTCCCTTTAGCCCATTTAAGTGATAGGTAACACCTGATATAAAGGTTGTGCTTCAGTGTTTTTGTTCTTAACACTCTGCTGTATTTGAATATTATTCTCTTGGTTTCTGTTTGTGTATGGCCCTGAACAGATCTGGGAGCTGATAAAGTTAGTGGTCCTGAAGTGTGATTGCACTAAGACCCATTGATGTCAAAGTCCTATTGAAACTGAATAAAAATTTCCTTAACTAAGTGTTGTTGTACATTGCTACTGAGTTTAATTGCTGGACTGGAAAGACAAGCTCCTGTGAAGCCTAAGGAGCAGAGCTGTTCCCTGCAACAAAGACATCTGAATTGGCGCTATTCATCTAAGCTCCCTTTAAATCAATTGATAGAAAAAGGAGTCAAAGGTATACATGAATAATGGGTATAATTTCTCTGATGCTGATAAAATCTGAAATTGCTTTGATCATTTGCATCCCATAAATTTTTGCTGCTCTCTGACTATAAAAGAAGCATAGATTAGTCCCGTATAGAAGTGTACATACTCAATGGAAACTCAGTGAGCTACCTTTGCTGCTCCCTTGTTTTGGTAACTAAATATTATCTTGAACTCAGTGCTTGTATTTCCCTCTATAAATATTTTTTGTTAGTTTTGGTGGGATATTTTTTTGAGGTGTTTGTGTTTCATTTTATTTGGGGGGGGTGGTTTTTCTTTTTTTTTTTTGGCTGGTTGTTGCCTTTTTTTCAGTTGGCTGGTTTATTTGTTTGTTGTTTTGGTTTTTTTTTCTGATCTAAAGTGCAAGTTTCCAGTTTTTCTTAGTTTTAGTATAAACTAGATTTTTAAAAAAACTTTTGCTTCCTGAAGAGAATGAAAGCGGTTTTAGAAAAAGAAGGCTTACAGATTAATCTGTATTGATTGCAGAAAATTGATTGCAGAGTCCACCTAAGACGAGTAAAAAAGGGATGATATATAGTTGTTGATGTCATGGTTAAAATACCATCTAGTATAGCAAACACAAAGAGTTCACTGGAGCATTCAGGTATAAAGAGCCAGTCTGAATGGCTGTTGCAGGACTGAGTACTGCTGCCTCTGGGATATTTAATACATGCCTTGCATTTTCTCATTTCAGCAGTTCATATGAGCTATATCTAACCCTCAGGGTTTAAAGAGGGGAGGTTCATTCTAACTATCAAGTTTGAAGATTAACAGTCTTTTGAATTAGTGGACATCCTGAATGCCTTTGCCCTTTATATGAGGTGTTTTTATTGCTCCATAGTTAAAAGTTCCACTTGGTTGCATAAGTGATTAATTTACTTAATCAGCTCTTAGTTCTCTGCTCTGTACATAGTGCCAACAAAATCCAGTTTTCTCTAACCTTTGTGTTCCATTTAATGGCCATTGTATGTTGATTTTTCTTACTGACATTTTCAAAACTTTTATTTTTTTCTGGTTTTTTTTTTCTCTTTAAAATTTTCATTAAGGGGTTCATACCTGTTAACTAACAAACCCCTTTACCAGCAATTCAGGATCATGGAAAGAATATGGAAGGCTTGGGGCTTTTTAATAAAGGCACTTAAACTACTTTTTAACTTCTTTCATTCTGATGAAGAGTGAACAGGAGAAATAGCAGGAGCCTGATACCTGAAACTTTTCTGCTATTAATTTGTGTTTTTTTGTCCTATATTTATCTCAAAGTCAATTAAGTTAATTTATTTAATGATATTTCAAGGAATGCTTAATTGTCTGAGGGTTGTCTGATCTTCATTTCGGTGTGGATTTGGCAGCCTTACAAAACATTATAACAATGTGATGAAATGTTTGGCAGAAGAGATAAGGTCTACCCCAAAAATATAATTCGAGGCTAAAAGCAATTTTTTTAATCTGCAAACTCTTTCAACATAGGGGAAAAAACCCAGATCATTAGATTGCATGAATTGACATAGCTTCAGCAAAATCTATGAGGTGAAGGTAAATCTTCCTATAGAACTTTGTTTGCCTATAGGATTTTGTTGCCTGACCTGAGGGAAAAAATCCCAACACATTTTCTCCAGTGAAAATTCAATATTTGCAATGTTCATAGAGCAATATTAGTTAATTTTTTTGAAACACAGTCCTTCCACCAAGCCTTTATGTTATCTGCAAACACTATTGACAAAACATCCTCAAATTTAATAATGTGCAAAATGCCTGGGATCACCAAGAGGCCTCTTCAGCATCACAGTAACATGAGATGCAATTTTTTTCCTGCTTTATGCTTAATTTTAGCTCATCTCAGATCATCTACTCAGATCTTAAATACATTGTTTATGTATTCATAAATGCTGTGGAGCATTGGGAGACACCCGTAAATTCCTTTATGGGTGTGCAAGGGAGATCTGACAAAGAAATGAAAAAAAGAAGTATAGCCATTTTTTCTACAGTATTTCTCCATTACATAGGTCACTCTGACTTCTTTGAAAACCCCTGATGTCGTTATTGCAGGAGAGAGGACAGAAGGGAAATAGAAATACTTAACCAAATGACCTTGCAGGTGCATCATTTTAGATGGATATTTTATCTTTTCTCCTGAAGGCATTCACATGTGCTGTCTAAACAGATATATCTCTCACTGATGAAGGTTCTTAAAACTTGTAGTAACTTCTCTGCTCTATAAAAATGATACTTCTTTTTGTTCAAGAAAGCAGTCTCCTTTTGGTCTCTCAAAAGAGTTCCTTTATATCCAGTCATTCATGTGTCAACCAGTAGCATTTCACTCATGGTCTATCTATAGCATTTCAGTTAGCAAAATGGAAACTTGATTCAAAAGCATGCTTCTAAATAGAATAATGAAATATTTCAATATGACTGTTATTTCCAACTCCAAATTCAGATATCTTACAGTTATTAAATTTTTTAGGTACTGAATACTTGCTGCTGAAAGAAGAATTTGATGGCACTATAAAAAAAAGCCATTGAGCTGCTTATATTTAGGCACCTGTAAATATGCTGATGGACATGCATAAAAAAAAAATTTCACTGCTGTAAGCTAAACTTCCATATTAATAAAGGTAAAAGGTTGAGAGTTGTGTGTACCTTTTAAATTTTAAATCAGAAATAGTCAATATAATCATAGTTAAGACAAGATGAAGCATTTCTAATGTACAGTAATACATATTGACAAAAAAGAGATTGTAATTATTAGATGCTTTTGCACATTTACTGGAAATTATTTTTTTTCCAGGCATTTTATGGCATTTTTCTGCCATTTTACTAGTTTCATCTTATTTCTTATATCCATCTTGTAAGGTTTTATTCATTGCATGCACATGCTCAACACCACTCAGAATCAAATAGTATGGATGCAAGAATTTATGTTTATCAATATCCTCATTCTGACTGGCTGTGAATGTACTACAAAGGCATTTATATCATTGCTTATGCCCCACTCCTGGTCAGTCCATATGAAAATTACACAGATTGCCAAATGTATGGTTTTTTCTGTGGATGTTCCATTTTTCAGGATATCAGCTTGTAGGGAGAACAATTACTCTTGAAAAATCAAAAACACGTCTGCTTTTTCCGTTACACTTTTTGCTTTAAAAAGCAGGTAGGCAAAGCTTCTACACATGCTGTCATGTCATCCTGTCTCTGAAAGTGCATAGAAGGCAGAATCCCATGCTTCTGCTGCCTGGTTTTGGTCTTCAGCATAACGTTTAAGTAAAAATTGCATCTAAGTTGCTGTTGGCAGTGATGAAATCTTGTGTACATTAGTACAACAGTGATCTCCTAATTTGAGTGGAGATCTTGGAAGTATCTTTTAATTTACATTTCAAAAAAATAAAAAAAATGCTATGTCTAGTGAAGTCATTGGCCATATTTATCTTTGCTTTTGCCTCCAGCTTTCAAGTGGAGATTTGAAAAAACCATTTCCACTTGGATTAAATAAATAGAGAAATAAAAAAAAATTGTAGAGTATGCTCTATTCCTTTTCTCTGTAGACTGAGCATTTGAACTCAGCTACCATTGTTATGATAGCTGTGTCCCTCATCTGATTTCTAAAGGTCAGTCTGTGTTATCTTTATCTCTGTAGAGATTTCCTAGGAAGGATCACGACATGGTTCAATGATCACAGTGGGGTTTTTCCTTCTACAATTTGTAATATTAAAAAATACCAGAAGATTACTGTATAGACTTTATCTATGTCCCTTAGTATGTACAAAGAATAGCACAATTGTAGTTGTGCATTGATGTGCAGTGATATGAAACATGAGCAGGATTTGAAAAGGTAGCACTGCCACAAGGAATCTATGAAAAAAAACTATGCATATGCATCAGATATAGTATTCTGGTAATGTCCTGTGGCACTAGTTTTCGTCTCTGAATACAATGGTTAATTAACAAATAACTGTGAAAAACTCCGTTAATAATTTCATTTTGTTTGTTCATTGTACTGGGACCTCAAATCATTGAAATACAGTTTGTTAAATCCGTACTTGAGTGCTGATTACATTTAAGTACTGGATATTTCCATTGTAGCTCCTCAGGAGTTTAGATCTTTAAATGACAAAAACTGGTAATGATTGTTTAGACGTATGGCCAAAACCAGAGGAGTAAGTACTGTGGTTTTTCCTAACTCACCCATCTTGTGTAGGTCTTGCATGTATTGAAAGCTTAACTCTGGAGAAATTACATTGAAGTGTGCTTAGACTGCAATGTCTTGATTTTGTGTTTATTTTAAAAATTGGGTTCTCCTTTAATAATTTATGATAGATGTTTAAATCCTGAAGAATATTTTTAATATGTAAGACTTAAAATTTTTAAAAAGTTCACTAGGAGATTGTCATTATATGCTACAGAAAATTTATTGATCTTTTAAAGACTGCTGAAAAAGAGTACAGGTTGAACAAAAGATATATTTACACAGAAAATGTTCCTGAAAAATGCATTACAGTGAAGAGAAGGGTTTCAAGGACTAGTGGACACCAGCTTTTTTTTGCTTCAAGCAAAGCAGCTGAGTTCTAATTTGGGTCAATGGTGACAGAAACTCCAACAGAGATCCCACCCTGAGCCTATTAAAATCGATGTTGCTGTGTCACAATTTAATTGGAGTAAGGATGAGGCCTCTGATGCAGCACTCCTGTGCCTGTGTGCTGTTAGGTTCTGACAGCTCATCATGACCTTCCTTTTTTCAACTCTGCAAGTACAAAACAAGCTAAGGCCACTACAGTATGTGTTAGCAAATCTAACGTTTTTGAAGGCTGTTATTTTAATTCAATGTAAATGAAGTAGATGTTAGTTAGATGCTAGATGATTACAGATGTTAGATGGTTTTGATGATTATAACCACCCTTCTGTATTTCTGTAACCCGAGTAGCTTTATGAGCTTCTGTGTCATTGCACAGATCTGTTTTGTGTGGATGTTCCAGGAGTTTTCTGACCTTTCCATTTTTGAGAGGAGGACAGTAGCAGCACTGTGGTTTGTGTGCACTTTGTTAGTGCCTAGGTAGTGGGCAGAGGTTGGAGCTGGGAACAACTCTGATCAGAATAATGGGATGTGCAAGAGAGAAAGTTAAAGAGTTGCTGTGCACTTTGTTAAGAGGGCAATAAGTCTGCTCTTAGAGGATAACCTGCGTAGATTGGGAGTAAGACTTGTTGGTTATTCCTGCAGCAGAACAGACCAGATTATAGTGCAGAACACAATTCACAGTGTGGATTATTTTGAACAGCTGTATTTGTTCAGTACCTATCTGATGCAGAGCAGTGAGTGCTTAGAGAGAGCTTGCTACTGCATCTCAGCTGGATACCAAAAATTATATTTTATGGATTTGTGTTCTACTCTGCTGGGAACTCTGTTAAGAGGATATGTTTTGGATTTCCTTTTCCACTTTTTTTTTTCCTTTCTTGTTATTGGCATGGTTTTTAAATTGCTGTGTGCCCTCTGTTCTCTCCTTTAGAGAAGATGCTGTGCTGTCTTTTTTACTTCTGTATTGATTATTCCATAAAGCCTCTCCCATGAGTATACTGACTTAAATCTAGACAGTTGGGGGCTGACAGTAATGTGGTATTTTGTTCCAGCTTATTGATATTAACAGCTCAAAACATACATTTTAGGTACTCATGCTAAAAAAACAAAATCTCTTACAAGTTCTGGCAGTAAGGCATAAGTAGGGTAAGAACTGGATCAAGTTAGGCACTCATGGGAGAATTAAGTCCAGCTAGTATTACCTAAATAATGTGGTTTACACTTGATTTCAGAAAGGAAAGGCTGTAAGTCTGTGTGGTCCTGAAGCACAGGGATGACGTTGTTCTAATGCATGGTTTTGTGAATTGCATTTCAGTGGATAATGCTGTGAGCACAGGGTGCATTAGCACATCATTGCTGTTGATCCCATATTCATGTGATTTACTGCCATGTGCTTCTATGGCCGCATTTGGCCTAGTTCATTCTTGCTAGGGATATAATTTCCCATGGTGGTAGATCCAAAATAAAAGCATTTTTCTTCTAAATGCAGTTCTGCTTGCTTCTTGAGTCTGTGGCTGAGTTCCTGATACAGAGAAAGTGGCACACACTGAGCTGGACCCACAGACAATCCAAAAGGAAACTTGATTAGTTTTTCTATAGATCAGCAGTCTGATGGGACCACCTGTTTGTTACACCTGATGCACATTTGAGGTACATTTGTGGATGGACACTGTAGGGAGTAGTCCATCATGAGATGGATTAAGCATGGCATGAAAATTTGCTGTCTGTAATTAAATAAAAGCTGCCAACAGTTAAACCCCAGTGTAACACTGTCTATCTTTATTAGTAGTCTGTAGACATGCAGACATATTTGTGCATCCTCACGTCTGTTTCTTCAGTTTTGTGTTACTGATGTAAAACCTGAACTGATGTTGACTGTGCATAGCATATGTATAGATCACATGTCTTATATTTCACCTAGGTAAAAATAAAGCTTCAACACTGATAGTTGAAAAAATTGCATAGCTGTGAAATCCATCTACTGAAGGGTGACCAAATAAGCATGACTTTTCTTATTTTTCTTATTTTTTTTAATATTCTGCTATATAAATAAGATTGAAATATATCTTAGGACCTTTTGTGCACTCTGGAAAGAGGTTAATATAATTCAGAATTATTTTGCATACTCCTATTTTTACCATTGATGTATGTGCATTTTTACAGTCTTTTGTGGCTTAATAGTGAAACATAAATATTGAAAGATTGGTTTTCAACAGCTTGTTTTTTATACTGGGAATTCTTAATGTGTGCATGGTTCATTCTTTAGAATACCAAAAGAGCAAGGTAAAGAATAATAAGGAGATGATCCTGAACCACTTCTAAATGGCTGTGAATTGTACATTGATTCATGTTGCATGTTAATAGGAAAGCAGGATTCATAATTTTCACCTCACTTTTTTACAGTGTCTTTCATGTATGTACATATGTGCTGCCTTTTTTGATATTTATTTAAAATTTTTGGGTTGGTTTCAGAGCACATTACACAGTATGCTGTAATATTTGAACTGAATCATTCCTAGAGTAATAGAATATCCTGAGTTTGAAGGGACCCAAAGGCATCACAGAATTGTAGAATGGCCTGGGTTGGAAAAGACCTTAAAGATCATCTACATCCAGCCACCCTGCTGTGGACAGGGAGACCTTTCACTAAACTTGGCTGCTGAGAGCTCTGTCCAGCATGGAATAGCTCCAGGGATGGGTCATCTACAAGTTCCCTGGGCAAACAGTTTCAGTGCCTCACCACCCTCACACTGAAGACTTTCTTTCATCAGAGTCCAACTCCTGGCCCTACATGGGACACTCCAAGAATTGCACGATGTGCCTGAGAGTGTTGACCAAACGCTCGTTGAGCTCTGTCAGGTTTAGTGCTGTGACCTGAACAGGGGACCCTGTTCCACCCAGCCCAACCACCCTCTGGGGGAAGAACCATTTCCCAATATCCCACCTGAACCTTCCCTGGCACAGCTTCAGGCCATTCCCTCAGGTCCTGTCACTGGCTACCACAGAGATCAGTGCCTGTCCCTCCTCTTCCCCTCACAAGGAGTTTTGACTGCAGTGAGGTCTCTCTTCAATCTCTTCTTTTCCAGGCTGAACAGAATAAGTGACCTCAGCAGCTCCTCGCACACCTTCCCCTTCAGAGCCTTCACTGTCCTCGTGGCCTCCTTTGGATGCTCTCTAATAGTTTTATGTCCCTTTTTATTGAGGCAGCCATCTGCATGCAGCACTGAGGGTGAGCAGAGAGCAGAGCAGGACAGTCACCTCCTCCAAGTGTCTGGTGATTTTGTGTAAGCACTCAGCAGGACTGGTGCTAAGCTAGGGGAAACTGTAAGGTGGACTGGCTATGGACTGCTTCTGTCCCACTCTAAATAGAATTTAGCCACTAAAATTTCTAACTAAATCCTACTTGAGATTTTTCTCTTTTGCTAGGCTAATATGCTTTTAAACTTTAGGAACTTTGTTGTCCAGACAGACTTGCACACCATTTTTAATTTTTTATTTCTGCCTACACTTCCTCATAAGCCTGCCTAGTACTTTATGCTATCCATACTTAGATTTTTCTTTTTTAAGAATTGCATCAGTCATGGTTTGTATCAGATTTTCCCATATTTGTTCCATGCTGCATTGTAAGCAGCAGCGGTGGCACACAGATAAGAGCACTGGGAGGAGGCTGAACAATGGTTGTTTTTTGGTTCTAACTACTCATCCTGGTTCTGGAGCACACCCTCATAGAAATTATTGAGAAATCATTACTCTTACATCAAATAGAGGCTTTTAAACTGCCTTTTGCAGTTTTTAAGAGCTGACTTTAAGCAGAAAGACAACGTTGATAGTGGAGAGTGGATTTCTCTATGTGTTAGAAATAATTTCCCTAAGTCAGCCACATATGCCTGCACTAACTTTCAGCCAGATGCATGCAGATTTTGTCACTAGTGTGAAAGGACAATGTATCTTACAATGGTGGAAAAAATTTACTCAGAGAACTTTGGCAAGAGGTAGAATGAAGACATAAAGATGAATCATAAAGACGATTGCCTCAAAAAGCCCACATGGCTGGCAGGTGAATGGGATCAAGTAGTGTTATTTGCAGCTATAGGTGAAAGGCTTTATTCTCTAGTGTGTGGTTTTTGTCTTTCTCACCTGGGAATACTTAATAGTAATAGTTCAAACCAGTTATGAAATGAAGCATACAATATAATCTTTACAAGTTTTCATGTTGCCAGAAACGATGCATTGAATCTGCCCGCTTTACCCCATATACCTGTATGTAATACACTTGATAACATTTTACATGTATTAAAATGCAGAGGACTAGTTTTTAAAAAATATGTTTATTAGTAGAAACTTTATACTATTCTTTATACAAAAGGATATAAGCATGAACGAGGAGAGGTTTGGATACTGAGTACTCTTCTGTCAGCTTATAGAGCAATAAAGTGCTATCTTCTAGCGCCTCAAATATCTGTAGCTTTGGAAGTGAAGAAGCCCTTTCTAATTGTCCAATTTTAGATGAAAAAATTAATAAAGTCAAATGCTGGATTTTTTTTATTAACTGATGAAATTGCAAAGACAGAGTTGGTACAGAGCAATACATGGGTATAGCAGTAAATTTTGATCCCAGATGCTTAGCCTTAGCTGTCAGCAGTCAAAATTTCAAGAGCAAAGACATGTGTTGTAGTGTAGTTTCAATGAGAGCCATTTTTGAGGCAATTCAAGGAGCTGAATTTGCTTTTTCTGGAAAAAGACTTTCCAGGAATCTGCCTGGTCTAGTTGCTGCTATTTGTAGAGGTGGTGTATTCAATCCCACAGGTATTACAGAATTTATCCAATATCTGCAGAGAGTGAGCAGCAAGAAGCTTTTAACAACATGTACTCCCCTTGATGTGGCATCATGGAGCTCTCCTTCATCCCCATTCCCATTCAGACTGAAGTCAAGGAGTTAGATATTTGTTGTTTGAGAGTTGATTGTTGGCTGTGACTAGATTCTAGAACCAATTAAAAGTAAATTGTAATAATTACTTTCTGTAACATAATCAGTATCCAGTGATAAAGCTGAAAGACCAAGGTATCCTTTAATATTTCACAGCTCTCATTTTTAATAGCTGTATATACATTTATTGGAAGCTCAGTTAACTACAAGAGCTCAGTAAGAGAATGCTTGATATTTTCCTTTTAATAATTTCATTAATATATATATGAAATCTGGTGGGAGTTACCTGGAAGAGGTGCTGCTCTGGGATCCGGGAAAGGGGAGTCTGGCATTGATCAGTGGGTGGTGAGCAATTGCCTTGTGCATCACTTATTTTTTCCCTTTTAACTATCATTAATGTTATCATTTACCGTTACGATTGTATCTGACTTTATTTTAAATTATTAAACTGTTCTTATCTAAACATTCAGGTTTTGCTTTTATTCTCCTCCTCATTTATCTGGGCCAGGGAGAGAGGGAGGGTTGAGTGAGCAGCTGCATGGTGCTTAACTTCCAGCTGGGCTTAAACCGTGGCAATATTTAACCTAGTCACATCTTCCATGGCGTGGAAGTAGAAACCTGAGAGAATTAATCTGTTTTAGCACTAAACCAAACTTTACATCTCTTTTGGAAAAAAAAAAAAAAAAACCACATTATTATTAAACCATTAGAAATGAAAAGACTGCTTTTCAAACCATTCTAGTGAAGCCAGTTAATGGTTGCTTGGAAAGCTTCTGTTGGTGAGACATTGCAATGTACATAGCTGCAGGAAAACACTACATCATTTCATTTTCAATGTCACAAGATTTGGCCTGCAACTATGGAAATTCACATACATATGCACACAAATATAGAAAGAGACTGATCACACAGCAAGAATATTAGGATGCATGCCACACATTCTTTGATAACTGCTGGCACAGGGCTTCAGCACAAGAATTTGAGTTTCTAAAACCACCTGGTTGGTTGAGTTGAAAACCTTTTGAAAAATACATCAAAAAGTTCCTATGGCACTGCAGGGGATACTTATGCACAGAATAAAAGAACTGGTGTAGTGTTCTGTTCAGAAATTCTTAACCCACAAACATTTCTGATTTCTAAAAGTATTTTGACAATCCTTTCTTAAAATACTAATTCGTACTTAGCATTTTGCTCTAACTCTTTTAAAGTAAAATCAAAGTCAAAAACTTAGTATTATATTTCTTTCCTTTTACTTCTGCATCTTTAAAAATAGCTTGTAAAAAGTTTTGGGTAAATGCACCAGTTCCTTTCCTGAAAAGAGTGTGGGTGCCTCTGAAATGTAGTAATCTTCTGCATTCTTTTAATAGAATTCTGATTATATTCTGAGGTAAATGAAAATGTATGCGTATATGAAATCCAAGGAAAAGGGAGGTTTTACCAGTTCCATATGAATAAGATACGGTATATTCTAAAAAGCTGTCAGAATATTGCATGGCACCAAATTAGATGGGTTCTATCATTGACTGCAGTAGACTGAATAAATCCAGTTGGAGGTGGGTGTGAGGAAGACCTATGAATTTTTCCTGTGGCATATACAGTGGCTCACATTATTCACATTGAAATTATAAAAGTTATTACTCTGCTTCATTGGTAGTTGCAGAAAATGTAATGATATTGGGGGGTTTGCTTCTTTTCACTTCTACTATTAGGCACACCTAATTTTGTGGAGGTACTTCAGGCTCAAAATAAAAAATATCAATATAAATTTAAAACATATTTTTAATTCTGGCTCCTTTGTTAAAGTTTATTTTTCAAATATAAGTAGCATGATAATAATATAACAAAGGGAGATATTTTCTATATTATATTGTGAAATCATCTCTATATTCCAAGCTGTCATTTATATCAGTGTTTCAATCTTCTCTTAAAGTAAATGAGTAAAATTTATTAACTCATCCAAGAACCATCACAGTATTCTTGACACTTGAAGTGACTTGTGTGAACAATAAGAGCACTGTGTGATGTGGACATGTAGGCAGACAGGAAAACAGAGAAGAGCTGAGAGCACCAAGTGAAATCCCACTTGTCTCATTGCTCCAAAATTTATAAACATGAGGAATAATAGATTTTGGCATAATTCAGTTTTACTGGATGTTTTAGGAAAGGAGCATGAAGTTTCAGAATTGGGTACCATGTTGTTCTCAAATACCTAAGTGGTTCTCAGCATGCTTTCAAAAGGGATGTTAAAAAGAAAATTTTATTTAAGAAGTTTTTTTTTTTTTTTCAAGTAAAGACATCATGAAAAAGCTGCTTTTTCCCTGTAGGTCTTCCTCTTTTTTTTTTTTAATTGTTTACTGTTAAAAATTTACCTTGTCTCCTGTAGGCTGTCTATCTCCATATTCTAAGTATAGGATCTTCTTTTAAATTTTTTGCAGTGTCAGTGCTCAATTAACCTTCAGAATGTCTGCTGAGTATGCAACATGAGCATCTGAAGTACTGTCATTAAAGAGCCTGCTTTCTCCTTTCATTTAGTTTTCTTCTTTCCAATTTTCCAACACAATATTTAAAAATACTGGAAGTAGAAATAATGTATTTTCAAAGGAGCTTCTTTTATGCTCCAGGTCAAAGTAATATCACTGCATTACAGAGGTTACAGAAGTCTATTAATGATGTTGGCTTTGTCAGCTGATCTGACGAGTCCATTGGGCATCATGTTTTAACAAGAACTTTTTTCCTAAGAAGTCCATTGATGAGAGCATTCTTCATGTTTGTGTTCTTATAATAGAATTTGTATGCCTGCTAGACTGAATTTAAAGTCCATAATCAGGTGAAATTGTAGTCATTACTAAGAGAATCTAGGACCTAGAGCATTTTCTAATTAAGTGTCCAACATCTTACAATTACCTCGTTATTTAGAGCAGGTTTCCACTTGCATGGTTTAGCTGTCATTTAAAATGATGCCAAATGCAATTGAATGGTGGCCTGACATTTATGAGAGATGTTTTCAAACAGTTGTTTGAGTGGTTCTCAGATGAAGCTTTGGATTGCAGAATCTATTGTAGATAGAAATAAAGCAATCATCTGAAGTCTGGTGAGCTAATAATTGTTAATAGGCACACAAATGTGAAGACCATAGGGCATTAATTAGTGCTCCTGGTAGCTGTCATATGGAAGTATCAGTTGAAAAGGTCACTTGAACCTTCTTACAGTGAAGACAGCAGCCTTTTTATAGTTTCTGAAATCTCTCCTTCTCTTCCTTGAAAGAAAATTCAAGAGAATTGGTAGAGAACCTGTGGTCTTGTGTACTGATATTTTTTTCACTTGAAGAGAAGATCTGGTTCTGTCAGGATGAATATAATTGACCTAAGGCTCCTCCTCCACTTTCCATCCTTTCTGCTGTGGTCTATGACAATGAATTAGGTATGAATATTTACAAAGCCGTCATCTGATAGAAACTAATGGTATTTGATATAAACCTACTATTAGCAAGATTTTTCACACAAGTTTCTGTGACATTATTTCTGCTTCTTTGCTGGCATCTGGAAGATTTTATGGTTGCAATTATGATGCTTTTATTGCATTTACATACTTTCTGTTGAATCACATGAGGCACTCCATGCCTGTATTCTCAGTCCCACCTGACACAGACTCTTAAAGCTGACAGTTGAGCATGGTGCATAGAAATATGAAAGAAATTGTGACATCCTATAAGCTTAGGAGCTAAACTTGTAGCCTAGCTAAAGTTTACTTTACACTTATCATCATGTGTGCACTATCACACCAGTCTTCTTGCCAGAAAATTTTAAAAGAGATTGAAGTCAGCATCTCTTTAATACCTCTTGGAAAGGTAAGAGTTGTTCAAAACAGGAGTCTTTAACAGAGATCAAGTTTTCATAGAACATGATCAGTAGCAATTGCTCCTGTAACATTACTTTGTTTTCTAGTTTCAGTGTTGTGGCAGAACAGCTGGATAATTGATTGGAGCTAGTGATAGTCTGTATTTGCATCAAAATGTGGATTCCCAGGGTAAAATGAGACCATCATGTTCAAAGGTGCTTCTTTGGTATCTTCTGTACTATGATCTTCCTGGCAACAGCATTACCATTGATACTCTAAGTCCTAGGACTGACTTTACAGTGGATCATCAACATGAATTTCTTTCAGCCACTGCTTATATTCACTGTAGAAACACTCAAATTATTTCAAGATGCTGAAAGTAAAAAGAGTTCTTTTAAACTATAAAAAGCTAATTAAGTAAAATAAATAAAGCTAATTAAGTAAAATAGATTTTACAACATCTACAGGACTTACAAACAACGGAAGTGTTATTTCTAGAAAGACAATATATAGAATCTTGACCTAAATGTATCAGTGCATGATTTTAAATTTAAGTAAAATTAACCAATTCTTAAGAAAATAAAATTAAACATAACAATTTAAGGATAGTTTTCTATGGATATATATTGTAGCTTTAATTTTTTTTTCTAGAGAAATGAGAATGCATTCTCTCATAAATAGACTGTATTATTGTTCTGTCCTATTTCAACCCACATGGCCAGAGAGAAGGAGAGTGCATGATCAGAGTTTCATAAAAAGGTAAAGCTTAAGTTTTTTCCACACTCTTCTCTTTTTAATGCTATTCAGGATTGAATCCATTGGGAGCCAAACAAAGCACATCTGTGTTGTTGTCCCTACTGACTGTCAGCATAGAGTACATTCAAATACTGCAGCCAGAAGGCGTTTTACAAAAACAGCTTTCAAGATGTGCTCTTGAAATGCATTTGTCTACTCATTATGCAATGCTGTTTTTTGTCAGTGGGGAGTTCTGTAAATAAAGCATCAAGGTCTAATATTGCAGTAGCTGATAGCAATAAAGTAAACGAAATTATCCACCTTTCTTTACACAGATTTGTTTACAACTCTGACCAGTAAAGTGGAAACAAAAGTATTTCTCTTATTTTATTTTTACAAAGAACTTGGACTATATAGAATGGCTCTGCATCTGAAAATGCAATAATTATTTATAAACATAACAGGACTGATGAAAATTTGTAGATTCAGCTGCCTCATGTTTGACCTGTTCAAGACAACGATATTGCAGCAATATATGCAGACACCAGGAGTACAGCTGTCTGGAATTTATAGTTCTTTCGGTTCACAAACTGAGAAGAATTGTTAATCCCAGAGTCCTGCTGCAAGACTGGTAAAAATTAGTTCTGTAATTCAGATCCTATAGGTTACAGCAACAAAATAGATGCTTGGATATTTTGGGGATATTCACAGATCTATAGGTGAAAGTTGGGAGTTTAAACAGTCTGTTACACCATCTTTTCTTTTGAAGTGTATTCTTTTGGCATCAGAAACAGTGCTTGCAATTTATAAAATTAACATTGAAGTATCAAGTTCATATTCAAAATATAAAGGGTAAAAACTTGGCACAAGTTGATATATTTGCTTGAAGTGGGGCTTTAAAAATATTTAAATGCTGTTAGTTGCATTACAATATTATTGGATGGTATAGTAAGAAAAACGTCCTGTTAATTATTTTTGCCACAGATTTGTAAAACAATACTATGCAATAAGAATAGAACATGAAATAATACTGAATTTCCAGAATATCAAAACACTTTAAAAGGAAAAAACAGCAGGTGCAGCACTGAACTTTAACTTTTCAGAGAAAGGTTTGCTTAAAGGTACTTACCACTTCAATAACTAATTTAAGAAGGAAACATTTTGTTGAGATGAACTTCTTTTGTTCAGGAGTGTTCATTAGAGATCTTGCAAAGGTGGGCTGTGTCTGTTGCATTCAAAAGAATGAATCTGGCAGGACTGACGTATCGCCCTGACTATTGAGTACTGCTGCCCTGGTTTTATACTCAATATATGCTTTTGCCAAGCCTAACAATAATATCTACTGGATACTGCCTTGCAACTGGGCCTTGAACTTCACTTTTTCAGACCTTTGTTGGTGGGACACTGGTTTCTGGATTGGCACTCTGTTAGCCTGATGAACTAATTGACCTAGCAGGACTCCCCGTGGAATTGCAGCTTCTGCTTAGATCATCAGGAGCACAATTTGTTGTTTCATTTCCTCTTCCAGTCCCATCAGGGAAATTGAATTGTGAAAAGACTACCTACTGGGAGCATTCAGCCCTCATGACTCAATAAGTAACTTTATTTTTTTGGTACTGTCTTAATTAACAACAAAAAAGGGACTTTGTTGGGAGGGAGTCTGCTGTGATTTTGATGCAGCTGACTGAGCGCCGTGTCGGGAGCGCTCGCTCAGCTCAGCCCCGGGGCCGGGGGCCCTGCGCAGGTGCAGGGCGAGCACAGAGCTCCGGCCGGCTCAGGGTAACCCGGCACAGAGCTCCGGCCGGCTCAGGGTAACCCAGCTCAGAGCTGCGGCCGGCTCAGGGTAACCCAGCTCAGGGTAACCTGGCACACAGGGCTCCAGCCGGCCCAGGGTAACCCAGCACAGAGCTCCGGCCGGCTCAGGGTAACCCGGCACAGAGCTGCGGCCGGCTCAGGGTAACCCAGCACAGAGCTGCGGCCGGCTCAGGGTAACCCAGCTCAGGGTAACCTGGCACACAGGGCTCCAGCCGGCCCAGGGTAACCCAGCACAGAGCTCCGGCCGGCTCAGGGTAACCCGGCACAGAGCTGCGGCCGGCTCAGGGTAACCCAGCTCAGGGTAACCCGGCACAGAGCTCCGGCCGGCTCAGGGTAACCCAGCACAGAGCTCCGGCCGGCTCAGGGTAACCCAGCACAGAGCTCCAGCCGGCTCAGGGTAACCCAGCTCAGGATAACCCAGCACAGAGCTCCAGCCGGCTCAGGGTAACCCAGCTCAGGGTAACCCGGCACAGAGATCCAGCCTGCTCAGGGTAACCCAGCTCAGGGTAACCCAGCACAGAGCTCCGGCCGGCTCAGGGTAACCCAGCTCAGGGTAACCTGGCACACAGGGCTCCAGCCGGCCCAGGGTAACCCAGCACGGAGCTGCGGCCGGCTCAGGGTAACCCAGCACAGAGCTCCAGCCGGCTCAGGGTAACCCAGCTCAGGGTAACCCAGCACAGAGCTGCGGCCGGCTCAGGGTAACCCAGCTCAGGGTAACCCAGCACAGAGCTCCGGCCGGCTCAGGGTAACCCAGCTCAGGGTAACCTGGCACACAGGGCTCCAGCCGGCCCAGGGTAACCCAGCACGGAGCTGCGGCCGGCTCAGGGTAACCCAGCACAGAGCTCCAGCCGGAGAGCTGCTCTTGGGCATCCCAGCAAGGGCTGCCAGCCCATCACCCAGGCTGGAGGCTGCAGGTACTGGATGCTTGGCAAAAACATTCCAGGGGAAGAGATCGAGACTTAATTAGTGACAATAATTAATGCTGTGTGCTCGGAGGAGTTTGTGCTTATCTGTGGAAAGATGCAAACGTTATGAGTTTTCTGAACTCTGCCATTGTAAGACATTATTAACAATGATATTATTATTAAGGTTGTCTTTTTTTTTTAACAGGACACACACATGTATACATCTCTTGTTTTTTCTGTCTTGAACTATATTCCATCAAAATATGCTGAAATTAAGCATTTAAATTTTTTCCTTGCAGTATTTGACTTCCTTTTCACCAGTTTTTTTGAGTTCACTTTTGTGTACAGATAAAAAAGAATGATTTTGTTGACCCAAAGAAAAAATTCCTGGGATTCTATTAACTAAACAATTGAATAAATTCTCATTTTTTAAAGTTTAATGCTGACAAGTCTTTTCAGAATAACAATTCCAAAGCAAAAAGCATAAAAGAAATAATTCTGCAGAAAGCTGTCTTAGTGCGGAGGAAGTTTTTTGAGCATAAACATTCTCTGGTTTCAGATATGAAATTTAACATTCTGAAATAATAATAACAAATTTCAAATAGCAATAGCAGTAGGTTTATTCTAGGAAGCTAAAGGCAAGAAAAGGACTCATTAGACTAAAGGCCATATCAATGATTTACAAATCTGTATTCCTAGTAAAAAGAAATTCACAGGGAGGAATCAAGTTTTGTTTTACGCAAGTTCATATTTTTAACCTTATGGAAGGAAAGGTTTCCTTTTAAGTGAAGGAAAATGATGATGTCATGCAATTTTGATTTCTGTGTTGAGTTCTAGAGGTTATGGGATGGAGACTGGTATAGAAACAAAGATATTTTCTGCAGCTCAATGAGGGAACATGTTTCCATAAGGAAAAAGGGCAGATTCATCATTTAAAGTTAGTGGTAAACACCTTAATTTTGTTTGTTCTGGTACCTGAGTTCTGTCTTTGGTAATGTGATGTTGAATTCAAAAATGAAATAAGGCTTTCATTTTACTCAGAAAACATACAAAAGACAGAAAACGGCTCTAGTTTCCCCTTTATTTTCCTGTTTATGCTGGTTTTGTTTTTTTTTTTTAACAATCTTTCCTCTAATTTCTGAATGTGGCCATGCACAGAAAATACTGAAAGGCATCCAGAGAGCCCTTAACGTCTGTGTCCATCACTGTAAGGTGACATGCAGAGTGCCACCTGCTATGCTGGGGGAAGGAGTAGGACAGTGAGGGATAGGAAATAGGGAAATGCAGTGGTATTGGTCTGGCAAAACAAAAGGGAAGGAAGGGGAAGGATGCTCAGCAAGGCCAGGCTCATCTCTGTCTTTGAAAGGATTGTGGTTTTTGATATTCCTGAAGACAAAATAAACCTTTCTTCAAAGGCAAAGAATAAAGATACAGCTTGGCTTCTGTTTTAGCATTATTTTGCCATGCTTATTTGCCATAGCCTAAAAGAAAATATGCTTATTTAGATGTTATGGCTTAAGGAGAACAATTTTCAGAAATATGTAGATAGCCATTCTATGGGTTTCTTGTTCATTCTCTTCCTCTTGGATTCCTGAATTTCATCCATAAAATATTCAGATACTTCAAAGAAGGAGTATATCTCAAAAAATTTCTTTGGTTGAAAAGGGTGGAAAACTGCATGTAGAGCACAAGACAAGATTAGAATTTAGTGATGGCTGTAGTCAATGGCATTTGTTTCTTTTTTTTTCCCCCTTTATTATTTCAAAGACATGTCTGCTGTTGAGTTTCAAAAGACTCACCAACAATCTGGTGGGCAGCTTTCTGCTAGTGTTAACCCCAACTCCTCTGTATTTGAACTTTTTAGCTAAACAGATTTTCATTCCAATTTGTGGTATTTACCATGAATGCAACACACAGAAACCTTCTTTTCAAAGGAGGCTAACTACTGAAGAACATAATTGTTAGCCATGATCAAAAAGTTTTTCCTGAGTTACATACAGTATATGGGGACCACTAATCATGTTTTTGCTTACAAAAATGTTCCTATAATTTTCTTTCTACTTGAATGGAAATTATATAAAATATACCGATTCTTTGGCTTCCGCGTGAGGAATCAGTGCTGCAGAAATTACACACATAGAAGAATTAAATTCTATTTGTGTAGAATAATGATATTCTATTCATATTTTACATAAAGCAGTAGATCTCTTGTATGAGAAATTTCACTTCAATTTTCTAAATATTAGTGGAGGTTTTCACTCTTATAAACTGGTACCTTGTTTCCATCCCATTCAAATGAAGCTTCAAGGCTAAGCAAGTCTATTGTTCAACAAAATCACTGAATGTCTTTTAAGATTTTAATTTTAGGAAAGTTGAGCAAAACCACCCAGAAACTCATTAAACAAATAAGACGTAGTCTGAGAATGCATTTATATCAGATAATCCTTTTTTCATTTGGGGACAGTTGGTAATCTAGACTTCTTGTGGAGAAGGAGAATCTATGTGTGTTTGTGTGTCTGTTAACACATATATCTAAATATATATAAAATACACCTATATAGGCACACCATTTTTAACATATAGAACAAGAATTTTTGCCTACAGCATGTTATTTATCAGTTTCATTTAAAAGATTGTTATTTCTAAAGTTTTTGTGGATTAATTAAACAAATGATTCCACTTTTTAGGCAAATAGATTAGCAATCCAAAGTACCCCTTTGGGATCTGCAGATCCTGAGACTCAGTCTGTGCGTGAATTGTGGCACATTTGAATGAGGAATGATGTGTTTGAAACATATTTAATTATCCTTGCTGCTGGATACGCAGGGGCATGACTGGTCTTGGTGAAAGTTGGGGAAGACATTGTGTTCCTTAGCATTACATTGTCTTTGTTTCTGTCTCAAGGAGTTTTTTGTATTCCTGAAACATCTAGCTCCAAATGCTGGAAAATCCCGAGTGAGACAGAAACTGGCTAGCAGCAGCACACTCTTTCTGAGTGACTTCTGCAGTTCCCTGATGGAGCCACGGAGACCTGTTCCTCTTTGATAATCTGTATGCTGCATTCAGCATGGCTGGTTTATAGAGCTGCAAAGTAAACATGTAGTAAACTACAAGGAACCTCTGCACATGTGATGAAATTTCCCAAACTGTCTCTTTCTGCTGCTTGGAAGAAATCTGCATGAAATTGTGTTTTAATTTATGCCAGTAATTTTCAGGCACCAGGATAAGAGGTCCTTAAAAATTGCAAAGGAAAAGTAAAGGCAAATACTTGCTATTGTATAAGAACAGACATTAATGTAAATAATGCTATTAAGAAATCCAGTATGTTTGTGCACACGGAAATTTTTGTTGACAAAGTATTTAATGTTCAATTTTAATTTTTTTCTTCTCCTTAGTCAGATACTTTGATCAAAGCAGACACGTTGCCAAATAGTTTTTTATCTTGTAACAGAAATAATAATATAAAGTATGAAGCAATTAAGTTTGAAGCACTTCATAACAAGGTAAAAATCTATATTCAAAAGGTGCTGTGAAATGAATTAATTGTTGATGTTTATAGGATACTTACAGGGCCTTCTGTGATAGGTATTTGTTCCTATAATGTCAATGTAATTAATGGTAAAACTTTTTTTTTTATTTCAGGTATATAGTTTGGGTTTTTTTTTTTTTTTTCTGTGTTGTAAAGGACTGGTATGTTGTTGGTTTGATAAAGGGAAGTCAAAGAGAGGAGGATCTTTTATGATATGTATAAATACATATTAAAATTGCAACTTCTTTTTGTAAGGCATTTTTAATTCTTAATCAATTTTTAATTTGTAAGGCATTTTACATTCCTCACCAACTCATCTGTAAAACAGGATTAAATCTGCTAAAATAAAGGTATGAAGTATTGTTTTTAAAAATTACAGTTGCCTGAGTGGTAGTGCTTCTGAGAGGACTTTTAAATGTTACATAGCCATTTGTACAATGCTTCATTGAACCCTTCCTCCTGCCTTACTGGCCAGTGGAAGTTAACAATATTTTGAGTAGGTTATATGTAAAAAAAAAACATTGTTAAGTTACAATGCTCTTGAGATTTGTGATGAACAGTCTTTTGAGACTGTTCAGAATAACTCTACCACAAGCATATTGTCTCCATTTAGATGCAATCTTTCTGTAGTGTGAGAATTTTGCTTCCCTTGGAGCACTGTCATTGGCTCTGCTTGGAAGACTTTGGTTGCAAAGAAGAAGCCGCACATCAGACTGGAAAATGTTCATTATTTATGTGTAGGGGCTTCTTGCACAATGTAAGTGTTCAGTCAGATCTCGTATATCGAGCCCCAAAAATGTGTTATTGTTTTGCATCAGCACCTATCTGCTTGAGGTGTTAAGGTGCTTAAGCAGATAAAGTTTAAGGTTTAGGCATTTTGAGCATTTTTAAACAAGTAAAAAGAAGGTATCTAAGTGAAAAGATAACGTGGCACTAATTTCTTAGAGGACTTATTCTTGAATATTTTTTTCTTTATATTAAAGTTGTTTATTGATTTTTAGTAGAGTTGAACAAGAATAGGTTTAGAAGTGGAGGAGAGTGATATGAAGGCAAAAAGAGCTTAAATCTGTGTTTTGGTAAATTAGCAGCAGTTTTTGGTTTAAATGGCATTGTTTTGCATTTAAATGGGATTTTAAGTACAAATAGATTTTACTTCTGTCACTACTTAGAGTTTGCAGTGTGTAAGGGATAGAGCTTAAGAGGAAAATATTCCTGAATTCATGCAAAATAGCATGGCCAAGCAAAACTGCTTAAATGTTTTTTCAATACTTTTAAATTGTAGGAAAGAAACTTGTGATGCAGTGTTTGTGTTCTTCTTTTTTGAGACTTTGTTGTGACTTTCTTGCATGTTTTGACTTGAACTGAACACATTTCTTTGCTGTCTCTTTCTTCAGCGTTGCTTTCACAACTCCTGTTTTCCTTCTGTTCAGTCTCACAACTATTCAGTGCTGGGAAGATCCGTGTTGGTTGTCTGGAGGAATATATTGCATATCACGTGTCATATCCCCTGTAGCAAGATGAAATTCCCACAGATATTTAAATTGTTCATACAGAAATAGGTAGTACTCCCAGATCTTTTTATCTTGTACTTTCTTTGGTTTTGGTAGGTGGTTCTGTACTTACCCAACACTGCTATCGCTGTTTTATCTATTAACTGATGTTTCAAGCTGATTGGGTAAATATCTCAGATAAGCATTTTAACACGATTTAATTTAAACTCCAAATTACATTTTCACACAACATTAAGTATCAGTTGCTATGTGAAATAATTCTGTGTTGGAGGTTAATTTGTTTTAAGAATGTGTTTGAGAAAAATATTCTGAGCATAATGCATTGAAATATATTTAATTTTAGACATAGGAAACAATGCTACAGCTTTCTGTGCTAATAGAGTTTTGTTCACTCCTTTGCCTTGATTTGCATTTTTTAGTTGTTGATAAAGCTCTTTTTGCTGCCTAATTTTTGTTATACCTTAAACTGTATATAGACTTTGGACCAGCACTGAACAGTCGTCCAGGCTTAACAATGAGTACTGCATTTTGATCTTTTCCATGCCACCCTGATGAGGGTTTGAAAGGAAAATTTGGTACCTGGACCTTCAGGGAAGAAGCATGCATGTCAGATGAGGAGCAAAACTGTCCATTAAAAACAGTAGCAACAATAAAAGTAGGGTTGAATTCCTGACCATCTTTGAGACTTCTGGAACGAATAACTTAAATTTGCTTTGCTTCCTCTTCACTTTTTTACTTTCATCTACCCGAGTTCCTTTCTTTGCTGTGCCTTGTGAAGTGCTGCTGGGCAATTCTGCCTTTCTTTCAGTTTTGGTCTGCAGATACTACTGGGTTCACATGAAAAAAAAACCCTAACATTAATTATAAGTAGGAATATTGATCTAAGCAGAAGCTAAGCAAGTTATTTAAAATACATATATACCTGCTTTAGGAATGAAGACCACCCGGTGCAGCAATTTTCAAAGACCAGTGTTTGTTACTGAATTTATTCAACTAAGGGGGGACAAGCTTTGAGGGAAGGCAGATGATCAACAGAGTATTGATTTGGCCTAAAATGTGTTACTGTAAAGCTGTAGTGAAGTAGCTAAATGAGTATTTTTATCCATCTACCAACTTAAGTTACAGCAAAGACTGTAAACCTTTAACTCATATTTGTACTAATCCAATTCCAGGTGCACACTGCATATTTTTGTAGTAATAAACATTAAGTAGTATATATTTTAAAGAGCAGTGTGTGTCTTAGCATTCTTGGTAGGAAAAAGGAACTCATAAATTTTAGTCCTGGCATTGACGTTGATTCACGGCATTGCTATGGGCAAGTCACTTAACTTCTGTCTGTGTTTCTTTAGCCATAAAATAGAAATAGCAGTGCTTATTTTCTTGCCTCCCACAGGAGTTGAAAGAAATTTTAACATTTGTGTAACTCTTCAGAGAATGTTAATTTAATGTCCATTTAAGCTTTTGGCCGTATCCAAGAAAAATATATCCAATGTTATTTTTAGGGAAATTATTTACAACACTTTTACAACTCAATTCTGTTTGATATTTTTTTCAAGTAATAATCTTTTCATTATTATAAAAATATAGTGCTTCCTTGTAAATAGGAAAGCTAATTAACTTGAGGAAAAAAATGGGCCTATTTCAATTAGGAAAAAAAAATTAGGTCATCAATTTTTTTACTATTCCTTATTTGTAGGCATGTACTTCTGTAGTTGACAGTACTGTGAAATCAGAAGAGTATGACCATACAGATCATTGTGTTTACAAGGAAGTGGAATACTACCAATGCATTTGAGAAATTTCAGTTGTTCAGCTGTAAATGGATGAAAATAGCATTCTTGTTATGCATGCTGTCTTTCAAAGGATTGCCTACTGCTTACATCTTTTCTGAAACATACATAAATAGTGAAGATTAATTTAGCCTGCAGCTGGATATGGAAACAGGTTCAGGAAGAAGATTATAGGAAGTTCATGTGGGTTTTGGCACATGTGTGTAGAATGGCAGTTTAAGATCCACATACATATATAAAGGGTAAAGAAAGGGATTGGATGGTTGCATTAGTAGAGAAGAATTTGCTCTCAAAATGGTATTGGCTCAGGAATGAGAGCTGCAGATGCTTGAGGGGACATGAAAGAGCAAGGAAAGCTGCATCTTGAGTGGAAATCCACCAGATACACCAAATGAGATTACCACAAATGTTGGCCCAAGAAGAGCCCACCTGTATCAAAAATAATAGCTTTACAATTCAAATGATACATACATACATACAAGTGCAAAAAGTTCCATAGTGTTATCCATTGACAGGTTGATTTAAGCATAAATAAACTTGGTGAGGTGATCCACAGCAATTAAAAGTTAGATTTTTGTTCTCCATGCTACTAAAACTTGAGAATGTGAGAATGGAAAAATGTGGATCCAGTAGCTGAAACCTGGCATTCCACAGAATTGGCTAGAAGAATACTAACATCATAAGCTTATTAAATTTCAGGAAATAAAATTCTTGCAAGTCTTGAATTAGACACTGTACAGCAATCACTGAAAGAGTGAAAATCACCTTTGTAAAAGAAATACATTTTAAGATTTATTAAGCTGTGTGTGTCAGGAAGTACAATTCTACAAAGTTCTAATTTCATTGTGGGGATAAAGAAAGGAGGAAGAGATAGTCACCATGGCTTGATGAAAGTCAAGCAACTCTGTTAGCTTTTATAAGAAAATGAGGGGTGAGGGGAAAGGAAGAGTTATATGTACTTATTGGTTTTTGTTAAGACCAGTTTTCAAAAAGGTAGGTATTCGAATATTTGATTGAGATTTTTTAAAGAGATGTTGCAAATTTTATTTCTCATCTTTTCCTGTAATATAAAGTTGTTAAATCATGTTCTGTTACACCAGCAGAAATCTAGTAAAAAAGTATTGGTGAAGCCAGTTTATTTCTGTGACAGAAAGTAGAAACAGCATCAAAGTGAGAATGTAAGAAAGTGGATTTTTTTTCTGTTGCTGTTTAAAAAAAAATTTGAGGAATTTTGTAGAAAAACTTGCATTAATAAATACTAATGAGTGTGGTGTTCTTGCAAGGTTATGTGTAGGAGCCTAAAATTAGCTGCTGTGATTAATCCAGTATAGGTGCTGTGAATCAGAGGATGAAATCTTGATTCTATTGAATTCACTAATAGAAGTCCTGTTGAGTGCATACATTTAAATGCTGACAGGATTAAGACAATCAAAAAATATTTTGAAAATTTAAACATCTATCCGTAAGGTATCATTTGATGACACATTTGCAGAATGTCAAAATTAGCGTGAATTTGAATGTTTTAATGTACCAAGGTCTGCATCATCTGCTGTAGGTTAAATTCATCATTGAACAACAGTTTTCTGTAGCTCTGAGAATTGCACATTGAAATCACTGCAAACAGGAAACATTTTAATGCACTGTCAGTCAGCACTGCAAGTAGAAGGAGCAAAATACTTTTGATTTATCCTTGTCTGGAGGAACTGAAGTGAGAAACTGTAACGACCTTGGAAGTTAAATCTTGGTAAGGTTCCAGGTGCATGGGAGGAATGCATCATTTGGGGTAAAAGACATCTTAAAATCTGCAAAATTTGACAATTCTTGCTGAAAATTCTTGGTGTAAACTCAGATAATGTTGGCAAAGGTCATTCTCCTTTAGGGTCAGCCCTAAAGAAGAGCAGCAGTGAACTGAAGGGCCTTGTAAGTGTTGCATGTTCACTTTTTTCTGTCTTATTTCATGACTATAGGTAGTTCTGAGAAATTACTTCTATTTAAATTGGTCCATGATGGGAGAAAATAGTTAAAAAAACAAATCCCAAAATGTTCAAATAATGAGGCTTGAGCATTACTTTGTTCTCCTTTTAATGAGATGATAGTAATTTGTAATTGGTAATAAGTAATTTGTAATTTAAGAATTTTAATTATTTTCTGTTAATATGTAAGCTGACTTCCAAGGGAAAGACCATTCAAATGTGTTGCTTTCATTATTTGCTTTAAAGTTAATTCATCACAGTCATGAAACTGCACATAGAAAGAAAAAAAAAGCACAGAATATTGTCAATATTGTAAGATCAAAAGAAAAATGAAAGTCTATCTAACGAGAATTTTTGTTACTCTCATGAAAAGATTGAAAACAATTGCTCATAGATCTGTAGTGGAATTTGGTTGTTCATGGTAACAGTACCACATACAAAAGATCCATGCAGCACATAATTTAAACTTAATTTTATGGATGCCAGAAATTGTCCTTTGAAGTGATCTCCACCGAGATTCTATTTGCCTTTCATAATATCCTATAGTCATCTTGATGTCTTCCTTATCTAGTGCCTTAAAGATGTCTAATTGGGATTTATTAAAATTCTACTGGCATATTGCCATCTATAGCATTGTTTGGAATTGTATTTTTTTATGACCACTCATAATATTTCATTCAGAAATTCTAACCAATATTTTAATTTTCTTTATATTGATTTTGAATCTTTGAAATGTTTAACTATGAAAATACAATCTGAAGAGGATGCAGATGTAAAGCAATATTATATCAATGCTGTCTTCCTTTTAGAGCATGATTTAAAGCTTTATTTCAGGCAACACTCTTTTCAAATGTGTATTCTCAAGTAACTCAGTAACTGTGATCAGGTCTGGGCTCCTGTTTGGGAAAAGATCTCCCCGCAGTGGAGGCTGGGGCACACGAGACAGGGGATCTGGGTGGAGACACACCTTGTTGCTGTGTGCAGCATCGTGACTGGGGGATGCAGAGAACACAAATCCCTTCTCCTCCCAGAGCTGCACAGCAGTGGAGCAAGAGGCAATAAGGAAGATGAATATAAATAATTCTGATTACATAACAGAGGGCAAAAATTTACCACAAAGGATGGCTGAACAGTGAAGCAGGTGCCCAGATTGATTATGGGATTCTTTCCTTGGAGGTGTTCCAAGACCTAACTGGATGTGGTCCTGAACCACCTGATCTCTGGTTTGAGCAGAGAGTTGGAGTAGAGACCTCTGAATGTCCCTTCTTGACCAAATAATTTTATTTCTATAGGCTGAAATAATGGAAAACAGCTCTAGAGAATGTGTTACGTCACCTGACTAATTTCACTGTCAGGTGAGGACTTCTCTTTGCTGAAACTAATTTAAAATAACAAATTCCAGGGTGAAATATATTGATATTATGTCAAGACTATATTCAGTGTATGTCTCACAAGACATTTAGGTCATTAGTATTTTCCAAAACTCCTCTCTTTCTGTATATGATTTCCAGAAACCAATATGGTCACATTTTTCCCTGTGCTATTCCTTCTAAAATAGATATTTTTCAGTATCTTCACAATGTACAGATTCTGAATTTGCTGTGGCTTTGGTTGGTAATTCTTCTCCAGGATAAAATTGACAAGCTATACAATGAAGAAACCATTATCTTTGTACTGCTTGCCAATTCTCTCCCACACTTAGGTGTCTCATGTGTGTACATTAAATAGCATTCTAAAGATTGCAGATGCAGTCATAGTATTTTCTGCAGAGAAAAAAATTCTGGTTTCTGATTAAACTCATTGAGAAGAGGATTCTTTAACTCTTCTTCCACATAGATTTTGCAAGCAGATCTTTGGTATTCCTAGCGTGTTCAATTTGTGGGCAGTTGCAGAGGCTTTACTAAACCCCCTCCTTGCAACTGTGTTTGTAGGTAAGCTGTTTTATGGATTGCATCAATTATTATCTAACACCTATTAAATTTGAAGACAATTGTAACAAATGGATTCATGTCTGAAGACTGACATAGCAAGGACTGTAAAATATTCATTTGAGTGAAATATTTTTCAAGTACAATCCTGTCTGGCTAGATCTGAAATTTATTTAGAATAAAAATTGTAAATTTGCAAGTGCATTTTTGTGAGTTTTTGGAGCAAGATATGTTTGAGCCATTGTAAATGTATGCATTTGCTATGACATGCTGAACACAAACATACAGATGCATCTGCATTTATAGCAAAAACTTCTGCATAACTACGTGATGTAGACACTTAAAATTCTAATTCTGTGGTCAACAAGTGCAGCACTTCAGTCTTTATTCTTTCTCATTTACTTAGCCAATATCCTGTCATGTGAGAAAACATACCATAATGATTCACGGATTCACAGTCTGTGAATTCTTTGTGGTACAGGCTATTGGGTATCATGTAATTGTATCAAACTTCAAAACTATTGTACAGTGCAGAATCATGATTCTTAAATATTGAGATCCTGTGTTGTTTTGTTTTGGGGTTTTGACAAGTCACTTCCTTGTCTTGTGATACCAGTTATTCATTTTATGACAATATAAGTGTTGCCTCCTGTGATCTTACAACAATGCCATTCCCTACAGTAAATCACAATAATTACATATTCAGTGCCTCAGCAAGGAAGGACCTTTGGAATCTCATTGAATCATGACAGTTTGAGAAGGGCAATGCCTCAATTTGTGTCTTAGGAACTGATGGATCCTGCTGTCATTACATTGCAAGGGCTCCATATTGCCAGAGTTTTGTACCTCCTTGATGTTTCTCACAGGCAGCTCCTCTGGCACTGCCTCTTCCTTGTCCTCACAGCAGCCACTGACTCCAGTTCCCCTCAGCCAACCAATCCACTCTTTTATAACACTCTGCTTATTGGCTACAGCTGTGGACTATTAAAATCAGGCCTGCTCCTAATCTTTAATAATTAACTCAGCTGCAACTCTTTAGGGGATAAGATTACTTTCTATACTACCTTTATTTACTTATATTCTGTCCCCCTACAGGATTCTATAGAAACAGGAATATAATCTGGTTTAAAAATCAAGTACCAAGTCAAATTATGTACCGCTGGAATTGGTACAGGGCAGCTATGAAATGATTTCTAGACTAGAAAATGAGAAAAAAATTCTGAAACCCAAAGTGCAGGTCTCTCATTCAATGGAGTAACTGACACAGAAACACAAAGAAATACCTAGCCTGGGCATTGAATAAAATGGATAAATAGTCTTGAATAAAATGGGTATGATATTCCTTACTTCCAGTAAATATTCATGTGCCTATTACAAATCTAAAAGTCCTGATGAGCACTACTCCAGTTAATTCACATATGTGTGTAAGCAATATAAGTTTCTGAACCAGAGAAATAGCTCAGCTGTAGCTTCCAGGGACTGGCAATAAAGTGAATACTTGGCGTGAGAGTCTTTCCTGCTCTTTGAAGGCACAGCAGTACTCAGTGCAATCCACTCAGATTCTCAGCCTTCTAGGTTTTGGCATCTGGATTCAGGTGATGAACACTCTGACTCTGGACATGAAGGATGAAGGCTTGTGTTACAAAGCCTGACCAGAGCTGCTGCTCGACCAAAGCTTTCCAAGTGCTGCTGGTAATCATTTATGTACAGTTTCCAAGAGGAACACCGAGAGCCAGATGTAAGATAACCTCCTGGATACTGACATTTGAGGGGGAAGATAAGAGAGCTGTTTATCTTTTTTTGGCATATACATTGGTAGTGATAAAGATGGGAACATATTGTACAAAACAACATCAAATACAAAGTGAAATAATGTGTGACTTCCCCCCCCCCCATAATTGAGAACCTGATGTCTTTACAGCTGCTTGGAAATCTGTTTCTAGGACTAATTCATGAAATGTTTCTCTAAGGCCTTCTACTGAGGTGGGAATTCTATCTTGACCTATAGAAAAGAACTATAAATAGCATCCTTAGAGTAAATTTTTATTTATTTAAATTTCAAAGCATGTAAATCACTGAAAGGAGAAACAGCTCTTTTCTGAGTTCACCAATGTATGCATCATATATCAAACTTTCTTTGAATTCTATCAATCAAAATTTTCTTCAGTCTAAGAGGAGCATGAATCCTCTCTCGGTGTTTTAACTTCTGATGTTCAGGCTGTTTTAAAAAATACTATATTTTGTTTATCAAATCCAACTTTTTCAGTGTCTTCTACTTACATAGATATCCTATGAGGAATAGTGTAAATTTTAAACATACTAGGGAATTAGAGAAAAGTCTTATTTATATGCTGAGAAGGTCATGCCTTTAATATTTAAAATCTTTTTCTAGTCTCTATAAACCTCACTTAAATAGACCATATATAATTAAACCATTTATATAATTCAAAGGCATGGGGTTTTTTCTGTCAAAAAGTGTGGGTTTTATTATCCTGTTAAGATCCCCTTTGTTAGTCAGCCATTTGGGTCAAGTTAAGTGGCTTTCACACATAGGTGATCTTTGCAAGCAGGGTAAAAGAGAATTTGCCAGTGTTGTAATGGCTTTAATTATAGATACCACTAACCTGTGGCTTTACAATCACGTTATATGTCGTCTTTTTTCTCTTCCCTCGTCCTTTTTGCTTTAAATTCAGGTGTAAATTCTCTGAAATAGTGGACATTTTCTTTCCTGGTAGATTTGTGCGGTGTGTAACACAGTAGAAACAGCTCTGATCTAGAGTTATGAAGTAGATAGAAATAGGAATATAGTATGGTTTTATAATAGTTGGGACATAGAAATAATTCCTGTGTGTCTCCACACTGCACAATTTCAGTGTTGTAGGGTGACTTCTTAATTATTGCGAATTTAGTAATGATGGTTTCTCCATGGTACTGATAGGCACTGTCCAAACAGGTACAATGTAGTATTGTGTGCCCAGAGAGCTCACACAGGAGGAATAAAAGCAACAGGAAAATGCTTCCAACTTGGTTGAGCTTCTGTGAGGATAAAGTCATTAATGTTTTAAACACATTTGAGGATTATCAGATAAGGGACATGATGTAAGTGTGAAGTAATAACATATGTATGTGTATTCAAAATGTAAAATACATTAGCACAGTTCTGTTTCCATTAACTATCTTATGTGTGTTAAGTATTTTCCATGGGGAAATTAATACTCATTTCCATTCTGCACTGGCATGAAATTTTCAAATTTTATTTAAAGTAGGATCTGATGACTATTCTCCTCCTGAATTAAAATTTTGATTTTTAAATAGTTTAACAAATCCATGTGGAATATTATTTTTGGAGAATAACTGTAAGGATAGGTAATAACAGCCAGGAAAAGATGTTAAAAATCTCACCGTTATTTTTAGGGACAGCTCTTTGTAATAGGAAAAATTATGCTAAAAGATGTTGTGTAATTTAGTATGGAAATACATGGTTTGACTCAGTAGGAATTTGTCAGAGTTTCTTGCTACCTCCTTTCATTCCCACTTTGGTATATGAGGAGGCATTCCACCAGCTTGGAGGGCCAGCTACGCTGAAGTGATTTCCATGGACAGTTTTACAAGGGGACAACGCATGTGCTTCTCCCAAGTTTTCCTTCCTCCTCATTCATCCTTGGAAAAACAGAGGGGAAATCTCAATGGCACAGTGAAATCTGAAGTTGTGGCTTGTTTTAGGGAACAATGTCAATTTTGCAATACTTTCTCCAATTTATTAGATCTTCAGGCTTTTGAAGTGAGTACTGAGGGCTTGCAGGCTGTTCCTCTGAAGGCCTGGTATCCATGCTCCTGTCATTTTCCATCTCTTGCCTGGGAAGTTCCTCGGGAGCTTTGAAACCACAACCCTGCTCAAATCCTCCTTTTTGTGTGTTTTGTGGTCCACAGCAGCCTCTCAGCAGCTGTTTCAATAAATGTCTATGCCTCTCTCCCTTGGACAAATTTGTTTATGAATTTGTTTCCCATGGTTTCCCTTTAGATTCCTCCAAACAAATACAGAATTTATTTTCAGTCAGGCACTTCCAGGAGATGTAATCTAGGCTTCAAGGAGAAAATAGTGAAATATAGTATACTTGCATCTTCCTAGCAACCTTCCAAGTAACTCCAGGGACTCCTGGAGAAAATGTCAAAGGAGGGCTAATGCTCTGCTGAAATGGTGTTTTGATGAATGACTGATTACATCCTCAAAAAAATACTGGAGTTGGATTGTTCCTCAGAGTTTTATTGTGAGAGTGGCAGTCATCTGCTGTCTTAACACTTTGAATAACTCCCAAATTTTGCTAATAATGCATCAGCATCTAATAGAAGCTCTGGTTTGGATAGGTCTCTTTCTTTGATGCAAATAATATGTGTAAGGCCCCTCCTGATTGCACATGCAAGCATTTACCTGTGGACGTGTGTTGACACATAATAATATTTTTTTCAGGTTTTTTTCCTCCGGTTCGTAGAGCTGGTCAATATTTGTCTAATCTCTTTGCCATTTTGGGGGGCCAGATTGAAGCACACCTTGATTTCAGTTCAACACTAAGAGCTTGTATGATTCTGATTTAGATACTCAGTGCTCTCAAGAATTGTATGGTGGTTGTGGTTGAGATGTTTTCCATTCAAGATCATTTCCCAGGCAGAAGAGATTTTAACCACTAGAAGTAGTAGACTCAAAGGCTGTAGGACAGATCTGCTTCCAAATTTTGCAGTGTAGATGCAGGCTTTCTTTAACAACACATGCCAAAAAGGTGCTTCCCTTCAATCTTCTGTTTTTCCTTCTGATGTTTTTATCCAGCCCTTTCTATAGCCTGTGAGAGGCAGGGGATCACTCCTATTTAAGACTTCACACAAATTACTAAAATACTAAAAACTTCTGAAAATAGTTTTTCATTGTGGGTGCTGCATCATCTTAATTGTCAGTGCTGGTGGACTGGTATTGATTTGAAATACATATTTTTAGTTTCTGTTTCTGAGCCAGCTTTTATGAAACTTTAAGAAACCATTCAGTCAATATTAAGCAAATCTATATGCTGGCATAAGATATGATTCTATTTTAACTAAATAAGGATCTTATATAAGTAATTAGGCTAATTTTCAATGGCTTTATATGCAGTAGAGCTTTTGGCTGGTTTTGGTAGGTTTTTTTAAGTTGTTCAGTAAAATGGTGGTCATTTCTAGAAAACAAGAGCAAAATTCTATGATGGAAAATTCTGATGTGACTCATATTCTCACCATCTTACACTTCTCAGTGTCATAAATTAATTATTAATTAAATTTCTGAGTGTGAAAATTCCTTTTTCAGACACCATTTCATGTTATTCCTTCTTCTTCACCCTGAAGTATAACTTAAAAACTTCTGTTTCTTGGTATTAGTATTCTTTGAAATAGATTGCAGTTTTAGAGTGAATTTCAGTATTTCCTAAACTTTTGAAGTAGAGAAGCCTATTATAATAATCTAGAATATATTTCCTTGGATTTTTTTAATAATGTGTCATCTCCTATAAAATAAGTTTAAATGAGAATAAAGCTGAGCGACCAGTAGCTGAAGCGTTCTATAGTTTGCTAGATTGCAAATGTTTAAAGAGTTTGATATTATTGTTTAGAAGCTACTTTTTGTTTTTATATTTCAAAAATTTTTCCTCTTTACATATGTGCACATGATGTCCTTGGAATCAATATCATACCTCAAAGCTAGCTTAATTTTAAGAGCTTTTTTTCCTTAATGTCTCTCAGTTCAAACTTATTTAACTCTATTTACTTAATTAAAACGTTTTTATTTATTACAGATTGAATCCTTAGGCCAGTGCTTGCTAGGCTGGATGCTGCTGCTTGACACTGGACTAAATTTGAAGTTAAAAATGTTTTAGCAGGAATCCACTTGGGTTGAATTATGTGAGAGACAGGGCTGTAACTGAGCAGACAGAAAGGTGAGAACTTGTGCTGATTGCAGTTTGTCTCTAGGTCCCTGCATGGGAAAAGGTTATAATTAAGTTAATCTGAAGAAATGTTTGTGACTCTCTGTTCTCTTTGTTGGAGAGATGCTAGGCATAGAAATTAAAATTATTGATTTTCAGCCTTTCATCTAGCTTTCCAGTTGTTCAAGTTGTGTATTTTTCTAAAGATTTAAAAAAACAAAAATGATAAATAGATTTGTTTTATTCTGTTGTAGACAAGAACAGGAAGGCCTGATAAGCATCTTGTGATTCAGTAATGCAGTATGTCAAATCTGCCACAGGCAAAATCTGATGTGAAGTGATCTGAAATTCCCCTTGGTGTAGTTTCCTATTTCTTTTGCTGTTTTTGTAAAACTTGCACATGCCCTCCTGGCATATATGACATGTCTTTGCTCTCATTTCAAAACTCGTCATTGCTTTGCTTTTCACATACTGGACAGAGGACATATCAGAATCCAGAAGAAATTGCTTTTAGTGTTTTGCTATTGGTATCCTATCAAAGCTTCTGGCTGTCAAAGAAATATGTTAGAAGGATAAATCCACAATTTTGAGTTTGGTTACTGTTATTTGTGTGTTTTTTTCATTTGTATTTCTCTGATAACTTCAGAAAAATCACTTCTTTAAAAAATCTGTTGTTTTTCTTTAGAAATAACTGAACATACATGTCAAAACTAGACTTGCTTTCTTCTAAGCAGAATATCCTTGACTGTTGAAGGTGCTAACATGACTCTGCTTGGTGTTTTCTTTTCCCTTCTCTCTTATAGTCAGTGTACTTCAGGATGGAGCTATGAGAGCAAGTTGCAAGGAACAAATGTTTGCACTCTGTTGCCAACCTGATGGGCAGAGCTCTGCTCACAAGGCAGAGCTCAATTTAAACCATCATGTGGCTTCTGATGTTGCATGTGAAATGTGAGGGCAATTAGTTTAACATTGTGCAGATACAAGGGATAATTGTGCTTTGCAGTACTGCTGAAATCTCCAAAGAGCTTTCATACCAGGATCCTGAAAAGTTGATTGCTAACATATAGTAAGTAACAAAAGAATTTATACATAGGAAAACAATAATTGAAAAAAAAAAAACCTCATAAATTTTCTTAATGATATTTACTCATCACCTCTCTGTGAAATAACTTCCTATTGCTTGTTGGATAAGGTAATTGGGCTGCATTTACTCCAAAAAGTTCTTGTCTCCCCATAAAGTATATTTGCACAATTGTTATAATATCTGTAGCATGAAACATAATACTTGTGCAAGTGACCATGAAGACATGATTGTTGAATAGCAGATTTTCAATCTTTGCTTAGTCAGTTGTGTGACACTGTACAATGCTATTGACATCCAGATAAATAGTCTAAGCCTGCCTGGTGTTTAGCTGCGTGCAATGGAATTAGCATCCCCTGGGAATGGAGGTGCCTGCTGTAATAGTTGCTGTGATTTAAATCTAAACCCAGGAAGAGGAATAATCCATGAAAGAATGCCTGTTCTTTAAAGAACTGTGCTTTCTCATTCAAGAATTGCTCATATTGGCAAATTCATACTGATGCTAAATCATGCATGAATTAAAATATTTTTCAGTTGTGCATTAGAAATGGTACTAATACTGCAATATCTGAATGAAAATGTATAAATTCACACAAGTTGTTCTATGTTGACAATCCTATTGATCCGAGAATATTTTGTTCAATATCTTTTTTAAACATGCACATCAGGACTGACACTTTCCAGGAGCTGGTTAATTGGTAACCAGATTATGAGAGCTAGTAGGTATAGCTAAAGCAACTTCATTAAAAATAACTTGCTTCTGGAAAGAATACCGTAAGTTAAGGTAATGGAATGGGTTCCCTAAATTAATTAAACTTGCAATAACCAAGCTTCAACTTCTTCTGGCTTTCACTGATAAAACAGCTGTATCTAAGCCATGGTGTCTTTATTAAATTCAGGTAAATAAAATGTTCCTCCTATATCACAAATTCCTCATATATTTAGCTCTGTTACTGTTAAAATATCCATTTTGCAATAAACGGATATTTTAACAGTATATTAATATATAGGAAATATGCCATGTTGCACATTGTAATGAAAAGGTCTGTTCTGTAAATAAGTCAATGATTTGCTAATTACATTTTGAATTTGATGTTTTCTGTAATTATCAAATTCTTAACTTCATGCCTGCAAGTAGGTTTCAACCTAGCATACTTTATCACCAAAACTTCCATTAGAGAGTTAAATCCTATTTAGTTAAAAAATATTATTAAACTAGTCAAGATGTTTTGGTCTTCTGTGACACTCTCACTTATTAACAGTAGCAAAATTAATAAAGAGTTGTGGCCTATTTTTATCAAGCTTAATTAAAATCCCTAAATTACATATACTGAATAAATTGTAAGGAACTTATTGCAAATGCTGACAACCTTTTAGTGTAAAGTAATTGTGTCACTCAATAGTCTCACACAGAATAGCATATGAAAGCAGTAGTCTAGAAAGAAATTTTAATTTTCTTTTTATTATTTTCTTTTCTTTTTCTTTAGTTAAAGGCCCCCCATTCCAAAAGCAGTAAACTTTTAATACTAATGATGTGTTTAAAAAATGCAAAAGGAGATGGCTTATGCCATGTACTACTGGCTAAATCCTTTGAGTATATGGGGAGGAATGCCACTCAGAATATCCATCCTATTTTTACTGCCTTCATCATTGTGGAAGAGTAGATACATTTTAATTTGTTGCTTTACCTGGCTGATTCTGCTGTTGGAGAATTGCATGAGATTTATTGGAAGATTTGAAAAGTATCTGTTTTTTTCTTTCAGTCACCTATACATGTTGATACATTTTTAAAAAATGTATATTTTTGTGTTTTGATCATGTGGGTTTAATTCTTTGAATGATCGGATGGTGCTCAGAGCCAAAATAGGGAAGAAGTGTTTTAGAAATAGAGTATTATTCAGTAAGTGGACTTGTGCATTAATGGATCTTCCTGCATTTCATATTCTGAAAAATTTAATTTCTTTTCACAAGGACAAAACATAAGCTAGAAGTTTTTTACTGCTTCTGAAGGTCCACCCTAAACATTTTTCCAAACTGGAAAAATGAAACTGATGTGTTTGACTTTTTTTGGTGGGAAAGTGGAGGCTCCCATGGCTGCCCTGCTCCACGAGGCTTCCAGGGCTGGGGAAGCTGGCAGCAGGGAGAGCTTCAGGGAGCATCCCCAGCTCTTCCCTGGGCTGAGGCTGTGTGCCATGGAATGGGGCAGAGATGGAGCCCTTCCATGAACCGCCTATGTGATGTCTTTGTGCTGTTAGTGGAGAATGGGGATCCCTCCCTTACGGGTGCCTGTGTGGTAAAGCTGTGTAATCCTGGAAGTCATGGTCTAAGAATTTGTCCAAAAGCCAAATTAAAAAAGCTTCATAATTAAACAAGCACAAAATCAACTTTGTGCAAGCACTCCACCCCTCCCAGTCCCACCTTAATATTGTAGAGCAATTTCATTAGAAAGCAATGTGTCCATAAGTTGACAAATGCTGCAATATAAGTAATATATAGCAGGTTTTCTTTATTAAGAAGTTCTTTTGGTCAGCTTTTGGTGAAAGTTTATGTGACTATTCAATAGCATTGTGTTTTCTAAGTCTTAGCAATTTCTCATCACCTTTTTATATGGGTAAAATTCAACTAAGGCTTTTGAGCCTGAAGTGATAAGCAGATTTGCATGTTTAAGTACTAACTGTTGATCCAGCTAATAATTTAAATGAAAAAATTGACTCTTCTGATGGCTGAAGAGCAGGTCTGAGTGGGAAATAGTATCAAAAGTCTCTAGGATCCCATTCCAGTCACCTCTTGGGAAATAGCTTGTGTTGCTTGTAATTAACATAAAAATATATAGAGCTTGTTATGTTTAAAAGTTAATTAAATCTCTTAGAGAAAGAGACTGAGATTTTGAGTAGGTTGACTTTATCTTTGAGCAGTTTTAAGTTTTCTAATATGGGCTCTCTGTCATATTCAGAGCAGACTGTGGAGCTCAGGAGATGCCCACAGATGCTCTACTAGATGCTCTAGTTTGGCTAGAAAATGGAGTGCTGGATTGTTTCCATACCCAGAAAAATCCTGGATAAACCAGCGTTGTTAAAGAATGCCATATCCTCATGTACAAATACCTGGGGCGCCATCCTGGGATTCGGGAGACATCAGTTCAGTACCCAGCTGCCATGGGCTGCTCTCTGACAGGACTAGGCAGCGTGCCAGGCTCAGTCTGCGGGGATTTCCAGCTTGCCTTCCCTAAAACTAAGGTGCTAAGTCCCAGCTGCCTTTCAAAACTTTTTGTATTGTCAAATGCAGAGACAGAGACAAAGACACTCTTCTTCTAAAGCTGTCTTCACCTTCCTGTAGACAATTAATACTAGATTATCTGGTTTTTACCTGGCTGAAGATGGGTGAGATGACTCCCACTGCTATTCTCTGGGTACTGATCCCTTCCCCTCCATCTTAAAATGAAATTATTATACTGTATTTCTGCACTTTGCCAGATAAATGTTTATTTTACTATAAAAGTGTTAAATATGTATAGTATTTAGGCAACATGGTAATGAAATTCTGTAAATACTCATGATAGACAGAAAATATTTTTTTAGTGACTGTATTTCTTTTGGATTTACAGTTTCCTGCCCATTTAGCTAGGTATAATTCTTGGTGATTGTAGTATTATTTCCAGGGAGTATTCTGTTATCTGACTAAAAAAACGTATCTGGCACATGGAATATTCCTGGATTTTGGGAAGACTAGCCTGGATTTAAAAGCATGGAGTTAAATCTTATTATGGTAGAAGATAAAGTAAGTTTCCTTGACTTTTCATGTCATCTCCTAGAGCAGTAGTTTGGGTTTGTGAACATACTTCTGACTGATGGTTGATTACTGCTTGGGGTATTTGGCTACACTGTGAATGGCAGAACTGCCTTGTATATAAGGCAGTTGATTACATGCTAATATTTTGATTTCATCTAGCAATCTGATGAGGCATTTCAACCTTCTGATAAAATTAAAAAATAAACTTCTGTTGATACTCCACAAGGGTCCTCCAGTAATTAAGGAAATCTGTACAGTACCTCTAGAATCTGAAATCTTCAAACCCAGATGTGATGTATGCTGAAGTGAGGCATACCCTCTTTGCTACACTGTTAAGGTGTTTTTAGAAAATGAAATGGGAGTCTATGGAGCAGAGATGGAAGAGTCCAGCAATTAAGAGTTTTGGCATGTTTATTCCAGCAAGGTTAACAATACTGAATATCCATTCCAGTCTATGTGTGGTACCAGTACTGGCACCTTTCTTCTTTCAGTGAGTAAGAAAAGTTCTCTGCTCTCATCATGGCCCTGTTCTTGTCCAGGCAGTTAATAACTTTCAGTTAACCAGGGGGACTGTCTGGAAAAAAGGAACAAGGAGCTGAGCACACAGCTCCTCCTTCAGATCTGTACTGGATCACAGAAATGAAAGCTAATCTAAGGTATGCACATATGAGGCTAAAGTAAAGGTGTAATAAACAGTGCTAGCTTTAGCTTTCATTGAGGAGAGAATACTTTTCTGTGCAGTAGAAATTTTCTCATGACACAGATTTTTATTGTTATTTAATGCGAGTTTTAAGTGTGTGGTAGCTTTTAATTTGTGTCCAGTAATAAAGCCTGCTGAGATCTTTTTGCCTATAACCAGTTGCTCCTTTCATTGAAATCAGCTCTTGCCTTTTGGAACACTGTGGTACCCTTTTAAAAATGACATATATATTTCATAACTGTAAGGCAGTAGAAGATAGAAGTGTTGGCTTATGTGCAAATTTATTTGTATTTTTAAAGTACTGAAAAGGGGTTTGGTTTTGGTTTTGTTTTTTTTCATTTGAGCCTTTACATTGTAGGTTAAAAAAGCTGAAAGCATATGGTAGCAATTTTTTAACCTCTCTACATGAGGTGCTTGTCAACGGAGGTCCATACGTCCAAAGCTAGTTAATAACAGCTGCAGGCCAAAGTTCTTTTAAGAGCTATTGCTGTGTTCCAAGATTCTCAAAGACTTTGAACAAGTGAAGTTGGCCACAAGGGAAAGCAGCAGGTCTGCATTCTGCTTGTTAAGTGAACCCTGTTTGAACGGAAAAAAATGTGGCAGAAAGTCAGAATTTTCATGCTATAAAACTTGACCATAAAATATCAGATAGGATTGGCTAGTAGGCTGCTGTAGTTTAGCCTAAACGAATCATTTGCTTCAATCTAAAACTTTATTTTGCTGATAGCTTCACTGAAAATCTTTAAGATTTTTTTGGTGAAAATTTGAAGGACTAATTTTACCAATTTTTTTTTTTCAGAGAATCACAAAATACAGTTACATTTGCATTTACATTTTGTATATAAAAACCATAATGTAGATAGTAAGAATGTATGTGAAGAAGGAAAAACTGCAGTTCTCTTGACCTTGTGGTGCTTTCTCAGTTTTATATTCCTGTCCATTTTTGCCACGTCCTTTTCCAAGCAGTAGTGAATCATAACTAAGTGAACTCCCTCTAGACGGCTTTTAGACAGTTTGGAAGTTTCTTGGCAGTTTGGAAGAAGTCCAGACTTAAAATCTGAAATTGCTTTCTTAAAAGATATGGTCTGTATATTTTTGCCTATTGATTGAAAATCTTCATGGTATATTAAAGCCTTTAAGATAAAAAGCTTTTTAGAAGCATTTAGAGGGAACAAGGCTCTCTGGCTGGTTATCTGCCAGTAATAAAGTATCAATAAACAATACTCATCATTGTTGTTCAACTTGAATATAAGGCAGGATGCTTGACAGGAAATATGTTTTGTGCTCTACACCGGAATGGGGCTGGATCAAAAGCTGAGTTTTGCAATGGATTTGTAGGACACTGAGTGCCCCTAGGTGGTCACAGCTAAAAGTACAGCAGGAAAAGCCTCCCCTGTGCACCTGGCTCCTCTGAGAGGCAGCTCACCGTTGCTGGGCACTGGGCACACATCCCGACCATGGTGGCGCATTTTTGGGAGGCGTTACAGTTGAAGAAACACTTTTTTTCCTTTTGCTCATTCTCTGCTTTACAGAATGTTTGTGTGGTATTAATTTTAATCAGGCAATTGCTGACATACTGAAGTGGCAGTCTATCATTACTCCCACTTATGGCTCCAATTTAGCCCTTGTCATTGCAGTTGTCAGTATCAATTGGGGATTAGAGTGGGTTGTGACATGCAGAGTGGATGGTCAGTGGATCAGTACCACTTTTCATTCCTTTTTAGCACGATCTTTTCATTATCAAGCAATGATGCAATTTTGTTGCCGCTTTTCAGGTTTTTTATATACATAAAATATTCTGGAGATAAATTGCATCTGGAATTGTTTTTGGGTTCTTTGCATTCCATTTCACTACAGGTCTTGAAATATGTGAGTAATTAAATGACACAGAAATGTTAATACTTCTGAAAAACACATTTCTAAAGTTGTACAGTCAGTTGTTTTGAAAATGACTATTTATATAGCAGTGATCCCTAAATAAGATGTGCACTGTGAGATGTACAAAAAAATGTGTCTCTGATTTGTCATTGTGAGGAAAGCAGGCATTAATAATGGAATTGTAGACCAAAATCCAAGTAGCAAAATTTTAAAACCAAATGATGGAATGCTGTGTATTAATACAATTTATTAAAGTTTTCAGCAGATAAATGGTGTCTCAAATCTCCAAGTAGGGTGTGTGAGAAAAGAAAGTTTTATTTTTGTACTTTTGTATTTTATCCTAAGAGTTAAGTTTCCACTGACATAGGCATTGCTGCAGGGAAGGAGGGTAAAAAAATAAAGGTAAATCTCTTACTCACAGAATTCTGTTGGATTTGCTTCTATGGTAACCAGTTAGCCAGAGCTTATTACTCATGTAAAACAGGAACTGTTTGCATTTTTAAAACCTTCATTTGCAAAACAGCATGTCTAAATGATAAAGTTAAATTTCTTTCCCAAGACCACAAGTCTTCTTTGTAGGTGGAAACAACTAAGTGCACAGTTTAAAAAGCAAGGGAAAAGGCACTCCTAGGCAGCAGCATCCATCCACGCTAAAAGCAAATATTTGTTTTTGGAGCAGAGAATGGCTGTCCCCGGAGCAGCCAGCTTAGCAAAAGCAGGAATGGAAGGGCAGAGCTCATCTTTTATGGAAGTCAGATAAATTTCATGCTCTTTAACATCAACTGTGACTGCAGGCTTTTCACTGAAGTCTGGCTCCCTCCCCAGTGTGAACAAAATAGGAAAAGTGATTAAAGTTCACTCAGTACTGGACGGCAGGAGGCAACTGCTCCGGTATCTTCAGCTGAGGGAGAGGGAGAGAGGGCTCTTTAATAAGACTTGTGAGGCTTTTTTGAAGAAAAGAAGTAGGACTCATAGGAGCTAGAGATGCCTACACTAACATTCATTCATTTCCGGTGCTTCATATGGCTTCTTTGACACATTGTAATATTGTCATCCCTTTCATTAAAATGTTCATTATGAAAGGGGAAAGAGAGAAAATGTAACTGTTAACTGGAGTCAAGGGTCAGCCAGTTCAGCTGTGAGCAAAAGACTCAGAGCAGCCTTGGATAATAGCAGCACTTCTGGGGCAGACACGAAAGACTGACAGAAAATGAAAATATGGACCTTACAAATTGTCCTGTCTTGTGATGGACGGGAGTCTTGAGCATCCTGACAAGTCTTCAAAAGCTGAAGTGGCTAGCAGATCTTCCCAGATCCTGCCTTTTGGCTTTTTCCCTCTGCCTCTGTCTCTTTTTCTGTTTCTCCCTGTTTTAAGTTGTGCAATCAGTATTCACACATTCTTATAACTAATAGGATTAGAGGCGTTGCAAAGGGATTTGAACAGGATAATTAGTTTACTGCTTAGCCCACAATATAACAGGCAAAACCCCTCTGAGAAAGGCGGACAAAATGGGTCAGAAAATGTGTGGGAAATGAGGTAAGGCCTCTCAAACAGAGCTTCAATCAGCTACACCATTATGAAAGGATCCTGGAGTATTCATTCACTGCTGCAGACCGTTGACTTTTTTGGCTTGGCCACCAGAGGTGTCAAGAAAAGAGACCGAGCTGAGCAGTGGGAAGCATTGCTGGATATGAAGGTTTCAAGTGCTTAAGTGCAATTTAAGTTTCTTTGCCACCATGCCACATAGAGCATTTCTAGAAAAGTGAGGCAGCCTCTGGCAGTTTACAAAGCTGAGGCTGTAAAAGCAAAGCCTCTTGTAATCTTGGGGTGGATAACATCTCAGAAACTGGCAAGTGAAATATTGAATCAAAAAACTTAATGTTTGAACGTCTTTCTAGGAATTATCTAAAGCATAATTTTTCAAGCAGTGCATTTAAGTGTTCCATTTAAATATATTTTTTCCCGTTTAAGATGTGGCAGACAGAAAAAGCCCCCACATCCAGCCCCCCACTGCCCCCACCCGGTGATACTAGAATTGTGCATGAATTACTGAGGGATGGTATTTGGTTTCCAAAGGAGTAGCAGGAAATGCCTCAAAGTTCCTGCCTTTTTTTTTTTTTTTTTTTTTTCCTTGTGAAACTTGTATGAACCACCAGCGTGATCAAAGCTGCCAGAAGTTGTTAGAAGACATGTCGACTTGGGCCTGCCTGTGTATGATAACTTAGAGGTCCCTCCTCTCCAGTGGAAGAAACAGCAGGAGCTTCTCTAATGAACTGTCCAGCAGCTCTATCTTGCAGTGTATATACAACCAGAGGTGAGAAGAGGTTAATCCATAGGGGAACTAGTTAGAAAAGCAAAGCAAAAAAAGCCAGGGAGCTGTATGACCAAAATTCAACTTGAAGATGGTTGCTGACACATTTGGTTTCTTTTAATGAAACTCCTCTTTTAATCTGTTGCTTTTTGTGTCAGCTTGTAAGTTTTAACACACTTCAGTTGTGGTGCAGGAGTATGCACTGCATATGCAATACAGAACAATACAGAATGCCATGTTGCTTGTAGCAAATTGACATCCTATTCATTTTAAATACCTATATCTTATTTCTAATGGAGATTAAATTCCTAATCTTGAGATTAGTCTCAGTTGTATTTCAGCATGGGGATTTATTACTATAATCTTTATCTGTTCATAAATGTGAGGAAGACAATGACATTCACTATTAGACATGTACCTACCTGGCAGCAATGTGAAATCCTTATACTGTAATCCTGGCTGTTGTGATTTTCACTGTTAAGCACATTTACACACAGGTTTATTCTGATTTTATTTTTTAAAAAAACAAGACAGTTTCTCTTTGCTGTTCAAATGCTTTTTCTATGCCTCTTTGTTCACAACTGCAAGCTAACATGTCATCTCTGCCTCTGGGAATCTCTATTTTGTGTTGTTTACTATTGTATGTATGGAAAAGGAAATCATGCATATTAAAAAATATTGTGGAAAACAGGCACTGTGAGATTTCTGGTTCTTCAGGACAGGCATTGTACCATACATATATTTGTTTTCATAGATTTCCCACTGGAAGTGATATGTCCCTAATTAAAAAAGTAGAATCAAAACAAGAGAACCCAACAAGCAGAAAGTGGTAGAGGTATGCAGAAGTTTATGTAAGACTCTTCTTCTTGATCTGTATAAAGATCTGTGTTACTTAGTATTGTAAATAGTAAGTATGTATAATGAAATTTCAGATAGGTTAAAGGAAAGGAAAAAAAATGCAGGAGAATAAAACACATATCTTAAAGTTCATCAGAACATTTATTTTTAAGCTTAGACTTAACACCTGAATAAAATCAATATCACCAACACACAGATTTCATTTTGTATGTTTTGAATGCTGGCTTTGTATCTGGTAAGTCCTATTCCTTAAGGTACCAGTATTTTAAATTCTATTTACAATAGGGTTATCTAATACCTTCTTTAAAGTCATTATTTCTATATGATCTTTTATGTTTGTTTAAACTGTTCAATTAATACAGCTTGTCAAAGTTCTGGACATATTTTCCATTCAGATATTTATGTAAAACATACTAGTGAGGAAACTTTGGCTTATTTTCATTATTTATAGATATGGATGTGAAGATGGTTAACAGAGGGCAAAAGAGATAAGGAAGAGAAACTGAAAAAAAACCTGCAGATCCAGGGCTTAATTAGATATTCTGCGTCCCTACTGAATGCTGAATTTGATCTTTTCTTCTTCACAGATTGCAGACCTTTCATTCTCACCCACAGTCTACTTAAAATTGATACGAAGGGAAAATATTTAAATATTTCCCTGTTTGGAGCCAATGTTTGTAGACATATCCTCATGACACCTTGGCTCCTTTGATGGTTTTAGTGTATTTTTAGTTTACATATGTGAAGCACTCAGTAGCACTGCAGTTCAGCTCTCAGACTTACTCAGTTGCAAGTCAGGAATGAATCCTTATCTGTGTTTACTTTTCCTGTAATATATATATACTCCTCCAGTGTATATGTTAACTGCTTTTGATTCCTCCTCAGAATTCTGTTCTTGATAGCACAGTTCCTGTGTTATTCTACAGGGATGCAGACCTGGCACAGAATTTGGAAGTATAGTATTGTGTTGAATGGTCAGTCTTCCTGAAATACTGACCTTCCACCTCAAAGCTTTCATCTACTTGGCAAGATTCACCCCCAGTCCTCAAAGAAAACTCAAAAAGCAGCAGCTAACACCTGAGTTTTGTTAAATATAAAAGATAATTACATTAAGGACTTGTGCATGGTCCAGTTGTCTGAAATACTTGTTTTGGTGTCACAATAGTTCATTATGGGGCATGATGAAAATTTATAGATGGATTACAGAAAACAATTTCCTTATTTTTCATGTTCTGTTTCCTCATCTCAGGAGAATTTTGTCTTTTTTCACATATGCTTAAATTAGGGAAGTCTATAATTTAAATATGTTCATTTAAACTGGTTTTCTGTAAGTAGTTTGTGATTCAAAGATAGATTTCATCACACGCTTAACACTTAACTTGTGAGTAGATGCAATGAATTCAATGGGATTTAAGCACATACATTAAATTGTGCATGCTTCAGTGCTCTCCTGAATTGGGATGAGATTATTTGTATGTTTGTGGTTAGTAAGAGCTATGTTTAACTGAGTTAGTGTAATTTTCCGTCCTATGTCTTTGAAGGTGCTGTGCCATAGCCTATACAATTCATATTGTCACAGGTTATCTTACAATGTTTAACAGCTTTACATTTAGCTGATAATTAGGATCTTTATTACTTTGAAGAGTAATGCTTTTGTTTATTTTCAGAATTAGTGGGGATGAGAAGCATTCCCTAAGTAAACTTAATTCCTAACCTATGAAAATTAGGGTTGGTTGTCAATTTTAAAAAAAGAACCAACCAACCAACCAACCAAAAAAAGCCCAACAAAAGACCATCAAGTAAATAAAAATGAAAAAAACCCAAACAACCAAAAAACCCACAGCCAAAAAAAAACCAAAAAAAAACCCCAAACCAAAAAAAAAAAACAAAAAACCCCAAAAACCTGGGAGTAATAATTTGAGAATTTGGAGATTTTTGCCTTTTGGGCTTAAACACTCCGTTTTTGTGAGCAAGGAATGAGAGGTAGAGGATTGGCTCAGGTATGTCTGAAGGGCAGGGGGAAGATGTGCAGTAAGTGGTTTTGCTCCCACGGTTGGAACACATGCTCATTGAAAATAATTTCACTTTTAAGAAGCACAGCAAAACCTGACCTCAAATTTTTCTGCCACTTTCCAGGACACTTTGAAGAAAAAGTTTCTTCAAAGGAGTAGATACTGTTAACCATCTCTCTCCTAAATCACCTTAAACCCATGGAATAGATAATTCAAACACAGTTGTGACTGGCCTGAATTCTGAATTTACTATCAACTTGGTTTTAAATTAGGGAAATCAAGTTGTGTGTTTCTTGTGCAGTGGTTAGGAATTGAAGCAGGAAATCATGCTGACAAATGAAGTGAATGGGAACAGGAGACAGAGTTACTTTGTGATTTAATACATTGTCCTAAATATGTTAGATGTATAACTATATAGAAATTTTAGTTCTTTACTGCTGTAAAGCTGTGATTTAAGTGATATATCTTCAATAATTCCACAGTATTTTGATTCAAAAAAGTTGAGTAGATTGGAAGGAGCTTAAAAAATGCATTTTAGTAGGCTTTTTGACAGATGTGATTTAAAAGCTTAGAGAAAGCAATGCACCTGTCACTTTTAATTGCAGAAAGCTTTCCATCTATTAACTTTATTTTGCCAGAGCCTTCTAATGAAAAAGTTCCAGTATCTAATTTAATTTAATTTTCATTGGGTTTGCCAGAAGAGCAATTAATTTTTAGAACTTCCAACTATGAAGTTGTGCTTCAGAAAGCAGTCTCCCTATTTTACATACCATTAAGTTGCATCATGTGCCTGTCATACCTTAGGAACATCTTGATATCTTTGAAGAAATGTGGCAGTGAAATGTAGACATACTGTCTGTAGCACTAGGTAGGGTTTACAAATACAAATGTTTGTATGATTGGGTTATTCCTATCCATCATTAGATTGCATCTCTCTGGAGCTATAAGTACATCTGTGCCTGGCAGGCTCGTGTTATCACTGATGCATATGGGGACCATGTGTCAGTCTTCCAACAAAAGATATATGGCCTTGTGTAGGAGCAGGATTGGATATGCTTGTGTTTCAGCCTCTAAATCAATTCCTGGGACCTTTGCTACAGATGTTTGAAGCTGCAGGTCTGTAAAAAGAGTATACTGTAATATGAACTGAAACAGAAGAATAAGCATGAGAAGGAATTAGCCATATGGCAACAGATAGCAAGTGCAGTGGAGCCAATAGAGAAGGAAATTCTCACACCTTCTCAGCTGTGTAAATATCGTTTGAATTCAATCACCTCAGAGCTCAGAGCTAGTCCCATTCTAAGAGGAGATCTGTTTATACTCAGTTAAAAGAGTGAGTTAAAGATGCTCCTGCTGTTGTAAGATGCATGTCCTAGGATTTCTGAGCTGGTGGAAGTCTTCCTGAATTCCCTAGAAGCACAAATGGATTCACACTGAATGCCTTAGCAAAAAGCCTGGCTGTATAGTGCTGAGATCTTGATCTATTTAGTGGCTGTTGATACAGGCACTATGCCATGTGTTCTTGTATTTAGCCTTATTTCTTAAATCCCTTTTTAACTTTTATGCTTCAAAAAAAAAAGAAATGCAGTCAATCTAAGCATTTAAACATTTTATAGTATGTTTCTGAATTAGTCCTTAAGCAATAGGGAAGCTTATGCATTGTTTGCTGGTTTGTGTTTAGGGGTTTTTTAAAGTAAATTTATTAGTCTCTTTTCCCATTACCATAACTGTTCTCAGTGTGTATGTAGTCACCTGGACCTCTCTTTTCTGAAATTACCCATTGGCTCACTGCAGGAGTGTGTAGAATCTTGTGAATGGAGACATCAGTGTCACCCTTGCTCATCCTGAGTGTGCTGTGCTCTCACTGGTTTGCAATTGCCCAACTCTCATCCATCCCATCCAGCTGCCCCGTGTGCCCTCATATAGCAGAACACAGCACCCATCCTCCTGAGTGAAAAAACCCTCAAACAACAACAAAAAACTACCACATCCCCCATGCAATCCCTCTTTACCCTAATTATTGGGGTTTCTCAGTGGGTTTTTACTTGGGACAAAGCTCTATCAGCTACTTAGGAGAGTATGGATATTGGTTGAAGGGAAAGAATTTAGCAATTTGAAAAAAGAAGGCTTGAAAACATACAGATGGAGAAAAAACATCTGAAAAGAGGGAGGATGGGTTTTTAAAGTGCAGTTAAGAGCAGCTACTTTTTGATGCTGTCAGTGGAAAAGTGCAGTCCTGGAACAGAAAGTCAACTTTGTAGACTTCAAGCTTAAAAAAATGTCTGAATGGAAATTATTTCTAGTGCAAGCAGCTGAATATTTTTGAAAGTTTGAGGAGGAAAAGGGAATAAATGTGGCAGAAGTTGCAATAAAATTTAAGCTTTTCTATAAAAATACTAAATTCCATTTTACATAAATTAATTTTTCCCAGAACATTTTAATGTAATTTACATATTGGTATTATGGCAACAGCATACAGAGACAGGACTATTAAGAAGAAATGGGATTTTTCACATTCTTGAAATGTGGAATGGAGCACTCTGATTCAGTTTCTTAGCCATGGTTGTTCATTTTAAGATTAAGAAATTAGTTGTGATTAATTCATTCTGGAATGGTGTATTTTCTTTTTATTGCTTACATACATTTTTTACCAATTTCATGAAGTTTTTTTCTCTGAATCCAGCTAGGATGCACTTTTCTTGTTATACACACCAGTTGTACTGCCTCTGCTGTATTGTCAGCTCCTCTGAATAGAGTAAAATACCTCTTGAAATTCTGATTCTTTGTATGGCACTGAAAGGGAAAAAGTTGTGGTCAGAAATTTGGGGAAAAGGCTGGAGCAGTCACAGAAGGAGAAGGCAGGGTCAAGAAGAAAGAAAATCTTGGAACCCTTGAACAGAAGAAACTTGAGGCTTGACACTTCTGGGATGCACAGCTAGAGTATTAAAATAATTTAATCCTGGTCAATGGGAAGTTTTACTTCCAGAGTTCCTGAATGTATGTATCAGTAACTGCCCTGAAGTTTCTCAACTATTTCTTTTTTCTCCTAAGAGCTTTAATTGACTTGTATTAACCAGCACATATGTAGCACACGAGAAATAGAATAAACAAAGAAATCCAGTCATTCCATTACTCAAATAATTGAGCTTGTTATACTGTTATATAGTTCATTTTCAGTGAAGAGGAGGATAGCAATGAACATCTGTTCCTTGTCCTTTCATTTATAGTTTTCTCATAGAAAAGCCTAAAGTCCTGGTTCTTTGGTCCAGAAGCCCAGTGGTGCAAGTCACTAGTATTTGTTACACAGAATAAGAAAAATACCAACAAACCAGCACACAGTAAAACAAAAAAGTTTATGTGAAAGATATTACAGTCTAATAAATGACACATGGGTATAAGCAGATGGATGAAGACCGGAAAAAATAGTCATATAAAATTGGTCATCATGATAAGTAGCAGTGATTGCAGCTTAGCTGTTGTCAGGTTTTTTTAATCATCCGTGGTAATCCTTTTAATAATTTGCTTTGCGTTCTTCCACTGTTTTAGCATAGTTTTTGGCACTGACAAGCAACAGCCTTAAAGCCTGAAGTATCAGTGCTTCATATATATTAGGCACCTACACATATCATGTAAAAAAACAAACCTGTACAATAAATGTGTCCTACCAAGCAATCAGCCCATCTCGAGAGACAATCCCCAAATTGCATCATTCAGCTCAGATGCAGGAAGACTGAGCACAGTGATATTGAACATTAATGGTCCACAAGATCTTTTCTAGTTTACTTTCCAAATATTCCCCTGTCCCTTGACAAATTGTTCAAGGTTAGTTTTACTGCTAGGAAACACTTGAACTACTCAGGTTATTATCAGAGTAAAAGTTTGGAGCTATACTTCATAAAAAATGTCTGTGCCCAGGGATGTAATTATTACTTGTCTGTATTGGAATTGCAGCTCTGCATAATGGGATTGGATCAGGAGTCTACTCTGCTCTGTTTTGAAGAAACAGGAATTGCCACAGCTTTCTGAGTGATATTTCAGAAGAGAATATACAGGGTTGTAGGCTGTGTAGTGATACTAGACGATGTACCAGACAACCATTCAATCAGTTCCTGAAAGTGCTTGCAGTTTCAATTCCACAGCAGGTGAAACAATATTAAATATTAAAGACATGTTGACAGCTGCAAACTTGTTCTAAAAAAGAAGTTTTGTTACAGGGAAAAGTAGTGATAGATTTTTTTAGATACTGTTGAAGAGGTCTTTTGGAAAATTAAATATGCCATCTCATCTATTCTTAATGTGAGCAGATCCCCAGCCAAGCCAAATGGATGTTTCAGCCATGCATATGCTGAGTGTCTAATGTACCAGAAGAAGTGAAAGTTACCCAGCAGAATCTTGATTTATTCTTTTAAAGCTCTTAACATTTTCAAGTCTGTCAAGTGTAATAGTTGATTAAAGATTAATCACCAAATCACCTATCAGAGACTAGTAAAATGAAAATAGCAGAATCTTTACCCTTTGCCTACATAGAAACACTCTTTTGTGGGCTTGTGTGAAAAAATGACACATAAAGATTTGTTATTTTTACTTTTCCTTCAATTCCAACCTGCTAAAGGAAAAGGAGAGGAAAATCCATGAATGAAACCCGTGCTTAACCTGAACCTCCCCTGGCACAGTTTGAGACCATTTCCTCTTGTCCTGTCACTTGTTATGCAGGAGAAGAGACTGATCCCCACCTGTCCAATCTCCTTTGAGGCACTCTCAGAGAGCAATAAGGTTTTCCCTGAGCCTCTTTTTCACCAGGCTAAACACCCTCAGCTCCCTCAGCTGCTCCTCAGCAGGGTTGTGCCCCAGACCCTTCAGCACCCCCAATTGCCCTTTGGATGCTCTCCAGCCCCTCAATGCCTTTTTTGTGCTGCAGAACCCAGAGCACAGCAGGACACAGCACCTGAGGTGCAGCCCCAGCACCCATATGCATATTTTACCCATATACATCCACATGGGTAAAAGTCATTTTCCACTCTGCAATCTCCAAGTGGGGCTGTAGGTCAGCACTACCCTCACACAGCACAGCTGTGCTGGCCTGGGCCCTGGCAGGAATCACAGTGCTATCAGGGATGCATGATAAGTCAGTAAAATGTCACTCAGTGCCTTCCTGCAGCTTGGCCAATTTGACAGTGTATGGAGGATAAAGATTTGTCAGCTTTTTTCTTTAGGAGGTGAGGACTTCTTAAGAGCTTCAAGGGTTTTTTTTATGAAAAGTATTATGCCAAAGCCAAATTTGAAGTAGTATTGCAATTCTCTCTGAAACTGTGGGTGGTCCTTTCCTCTTTAGGAGCTACAACATGTAATTTCTTTCCTGTTTTGTTTTGGGGATTTTGTAGTCTAAACAAAAGAGAATTATGTATTAATTTAGTGGAACAGACTATTAAAGAATGCTTTCCTTTTCAAAAATAATTTCTAAGGCTCCAATAAAATACATGTGTGGTCCTAATACTCCTATTTTATTGCACAATTAGCATTTTCCCTGCTAGGCCACTCTAGCAAAATAAAGAATAAATGGCGAATCTCCTTAGGCAATTATTTTCAGTAGTATCAAAGCATACAAATTGATTTAAGTACACTTTTGGACACATTGTAGAGTGGAATTGATTTTGCAGCCCATGGGTTAACTTTTCTGCCAAGACAGAGATTGGAGGTTTTGGCTTAGTCCAAAACCAAAATGTATTCCTATTAAAAAGTAAACGGTCTAGTACTTGTACTCTGTGCTATTTAGATTTAGAAATCATTGATTACTAATACTAAAAATTATAAATATGTTATGCATTATATTGCATGGCTGTAAAAAGTCAGGCTGTTTCTCAAACAAAAGAAAGAAGATTATCACTAAGTATCAGAATTCAAATTTTGGATGACTTAAACTAAATGTTAAGGTTGAAGGTACTGATAAACTCTGGAGGCTACCAGTCCTACTATTGTGTAGTGTCTTACTTTTTCTCTTTTGCTGTCTATGTTCTGTAGTACATAAATGATCTCTCTTCTTTAATAAATAAATAGATAAAGTGGATTAAAAGATATACTGCTGAAATAATGCAGATAATAGTATGCCAAAAGCTATAATAAGAAGTACATTTTGATTCCATAACAGATTTATAAATGGATGACATTTAAAAAACCTCAAGCATTAAGAATGAAAGAAGCATGAATGATATAATCAAAAGTGCTATCATTAAAAAATGAGACATGAAAGTGGGCAGGGAAATTTAGTCTGAATATTCTTAGGGGAAAAAAAAGCATTCCTTACCATGGGAATTGCAGTGACTCTAATCATTCAGTCCGTGTTGCAGTGATGATTGCCCTGTGTTGTGAAATGTGAAATATTCACTTGGGCCATGTAGCACACCATGGCCCAGGGAGTGATCCTGCTTTAGCGTGAGAATAGGTTGTGTGCCTACTGTGTGCAGCATCTGAATCTCTAGGGAGTCAGCAGAGCAAATGGAAATTAGTGATGCAGAGAGAACCTGAAATTCTGTCATCTCAATCTTTCTCATCAGTTTTGTGCTCCTCAGCATAGTACTGATCCATGCTGCTGCTGTATGTACTGCCTTGGTTTCCCCATCTGTAAAAAGAGGTTAATAGTAGCTGTCTAATACATGAAATTTTAATCCTCCTATGGGAAGCAGCAGCAATAATGATTTACAGAACTAATGTTTGAAATTATAATTTATAGGTTTTATCTTCATGAGGGGACATATATGTGCTGTAGAGACCTATTAGCTACTGCTGGTATTATTGGACACCTTTTGTGTCTTCAATATGAAGAGAAATCACTGCAAAGATTGTTTTACTAAAGAACAGAAGAATAAAACCATTGAAATTAATAGGAAGTTAACTGATTTATTTCACAGTCACAGAATAATGGTACAGCAGTTTTTGATTGTTTGATTTTGTTTCTTTGTTTTTTTTGCTTTCTCAGAACAAGAGTTTAGACTGAATTTTTAATTATATATTTTTAAACGTTTTCTTGTTCTATTATAATTGATCTGTAGATCTGCCAGAAAGCTATGCCTACTAAAAGGACATGACAAGACATTTGGGTATAAGATTATCTTCATGAATAAGTGATGCCATACAGTAGTAACTGTATAAAGTTAAAGCCAAGCATATGTCAGTATTCTAACAATTAACTGGCTAAGCCTCACTTGACTGATGGGAATGGTATTTAGTTGTCTGCATATATTAATGTATTTGCTGAACATGGGATAAAAAAAAATGTTCTGTTATAATTAATCATTTGTGTTTGTTTAGTAAGCTTGTGTTACAATATGATATATTGCTGCCATGATGGAATTCCTGATAGGCTTCAGTAGCTCCAGTTCACCTGAGCTACTGATTTAAAGGAGCTGTCTTTCCAGGATGCTCCCCCTGCATTAACACCACAATGTTCAGTGGCATCTGTATTCTTGATGACTTTGTACTTTGCTTTGATTTTTTGATTACATAGTTTCAAAAATAGTTTTCACACTTACGTGCTTTATCGTATAGTGATAAATGAAGTTTCATGAGCAGGAAAAAACCCATCTGATCAGAACTTTTCCATGTTAAAACAAGACACCTAATACAGAGTAGAAAAATGTATTTATTCAAATTTTGAAAGTAGAAAACTGTCATTTTAGAAATGAAATCCAAGTCAGAGATCCACTGAAACCTAAAAAATCTTCTTTGGCATTTCATTCTCTCCTCTTTGCATTGGAAAGCCCATGGCTATGGCAGCTTTGCAAACAGAGGCAGCTGCCAGTGTTCATGATAATGTGAAATAACCTTTTGTCATACTTCTCTGGAAACATTTCACTTGAGACACTTGAAACTTGGGGCTGTGGCTCCCTTGTCTTATGCTGTCATGTTGCAGCATGTTCACACCTTCCATATCTCAGATTTGACTACTGGTGCTTTCAGTGCCTCCCAGTGAGGCAGGGCTCTTTGTTTTCCCTAAGATCAAAGCCAGGGGAGTAAATAATGACTCTTGGTTCTTCTTCTGGAAAAGCTTTGAGGTTTTAGATGATCTGGCTCATTAATGTGATTGTGGCTGGAGAAGTATCTCAGACCATGCAAGATCTCACAGATATCTTCATGAAGTCCAGGATCCAGCGAGTAGCCTATGCCAGAGCATGTTTCACAGGCTCTTTCTGCAAGGAGCTTCCCAGTGAATAGGTGGGGGGTGTCTTCTCCCTGCCACCTGTATTTTTTAAGGTGTACTCAAATACAGAAATACTGTAGGAACACTGAACAGTACTGAAGAAAAAGCCAATGATAATAAAAACAGCTGAAATGGACAGGACCATTTGATATTCATAAATTAACTGTTGGTTAGTTTTACTGTTTTAGGATAAATGTCTAATTGATACTTAATGTATCAATGTATACTAATGTTCCTAAAAAGAAGTTGTTACTTGTTCCATCAAAATAATCTGATTGATATAGGTAATGATTGTAGGTCCCTTTCAACTGAACTATCCTATTAAAAAATATGTTGTTTGGTTTTTCTCACCATCTTTGTATTACAAATGAAATCCCATGTCCAAATTCATATATTTGGTTTTCAGTCCAATAATTTAAATAATTCTCATTCTTTTTATTTCTTTGAAGGCCTGGTAGTCTCATTATCTATGAGTCTTTGCCACTTTATACAGGCATGGAGGATTTAATGCAAAGTATAGTTACCTAATGTTAAAAGTGTTGTTTTTCCAGTAAGAGAGAAGTACTTAGCAAGGCTTACTTCATTCATGTCATGAATACATAAATAATTATCAGGATGCCAGTCATGAAATAGCCACTTTCTGAGATGTTTTTATAAACTGGCATAAATAAACTGGTAAGAATTCAGTACTTAGTTAGGCTGAGTATTTCTGCCTTTTCCTTTAAAAATCAGGACACATTACTCATTCCCAGTACTCAGTACTTTGCAAAGTACAGAATGGCAGTATAGATTTATGATATCTGTGGTCAGACACAGAGGGAGGTTAAACCATTGAGGAAAATAAAATTACAAGTAATTAAATTTACAAGCGGGTTTGCCATCTTCAAAAGATTTAGTGTTTCAGAATGAACAATGATTTAGCCACGCAACAAAACTGTGATACAGCCTTAACAGTTTATGATATAGATATTTTATGTGATGTTTCAATTTATATAATTAAAAATTGAGCACTCCTTTTAAGCGTATATAGGATATTCAGCTGAGAGCCATACATGGTGAGTAATAAAATAACTGCAATGCAGTACTTTGCATTTTTTAAGAGCTGAAACATTCCATCAGGATCATTAATTTCAGGTTATCTCAGGGCTTTATCTTCAGATAAGAAAGCAATACTGTATATAAGTCAAGTTTTTTTTCTGAGAGCAGGTTAGTATCATCTATTGGTATGAATTTCAAATGTTCACAGGACTCCAAGCTTTGAGGTTTTTTTCCCTGATACACCTCTATCTCCTAACCAGTAAATATGATAAATATAACTGTACCATTTCCATCCCGTTCTTAGGAAGGATTCAGTAGTAACAAGGTTTTTGGCAAGGTCTTCCTGCTATTTCCACAAGCTAAATACATTCTCATTACCAATGTATTCTTGGAGAAAAAAAGTCTGCATGCACAAAAGAAGCAGTTGGGGGAGGAAGGGTGGGGCAGAGGTGTTTGGGCTTTTTTGATGGAGTTGTTTTTATTATTGATTTTTTTTCTTAGTTCATTGGTTTGTGAAATGCAGAAATCTACATTCTTTTAGCCATAATTTCAAATTAGACAAGTTGCTTTGTCAGAATATCCAAATTAAATTTTTAATCTTTGGAAATTGGCTTAAAAGCTGAGGCATATGTGCTTATCAGAATCCATTGCATGTAAATTGCCATTATCCAGTTTGTTTAAAAATAAATTATATTTTACATAAGCACGGTAATTGCAGAATTTACTTCATCACAAATCTTAGAGAATCTCTAGTTGTTCTGTTTTTATTTATGAGTTTGAATGCTTGTATAGACTACATTAATTATAAAAAGTAATTATTTAGATGCAGCATATTTAGTCTTTGATTTAAAAAAAACGCTCCTGACCTTCAGAGAGAGAAAAAATAGTATGCAAGTTTTTCAAAACAGTGCTGCAGTTGGGCAAAAATTCAGAAATCTTTGTGCATTCTTCTCTGTGTACCTTCACTTACAGTGGGATTCAGCTTTGTTTGCTTTATGGATTTGGTTTTTAGTTTTTGCATTTGGGAGAATGGGGCTGCAGCCAGAATATTACAACTCAGAAGAATGCTCGACGTATTTACATCTTAAACTTATCTGAAAGAATCCCCTGTGCCCAGGCTGGTTTGTGCATCTAGAGCAGCAGCAATGCTCATTTGTGCCTCCTCAAAAAGTCTCTGTCAGCTGCTGCCACTCTGCCTCACCCAGGAGGCTTTTGGGGCCAATCTGCTGTTTAACCCCTGTACTACTTTTTAACCTGAGGGAACAAATCTGAGAGTTGTCCTTGAGAACATCTCACATTCAGAGAGACTGAAGTTACACCTGGCCCTGAGCACGGGTTCGGGGATCTGGAGCAAGGGGGAGCAGTGGAGGACAAGGAACAAAGGTGCTCTGCCCACTGAATGACAGGAATGAAGGCCACGAATTTGCACTAAGGAATTTTCTTGAAAGGTCAATGTCTAAGGTACTCCCCTTCAGACTTTTTGGTGTATATCCCTCTAGGAATTATACAATAGAGTCAAGAACAATTTAGTTGAAAGAGGCCTCTATGACAGCCTGAATCTGCATAAAGATGAATTTGTCAAAATATCTCACTAGATCATTGTGCTCTATTAAAGAAAGAAATTCTCACATAGCCTTGGCTTTTCCACTCTAGCTGTAATTTTTATTCAATTCTGCTGTTCCAAAGGTATTCTGGATTTTAATGTAAGGTCCTGGGCTGTAATATTAATGGAGAATAATTTGTTCCAGTGAAAATATCTTGATCAGATTGACATTTTGTAATGTGAATCAGGTTAATGCCTTTTTTATTATTCTATTCTTATAAAAGTAGTATGTTTTGTTGGATCTTTGCTTAAATATTCTTAGATATTCTTAGATATTCTTTCATTTTAGGGGGATCAATTGCCATCATAGAGCCTCTATTCAAAGGCTGCCTATTTTTGAAATGGAAGATGATGCCTGCATAGTTATAAATGCAGCAATACAATGACCATCAGGCTGAAAAGGAGTTTTGCACCTTTCTTCACTACTGAATATAAGTTGCAAAGTCAAATCAATGTAATCTAATGGCGTGCAAAATTGGCTGGTTTTATCTACAAAATAGATTTTTGCCCCATTTCCTATGAAGGTCACAATGCACCTTGTGCTGCTTGTGGCCTTTATTTTTGAGCAGTCTAAGAATTGCGGTGGAATGAGTTCAAAGATCAATAAAAAAGACCACATGCAGCTTCTGAGTTGTGAAATGTAGGTGTAATTTATGCAAGAAGAAAAAGTTGAATGTTTGTTTAAGCCCCTCAAGGTTTTTATAAGGAAGTTTTTTTTACACTGAGTAGATAAGAACTTGAAGCAATCAATAAATAATTACTAAAATTTTTCCTGCTATAAGGAAAATAGTATTCTTTATGAGAAGTAGAATTTAGCACTGTGGAAATGAATTTACACTTTTGTTACAGAAACAGTTCCAAGTTTCCCAAACCAGCTGATGCATTGCAAAAAAATTACTTTTGGGAAAAAACATTTGCCAACCTTACTTAGCTCTCCAGATTTAAATGTATGCTTTAAACAATGCCTTGTTCAGCAAGGTTGGGAACCTTTTCAGTCAAGTAGTTTACATTTGAAATTAGCTAAAATTACCAGGGAACACTATACTTCAGTCTGCTTGAGCTTGTGCTACAGGGAACTGGTGTTGACTCTGCCGACCCAGCAGTAAATCTAGCCTGCAATTAGTTTGTCTGTGTCTTTTGCATTTGCATACACACAGACATACCTGTGCACAATGGCTCTGTGTATTGGCTGTTGAGGGACCTGGCACAGTGGCTGTCACTTGTAGGTCCTCGTGTTTGTGCTAAAATTTCCCACGGAAACAAAGATTTTGACCACTAACATTGTCTATTAGATTTTTAAAAATAACTTACAGTTGGCCTCAATATTGTTCATCTTTCACTTTTTTTAATTATATAAAATGGTGAGTGATGATATACTATCAAATGCCATGAAAAGCATAATGCACCATTGCCCATTATCTCCTGTAGTAAATATATACGAGTACAGCAGTGGCTCACGTAGATATATACATATATCTGTGTTATAAACTAATCATTGATCATGATACAAATCACTGCTGCTAGCTTAGCCACTTCACACACAATTTTTATACAGGTAAAATGTATTAGTCAATTAGACAGAAATGTAAATATAGATATTTGCGTTTTATGCTTATAAGGGAATTTTTCTCCAAGGAAGTAGGCTGTTAAATCATGTTACCGTAACAAATGCTGAAGGCTGCTTTTTCATTCATTGCCACTGAATTTATTGTCAGAGCAGTACAGTTATATCCCATTTCAAGATTACTTAGGTGGCTTGAAAATTAAATCACAGCTCACAAATTCTCTTTTTTCACATACGATTAATAATACTAAAATTGGGTCTAGTTTTAAGTATACTTTGCAAGATATTGCAGTGCAATTAGGTGCATGAACTATGAAAGATTTAGTAAATATAAAGTGATTTTCCATAAATTAACAATGAATTGGATAATACAAAATTGCTGCAATGTATGTGGAATTATATTCAAAATAATTACACTGATATAAATTTTGTCAAAGTTGGGCAAAATGGGGTTTTATAGAGTCCTCAAATTGTGTTTTGCAAGTTCATAAATCTGAAAGGGATCTTCAGGAGTGATTGCTCAGAACTGGAAATATGAGCTCATGCTAGATTACATTTTAGAGAAAGAATATATCAAAAGCATGACTTATGTCTAATGAGTCTTGCGTGTTCACTTAATCTGAGCTATATCTCTTAATTCTGTGCAGAGTTTTGCAATGTTTCTCTAAAATTTCTTTCTGAAAAACATCCTCTAAAGATGTCTCCAAATCTCAATCTCAAGGTTAAGAAACTTTACTTCTGCTAGGATCTGGATTGCATTTGGTGTGCTTTTAGAGTTAAGATCCTGGGTTGGTTTTAGCAAAATGAAATCTAGTTAACTACAAGAGAACTGCTGTGCAAATGGACTTAAAATCCCTGTGTATAGACACCTGTACACACCTGATTTTTTTGTACATTTTATTCAGATGTTTAAGAAAGCTTCTTCATATAATTGTGTTCCTCATATTGTGTATAGATAGTTGCACCTTGGAAGGTTTCCAAAAGAAGGTCTGATTTCATAATTTTAATACAGCAAGGTAGATAGGTCCCCTTGCAAAACTTCAAACATTCATGTACCATGTATGATAGGTGTTTTTGGTCACGGGAAGCAAATTATTCTCTGAGGTAAAACCTCCAATCTGCATGTGGTATAGACACAGCAATAAAGACTTTCATGTGCTGGTCTTCTTCTATTGCACTGCATCACTGCTAATAGTGCACAGCATAAATGAAAAGTTCTGCATCCTAGTTTGCTTTTGTTTTTTTTTATTTTCTCTGTCTCCTCTGTCTACTACTATCTTCAGTTCTCTATATTTTATTTTCAATATTGACCAGTGAAGGACAAAAATGTGTTTGTATTTCAGAAAAAATAAAGGGCTGTTTATTCGTACTGATAGCAAAAAAACACTACTGAACAATAATTTTATAAGCATTTTAGTAATATTTTTCTTTTGTAAAAGATAATCATTTCAGATGACATGATACAGCTGATCATACAGTGATTTTGGGGAGGAATATTAGATGTCTGCTGCAGAATGTATTTTAATTCCTTCTTTAAAAATATATGATGCTTGACACTGAAACAAAAGTCATAAACATATTGATTTCAGATACTACACAGCTGCATTGTTGTTTCTCAATAGCTCACTATTTGTTCTATTTGCTGCATTTCTGTCTTCCTTACATAAAGCTGAATATACTATCAAACATGGACTTGGAATGGTTGAAAAGTGAAAACACTTCTACTGGGTTTTTTTTTAATGTTTTGGCCTATATGTTGTTATTTTCTAAAGGAACTGCCTAGTGTGACAGAGAGAAACAATTTTGACTGTTATTGCTACTTCTTTTCTTCAATTACAAATCAGTTAATGCAATAAAATAAGCTTCATTGAAAATATTGACTGAACCATAATGTCTGAATTTTTTTTTGTTTTACATTAAACTAAATATATATAACACTTTTACATTTATATTTTTCTTCTTAGTGATCTTAGTGAAAATCAGATTCAAGCAATACCAAGGAAGGCATTCCGAGGAGCAGTAGACATAAAAAATCTGTAAGTATTTCCTCCCTTCCTTCCTTCCTTCCTTCCTTCCTTCCTTCCTTCCTTCCTTCCTTCCTTCCTTCCTTCCTTCCTTCCTTCCTTCCTTCCTTCCTTCCTTCCTTCTTCCTTCCTTCCTTCCTTCCTTCCTTCCTTCCTTCCGCCACTTCCTTCCTTCCGCCACTTCCTTCCTTCCGCCACTTCCTTCCTTCCGCCACTTCCTTCCGCCACTTCCTTCCGCCACTTCCTTCCGCCACTTCCTTCCGCCACTTCCTTACTTCCGCCACTTCATTCCGCCACTTCCTTCCGCCACGTCCTTCCTTCTGCCACTTCCTTCCGCCACTTCCTTCCTTCTCCTTTCTTCCATATATTCTGATGATAATGCTTTGTAGATACAGTGCTCTTTTTTTTTTTTTTTTTGGAACAGATATCTTTTTTTCTAAGAACTGTTATAGCTGCTTAAAGAATATCTGCATAATATTGATGTCATTTGTTTGTGCAAAATACTTTAACGGATCTTAAACATCCTCAGATTGCCTTATGGAAATGTAAAAAATTGAAGTAAGTTGAAGACAACATGGCATTATAACTATTAGTCTATGAAACTGAGTTAAGTATTTGAATGTCAGGCAATTTGAAATATTTTATGGTTTCATGTGGAAAAAATAATTTTGCCTTGGTTTTAAAAGTTTGTCTTTTGTTTGCTTGCATAAAGAAAGAAAAGTCATGCTATATTACCTAGTTTTGCTGGCATATGTTTTTATACTTGTGTGACTGTTTTACTTGCTCAATTTTCTTCTGTTGTCTTTTCTGAAAGAAAGATACTTTCCTGGAGATAGTGGCTTTGAAGTTCACGGACAGGTTTTGAATCCTTATGATTTCTAAATGTGGAAATTTGTGAGTTTCAAGACAAAGCAAAGCAGTAACTTTTCTACTTTCTGTTCAGAGTGGTGAGGCAGTTTAGTGGGTGTAACAAGCCAAACAACCTGAAGACTGTGATGAACTTCTGCAGTAGGAAACAATAGATATTTACTCAAAAGCTTCAACCCCTGCTGTAAGCAAAGGACTCATCACTTACAAATAGCCAGCAAAGACAGAGGACATACAATAATAGGTTTCAGAAAGACTATGGAGCTTCCAGAGTGATGCATATGTGAAAAAACATGATTGCTATATAATGTGGTATCAATAAATATAGGGAAATATTCGGTTATAGGAGGCTTTCATGTTATTCCTGCTGAAAAAAAAAATTAATTGAAGTTGCCAGTGCTAAAATAGAAAGACAAACATTCTAGTTGTATTGCTTTGGAAACAGCAATTGATGTATCCTCAGTAGGAGAGGATGGGCTAGGAAGCCCTTCACTTTTCTGTCTGCCTGTGATGGAATCCATTCTGCTGCCTGCAGCACTGTATACAAACTGGTGAGGAAAATGTCTTTTTGAAGATTTAGCAGAATGCCCAAGAATTTGGCCTACTACAGTTCTTCCCTGCAATGAAATTCTGTCATACCTTAGTGGAAAAAATCATTATTTTCAGCTTTGTTGTGTTCAAAAACATGCAAGCGTTTGTGATTCTCAAAGTAGCTTTTTTACTCTATTTAATTGACAGTTTGAGTTTTTATTCAGAGCTAGTCCCACCACATACATAGTCAAAAAGAGGTTTGGCTACAAGAAGCCTGCATTTTTTTGCATGTTCTTTTGTATTTGAAAATTTATACAGCCATAGAAAGAAACTTACATTGTAGAAATAGCAGCACCATTGAAAATATTTTAGTGGCAAAGTAGTAGTTTATAATATGGGTGTACTTATATATTGTAAGAAAATTCCAGTTTGTCGCAGTGGAGGCGGTCAGGACATAAAGCAGAGACCACAAGCAGTCTCAGTTGGTAACACTTGGCAACAGTTTATTAATGAAAATGGCTGATCTTTTATACACTTTCCAGCTGTTTACCCTTCTTCTACCTTAGCTATTGGCCATAATAATTCAATACCATGCCATTGGTGAAAAGTTACTCTGACTCCACCTAACTTTCTAAAAATGCTTCATCCAGCTGCAGAATGCAGCTTCTTATCTTCCTTCTCTCGATCTCCTTGGTTACGGCCTTGGAGAAAGCTCCTTATCAGCTTCTTCTTCTTCTTACTTCTCGCTCCTTTAGCTAACAGGCCCGCTGCTAGCCCCTTCCACACCAGTTAAAAGCTGCATTAGGATGCTAATCTTTATCTGAGATACAGTTTTTATCTTAGTATGAATTTTTAAGTTAAGGATGCTGAATTATGTCTGAAACTTGCATAAAACAATAGCTGTGTCCTTTAAAAAGCTTCTCATTTCAGGAGATAATTTTAAAAAGATAAAATTGTAAACACCATAGCATTGCCACAAATTTCAAACCATATCTGTGTCCTTTTTTTTATTCTGATAGGATAAATACTACAGATATCTCCTCATTAATTGTCCCAGGAAAAAAAAAAAACATCAAACCTTTAATCTGAAAATTTCATGATCCCTCTAAAGTTGCTCTGCAGAATGACCAATTAATTAATGGGGTGAGTTGGGTGGATTCTACTACAGCATTTATATAACTAGATCAGGCTATTTTGCCTGTCCTAGAATCTTTGGTGAGGAGAGACAAACCCCAGCTTTCCATCTAGCCTTCGTCATTACTTAGAGAAGACAGATAGACAGAAGTTGTATTTAGTTGTTCAAGAAAATTAAAGAGACAATTGATAGGTGACAGGTATAGCAGGTGTCACGATTCAAAGAGGAATTGAACTATCTGTCAGGAGGTTGTAGCCAGGTGTGTGTTAGTCTCTTTCCCAAGTAACAAGTAAGAGGATAAGAAGGGATATGAGGAAAAATATCTTCACCAAAAATTTTTTTAAGGTTTGTAATGGGAGACTGGGGGAAGAGATGGTGTCACCATAAGCTGGAGGTACTCAGAAATGTGTAGGTATGGCACTAAGAGACAGGATTGAGCAGCGAACTTGGCAGTGTCAGGGTTAAAATTTAACTCCATGATCTTAGAGATCTTTTCCAACCTAAATGATTCTATGAGTCTATGAAGGGGATTAACCTAAACTCCAGGAACCAAATACTTATATATCCTTAATAAGAATTGTCATAAGTAGAATTCCATATTTGTTCTAGTTTTGGATATTTGTTCTAGAAATAGTCTACTAGTTGGGACTTAATGTTAAAGATTTAACTCTTCCAAACTCATCTGTGAGATAGATAAAGGTGCAAAGAGAAAAGAAGCCTGTATTAGAGCACGTTGTAATATATATATATTCATATAAATTTGTAGCAACAGTAATTACATCAGTTTCAACAGTAATGACATCTGTTTCAGTTGAAATTACTAAGCCTTTTCTTTAAACATGAAATGATTGATAACCATCCAGAACAGTAGCTCAGTTAAGCTGTTTTAAAAGTGGTTAACCAATTTCACACAATTTGACCTGATAAAGTATTTTATGTTCCTCAATAGAGACTCACCAAATACCTTTCTTCTGAATCAGGAATTGGAGTATTTTGGAAAGCATCTTATTGTATACTTCTCAGTCTTTGCAGAACAAAAGGAATGAGGTGTTTACTCAGATAATCTGAAGGAAACTGCTTCCTATAAATTTGATAATGCCACTATAGCCTCCTGCAGCATGTTAGCTCCAGAGTCCTCTTGATGTTTCTCTGAAGAAGCTGTTTAGGTTCCATAAAATGCATCCATGGTACTTTCTTTCTGGTCATCTTAATGCTCATCTTAATATAGATTCTGTAGAAGATAAAAAGCAAAATGGGCAAGACATTATGAGAATTGACAACATAGGCAACCTGCCACACCCTTGTAGTAAAAAGAATAACAAACCCTGAGAAACATTCAGGCCTCAGAAATGTAATTTACATCTAATTGGAATTACCTAGTTTCCAATTTGTTATGCCTTTCGTCTTAGAAGTAAGAGTTTGGCTCTGTCTGTACTCTCACTTGAGGCAACTGTAGGCAGCAATAAGATCCTGCCTTTCCCCTCTCTCTAACAGCCAAACAAATGCATTTCTTGCAGACCATCCCCAAATGTTATCTGCTTCAACCCAGTTCTTGTGGCCCTATTTGACTCTGTCTTCTACTGGAGAGACCAAAACCAGGTGCCATCTCACAAACTCAGAAGTCATCTAAAATGTGCCAGAGTGTCCGTGGCTTCACTCTCACCAATGCAGCCCAGTTGTTTGTAAAGTATTAAGTTTTTCAGTAAAAGTGACAAAAATTGGGGGAAGCTTATGTTGTAGTAGCTCTCCAGACTAGAAATCCAGTATCCATTATTTTGGCAGTTCAAATTAAAAAAGCATAATATCTACAGTGTGTCAAAGTTTCAATTTTTCTATTCAAGGAAGTATTCTTGAATGACTTAAAGAGCAATACACTCCATACACTATAGCTATTGATCTGAGATTGAGAGAAATTAATGTGAAATTCTGAAAATATAATTCCTAAAGTTACCCCTAACTTGCAAATTTTTCAGGGAGAAGAGTATTCACCAAGACATTAGGTTCTTCAGAGAAGACAGTGGCATCTATTCTGTTTATTTTTTAAAAAAAATAAAAAGAAGTTGTCATATAAATGGGAAACTAAACACAGATTTTTTAATAGACATGTTAATGAATGTTTCACAGCCCTCACTGGTGATATAGTACTCAAACTGGATGTGAAAGATTCTTTGAATTTTCCCAACCTTGGGAATTTTGTTTGTATTTAAGATGGTAAGGAAATGCTTTAGGTGCCCAGATTGCAAGCTTAAATGGGATTGTTTTTGAAGCTGGTTGAGTAAGGAAGAAAAATAACTAAGTTATTTACAAATTTAAGGCACCACTGAAAGAACAATAGTGTTATGCTCTCCTTTTGAGTAGATTTTTGACTATGATTTTTCCATTTCAAGTGTGTAAAATTTTATAAGATTCCAGTTTTCTCTTTCTCTGTGTAATTGATGCTTGGCAGAGGATGGAAAGAAATACACCGATATCATGGTGGAATTGCGATGCTAAATATGTGCGATCTCACATGTTACCAAAAATAGTAGGGCACATTTTCATCATATCTCAAGGATCTTGTGCCCTGGTTTTCGTGTCATGCTCTTGGCCTTTGTTTCGACCACTCTCTTCTTTGTGTTCATTTGGGTCCATTTCTTTCCAGCAAATGGAGGAGACTGTAGCTGTCATGCCAGGGATAAAGGCTGCAGAGCAATGTAGTGGCTTCACACATTAAATTGCCTGGGGAAATGAAGAATTAGTGAAGAGGGAGGCAATCACCAGCATCCAATCTAAGTCCGTCCCATTATACTAAGCATTGTCCAAAACTTTGATTGATACTACTTGTTGTTGCCCTTATGCCTCTTTTATGCTGATTGTGAAACATTTAAAGCTGACACTAGAGACAAAATAAATTTTGTATTAATTATTTTTGGGAATGATTAGACTTTTAAATTTCAGTTATTAGTAGTTGAAAAAGAGATTCCTGCTGATGTTCTCATTACTTATTTCTTCTCAGATCATGCATAAAATTCCACTGCAACTGGAAGTATAGTTGTCTGTTCATCTGTACAAGTGCTGTTCTAAATGCATTGCTTGTCTAAGAGATGCTTAAATAATCTAGAATTCAATATTTCTCGTTCCTGCTCTTACAGGAAATCTCAATTGGACTGCTATTCTATTCAGCCACCTGCATTTCAAGTTTACATAAAGAAGGATTTTCACAGGGTGTAGTGAGCTATATTCTGTGTATGCTTAAGATTTTTATTACAATAAAAAATCGCTCTGAAACCATGAAGGAAAGAATAGATATACGTTTCTAGTGCCTCCTAAAGCTCTTGTTGCCAAGCAGGTTGGTGACCCTGTGGCCTTGGGGGAAAAAAAAAAAAAAACTTGTTCTTACTGATAGTTAAAATAAATAACATTTTAATACTATTTTTAAAGTTTTGTTTTCTTTTAAAAAGTTATTTCTTATTAATCTGATAATATATTTAATACATAACATATAGATTTTTAATTTTGTATTCATCCTCCTTTTGATGACATTCTTTTGTTTATTTTTTACTTTTTTTGTATCATTTTCCTCCCATAAGATAATTCTAAGATTAACCAAGTAGAGTGCTAGACAATTTTCAGAGGACTGAGCAATTGAACTATAAATCTTTTTGTTTCTAAAACTTCGAGTTTGTTCAGCAAGTATGCATTACTTGGATATAAATATTAGCAGTCGTGCGAAACAAGCAGTTCTTTGAAGTTTGATAAAAATAAATAAATTCTGGCATGATTTTTTTTACATAATTTTAACTAATTCCTCTGAAATTATTGATTTGTCATGACATTGAGATTGAGAAATAAGAAATAGGAATCATAACTCAATTCTGTTGAAAAAAGTAGCTCTTGCAAAGGACCACAAAGTGTCTTCAAACTGTGAAGAACAGGAGAGTAAAGCAGACAATCGTTTGAATTTTCCAACTTTCAACTTTCTAGGAATGAGTAAAGGATTTTTTCTCTGTCAAGAGTCAGATGACAGATTTTTCCTGTATGAGGATAGTAGTTTTTAAATGTATGCAACATCTTCTGTTAGTCATTAAATGTTCTTGTTGTGGGATAACAAAGTTTATTTTAAGATATTTATTTATCATTATCTGGTAGACAACATATGCCAGAAGGGAAGAAAATATAAGTTAGCAACATGTTTCTACAGCATAAGAGCAATAAACATAAAACATTATAAAGTAAAGTTATTACTAGTTGAATGCTTATTATTCTTACTACTCTTATTACTAAACTCATACAAACATTGACATTTTAAGCAGCAGTATTGTTAATTCAGTTAGAATATTTCATATTGTGAATATTTCATAGAATATTTCACAATATTTCATATAGAAAATACCCAGGTAATGCTGCAGACACATGTGTAAAATCCAGTTAATTCTCTGGGATGGTGGAAGGATTTGGAATGTGACAACTGTTGTTTGGTATCTTATGAGCTTCACAGGAATGAAGCTTTGTGAGTGTTTGAGGCAGAAAGGAACAGCAACTTTACAAAAGCATGGAGAGATTCCCACATAGAATAGACCCAAAATGGAGATGGAGCAGGATGGAATTAGGGTTATTGGGATACTCAATAGCTTAGCGGTGAGAAATGTTTCATTATGGTATTGGAGATTTTTATGTGTGGTTTTGAAGTCATACTAAAAATAAACAACAGAACGTAACTTAAAATTAGATGAAAATATAATTTTTAATCTCTAGTATTCTTGCTTGCACCTTAAAACATAGCTTAATATATACTTGTTACTGAGAACCAATTTTATCAAAAAACACAATTACATTGCTTCAGTCTATCTATTAGAAGGACATCATAAGTTAATGTTACACTGGTTATGAAATATTGTCTAACTTTCCGTTTGGATTATATATGTAGGGTGGGTACCTTTACCCTTAACCTTTACTTTTACCATAAATTGCTATTAAAGCCAGTCACACAGTCTTCAAAGTCATGTCCCTTTCATAGCTTAAAAAAAAAAAATATATATATATATAAATATATAAAACACCAATTGTTCTTCATGGTGTGTGTCTAATCATTTTTATATCATGGTTGTAACTGATGGAAGATAATCTAAAGCATAAACGGTAGCATCTTTCAAAGACAGTAATTTTTAAAACTAGGGAATATTTTTCCTCTCCCATCTGCAAACTTCCCTTCCTCATGCTGAAACCAATTCATTAGCTCAGTGCAAATGGAACAATATTTCTGGTAAGAAGAATTAAATGGAAACAACTCACCCTTCGCTAAGGTAGTGATCATGGTGACTCATTAAAGGAAGAAGTCCAAAAGTTTTTGGGATCACCACAACTGCTACCAGTCTGGTGGAAGAAATCTGCCTTTCAGCTTGTGTAGGACAAGATTTGCTCAAGTGCTTTCTCGGCTTTAAAAGATTTTCCTTTGTGTATAATGTGGATGATTTAGAAGAAGCTGTGTCAGCACTGATTTATACATTGACAGCTAAGGCTAATAAGATATGGGCAAACATACAGCTCACCCTTTTACAGATTAACCTGCAGACTGCATTAGGCAAATTTGATGGCATTAAAAGATTTTTCCAATTTGTCTGGAAACAATTTCTCTTTTGTATTGTGTCAAGGGTAACATTTCATGCCATTGGAGTAATTTAAATAGCTTTGATAAATTGTTTGAGAGGTTATACTGTGTATATATTTTACCATTTTAAAATAAAAAGGCTATTAGCTTAATTGTTAAATGAAATTCATTACTAAAAATTGAAGAAGCCTTAGAAAATAGACCTACATATTCCAATACTGCAGCACTGGTGTTGTAACATTGCACCAAAATGATTAAAGATCATATTCAGCAACTGATAGTTTGCATTTAGCTTTCAGTACACAGAAACACAGGCACTGTTACAATTATGACAATATTTTATTCCCTTGTAGTAGTAATTCAGATGAAACTAGAAGAACTTTATGGAAGTTGGTACATTACATTCAGCAGTGGGTCTGATGTTTTATTAATAAAGTAAAATATTATCATAGATTCAGAAAATACACAGAAACTGCTTTAGTAGAAGTGTCATTAGCCCTGCTAGCTAATATATAATTGAAGACAGAAGGGCAGAGTTCATTTGTATTTTGTTCATTTTCTTGCTATTGTTCACACACATTTACTCATATATATTATTTGACACTGACAAGTTACCAGCTTGAAGAAGTTTTTAAAGTGAGGTTTTTTATCATCTTTGCTTTGCAAGTCATGCCCTGAAATGCATGAGGCAGTATTTATAGGGAAAGCTTTTATCAGTAGAGAAAGATTTGATATCTGCATGGTTGTTAATTTAAAAAGACATTTTTAATTGGGCTATATGTGCTGTATCAATGTTTTGAATTGAAAAGGTAATAATCATCTTCAGAGAAACGGATCTAAATTTTTCATAACTTCATACTTAAGGATTAATAATGTATGGGATGGATTGCTGAGTTTTGTGTCTAGAATTCGAGTACTCCATTACAACATGCTATCTGCATATAATTGCAGACAGCACGAAGTCTGTAGAAAGCCAGATACTGAAGGTTACAGCAGAAATACTACTTTCATTTGAAGCAGAACTACAGGAGATAAGTAAGCAGGTCTGTAAATGCCTCGGACACTGTTATTTCCACACGTAGACATATTCCAGGAGGTAATTACTGTAAATCCCCTGCAAACCCGGGGGTAACACCTCCCACCTGCTCCAGGCATGCACACACGCAGGGAGACCCCTAAAACTGGTGTCTGTCCCTGGTCCCTGCTGCGGCGCCTGGAATTAACATGCAGCTGGGCTGCTCTGATAAATGGATTCTGTTAGGTCACCGAGGGGATGCGTGTGACATTAAGTGATTTACCGTCCTTTACCTTAATGAAATTGTTTCAGCGAGATGACGCTGAGAGCTTTTAATGGATAGCTTTTCTTGATGTAATGAAATTGCATTCCTTTGGCATTTAATATAAGGTGCAGTTATTATTTACTGGAGCTTTCCCAGCGCTGCTGTTGTGCGCAGGCAGTTGAGAACAAAAAGGGATTTCGGTGGCAGAGTGCAGGCCAGCGCCGGGCGTGCGGCAGCGATGGCCAGAGCCTTTCCGCTCGCGCGTTCGGCCTCTGCCACCCCTCCGGGAGCCTTCCCTTCCACCTCGCCTTGCCAGCACGCCTCTCCCTTACAAATGCCTCCCTAATCTGTTTAACAGGCAACTGGATTACAACCAGATCAGCTGCATTGAAGATGGGGCGTTCAGGGCTCTGCGTGACCTGGAAGTGCTGTGAGTATTCCTCGTATCTCTTGCTTGTGGTGAGAGCTCAGTATCTGGGGAGTGCTAATGTAGCAGCTTATCTGCAAGCTGCAGCCTGGTGTCAGGATGCTCTAGTGAAAAGATGTCTTAAAATAATCCACTGTGATGTGCTATAAAATGGTAAGAAGATATGGAGAGGCATGGATACTCCTTTACTCTCCAAGACAGCCATTAAACATAATAATAATAAAAAAGCCATTGACAGAAACTGTAAGAGAAGAATATATTTCATTTTAAAAAGGGGGAGGGCAGCAGTATTAATGAACCCAATTAATTTTGTACATTATCCATTACTGTTGATGTACTGAACATTTCAGAATTGCTTTTGTTGTATACTCATCATGAATTTCATCTTTTGATCACTGAGACTCAGTGTAAGGAACAATATGCTATATCTCTTTGACAATCTGGATGTTTTCAAAGAGGCACTTTCTAGCAAATATTACTGCTATATGTTAAGGTGTTTAGCATGTCCATGTCAATAGCTTCTTTTAAAACATTTTATGTTTTATGTGCGTAAATACATTTGTATGTCAAGGAAAATATCTCTTTTTGTTATTTTTACAACACTTCTTTGTATACTTTTTTTTTCCACTTTCTTCAAGTAGCTATCAGGGAGGTTAAAGGTAACAAAATTATCATCTGAGAATAGTTACTGTAATGAGCAAAGTGCCTTAGTTCTCAAAGAATCTGAGGCACAGGACACATTCCTGAAATGTTTGCTCTGTCAGTCAAAATGACACATTTTATTTGGATTTTCTTCATTAAGAAAAATGAAAGAATTTGTGTATCAGTGAGTTGCTTCATGTTAATTTGAATCACAACTCATAAATCACAACTTGAGGATGGTGAGGAAATGGGTTTTGTTGTGTTTGGGTTATTTGGGTTTTTTAAAAATATTCTGAAGAACAGAAGCTTCTCTGGCAATAGTGTCTGCATGTCTAAGAAACCAAAGAGTATGTGAGTAGCTGGTGGTAAAAGTTTTTTATTATTAAACATAGTTGGTTTTACTTATGGGTGAATGAAACTGGCAGCCAAATTTGATTTTTTTTTTTTTGTCATAGTAGCCTATTAACTCTGGTATAAAGCCATGTAAAATATAGTGTAGGTTCAATACCACATCTAATTGTTAAGTTGATGATTAGTTGTCTGTCAGTAAATGTGATGTTCTCTGATATTTTTATGTTTGGAACTCTTATATGTGGCAGAATATTTTTTCCATGATGGCTCAATCTGCTTACTATGGTTTGGTTTTGGTGTTTTGTTTTTTTGGGGGTTTTTTGTTGCTAATATGTGCCTTTCTTTACAAGTGCAAGGGTTAAATGTTTATTAAAAATAAATAAATACAGTGTTTTGTGCAATTTTTTAATGCTTGCAATTTTAGTGTTCTTGAAAGATCATTCTTGTAGTTGAGGTCAGGGGTGCAATTTTTACACTGATTTCAATGAGTGGAAAAAGAGGAAAGAAACTTCTAAAATAACAGTCTGCTGAAAAGTAGGTAGTTGGAATTTTTGTGAATGAATATACGTAATCTATTGGCATTGTTCAAATACATGACTGTTTGCTGTCTTGAATTATGTTAGGTGATAAAAATTTTGTAAAGATTTCTGGCATTTTAAGAAATTGAGATAGATTCTTCAAACACTACTGAAGGTTTTGTATTTAATTAAGCTTCCTTTACAATATGGCTTAAAGAATGAAAGCTATGTAGATCAGACCATACTGTATATGCACTGAGTAGCAAATAAGACTATTCATATTGTTTTCATTTGGAGTCAATTGTTTTAACTGAGCAGAGAAAGTGGATATTACTTCAAACTTGAAGTTTGAGGTGAAGCTTTTAAATAGATTGCAGTCCTGTTTAGTAACAGTTCGAAATGCTTGCCAAAGTAATAAATCTTATAATTTGGTTAAATAATAGTATAATTTTAGAGTCTGTTAGTGTTAAAGATACAAAATAGCCTGAATATTCCTCCCCATGAATTTCTGTGTTAGTTTTCCTTCGTCTTTTTTTTTTTTTTTAAGGAAAATCTGCTGTATTTGGAAAACAGACTGTGGGGAAAATATAACACTGACATGTCTACAAAATGGAAACAAGTCAATCACAGTCTTTGCTATAGTATATAACATTTAGATAAAAGTATTGAACCAACTTTTTTTAAGTACATCTCTGTAACGAAATTAAGCATTTTTATCATTACAGAGGAATAGCTATAACAATAATTTAATTCCATATATATCCCTTACATCTATTCCTATTTTTAGATTTCTTTACCCTGAAAAAATCAATAGCTTATATATATACAAAATAGCTAGGCAAACATCAAACAGCCAAAATTGGAAATTAAAACATTTGTAGATTTGCCTTCTCTTAACAGCTATGGAAATACTGGCTGATATCCCTTCATTGAAAATATATTATTTTAAAATCTCGTAAGAAGTTATGCAGGAAGAACTGTGGGAAACATCATTTACCATGTGGACATTGTAAGAAAACTCTGCCACAATTTACTGACATTTATTCATTAAGACACCTTTATGGATGTACCCAGTACATTGGCCATTTTTTGTTGGTTTATTTTTGTTATGTTTTGAAAAGGGGCACAGTTCCTCTATTTACTTGTTTGGGTTATTTTTGTTTTCTATTATTCTTCTTTCTGTTTATGTATCCTTAAGAACACACAGGGGAGATCCCTTATGCACAGCAAAAGAAAGATTTAGTACATGGAATGAGTAAGCACACAAAGGTAAAATGCTGCACATTGCACCAGTAATTAATTGCTTGGTTAATGTGGAGATATATAGCCTGATCCTGGTCAGGGTGCTGTGATTTTATCTTTCTGTGTTTCAAGATCAGACAGAACAAATAATTTGTTCAAAATAGGAACAAATTACAGTTTTTGGTTAAAAAAAAAGGAAAAAGGAAAATAACTTTCTTTTTCAAAAGGGAGAAAAGCTTTTTTTCAATGGGAGTTATTATTTATTACTGTTCTAGTTACATTGAGCTCATTATCCATTCTGCTCAGATGAGTAATCTCTAAGTCAAATCTGTAAATTCTATTGCTTGCCTCCTTTTTTTGGAGTAAAGCTTGTTTGCATTTTATTTACAGCCTAAAGACAATATTTAACTGTAAGTTAATTCATAAAGTTTTAAATCTTTAAAAACTATGTGTAATGAGTATAACGGCCTCTGTAGCCAAGAATTGGCTTAGATTTTTTCCTGGTTGCTATCTCAATTTCCCAACACTTTATCTGAAATATGAATTGCAAGTTTTCTGAAGTGTTACATTTCCTGACACCTATCATATTGGAAACTCCCCTATTGTTCATGCAGCTCTGGATCATCTGTAGTAACTCATTCCCTATAAAAGCCAAGCACAGCCCAAAGTTAATATTTAGAAAATATTAACTTCAGGAAAAACCATTCAGGTCTTGTATCATCCATCAAAATTCAGACTCTCAGAAGCTAGAAAGAGAAATCAGTATCCTAGAACCAAGACATTTTCTCCAAGGACTCTCTTATTTACCTCACAATGTCAAGTTTGGCTTGAATGCCAGAGATATTATCAATTTTGGTGGAAGTTCCTTTTGAGTGAATTCTAGGCTACTGTGACCTCTTACTTAGGATTGATAATGGTAAAACCATGGTATTTTGTTGAGGATTCAACAGAGAGGAAAAATATAACTAAAAGCAGGGAGTTTTTCCTTGATACACATCCCTAAAAACAGTACACCATGACTTTCATTATGTGTGCCTTTTTTAAAATATGACAAAACTCTTAAGATGTTAATATGCTTCTTCTTGGCTTTGCAGCACTCTCAACAATAACAACATCACTCGACTATCCGTGGCAAGTTTCAACCATATGCCCAAACTCAGAACATTGTGAGTAGTCCCACTGAAACTGGATGCCATTTTTATCATTTTTGTTTTTACTCCTATTAAGTTTTTTCAGGGATCTATCAATACACATAGAGGCAAAGCAAGCATAAGCTCAAATAAAAAATATTGGTGTCTCATGAGATTGTCAAGTGTAAATTCTGTGTGTGTGTCTGAGGAAGCTCATTCTGAAAGGTAAATCTGACAAGTGACCCCAAAACTGCACGTGGGGCTCAGAAGATAAAGAAGTTGTATCCTTTTAAATGAGCTTTTTTAGGATATGAAATGAATAAGTATTTAAATCAGTTTCTTCCCAAATGGGATTTCCATGGTGCTATATGCAGTGACAGAAAAGCTTCACCTTCTCACCAAAAATAGATGAGGGCAGGGGGAATTCTTCTTACATGTTACAGCTATATAAAGAAGTAAATTGATGTTTTTTGAAAGTCAAAGATTTGTTTTACTTTGAGCTTTTGAATGGGTCACATTTCATTTTGGAGCATTGGAGATTCTTTGATTGACTGTCAGATGTGATAAATGGGAAATCTTTATGCTTTTATTACTGTACTGCTAGCAGACCTAATTAAACTAAACTGGCTTGCCAACATTCTTTGTAACATAAAATTATAGCATCATCCGGTAGTGCTATTATAATTAAAGTTGTGTCAGCATTTACAATAAGGTCCCCATTTTTAGAGGTTATGACTTTGTCAGAGGAGCACTTCAGGTTTCTAAAACAAAGCACAGTGAAAAGACTGTCTGTGTATGCAAGTCATATGGGCTGGAATTATGTTTTGGTATTTTTATACTGACTACAAATAAATCTAGGTTGTGTTGACTGGCAAAACCAGGTTTGGTCCAGAGACTCACTTTTAAACAGATTTTCCAGTGAAGTGGGAATTAAGAATGAATGGGATGTTTCTATCACAGCTCAAAATTAGCTGTTACTGTTAAAGAATTACTTTTACAAAAAAGCCAGTCTAGTTTCTTTTACCCATGTTAAGTTGCACAACTGATCTGAAATCAGTAGGACTATTCACCCAGGTTAACGTGTGGCTTGTAACTGAAGAACTTCACACAGGTGAGTAGTTCTGTTGATTTCATAACAGAATTGCAACTATTCTTGCTTGGACAAATACAAGAGTACTTAAATAGTGCTGACCATGGGCTTTTGGTGACCTCAGGAAGAGTTTGATAATAGAATTTCATTCTGTTCTTTCATGCCCAAGTCTTGAAAATGTGCAATCTGTACTTTTTTTGAACTTTCAAATACGGCTTCTGTTTTGAACCATAAAATGGAATTAATAAAATTAATAATATTTACATTTTCTTTAGTAAGGATATTTCATTTTCTGAAAATATATTTTAGAAACAAAATAAAATGGATGGATTATAGCTGTGACATCCCATTTGCAGTCAGAATATGCTTGTATAACTATACTGATTTCAGTGGCATTACTTCTGATTTGGTATGGTCTTCATGCCTACAGCTGGGCACAGATTGTGGTGAATGAGTGTACTGTATTGTGAACTGTATTTGCAAAGCACCCACCCAAGAATTAGTACTGGAAAATATATTGCCTTTAATTTCTAGTCATTTATGGGGCGAAAAGGTGTTGGTTAATATTTTAGTTTATGTTGATTACACATTTCATGTTGCTTTGCAGATTTATTTTCTAATGCATTAGTTAGACTCTTTGTCTGCATTCTGAATTTCCTGCACTTCCTTTCCAGTTATTTAGTTAGGACTGAGCACCTCAGCTAAAAAGGACCAAAATGGCATGTCCCCATTATGGATGATTCTGAGTAACGATTTGATTTATAGCTGTGGACATCCTTTGCGGTAGTTTAAGAAAATGTAAGAGCCAGAGAAGAGTAATTTACCTAATTTAGTGAATACATTTCTCTGATATTTTATCAATGGCAAAGTGCTTTTTGCCACTTGGCAAGGAGCCATGGTCTTGTGTCAGACCACACCAGCAAAGAGACAACTTTCTTAATTCCATCACTTGCTTCCATTTGGTCTTTTAATTAATTTCAAGGATTGCTTAAAGTGTAGATCCCTAGCAGCCAAAAGCAGCTAATCCCATTTTCTGCTATTAAACAACTAGAGAGGAAATCAGAAAAGAGATGTGAAAGAAGGTGCTTTATATTGAGTTATTACTCTATCTTGTTCAGCAGAAAATGAGTATGACCTCCTAAAGGGATCTTTCAGGCTGTTTCTATAGAGACTAATAATGGCCAGACTTACAGATACATCTAATTGGAAACAAAATCTTTTATTAACCCTTTTTTTCTGACATTATAGTATTACCACTCTAGGGCAATGTTCTTGAGATATTTTTGTCTTACTCACTATTTATGGAGATCTGGACTAAAAAGTCCTATGTCACCTTTCAAGCTTTTTTATATTTACTTCTTTCTTTTAGACAAGGAAGAGGAAACTACAGAAAAGTTAAATTGTTAGGAAGACTCTTTCCAGTTAATTAGATCGCAAATAAAAAAGTAATTTTGCTGCTTGTATAGTTTTATTTTACAACTTGTAACTCCAAGACTTTCAATGAAATATGCAAAAAGTTAATTAATAACAATTAATAAACGGGCACAGTAGCTTGCTGAAGGGAGGGCTGGGCAAGCTGGCGGCTTTCCTGCGTGTTCTTGCTAACGGGAGGGTGTTGCCGTGTCTGGTTCCGTGCAGCCGCCTCCACTCCAACAACCTGTTCTGCGACTGCCACCTGGCCTGGCTGTCGGACTGGCTGCGGCAGCGGCCGCGCGTGGGGCTCTACACGCAGTGCATGGGCCCGTCCCACCTCCGCGGGCACAACGTGGCCGAGGTGCAGAAGCGCGAGTTTGTCTGCAGCGGTAAGAGAAACGGGCCGGGGCGGCCGGCCCTGCCTCCAGCCACGCCTGCTCACACACCCCCCAGGGCTGCAGGCTGCCTTCTGCATAATCCCAGCCTGAATGCTTATTAAGAGCAGCCTAATTGTTTTTATTGGTGCTTGTGGGGGTGCTCGCGTCCTTGCGAATTTTGTGTAAATATTGCATTTACATAGATTTTATAGCCTTCTAAAAGTATAATTGCGGGGGAGAGATAGCGGAAATTAAATAAAAGGTGTATTAATTGAGAACATAAACCTAATTGAGAACATAAACCATAAACCTGTAAGTAATAAGGATTTAAAAAAAAAACCTTACAGGTATATACTTGATATTTTCTGACTTTTAAATATTACTCTGTATCCCTAAGTAACTTTCTGAATTTTATTGTTGTGCTTTAATGCATAAGGTTATTTTTTATATGAAATAATGAAATGACTAACAGTTCATTACTAATCACATTTTCTCTATTCAATTTTTTTTCCTTTATTTTTATCTTCTAGATGAGGAAGAAGGCAAGTTTATCTTTCTTATTTAAATATTTTTACACTCAGATTGAAAATTTTCTGTAAATTTTGTCTACTGTTTCAAGTTTTGCCAAGAGCATTAAAAACCAGCTGCAATATTGCTGTCTTTTCAGTGGTTTATCAGGGTTTCTCCTACTGTTTGATTTTCTGCAAGTCCCCAGAAGCCTTTTGCCCAATATGCCAAAATTTTCACAGATCTATATTTCTAAAAGAGTTTTATGGAAGGCATCATGTTCTGTCCCTATTAAATAGCCTCTGACGTCGAAGCATAAGGCACTGCTATCTTTGCATGGCAAATGCTAACAGTATTCTTGTCACTAATTCTGCCTTTAAGTACATTAAAAAGGCTCCTAACAAAATAATTTCACAATAGCTCTTACATGTAAATGTTATGGCTGCAGAGCCTGGATGTCAAGAACAGTTTTATAACTTGATCATTATAATGCATATAATATATATAATATATAATTATATATTTTATATATAATTGTTATAATAACAATTCCCCTTGTTAATCAAATATTAACAAGGGGAATAGCCATGTTTTCTCTCTGAATCACTGTATTTTTGTTTAATAAAGGTAGGTTAAACATTTCCTTCCTGGTAGTATAAAAAGAATAGTGTGTATTATTAGATTTGATTATTGTTTATACTTTTGTAACACAAACATAAATCTGAAGTCAAATTATTATATTGTAAAATTCTGTCTCAGAGAATCATAGAATGCTTGGCTTGGAAGAGATCTTAAAGATCATCTTCCAATTCCCCTGCCATGGTTAGGGACACCTTCCACCAGACTAGATGCTCAAAGACCTGTCCGATCTGGCCTCAATATATTTTCAGCAATTCAGAACTTGGACACTTGTTATATGAAGTTTCAAGTGGGAACAGCACTGCCTGCAACTTACATTATCAGTGTACCCTTCTTATATTAATATATGGGATATGATATTGTGAGATAGATCTTAAGTTAATTTGTGGTTTCATAGTCAAGAAGTTGCTTCTTTTTTTCCTTGAGAATAATAAAGCAGTCTCTAGCATTTTATAAATTAATGGGAAAAAAAAAGGGTATCATGGCTTTCTCATCTATTTATGTCTTTCTGTGTCATTATGAAACAACTGTTCATAATGATGAACAAACAAATGCATTTGATTGATAGAAGAATGAGTGTATTAATGTGTTGTAAAATGTACAGTCTATCTATTTGCAGGGAAATATAAGGATTTAAATTTTATAAGCATACTTAAATATAAAATGACTGAGTTTAAATGCAATTAAAAGTTTTGGCTTTAAAATACAGCACTAAGAAATCAGTATACTAGCCACATGAGTTAGTAAGAGTGGCAGATTGTGGGAGGAAGTCTGCTGAGCTAAAACAGAGTGAGAGATATGAAGTCAAAATTCTTACTTATTTTTGTGTGAGTGAATGAAAATGCCATTTAATGAATGAAAACTTCAAAATTGTCTATAAGCAATACATAACTGAAGGACCATATTCAAATAAATATTTGCAGAACAGAACAAAACTGGCAGGTCACATTCAGTGCTCATAGCAAAGTTTGTGCATTTCTCTTGACAAGCATTTCTTTAATACTATACAACATTCTGAAAACTAAATAAATCAGTAATTAGTTTTCAATAGCATACCATAAATAAAATATATCTGAAAAATGGATCACAGTCTTCTTAAATGAGATGATTTTGAATGGCTGTTGCTAAAGAAGTTGAAAAATTATGTAGTGCTGTCACAATGGTTGAGCTTTTGTCTTTCACCTCTCTGGGTTGTATCGACATGTTAGTATTAAATGTGTGTTCAAATAAATGCAGTTTGAAAGTACTGGTAGGCTACAATGTTTATTTTAGAAATTCTGCCTTTAATTTTTCAAGAAAGTGTAAAATGTGCTTTCCTTTGCAGGTCACCAGTCCTTCATGGCTCCATCCTGCAGTGTCTTGCACTGCCCCACTGCATGCACCTGTAGCAACAACATCGTGGACTGTCGTGGGAAAGGCCTCACTGAGATCCCAACAAACCTTCCAGAAACCATCACTGAAATGTGTGTAATCTGACTTCTTTTCTATTAACTTACAAAAAACATTTTTTCCTATGTATTAGTTTTTGTTATTTGTATACATTAATGCATTGTATAGGGTAGGAATTTTGATATATATACTTCAGCCTCAGATATAAAAATAAATATGCAGTTGTATGAAAGCATTTAAGACCTTTATGCTATCTTATGAGATGTTTTTGTATGTGCTACTCATATTTCATGAGTAAACTGCATTCTGAATTGGTTTTAAAGGGTTTGGGAATCCTTGCTCTTCGACGAGTGAATGGTGTTTCACTGCAGACTCTAAAGCCTGCTGCCTTCAGGGTCACTTTCTGTGCTGGTTTTGGCTGAGATAGGATCAGTTTTCTTCTTAGTGGCTGGTATGAGGCCATGTTTAGCATTTGAAAATAGTTTTGATAAAACAGATCTTTTCAGTAGTGCTGAGCAGTGCTTACACAGAACCAAGGCCTTTTCTGCTCCTCACCCAACTCCACCAGAGGAGGCTGGAAAGCATGATGAGTCGGGAGGGGACCCAGCTGACCCCAGCTGAGCCAAGGGGTATTCTATACCATGTGGCATCATGCTCAGCATATAAACTGGGGGAAGAACAAGAATGGTGAGAGGTTCAGAGTGATGGTATTTGTCTTCCCAAGTCACTGTTACATGAGACAGAGCCCTGCTCTCCTGGAGATGGCTGAACACTTGCCTGTCCTTGGGAAATGGTGAATGAATCCTGTGCTTTGCTTTTTACTTTACTGTTTTAACTTTTGCTTTTCCTGTTAAACTGTCTTTGCCCATGAGTTTTTGCAGTTTTAACCTGCTGATTCTCTCCCCCATCCTCTTGTGGCAGGGGTGAGGGGGCAGCTTTATGAGGCTTAGTCACCAGCTGGGGTAAAACTGTGCCAGTCACTTTCAGTCACTTTGTTCATCAGATTTCCTACTAGAGAGGAGTAGTATCTTTTCACGAAAGATCAGCAATCCACACCACCAATGATAAGTGTTCTGCTAAAGCAGTATCCTCAGAGAGTAATCTGAGAAGGCAGGAGTAAAATGTAGTCATTGTGTTAATACCCTACCTTTGTAAGGAAGAGCATGAGCACTGGTAGTGTCCCATGGCGTGCCCTATACGAAAAGTACTGCCATATCCAGGGCAAAGTCACAGCAAAGGTGCTGAAGGGCCCACAGTCTCCAAAAGCAACATGGCTGAGAGGTGGTGGGAGCACAGCAGGTAAGTTACTGCTGCATTGTCACCTGTGCAGGTGGGCAGCAAAAGCAAAAGGTGAGCTTGCTGACATCTGGGCAGGGCACAGCAACATGAACACCTTTTCTGGGATCGGCAGGGGCAGCGTTATGGAAGGGAAGCTGGGAGTTCCCTTCAGGGAAATGTGGGAAAGTAGCTGTGGTGACAACCTGGTAAATGAGGTCTGACTAGAAGTAAATGAGTTGGACAAAATATTCAGAATAAAAAGCTTTTGAGAATTTTGATGATACAAGATGAATGTTTAAGACAAGGGCTCCATAATGAAATTTTAATTGGTTTGTTGATACCTGACCTGTGGTTTTGAACATTACAGGGTTGGAACTACTTTGGTTTCTTCTTAGGATGTGAATAATAGCCACATCTGTCAGTTCATTGTTAAAGTTGTTAATACTGGCCTGGCTGACCCTACATGATCCAATACAGTCATTCAGCTGTATAATATAAACACTTCTACCTTTCACCACTCTCAGAAAAACCCCTCTGCTTGCAAATAGAGTTACTCTTTCATAAAATCCATTCACAGTGGTCAGGAAGGCTACACAGAAATGGTTTTTTGGTGTTTTTTTAAATTTAATGAGCTGTATACAATGTTTTGACTTGCATAAGTGAATCTGTGAGGGAGGGAGGGAGGGAGGGAGGGAGGGAGGAAGGAAGGAAGGAAGGAAGGAAGGAAGGAAGGAAGGAAGGAAGGAAGGAAGGAAGGAAGGAAGGAAGGAAGGAAGGAAGGAAGGAAGGAAGGAAGGAAGGAAGGAAGGAAGGAAGGAAGGAAGGAAGGAAGGAAGGAAGAAGGAAGGAAGGAAGGAAGGAAGGAAGGAAGGAAGGAAGGAAGGAAGGAAGGAAGGAAGGAAGGAAGTGGCGGAAGGAAGGAAGGAAGGAAGGAAGGAAGGAAGGAAGGAAGGAAGGAAGGAAGGAAGGAAGGAAGGAAGGAAATCCTCTGAAATTGAGGGATAAACTGAGTGGAAGAATTAAAGGATCATGTATTTGCTGAGAATCACGGGATTGTTTCTGCTTCCTATCAGTGTGTTGAATAGGAGTTAAAGTTTCGACAAATACATTTTGCTGGTTATATGGAGAAAGCTTTATGCTATACTTATTGCTTTAGTGGGAAGAAAACAATTAGTGATGGCTGTCTTATGATTCTCATGGATGGGAGGTGTATTTAGCTTCATAGCATAAAAAAGAAAGAGAGAGAGAAAAGGTTGGAAAACAAGTGGTTTTTGGAGTGAAAAATGTTTTACCAATAAAGAGGTGATGGAAGTCTGAGACTGCATCAAACCAGCACTCCACCCTGGCCAATGGCCCACATCAGTTGTCCCTAAATATATTTTAGGAAACAGAAATGTAAAACTTCAAAAATAAAAGACCAGTAGCACATATATTTTGTTTGCTCCCGATATGTATTGGGGTTGCTCTGACACTTGAAAATTTGCCAAACTTTCAGGGGAAAAAGGGGTTTTCTTTTAAGTATCCAATCTGCTTTAAATCCTACTATGTTTACACCTTCATGTTAAGAGAATAAATTTGGTGGAGGGAGTTGTGCTCAAACTCTTCCACTTTAAAATACAGTTTTTTTTAAAGTTTCATAATGTTTCTTTGTCTTTGTAGAGAAAAGGAAAATACAGTCACATACATCATTTTCCCTGTCACCTTCTATTTTGCATGCCATCTTCATTTGTCTCTTATCTGACCTAAAGTTCCAACTCCATTCAATCTTTTTGGATGCCAAAACCTTCCATGTCTTAATCTACTCTTATTTCTCTGAATTATTTGTTTTGTAACTTGTTTTTTATCTTCAGTGACCAGAGTTGAATACAATATTCCAAATGACAGTGAATCATCAGGTTTTTATTAACAGAATTTTAGTTTTCTTTCATTTGCCTTTTGCAACCTAATAATCTCTTGCATTATTTAATTGTCTGTACATGTTGAACCATGTTTTAACTTGAACTAGCCCTGCAGAGTCCTAGGCCTTTTTTTTTAGCTGTTATGATTTTGTCAGGAACAAGAAGTTGGTACATATAATCCTATTATCACATCCACAGACATTTGTAACATTGAATCAGGTTGTATGTCACGTTTTCATTTTAAAGCTGCTCCATGAAAGACTTCAGTCCTTTCTGCTTTTAACTAAATTTAACTTGCAGGAAGATTGTGACATTCCAGTATTGTTATCATACAATAAGTGTTTTAAAGCTTCGTTTTTTACAGAAGTCCTCCGCAACTGTTGCTTATAGCAACCCCTTGAGATTAGATTGAAAAGAATGATTGTATCCCACAAAATAATCTGGTTTTCTACTCATTTCCTAGGCGATAATGTTGTCAGTGTGCCAAGCTGGTAGCTGGCAGTAAACACTTGAAGAGATGAGCCTGAGCTGTTGCAGCAGCAGAGGAGTCCTGGGAGGTGCTGAGCAGAGGCAGAGGGCGCAGGGAGCTCGGTGTTCCCCTTGCTCCCAGTTCTCAGCAACAGAAATGCGCTGGCTCCCCGTTGTTTTCTGAAGGATGTACAGGCTTCAACAGCCAAATTATTATTTATTCACACATCTTGATAATGCTACCAGATTCCTGTGCACAATGCAAGAGAGTTAGCTTTATGCTTCTAATTTGTCTACACCAAACATTTTCCAATCTTTTCACAACTTTTCCTTTTTTGCCAGCTTTTTTCTGCATTTTCATCTGAACATTTCTTTCTTTATTGATAGAGATTAGAAAGATCCACAATACTTTCAAATTCTCTTACTCTGACGATGTTTGTCCTCTGTCCTCTGTTTATGAGTTGCATTTGAAGAATCCAGTGCTGAGTACCACCAGTTTGTCATATTGTGTTTCAGCCAGCTTCATGGCACACAAACACCTCTGGTGCTTACATCTTTCCATCCTTTTGTCTTTTCTTTACTGTATCTCGTATAAGTAATGTTTTCCTGTGAATCTGACATTAAACTTTATTGTCAACCCTCCTTTAAAGAGGTGTTTAAAATCAAACAACTCATTTTTGTGAGATTTTGTTTTTTTCTTCCCCTTTCTGCCTCTTACTTATTAGTTCTTATGTGGAGAGCAAATTATTTTTAATAAGAATATAATCCATATTTAATTTTTAAAGATCTAGAATTCCTTTTTTTTGTCTTCATGAGGTTCTTCTGAAGTTTGTCTTCAACACAAGCTCATGGTTTTGTGACGTTTTGCCAAGTTCTCTGTCCATTTCTGCTCTTCTTTCTCTCTGTGGAAACCTTTACTTCAATCAACACCTGAGTACCCTAGAAAACACTGATTTCTTAACTTTGTTGGAAAAAAATGTCTGGTCTATTTCTGCACAAGAATACTTTGAATTCATTACATTGTCAGTCTTTTTGGAACAATGTTGTATAAAACCAAGCAGTACTAATAATGTTGTTATTCTCTACCCTTTTGATAAATATAATGAAGTCACAGGTTTTAGGTGTACATTCCATGTTGACAATTGTATGCTTTTTTTTCCCCCTAGGGGTTTGATAAATTAACTTTTATCTAAATAGTGTGTTAAAAAAAGAACGCTTTGAATGGAATATTGAATACCTTAAGTATTATACATCAGCAGTTTCCATTGAGTAAAATTTTGCATGTTGAAGCTCTGAGTTAGCTCTCTATGGAAAAGTACAAGTCAAGACTTTCTGTTTAGTCTAATGCTGATGTGCTTTACATTGCCTTGATAGCTCTGCTGTATTAGGACATTAGGAACTGTCTTCCCAGGCTGATGGCTCCTGCCTCTGCAGCAGAGCTGGCAAGGAGAGCCTGTGCTTGCACTGCACTGGAGCCTCTCTGTCTCTGAGTTTGATGTGATAGCCTAAACCTAAACTGAGAAGAAAAGTCAGCACTGGAAGCCAAAGTGGTTGAGGAACGAACGAGCAGGCGTTCTGTGACGGTGGGAGCAGGGGGAGGCAGAGCCAGTTGCCAAAATGCTGTTTCATTCCAGTGCAGTTGGATTTGCTGGTGGCTGTCAGGGTGTTGCTGAGCCGGTTTTGTCACAGTGTCTGTGTGACATCTCAGTTGGTGCCGCTGGCTGGAAGCAGCAATTCCCGCTGCACGGAGGCAGTCGGCAGGCACTGCATTGTCTGCCAAGTGCCTCTTGGGAAGATGCCTTCAGAAACAGGGCTGCTTATCTCCAAGTAGCTGCCAGTGAAAATGGAAGGAGAATAAAACCTGTGGTGTCCTCTATTTTCCCCTTCCGTTTGATAAAGCTTGGAGCAAAATTAAGTATTCAGCATCTCAGTAAATGTAGTTCTTAATCTGTATTGACTTCCTACAATTGTATCTGTACCAGTTACACCCTTCCTCCAAAATTAATCCCCACTTTATTATCTAAATAAACTCACACACAGCCAATTAAGAATACCTAAACTTTTCTTTTTAGGATTTATCCAATCAATGTGATCATAATTGAGAAAGAAATAGTTCATATTCCATGTGTATTTAAAAAAAAAAAAAAACCAAAAACAGATTGAGCACCAAAACTCCTTCAGTTTTAGAGCTCCTATTCATTTCTATGAATTATACAGAAAGCACAAAAATTAAAAGGGTGCACAGATATACCTTTGCCTCTGGTTCAAATGAATAGATTTCATATCATGAGTAACCTGCAGGAGACATTTTGAGAACCTAAAGAAATTTCCCATAGACTTGTTATTTAATGTCTGTAATGTGACATTGTGAGGCAAAATATAGTGCCCATAAATAATATGAATACTCTTCCAACTTTTGTTATTCAGTATGCCTTACTTCAGTCTTTTTTTCATCAACTTAAGCAAAGCATGATACATTATTCATTAATTCATCTCAAACATCACAATTGGAGTTGGTTTCAATTTTTTGTTAGAACCTCTCTCCTTTTACAGAAATTTTTAGGAGATGCCCTTTTATTGGCATGTTCAATCTGTTACACTTAACCAACTTAAGTGGCCTCTCACACCTAGTGCTTTCCTCCTTTGTCATGCAGTTCATGTATTAAAGGCATTAAATGTCATTAGGGTTCAAAACTATTACTTTAATTGGTGCTAGAAATTATAGGCTTTCCAATGGCAATAGCATTTATCAGCCTCTATGCTGGCATTCCTTCCACATTTTAGTTTTTCATCACTGTTAGTCTCTTTTGGCTTGGTTTAATTTCAGAAGGATTCACCTTCTGAAAATTCTTTGAGAATGATCAGCAGAAATAATTCTGGTTCCCTTTGAATTGAGACTTTTTTTTGCCATATGCTCAAACAGACTGTGACAAACCCTACAAAATAGCAACCCAGCAGCAATTCTATTAATTGTGCTGGTACCCTATCCCAGAGTGCTGTGACAGGCTCTTATTTCAGAAGAGGCCAAAAAGCCATTAATGAGATAGACCTATCTTCATGAAAATGCTGCTCTTATATTCTTCTGATTTTCTTTTCTCTTCCATGGCTTGAACTTGTCAAAGTGGTTATAAAACTTCTTTCTTTGCTGTAGTATTATGGGTAAGTGAAAATAAATAGAATGGCAATAAGTGTTACTAAGGGATGGCAGAGGGGAAAGCAGGGGAAGGAGTACCTGTACTGATGACCATAAATTTGTACAAATGATGACTATTTAAAAAAACAGAGCGCAGAATTAAATTAATCATTCCTTTGCTGTTTTGTTTTTTTTTTTTTTTTTTTAATCATTAGTCAAAGGAAGAGCTTAATTAAATTCTTTTTTCTTTTTCAGAAGGATAGCAGTCACTACCATGGTGTTCTGTGTAGGAGGGAGGGTTGTTGGAGGGAGAGATGACTGGAGGATGGCACTGTTAAATAAGGAGCAGTTTTATAGATAATTCCAGTGTTTGTAACAGGCAGAAAAGACCCTAAACCACATAACATGTGAAATGAAAAAAAAACCAAACAAAACATATAGAAGTCAGGGATTTTAACAGTTCACCTTCACAATCCAATGTACTGAAAGGCCTTTGACTTCTTATTGCTAAGGCCTTCAGGATAAAGGTTTTGTTTCATGTGAATGGAGCTTTATAATGTTTGGATACCAAAAGTAGAAACTGTACAGTTTTTTCATAACTTTATTTACATTTTCTATGAGTTTCCTAATTTTTTCCCTCAGTCTTGTCTTTTCTTACCATCCTGATTCCTGGCTATTTTCCTTCATGTTTTCATCTTCCCATCTCATTCTTTCTTATATACTTTCTTATATACTTTGTTTTCCTAAGTGTTGGTTAATGATTGTGTGTTATGCCAAGCGCTCAACTACATCTTTGTGAGCTGTGTTTGAAATTAGGCAGGATTAAAAGCTCCTGAGATTGCTTCTCACAGTAACACTCAGACTATATTAAAGGAGAAGGGAGAAAAAAGGAAGTGAAAGGAGAGAAAGAAGAAAAAGAAGAGGAAAAGTGGGGAAAGGAAATGAAATCTGGCAGAACTGATTTTGGCAGATGGACTTAACCAAGATAAAGTGATCTGATCACACTGCAGACACTGGGGAAGTGCTTTGCATACATGAGGAGTTTTATTTGAGTACTGGGACCTCTGTGTCTGTATCCTTCCCAGTGACTATTGGCATGTGTGCAGTTTCACCATTTCTGTTGTCTTTTAATATTAATCCTTCAATAAAAGTCCAAGGTACAGCCTTAAATAAGTGGCAATTGAACAGAGAAACTCTTATATCATGATGCAAAGATGTAAGGATGACCCTTTACAGAGAACAGTCACCTGAAGATGGTTTAGGCACATTTATTGAAGACATTTTAAAGAAACTCATAGCAGGAAAGCTCCGAAAAGTCAATGATAAAGGAGCTTTCTCTGTTTTTAACAGCTCAAAACATGATTTGTCTGTCTATGCAGCGGGACAGAAATGAGAGCAAACCCTGCATCTTTGCAGCTTGAAAAGAAATGAGGAATGCTGAGGAGAGGATTCAGTAAGTTACGAGGCATTATTGATTATTGGTTTTCTGAGTTAGGTTTGTGTTTTTAAATCAAAATATTCATCTTCTTAGGACTTAGAATGTCAGTTCATACATGTGATTTACCTCTTAAACAGTTAAGCTTTCAGCCAGAATCTTGCACATATGAAAGCAGTGCTGTTCTCCAGAACCTTGAACATCAAGCAAGGAAAGGTTTTTCCAAGTTACTTGTATATATGCATATGTTAATATAGTCACTGGTCTTTACAATGTATTGCTTTTTAGTAGTTTGCAAGAGTTCTCTATAACTGTGTCTTCTGTTTCTGAGAAAATATACATTAGCCTTCTGATGATAATTATTCTTATGGCTCTTTTTTCAACTCTTCTGTTTTATCGAGACATTTTCTTAATTGTTGTCATAACAAATGCTGACAGCTGTGCCACACACCAAGGATATTGTTTATCTTAGATTTTATTTTCGCACATGGCTCTTCACCTGCATGTGTCAAGTGAAAAGATGATGTCTACTTATGGATGAAAAATTAAAGTAATTGCTGAAGCATTCATTTGCTTATGAATACTGGTGCATACTTAGGTCAGTAGGAAGCCAGAAATCTGTCAGGTTTTGAATTTTCAGAAAGTGCTGGATTAAAATAAAGTGTGTTGAAAGACACATAAGTAACTAAATGCCCCTTAATAATTTCATATGGTCTGGCTAATACTTTCTCAGCTCTTATTCTAACACTCCAAACTTTTGAGCAACTGTATATAGTTGTCCTGATATGAAAATTAACTTTTCTTACATATGTTTCTCTTTAACTGTACTTCATGTATCCTTTTCCTCAAACCTTCTTATCTTCTTCTCTAGCCAAAGGTTTCTAAGACCAATGTTTTCAAGATCAGTCCTGGCTAATGCATTGGACCAGATAATCAGATTTACACCAGTAGACTATGGAAGCATAGTGAATTTTCAGTGAAATCTAGGGCTTTATCCTTCTGTTTTGACTAAAATTTAATGCATTTTTAGGTCCAAAAGCTTATATCAAATAATAATAGTACATAATGTTCAGATGCAATGTTATTGGTTATAATGTACTGCTTGCATGCTTATTCATGAGAATTCCTAAGAGGAGGCTTTACGTATGGAAGAGGATCAAAAATGTTCCTAATGAAATGGAAATATCTGCTGCAAAATAGCTGACATGAAAATAAAATATTAGTAAAAATATGCACTGTGACTGTATTTTAAAAAAGCCCCTTACTCTGCTTAGTTGGCTAAATATTGCAAATAAGGCCATAAACATTGAAAATCTTTGCATGAAAATAAACATAATACTACATTATAATTTATAAAATATAAAAAAAACTAGAAAGGTTTTATGATTTGCTACTCCCTGACCTCTGTCTAGGCTCTTCATCTGTGTGTCAACGATGCAGTTCTCTTGCTGTGCTTTTCTGTGGTCTTGGGAGGATCATTATTTCTTAGTTAAAGAAGTGTTTATGCCCAATGCAATAGAAAACAACTGGTTTGTGTGCTTAATCAAAAATTTAGAAGTTTGATAAAATTTAATCATCTTTTATATGATGTATGCATATAAACACAGAATAATTACATGTAAATAATGAAAAATACATTATCCATAATGCAATGTATTGAATAAATTTGGAGCATATTAAAATGTGCTAAAGAAATCTGTTGAGGTATTAATTTCTTCACCTTAATATATTTAATTTACCAATGCAGATTTCACTGAATTACCTGTAACTTGTCTTTGCTATTCCACCTTAATATTTCTTGGGCAAAACCTAAACCATTCCATTTTACTGCTTCAAAAACAGATGATTTTGCTATTTGATAGCTAATCCTGTCTGCTTAGCACACACAAGAGAAATGATTTGACATGCTCTTACTCAAATATCTTCCTAATCTGAAAATTACTGTAAATCATGTGGCTTTATGCTTTTTGGAAAACAAAAAAACCCAGCTTTTTCATTTGAGTTGTCAGATGGTTTTGTATGTGTAGCATCTAATCTGTTCATTATTAGCCTATGTTCTATGCTGCCATTGTTCACGTCTTTGGCTTTCTTCATACCCTTGTGTCCTATCTTGAAAACTAATTGAATTCAGACAACAGGATAATTTCAGGATTCAAGAGAACATAGAGACACAGAACACAGCAACCAGACAAAAATGTATGAAAGCAGTGCTGTTCTCTAGAACCTAGCAGTAGGTACTGGCCAGGCTGAGCACCATCCCATCTCTTGGGGTTTTGTGCAATTTTTTTGTGGGTGGGTCTACTTAAGAGGTGTGCCTCTTAAGTAGAAGAGGCACCTTGACAGACCTCTCTGATGCTGCCAAGGGAAAGAAATAACTCAAGCATGGAATAAATTAATATTTTATACGGCATGAAGGGAAGCTGGAGAAGGCCCATGTCACTTTTCCAGAGAAACCCCTGTAGATCTCTGACAGCTGTGCCACACTCCAAAGGTGGTGTTAACCTTAGGTTTTATTTTCACATATAGCTCTTCACTTCTGATTACTTTCCCTCAGCAATTATGTGAGTGAAGTAATTTGAAAAGAAACTGTGGATACTGACTTTTCAGTATTTTGTGTTTGCTCATCACTCAAATGTTTCTTTATCAGTTACATTTTTAAGTACATAGTAAGTAAGCAACACATAATTTCAGTTAAAACCCTTTCTAAGTTTTGTTGGCAAATTAGTAGTATCTTTTAGCAGGTAGTGAGGACTCCTGTCACCCTGTTGGTCTCACACAATGGGGATTTTCAAGGTACTGTTTCTGCTCTTTTAGAACAGGTAGACAGGTCCCTGCTTGTGATGAGCCAAGAGTGTAGCAGGATTGTATCTATGTTTTTGTGAATTTAAAACACTTATCTGTAGAGCTTGACTAGGTTTGGTAGTATAAGATAAGAACTCTTATCAAAAATGGGCTAATTAGAGAGACTGACTTGGCTCTGGGTGACTCAGGCTAATTGCACTGGACCCGCACTGACAGAAGCCAAAGTACTAAGCGAATAATTATTTAACAAGTGGTGTATTTTGATACAAGCTGAACCTGTAACAGTGGAGGAATGTCAGGCCCATCGTCATTAGTGATGCTCTGGAGTTCAGAGCATGAGATGCCCCCCCTGTAATGAAATGCCAGTTTGAGACTTTCTTTTGGGTAAATGAGATTAATTGTTTAATAGCTTTGGAATTGCAATTCTTGTTACCTTCTTGATGCAATGCAGACTAAGGAGTCGTCTGTCATTTAAAATCAATCCCCTGAGGAAATATTTGATAGAACAATTAGACTGGATGTTAACAGTTTGGCATGCTTTAGGGCAACATTGACAGTGATTCTTTATATACAAATATTTAGGAAACTGTCAAACAGATTTATTAATACACAGACTTAGAGCCTGAAAGTAATAAAAAAAAGTAATGTAATCATTCGAAATACATCTTTTGTTTTCTTAGATGTGGATGATATCACAGATTTCAACAGAATTCTTCTGCTGCTAAGGCTAGAAGTGACATTTAGTGGATTTAAGCACTCTAGAGGTGCAGTTACGGAGAGACAAAAAAGGTACTTTGTTTAATAGCCTCAAGGATTCCTCTAGCAAGGGAAATCATTACTTTTAAAAACAAAGAAAACCCAAAATCTGGCAGATGTTGCATGTGATGAGAGATGTGTTGGCTGTGTATTGCTGTTCTTCAGATTCAGGAGCTGTACTTAATCCCATCACTGAAATCTATTTTTTGTTTTTTTGGCAGCTGTTTTTGCCATTTACTTTAAAAGCAGATGGGGAAAATGCAAAGAAGAGCTGTCAATTTTATTACCATGTATAATCAGCATCTGTGCAATACATCAGACTCATTTCACAGCTTACACTTCCTCTCTGTAGTAAAATTCTTTTGGGATTTCTTGACAACTTTCTTGAAAGACTTCTTGTAAATTAGGAGATATTGGAATTGAAAGTATAGATTAATTAACTGCTAAAGCCACTATTCTGTCATCCAAATTTACTTAATCAAGATGTTATGTTCTGATTGTTTAATTACAAAATATATGTCTAATTTGCTCTTCCATATGCAAATTCACGTTTTCTTAAGCAAGATTTTTTAAAATTATATTTTAGTATTATGCAATGCTTTTTGTACATCTCTGATCCCTTTACATGCATTTAGGTGCAGCACATCTCTGTGTATACTTTTTTACCATTCTCTACTGAAAGGACTTAGTATCTTATACCCCATCTGGATGATTTAAAGTAAAAACGATTCTGTAGAGAACACCCTGTTCTCCATTCTCAGTCTGCCCTCTTTCCTGGTGCAGCAGTCGTTCACAGAAATGGCTTTTTATAGTGGGAAAAGAGGTTAGTTTAGAAGTGTCAGTATAAATCAGCATGTTGTCTGTCTCTGGAAGTGCAGAAGCAGTAATCAGCAATGGTGTGCTGCAGGCTCATAGCACAGAACAGCATCCTCCTGGAAAGTGTCAAGTGATTTACATGTCACAGGGCTCTCTGGGGACCGTGTGGGAAGAATCTGTCTGCTGGCTGGGGACCTGCTTTGATTTGATTTGATTAGGTTGGAAGTCACAACTGCAGAAGCACCTTTGTTTCTCAGAATAGTAAGTGGTTGTACATTACAGTGTCTGCAGTGATAAGCAGAGGGGAAAGATTTCCAAAGAGAAATGTTCACAGTACATTTCCTAGATAGGAGTGATTAGGGAATAGTCTTCAAAAAAGGTTTCAACTAGTTTGGCAGCATTAAAAGACAGTAAAACACTTATGTATCCGTGCAGGACTTCTTTGAAGTGAAACACTAAAAGGAGATGAAGACTTCATATTAAAAGCATTAATTAGTATTTGTGTGATGGTGGGCAGAGTACTTCTTTTTACATGGGGCAATGCAAGCTTTGATGCAGAGTGTACTTAACCATCTTCCTCCATTATCTTAGCTTATTAAATATGCTACTAAAATTGACTGTGACTTTTGAAAAAGAAACCACCAAGGCACTGTTTATGATACATAGATGTTCATTCATAAGAAAAAAATGACTTCTGGAATGACTTTGAAAGGAGTTGTTGGGACAAAATTTAATATAAATTTGATGGAAAAATACTGACTCAAGTTTTTTTTAGTTCTTTGGTGATATAATTCCACTCTGGCCAAGTCATTTGAAAGCACTTAATGGCTGACTTTTTCTGTAATCGAAAACTACAACCCATCCTATCTCAGAATTAAAAATATTTCATTTAATATAGGGCATTAATATAAAGAAGTTTTTAATTACTGTGGGTTTTATCAGGAGAATGCAAATTTCCTTTAGATATTAGTCTATCTGTACTTTATGACTCGGGAATATATCTAATTAGATTTTCTCTGGAATAGTGGATACAAATTTACACTCTGTGAAATTTAGCTGATTCTGTGAAGATAAAGCAGAAAATTAGAGGATAACAAAGCTTGAAAATGTGGATTTGATTTACTTTCTTTACAAAGTGGGGTATAAGATTTTTCTTCTTTATTTATATAATCTTATTCTTCCTGTCTTATGTTAATCTCATTTTCTAAAATGTGATGTCTTTCAGTGCCTACACTTCGGCTTAAGTTAAGAAAATACATACTTAGATGATCCTACTAAAACAAATCCTTCATCCAGAAGACTTGTAAATATATATCCTAGCACTGCACATTCTGTCTGCTAGAATGTAAATGTCACACTAAAAGGAAATGTTAGGTAAAGTTGGTATACAGTTCGTTTTCATATCCACCAGTGAATTGGTGCTAGAACTGCTGGGAAGTTAGCTTTCAGAAATATGCTGTGGCAAGACTTCTTCAGTTTTTGGCTTATGTAATTTGTAGCCAAATTGGACAGCAGTAAATGAAATCTGCTATTTCACCTTCTCATGAAAAATGACCTACATTGGATCCTGTAAAGTACTTCAGTTTATAGAATTAATATGTATTTTAAAGTAAGTGAATAAACTGGAAAATACATTGTGTCCTAATTTATTTAATACTAGACCTCAAGCTTTTATGAATGAGGCTTGTGATCGCCTCATGTGGGAGCCTCACTACTGCAATATCTCTTTCCCATATACCCAGAAGCATTTTCCCCTCCCTGGCAATCCTCTGTAATATGGCCTAATCTTTCCCTGTCCTTTTCACCACCTCTCCTTTCCAGTCCTCTGCATTGCTTTATGTGTTTCCCTGTGCCAGACACATCTTTTGGCTGTTTTCAGGGCTCCACATCTGATCAGTGTCAGGTTGGGCTGTCCCTGGTGGTCAGGCAGGTGGTTGCTGCCAAACAGAGTGTGTAACAGGAATGGATGGATGGCAACCATGCTCTTCAAGGCCAGGTTAATTTCGTTTCCCAACTCTTCCAGTTACTAAAATGAGGAAGTTTTGTTATCTGGAGGGTTTCCTCTCCCTGATTTAGCACATGAATTAAAAAATTATTGTAGCTGAAAACCATGCCTAACCTTTATTTTCAGTGAAAACTAAACTAAAATTTTAATGTAAGGACAGAAGATACTTGAGTGTGGCCTAACTTGGTGTTGGCCTTAACTTCAGCAAGTTGTTGCTTATTCAGGTGTTTGCCTTCTGCATCTAGCCAGGTGTATAGAAGAGAAGTGACCTTGATCCTTTGTATCCTTGTCAGCACTCCCAGGCTGATGCAGCATGTGTTTCATGGGTCCAAAAGGCTCAGCCAAGGCAAAGAGTATGAATGAGCATCGTGTTTGTGGAAAAAGTTTTCCATCTTGTGCCATGGGATTCCCTTCAGTGCTTAAAATACACCTGAAGTCTACAGCAAGGTGACAACGTTTTCCTGAAAAGGACCAAAACAGTTGTGATGAAGTGAGATTTTCTTCATCTAGAAGATTTTCATGGAGCTTTTGGGTTTTTTCTTTGAGTTCATCATAAACCATTCAACAACAAATTCTGCTAAGTTAAAGTATTATCAGAGTAAAGAGATTTTAAGCGTTAAATATATAAATATCTCTATCTGAAAGAGACTTCATGAAGGCAGGAAAAAAAAGCTTCAGTTCAACTATATCATGATCTCTTGAGAAACTTTACAAAAAGAAACATTTTCTATTAGAGTATTTTCTTGGAAAAGCTTACTCTGAATATATGAGTTTTTTGTTTCCATCAGTAAATTCACACTTTACAGCATGGGAATTTTCAATTACAGTCACTATACATACAAAACAAGCATGGTCAGTAACATTAGCTACAAGCTGAAATTAAAATACTTATTTAAAGAAGTTAGAAGTGTGGCTGGGCAAATCTAGTATTATATGTTAAAGAAAATATTTTGAGCACAGTATCTAAATAAATTGTGTGTTTCTTTAAAAATATGGCAGTTGCCTTATTGCAGGTAGCAACATATATTATTTGGTCTGTAGGAACATTCCTCTCCCCATTCCCATGATTTGCATATTTCAATTATTTCATAGAAATCTTTAGGTATGTCTGAATAAAGATTACTATGCAAATTGCTTTATATGAATAACACATTAGGATTAATTAAGACTAATTCAAGATTGAAATTTTTGATGACAATTCTGACTTAAATTTAAAAAAAATCTTACATGTTCTGAAAATAAGTTTTGTTTTAAATATGACATCAAAATTTTATTTTAATTTACAATATTATTCTGTACAGGTTTAAAGGTTTGGCTGGCTGTTTGGTGGGGTGGTTTTTTGTTTGTTTTGATTTGGGTTTTTTTGAGAAATAAGAAGTTGTCTTTTTTGTTGAAGTCTATACCTTCTAGTTTCTTATGGCTTTAGGTTCTTGTTTAGCTTGGGGGTTGTATATTTATGTTGTTGCTCTTCTTTTGCAGACGGTTAGAACAAAATTCAATCAAGGTCATACCTCCTGGAGCTTTTTCCCCCTATAAAAAGCTCAGAAGAATGTACGTACCAAATAACTTACATTTATTTTCACATGTATGTGTGTGTATATATATACATATCCAGATTAAAAAGACAAATTAAGATGGTACAGGGAACTGCAGTTAACGTGTTAGCACTTAAAAAGTCTGACTGCTAGAAGGCAAACTGATATCGCAGCCTAATGATTGAGACTATATATCATCTTTGTCATATTAATAATAATTGGGGTTTTACCAAATCTTGAAATTGTTTAATGTGTTTTTGCACAGAATCAGTGTGTTACTGTACTGAAAATTCTAGTTAAAAAAAAGAGTGAGGATTACTTCAGATTCTTTTAGACGCTGTATAGCTCTGGGGTTGTAGCAAGCAGAGAATTCTTTAAAAATGTACTTAAGCAGTCAGAAAAAGTAAACATTTTGTCCTTTTTTTCCAAGAGTTTCGAACTATGTTTATCTGTGCATTTTTTTTGTTTCAGTGTACTGGCAATTTCAGTGGTTTTATATTAAAATTCTTTGGCAGTGTCTCATGTAAATATTTCCAATTTTTCTCTCCCATCCATACTTGATTCTAATTACATATTATCTTAAATTTCATTATTTTGAAAATAGCTTGAATTAATTGAATCAAATGTTATTTGTTTCAGTGACCTGAGCAATAACCAGATCTCTGAAGCAGCTCCAGATGCTTTCCAGGGCTTACGTTCACTCAATTCACTGTAGGTATCTGTTTGACCTGTAAACAGAAGCAAATTTCCCATATTCTTGTAGTAAAATTATTCTGGCCTTTTGGCTCAGTGCAAAATGTTGCTATAAATTCATTCCGTTCTGAAAGTTGTAATAATCGTTTCAGAATGATAGTGGTAATTGAATATTCTTTTACAGTTGGACACTAATAATGTGTGGGGTTTTTTATAAATATGTTCATGGCAAACAGTTGAACACAACCAATCATGTATTTTATTCCCCAGTCAGTTGTTCTCGCAAACAGCAAATCCACTTAGCAGGGTCCTTTGGTAAGGCTCTAATCAGTGAGGTGCTGATTCTGCAGAGCTCTTTGGGTTACACACCATTTGGGAAAGTGTGATCCTGCTGCCTCACAGGACCACAAGGATATTGCAAGCATCAAGTGGTTGTTATTCAATTCCTTTCAGGAAAATGGGAATTTCTCTATATTTGAAGTCAAATTCCCTACCCTTCATAATGGTAGGTTTGTCTGCGTTATTTCCTGGTACAGGGTCCTCTATGGCAATAAAATCACAGAACTTCCAAAGGGCCTGTTTGAAGGACTCTTTTCTCTGCAACTGCTGTGAGTATTTTTTTCTTATTTATTCTATTTTAAGATCATTCGAAAGGGTAAACATGATGAGAGATTTATGCCAGAAGAAGAACTGGCAGGAAATCCCATACGTAAGATCAAAGTACAGTAAAATCAAATTATGCTAAAACCAAAAGAGTCAGGACTCTTGTAGGCCAGCTTGCCACTCATCCAGAAATGTGATCATATCAGTTAATGTTTCAGCCTGAAATGATTAAAATGAAGTTATTCTCCCATGTGGAATTTCTAAGGATAAAACTCATAAAGATATGATACTGTAAATGACAAATAGGATGTATATAATTGTGTGGGAACCACGGAAGGAATATTTGTGTGTTTTATAAAGAGAAAATATATAGTGGAAATGCCATACAATTGCATTTCTAGCTGTACCCATGAAGGAACAATATTGCACGACAGTTTCATTGATGAATTCTAATGTTTACTGACACCCTGTGCAATTCTTTGAATCTGTGAACTTGAGCTGCTACGTCATTTAACACTTTGGAAATTTCCACATGTAACCTTTCAAACAGTGGCTGTTTAGATTTTATACTGGAATAAAAAATATCATAGTAGTACCTGGTAGTTTTATCAAAGATTGTCAATATTTAGCAGAAGAGCCTGTGCAAGTAGGTGCATCGTGTAAAATAAATGTGTTAAATAGACCATAAAACAACAGTGGTGTTTTTGAAAGAACTTGTCCCAGAATAACTGACTTGTTGAGTTAGAGCCTTCTTAAAGAATTTAAAACATCTTCTAAACACATGTTTAGAATTACCTAATGTCCACACTTCACCATGAAGTGGTTGGGAAAATGTCAACTAATTGAAGATGGCAAAACAGTAAAATACATACAAAGAAAATGCGACTTCTAGCACCACCTAGAGGTTTGCATTTTGATTTACTTTAGTCAGAAAAATAGTACAGTAGTAGGCAGGTATGCTTTCCTGTTTTCCTTTAAAGATGCTTTAGTTATAAAATATATTTCAGATTTGGTAAAAAAATAAAGATTTAAGACCTTTCCTAACTCTCAAGTATCTATTAAAAAAAAAATTCCCTATGTTAATGTGCATTGTAAAGGTAGTACATTTAGGTCTAAGTAAATTTCTACTTGTGTGGCAAAACTTTATCAGAGCATTAGGTTTCAAGTCCACCATTTAATTCCATTTTTGGCTCAAATGGAAAGAAGTAAAAAGTATTTGGTTAGAAAAATGCATCTAATGGAAAGGCTTTTTTTTTCTCTTCAAAAGGACTTGGTTTAGATTGGCTTGTTTGTTTTAACACTAGAAGTCTGGGAGGTACAGGGAAGAAAAGGTTCCCTTTGAAGATGCAGAGGAGAAAGGATCCAAGACAGATTTGGATATATTCCATGCCACCAGTTTTTACTACAACTCTGTTAATGTGGCAGCATGCTGATTAGTGACATATAATTAAAAGTGCCACTGCACATCTCTTCCAGCTAATGAACACAGTGTTCAGTTCCCTTTTTGTTTGTTTATTTATTTGGCAGAGAAACTAGTTTTCCTTGAATATACTTGATTTTTTAGGCTTGTTTCTTTGCACAGTACACAAATACCACACAGACATTCTGCCAGCACATACAAGAAATGTGATTTTAGGTAAATAAATGCAAGCATTTCAACTCCAAGGTTCAAATATGTAGGAATACATATAACCTAAATAAGATACTTCAATTCACTGAAATTCTTTATGTCACTATCAATTATAATTTGTTACTACATCTCTTGCTCTGGTAGCAAAGGCACACAAAGAATTGTCTATGAAAAATGCTGAAGCTGTGACACAGAACTGTTTCTTTCAATTTTATAATTATCTTCCATTAAACAGATTATTGAATGCCAACAAGATCAATTGTCTGCGAGTTGATGCATTTCAAGACCTGCACAACTTGAATCTTCTTTCTCTGTATGACAACAAGCTTCAGACCATTGCAAAAGGCACCTTCTCACCCCTACGTGCCATTCAGACCTTGTACGTATGTTCTTGTGTATGGTTTTCTCAAGTACGACTTCATATTCTACAGTGCAGTAAAAGCACTGGGTACTGCTGAGACCAGAGGGAAATAATGAGTGATATTATTGGGTTTTTTTCCTCCACGGAAGGCATTTGGCTCAGAACCCGTTTATCTGTGACTGCCATCTGAAGTGGCTGGCGGATTACCTGCACACAAACCCCATCGAGACCAGCGGTGCCCGGTGCACCAGCCCCCGCCGGCTGGCAAACAAAAGGATCGGCCAGATCAAAAGCAAGAAATTCCGCTGCTCAGGTAATTGTCCTAGTTCAGCTGCTGTTTTTCCTTTATTGGCAAAAAAGAAAAATAGTGGTTTTAGAAGTTCTAATGAAAGCAGCTGTCTCTCTACAGAATTATTAAACATCACAGATTTTTTTTTTTTAGTTGGTTGACTGAATAGAGGGAAATCTGGGAAGTCATAGACTGTTGGATCATGGAACGTTACCGTAGTTAACATATTTGGCACTATTTCTGAGTAACATTAAGCCTAACAACATAAATGTAATATATAAAACTTCAGAATTAAATGCTAAAGTTATTCACTACAAGTATCACCACCATAAATCATTTTTTTAAATTTCCACAGGGCTCTGGAATATGTGAAAGATCTAAAAATTTCTAAGCTAAATATGGAAACATAACATATTCCTTTTATACAGGGAGCTTACTTCATATTGAAATTTACTGTTTTCTTTTTCTAATCTTATTCCATTTCCTACTTACATTTCTTTAAATCCTAACTTTTGTCATATGGTGTCCAGCTGTTCCAGGTGCATTTCACATTCTACAGTTTATTCAGTCTCAAGTGCAAATACCAGATGAAAACTGTTTTTTAATCCGTGTTCCGGATACATTTATGACTATTCACACTTCGTTGTTTATCAGCTCTCATTGTGAATACACATTTTTTTCACTAAATTATCTGTAGTTAACTGCAGTCCATACTTAATCTAATAAAACTCATTCTTTGCTTGCTGACATTCAGGCGCATCTTCTATTTTTTTTTTTCTCTTTATTTAGCTAAAGAACAGTATTTCATTCCAGGTAGGTTTGGCTCTGCAGTAAGATTGACTAACTGCAGATATTCTCTCCCTTTCACCCCAAAAGCAAAGTTTGTCATAGCTTTTAGGAAACTGATGCATGTTTATTAACATTAGTCATTACCTATATATATACATAGTTTTCCTTTGTAGAAAATAGTAATTCTGTTTTCTGAATATAAGAGCTTAGCATGCAGCTCCGTTTACCTTTTTCTGTCTCACAGATTTGCACACAACCTACCAAAACTATACCTATATTTATATTTAGAAGGTTGCACCTGCTAGTTCATATTTTAACTGACACTTTTACTTACCTTGTACCTTGCCTTTCTGCTGCTACTGTTTTTAAAATGTAGCTTCTGAGCTGCTTTTAAACACAGGAATCCATACTGCCATCAAAGAGCTAGCACAACTCTAAACATTCTACAAACGAACGTTTCCTTGCCTTGCTTTCCTGCTCTACGCTGGCTGCATCTGCTGCTTGCTCACCCTCCTTTTGTTTAGGAAATCACAGTGGAATGCTTGGAAAAGAAAGCTGATATTCTTAATTAGGGACATTCTGTGGTCACATGCATACAGTGAATCAGAAATGCTTCCCATTAAAGAAAATATGACTTTCAAGTTGGAGTGAAAAAGTAATTTACACACAGCTTTAAGCTACAATAGGTCTATGATACTTTTACAAAAGATTTACCAATGTTGGCCCTAGCTCTTTGAAATATGGATCTTTCTTCTTTTACCTTGCTTGTCAGTGTGTGCACTGTTTTCTTAATAGAAAAAAAAAATTATTCACTCACATTTTTTTCATAACACATTATAAATAACAAAATAAACAAGGGAATAATGCATCTATTGATGAGTTACAGTATGTGTTTTGCAATCAGGATTTTCTGCCATGGTTTAATATCTAGAAAAATATCTACAGTAATTGATTAGGACACCAGTGTACTCCTTCTTTAAAGTACCACAGGTATATCATCATTCTGCAGTCATCTTAATTGTTTTCTCTTCAGCTGGTATGTTTAGCTCTCCTCCAAATGCTGTGTGATGTAACACTTAAATTTGCTGCAGTCATGTGAAGTTCTTCAGGCCCTTATACTAATACATTGTTTTGAATATAAAGTAAAGAAAATATGAAATACAAAATAAGGCCACAATTTGTCAGCACTAGCATCCACAAAAATGTGTTAAAGCAGCATAAAGCAGGAGAATTCAATTTCATGAACCTGTAGTTACCACTCCATTCCTTAGTGTGTAGTACAGCTGTATTCCTGCCACAGACTGATGTCTACTCAACCTCGCCAGCACAACTTTTGCTTGTGAGTTAGAAACGTTTTCCTGCCTGCAAATGTCTTCACAGCCTGGTTATTACATGGCCACTCATGCAGTTTAGGCTTATTTACATACCCTTTAAAAAAATGCTATTCCTGAGGGAGGGTGGGATGGAGGGAAGAAGGAAAATAATTAAATTTTAAAGAATGGGCTATATACATGCTTCTCTGTTGCTTTCTCTTTCTATCAGGTTATCAGGGAGATGCTACCTAGAAGTATTTTAGTTGTTGAAGGCATTGTCCCTGAATATTTAATTGTTTAAACTGCTAATAGTGATGTACTGTGGATGCAGGAGGAAACAAACAAAACTTATTTTTAGACTCGTTTATTGGGTATTTAAAAGTGCTAAAAACCACTTCTTTATACTTAAGTGGATACTATAACATAATCTTAGCATTTCTTTAAACACGTAAACATTTTTAGTATTTGTTTTAAATCTGTCATTTGGAGATGTTGCTCCACAGACACTATGAAGTCCTAGTAAAATTTCAATATGGCAATTTGGAAGACTAAAGGTTTGCAGGTATTAAATCATTTATTTGAAAAATTATCATTTATCTGCTACCTCATAAAAGTACCCTGTAGTATTTCAGCATATGGATTACTAAAACATTTACAAGTGGTAGATAACATAGTATCTGATGACTGTTGGGTTTTTTCCCCCTCCAGAGAGCAGTCTGTTTCTCCTTTATTTGTTTGGTTTATTAAGGATTTAAGTGGTATAGCATGTATGAGGCTTGGTGATCCTTGTGGGTCTTTTCCAACTCAGAATATTCTGTAACTCCTATATACATTCAGGGAGCAGCTTTTAAAGAACATATACAAAATAGTGAAGAATAATTCATGGGAGGCATGATCATCACCCTAGATGAAATCTGTAATAAACCCCAATCTTATCTTCATTTTTAATGCTACTCAAAATGAATTATTCTTTCTTTCTGCTGAGGACAATGGCCCTAGCACCATCTTCTAATCAAACAAAAGTTAAGTAGAGAACATGAGAGCTCAGTTCATGTTTTTGTCTTAATTGGCATTACTCTGTCTTTCTTTCCTTCTTGGCTATCTTTACTTTTTCAGGAGTTCACCATTTTGGCTGTAAGTAAAGTTCAGTGTCTGAACTAAATCACAGTGTACCTCCCAGCCCTGATGCACCTTCTGCTAGTCTCAGTCTTTTCACCTTTGTCCAAGAAGAACCCACAGGTCTTTTTGGCTTCTCTTTGTTTTCTTTGTCACCCACCCTCAGTTCCTTACCAGGTGTTTTTTCCTGATATGTTTAGGATGTTTTCTTTGACTGACTCTGGGAAATGGTGGAGGAAACTTTCAATGTGGTTCTTTTTTTTCCCTTTTTTTTTTTTTACTTTTTGTATATATATTGTATTTTTATTTAATCTGTGGCACTGGACATTCAGTAGTAAGAATGCCATGTCATGTAAGCAAGTATTAAACTTCAAATGCTTCTGTAATTTATACCTACTCCTTCCTCTTTTCCCTTGCTCTTATCCTTGGCCTAATGGATGCAGTTTTGATAACGTAGCGAGATTTTCTGTTGTGCTTGATCTAACCATGTGGTTGTGAGGTATGAGTAAAACATGGTTCTGTCAAGCACCATGGAACGTCACGCAGCTTTCTACAGCATGGCAAGCTGCTGAGGCTTAAGTCAGGATCACACATTTTTTAAATTAAAGCTGAAAACAGGGCTTTCAACTTATTTGTTGAGATGATGTGGAGTATCGGGACTATAAAAACAAAAAAATCACAGAGGTTAATGAAGTCCAGTCAACAATACAAATTTGTAACCAGAGAAAGAGAAAAGGTGGCATTCAGGATCTATTTATTCTTGATACAGAGAAAGAAAACAAATTCTAAAACAAACAGTGGCATTTGTTTGATTAGCTATAAACAAGGCTAGATTGGCTGACAACATAATCAGCAGAAAGTACAGCTGTGAAAAGCTCAAGTTAATGTTATCCTGCTATGTGAAGTTGGTCTCAGTTTCTTTTTCCAGCATATCTTAAGTCCCTATATTTAACCCTCTCTTGAAGCCCTTGTGTCTGTTCAGTATCACAGAATTTATCATGCATTTCCCAAGTTGCCCACCCGTTATCTGCATTGCAGACGTCTTTTCAACCCTCTTACAAGAAGAAATTCTTATACTTTATTGACTTAGCTTCTGTGTTTTGACTTGAATCTTCTACAGGCACTGAAGATTACAGATCCAAATTAAGTGGAGACTGCTTTGCAGATTTGGCTTGCCCTGAGAAATGTCGCTGTGAAGGAACCACAGTGGACTGCTCCAATCAGAAACTCAACAAAATTCCTGATCACATTCCCCAGTACACAGCAGAGCTGTAAGTTAAACCCATAATAAAGCATTGTTTACTTATGGAGAAAGACTAAAGTTTTTAAATATGAAACCACAGCTTTAGTTTTTTAAACAGCAAAGATTGAAAGTAACCTCTGTGGTGCACTTTGAAGGCTTAAATATTCATAAAAGTTATTTATGCATTATTTCAATATCATGTGACCCTAAAAACCCATGATAAAGAAATAAAATAACTAGTCTATGTTTCTATATCTTCAGGACCTGAGCAATCCACTTGGATTTTTTGAAAGGTAGTGGGGTTTATTTTGATTTTAACTTTTAACTGCAGGAGAAAGTAGGGCATCCAGTAACCAGAGAGGTCTGTCTTAAAAAGTGCTACCTAGATGTTTAAACAGACAGAGATGATTCTTTTTATGCAAAGCATACGTTATGTTTGTTGGGCAGGAGACCAGAGGAAGATAAAACAGACAAACAGATCAGAGTTAAGAAGATGAGATAATAGTATAATGAATAGAGGTGGGGGGAGAAGGACTCAGAGATTATTACTTGCTTAATAAGTGCCATATGGGAATTATTTGTAAGCATTACAACTGAAGTAATCTTCAAGGAGGGAGTGAAAGATAAAATTAAGACAGCTTTACAAGACTTCTCCATGTGCAAAGAATAGTATAAAAGGGAATGCAGAGGTGGTTGAAGGATTGGCAGAAAGGTAGATGAAAGTGACTGTCATTGCTGAGCAAAGGTGGAAGGAAATAGCTGTTTTCCTAGGAGATTCAGTTTAAAGAACAAGGCAAAATGTTGAGGGACAAAAAAAAGGGACTTTGATTTGACATAGTAAAGCAGTGTAGAGATGTGGAGACAAGATTATTGTGATCAAGTTGTCACCTGCAGGAGTGAGATGAGCATCAGGATGGCACACCTCTTAAAAGAGCAGTCCACAGCTGTCAGCAAAGAAACACTATGGCAATCAGATATGAAATAGTGAGACTATTGTTAAGTATTTGAATATCTGGACAGGAAAAGAGATTTAAAACTGAAATATTTTTGAAACACAAATGGAGACTTTTTTCTGTCTCTAATCTGGGAGATGGAGTTGAACTTAGTATTACCATTTTCTGTGTTGGTTTTGGCTGGGGTAGAGTTAATTCCCTTCACAGTGGATAGTACGGGCTTATGATTTGGAATTGTGCTGAAGAGAGGGTTGATAATATGGAGATGTTTTGGTTCTTGCTGAGCAGGATTTACACAGAGCCAAGGCCTTTTCTGCTTTTTGTACTGCCGTGCTGGCAAGGAAGCTGGGGGTGCATGGGAGGTTGGGAGGAGACACAGCCAGGACAGGTGACCCAAACTGACCAAAGGGATATTCCAGACCATGTGAATTGTGCTCAGTATATAAAGGGGAGGAAGAAGGAGTAAGAGTGGGGCATTTGGAATGATAGGGTTTGTCTTTTCAAGACACTGGTACAATTGAAGGAGCCCTGCTCTCCTGGGGATGGCTGAACACCTGCCTGCCCATGGAGAGCAGTGAATTAATTTCTTGTGTTTCTTTACTCAGGTGCTTGGCTTTTTACTTGCCTATTAAACTGTATTTATCTCTACTTATGAGTTTTCCAGCTTTTACCCTTCTGATTCTCTCCCCAGTCCTGATGGTGGAGCAGAGAGCAAATGGCTGTGTTGGACGTGGTGTCTTGCTGGGCTTAAAGCACAACATGTTCCTATTAGAAATCTGAAAATTGCAATCAGAGAAAAAAGAAAGGATACAGTCTTATGTGAAGGGAGATAGAATTCAGTGGAGAAATACGTTTTATGTTATCCGATATGTTGAGATACAGTTGTTTAATTTAAGAATAAAAGCTGATGGAATAAGTAACAGATTAAAGTGTGGGAAGAAATCATCAAGTAGTGGTTGTATAAATGAAGTTACTGAACCAAGAAAAGAGGAATGGAGTTGTTGACATTATTAAGCATGCATTACTTTGATATTTAGGAGGAATCATGTTTAATTGTCTCTTCTGTGAAGAAATTATAATTTTAATTTAGCATTTTAATTGTTTTTTAGATTAATATTTTGCATGTGGAAGATATACTGTCAGGTGTTTTCTTTCTATAATTATGGTTCCTACATGTTAAATTCAGGAGGAATAATGAAATAATCAAGCTTCATCTACTCTATGTCCTAAACACTCAAATTTCAGTTGACAAAAATTTTTTTTACTAAATACAAGGTTACAGCACTTCTTTCAGAAAATATCCAGTCTTATTTGAAAGTGTTAGTGGATTAAAAAATCCACCGTTCACTTGAGACTGTGACTGAATTTATTTTCTTTCACTTCTGTTAATTTTTTTTTTATGGGAACTTTTAGTTTTAGATGTACTCTACCTCTCTTCAGTTTCCATCACTGCTTCCTTTATATTTTTTTTTTTTTGCATTAAAGACCCCTTTACTTTCCAGCACTCTATCCAAGATTGTGCTTAACTGTAACAAAGTTATTATTCAGCCTTCTACTTGATAGGCTGTACAGATTGTTCTTCAAGTCATTTGATGTAATAAAAATTTCAACAGTCTTGCAAATATTCTAGAGAGGATAGAGAAATTACTTCTTCATTTTTTTTAATCCTGCTAAAAATCCATTTGCTCCAGCCAAATACATTATTTTGGGTTTTGCCTCACTGATACAAAAGTTATAGCTCTTCCTTTTGTTTCCTCCTGTCCTGGTCTTTGATGCACTTTGTTGTTCATCTTGGGACTTCCCAGTCTAGCTCTAGGACCATTCTTTGATTTCCAGTTTGCCTATTTACCGGCATGTATGAGAATAACAATAATACCACTGGGAAAAAACCCTGTTTCCTCCAAGTAGCTGTTTTGTTTTTTTGGGTTTTTTTTGGGTTTTGTTTTTTTTTTTTTATCAGAAAATATTAATAGAGTTCAATTCAGCTACTTAATTGTAAAAGTTAAAAAAATTATACCTAAACCAACTAACTGCTATTCTAACTTCCCTTTTTGTCCCTTGCTCACTGTCTTCCAGAGAAACATTGTATGATCTGTCTAATCTGACAGTAAAGTATTTGATATAAAGTACAAGTCTGTAATTGCACCCCAAAAATAAAATATTTTTCAGGTAGCTTTCTAAAATGTAGGAAAATGCAGGAAGCATTTCAGAAATCACTCAAAATGAAGTCCCCAGGAGAAATGCTAAATAAAAAATAATTTCAGTCTTATATGCTGAATTTTTGTAACGATTTTGCAATAGATGATCACCTAACAAGGTAGTTTTAGAAAGCACAGCTATCACTGCAGTATATAAGCTTCAAGGGAGGTTCAACTATTTTTCAAAAACATGCAATATCTTAGCCATTGTGTTACTAAAACAACAAAAAGCATCAAATAATCCAGACAAACAGAATATGTAGACATTAAGATCAAATGCTTCTGTTTATTTTTGAGTTTGAGAAGGGTATTTCAGTACTTTATTTGAATAAACCAGGTAAAAGTAATTTTAAGATCATTTTCTTGATCTAGTGATGGGTGATAACTACAGTTGCTGTCTTCACCAGTGAAGAGCACTGGGCTCAAAAAATAATATTAAGATACAGAATGGAGATCCCACCACATCTGTAAACTTTCCAGTTATCTGTAATAATTTTGATTCAATTGTGTATAGACTAATTTAAGTAAAATAAATTCAATTTAAATAAAATAAAATTAAAATTCTACTTATGAAATTAGATAGAACTACAAGATTGAGACATAAACAGCAAATAGGTCAAGAAAAAAGAGTCTTGTTATCATACATATTAAAGATGAAGGAGTGCTATTGAGCACCAATGCAAATTTCATTTCAGGATATATGTATAGGAATGTAGAATGTGGATTATAGGAAATAATTATTGTACTGTGCATAGCAATAGTAAAGGATCAGCTGGAATACTGTTTTCAAGACTTCATTTTTCAAGATGGATATAATTGCTCTGAAAAAATTCAAGGAGAACACGAATCGTAGAAAAGAAGACGGGAAGGGTTGAAGGCATTTGTGTGAAAGAAACTTGAGGGAGAGACAAAGTAAATTACTTCTAATTGGTAAAAGATTGTTGCAAAGGATAAATGATCAAATTATTTGCATTTTTCGATGCGGTTAGAAATGTTTGCAGTAGAGCAAGTAAGTATTATTGAAATCAGTTAATGTTTTCATTATCAAGTCATTCTAGATGGTATAGCACTTGAAAAGTATTTGAAGATGTCAGCATTTATAGAATAGTCAGTGGTTCTTTTGTTGATAGGGTAAAGAAAAGTCTGTTTAGAGTGAAGAAATAACTTGAGTAATTTGCAATGTGCAAGAGTATTTCATATGGTCCCCCTAAAAATCACATTAAGTCTGATTTTTAGAGGTGATAGCATCTTCTGAAATTCATGTTCCTTGTAGTTTAGTGTGATATATGAATGTTTTGTGTATATCCAAAAAACTTCTGTCTTCTTTCTGCTTGGTTCCATGCTGAAACTGTTGTACTACCATACCTTCAGATTTACAACCTTCATTTCCCTTCTGGCTATCAATGAGAATGAACAGAAGGGAAGGATGAACAAACAGCTTTCTTTAATTTTCTAGTTGTTTTTTTTCTAAACTTGTCTTGCAATAAGGCAATTCTGAAAAGCATTCTGGGTTTAGAATTCTGCTGAATTTCATTTCGCAGTGATCTTGTCAGTTCTATCTTCTCCTTCCTATTTAAGATTTCTAAAGAAATGCTGGACAGACTCCCTTCCTTAATAATATAGCTCTATTAGAGCATATAAAGGATCTGAGACTCATAATTTCCGTTTTCATTTCCAGAGAGGAAGTAAGGAGTACTGGGTCAATGCAGGTATTGTTTGAAATGTAGATGGTCCCCTAACCTAGCTGCTGTTAAAGGTATACTGTACTGTAAGCCTTGATACCTGTGCAGGAGAGAGAAATGCCCAGCTAGTTTTTGTCACTCTTTGCATTCCTTCTTATAGGGTTACAAGTCAGCATTTAATGCTGCCTTAAGCAATATATGTGTGCCAGCTGTAGTGGTATGAAGATAAATCATGGTGAGGGAAGTGTTTTTTAAATTCATGGGAAGACCTATGCGGTGGGTTTCATTCCCTACTCAAAAGAAGAGTAATTCCTTCATTCTTGTAAATAGTGTTCTGTGAGTACCTCCAGATGTCTGGCAGACTCCACCTGATATCCTTTTAAAGAACAGAAGACTAATCTTCAGTGGTTTATATGTCCTTCTAAAGACTTTTATTTATAAGTTGCCATGGAATCCTCCCTTAGTTACGTTTTTGTTTGAAAAATTAAAAACACATCTCCTATTCCTTTTCAGCTTTAGCTGTGTAAACTTTAGTGATCAAGTTTTGAAAATGTCTTATGTATGCCTAAGTTTAACTAACGAAAGTGTTCATTCCCAGGAATGAGAATGTTCATTCACAGGAATTATCAAAATTAGGAATGTAACTATATAAGGAATTGTTCTGCAGCTACCAGTTAAATGTCAGATTTAAATATCAGATGTTCAGGGAAACCAGACTGAAAAGTTCACATAATGTGGAACATTTTGTATCAATCCCTGTCCTGGGGTGACAATCCCTGAACAATTTTTTCTGAAATTGATGTAATTTTTTTTTTAGGCGACTAAATAACAATGAATTTTCAGTCCTGGAAGCTACTGGAATCTTTAAGAAACTTCCTCAGCTGCGTAAAATGTAAGTGCAAATTCAATGACCTTGTCTATTCAGATAGTGTATTAGCTCCTTGCTGTGACTCTCCACCTTTCTTAGTTCTAATCTACAAAAGATTCAGTTTATTCCAATCAAAAATCAAGAATGGGTTTAAATTAATCCCTGAGGTAGGTCAGAGTTGGCAGCTCTCCTGTGTGGGGCTTGGCACTGCCAGCAGCCACTTCCCATGGTGTACAGCCCCAGCACCTTCACAGCAGCATCCAGCCAGCTGGTCTCTTATGCAGCCACAGCAGGGAGCTCACAGTATAAGCTGCTTAGAAGAGATTCCAGTAATCTTTTGTAACTTCCTGTATTACTCTCCAACCAGACAGTTTTGCCTCTTTCAGCACATTAGGGACATGCCATTGATTCTGTGCTTCATTAAACGGTCATTAGGTGAGGGGAATATCAAAATTTAAATGACTGAGAAAAAGAGGTTTGATAGGTCATCCATGTAAGCCCATGTTAACAGTTAATGTTCTAAGAGTAGTTTATAATCTTACCAATTGCAAGTTGCTAAAAATAAAACTATGAGAAGCTTTTCTTTAGCTTATGTAAAAGACACATTTGAAGGTAGATAATTTAGTTAGACTTTGTGAATCTGTGCTCAATCATTTCAGGATTAAACCAAACATAAATAGTACTGAAGAAGCATGCAAGTAAAAACAGATTAGTAGTCAGCTTGAGACTACCATACAGATCAGTATTAGTGATCAAAATCTTAAGGGAGCAATAGTATTGCTTCAACTATTGTTAGCCTTAACCAGATCCTTGATGGTGTGATCACAATTAGTTAAATATTTATTACTAATTTTTTTCGATTGAAATATTTTTAAAACCCCAACAATGTAAAATTTACTTGCCTTTGACCTCTCTACCTTACCACTTTGAACTGGGCTGCGGTACTTAGAAAAAGAATGGAGCAATATCTGGCACAACAGTGTTCTGGTGCTATGCAGTAGATACCCTGTTTTCCTCAATCTTCAAGAATCTCAGATTAGCACTTTTTACAGCTACAGTATACTTTGGAAATATCAAGTATCAGTATGAAGCATCGGTGGGATAAGGGAAGGGCTGTGGATCATTTATTAGGACTTCTGTAAAGCCTTTGACATGGGCCCCCGCAGCATCCTTCTCTCTAAACTGGGGAGAGATGGGTTTGGTGGGTGGACTTAGATGGATAAGAAATTGTTTGGACAGCAGCATCCAGAGGGTGCTGTCAGTGGCTCAGAGTCCCAAAGACATCAATGACAAATGGTGTCCCTTAAGGACCTATATTAAAGTCCTCATCAATATATAGTGAAAGTTGTCCCTGCCTACAGCAGAGGAATTGGAACTAGATAATATTTAGGATCTTTTGCAACCCAAGACATTCTATGATTTCAGAATTCTATGAAATAAATAAACTGCTTGATGTGCCATACATACACATGCATACACACGCATTTATACATATATCAGATTTTCATATTTAACAATATTTATTTTAAATTGAAGATATGTTCAAGACAAAAGGGAAAAAAAAGGATGAATATTAATCAGTCTTGATGTAGCTGTCTGTTGAAACTCCCAAAGGTTTTAAAATCTGGTTAATTGAAAAGGCAAAAAATGAAAAAAATATTAATAAAGAGTGAACTATTTTGATAATACTGCTCCATAACTTCCTAATACAGTTATCAGTTGTTGCAATATTCTTCCATTGAGAGAATAATAGAGTGACTGCTTAAGCATCACTGGAAGGAAGTGAAGTACTGATGTTGCAGAGACACCAATATGAGTGAATTCTGTATTTCTGTGAAGCTCATATTTCTTCTGGAGGTTCAAAATAGGTGCAAAGATCTTTCTGCACAGATGACATTGAAAAATTGAGGCCTGAATGTTTCATTGATTTGACGCTTCATCAGTAATAAAGCATGTGTATGCACTGCAACATTGATTAGCTATGCAACATTAATCTTTAAAATATCTATGAGAAGTGGGTGAAGTAGTATCCATGTTACAGCAAGAGCAAAAAGGTTTTAGGAAACTGAGGGCTTGACATTGACAAGCCATCTGAGATTAAAAATCATGAGTTTCTTGCTTCCAGTCTTCCACAGCACCTTGCAGACTGAACAGCTCCACTGTGAAACTAAATGAAAGCCTTAATTGTGGATGTTGTCTACTTAGACTTTAGTTAAGCCTTTGGCACCATTTCCCACAGCATTCTCCTGGATAAACTGGCTGTTCATGGCTTGGACAGACATATACTTCACTGGGTAAAAGTATGGCTGGATGGCTGGGCCCAGAGGGTGGTGAATGAAGTTAAATCCAGTTGGTAGACAGTCACAAATGGTGTTCCCTAGGGCTCCGTTTCAGTTGTGTTTAATACTTGTGTTGATAATTTGGATGAGAGGATTAAATTCACTCTCCACAAATTTGCAAATGACACCATGTTGGGTGGGAGTGTTCATCTGCTGGAGGGTAAGTAGGCTCTAAAGAGGGATCTGGACTGGCTGGATAGACAGGCCAAGGCCAATGGTATGAGATTCAGCAAGTCCAAGTGCCAGGGCCTACACTGACATAACATCCCCAGGCAGTGCTCAGACTTGGGGAAGAATGGCTGGAAAGCTGCCCAGCAGAAGAGGATCTGGGGATGCCGGTAAACAGCCAGGTGAACATGAGCCAGCATGTGCCCAGGTGGCCGAGAAAAGAAATGGTACCTGGCCTGTATCAGCAATAGAGTGGCCAGCAGGACCAGGGCAGTGCTTGTCCCTCAGTGCTTGCCATTGGTGAGGGCACAACTTGAGTAGTTTGTTTCAGTTATGGATTCCTCTCTACCAAAAAGACATTGGGGTGCTGGAAAGAGTCCAGAGAAGGGTAACAAAGCTGCTGGAGGGTATGGAGCCCAAGTGTGATGAGGAGCAGCTAAGGAAATGGGTTGTTTAGCCTGGAGAAATGGAAGTTCAGTAGGGACCTTATCGCTCTTTACACATACCTGAACAGAGATTGTAGTGAGGTAGGGGTTGTCCTTTTTGCCCAGGTGACAAGTGACAAGATGAGAGGAAATGATATCAAATCACAGCAGAGGAGGTTTAGTTTGGTTTCTCCATGGTTGTCAAGCAGCGGAACAGGTCACCAAGGGAAGTGGTGGTGTTGCCACTGGAGAAATTTAAAAGGCTTACGGATACGTTTTTGTAATGGACTTTGCAGTACTGGATTAGATGCTTGGATTTGATGATATTAAAGGTCCTATCCCACCTAACTGATGAGATATTGTATACTTCATCACAGGCAAGGTGTAGGTTACATTTCAGCTAGTCTAGAGAGAGGAGTCAGCCCTGAAGATTAAGCCACAACTTCCTGGGTTTTTTTCCTTAACAAATATCTTTCTTGTTTTGAAAGAATTAAACACCGTTCTAGAAGTTGCATCAAATAATATTTGATTTTCTTCCCAACACCTTTAATTCCATCAAATAGTCTTCAGCTTTACTTCCATTCACTTTGTCTCAGAGTTTTTAAGATCCTTTTAAAAATCAGTAGTGTATTATACCACTGTTTAATGTGTAGCTGTGTACTTCTGTAATATGTGTAAATAATTATATGAAACAAACAAAACAAAAGGGCACTATTATGAAAATATTTAAGAAAATGTGTGCTGTTGCATATGTTTGCTTTTATGTATATATAGTACAGATACTACACATTTGGGATGTAATTTCCATATTTCAACTAAAATTGTAAACACTAAGTATTTTGGCAATATTTTAGGTCATTTTCCCCACATTTTGATCCACTTTGCAGGCAAATTGCAGATACATGCAATTATGTTGCTTATAAACTCTCCTCTCTAGCTAATGTCATAAATTATTAACATTTCATGTACTGTTTATATTCACACATTTCCTTTACATATGTTTCTGTTTATACTGTTTTCTTATATTTTTCTATCAAGATACTATAAATCAGAGGTTAGCTGTGCTGTACTCATACAGTATAATTTTGTTATTAATTCATCTAAAAATGCTTCAAAGTCTGGAATGCTGAAAAAATATTGTTACTGATAAGATTCAAAATTAGGAAAATATGTTCTTATGTGGCAGCAGAATAGTTTGGGTAATTGCCACTATTTAAAAACCATCTTCCAAAGATTACTTTAAAAATCTTTGCTTCCTTAATTAGAAGGGCATTGATTTTTTTTTTTTTTTACTGGTTTGAAGTTGAATGATGTATTTATATTTTGTTCTTTTACACAACAACTTGGCTATTGCATCAAGATTACATTTGATGATTTCGGAAATCTTTTCCAAGCTTAGTGGAAAACTAAGATTCTAAGTCTTTCTTGGAATTTATTCAGACTGCAGCATTTAGCAGTTAATTTAGGACACTTATAAAAGAAAATCCTCTCAGTTCTTGTCTGTTTGTGTTAATGTGTAATAGAAACCTGAGCAATAACAAGATTACAGATATAGAAGAAGGAGCATTTGATGGAGCCTCTGGTGTGAATGAACTATTGCTTACAAGCAATCGCTTGGAAAGTGTTCAACACAAAATGTTCAAAGGACTAGAAAGTCTCAAAACACTGTAAGTATATTTATTTGTGTGATTTTATTCTCCTTTTCTCACAGGTATTTTTGAGAATAATGTTGTATCTGTCCTAAAAAAATTATTTTGGAGAATTAGTTATGGATATTTCAAGCATATTTTGGGTTTTATTCCTATTTTACTAGAAGCTATACATTATACTAATTTATTAGTTATTAATTATGGGTATACTGGGTCCTCTAAATCAGTGAAGCAGTTGACAATGGGTAAACATCCAGCTTCAGAAATGGAAATGGAAATAATCATCAGAGTAACAGAATTTTGCATGGGAATTACACATTTTACGTAATGGAGTCTGATTCATTTCAACTCAACCATTACTGGGAATTTTGCTGGAGGAAGAAATTGTTCTGGTGTGTATTGAAATGTGGGAAATGATTCTCTCCTAAGTAATCTTTTTGTCATTTCAACAGTGAAGGCAAGATTAAAAGCACTATAGCTTGAACTCATTTCATTCTTTCCATGAAGCAGTTTAGTTCTTTCCACTCAAAAAATATGTTTATAAAATCTGCAGCATCTTGGCCTTCTTCAGAGAGTCTGTCCTTCTGATCTGCAGACCAGAGCCAAGATTAAATAGTCTTTGGGGTTTCAGCTGTCCATAGACATTAGGTATTTTAAATAAATCACGTCTACAATTTCTAACCTTGCAGTTAAAGCTGCTAAAACTGTTTAAAGCAGCTAGTCCTAGACAAGAGCAAGCAGGGAAATTACCATCTTTTGGTGGACAGAGAGGAGAACAACAGACTTCAAAGCTCTTAAGTTTTAGAGAAATTTGAGAGATTTTAGAATAGCTTAGGATTCTGAAACATGTACTGTCTTAGAGTCATGATGAGGAGGAATGCTGATTTCACTTGAATGAAATGCTTTTGAATGCAGTAGAAGTGGTTTCTAGAATCTGTCCTGAGAAAAATGAAGTGAAAGGGACCTCAAGAGGAGGTAAGCTGGTACAAGCCTTTACTCTATATAAATAGCAGTTCTGGAGTCGCTGTCCTTTGAAACATGAAGAGAGGCCTGCTGTGTTTTTTTTGATTTGGGGAATTTCAATCAGTTTCATTTCTTGTCAATTAAAAATTCATAGTTACTGCTGCTGGTATTGAAAGAAAAAGAAAAAAGACCTGAACACTTAGGGGAAACTGGAGCAGATTACCCAGAGAGGTTGTGGGGTCTCATCTGGAGGTACCCAGAAGCCATCTGCATGCAATCCTGAGTAACTCTCTAGGGAAAAGCTCTAGGGAACCCTGCTTGAGCAGGGTTGTACCAGATGATCTCCAGTGGTCCTTTCCAGCCTTACCCATCCTGTGAAACACCCCTTGCGTCTGTGAAAGCTACCCACCCACCCACCTTTGTCTTCCAGCCTGCTCCACACACACTGCACTCAGTCTCTTCAGTGCAGCTCAGGGGTCACTGCACTGTGGTCCCTTCGCTGGCAGCAGCCCCTTTGTGGTCACAGCTCTTGGCCCTCACTCCAGCAGCCACTTCAGCCCTGGTCCCTGCCCAGGCTAAGCTGAAAAATGCTGATCCTTCTTTCTCAGGATGCTGAGGAGCAACAGGGTGAGCTGTGTGGGAAACGACAGCTTCACAGGGCTGAGCTCTGTGCGCCTGCTCTCGCTGTATGACAACCAGATCACCACGGTGGCACCCGGCTCCTTCGACACGCTGCATTCGCTCTCCACTCTGTGAGTCGCGCTCGCCCTTTACCGTAACCACATTTGCATCTCTGACCTCTGAGGGGCATTTCCCTCATAATTTTGATGGGTGATTTCACAGCACTTAGTAAAGTTCAGGGATAAAAGCATTTCAAGGAGGCAGTTTTGAGAAATTCTGTTTTCTGGACCATCTTGGGCACATGAAGAGTATGTTTTCATACTCTCTGATACAGTGTTAGACTGGTTTCCAGAAGTGTCAAAGAATGCAGAAAAAACATCCTGCTCACACCCCTCTTGAAAGCCCACTTATCTAAACCAGGGTAGAAATCCACATTTTGGGTAGGCAGCACACAATCACAGCTGGTTAGATGTGGTCTGTCCTTCTGTCCTGTGCCACCCAATTACTAGCTTCTATTTCCTTGGCCTGCTGAGAATCTTAATTCATATGTGTTTTATAAGGAAGCTTCAGTCTCATTTTCTATAAAAAGAAGCATCCTTTTTTAAATTTGAATGTGATGTGATTTAAGGGAATTTAAAAGAGTAAGCAAAGTGCCAGTCAGTTTCATGAAGAAGTGCTGGTTGTAGGTAGCATCATTCAGGAAAATACTTAATCCCCCTTTTACAAGAGAAGTGACACTTTGCACCCAGTTACTAATTTTGCGTATTAAGGATGACATGTTTATAAATAATGGAGTTGTCAATATGTTTGTGCTGAAGTAAGGAGATGCCAAAAGTACTGAGGCTTTTAGAAGTAAATTCATTTTTGTAACTGGCATGTAATCAGCTTAGCTGTCACTTCGGAAAGGAAATTTATTCTCTGGAGCAAATAAAAGATGGAAATCTTGAGATGATAAATTAATGGAATGCCTGTTGTCAGGTTAAAGCTAATAATGTAAAGTAATCAGCCTCCAACTCTATATGGAATTATTGCATTATTGGTACAGAGTGGCTTGACATGAAGTCAGATCTTGGACAGTTTGAAATTATTTCTAAACAAGTTGTATCAAGCTTCACCACACAGAGCCTAAATTACACCTTTCACCTATGGTTTATGCACATTATTGCTTGAAGAACAGTGTTTAAAGTAAGTTTTTTGAACATAGAAGTAGAATCCTTGGGATGAAAGGATGGTGTCATCTGAGATAAACTTTCCTGTGGTTCTTAGAAACCTCTTGGCCAATCCCTTCAACTGCAACTGCCACCTGGCATGGCTTGGAGACTGGCTGAGGAAGAAACGCATTGTGACAGGGAACCCTCGTTGCCAGAAGCCCTACTTCCTCAAGGAGATTCCCATCCAGGACGTGGCAATTCAGGATTTTACATGTGATGATGGTAAGGAAATTAATTTTTGAACCTTTTATAATTTCAGCTTTCATATAGATAGCTGCATGAATCCCATAGATCCCAAAGTATTGCACTTTAAAGTCCTTCATGCTCAGTTTCTATGTCAGTTTAAAAATTTTCCACTCGATTTTGGATGATCAGCAAGCATGGGCTGTTGTATATATGCCCTCAAAAGTTTTTCTTGCCTATCTTCAGTACTGTAATTAATAATTTACAAATAGTATAAAATAAAATTGATCAAATGTTGTTGTACAGATGAGAATATTTTCAAACACTGAGGCTTGAATCAAGCACACTTACAGGTTACTTGATCAAATAACATGACATGTTATAGCTTGTGGCTTCATTAAGTCTTAATTAAAAGACATGCTGCTATCTTGCATCTCTCATACATACTTCCATTTGCTGCATTACTGGTTTGTCAATTTTCAAGGCTGTATATTTTTTTTAAAAGACCGGTTTTAATACTTTTTTAAGTTTATTGTCTTTCATTTCAGGATTTATTCTTTCTTTAATGATTTTTTTTTTCATATAATAGCATTCTTACCTAGTAAAACAGCATTGTACTACGTGAAGCATCACCTGAAATGTAAATTCTTGGAATGATGATTTGCATAGATGATGTCATTTTTCTTCCTTACCTTGAGATATTATAATGCTGAAATATCAGGTTGTCTTGAAGAAAATCCAGGTGGGCTATTGCTGCTAATACTGAGGAGACATTTATTAGTAATCTTAGTATCTTTTTGTTTTTAATAACCAGGAAATGATGACAATAGCTGTTCTCCCCTGGCCCGCTGCCCTGCAGAATGTACTTGTCTGGACACAGTAGTTCGCTGCAGCAACAAAGGTCTGAAAGCTTTGCCTAAAGGCATCCCAAAAGATGTGACTGAACTGTAAGTGGCATGCTTTTTTTCACTTTTATGAAAATTAATGTCAGATTTTTATTGTCGGTGTCAAGAATGAGGGGAAAAGAAAATGAAGAATTGAATGTAGTAGATGAGTTAAAATTTGTTAATCCACTGGTTTTTAAAGACTTTCACATTATATTGAGAAACGAGAGGTCAAGTTTGAATTAGCAATGCTTTGTAAGTCCCAAACCACTCTTAAGAACTATCTGTTACTGAAAAGCTTTAAAAATATATGTGTATAAAATTGTAATCACTCTCAGATTTTATATCCCCAGCACTGAACCATTGTATAACTGTGCGGATATCATGTTACAGGGGGCTAAATTAAGGGCAGCAGTGAATCTGATTAATCTCTGGTCATTGCTTAGAAAGGAATGAAGTTCAATTACATGAAAAAGGAAAAAGAAAACAGTAACACGAATGTATTCTCACAATGAACTTGTTTTTTATACCTCTTAATCAATACTTTTTACCTCTAAATCAAGCACCTTAATCCTCTAAATCAATGGCCTTCATCTGTGTTGAGGAATTAAAAACACCTAGACAATGGCTTTATCGTACTAAGGTAGTGAAGTAGGAAAGCTGCTCTCCTGGATTTGTTGCATGTCTAATAAGAGTCTTGTGAGTGAAGTGGCTTCTGGTGTTTGTCTTGGCCACAGTGGTCATAAAGTCAAGTTTAAAATCTCTGTCAGCAGGAGGAAAAGTGCCAGAAAAACTTCCACTCTGAATATGAGAGGAGACTTCAGACTGCTCAGGGAGCTAGTAATATGTCCATGGAAGGTACTGAGGTGCATCAGTGCTGGTCAGTTTTTAAGTACCACCTGTTAAGAGCTAAAGAGCAAGCAATTAGAAAATGTCAGAAGCCAAGCAGGTGAGGCAGAAGGCCAGCTCAGCTAAGCAGGGATCTTCTGGAGCTAAGGGAAAAATAAAATGTATACTTCTAGTGGGTGACTTGGGGGGAATATAGAGGTGCTGCTTGTTACTGTAGGAAGAAAATTGCCCCAATTAGAGCTGAAGCTGGCCAGTACTGCTGGAGACAATAGAAATAGCTTTTTAAAATATCTTAATAGCAAAAGGCAGCCCAGAAATAACACTGGTCCATTTTTCTGTCAATATGGTCACCTCACAAGCAGGGACGTAGACAAAGCAGAGATGTTTAATGCTCTCTTCACTTAGGTCTTCAATACCAGTGATCAGCTCTGTGGGTCCCAATGCCCTGAGCTGAAGGACATGACTGTGAGAATGATTAACACCCAGCCAACCCCAAACTTGCACAGGAATTGCTGCTTCTTCTGGCTTTCTCTAAGTCTATGGGGCCTGATGAAATTAATCCAAAAATACTCAAAAAGATGGCTGATGCCATTACAAGGCCTCTCTAAACGATTTCTGTCTGTTCTTGGTAATCTAGAAAGGTCCCAGTCAACTGGAAGGTGGCAAATATCCCAGTTTTTGAGAAGGGCAAGAGGGTTGACTCCAGTGCTATGAACCAGTCACTTTTATATCAGTGTGAAGTAAAATTAAGCCAAAAAAAGGTGCTTCTTCAGAGGGTGGACAGACACTAGACACTGGTACAGTGGTCACAGCACCAAACCTACCAGAGTCCAAGTGTTTGGACAATGCTCTCAGGCACATGGTGTTACTCTAGGGGCTGTTCTGAGCAGAGCCAGGAGCTGGACTCCATCCTGAGGTGTATTAGGGAAAAGTGTAACCAGCAAAGGTCAAAGGAAGTGATTCTCCTTCACTGTTCAGCCCTTGTGAGGCCACTTCCGGAGCATTGCGTTCAATTCTGGTCTCCACAGTTCAAGACAAGAAGTTACTAGAGAGGAAAAAAAGGTGATGAGGGGCTGAGAGTCTCTCCTCAGGCAAGGAGGGACAGTGAGAGCTGGGCCTGGTTAGTGTGGTTTTAATAGAATGTCTTCTTTTTCACATAGGCAGTTTTATAAAATTTGGGCTATTTTATCAACCTATTAAAACATTTTTTTCTATGAGAAAAATTATTAAGATAGCATTTTATGAAAGATACTTTTTGAATATGCAGGTGGACAGTAACAGACATAAAAAAAAGCTTGCTACCTTAGGTATTGTTTGAAGATATAACCTGAATGAGCTGCTCATAACACCATACAAGCAAACTTTTATGCATTATGAAAGGGAAAATATGAACCTAAAACTTTAGATATTAGTTTGTTTTGGTTCTTGATCAAATAGGTCACAATACTGAAAGAAATAGAAATTATTTGCAGGAAGAAAAATGTTGGTTTGTGTTACATATGGCAGGTATTTAGTAATGTTTCATAATGGCTGGTTAATGTAGTGCTTTTCCAGAAAACATCATAATTATGTTGTGTAAATAACTAAAAAATTCTACTGTTTTATGGTTTGGTATTATATGGTTCGGTATTATATAGAAGATTCTGAGATGCCCACTATTAGTCTGGTGTTTAACAACATCTAAAAGTCTTTAGCCATTGATAAATTAAAATTTTTAAGACCTCAAATTAGCACACAGATATATAGGTATATAAAACCACAACTTCATTATGTTTTGAGTTTGGTGGTTTATTTTTTTTTCCTCAAAGAGAAGATGACTTTCTTGAATACAGTCTGGTATAAATATAATTTGGCAATATAAGATCATCAATGCAATGTAAAGCAAAGCAGCTAGAGAGAGATACTTTTGGAATTGCAGATGGACCCTTGTGACTGAAAATTCATTTGTTTCCACTTTTGTGTGCTTTAGTGTCTAAGCATGCAATTCAGCATATTTTTCAAAAGAATAATGGAGGTGGTTCCTGTTAACAGGAATCAATCCTGATTGATTCTTCTTGCTCATTAGTATGCATGGCTCTTCTAGGACGTACTCTTCATGTGTTTTATAAAATATTTTAATAATTACTTCATTTGAACAAGAAGGAATTTTTATCAGGCAAGTGGATACTTGTAGCACTTCAGTTCTAATGAAGCTTAGTAATATCACCTAATGTAACTGTGGATAAATGAATGTCCTCAAAATACTTACTTCTTCAAAAATTTTAAAAGCTGTGTTGTTTTTTTTTTTTTTAATAATAATTTCTTAAGCCCATGCTCTATTCACCATCATTACCATAGTGTAAGTATAAGGTTTTTCAAAACATATTTTGGATTTATCAAGCAGCCCTAGAAAGTCAAAGTCCAGAGAAAAAAAAAGAAAGAAGAAAGACAGGCTTTTGATTAGATGAAGATAATTTTTTGTGACGTTTAACTGTGTTTCAGCTCATCCATTTAGTCAAGACTGAAGTTTCCAAAGATGCTGCAGCATATGTAAAGATATTAAGCTCAAAATAAAACTAAAACTCTCTCTATCAAAGACTGCTCTTAGTTCAGACATCTTGCAAGTATTTGGATGGCAAAAATATCTTCTTTGTGTAGCGATAAGGAGGGTGTAGTTTCCACTTGGGTTCCAGGAAACATAAGTAATACCACCATCAGCAAAGTCATTTTCCCCATCTGAGAAACCAAAGACCTTTAATCTTCTTGCCACTATCTGCTTCATTTCAAACCATCTGGTAAATTCAGCACTTGCTGTAATCTCTGAACTACTTTCCCTGCTTACATGAAGAGCCCCTCCACTTGTACTTTGTCATGTCTGGCTGCACACTGCAAGCTCTGTAGGCAAGGCTCGTTCCCTTCCTCTGCCTGTGCCGCCGGTGCCAGCACAGTTTGAGAGCTCTGAACCCATTAACTCTAAGGATGAGAAGGTCTCTTATTGAGAGTTATGAGCATGGAAGAAGAGTGAACAATATAATAATACAGGAGCTGGGAAACTACTGAGAGGGGGAAAAAATCTGACTTTTCTAGTGAAAGGTAATTGATTGCTGTCTTCAGTCACTAACATGCTTCACAGGAGTAGGACTGTAGCATGGTGTACTGATGTATCATGAAATTTACAGGGATAAATCAAGAAAGGTGACCTGAATCACAGGCATGACAAATGAATTTGCTGTTAGAGATAAAACCAGACCTTGCTGGTTGCAGTGTAAAGGACTACCTGTGCAATGCTGGAGTCTGTTTCTTTTTATGATAGCTAAAAATCCACACTTAATGTGATTTGCAGAAGTTAGATTTACCTTTTCTCTGTAGGTGTGTGGGAAATGGAGATGATAAAGACCTCATTTTGCAGTCATTTTGAAATAATAGAAACTATAATGCAAGAAATATTTTTATTGTGTTACTTCATACAGTAGCTTTGGATCTTAGGCTACAAATCCTCAGTTGTATCTCTAAAAACCAAAATTTGTAAGCAAGTTTTCTTATAAAATGGAAAAGTATGCATTCATTTGCTATTAACTTTACTGTTGGATTCTGACATTAGTGGATGAAGATGCTCCTATTTTAATGAGATATATAATTTTCTTTGTTTTATGTTTCTGATTTAGTTATTTGGATGGAAATCAGTTTACCCTAGTTCCAAAAGAGCTTTCCAACTACAAGCATTTGACACTCATGTAAGTAGTTTAAAGCAGTGTTCTCTACTGGAAGTAAAAGCAAAGCAAAATAGCTTACTCAATTATACCTGCATTTACTTGTAAGAAAAAGCCTGTAAAACATATCATATCTTTCAGAAAATACCCAACCATTTTTTATAACTGAGAATATTGTATTCTACTTATGACATGCAGCATATAATATACTCAGTCACCTTTTATGAGCATGGTATATTATTCCCGTGATTACATCACAAAAAAATAAAGCAAGAATTAAAGTTGACCTCAAGAGAGACATAAGATCTTTTAAAGTCATGATAATTGTTTCTCCCTCAGTATATGGTTTTCATGACCTGAGGGGAGAGCTTGTCTAAAATGCCTTGATGCCAACTCAATTGCTGACTTACTATATGATTTTAGGCAAAACTCTAGTTGCTCTAAATTTTATTACCTCTACCTCATGGATGATTTGAATATGATTTCTGTATCTTTTAAGTGTACAGTGAGGAAAAACAGGAAGATTATAGATGCAAATGCCTTAATTCCAGCTGTAATTCCATGGTCTTTGTTAGGACTATAAAAATTTACACCAGCTGAGGCTGAACTGTGTTACATTCCGAAAGCAGTTTCTGGTTTCATTATAATGAGAATGAAAAGTGAGGGGAGAAACCAAATCTCTTAAATTTCATTTTTCACTGTGTTTAGCACAATTCAAAAGCAAGAACTTGATTTCCTTTATTTACCTCATGATAGACAAAAGATGTCACTGTCACAAATTTTTGAAAATCCATACTTTCAAAACTTTTTGTATTTTTAATGTTATGAAAAAAAACCCCGTTGCAATATTTTCAAGTCTATCCAGTGTAGAACTTGTAGGAAATCTTTGTGAATAGTTTTGGGAATTTATGAATTCATGAATGGTAAATAGAATGCAAATGAGTATTAACAGTCTCCATTTATGAGACCTGCAGGGCACATTATTTTAAAGTTTTCTGTATGTTTACTCATACTGCTGTTATGTAGTTGAGAATGTTCCTCAGCTGTGTTTGGAAAAAGAAACCACTGTACATAATCCTGTGGTCAAAAAAATAATTACATACAAGTCTCCTGAGTTCCAGATTAACAAAGTTGTTTATTTTTATCTTTTTCTTTCTCTTTTGAATGCATTTGTCTGTTATAGTTGCCTAATATGCTTATTATGAGTCAGTCATATTTGATGCTTTCATGAAAATTTCAAGTGGGGAAATATGTATATTGCATACCTATTCAACAGTGCTCTTAAGTTAATGTATCAAGGTTCCCTCTAGAAACAAGGGCAGTATTTCACCACAAAATACATGAAACAATACTGAAAAAGTCAACATAAAGTGAGAAGTAAAGCACAATACGAGAATAAAGAACTGACAGTATTCACATTTAATCAGCATCTTTGAAGCTACCAGCCTACCACTACGGCTTCCATCATAATTATGTTTAAGATTTTATTCATTAGAATTTTGAACAAAGACATTAAGGCTTTTACTGTAAATCTAAGTTCTTTATAATAATAGCTCTGGGCTTTGATGTCTTCATCATGTAAGTGTTAAGTAGAGTATTAAATGATATTTACTTAGGTGTCATGAGGGACATGTCTAGAATGACTTCCACTTTAAAACATTACTTTCATTTTTGTGCTTGAGTTTATGAAGTATTGCATTATTAACTTGGTAGCATGATGAGCATTGCTATTGTATTAGAATGCATTGCACTGCTTTTTCATCTGTGTTGAAATGGAAATGCTTTTTATTCGTCAAGCTAAACACTTGCTGGGCTTGTATATGGCATGTGAAAATAAAAGCAGGTGCTGCTTTAAATAGTTATATCAATGATAATACTACTTCTACTAATGAAAATGTGTCTGTTTAACTTACAGTGTTTTGGGACTGGGGCAGTCATTTTAAGGTCTGAATTTCTGAATTTATTTTTTAGAGATTTAAGTAACAACAGAATCAGCACTCTTTCTAATCAGAGCTTCAGCAACATGACTCAGCTGCTCACCTTGTAAGTTTAAACATGTAACAGTGACTCTTTGGAAGCATTACAGTGGGGTTCTTGTCTTGGAAAGTGTCATGGTTTGACCCTGGCACAGAGCCAGTGCCCCCCATGAAAATGCCTCACCCTGGTGTCTGCTGTGAGATGTGACCAGGAATAAGCAAAACAGGCTCTAACTTAAACATAAAGACCACTTTATTACTTAAACTACAGGAAAATAGGGAGAGACTATAAGGAAAAAGAAGAAAAGAATTGAAAACCTTACAAAAAAAAACCATTTTCCTCCTCCCCCACCACCTGACTTTCCCAATCCAATACATTCTCCCAAAACAACTGCCCAGCCTTGGCCCCACACGTTAGTATACTCAAACTTCAGTTCATGAAGAGGAAAGGAGTCTTTCTCGTTCCATAGGCTTCTCCTGGAAACACACTGAAAACCTCGTGTGCTTCCCTGTCACTTCGGCACCGCCCGGAAAGTCCATTTGCCGCTTGTGACATCTTCCTTCCATGCTCAGTGCTCTCACCACCGAGACATGGCCAGAGCTGCTTTTAGGGTTGTCTTTCAAGGATGCCTTGTCTCACTCCAAAAAGGCACAGTCTCTGCTTTTGGGACATCTGTCCCCCCCATATTTTTCCAACCCCCTGGGGCCGGGGGGTCCTCACGAAGAACCTTCCTGGTTTTGAGGCACTGCCTCCCCCTAAATGCAGTCTGTGTCACAGGAACAACTGAGTCCATGGCTACAAGAAAAAGTCCAGCCAAAAGGCCACTCCAAATCATCTCCCCCCATCCAATCATCTCCACATTCTTCGGGCCAAAGTCCTTGTCTCATCTCATCTCTCATCTCCCTTCTTATTCAGCTTCGAGGAGGATTAGCATTTTTGCAAGGCCCCAATCATGCAAGAAAGGGTTAAAAGTTTTCAGTCTCTGTCTGTCCTGGGACGAGATGATACTCCCACACGTGCTGCTGCTGCGGCCGGCCGCTCTCCCTCCCGGAGGGGGGGGGGGGGGGGGGGGGGGGGGGGCTGGCCGCCCGATGTCTCGATGTCTCTTGGGGCTCCGCCACCCTTCCATCCTTGAAAGCCCCTCAACCCCCACCTCTGTCCAGGCCCCTGGCCTACCGCATGGCCGCCCCTCCCCCGCCCAGCAGCAGCGGGCTGGGCGGGGGAAGAGATCTGACCTCTTCGCCCGACGATGTCCCAAAGAGGAAGTGCCAGGGCAGTGCCTTGCTTTTAACCCCTGTGTATTCTCGGAGGTGTGTCCAAACCCCACTGGCTACACCAGGTGTCAGTATGAAACCCAAAACCTTCATTGGTTTGACCACAGCTTCCCAGAATTCCCACTCCTTCCTGGTCAAACCACGACAGAAAGAAAGGGTGTTTAGTTGACATTAAAACTTGCTTGGTTTGGAGGCTGTAAAATAACTTGTTTCCTAACTAGCTATGTGTGCAAAAGCTGCTTTTGGTAATTCTCTGCATAGTTTACTGAATAACTGATTCACTTGCTGACAGCATTTTGTATATTTTCAGAATTCTTAGTTACAACCGCCTAAGATGTATTCCTGCACGGACTTTTGATGGGTTGAAATCACTCAGGTTGTTGTAAGTATTTTTTTTAATCATTGCTATTTTCCACAATTTAAATTTGTATACAGAAGAGAACAGAACCATAAGAAGTTAGCAGATTATAAAACCTATCAAATATTTCAGAAGTGATAATTATGTAGCCTTAAAAATCTAAGATGTGCACTTTTTACTTTTCTCATTTTTAATGGCAGCTGTGTTTCTTTTTTGTGTTATGTTCTTCCTTGTTAAAAGCATTAAAGTCTAGCAAAAATGCCATATGCATAAATTTCTTCAGTATATATTAGGGGGGTTTGCAGTTGAATTTTGAAGATATTTTTTGCAACAGTAAATTTCTTTGACTAGTTTTATTTAATGTAGGAGTATTTCCAAAGCCATGATGTCATTATTAAGTATTGAAAATCAATAACTTTCCTTTTTGATTGCAAGAAAACTTTCCATTTTACCACTAGGAAAAACATAGGGGCACAAAAATGGACACAGGAATATAAAGAACAGTCTCATTTACAGTTTTAGTTTGTCATTAAGAAGAAAGCCTGCAAAAATTCCTTTTCAAAAGCCCACAGCAGAACATGTAATTTTTGCCTCCATGTGGGTCATTTATAATCATTTAAATACTTGGTTGGACTAAATAGCTAAAGTATGACATTATTTAAGTGTACTTTCATAACTTCAGTTATTCAATAACAATATGGATAATTTCAAGAACTGTAATTTTGTATGTGTTAGATATTCATGTAAATGAATTAATTTATCGAAAAGAAGAGATACTTTTCATAGAACCACAGAATGAACTGAGTTGAAAGGGACCTACAAGGATCATTGGTCCAACTCCTGGCCCTGCACAGCATCATCCCCCAGAGTCACACCATGTTCCTGAGAGCATTGCCCAAATGCTTCTTGAGCTCCATCAGACTTGGTGCTGTGACCCCTGGGGAGCCTGCTCCAGTGCCCAGACACCTTCTGGTGGTTGGGTGAAGAATCTTCTCCTAATACCCAATCTAAACCTCCCCTAACTCAGCTTTTTTCCCTGGTCACTGGACAGAAGAGATCAGTGTTTGCCCCTTCTTTTTCCCTCAAGAAGAATTTACAGACTGCAGTGAGGTCTCCCCTCAATCTCCTCCAGGCTGAACTACCAAGCGAACCTCAGCCCCTGTTCAGAGAGCTTCCTCTGAAGACCCTTCACAGCACCATTAGTCTTCTTTGGACAGTCTGTATTAGCTTCCCATCTTTCTTATACTGTGGCACCCAAAATTGCAATTTTCAAGGTGAGGCTGTCCCAGCCCAGAGCAGAGCAGGACAATCCCCTCCCTTGCCCAGGTGGCCATGCTGTGCCTGATGCCCCAGGACAGGGCTGGCTCTCCTGGCTGCCAGGGCACTGCTGGCTCATGTTCAACTTCCCACTGACCAGGATGCCCTGTGCCTTTCCTGGCACTGCTTTCCAGCATCTCATTCCTCAGTTTGAACCTACATCCAGGATTGCCCCATGCCAGGTGCAGAATCCAGCACTCGCCCTTTTTAAACTTCATGTGGTTGGTGAAACCAGCAGGTTTTCTACAAAAGAAATCCCAGTAGTGATGCTTAATGAAGTCTTTAATTTTATACCTCTATATCAAATTTGGACAAAAAAGTTAATACTTTTATTAACAGTCAATGTCTGTCTGTTCTATGAATCCATGAAAGATTAAAAAGATCATATGAACATAATTAATGCAAATTTCAGGGAGATGCTGAAAAAATCAGAAATTCTTTTGCTATCTGCTGTCTCTAAATCAAACTGTTACTTTGCATAACTGTGCCTACTTTTATCACCTTTTATTTTTCAATTTTAAAATAACTACAGTATTTCTATTTCTTATGAAAATCCAGGATGAAAAAAATCAAATTACAAGTATGCTGCCAGTTAGAGTTCCAATGAACACTTGGAAACACTGAGGAACTGGAAGAAAAAAATATATGAAAAGATGAAAACTTAAAAGAAGATGAAATTTGCCAAGTTAATCTGATGATTTTTTATGTATTGATATTATTGTGTTTCTTCTCTCTTTAAGGTCTTTACATGGCAATGATATTTCTGTTGTTCCTGAAGGAGCCTTTAATGATCTTTCAGCATTATCACACCTGTGAGTATTCAGCTTGTATGCTGTATTTTTTTTTTTTTGTTATGCTTAGCCAAGTTCATAGAGCCAAACAAAGATATAATGTGAAGAAGTTCTCTGGAAGAAGCTCGTGCTTATGTAGAGGCTGGCCACTGGCCCGAGAGCAGCTCAGCAAAGAAATCCTGGGCCTGCTGCTTGGGCTGCAAGTTGCACTTGTCTGCCCTGTGTCCTTATGGCAATGAAGGATAAAGACACTCCGGGCTGAATTTGAAAGTGAGCAGCCAGGGGATTGAGGATACTGACCACTGCTTTCTGCTTGGCCCTCCTAGGGCCACATCTGGGCTGTGTGTCCAGTTCCTCCCGTACAAAGCAGATGTTTATGAGCTACAGCAAATCCAGCGGAGGGGAAAGCAGGGTGGGAGGTGGCTTGATCAACTGAGCTGTAAGGAGAAGCTACAGGAACTGGGCTTATCCAGCCTGAAGAAAGGGATGCCAAGGAGAGACCTAGAACTCTTCAAGCCTCTAAGGATTACAGCAATGATGGAGACTCAGAGGTGCACAGTGAAGAATCAGAGTAAAGCATCAAAACCTGCAACAAGGGAAATTTGATTGAACATAATGAAAAATTCTTCACTGTGAGGATGATTCAGCAGGAGAATCTCCATCCCTGGAGATTGTCAGAGCTCAGATGGAAACATCTGAGCAGCCCTGATTACCAAGGTAGCCCTGCTTTGTGCAGGAGGTGAGAAATGGATGAAAATTATTCTATGATTCTCTGTCAGCATCTTGTTGACACTAAACACATCACATCTGATTTCAGAACATAATCTGAGATAATAGTTTTCTGGTTTTTGATTTTCATTGGGACCCTAAATTAGAACAAGCTACCTTCTGCAAATGTCGTGGTGTTTTTGGAAAATTAGGACTTTGAGGAGTATGTTGACTAGTGCCTTTAGATATATCTGGGGGCTTAAGTTTCTGAACAGCAGCAGTTGACAAAAAATTTTGTGTTTCTCATTTAGTATTGTCCATTTGCATTTAGCTCTCAGAGATTTCATTCTGATTAAGCTTTCAGTCATTGATAATACATTCAAATGCTACTAGTAAACCAATTTATCTGCATGAAATATCAGTAAAATTTGGATAGATTTGATTGTTGCTGGTACTGTTTTCTTAATGGATACTAGTTATCCTTGTTAATGTTTCAATTTTAGCAGAACAATTGTATTAGTTCAGGCTGACATCCACTTTTGCAAATACAGAATGGACAAATTCTAGGTATTTCTGCTTGCATGGGAAGTTCCCTTGTTACTAAGTTTCCTTTTTAATTGCTCTGACTTAAGCCTGACAAATATGTATATTTTCTTGAGTACAGCTTGAATGTATAAAAAAGTTAAAATGAGAGGGCTTTCTGCTCAGTGAGGCAGAAAAGAGTGTTTCAGCTCGGGTGGTTCCTTTGCTTGCCAAAGACTTTCTTGTGTCTCTAGAAGACCCACTGATTCAAAGCTGTGGAAAGCCTTGAAACATCTGGAGAAGAGGATGTTCTAATACAGCCATCTGATAGTGGTTGCACATGTTGAGATTATCTGTTAAAAGTTCCATGATTACTTTATTTCTTGAAAGGAACATGAGTACATCTTTACAGAATAGAAAAAGGCTTCAATCCTCCAAATTAACTACACAATGTCTCATTGTTTTCAGAGTTTTAAGAGTATTTTCAGTTTATAGCAGAGAAAATAAACACTTAAAAATCTGTTACAGAAATTAATTCTGAAGATCTCTGGCTAAATTTTTTTTTAATTAACAAAAAAGTCACAAGGATCCTTATTTAAAGGAATGTATTTACTTTCATAATGAAGCAATTCTTTTGTAACTACCACAAAGCTAGGATAATGTGGTTTTATTTACTTATGCAGCAGAAAACTCTTAGAGAATTCTGCACATATTTGTGAGTTCAGTGAGACAGCTCCAAAGAGGAAATAATTAAATCCAATTTGGAAGCTTAGAAACAGATGGTTTGTACCAGCCTGAGAGCCATAAACTGAAAAGGAGGAATATCAGGGCAGAATTCTGTGGAATTTTCTTGACTGCTTCAGAAGACATACTTTATTCTTGTTATCTTGTTAAATTGCCCAGGATCAGTTTCACTCTGCTCATGCAGCTGATCTTCGCTGTGGCAAGCCAACAGTGAAACAGATCTAGTTAGTATTAGCACACTAAAGCTCACACATAGTTCTTTTAAGAATATCTACATTTCTGGACTATGTTTCTACTAAAACTATCACTTCTTCATCTCGAACCCAAATCCAAACAGCAGTGCTGTAACAGTATTTTTGTTGTGGGAGAGCAGGTTTGTGCTCTGAATGGTTTTTGCCAACCCATTTTCTGGCTTCTTTTTTAAAAACCAGCCATTTAAAACTTGATTCCCTTCTTTATTTGTCTTTTTTTCCCTAGGGCTATTGGTGCAAATCCTCTCTATTGTGATTGTAATATGCAGTGGCTATCTGACTGGGTCAAATCAGAATACAAAGAACCTGGTATTGCACGTTGTGCTGGTCCTGGAGAAATGGCAGATAAACTTCTTCTCACAACGCCCTCTAAGAAATTTACTTGCCAAGGTAAAGTAAACTTGTTGTTTTTTGTTTCTCTTCAAAGTGTCAACTTTTAATTTTTACAAATAGTTGAGCTGCGAATTACAAGTCTTTTGTACTCAAAATGCATTTATTATAGCTTCCTAACTCAGCCTTTTCACTTTTACTCATACTTAAGGATATAGCCATTGGTTCCATTCAGGAAATGTATTCATTTTAAAGATTTTAATTCCTTTCTCTTTTAAAATAAATAGGGAAAAAAGTATTTGGACTTGCAGTACAGTATTCCTCATGATGTGCCTAGTACATTGGATGTACACAGGTACTTTGTTCTGCCTCAGTTATGAATAGAGGTTAAACATCTGTACTTCCCTCAGTATTTTTCCTGCAAGCTGTTCACCATAAAAACTGTAAATACATCAGTAATCTTTGCAGTTTGCTATTAAATGTATAATATGTCTCTGATATTTCAGACGAAAGCACAAACCAAGCTAAAAGTAGATAAAGGAATGTGATAACCACTATAGAGGTCTTGATCTAAAATGTTGTTAAATGGGTGGGTGTCTCAGGGCATTTAATTCCATGTTGGTACCAGTGTTGCTGGCATTTGTATCACAACTTATATTATTGTCTGTTAATTTGTAAGTTCATTTTCTGAACTGTGCTATTACTTTATAGAAAAGTACCCTTTTTCTTACATTAAGCGAGGACTTGGTTTGATAACTGTTAAATCTTGCTGTATTCCACTGATTTATCCCTTAAATATTTTGAAAACAGAGAAATCTTCTACTGTGACTTCATTTTTTGTGGTCCTGATTTAAAAACATTGAAACTCCAATTTAAAAAAAAAAATGTTCTTATATTTCTAAGCCATTGCTAAGCTCATTGTGATTTCTGAGGCATCAGATGAATAGGATCTTTAGTCTTGTAGAAGTAACTTATTCTCAGTGTCTAGGTAATCGTGAAGCTGTTTTGACTTACTCGTCTTTTAATGTATCTTCAAAGATGAACTTTATCCCTTTGTCATTTTGTTCTTAAAAAAGCAAAGCAGTGGGACTTCGTCAGAGTTTGTCTTATCCAAGTTGTTCTTTACTGCATATTTAATCTATTTACTCTTTTCTCTTTAGACTTCCTGTCAAAAAACCTTTTTTTATTTTTTCATATAAATACCACTGGAAGCCATCTTCTTACTTGTGATGCCAGTGAAATTTTTTTTACCTTTGAATCCCTCTTGAAGCAGTACATCTCTGAGGTCATGCAGTGTTCATTGCATATGACACTCATCTGTTGAAAAATCTCTTAGCCTCATTTTAGATAGAACATTTGCTGGCCCATCTGATCATTCTTTACCAGTGTCCACTGAACCATATTGCAGATATGCTTTTATTGCACACTGGCATAGGGACAAGTGAAGGAATATTTGCATGGATATGAGGAACCTGTTTAGTTGTTTTCTAGCTTTGTCAGTTTTACAAACTGTATCCCATCACTCTACAATCATTGTTATATTTCTGTCAGACAATCCAGAAATTATATTATTCCCTCTTTCCCATCCAAAAAAGATCCTTTATATGATTGTGCAGGGTAAGAGCTGTGTATTTGTTTCACTTCCAAGAGTGGAGATTTGGTGTTATGGATAACTTTGAAAGAAAATAATTTTCCTGACACTGTCCTATAAAGATGCTCATAATTACAGATTGCAAATCAACAGCTTTTCAATGGCATGATGGCCCTATAAGGCATTTTGAGTCTGTTGCTCAAAGATAAGTAATTTTGTCTTTTGCTTAAAAGTGAACTGCTGAATAATAGAAATTAGGAAGATGCTGTGTTCCTATTAGAACCAAAATTTTTGCCTATGAAGAAAAGGGCTGTTTTCAGAATATCTGTTGATGGTCTGCTGCTGTATATGTATTTACAGGAAAAGAGTGATGTGTAATTCCCTCTTATCACTATCTGTGGATTCAATTGATAATGAATTGGGTGCTTGAATTTTACCTACATAGTGAATAGTTCCCAGTGAAAATGGCATTTCTCATTGAAGTCTCATCTCAGTCATAAAGCTCAAAAAATCACTTTACCTTATTTTAATTTTATGAATTCTTTAACTGCAGGAATCATCCATTAATATTTTCTCCTTCCAGTTATTTTCCTACATTTGTGGGTGGGGTTTTTCTTTCCTTTTTTTTAATGTGGCCTCTAACAGCTTCTCAATATTTTACCTCTTTATCATCCTTGCCCTGCTTCTAGAGATTCCAGGGCCTTGTGGTTTTCTGATACCAGGTAAGGTTATAAGTAGATCTGGAATGGGTGATCTGCTTAAGAACCTTCTGACCTTCCTTTTGTGTACCTCAAGCAGAATTCTTTCCTAAGACACGCATGCATACTGTTTGTTTCCCCTGTGATGAATTTACAGATGATTATTGATGATACATCATTTGGTACATTGTGTAAGCAGTTTTTTTATTTCAGAAGTCTGGGTTTAAAATCTGAGTTATCTAACTGAAATTATTACTTCCATTGCATTGTACTAAAATTGGTGATTTCATTAGCAGTGTTAATACTGCTTTAGAGGCCATATGCAAGAGAGGAGTCAAAAAATGTCAGGGCTTAGTTTTTCTTGCAACAAGTTTCTTTAGAAGCTGGTTTGAGAGTGTTTGTGTCATGGTTTTTCTTAAAACATCTTAGCTACGTGTATATATTTATGTCAATAAAATACTGTTAGTTTTTCTTGGTTTACAAAAGAATTTTTTTTCTCAGGGCTTACTCAAGAACATAGATGTCTACAATTTGAAAACTTAAACTAGCCAAAAGGTTATAAACCACATTCTTTTTCACATACAAGTCTTTTAACAGATGCAAGCAGGAAGAATAAAGGAAAAGTATAGTAAAAATGAAAATAGGTTCCAAAATACCTTTACTTTTTTTTTTATCTTAAAACTGAAGAATGATAAATCAGACTATTACTTTATGTTGCATACTACATATACATTCATTTGAAAGAAATAAAGTACAAAATCCAATAATGTTGCTTACTCTCTTGTTGAGACTTAGGTTCTCATTTTCTGTCTCTGTTTTGGAAGTGAAATTTAGAGTGCTAATCCATTTGGGAACAAAAGCTTGTTTTTTAATTTGTGCCAATTAATTAACATTTTATTGTATGAAAAGTTGAAAAGAGGATATAATATTCAGAATAAATAGAAGGAAGGATTGACTCCCAAGGTACAGCACAGTATTACAAATTTTTGTGCCTCTTTCACTTAATTTTTTTAACAGAACCTCTTAATATACTCAATAATCAGCAATAGTCCAGAGTACAATCAGGACTTTCTAGATGTTGATTCTATGATGTGTTTTTCAACTTTTCCACCTCTTCTGTGCTCTGATCTAACAGATACTTTGACCAGGTATAGATTTCTCTTTCAAAATAATGTAATGAAGAGAAAAAAAAACAATGGTCCTTACAGATTATGGTTTTGGCAGTAAGCACCTCATCACATATTACTGTGTTCTGCTTGCAAGCTGTGGCACAGAAGGATACCAGCAACTACAGATTAAAAAAAAAAAAAAATTTAAAAGGTCACCCACTTTTTGTCTAACACTCCCTACTGGATCCTTACAATCACATGGCTTCCTTCCAAGCCAGCTCCTTTACAATTAAAGTGAGATTAATTTGCAAAGAAAATTAAGAAAGTTAAGCAATCTAAGTTTAAAAATAGAATAAATCCCTCTATCTAAGCAAAGCCCTTTTAGCTTTGAAAACTCTGCAGTTTGGTTCATTTTGTGTAAAACCTGTTACAGAGCAATCGTGCATTTGCTGTAGTAGGCCCCAGGAGTTTGGGATTTTTTTTCCATTTAGAAGAAATCACTGTTTGTTCCTTCAAAGGTGCAGTTCATCTGTGGATAACTGGAGCTTTTTTTAGTAGGACAAATCTGAATCAAACTAAAGGCAGTATTTTCATCAGGCAATAGAGCTGGGGATAGAGAATGTGTCTTCATTCTCTTAATTGGCATTTTACAAAGTCACCCATTTTCTCTTACAGTAATCAAACTTCACAAAAATTATGAAAATTAGTCATTATTCATACACAGGTGTTTTCTAACTTCTAACAAGTAAGCAGTGATTTCTTCAGTTGTTTGACAAAAAAAAAAACAACAAAGAAACAAAAAAAAACCACCCTGGAAAAGATGGTTCCTGACTTGAAAATCCACCATGAAATGGTTGTAAAACCAGGAAACTACAGAGAAAGAAAACCTACAAAATATCTGTGTAACAGAGATAAAATTTGTGTAAATCAAAGCTCAAGTCTGGGTTCTGAAACTTAGGGTTTTGTCAATTTCCATTTCTGATTTCTTTCATTATAGTCATTAATGGAAGAAGCTAGACTGCAAGCATGGATTGCACTCTTCACTTGCACATAGGTTTGAGGCACAGCCTACATGTTTTGTGGGCTCAGCTAACACAGTAATGCACAGAGCTGTGGCTGACCCATAAGGAAGAAAGACACAGTATAGAGATATTTATGGGGAGACAATGCAATTTACATTACAGTTTGCAGATGTTCAAGGAATTTACAGTAATTTTACCTTTTCATTTTGCCATTTATGTGATCCTGCAGATAGAAAACGTGTTAAAACAGAAATGCATTTAAAGAAGTGTTCTCAGTAACACCATCATGGGACAGATTGAAAATTGTGATAGCCCACTTTCTCACTGGCAATTCCTGCTGCATAACAAAACAAAAGTTGAAATTGTGCTCTTCATTTTGTTAATACAAAGGAAAGGTAATTATCATGGATCAGAACTCTACAGCTTTCAGAGGATAGGAATATGGGAATCACTTTGGTGTCAGCTCCTTAACAAAAACTAAGAACTGGTACCTAAAACAAAATTCTAATCCCATATTTATCTGGTTGCATCAAAAGAATGAAGGAAATTTCAGTATTTCATTAATATAGAAACACCATGAAGTCTAAAATATAAATTTTAAAATTTAAAGCAACATCTCAGGTAGACCCTGTCCAATGTAAATTAATAGTTACTTGTTTCTGACTATCCAATTTATATTTTTAAGGGCCTGTGGATGTTAATATTCTTGCAAAGTGTAATCCCTGTTTATCAAATCCATGTAAAAATGATGGAACCTGCAATAATGATCCAGTTGACTTCTACAGATGTACATGCCCATATGGTTTCAAGGTAGGTATTGCATGAAGAGGAAAAAAGCTCACTGAAATGTAAGCTCATCCTTAAAAACCTTGAAGTATTCTTTGTCTCCCTTCCACTGGTGTGTGTATTTTCTTCTTATGCTATAATTGTTGTTCCCTGTGTAGGGTCAAGACTGTGATATTCCCATTCATGCTTGCATTAGTAACCCTTGTCAACACGGTGGAACTTGTCATTTGAAAGAAGGAGAAAAGGATGGTTTCTGGTAGGTTTTTTAATTGTAATAGCAGGATGGAAAACTACTGAGATTTTTATGGTAAACTAATGGTGTTAATCTTTAGGTTTGCTGGTAAGAGCACCACAAAGGCAGATTTTAGCACTTTGGATGTTTTCAGAACATGTTGCCATCCTTGGAAAGCTTCTAGAGCTTTGAATCTGTTAAAAAACAGTAATAAATGACTGTGATTTGTTGAGGCATATCAGGTCAAGACAGCATAGTATTAACTCCATTATGTTAATTAATAGCTAGCTAGATCCCTGCTGAAAAAATCTCATAATTCATCTGTTGTTGTGTGTATTACTTCAACAGACAGCATGTAAATGATAAAATGCAAATCCCAGTGAAACAGAAAATTAATGATTCATTTGAAACTCACTATGCCAGCAGATAAACATGCTGTGAGCATTTTTAATCTTGAGTTATTTAATCACACAGTACAATTACTCCAGATGTACTTCATGAATTATGAAATAAAGTTCTTTAGCATTCTTACGTGAGATTATTAGTCATTTAATAATCTACACCTCAAGCTTGTTAGAAATGACACTTCAAAAAGATACAATTCATTATCCTGCAATTCGTTATGACATTATTCTTACTTTTAATCCAAATTCTGCCCAAGGATTAAATGGTCTTCTATTAAAAATTAAGTGTATACATCTTAATACTATGCCTCAAGAATTTAAATTGATATAGTCACGCGTCAGAATTTGATCTTTTTCATTTATTTGTTTGAACACTAGGTATTTTGAAAATCAAAGCAATCTCATAGTGAAAGCTTCAGAAATTATAGGTAGTGCAAATTACATAAAAATGTATGTGCAGTCATGTTTGAGTGACTTTTACATTACCTATCTATTTTGATTTATTTGTTTTGCAGAAACATGATTAAAAGCAAAAAAATAAATTACTGCTTTGTAGAATTTATGCAGGCTTTGGCTTTTTATATGAATGCATGTACATTAAACAGAGTTTTATATTGGTGCATTTAACTGAATGATTGTGGAAAACTACTATTATATACAAATCGCTGATTCCACAATATTTTCCATGTATTAACCCTTAAAAAAACCAAAAGGATAACTTTCCATAAGAAATCTAATCTTACAATGTAAATGAAGAATGCTTTTCAAAAGGAATACTCCATGATTTAATTTAGCAGGGTCCTTAAATTAAAGACTGAGATATGGCTTTAGAAGCATTTTTCTGTCATTTAAAATACTTTGTAATTGTTTGATAAAAGGGCTTTTTACATTATATCAACCATGTTCTGTTGTGGAATATTATAATTCGAATGTAATTCTATTAATTACAGAACTCCTTGTCTGGACTCCTCACCTAAAATGTCCATGTGGTTATTTGGTTTTCTGTACTACAGGTGTACTTGTGCAGATGGATTTGAAGGTGAAAACTGTGAAGTAAATGTTGATGACTGTGAAGACAATGACTGTGAAAACAATTCTACTTGTGTGGATGGAATTAATAATTATACTTGCCTTTGTCCACCTGAATATACAGGTAGGAGTATAAGAGAAAGCATGGGTAATCCAAGAATTCCTAGCAGAAGAGTAATATTTTCCACTTTGCAGGTAGCTGCTCTACAACTGACTTAATACCAGGTGTCCCTCCATTTTTTCTCCTGTATGATTTGTAGTCTAAATTAGATTTAATGTCCACTAATTAATTCCTTTTCTAGTTTTGAAATTGTAGCACTTTTATATTTCAAAGGTCATTCAAAATGTGCCTCTCCTTACTGTTTGCCCAGACACCCCAGTGGAGGACCTCTGTAGCTGTAGAAATCTGAAAAATGTTCTGCTTTTCTCGTTCATCCTCATTTTACTATAAAGAATTTGTCTGTGCCATTGGGGAACTGTGTTTGGCACCCCTGGATGCTGTCCTGTACTCCACCAGAAATATTAATACCAAGTGCGATGCTTGCTGCACAAAATAAAAAGACAAGTGTCTATTGTTTCTGTCAGTTGGCAGGCAAACCAAAGAACATCTTTTCTTTGTGACAGAGGATCTCTTGCTTGCTGTCACAGTCTCTGTGGAAATGGTGGATAGTTGGAACAGCAGCACGGAGGAAGTAGGATCTATTGTTTGCATTGATAATTTTTATAGGACTTCTAATGAGACAAACCTATTTTCTATTAGATAGTTGACCACTAGAAGAGCATAAAGTTTAAATTCAATATGATTTGAAATGCATAAAAAAGAAATGTAACATCCACCATAGTTTGGGAATTAATTCTACTCTGTCATCCCATATTTTTACTTTAATCGATCAAAGTTGAGCTCTGGGAAGCTGTAAGGAGAGGTAAATGCATTAATTAATTTCATTTATTGAAAACCCAGCTAACTCCTTTCTCATCCAAAATGTTTCCATCACTAGTTCTGCAGACTGCTGGATTGCTTCCCTGTTTTCAGGTATTCAAATTTAAAGTCAGTATTTAAATATTGGGAATGCACAATGAGTGAAGATGGTAAAACAGAAGTATAAGAAATACAACTTCATACTCTAATAGAGGTATTCATCCAGTACTTATTCTGGGTAAATTTTTGGTAGAAATGCCCCTATGCAGGATAAGCTACAATATCTAAAGCAATACAAAAGCCAAAAATCTGTTTAACAATACGTGGATGATCCATATGTGGAAGGACAGACATTATCTCATAAGAGAAAATACTGTTTTGCCAAGTACTAATACGTTAATACCTAAGTGCAATTGACAGTTCAAGCCTTGGAAAGGAGCAACAGGTAACAGCCTCAGTAAGCAGAATCAGCAGTTCTGCTGCAGTTAATATTTCAGGCACAGGTGAGTCAAGTTCAGCTCCCTTGAGAGAAGTTGTGATGTCCTTTAAGAATGGGGTCAGGTATTCTCTTGTGTAGGCTGGAAGAGGGCAGAGCAAAGTCACATCAATCCAGTATTGCTCTTCAGTGGCTTCATGCTAAGAGGTTTCATATACCTATTACATAGGAAATAGTTCACTTGCAAGTGCATTCCTCCTCTGCAGCTTTGCAGGTGTTTTTACCTGTGTTGCTCATTTCTACATTTTCAGCCTTACTTTGGGTGCCTTTCACTGTTAGAGTCTGGTAGTTGGATCCACAAGGTGCCGTGGGAAGGACTGCTTTTATTAACTATCCATAAGGTGGATACAAAGGATTGTCTATATGTCCTAGCCTAAAACTTTGATTAAGTGTTCCTGTTGCATTTTTGGACTATTGTAAATGAAATGTAAATTTTTAATTTACAGTTGAAATAAAAATTAATGCATTTCTCTATATACCTCTATAGATAGAGAAAAAAGGAGAGAATAAACATTGATAAAATTTTAGATGTTTGTATTGCAGTTGTACTTCTTTAATCATAATACAAGACAATGCATTTTTAAAATTTGTTTCATATCTGTGCATAATTTTACCATAATCATAAAATGAGTTTTATAGATACAATGCCCACTCATAATATCTCCTGAAGTCAGTAAGACATGAGAGTAGGTGAGAGCCTTCTCACCAGCTCTAAAAGAAATCAAACAATCTATTTCTAATCAGTAAGTTTAAGCCTCCAGTTAAAAAATGTTGAGAATTTATAATAGCTCATCAGACTTTTTAAAAAAAGATGCTTTTCTTTTAAATGCATCACTAGAGCCTCAACTCATTTTGTACTAATCATAGCAAAAATTTAGGTTTTCCATTACACAGAGGAAAGTACAGAATTCTACAATATACTGTCCATCATACAAAGCATCTAAGAATAGGACACAATGCATGAGACCTTAAGTGCTTTTTTAAATTAATTACAAGGTGAAAATGTGAAACATTGAGCTAGCCAAGGGGTCCTCACATCTGTCATCCATGGTCTTACATAATAAATAACCTTCAGTATTAAGAATTAGATTGAAAGAAGTCTGGGCACATCAGGATCTCAAAAGGGTAATGTTCTTAGTATAAAGTAACTGTCAGTTGCCTGGAGTGTGTATGAGGTATCAAATAATTTGTAGAACTTTTCTTTTTCTCAGGCCTTTAACCTGAGCTGAAGGATATATAACAGAATCCCTGTTGAGTATGTAACAGTAATTTTCATGGGGAACTTTGTAAACATTTGGATTGTGATATTTGTTCTAACAGGTTAAAATAAGATATGCATATTTCTAATGTTTGCTTGTTATGAAAGGATTTTTCACTAAATGAATTCGTGTATTAGCTGGTCAAATGTAGCTTTACAATCAGGAAAACAGGCTATATATTCATATTCAGTATATATAAAGATTTTTAAATTCAGGGGTATTGATCTCTAGTTCAGAAAGTCCCTGTGCCTCTAAGTGGCACAGTGTATATGCTAGGAAAATATTACTGTAGGCTTGTCCTGTCCTCTTTTAATTAGGTTGACAATGCCCTCAGTTGTCCTTGTTCAACATGTCACAGCATACATGTGCTCAACCTGGAATCGCACCAGCCCAGAATATTTTCTTTGGTGAATGATTACCTGCAAATATGCTTTACATTTCAGCAGCACAGTATAAGGAAGAAATCAGCTGAATGTGCTGGTATGAAATGTAAATCGTTCTTCTATAAAGCCTTATTTTTATGCGGAGGGTTTGTTAGAATCCAAAATGAACTGTAAAGAATGTTGCAGTGTAAAATCTAAGAGCCTCTTTTTGACTTTCCTAACAATCCCGTGAAAATCAACACTTCTCAACTATATTGTGTTGTCTTAAAAACAAGCAATTAGAAAGCTTATTTTGTTGTTGCATAAGAATCAGCAATCTGTTTTGCTCTGCCTCAGTTAAGTTTTACAGCAACCACCACAGTTACAGGTGGAAAGACAAAGGATGGTATTTGCACTATAATCTGAGCTTTCTTAAGATCACAGACTGTAACTGTGGCACAACAGTAAGCAAATGGAATCAACAGATATTCAGGGTTTCTGATGGAACCTGGAGAAATAAAACATTTAAAATACTTCACTATGTCCTGCACTCTTTAATCTTGCTATTCTCTTAACATTACCATCTCCTTTATTTTAACCCCAGTCTAATGAACTTCAGGTCATTGTATGTACATTCTATAGATTACAGATAATCATTTCTCTTGCTCATTGTCGTCAGTCATTAGATCACAGAACTAACTGATCCAGAAGTAAAACCTCTCTTACACCACTGGTGGCATGCACTTCTTACCTTTCTGTTTGTTTTGTTCTGCTGGAGGTGAGACTTTGAAGCTTGCTTTGTTTGCTATATCAACCTCTCTGCTGCTATAGTTGTGCATTAGCTTAATGTGCTATGCTGTTGTATTACAATGTAAAAAGTCTCTTGTCTCTTCTGTCTTTGTCACTGCAAGCTGCTAATCTGAATGAAGTGGAAAAAGGTCAGTTGTCTTTTAAACCTATTTTCACTTGCCTTGGTTTCTCACTTTCCTTTTCTTAAAGGTGCATGGATTTCAGTTATTACAAATGACCAAATTGTATCTAGATAGAACTTAGAAAGCTCACTGCAAATGCTGAAATTAGGCACTTGGCTGTTGCTGTGAATACATGTCAAAAGAATGTTGTCAAAGATGCAGATCACTGTGCAGGAGTGCTTTAATACTGCATTCAATGTCTTTTTTCCAGATGTATTTAAAACTTGTGCAGACATTGATATAGGACTGAAAAAAACTTACATTATTGTGTTCTGAAATCCTTATTCTTCTCCCCTTAATGCTGTCCCTTGGTTCCATGCTAATGTATTCTCTGTCTTACAGCGCTGTTCTGTTTTAATATTTTCAATAGATTGTGTTACTAGAAAATATTCTGGAGTATCAAATGGCAATCATCTTGCTCCTCATTTCTGTGGCTTCTTATTTGCTGTAAATATCTAAAGAAACTGAAATGACTATATTAATCTGGGGCTATGGTAGAAAAAAGGTAATATTGAAGAGATTTATAACTCTAACTTTGGATGTTTGATTTTTAATTTTATTTAAGTTTCTGCTTAGCACCTATCACACACTAACAGAAATAAACCATCTTCTCTGCAATCTGATCAGATATACAATCTGAGACCTACCATAATCAATGGCAGCATATTTATAAAGTTGCATGCTTAGTTTAAAAGCAAATGAATAATATTTTGGTATACTTGCCATTAATTTGATAAATATCTTTTCAGTTTTTGACGCAATATAATATATTATATATTGTAATAAAGATATGTTCATTATCCATGAAATTACATGTTGAGCAAGACTGCAGTTATATAATCTAAGCTGCCTAATAACATCTATGTTGATTAATTTAGATATCTGATTAATAATTCCTGTAACTTAAACTCATAGTGTAAATTTTCTCTGTAACTGGGGCACAGTATGAGACATTTTCAGAAAATTATTCCAGCCACAGGTTTTCCATTCTTAAACTGTCTTCCATATAGACATGTTGCTGCATTTGCATTTTATTACTACTCATCTGGACAGCAAAAATGGCCTGCTGTTTTTCTTGTTTATTATCAAGTGGGAACTGTAATATATTAAAATTACTGATAATAGAAAGAACAAGCTCCTCACAAACAAATTATCAAACATCCAGGGGATGTGAACTAAGTTTGGCTTCAAGACTAAGCAGATGTGTATGTGATACATGTTTATATTAGCTTACCAGCTGAACATGGAAGTTATTGATAATAGTCTGAAAGGTGGCTGGAGGATCAGTCAGTTTTATCATGCAAGACATCTTTTGAATTGTGACAGTATTAGGGGGCAAAAAGGGATCATTTCAAGTAATTATCTCAGTTTATGCAAGCCTTAGACACAACCTTCTTGCCACTGCAATAAAGAGTTGCATTAGTACTTTGAATTCACTTGGTAATCAGATAAGTACCTTCCTGAAATTTAAGCATGCAAGTAATCAAATGCAAATCATGTAATATCAAACTTGATAAAAGTTTCAATAATTCCATCAAATTAAATCATAATTTTCACCCTTGTAAGAATTGCATGTGTTATGGATTCTTAGAATAAAGAGATGCATTTGTTATTCTTGCTTTTTTTCACTCATAAAATTTTCTATTTCATGTAGCTTAATAAACTTTAAATTACCATTCTATATTAAAAGCTCAAGTATTGAAATAATTTTACGGCATTTGCATAAAGGGGAAATTTACATGATATCTGTGGCAAGCTGAGCTACCTGCTTCTGGTTTAATCACTACCTTGACTCATTCTAGTTTATGAACCACCCTTCTGTTTACATTAATTGTCTTAAAGCTTACCTGCCTAAAATTTACTGTTTTTTTGCTGTTAACAGTGAACATAAAAAAAATGAATCTGTTTAACTAAATTAAACTAAGCCTCATCTTATACTGAGGTCCACAAGCATGGGAGACAGCTAAAAATACTTATGCAGTTCTGAAAGATGGGAACAGTCCAGCAATTTGACTCTAAAATTAAATTCAAAAAAATGCTCAGATTTATGGTTATAAACTGCATTCTACTGTCACTGAGAACTTTTGTTAATTCTAAGAAATCTTGTCCCTCATATAGTCAATATTTTTATTTGTGTTTTCTGAACAATGCGCTTAAGGTCTGAAATAATTCATGTTGTATACTCCACGTCAAGCTGAAGACAATAAAAATGCAGCAGTTTTCTATATATAGTTTCTTAAATGGCACAGTTATTTTCCAACCCCTACTGCAGTCTATTGGCTGATTGAGTCACAGTGTTAAACAGAGACCTCCAGTCACAGAGTCAGACAGTGATACCTACTTGATAAAACATAAACACTGCAGATGTTGACTCACAGTATAGCTTAACTAAGCTCAGAAGATGAAATGGATATATAAGCACACACTTAAATTCCTTCTGTTCTATTCTGTGGTAGGTATTGGCAGTTTTGACTTTGGAAGAGGGAATAACCTAGGAAAAACCTGTGTTTTGATAATTAAAAATGACTACTGTCACTTTTGGATTCTCTGTCTAGTTTTTTTGGGGAGGGGGGTTTTGGTTTTCTTTTTTTTTTAATATCAAACTCAGCTTTGCTAATACGGGTCATTTTAAACTTGTTTCTTTATAAACTTGCCTGTAATTAGCAATGTGCTAGTTAAGAAGCCCATGTCCATTTTTGTTAGAGCTGTCCTCTTCATTCAGAAATGTAGTGGCTGACATTCCTTTATCTTAAATTTATTGACCAATTATTCAAAAAGACAAAGATGTAAATCCTTTTTCCCTTCATTGCCTTTTTACTCATTATTTGTTCTAGTACATATCTATAAAATGGAAAATCCAGAGTTAAGGGTCTAGCAGCCTTGAGAAAAGAAGACTTGGGGAGACTTTATCACCCTGTTCCAGTATTTAAAAGGGTGGCTGCAAGGAAAATGGAGACTCCCTTTTTCACAAGGAATCACATGGAAAACAGGAGGAGTAATGGGTACAAGGCACTCCTGGGGAGATACCAGTTAGAATTAAAAAAAGAGGGAAATTTTTACTGTCAGGACATGGCGCCATTGGAATAATCTTTCCAGGATAGTGGTGGATTTCCCAACAGACCCTTTCAGGATTCAGCTAGAAAGGTTGCTGGAACATTTTGTCTCTGCTGCTTTTTCCAGGAGATGATCCTTGAGGGATAAACCTGGTATTCTATGATGAAGTTTTTAGTGATTTCTTATCTTATCAAGTCATAAGAGTGAATTAACACACAGAGGAAACACAAACTGACCTGTGAATCTAGCAAACATACAGCTTTGGTTACCTATATAAAGTATCATCAGTATATATCAGTATTTCATAGTGTTGTCTGACTGTTTGAGTCTATATCATGCTCTATGCAAAATCTCAGTAAATATCTGTCTTGAGCTTGGAGGGTCGTGGTCATTCATAATTCCACTGGTTTCAATGCTACTCTATACCAGAACTCAGACTTCCTTAGATTAATTAAGCCAGATATCTTGTGAAAAGGGTTATTGCTGGTTCTAATTAAACTTTGGAAGCTTTTCACAGGTTTTTTGACACTTTATCCACTACTTACTTTTAAACAAACTAGTCTGTTCCTTATTCTCCTACATACAGAAATGTTCCCATCTTTTAAAAATATAATTACTTAGCCAAGCTCTTACAGAAGCCTCAGTTACAATATTATTAGATGAATAAACTAATGTCCTCACAGATTGGTGTCGATTTCTTGAATTGAGACTTTTTTCCTCAGTCTTTTCTGATTACTTTGAAGTATGCTCTTTAAACCTTGTATTATGTTTCTCAAATCAAGAAACTCTATAAGATTTCCTTCCAGTAAAGCCAAGGAACCTAACTTGGTAAAACTGTGGTTTTTTGTCCGATGAATGTTTCACTTTAATCGCTATCTTTTCATTTCAACAAAATTAACTACTTCTCATTTAAATTCTACTAAAACTACTACTTGTCTCGTCTAAATTCGGAATAACACAATGGTTGTTCAGTATGCTGAAGGAGGGGTTTCTTTATCATGAAACTATATTCTTCAGTGGTTTATATTCCATATCCCATAACTTACATACAATTTTATTAACTTTTTCAGAAACAGTTTTATTTTGGCCATGAGAATTCTCCATTCAGAAAAAAATCTATTAGCATTTATTAATATTAGCAGTTATTAACTATTAGCTGTAGAAGACCTTGAATTTGGGTTACCTTGTCTTGTTATTCTGGTATTTAAATCTTCATTCAGAAATTAAGTATCTGATGTACATATTTGATTACATCTTGATATTTTCTTTACTGATCCTGTGTACAAGTCTGCTATTAATGCTACTTTTTTTTTTAATACCTAAAGGTTGTACTGTAAGTAAAGCTGACTTTTATGGTCATAGTAGTTTTTACATGAGTCTTCTGCTACATGGCCACCATCCTATTTTCTATTTGCTACTGACTATTTAACTAAAACTCCAAGGATATGATTCACTGTGCATGCAGTTTGCAAATGCAAGGGACAAATTTCCTTGCTTTTCTGCTGTCCCAGCACAAAAAGCTCTGTTTCTATGTGCTCTTCTACACAGTACTCAGATCAAACTCTGACCATAGTCTCAAAAATGCCTGGTGATGTTTGATGATGTTTGCAAACCATTTGGCTGCAGTGTGCCTGGTAGTGTAACAGTGATTTTATAATTTGAAGTGGACATTTTTCAAAAAGGTAAACCTGTTTAAAACTTAAATGCCCAATCATTATGTAGGATTCACAGCCAAGAGTAGGAAATAAGGAGATTTCAGATGCCCCTGAGCACTCCTCATGAGGTGATTCTGCTTTCAGTATCATTCTGAAGATATAAGGGCCAGCAACCTATGAATACTAAAATGCAGTGTACTCCAAGAAATCCTGTATTTTGTTTTAATCCTGTATTTTACCTGGGGAAAGATTTACAAAAACGTACAGGCTTAGTTATTATTGAGTAAAACTATTTGCCACTCAAATTATTTCAGAAATCTGTGCCAATGATAATCTAAGCCAGATCAATGTCCGGTAGCAAAATCAGTTCAATAAATTTGACAGGAATGGTAAGAATGCTTGTTCCTATTATGCCACTCCTAAATTGCATTTTCTAGGTTTGGTCTTCTTTTACATTCATTGCTGTGAATGTATAAGAGACAGCAAACTCCAGCCCTGCTTGGGAGATAAGCTCAATATGTCACTTTCAGAAACTCTCTTATATGTTGTCAGATTTAATAATCTTGGGAATATTTAGAGGTGTTTTTATACAAGTTAGTACTGTACAACCACATTTTTTGTTACTTGTAGTTGGAGTGTCATGTATTTTTCAGTTCTGCATATAATTTAATATACAATATATGCCATAATAAGATATTTTTATTGGTGTGTATCTAAACTATGGGAATGTGAACAAACTAGGTTAAAACAACAGAAATTTTTGCTTATTCTACTCCCATGATCCTTAAAATCTGAACTCACTGTTCCCATACTTACATCTCACTCTTAATCACTGCTGCTCTTTGAACAGATTTCAGCTATTACGAGTTCTGCAAGTTGACTAAATGCTATGTGAAGAACAGCATTAAAGACCTATATATATATGAGTTTGTTTGAACAAAACCCTTTGAAAAGAGAAAGGGATCTGGGTTTTGTTTAATATATCGTGGGATGAAAACAATCCCTGGTATTTCAGGATTCTTTGTGCACTGACCTAGTCATAACAATTGCACATTTCCAGACTAATAATTCTATTGAGAGCTTGAAGAGGCTTTGAGGGTAGAATTATAACCCTTTGTATTTGTCATCTTCAGTGGCCTGCATTTGATCTCCATTCAATTTCCTACATGTATTGACTAAGTCATGTTGTTACTGACAGTTTTCCTGAGGCTATTAAGTGACCTGTTCATGAGGGCTATTTTCTTATGTTATCTTAAACCTTTCCAAACCTTTGGTTTGTAGAGAAAACACACTACTTGCAAATAGAGAATGTGGTATTTATTTATTCATTTATTTATTTACTTTTTTTTTTAATTTAATCTTTGTATAGACCCAGTCTGAGTCTTTTGAGTGGCTGCAAAATATTTGTCTAGCTGTTTTTTTGCTTGTCCTCTCATTTTTTGAAGATGTAGAGGTCTCATGTCTTATTGCACTTGGTATATGTTTTTCAGTTGTGTTCTCAACTGGCATAACTGTCTTTGCTCCTGCTTCAGTTTTGCCTTTTTCTCTATCCTTAGTTTAATATAGACTGTTTCTCAGCTCTTTTTTGGTTTATTTGTCCACTGCACTGCAAGCCACTGCCATGCTCAGCTCAGTAAAACTGAGGGATACCAAATGTCACCTCTTTGAAGGCAAGTGCAGTTTGAGCAGTGAAAGTGTCTGATCATTCCCTCATTTCTTCTGCTCTTCTGTTTGTCATTGTCACTGTAATGTACAGTTCTACTTCTTTGCATAATAAAATGTTTTATTACTGGAAGGGAATAAAGGACAGGGACAACCCTACTGCTTCCATGGTTTCAGAGTCTGATGGACTTGTCAGTCCCTGTATTCAGCAGGCACAGGGTTTATACCTGTATATTACACATATATTCTTCATATGGATGCTGGAATAAGTATACCTACCTTAAAAAACAGTGATTACAAGCTTAGCAAGTGCACAATCCATGGCATCATCTGATAAATTAGTCAGGGAACAAGATATTGTTGATCTGTGTACAAACCTGTGTTTCCTTTAATAAAGTAGCAAATAAAAAAAAAATAACCATAGTAAAAAAGTTTTTTGATTATAAGCCCATTTTGGAAACTAGAGCCACTGCCTCTATTAGCAGGGAAGGATAGACATTTTACATAGATTTTTTTTTCTTTTCTTTTCACAGAACAGATTATAGATAATTATGGTACATTAACAAATGCAAAAAATGGAGAGTCATATTTAAGGAAAAGTAGAAAACAAGTTTTCATTTTTGGATAATTGGAATTGTATTGACATGCAGTGATATTAACAGGTTTTTTTCAGGTAATAGACTACTTATAGTGATAGTGCAAATCTGGATATATCTGTGTGTTATGTGATTAGAAATAAGTAAAAGAAAACCATATTGATGACTTTTTTGTTCTAGTGACTTCAGTCACTAGTGTTGCTATATAGCAGAGCTAAATAAATATTGTAAAAGAAAAAAGAATGACAAAATTACCGTTTATATCCATATATAGATGACTGAACTTGATACTGTTTATAAATTATTTACCAGGTATATTATTATTTTTTTGTTATTTCTGTATAACCATTTATTAATGTATTAATATTTATTCTAAAGATATCTATTGCTATGTAAAGAAGTATGCATATTTTAGTGTTAGGAAAGGAATTGCTTTTAAAATTCTGTTCATTGCTATTTTCAGGTCACTGTGATATTTTCACTGAATTGACAACATACATTGTATTTCAGGTGAACTCTGTGAGGAGAAATTAGATTTCTGTGCCCAAAACCTGAATCCTTGCCAGCATGATTCAAAGTGTATCTTAACACCCAAAGGATACAAGTGAGTCTGAAATGTTAATAGAGTCTGACTGAAGTTTGTATTTTTGTATCCTGCTTAGCTTCCTTTCTTTCTGTTTAAGTGGAAGCCAATTCTACTCTCAAAGTACTAATTTTGATTATTATTAAACCTTATGGCAGAACAGGCCATTATTTTCATGTAAAGCTGCATTATTATCTTAAGTATGTTTTACTGAATTTCACTGATCTTTAAAAGGTCTAATCCCTACCAGATTTTAAATAGAAACACAGGCAGCCTTTATGATGGTCTATACAAAAACCCTTATAGGAGTTTGAGCAGTAGGAAAATAATTGCATTTAATTGAAGTGGAATAATTATATTGCTTTTAGAGAAGTAATTGTGAAAGAGATTATTAGGAAGGCACACTGAAATGTACAAAGTAAAAAAGTCCCTCCCCAGGAAAGCTAATCTTTAATTACACTATATCCTTATCATGATTAATTAGTATGTAACAATTTAAAGTTGTTTTAATAGGCTTTAGGTTAATAAATACAGGAAACCTGCAGATTTAAATTGTTCTCACAAGTGCCTGTTTTATGCACAGCATGCTTTTGTGCTAAAATCAGATTGTCATTCCCAATACTTATGGATGACATTTTATTAAAAATATGGCATAAAAATATTAAATATTCAGTTGAATGTGAAATTAAGTTGATAGTTTCAAACTGGAAAACAGAAAAATTGTTTGGTTTCTGTTGTAGTGCATTATGTTTGTTTTTTCCTGTCACTTCAATAAACCTAGTTTAGTGTCGTATACTTTACTCTCCAGTTCATTATTCTTTTCTGTTACTTTTAAATCAGAAAATAGCACATGCAGTATACTTCAAGATGTATCTCAGTCAGACTTTTGATATGTTGCTTTATATTCTTTTTCCCTTGTCTTGTTTATACCTGTTGTTGAATACAAAATGAAACATATTTGATTGAAGTGCTAAATTTAAACTTACATGGCTATTTGAAATCACTTTTGCCAGCTTAGAGAAAATTTTAGATAGTAAAAGAAATGACACTGAGGAGGGAATCACAAGATCTAATGAATACAATTAATTACATCTTAATTTAAAAAATATCATATGGATGCATGAATTTGTAATATTTTCCATTAATTTTTGACAGAGTTCTGAGAATTCTCTCAATCCTATATGTGAGAATTCCCTGAAGGAATGCCACTAGCATTAGCAATGAGTTTCACATGGAAAAAAATACCCAAACAAACAAAAAACCAGAAATCATTACATACTCTCTTTTGAGGATGGGCTGTTTCTAGACCAGTGGGGCTTCAGGGAGGATAGATGATGGGTTTTGAGACTTCTCTTAGTTCAACAACCATGGAACTATTTTTAGTAAATCAGACTGGTGGAACATTAGGAGCAAAAGAATCATGCATAACCCTTTAAACTGCATAAAGGGACCATTGGTCTGTTCATAGCTGTTCAGTTGACTAATTAAAAAAACCATCAGTGGCGGCTTCGGATTATTTGCCTTGGTTTAAAGCATATTGATTAGGTTTAGTGTTTGCAGCCATGAATAACATCCTGTAACATTCTGTGTTGCTCATAAATTCTAAAACCTGCCTAAATTATTCATGAGGGCTCTCTAGATTTGCACACAATTCTTCAATATAATGACAGGTGTGTAAACATTTTAACTAGCAAACCTGTATTCATTACATATGTAGATTCCCCATCTAATAGTATGATGAGGCTATAAAGTCTTTGCACACAAAGTATTAGGAATGCCTTTTTTTCCTTGATTTTTAAACAATACAGTAGTTCCTTAACTTTTTTATAATCACAGTGGGTCATTAAAAGGCACTGTGCTATCTGATTTGCTGTTTTACAGATGTGATTGCACACCTGGATATGTAGGTGAGCATTGTGACATTGACTTTGACGACTGCCAAGACAACAAATGTAAAAATGGAGCGCAGTGCACGGACGCCGTTAATGGATACACCTGCATTTGCCCAGAAGGGTACAGGTGAGAAAGATCTGAAGGCAGTACAAACATGGATGTCTTCTGTCACAGTTGTTTTTTCTTGGAAATACTGATTGTTTTCTGTTTTCATTTAGTGGCTTGTTTTGTGAGTTTTCACCGCCAATGGTTCTACCTCGCACCAGCCCTTGTGATAATTACGAATGTCAAAATGGAGCCCAGTGTATCATAAAAGAAAGTGAACCAATCTGTCAGTGTTTATCAGGATACCAGGGTGAGAAATGTGAAAAGCTCATTAGTATAAACTTCGTCAACAAAGAATCATACCTGCAAATCCCTTCAGCTAAGATACGCCCCCAAACCAATATCACTCTACAGGTAAGTTCGCTTGTGTTGTGGATTCTCTTTTCTGGAAAAGAGAGTAAATTACTTTCCATGATGTGGAAAATGACCCAAAGTTGTCATTGGCTCACTTAAAGAGCTTTTCACAGTTTGAGCTAAAAATCTAGAAGAGGTAATGCAATAACTCTATATTCACATTGAAGTAGATGGGCTTATTGATAGGAAGAGAAAGAGTTTTGTTAGGTTGTCCTTCAAAAAATAATTTTATAATGAAGTAACAGACTATGGCAGTAAATTCAGAGATTTACTTCATACCTCATTTTGATTAAATACCTAATTTTTGTGGTTTCTAAATATTTCTATTTTTTAACTAGATTGCCACAGATGAAGACAGTGGGATCCTGCTGTACAAAGGCGATAAAGATCATATAGCAGTGGAACTGTACCGGGGTAGAGTGAGGGTCAGCTATGACACAGGATCATATCCAGCCTCTGCTATTTACAGGTGAACCTGGATGAAACACATTTGTAACTGAAACAAAACCTACATTCATTACTTGTATCAAAGTCACATTTTTTAATACATGGTTAAGGGAAATATATGCAAATTACTGTGTTGTCAGACACTTAAAACTTCTTGCCAGAAGATGTGATTTGGTTGGCAAGTAATTCTAATGCAGATATGTCAGGCAACTAGTATATTATTTGATGCATTTAAACAGAATAAGAATTACCTTTCAGTATAATATTTATTTATTTACATTTGTAAAGCTCACATGTAGCAGTGGAGTTTTTTCTTAGTTGTAACTGCCACATAATTTCCTAGTGTGCTGAGTAAAATGAAAAACTACACTGTATAAGCAGAAATTAAGTAGAAGCTTCTCTTCTCTGTTAGGCAGTCATATAATGTGGGATTTTTCCCTGGCAAGTGAAGAGAAAGCTAAAAACTTGATTTCTGACAAAAGGCACTACCTTTGAAAAAGAAACGGCTTTTGCTTCCAAAGTCAGTAAGAGAAAAAATCTACAGCTGCTTTTGTAGCATAATTTCTGAGTTTTTTTTTTTTAAATCATATTTCTCTGTCTCTCTGAAAAATTACCACCTGAATTTTTTGGGAGTTATTGTATAACTTCACAGGAATTAGCAAACAGTCATTGCAAGAGTCAGCAGAAAGACAAGAGTCATCACTTCCTGGCCTTGGCTGCCCTCTTGGTGCTAAAATTACTTTCAGAAGTAAAAGGAAAGTATTAAATCAGTTTTCCTTGAATGTTCTTTTCACTCTATTTACAACTTTTATTGTAAAATTATATGTAGGTATATTTGCTTCTAGAGTTTGTAACAGTGACACTGTTCTGCTTCTATTAGGGACATTTCACTGAAAACAAATGATTTTTATAAATTATTATACTCCTATTCAAAATAATATTTTTATTTTCTATCTGGATTAGGGCTACACAAGAAATTTGGATTCTTTTTTCTCAGGAGTTTAATTATTTTTGTTGATTTTTATTCAATAGGTACAGCTGACTGAGAATAAGCAATAGGAATAAGGGTCATATGTAGTTCCAAGTTATTTTGGCTCCCATTTCTATAATCTACTTAGAATACTTCTTCTCTTTCAACACATATATGTCCTTCCCATAAATTTGAGCTTTCTCTGGCATTATTGAAATGTAATAAATACTGGTAATTCACACTTGTCCATTATAGCTATCTATAAAGATTAATCTAGCAAGATTGAAAACCAGTACTCACACAGAAAAAAACCCAAACAAACGTAAACGTGGAAGGAGTTAATAACAAAGTGACTAATTAACAAAGAGCCCCAATTAGGTTACTGTTACAAAATAATAAGAAGCATCTCCCCTACATAGTTGATGGTCTCCTTTGAATTATGTGACAAATGAAGAATGCAAGTGTAGTGAAGAAAGGGACAGGAAATGTAGCGAAACCTTACAGGGTGACACAGTTGTTTAGTGAAGCAGATACACACTTTTAGTTATTATTTTTCGTTTCTGTTATTGTTGTTTACCTACATTTCATTTCTGATAAGCATAATGGTGAGTTTCTGAGATATTTGAAAGCTATCATGTGATAGTCCAACTGTAGTGAGGTTTTCTGCTGCTCAGGAAAGGCTGAGGGCATACCTTATCTCTTTTGATAATTTTCTGAAAGATTGTAGCCAGGTGAGGATCAGAGTCCTCTCACAAATAACAAGCAATAGGACAAGAGGAAAAGGCCTTAAGTTGCACCAGGGAAGGGTTAGATTGGATATTAGGGAAAATTCCATCACGTAAATGGTTGTCAAGCATTGGAACAGACTGCCCAGAGAAGGCGTCTAGTCACCATTCATGGAGGTATTCAACAAAGTGTAGATGAGGCACTTAGGGACATTGTTTGGTGGTGGACCTGGCAGTGCTGGTTTAGTTGCTGGACTTGATGATCTTAGAGGTCTTTTCCAACCTAAATGAGTCTGTGATTTCATCATTCTATTTTGGAAGCCACATATGCATTTCCACATCTGTGTATAGGTATGTATGTGGATCTAGTGATAGCCCTACAAATTTTGTCTGTTTAATGTCTATTTCAGGTTCTAGAAAGGAGTATGTTGTAGCACAGAAACTTTTACACGGTTTACTCAAATCCCTTCATTATTTCCAGTTCTTACTGTTTTACCCTCCCAGAATCTTTGTGATATCTCCTGCCCTTTTTAAGGTCTTTACCTTCTTTTTATCCATTCATTGCATGTTGTCTTTCTGTACTTTTGTTACTTATTAAAGCTGTCTCCTGGAATGTTTCCAGTCCTTCTAGTCCCTCCCTTTTGCTTCCCTCCTGTCCTCCCAGTTCATGGGAACCGACTGCAGGAGGAGCCTGCATCCCAAAAGGAGTCATCAGTCAATCTGAGAAATGAGATTATGGCACTGCCAAGACCAATAAATAATATTCATTCATTGGAGATGGTTATTTGGAAAAATTTGATCCACTTGTGTTTTATTCTGTCTGGGCATCCATTTTTAAATGTTAATGGTTTATTACATAAAAAAATCTTTCATTCTGTAAACTAGTTTTCATCATATATTTATTGGAAATGTGGGACTATTTATTCCCAGATCATTATTCTTCTACAGAGTACCAGAAGCCTTAAATCAGTTCTTGTTACAGCTTTTCATTAGGATCTATGCATTCAGCTCTCATATCTCCAATGGGAAATGGGCTAGAAGTAATGTAAGTGCATTGGCAGGAAATGTTGCAAATGTGCCTTGAGTTTATTTCCTCTTCAATTTAAACCATCCTTACCTAGGAGGGCTTCTCTTTCTGCAGTAAATTTTTACCAGTGAAACAGTTTAAACCAGAGGCTTTTGATAATCAGTCTTATCAGAGACACATTGCCTTTACAGACTATGGTTTGTATATCCCTGGAACTACCTCTTGCTCTAAAAATGCATATTTTGTGTTGCTCTTATTCTTCTAAATACTATTGAGTGAAAGGTTTAGAAGTTGTAAAATAAGTTTCCTTGAAACAAGAACATTATATCAGGGTTTCTTGCTTCCTTAAGTCAAGAAGTTATATGAACTTTGATTTTTTAGCACATTTTTTTGGCTGGATTCATTGAAATGTGTTAAGTAACTTAATCTCAGCATCTTTTATATTGCTTGATCAGATCAAACAAACTTCTTGATACTTTGAATAAGTCTTTCTCCTTAGGAATGATAAACCCTGGCCGTTTCCTTTCCCCCCATGGAAACTGGCAGTCCCCCTCCTGGCAGCTCCCATAAAGTGTTTATTGTGCCAGTGTCTGCTCTGTCATGTGTTTGCACTCTCAAATAGAGCTGGGTTTATGTAAAGCATGCATGCTACCATGCAGATCTTTGATCCACAGTGAGCAAAGGCTGTTCACAGAGTTGGTAATAAATGGCTAAGAAGCTATTTAATGTGTCACAGCTGTGAATGACCAAGTGTGCTGCTGATCTGTTCCAGGACAAAAGCAGTTAGCTTAATTAAAACATCACTAAGGATGTTTTAAGGTAATTTGCTTGATTTTTGCCTTGAGATTTAGGAACTTAATCCCTTTCAGCTATCCTGCTTTCTCAATGAGAAGAGCTAATTGACTGTGTGACTGTCCATTTCAGGCTATCGTACAATTGGTTCATTTAAATAACTTTTTTCAAAGGATTAAGCTCACTTATTTGATGGTGCCCTGAAACAAATAAAGGCTTTCATGGGAATGCTTTTAATGTCTGGTCTCTGGACTGCAGCTCACACCTTGCATGCATATATTCAGCTCTGTTTCTGCAATGGAAAATGGACTACAAGTTGTGCAAGTACAATGATATATTCAGTCTCAGAACTGAGTAATGATATTCTTCCTTCTCTGATGTATTTAAGCAGTGTTCCAGTGCAGACTACTTTCTGCACTTAAGCACTTGCTATGTAGATATTGAGGCTGATAAGCGCCAGCAGCTTTTTTTTGTGTCCAGCAGCGTGAGTATGCTCATTCTTAGGCGGGGTAAGCACCACGCTTGAAGCAAGCATTTTCACCTTGAGAACCTTCAGGCATTCTCCTACTAGTGAGTTAATATCTTGTTAGTAAGCAGAAGGAAATGGTATATGTAGATGAGAGAAAAAACATGACAACATTCATATTCACTGTACTAGCCAGAAGTTGAACACACTTAAGTAACCATGCCCAATAAAGATAACAAATAACTTTATTGCAAGTGTCAGTGGAACTGTCTGGACCAATGAGATGATTTTGTCTGGCAGGACTAAAGTTAGATGCAGTTCCGTATTCCATGAAATAGATTTATGTATCACTGGATTTGACTCCGGTCTCCATATTTGCAAGATATGTAAACCCAATATTCTGCAAAATGTAGGATACACACAGACTTGAATGCAAATATGATCTTTAAGTAACATTGGAATCACATAGTGGTTTAGGTTGGAGGGGACCTTAAACAATCACCTAGTTCCATCATCTTTGTTATGGGCAGTTACAGTTTCCACTAGATTAAGTTGTACAATGCCCCATCCAACCTGATCCTGAGCATTTCCAATAACAGGTCCACAGATTCTCTGGCAACTTGTCCCAGTGTTTCATGTTAACCCACCCTCATATTAAAGAAATTTTTTTATATCACTTTTTTTACTTAATAGATTCTGTCTGATCTATATGTACCCTCTCTCAGTTTAAAAGAGTTGGGCTGTGTCCTGTTACTGCAGGGCCTGGTAGAAAGTCCCTCTCCATATTTCTTATAAGCCCCCTTTCAATGTTCAAAAGCTGCTATAAGGTCTTCCCAGAGTATTCTCTTCTCCAAGCTGAACAACTCCAAATCCCTCGGCCTGTCTTCATAGAAAAGGAATTCCAGCCCTGTCATCATTAGTCCAGAAGAAGGGATGTATTGTATTGTATTGGCTTTTAAGCATATGTGCATGTCTTTGCTTAAAATGTAATTTTCAGGGGAGTGTACTCCTACAGAAGTTCTGTTCTGAAACTTTATTGACTCTTAAAGGGGAAAAGGTAAAAAACTGTTATAACATGACCACCAACTGTTTATTATTAATGTTTATTTTGCAGTGTGGAAACAATTAATGATGGAAATTTCCACATTGTGGAGCTGCTAGCTATGGATCAGGTTCTATCTTTATCCATTGATGGAGGAAGCCCCAAGATAATTACCAACTTGTCCAAGCAATCCACTCTGAACTTTGATTCTCCACTGTATGTAGGAGGTAAGAGGATTTTATTGCTTCTTACTAGAGGTATTATAGATAATTTACTGTGGTAACATGTTTTAAGAAACACATGCTTGTGTTTCCTAAAGAGACTCATTCATTGACATAACTCCTTAAGATGAAACTTTGGCAGTTAATGTCAATAGCTTCAATTTTAAGAAATAATATGTTGTGAAACTACACTGGTTCCTTTTCTATAATTATGTTTATTTTTTATGACTGTAAAATTTTGTAAATTTCTGCTGTTATTTAGCCTTTTATTATACTGAAGAAGTGTGCTCAGCTTTGCTTAGCTGCATGAAGATTTAGTGATGCCTATTCAGAAAGTGTAGAATGGTAGCATTCTGTTTTGCTCATTTTACATTCCTGTTTCCCTGTACTGGTATCTGCTGGAAATGATAGCAGTGTGTAAAGCCACGAAATGTAATTTCTGTCTGGAGATCTTACTGCTTAGGGCTGATAAGAGTTAGGACACTAGGTAAGAATGTGCCCAGACAGTTGCCTCACTGTATGTGTCAGGGCTTATGTTTTGTTTGTTTTGAGAAAAAAATGTTTGTTTAATTGTTTGTTTAACTTGAGCAGCTAAAATATTTAAAAAAACTTTGATCATTTGATGCCAGTTACTCTGTAGACCTGTGAGTTCAAACACTTTGTTTTAGCTAACAGTTCATGCTGGATTTCTTTGGACCTGTGCAATCCACATAAAAGTCAGAAAATTCAGCCAACACTTAGAGCCTCCTTAATTGGTAGCAAGTCAAAGTTCTTAAAAGTTCAGAGATTTGGCATGGTTTTTTAAATACTTTTTAAAAGCTACCGATTTTCATGTTCTATTTATTTTAAGCTTATACTCTTAAGGAGTTTCCTTCTGATCTGTTCTTTCTGGTAAAAAAAATGGACTTTCGTTTTCATTTTGCTGATTTCTTTTATATCTGAGAATAACTTTTTAGACTTAAGCATCTTGCCTCCTTGCAAAAAACTGTGCCATCAGTAGTGCATTTGTTTGATGTGCTGATGCTTTCAAACGTGGATTGCCCTCCAAAAATGCACATTGCATTTTCTCCTGTGTATAATTTCTGTTTACGCAGTGTCCTGTGCCACATTGGGAAGAGGGGATCCTAGACTCTGATAGGACACTGTGTGCTTGCTTACTTGTGTTATCAACATCAGTTTGTTTAATGATTGCTGAGGCTAATTGTACGACTTGAGAGCTGAGCTTAGTGCAGAACAATAATCCTCCTGTCTGTTATAAGCACCTTTTGATGAAATGAGGCCAGACTGACAACTGTAAACATTTATTCTGGGCACATTGTTACCACTGCAGTGCTGATTTGTGACATATGGTTCTCCTCCTTGCTTCTTCACCCTGCAGAACTGTGCCTCCATTCAGAGAAACATAGTAATCTGCATTGTCATCTTCAAGTATTGGAAGAATAACTTTTGGAAATAATCTTTTCTCTCAAGGGTTTGATACATAAGTGCAGCAGTCTTCTGCATTCTAGTGCATGTTCCTTAGGGAGGTTCCGTGTTTATTCTATTATAATTTTTCACATTCAGGCTCCAAACAGACAATTATTCTGCTGTCATAGAAAATGTTGATCCAAAAAATAATAAAAACCAATCATAGAAGCACATTGTAACAAAATAAAGGAAAAAAACCCAGTAGGATGACATTCAGATCTTAATCTTTCCTCTTCTTTATCAAATTTATCTGTTTATGATTTTTTAAAATTCTCAGGGCAGGTATTTTTCACTCTTTTAACTTTATATCACCCATCTTTTTGAGATTCAATAATTTTTTTCTTATCCAACTATATCTAGATTTTTTTAGGGAATTTGATTACACATTTTCATCAGTTAAGAACTTAAATTCTCACTAGGTTTTTATGCAGTATTTTTATCTTTGCCAAAGCCTTAGTTTGACACCTAAATCATCATGTAGCTTACACTTACTCTTACCACTTTTCTGCTAAAATGGCATTTCTGATAAGCATCACCTCAGTTGGCAGGCTGAAATTCAGACTTAACAGCAAGCCCTTGTACAATGTCTGCTCTCATTCTCTCATTCCCTCTCTCTCTGCCTTCCTTCCTTTTTTTTTTTTTTTTTAATGTTACTCTTGGGTCACAATATATAGCTTGGTTTAAAAGGGGTAATTTACCTTTTTTTTTTTACCAAAACTGAGCTAATTGATTTATACCTTTTGAGGGTTTTTTGCCTCTTCCAAGTGTATGGAGTGTGTGGTCAGAATACACGTGCTTGTTATTTTTCAGTCTTTCTGTAACAAATTTCAGTAAATCATATTGAAAGTGCATGGCTTTTGTAAGAATTCTTAAGGGACAATCTGTTTCTTCTCAAAAATTCTTCAAAGGAGTCGCAGACATCACTGATACTTCACATTCTTCTCTCGGAAATTAGAGCATATTTTACTAGTTGAGAGTGGCACCTTCTTTCATGGATGTCCCTATTTCTGAGACAGGTAGAGTATCAGCTGCTTCTCATTTGTGCTTGCTCTGTTCTGGCAGCTTCTAGAATTAGATACTTGTTTCGACAGTTTTACTGTGTGACTGTTATTCCAGAGAGATTCCTACCATTTGCCTCCTTGAGCAGTAATTTACCTGTAGTCTGGTTCAGCATCCAAAAGCTTGAAAGGGGGTGGGAACTACTCTCTTACATTGCCAAAAATAGATTTGAAATATTTGTCTGTATTGTTTCTATGTCAGTTCTTTCCTAACTGATAAAGAATCTTTATACAAAAATTATCTAAGAAATATTTCTAAAGAATATAACCAGGTTTTACACACACTTTGGCCTTCTGACATTTGGTATCTTGCTAGAAGAAGCAAAAGTGTATAGGCTGAAAGATTGAGCATATGTTTTTATTGTGTTTCCAAATGTCTCCCTTATTAGAGAATATAGACAAAAAACTTCTGAATCATGTGTGAAAAAAATTCTGAATCAAATGTCTCCCTTATTAGAGAAAATAGACAAAAAACTTCTGAATCATGTGTGATATACCACCTATTGCCTGGTATCAAATGTATGTGCTTATATGGTTCCTAGAAATCACATCTAAGTTTCCTGACACTTTCAAGTATTACATCTAGTTTAGCATTGCATTGGTGTGCTTAGTTTTATACACCTTTTATTTTTACAGACAGTAACTTCAGTTCATCTATTCTGCTGAGATACTTTAAGCATTTTCTATGAGCATTAGCTGAGTGTGACTTTCAAGGGACACAACAGGGTGAAGGGGCCTTGATGACTCTACCCTGTCCCTGGTTTGAGAATATGGCAGGTAGATGTGAGGAGATGGAAACTCATTATTGTTTGCAGTCTGAGTCCTTTAATATAATAGTTCAAAGCCTATTTTGCAGTTTGACCCTGCCTGGGTGCCAGGTGCCCACCAAAGTCACTCTATCACCCCCCTCCTCAACTGGAAAGGGGAGAGAAAATGCAGTGAAAGCTCATAAGTTGAGATGCAGATGGGGAAAGAACCCTCACCGATTACTGATGTGGCAAAACAGACTCAACTTGAAGAAATGAATTTGAAGTATTACCAGTCCAAATCACAGTAGGATAAGGAGAGGTAAAACATTTTTTTAAGACACATTCCCCCCACCCTTCCCTCCTTCTCAGGCTTAACTTCTTTCCCCCCAGTTCTCTCTCTCCTTCCTACAAGCAGTGCAGGCACATTTAGGTTATGGTCTCTACATCACATTGTTTCTGACATTGCATCCTCCTCAGAGAAAAGAGTCCTTCCCCTCTTCCAGCTGAGGTCCCTCCCATGGGAGGCAGCTCTTTACAAACTGCTCCTGCATGTGTCCCTTGGTTCCCATGGGATGCAGTTCTTCAGGAACAGGCTGCTCCAGCCTGGGTCCCCCACAGGGTCACAAGTCCAAGGAAAACCTGCTCCAGTGGGGGCTCCTCTCTCACAGATCCTGCCAGGAGCCTGCTCCAGCACAGGCTTCCCATGGAGACACAGTCTTCTCTCGAGCATCCACCTGCTCCAGCATGGTCTCCTCCGTGGGCTGCAGGTGGATCTCTGCTCCCCTGTGAATGTCCATGAGCTGCAGGGGCACAGCTGTCTCACCATGGGCTGCCGGGGAATCTCAGGTGTCTGGAGAACTCCTCCCCATCCTGCTTTGCTGACCTCAGTATCTGCAGAGCTGCTCCTCAAATATTCCCACTGCTCTCTGGTCATATCTACACAATTACTCTTTTGGGTTTTTTCCTTTATAGATATGTTATCACATAGCTGATTGGCTTGGCCTAGGCAGACTTGACAGGTCCATCCTGGACACAGCTGGCATTGGCTCTCTTGGACAGGGTGGACACTTTCGGCAGCTTCTTGGAGAAGCCTGGCCACACAAACCCCATACACTTACTTAACTGATAAGATCAAAGAAGATTAGGCTCTTCAACAGTATGGATCCCATATTGTTCATTTCTATGATCACTGAAGCCTAGCACAAATGAAATTACAATAACCTCTAAATGAAAGGCAGGTCTACTTCATTAGGTTACTGCATGAACTCTCTTTAACTGTTCATAGTAATATAGAAAGTTATTAAAAGTATCAGTTTACATGGTTAAGGAGCAGCTATGCAGAACATTTCTGCTTTCTTGTCATTATTCAAGTACCAGAATGAAAATTGTTGATTTTGTCTAGGAATAAACCTATGCAGCTAATAAGAATATTTATTTTCAGGTAAACAGATCTTTTTTATGCTCAGTGTACTTTGATTTCCTTTACTTGTGAATCTCAGGACTCACTTGGGCATTGAGGTATTCATTATTAGAAAGCACTCTCTTAAGAGGTATCTGCTATAGGCTAATATGTTGGCAATAAGTTAAAAGAAAACAAAAGGAGTAGAAGAACTTCATGTTTGCAAGAAAACATTTGATAATAATGTTCCTTCTGAATTATTCTTGAATTATTCAGAATTATTCTTTAATTATTATAACAGAATAAGTGTATCACATCTACTGCTCTAATTGCACCTATAACCATAGAATGTAACAGAGGAATTACTCTGAAAATGGTCAACAGTGGGGACATTTGCATTATCTAAAAGTGTAAACACATAGCAGTTAGATGTTGAATTATTTTTATTATTGATTGTTTTAGGCTGTACTGGCAAACTAGGAATGGCTTTTAGTTTTATTTTATTAATCTGTCTTTAATACATGCTAAACAAAAGTATTTTTGGTTTTGGAACCTCAACCTGTTAAACTATCCTTCCCAAGAAATTTTCCATAGCAAAAGCTCACATTTGAAATGTGTATGCTAGCTCCATTTTGATGGGCTGATCCTACTAAATTCTTCTGGATATGAGTATCTTAGCTCACAAAAAAATGACATATCACCTGCTAAATTTCAACAACCTTTGTTTTTCTGGGATTCAGAAACTGTGTGCTATCCTGGACTTAAATGCACTAGGGAAAAACTGGGCAAAGCAGACCTTTTCACAGCTCTGAGCTTCCTTTCTGGTAAAGTCTTGTATTCATCTCTTAAGCATGACTTAAAGATTTACAGGTTTGGAGCTGGTTTACACAAATGCTTGACAACAAGGACAATTTCCAAAAACTAGATTATTGTTTGTGGTTCTAGTTTGAATAGCTAGGAATAATTAATTTAGAAGAAGCATTCTTTTAAAAGTGTTTTAAAAATGGGAGAAAACAGTATAGAAAACGGTGAGATTATTACACTGGTTATTTGCTATTATTAATTTCCTAGGCATGCCTGTGAAAAACAACATAGCAGCTTTGCGCCAGTCGCCAGGGCAGAACGGCACCAGCTTCCATGGCTGCATCCGGAATCTGTATATCAACAGTGAACTCCAGGACTTCAGAAATGTGCCCCTGCAAGTGGGAATTCTGCCAGGTTGTGAGCCTTGCCATAAGAAAGTTTGTGTGCATGGCACATGCCATGCTACCAGCCAGTCAGGCTTCTCCTGTGAGTGCGAAGGCGGATGGACGGGGCCGCTCTGTGACCAGCAAACCAACGACCCGTGTCTCGGAAATAAGTATGTCCTAACTCGGGCAAAAACAGTAGTAAAATGTGCACATATGTCTCCTGTCATCTGTATTTTTTTTCTATAAAAGTTCACACTTGCAAGAAGCAACATAACCTGGGCATGTAAAAGTGAAAACGGCATCCAGGTTTTAGCATATGTTCTTTCCATAAACCTAATGAGGGAAAGTCCCCAGTTCAGGGGAGCAGATACACACATCTCACTGAAGTTCTGCCTAAAGCCTGGGAGGTGCTCTTGCATACTTCTGTATGTGCTTCTTTTGCAATGAGATGCACTGATGCAGCTGTGGGTATGACCCTTGGCACAAAAATAATTTTGAAGTAGTTGTAAATTGAATAAAAACCTATTTTCTTATTTTCAGTTGTAAAGAATAAGGTAATTAAACCATTAATATTATTATTAATAATAATAACAATATTCTCTACTATGGTTTTGAAAAATGATACAATGGACATACCTAATATTTTATATTTTCAGAGTACCCCAGGTTTTAGGAGGAAAATAGATTTCCATCTTTATGGTGAAATTCTGTTTAAGTCTTAGTGTGATAATTCTATTTACTGATTTGAGCAGAACATTTTAGTTTAGATATTTATGCATGTCTGTAGAAAGATTCTTATATATAAATGTGTGGAGATAGAAAAAGATATGTATAATTATGTATATTATAGTATTGATATCTATGCATATTCATCTTTCAAATTTACTATCAAGACAGATTCTATTTGGGTTCATGGACTCCCAGCACAAGAAGATCAGAAACTTCAGAAGGTCAAAGCTATTTTGTATTTATTCATCTTGGGCAGCAAGATGCTATTCTGTTTGTCTTTCCACTGTCCTTATTACAGCTTGGCAACATCTTTTTTTTTTTTTTTTTCCGTTCAAGCAAGCTTGCTTGGGTCCTGTGGCTGCTGCTTTTTCAGTGCAGCATTTGCCTATGTGATTTTTGACGTTTAAGGACCAGTGGCCTAAGTTTTCTAAGAGATTCTAATAAGATGTTTTTCAACTCCTATATAAAATGATGTTTAAATCATCTTTTCACATAGTGTGTGGAAAGTCTGACCCTTGAAAGTTTTATACAGCAGTTGGCATGCTTTGCAACACAGTTTTATTTATATTGGTTATAGACTCTTTCAGTACCCTTAAAGTTTTGAATTTTTCCCAGAGCTAGAGCAGTCAGGTTTTGAAGGATATCATTATAACATTTAATTTTTTATGGGTCATTTTTTTAGGCTGTCCTCTTTCACAGTGACTTTAAAGAAGGGTAGTCACACCAGGTTATAAAATGCAAATGTGACTTTATATTTCAATACTTGAGGATTAAAAAATAACATCAAACTTTGCCCACAAGTTCTACTATCAGAAAAGACAATTTCTTTAAGCTGTTCTTGAAGTACTAGATTCTTCATTGTTTCTTATAATTGTGCACATTATCACCCAAACTGAGTGCTTTTTTTGCAGCAAATTATGAAGTTATCAGTATCAGATGTAGGCAGTATCAAAGACAGAAGTGAGTGAGCACAGTGTTAATATTTTTTTTGCTCTTCCAAGTATTGGGTTTGTTTCAGCTGTATACAGTGCTGTGAGCTTTTAAGAGAGAAAGCCAAACCAATTTTTTTTTGTTTATTTTTGGAGTGGAGGAGGACTTTGTTGTTCTTTACTTCTGGGGATTTTCATTCTGTATTTCTTGATTCAACTCTAAATTGTCTATTGAATAGATGCATTTTATCCATCTAATACAGTTTTACATTCTGCTTTATCTGAATAACAGAATTGTCACTGTGATCTCTGTTTCAAAAATGTAGATGATCTTTTAGAGATCCTTGCACATCGTGAAAAGGCTTAAGACACATTTACTTTACCTACATCTAGGTGTTTGAAATCAAAATATAGTGACCAAAGTTTTTTCTCTAGTCAGTAAAGGAATAAGCATATTTCAGAAGAATAAATAAGAATTCAAGTTGTCTAATCATCTTCTAGATAAGCTCATTTCTTGCCATGACTGACTGTGTCTGGAGCTTATGGCAATTATACATCCAACTTGAGTGCCTGACACAGGTACCTAAAATTAGATGAGATGAAACTGTGCCTGAGACTTTGCACTTAGCTTGATGTTCCTTTCAGTACAGTCAGAAGATGAAATTTAGAGCTTCAAAGAGCAGGTGGAAACAAAAGTATGAGAGTTGGCATTAGCTAAAATTTAATCATCTTCTAAGTCAAAGCAAAACTTTACCAAAGATCTTGACACAGATTGCTTTGATATCTAAAGCCTGTATAGAGCATGGCAGGATGTCAGTGCCACCTGAGTAACTGTAGATCAGAAGTCCTAAAAGTGGATTTTTCTATATGGTGAAAAGATCAAATGCTGAATATAATGAAAAATAAACAGAAGCTATCTGCCCCATGATACTGTCTAGGCCTTCCATTTTGAATTGCTAAATACCAGTCTTGAAATATCAGACTTCAACCACAGCAACAATGTGCAACTTGAAACTGCCATTTCTTGGGTCAGAATAGCTTCTCTTAGGAAGTAGCTGAACTGTGTGTGCTGGGAGCCCCATATTTCATGAGTGACAATATGGAGTTTCTTTTAAATGATACACAAACCAGAATTGCAGGTGAGTTTCTTTTTTCTTTGGCTTGATTTCACTGTGTTCTTCTCAAAAGCATGCTGAAAATGTAGGTAGACAGGAAATGTTGTTTTTAATATTCGTGGCCTGTAAAATTTTTCCATAACACATCTACAGTGGCTATTTTCTGGTGAGAGGGAGTTCTGTATTGCAGCTTGTTTTGTGTAAACCTGCATACTAATTATAAACCACTTCACTGCATCTCACTGAAAAAGTCCATTAGAAACAAAAGCAATTTCTTCTGAGTACAGTCCAAAGTATTTGTAGTTAATGTTGCTTAGCCTGAACTTTGATGAATAATTTATTTTTATTCTCTTGGGCTTGTTTCCCCTGTAGATGTGTGCATGGTACCTGCTTGCCGATCAATGCGTTTTCATACAGTTGTAAATGCCTGCAGGGACATGGGGGAGTCCTCTGTGATGAAGAGGAAATGCTGCTTAACCCCTGCCAATCCATCAGGTGTAAACATGGCAAATGTAGGCTTTCAGGACTTGGGAAACCATATTGCGAATGCGGCAGCGGATACACGGGGGACAGTTGTGATAAAGGTAAAAAAAATTCATTCATGTTGTTGTGGTCTTAAAAAATAGGCTTTTTTAGTAAAACATGAACAGCCAAGCACATGAACAGCCAAAAACATGACCAGTTTTTTTTTTTCCACAACACACACATTTGTTGCTTTTTTTTTTCTACCATAAGACTTTATCTTGATGAGAGAAAAACCAAGCCTTTCCCATGAATTTGTTTGCATTTTGAGGATTTTTTCATCAAACGTTTTGCTGTGAAAACATTTCTTTTTTTTTTTTGCCTTTATTCAAAAACACATTTTTACTATATTTAACTATTACCTTTTACCTGCTGTATCTTTCTGTATTTATTGTTTCTCTACCTTCTGCAACTGAGAAGCCAAATCCAATGATTCTGCTCCTAGTTTTATCACAAACTCTACTTTTGACCTCTCAGCTTCAACTGATTTATCACAGCGAATTATGCAGGTGAGATGGATGAAAACAGGATGACTTTTTCCCCCTACCTTTTTCTTTCTCCTTTGTCTATCAAAGCTCTCCCTCTCCCTCTTCCCTTACCCCAGATGGCATTTATTTTGTATTGTACATAGATGTGAATAGAAGAATATGGCTGTAGAACTTTTAACAGATGTCTCATTTTTAGCTGCCTTTATACCTCAGTAATTTATGAAGTTAGCGGAATGTAACTTATATTAAATAAGAGTTTGAATAATATTAAACTCCAGGTCTAATAAATTAAATTGCATGCTCTCTGAAACATTTCCCTATGGTAAACAGAACCAGCTGCAAGCAGTGTAGCAACAGAAGATGTGTATTTTTATAAAAGAGGAAAAGATTTAAGCTTCCAATTTTCTTGTCGTTGTAATAGCTTCATATTTATGGTTTACACATACATAATATAAGCTTTACCAAAAATAGGAGGTATAGGGAATGAAACCCAGCATTAATCGCATTACATTTGGAAGAACCACTAGTTTCCAATGCACAGTCTTGGCCGAACTTTAAAATACCAATCCCAACTGCAAATAGTAGCACACCACCTTCCTGCATTACGCATTCTTTGACCCGCGCCTCAAATCCGTGCCTCTGATTTTGAACATTGTTTCCCACAGAAATCTCTTGTCGAGGGGAACGAGTCCGAGATTACTACCAAAAGCAGCAAGGGTATGCTGCGTGCCAGACGACCAAGAAGGTTTCGAGACTAGAGTGTAAAGGCGGGTGCTCGGCCGGGCAGTGCTGCGGGCCGCTGCGCAGCAAGAGGCGGAAATACTCCTTCGAGTGCACCGACGGCTCGTCCTTCGTGGACGAGGTGGAAAAAGTGGTGAAGTGTGGCTGTACAAATTGTCCCTCCTAAGTGTCCCTGTCACACTTGTCTTTTGAAAATGTTGTATACTTATTGACCGTGTCGGACTAATTAATGCTTCATAGTGGAAATATTTGAAATATATTGTAAAATACAGAACAGACTTATTTTTATTATGAGAATAAAGACTTTTTCTTCATTGAAAAAAAAAAGATTCAAGTGCTTGAACTGAGACTTCTCATACCCAAGAGGAGCTTTGAAGAAAAAAAAAAGACCTGGTAACATTGCAGCAGAAATGGGAAACTCTAACTGCTTTTAACATGGATTCTTCTTTATAACATGCTGAAGATACACTGACACTATACACATGTGACTTTCAACTTAACAGCTCAGAGGTGAAATACTGACCAGAACACGAGGCTTGTTTTTTCACTTTCGTATCAGTCTATTTCATTGTCTTGACAGACCACACCAATCACTTACCTGTGGATGAGGAAGCTTTATGAGCAAAAAGAATCAGATTATACAGAAATAACAATTGTTTGAAACACATTTTGTCTTTTGGAATTATTAAACATCATGAGAAGATGGGATCTCATTTAATGAATGGGAAATAGGAGATACAAGAATATACTATAATCCTGAAATCTCCTGATGATGTGTACTTTTATGTCAGCATGTTAGGACAAGAAGCATAAAAAAGTGTTTATCTTCCCTTTTACAGTATTAATTTTTTGTAATATAAATGTTCCGGGGATGATAAAATAGATTATTGATGGATAAATTAGTAATAATATGGATTTCTGTTTCTATGAGTTCTAAACAGGTCTATACAGTATTGGGTTTCATTGAGAAATATTTATTGTATCAAAGTACATTGTACTTAACCCTTTTAGGCCATCCCTTTTACTGTTTTTCAATGCTTTAATATATATTAATTTATATTTGTCCCAGTATTTTTGTAATTTTTTTTAAAGGACTTAAAAATCAGGATTTTTTTGCAATAGAACTAACGTAGCATGTCGTCTTGGGGTAAATGTTTTCAGTCTGTTTTTTCCTTTCCATTCCCTTTTCCTTTTCCTTAGAATTTGACCACTTGGTGTCACTGAATAGAAAGTGGTGACAATTTGTGGTTTCACAGATAACAGATATTCAGGACACCTTCCAAGAACCTGTAATATATTACAGAAAATGTCTTTACACTAGATGGCTATTGTAGAGAAGTTAATTTTCCCTATATACAGTACTTACAGAAAATAAGATGGCGTGTAGAAAATTCCATTAGAAGATAGATCTTTATAAATTAATATTCCTATGGAGTTCTTTACCTTTTTTATAAAAAAAAAGAAGAAAAGGCTGTGCTATCAAAAACTGTGATTTTCCCCAAATAATAAAACTACTCTACTGCCCCTAATGTTCCCCATGTTAACATGTTGCTGCTAAATTATAATGTAGAACTGGTAATCAATAGTGGGTTGTGTTCTTCTTTCAGTAAAACCCAGGGTACCCTGTAAAAATGCAGATGTTTTTTCAATTTTATTTTATTATTTTTTTTACAAAAAAGTTAGATGTACATGTGTAATGCAGTGTGCTTTGTCATATTTGGACTGATATCAGTAATGCTACTGATGTTTGTAAATTAAACAGATATTTACTTCATTAACAGCTTTTATTTGTATTCTTCTGAGAAGTTTAAATTGTCTAGCAGCCTTTAATTAAACATCTGTTGCAAAGAATATTTGGTAAAAAACAGAATAAAACCCAACCCTAAATCTAGTGTATTCCTTGCTGAAAATCTGAAGAAGGAATTGACTTGGGATAATTACAACTAGAGGCAGTGACATCTGAAAATGTCTGTGCATTATGAACTCAGATGAACTTATACCAAAACTAAGAAAACTACTTATAACTACAGTACACTGCAGGAAAAGACAATTTGAGTCTATCCTAATACTTAAGTGGTTATAAAAATGGCAATTTGACAGTTGTTCTAGCAATATGATTCTTTAGAGGCATTCGGTTTCACTAATCTTTGACTAAGTATTTTAAATTTAAGCAAATGAATGGGTTGATACTTAACCAGGGTTTTTTTTTTTCCTCTAATATATTTTTTACAAATAATTCTGTGTTTATTTTACTTAGTCTACTTTAGAATTTGTCTAAATATTCAGCCTTTCGTGAGGGCTTCTTTGCACTTTCTGCGACTGCTAAAAAATCTGCTGTAAATAGGGATAGTTTTGAGGAGAAAGAAGATGTTTTTGCCTAACACTCCTAAAACAATATTCTTGGGTATGGAAAGATCTCTTGGAGCTCAACGTCCCTGTATCTGGAGCTGGATTGCTTTCTGTCCTCATATTGACAAAGATGAACTTTGCAGTGGTATTCAAGCAATACTGGCAGCTACTGGTGATCTTGTCGTCAAGAGAGTGACCTTCTGTGGTCTCCAAGCAGAACCAGAAAAATGAATGGAATGGAATGGAATGGAATGGAATGGAATGGAATGGAATGGAATAGAATAGAATAGAATAGAATAGAATAGAATAGAATAGAATAGAATAGAATAGAATAGAATAGAATAGAATAGAATAGAATGAAGGAAAAGAGAGAAAGAAAGAGAGAGAGAGAGAGAAAGAAGAAGGAAGGAAGTGGCGGAAGGCAGGAAGTGGCGGAAGGAAGGAAGTGGCGGAAGGAAGTGGCGGAAGGAAGGAAGGAAGTGGCGGAAGGAAGTGGCGGAAGGAAGGAAGGAAGTGGCGGAAGTGGCGGAAGTGGCGGAAGGAAGGAAGGAAGGAAGGAAGGAAGGAAGGAAGGAAGGAAGGAAGGAAGGAAGGAAGGAAGGAAGGAAGGAAGGAAGGAAGGAAGGAAGGAAGTGGCGGAAGGAAGGAAGTGGCGGAAGGAAGTGGCGGAAGGAAGGAAGTGGCGGAAGGAAGTGGCGGAAGGAAGTGGCGGAAGGAAGGAAGGAAGTGGCGGAAGGAAGGAAGGAAGTGGCGGAAGGAAGTGGCGGAAGGAAGTGGCGGAAGGAAGGAAGGAAGTGGCGGAAGGAAGTGGCGGAAGGAAGTGGCGGAAGGAAGTGGCGGAAGGAAGTGGCGGAAGGAAGGAAGGAAGTGGCGGAAGGAAGGAAGTGGCGGAAGGAAGGAAGTGGCGGAAGGAAGGAAGTGGCGGAAGGAAGGAAGGAAGTGGCGGAAGGAAGGAAGTGGCGGAAGGAAGGAAGTGGCGGAAGGAAGTGGCGGAAGGAAGTGGCGGAAGGAAGTGGCGGAAGGAAGTGGCGGAAGGAAGGAAGGAAGGAAGTGGCGGAAGGAAGGAAGGAAGGAAGGAAGGAAGGAAGGAAGGAAGGAAGGAAGGAAGGAAGGAAGGAAGGAAGGAAGGAAGGAAGGAAGGAAGGAAGGAAGGAAGGAAGGAAGGAAGGAAGGAAGGAAGGAAGGAAGGAAGTGGCGGAAGGAAGGAAGTGGCGGAAGGAAGGAAGTGGCGGAAGGAAGGAAGTGGCGGAAGGAAGTGGCGGAAGGAAGTGGCGGAAGGAAGTGGCGGAAGGAAGTGGCGGAAGGAAGTGGCGGAAGGAAGGAAGGAAGGAAGGAAGGAAGGAAGGAAGGAAGGAAGGAAGGAAGGAAGGAAGGAAGGAAGGAAGGAAGGAAGGAAGGAAGGAAGGAAGGAAGGAAGGAAGGAAGGAAGGAAGTGGCGGAAGGAAGGAAGTGGCGGAAGGAAGGAAGGAAGTGGCGGAAGGAAGTGGCGGAAGGAAGTGGCGGAAGGAAGTGGCGGAAGGAAGGAAGGAAGTGGCGGAAGGAAGGAAGTGGCGGAAGGAAGTGGCGGAAGGAAGGAAGTGGCGGAAGGAAGGAAGTGGCGGAAGGAAGGAAGTGGCGGAAGGAAGGAAGTGGCGGAAGGAAGTGGCGGAAGGAAGTGGCGGAAGGAAGTGGCGGAAGGAAGTGGCGGAAGGAAGTGGCGGAAGGAAGGAAGGAAGGAAGGAAGGAAGGAAGGAAGGAAGGAAGGAAGGAAGGAAGGAAGGAAGGAAGGAAGGAAGGAAGGAAGGAAGGAAGGAAGGAAGGAAGGAAGGAAGGAAGGAAGGAAGGAAGGAAGGAAGGAAGGAAGGAAGGAAGGAAGGAAGGAAGGAAGGAAGGAAGGAAGGAAGGAAGGAAGGAAGGAAGGAAGGAAGGGAGAGAAAGAAATGCTCCCAACACCCCAAAACCAAACTCAGCTTTGAAGAAAAACAAGGTGCCCACATCAAGTGGTGACTGAGCTTTCCTTACCCCCTTTCTCAGCACCTCATGCACCCTGAAGCATCACTAAGTGCCATTGTGCATGACAAGAGGTAACTCCGTCAATGGGATGGGTCACCCTAACACCTTTCTAATACCTAAATCAAGTGTCTTGTAATACTGCTATTATAAGCTGCCTTGTCCCTGCGTTCCCCAAAAGGGAAATGGGGATATGAAGGATCTGTCACTTTAGGTATCACTGCCACAGTGGAGAATTTAGTTCTTTGCAGAACACTCCAGACACAGGTGCTCATTCAAAAACATAAGTCGTGCAGCTTTTAACACAGCTTAGGGATTAGGTTTTTCTTCTTGTGTCTGCTACCTCCTCTAGAAATCACTGTCACACAGTCTGCTTTTAATGTATTGAATAAAATCCATAAAATGCACTGGATCTGAAGGATATGACTCAGTATCGTGGCCAAGTTCTCACTTCAGTTTAGCACAGCATACAATTAGAATTCTTTCATTAGAAACTAAGAAAAATAAAAGGAAGATTCCATCATTTTTGCCAGTGTTCTTAAAAGCTGTAAAAAAGAGAAAACACGTGAATACCGCTTAATTTGTATTGCACAGCTCTTACTGTCATCTAACAGATGACAAAATTGTGAAAGAGCATGAAAAAAGACCATTCTTGAATAAAGCTAACTAAAGGCATTGCTCTTTTATTAACACTGCAAGTCAATTCAGAACAGCAGCTATCACACATGGAACCAGATTCTGCAGTCTGTGTTAACTTTTCTGGGGTAAATGGATATTTGAGGGATAAAAACTCTGTTCTAAGCAAACCAATGGTAGGCTATGAGCAAGCTTTGAGTTAATTTCATAAGATCTATTGTAGTAAAAGTTTTGTCTTCAGGATACTTTTTATTGCCATAGGGGGACACCAAGAGCCTTAGTATTACAAGAATCATTGTAATATGATGTGTAATATGTCTAGGTGCCACAATATGACACTCATGATGTTATGAAGGCATTTGCTTTGAAAGAGGAGCATGCAGAGGTTTTGGAAATGACAAAAAGTCTGGAAGACCTAGTCATCCATAGCGTACTTGCAGGGATGGGAGCAAGGCACTAAAGTGGATTGTCACCATGTTAATTTTGACGAGAGGATGACTAAGATGTGGTGACTAAGGTGATGACTAAGAGATAAGAGAGACAGGGGTATATTACAAAAAGGAGCTCCCTGCTAAGAAGAAAATGCACAGAAGATTTGGAAAACTGTCAAGTCTTGGGGGCTGTTTGTTTTGAAGCTCTATTTTGGGAGCTTTATCTGTTGCTGCTTGAAACTTACATTTTTTTAAAAAACCCTTTACAATTCCGACAAACACACACTTGATATTTCTGTCTTGAGTTAACCCTATTATTTGATCAAAAGTGTATCTTTCCAAAGCAATTCAAAATCCCATCTTTTGGTTCTTTTCTTCTCCTTTGGAAGCAAGTGTTATTCCTGCAGTAGCTCATTGGTGTGCAGCTGTCTGTGCTTCAGCTATCTCACCTTACAGTGGAGAGCCTGGCACATAATTTCAGTTCCCATGAAGTGTAGTTCACCAGCTGAGCCATTCAGGATTCTTGGATTTTAGAAGTATCTATAGACAGAGCTGGTACCTCCAATCTATTTAAGATTCCTGGAGCAGAAATCAGAAAATCATTGGTAGTTGTGACTATGTAAGGGCTGTCAGGAGGACAGTAAAACTGAAGTATTTGCCTGCATGCCTGGAGAGCCTGCTCTTTCACTGTGTTCCCAATGTATTGTGTTCCTGGGAGAGTGGGAAGTCAGGCTCATCCTTTCTAAAATATTTTAGAATAGAGGGATTTAGTGTCCTTCTGTAAATAAATCGTCTAGTCTGGAAATCATAGGCCTCTTTGGCCCTCAGCCAGGTTAAACTCTGTATGTATACCTTAACATCAACCATCATTTTGGACACCAACAGATCCTGATGTTAAAAAAAGTGAATAAATCTTGCTCTCCGTTTAATAAAACACAGATGGGAAAAGCAAACTAAACACCGAGTTAACAGCTCCATTCACTAGTCTCCTGGGCTCCATGTGATTAAATCAGAGTTGGAGGGTTTGTTCCTGCTGCTGCTGTTCTGGCCAGTGTCCGTAGGGGTGATGGCCAGCAGAGAAGAAGTATTCTGTCAGAGCTGGATGTCATTTGTCAGGCTGAGAAAGAGCAGTCATCTCACTGAACAGCAAGACTCCTGGCTATCCACAGTCCCAGCAAATACACTCCAGCTCTACAGCATGACACCCGTGCTGCAGGAATTTTGCTCAGCCATGGGAACAGGCTTCAAAACTGCCTCCCAGATCCACAACGTTATTTCAGAATGCTGATCTGAGTAGTGTTTTCTGGTCTTTACAATTCCATCTTTTTATTTCATTCCAGGTTAGAGGGAAACTCCTCTAGTTCTACACATCGAGCCTCAGCACTCTCAATCAGTGCCCTGAGCTACATATAGAAAATTGAGACTTCTTTTTTTTTGTTCCTGTTTTAGATATGCAGTAACATTTTTAGAGGGATCAGAAGACCTGCCTTAAAGAAGAAGGTTATACATACAGATAATGAGATAAAACATTCTAATGGTTTTAAAATTCAGAAAATGTTAAACTAGCTCCTCTGAAACAGTCTGACAGCCATAAAGTGATATAAACTTACTTATTTTGTAGATTTTTAGACTTACACCACACGATGGTTATCTGGTTTTGACTGCTACTACTTATACTTTTTTTTAAAATTCCTTTTAGGATACTTTCCATATCACAAGAGACAAGTCAAAATAGGATTAATGTGGCTGGGTTGCTTATTCTGACATTAAAGTTCCTTAAAATTATCCAGTAGCCTTTCTTCAGGACATGTTTCTTATTTCTCATAGTTTTTAACATTCTAGGCTTCAATCTGTTGTTTCTATGAAACTTTGTCGACTTTGTTTAATTTCCAGAACAGATTTAATGCTTCCAGAGAGAGGAAAAGGATACTGTCTTTTTCCTGCAGCTGTGCCTAAAATCTCTCACAGAACATCTTTAGAAATGTGTTTTCTTTCAAAGTCCTCTGAGACTAGGTTAACTTGAGCTGGTTCTACAGCAAATTTGGTTGGGTTTTTTTTTTTCTTTTGCTTCTGATTAGCTGTATTTATTTAATCACATTTATGTGTTTCTGCTATGGTAACAGCAATAAGAGGAGTACCTTCTGACCTGGGCTTTAGGAGTTGCTTGCTGTTTGGGAATAGCCAGTTTAAAGAGTCTGAGGTTTGCCTGTTCTCTTTCCTTCCCTTTCTTGTTGTTGTTTGGTTTTTTGTTTTGGTTTTGTTTTGTTTTGTTTTGTTTTTCACTGGATCTCCTTTCCTAATGGTTCACCCATTTTTGTGTAGTTTTATTCTTATTTTGTAGAGGAAAGGTAAGAGCATGAGATACTGTCAACAATAAATAAAACTGACCACAGAAGACCCATAGATCTACACAGAATATCCACAAGCAAGATCATGTGGCACAGCATATACTCCTCTGCCAAAAAGATTCATTATTGCTCCAAATAAAAAAAAAAAGAAGCAAACAAAAAACCTTAATGAGAAACTTCGAAAAGCAGCTTAAATGTGAGAAGCAAAAGGTTTAAGTCGCAAATGATCAAAACAGTGCTCATCATTCATTATCACAAACCACAGACCAGCCATGGGCATTCACACTTTCTCTCCTGCTCCAGGCACTCCAGACACTGCTTGCTTCTCCTTTCCCACCCACCTGACTCCAGCCTACCTGACTGTGCCTGGTGTCACATCTTCCTTTCCATCTGCAGAAAGTCACAACAGTCACCTTCCTGCATGTGCCTTCCCTAAGATAATTTGAGGTGTCTAATCAGGCTAAAACACCATGCTGGTGATGGAAAGAACACTCTCAACATAATTACCATTTGAGTATTTAAAAATCGAGTATTATTTATTAGCTGTTACGGCAAAGTGCTAGTACCAATCAGTGGGAACTGTGGCTGTCAAAACATTTAAGTAATAAAATTCCCAATCTGTGCATGCCATGGAGAATGATGCCTCTCAGGTTTCATTCCGAAAAGCAACTGTAACCAGCTTAATTGAAAGGAACTCACTGAAACTAGAACTCACAGAAAATCTGCTCAGCAATCACATGCAAACACTACAAACAGAAAACATGCCCCAGTTAGCCTGGTTTGTTTGGGTTTTTTACTAAGAGAACAAAGAATAAGCATTCAAATAGGTAAGGCATGCATGCCTGGGAAATAACACTAACAAAGAATATTATCAAAGTTTAGGCAGTGAATTCACAAGGGAATTTGCTGCTATTGCTTATGGGTAACAAATACAAACATGTATTTTTAAGCTTTTGTAGAAAGGACACTTAAAGTCCAGAAAATAGTGACCAGCTACACAAGTCATCCTACCTCATGCGGACATGAAAGAACTGTTTGGGAATGAGTTCTTTTAGCAGAAGTGATCTCAGTTCCTTTGAATTTCATATGGTAATTAACAGGCTTGTGAAATTCCGGAAAACAACCATCTTAGATGAGACAGAAGAAAATATTAAAGATTTAAGACATCTAGGGCCAGATTCACTGTTGATTTAAGCCGCTTAATGCTGTTTCAGTGAAGCAAAGCAGCTGTAAATCCAACTTAGCTGGCCTGGAGCCACTGTGACTTCTATCAGCTAAAACAAAAGGAGTTCTCAGGGCACCAAACCTGGGTATGGAAATGTGGAGCAATCACTTGTGTTACTTTGTGCCCCTCTTGCTCATCTCTGCCCTGCTGCCCCATTGAACCGATGCTGAGAATCTGTGGGAAAGGAGATTGCTCTTCAGTGCTGCACTCCAAGCTCCAGGGGAACAAAGAGAATTGGCAATTCCTCTTCAGCAACAGCATACAAAAATGAAAGACAGGAGGTCTGTAAACAAAAAATAAAATTGAGTACTATTGTAGTAAAACTACTTCTAGTGAAGTCATTTCTTGAAGCAATTTCTTTAGTACTCTCTCTTAAAGACTGACTTAATTGTGGCTCCATAAGAAAGCATTATGGAAAACAGATTCTTCTTGTAAAATCTTCAGTGTGTGTGTGTATATATATACATGGATATATAAGGGTGAAAGTGCATACTTTTTTTTGTTTGTTTTTCAGGATAGGAACATATTCAGGCTTTTTAGTTCCCCTGAGCAGCAGGTATGATTAAGAATTCAAGGTGGCTGGCAAGGAGGTTTGACCTAATCTATCTTGACTTTGCACTCTATGCATTTAAATGCAGCATGTCTGCATGGAATACACTGTAGTTTACTGAGGTACAGCATATCTAATTTAGTCACATGCATGCACTGAAATGGCTGTGTGCACATGGAGATCACTTCTTCTTTTTTTTTTTTTCCAGGTTTTAGCCAAATTAGAGGATCAAAGCCATGTAAAACCTTTTGTAATGAAACTTGAAGCCACATGTAATGAAACCAGATAGTTTTTCCTTTCTGATGTAAAGTCTTTCCTGTTTTCAGACATTACTATAAACCTACATCTTGGTCCAGTCTGTAACTTGGTCCAGCTTGGATTAGCTTTGCAAACAGTTTGATGAATCTGGGATGATTTATAGCTGGAGGTAGAAACAAAACAAACAAAGAACCTAAAGTTTGGCCTGCTTTACTCTCAAAATTAAGTGTAACCGCCTACTGACTCCTTTTGGATTTTTGTGTCTGTTCAAATCCCAGAAGGAAAGCACCCCACTGTATCCTGGATCCACAAGAAAAAGATACTGCAGTGGTAAATGTAAAAGTAAGCTTAACAAATATCCTTCCCTTTTCTGGTAAATTTCCATTTAGACTTAAATGAGGGATTTATACAGAATGAGATTGAGGAAAATATTTCCTCCTTAGTACCAAGAGCTGAATGCACTCATCTTTGTTCAGAAGACAAGAAGTACATCTATCAAAGAGCACTTTATCCATGCTATCCGCAAACTTGTTCATTCACTTTTAATTCCGCTTAAAAGGAAGAAGACAAATATCAGCAGGGATCGGTTTAGCTAAAGGAAGTGTGACATTCAGAAAAATCAATAGGGATTTGCAAAGAGAGCGTGGCTAAAACTTAAGAATGTGAGTTACAGAAGCTCTAAGAGTTCCCATTTCCTACCTGCTTCTAAGTCTAATGAGTCTAAATTCAAGATATGTCTTCAGGGAATAAGGTGATATTCGTGAAGAATATCCTACACTTTCATTCATAACACAGATTCTTTCAAAAATGCTTCTTCACTGGGCCATATTTTTGTTCAGAAATCATACTGGCTCTTGGTATTTCTACCTGTTACCACTGCACCTGCACCAGGTGACACTCTTATCTGGGCCAGGCCATCTTTGCTTTCAGCATCAGCAGGCAGAAGGGGAACAAACCAGTCCCACAAGAAGCAGCTTTGCAAAGTATGCCTTAAGCAAAATCTGAATGAGCAGATGCTTTGCTCCTCTGGCCCAGTGTGGGTAACACTGTCTCACTTAAGGGAGAAGCTCAAATGAAGAGCTGATTGAAGTTGTTTGTGTATTCCAGTGTTTGGCCAGAAGGAATGGAATATTTATCTTGACACACCTTCATTCCCATATAACTAGAAAATAAAAGTATAAACAGTCACAAATCTTTAAAAACATAATACTGAAGGTATCTCTAATTCTTGACAAAAAAAGCATTTTATGAACACAAATAAGAACACAGAAGTGTGGCCCTACACGAATTTAAACCCACAATTCTTTCTGTTATTTTACTCCTGAGCTAAGAGGATTTCGATCTGTATCATATTACAATACATTCAATATTTAAAATATCTTTTTTATTTAAAGGTATCCTAAGCAAGAGATCAGTGCTTATATTACAACAGATCATGTTTCCTATTATTATCAATAGTAATCACTTTCAAAGGACAGATGGACAGTTGAGGCTCAGTAACACTGCCATGAAATCTATCCACACCTTGTGTAAGGTCAATCATGCACAAACCCATTTAACCAATCTTTAAAATACACATGAATCCTTTAATTCATTCTAGATCAAAATGCTGGTTTTCATCCACTTGAGGCATGAAAATGTATATAATGGATTCAGAAAAATTCCACATAATTATCCTGGCTGGATGTGAAATTTCCTTCAATCTTTGATCTATAATGTAGTAATGTGTCAGCTAGACTAGAGTAGTTTTATGTGCAGGAAATAAGACAAGCTGAGTAGCTTCATGGTTAATTGATTAAAAGGCTCTAAAGAAGGTGCAAGATCAAAGAGCAACTTAATGGTTTTATGTTACTCTAGAGAACTGTTGGTCCACTTGTCTGACAAGACTGACCTTGGGCAAAGAAGTAACAGGCAATTAAAAAAAAATTGCAAAACTAAAACACAGATCATGTTTATCTAGTTCAGCATCCTTATTTCTGTTAGCAAGTATTAGGGGGCACACCCCAATTTTCTTAAGACAGCTTCATTTTGATAGCCTTTTCTGCTATGTGGTCTAAATATTGAGTACACAACAACAACAACAACAAAATGACACAAAATAAAACAAACCAAAAATGAGAAAAAACCCTCAGAAAGAATCATGGAATGCCATGCCATTGATTAAAAGTCTATGTAGACAAACAAATATCAAACTATAGCTGAATGACAATTCAATGCAGAGTGCTTGGTCTGTGGAATCACTGAGCTTCCTCAGTGTTGTCACTGGCACTGGGAACTGATGACACCTCGTAGCTTTCAAGATTGGCTCATCTTGAGAAGTACATTAGGGAATAGGAGCTGCTCTGAAGTAATATAATTGCTTAAAATAAAGGAGATTTAAAAAGAAATAAATAATGCATGGACTCTTACAGAAGAATTTAAGAGGGCCATTCTCTAAATGACACTTTAAAACACCATACTTTCTGGTTAGGCAGTCATCACTGGGCCATTCAAAACTCTCATGAGCACAGTTTGGTTTATGTCTCCTGAATACAAGCATTATAATTACATTGAGGTAAAAGAGAAATACTGAGAATATCAGGGAAATAATGGTAAGAACTGCACATAAAAATATTTCCATGAGCACCATAACCAGAATCTGAATTTTTCCGAGTTCTGATACAGTGTGGTATTTTCTAGCCACAACCAGATAATATTTTGCTTTAATTGAACAATTAAGACAATCAGTTAAGACATCAACACTAATAAGACTGGAGTTAGGCTCAGTCTGGGATTCTATTCTATTTCAATCTGCAGTGCTTGGGCTTCTGGAAAACAGTAGTGCTTGCAAGACAGATGCAGCCTCCCCTTCATGCAGAGATGGTTTCATAAGTCAAATGCACAATTACATTAAAAAAAATCACATTTTTCTCTTCTTCTGTATTAATCTTGCTCTCCCCAAAACCAAGATACTCTTACATGTTTTCCCAAGCATTTTTTAATGTTTCTATGGATAATCTTATCCCTCCCCAAGAAATTTTCATCTCATTAAACAGCAAAGCAAGATCCCGTCCTCAGGCGGCACTACCACTGTTTCCATCTTAGCAAAAAAAAAAAAAAGACCTTGTTCTCCAGGTATTTATCTTTGAAATAAACAGGGCCAGGACACTTCTTCTCCTTTATAATGCCTTTATTAAAAGTGATCAGCTCAGGATTGGGCGTCCCGGCAGGGCTGCAATCCCCGTCACGTCTCCCAGGGTGACGCAGAGGAGGAGGATACTCGCAGCTCTGTCCACTAGGGGCAGAGCCGGGAATCCAGTCCTCGTGGGAGCCCTAGGGCGTGATGTCCCCGTGAGATGTTGTTCTCTCTGCCCCGGCGGCTGTCTGGTCCCGGCGTTGGGACCACTCCCTGCTCAGGGCGAGAGGGGCTCCGAAGGTGTTCAGCATCTCTGCAGGCTCAGCACTCGGCTCCTCACGTCCAGACATCACTTTAGTCTCTCAATTCTTATTTGGCTCGTTGTTTTTGGGGTTTTCTCGTTGCCTTTCGAGTCGAGGTCCCACAAAGCATTCTGGACTTTGGAGTCACTTTGCATAACCCCCCCCCACCCTCTCAGGTGTCTTTCCTATGCTGTAAGAGAGCACAGCCTGGGGGGAAGGGTCATCCACCGCACCCAGCCAGGTTTTTTACTAATACAAAAGAGGAGATAAGCCTTAACGACCCGGTATTACAATAACAAAGCACTAAGAATCCTGGCAGAGCCTGAGACCTGGCTGCGTCCTTGTAACTCTTTCTCACAAAAAAATATTAACTGAATTTTTGTTCATAACATCTTTCCTTCAATATCATCAGGAGACCTTGGCCATGTGGCTAGAGGTATTACAGGATGCCCACCACTAGAAGCAAAATTATGAAGGCATCATCATTAAATCTGAAAACAACTTCCCTGAAGGAAAACTATTCCTTTAAGAGATACCTAGGAAAGTACTATGATAATATGAAATATTGGAAAGAGATAAAGTCACAGGAAATGTGACAAGACACAGCGTCTTAGGGAGACTCTTCTCATCTGTAGATTATAAATTAATTAACTCATCTGAGCAGTGTTTTAATGATGCCGCTCTGTGCTCTACCATTAATGTCTTCTATTTACAGGACATGACTTTCAGGTCAAGGATGTAGACATTCCCTGTTGTTCTATTTACTTAAACAAACAAACAAACCCCTCCTACTGTTCCTGCTGGCCTGCTTCACTTCACAAAGAAGAATATCCCGCTTGAGCTGACCAGCTGACAGCTCTGCCAAGTGCCTGATAAGCTGCTGCTCCTGGGTCACCACTGAGTGGGAACTTGGGAGCCATGTAATGGGATTAGCTTTTCCACACCATTCCCAGAGAGCCCATTGTTGAAAGAGGAATAGTTTTATTGGTGGCAACAAGTCAAACACAAACCCTTGGCAAATCAAAATAAGAAAAAAAAAAAACCAAAAAAACAAATGCGGTTTTGGCAGAATCTGAGATTTGCACTATTTGAAATTTTCTTTTTAAGCTGATGAAGAAGTTAACTGATCTGGAATGGGCCACTACATTTACAATAGAACTAAAGGGTAACACATTGAAGACTCTTCTTTTGTTTTGATAAATGATCTTTCATTACCTCAAAGGGCTTTCTTTCTCAAAGATCCTAAGTAAAAAAATCCCAACCCAGAAACACATCCTTGGGATGAGAGGGAAAAATACTAACTGCTAAACTTTCTGTGCAGGAGTCTTGAATTAGTAATTTTGTAGCTTTGCAAGTACAAAATGCAGGGGATTTTTGTGATTTAAGGACATAATAATTTTCAATGCGCAAATTCCTTTTACTGGAGTATAAATGGTGCCTTGAGGGCACATAACAGCATTGAATTGGGCCTGGCAGAATCAGTTTTATTGTATTCTACTGTGCAGAAACAATTCTTTCAGTAAAATTGTCACATGGCATTTTTCAGCCTGCTCAAGTTCAGTCTTGTTATGGTAAATTACTTTGTATTTGAGAGGTATATCCAAATATCTGCACTTAATACTGTCTTGAACCTTTTCTTTTATAATCTAAAACTCCTCTTTTTGTTTTGCTCTAGCCACTTTTGAGGCTCGTATTTCTAGCATAAGCGCTTTTCACAACTGTTGTCTAAATCCCAATTTCGTTTTCCAAATGATTAACAATATTCCAAAGAGACTTATGGGAAATGGTACTTCCTAATTTGTTTTTCTAAGTCTTCTGTGGACCTTGTGTGTTTCCAGTGTCTTGTTACCAACAGATTGTAACTGAAGATTTGATTGTCACCTCTGCTTTTTGGAGGCTTCTACTTTTCACAGTGAAGCTGTTGCCACATTTATAGTTAAAATGCCTGTACATGTGCTTTTAGACCTTACACCTCTTCAGCATGGTGAACCTCTCACTCTTGTGTTAGTGATTATGGTATCTTCACATGTTTTGTTTATGCACCAACCAAGCACCTGGGGAAATAAGGCATCATGTGGAGTCTTAAAACTTCACAAACTGAGAGGCTGGGTGAACATTGCTGGAGCAGAGTTATCACTGTAGGGATTAGCAAAAAGGTCATGCGGTGAAGACATACCACTCAGCTGGAATTCATTTGGGAAAGCCTCATATAGTGTGGTTTTAAGTCGGAAATATCTCAGGATCTTGCAAAAATAAGAATTTTCTCTTATTAAAATAACCATTGAACTTTCAGATTGCAGAGGATTTCTTGTACCTACAACCCACACACCAGGAACTGAAGAAATGCGGTGCTGAGGTGCAGTTAATAAGCCCAGTCAGACCTTGATGAGAGCTAATGAACTCCTACAGCTTCTTGCTGACTGTGTGGCACCATGCAGCTTTCTTGCCATCCATTTTTTAATCATTTCAGGTCCAGGGATGCAGTGTTGGGTAGCTGCTGGCATGAATCCACAGGCCTTATTAACACCAGAGCTCCTGGTCAGGGCAGTGCAGGCACACAGTGCCTCTGGACCCATGTTGGCTCTAGAAGCACTACGACATTTGTAGCTGCTCTATACCCAATTTCACAGGCTCCCAAGCACAGCTGATGCTCAAAACCCATCTCCCAGGGTTTGCTCCACTAAGTGGTCAGGAAGCAGCTGTAAGACTGAAAAGGTCATAATTGCCTCAGTGTTGTGATTACCGAAGGACTTTGCCCACTATGACAAACTATATAAAGAAGCAGCTGCCCATCTGTGACAACCAAAACACACCCCATTCTGAATATGTCTCAGTGAATTCCTGGATTTTTGGGCATTAAGTTGAGCTACCTGACTGGAACTTGGGATGAGATAAAGGCGGTACTATTATCTGATTAACTCAATTTAGGAAGAGGTAAACAAGCTGGGGGAGCACTGATAATGAACATAAAGAATCTACAAAGAAAGCCAACTCAGCAACTGTGCTGCAGTCAGCTCTGATTGAGTCCAGCAGGGAGAGGACACAGCCCACTGACTCAAAAGAAGAGGAAGACTGAGCACGGGACTAATTAGCATTGGAAACAAGAGAATTATTTAACCAATAGAATAAGAGAAATGTGTACCCAATGAGAATTAATTCCTTTGTTTGCTAAAATTTATAAGTGGGGAGAAGTTTAGAGTGACCTCATCCTCACCACTAAGAATAGAAGACCAATAAGACACTGTCTGGAACCATGGGTAGTAATATCTTTCTGCTTAATCCCCCTGCTTTTTTCTATTTCCTTCTATCTCTCTCCACCTCGTATTTACTTAACTAAAATCCATACCATTAGCTTCAGCCTATGGTGTAGTTTGCACCTTAATTTGGGTAGAGGCATCTCTCTAATAATCATAAAAATCAGATCTTAACAGCAGTACTCCAGAAAATTGTATTTGTACCTGTAAAACTGAAGGGAATGGGAATATGCGCAGATTTTTAAAAGCACACACATCAAAACTAGAATATGTCGATATGTTTGGGTCTAACTGTCAGATTCAGATAAAGAGATTTTTCTTAGCAATAAAATATCTGGTGCTTGCTTGTCAAAACAGTGGACTAATCTTTTTTCATTTTCCTTGTGACAAGGTCCAGTGTCTGAGAGTACTAAGAAATGAAATATTACTGGCTGACATGTTATTGTAAGTAAAAGACCAGTAAAACAACAAAAACTAAAGAGTAGGTTTAAATGGTCATGGCCTCTTCAATTTAAGAAAAAACTATTAAATAAATTCCTAACTACTACTATCACTATCTAAAGCCAAAACATTAAAACAATTGAGTACAAAAATCACACTTTAGTGAAGGTTGGTATAAAATGTTATTATTTGCATCAAAGAAATAATGTAAGTTCTAAATAGCCTCTTATGCAGCACTCATTGCCCCTATGGATAATTAGTATTCAGCAAAAACCACAGGGCATTAAAATATTTATTCAAACTAGAATGTATCTAACCAGAATAAACAAAACAAACAAACTAACCAACCAAAAAAAATCCAGTTGGTGACCTAATCTTCTTCCACAACTTTTCTCCACTGCTTGGGGAATGTACACAATATTTGTCCTTTTGGGACTGTGCAAGGACACCAGTGTATTTACCACTATTTAGCCCTCATTGATTGCTTTGCTTTCCAAAATTATAACACCACTGTTTTTCCAAGTCATCCTTAGAATACTGTACTAGATTGCAAGATTGAATTCCACACTAGAAGTGCTCATGGGATGCTTTTGGGATTCATGGCATATATGCTAAATAAAATAGATGGATGCACAGGAAGGAATAATACTGCAGGACTGAGTCTGCATTGCTCTCGAGAATATGTTATACCAATATATTCAGTGGGGCACTGCACTTCCTAGATTGGGCTGGTAATGGACATGGTGATATTTCAGTTTTGGGGATGGAAATCTACACAACCAGTGGCTGATTGGAGCATTCAAGAGTCAGCCTAGAGCAGGAAACTGACTGAAATGGCCTGAAAATAGACTATAGTCCTGAAACTTGCACCTATTTTCAGAGGAGGAAAAGAAGTAAATAAATAAAGGAAATAGTAATGAAGGAGGATAACAGGAGTGGGGTCTTCCCACGGTGGGGTCTTCCATGTGGAGTAAAATTTCCATGTATAGTGTGAATCAGCTGACAGTCATAAAGCAGACTCTGGCCCACTGCAGACTGAAGTGCTTTGCATTACAGTTTAGAAAAACTGCCACAATTTAAACTAACTGCAGTTTTACAGAATGTCTAGAAAAATTAAAACCTAAATAAGTTTGGGGCTTTAGGAACAAATAGATGGTATTCAGATTCTGAGAAGTGGCTTGTATTTTTTATTATCCGGTCAAAAAAAGCTAAAATATGTGGGATGACATAAACTTTTGCTGCTCATGATGCAACCTTGAAAAATCCTGAGCAGAAGAACTATTTGACAAGAAATAAAATTAGTTCATAGCAAATACTCAACCATCATTAAAAAGGTGAGAGTGAGCTGCAAGACTCCTTGTCAGGCTACTGTGAATACTAATAGTCTCCTGAGGTTCAGCAGGAGAACTCTCCATGACAGAAATCCATTGAAAACTTCTGAATATGCTGCAGTCATCCCTGGCTCAGGACGTTACTGAATGGCAAAAGGCTGAAAGCTGGGAGAATAGTCATGAGAAGTGGGAGAATACTCATGAGAAGTGTTAAGTACAGTTGCCTCGTTTTGTGTAGTCTTCCCTGAACTTCCTCTTCAGCTCTCTCAGACTGTACACTCGATGAACAGACAATACGATGCATTAATCTTTGATTTCCCCAGTGTTCAATTCAATGAAAGTTAGGATGTGCAATAGTTTTGAAATTATATTTTTTTTTGTGAGATGGCAAGTTCACAGTATTTAAATATGCAGTTCTTTTGTGAACAGAATTAACTCTCAGACTTGAAGCTGATAGGAAATGTTATACTGGCCATTTGTCCATGCCTTGTCTTATGGCAAATAACTGACCTGACAGACCCTTGGGAAGTTCCCTCTTTTGCCTCCCACTATGTGTATCTGTTAGTGTTTACCCTACAGAATCTACAAGTTTCCAGGCTCTTGCATTCTTAGCCTTTCTGACAGCACCATTACTCTTTTCAAGCTACACTTGAGATTAATTTCATGCCCACAAGGGCATCAGCTTGAGATTCTCCAGTCAACCCACACAGGGGGCACTTCTAATGCTGGCAACAGCAGGGCAGCCTGCAGCTGAACAGAGCAGTGAGGTACTCATTCCCCACTCTTTCCCTTCCCATCCTTTCCTTTCTCTTCCTCAAAAATACACATGCTCATATTTTACTGTTTCAAATACAGACCACAGAGGTGTACTAAGTTGAGAAGAAGCTTGTCTCCCTTTCCCCTTGTCCCCCTTTTCCTCTCGTTAATTATGTATTTTCTCTAGACTCTAGTTTCTCTTACACAGCCTCTTCTCATATCAAAACATAGAACCAAAATGGAAAACCAAAATGATGTCTGAATTACGGGAACTACAATCCATGAACAGATGAAGTCTAAAAGACATGAGTTTGAAAACATTGCTGTGCTCTGCTTGAATGTTACCTCAAATAGCCTAATTTTTAATTCTCCCCCCAGTCTTCTACATTCACTGCATTCTTTCTCACTGCAACTCTAGTGCGCTGTTCCCACTGTCCCATCTCCCCCCGCTACCTCCCAACCCTTTTTTGTTCCTTTTTTTCTTCCTTTTACAAAGATGTTTCAATTCATCCTCCTCCAAAATCCAGTGGCATAGCAAGAGACACCAGGGCAGCCTTCCTCCCCCCACTGGCTACTCCTGTGTGGGCAGGGATAAAGGGGATGTTACTGAACCACTTTCTGGAAGGAGAAACTATGAAAACTGTTCACCACTTCCTTCAATTTTGTCCTTACTATTTAGTCATGACTTGCCACAACACACCACCATCTCTACAGCCAGTACTTCTAGGCTGTTACTGACTTGAATTGAGTCTTACGAACCTTAAGCCTGTCTTTCAAACCTTCTCTACATCTTAAGCAAAGATATTTTTTCCTACCATGCCCGGACTTGTTATCTCAAGTGCCAGCTGTGCTTGCTGTGTGGGAGACATGAAATGCTTTTGTGGTGCAGTGCTCCCAAGCTGTGTGTGCCCCAGAGCCTGACGCCCTCTCTGCAGCTCTCTGCTGTGTCTGATCCAGCAAAGGGAACCTCATGGACTCTGGCAAAAGCTGAAAGGTCTGTAAGTGTTGTGAAAGACAGCATTGCACCTGGCTACAGCTTCTGCAGAGATGCATTTGGTGAGCCAGCACAGTTAGACCTCTTCCCCAGTATGTTATCTGCAGAGCAAGTAGTGCCAGGTACATAAGTTTATTCCTGCTGTTGGGAAGAAAAAACAAACAAACAAACAAAAAAGGAAGAAAGAAAATAGAAGACAATTAAGGGTAGAAATACTCTTGTGATGCCTTGTAAATTTGCTGAAGACTTTTTTGTATTTATTATTATTTGCATTATTCTGTCAAGGGCTATAAAGTCCAGTAAACTTTATATATAATACTTTATATACTGCTACTGACCCATGCCCTAGAGTGGGATAAAACTGGTAAAAAAATTCCTATCAAAGAACATATTTTCTCTGACAAGTGAACTATAAAATAAATTTTCATTTAACAGACTCCTCCATTTTGCCATCTTTGATATTTAAGGTAAAGAAAAACTATGACTTTTCCCTTGTTTGTTCTTCTGAATGGAGGCTGCAGAATGCAGAGGAGCAGCTATCTGAGAGGAAGCACAGAACTGGGAAGGAAAGAGAGGGAATCATTGCCACCGAGTGGGAAAACACAAAACTGCAGTGTGTGCCTCAAGTAGTTTGGGTTTTTTTTCTCTATTTAACTCTGATGAGAAAAACATGTCAATCAGCCCTCATAGCAGCACCCTGAAAATTAGGTGCAAGTTTTCAACTTTGCTTATTTATTTCCCTCAGAAGAATTTAAAGTATATTTATCCTGCCTTAGAAATTTAGTAGGAAGTGGTTTTTTTCAAATAATTATAGAAAAGTCATCTAGTGACTACCGTTAGAGCTCATTCATGTCTCTCTTGCATTTAAATAATATTATTCAATGAGAAAGTTTTCTATTTTTCTTAAAATCAAATTCCAAGTTCACAAAAATCACCAGGAAGAGAATAATGGCATTTTCTGCAGGGCAAAGAGGAAGGTTACACTACTAATATTTTTTTTTTATTTGCATTGGGGTGCATGTATCAGATAAAAGTACCTGCAATGTAAAATAGTGGTGAACATTTCTCAATGCTCCCAAAGTTGTGATAGTCATCTTTTAACACCCAGTTCATTTTTTAAAAGTAGATTCTGATTTATAATGAGAACCTGTTTTTTCTAGTTCTTTCACTTTTTCTGTGATGTTGGGTACTACTTCATCTTCAGGATTACTGTGCTCACAGATACATTCTTTCATTCTGTTTCTACTTAAAAATACTTACACTGTTTAGTGAAGAAAATAGTTAATAAAAATTTGTATTATAATCTGGGAAAATTTAGACTATCATTGCTATGCCCTAAAGCAATTGAGAATAATACTTGGATATATCACAATGTGTTTGTCAGGTTTGAGAGGCAGCAGAGCGTGGGTTCAAGTCTGTACAAATCAGGCAAAAGAAGACTTCCAAAACCCAGTGAGCCTTCTAGCACTGCTTTCAAACCTTTTGTTAGCTTTGAAAACTTGGATAATTGTAAAATTCAGAGAAGAATTCACAAATATTTATCTAACTCCCCCTCTTCCTTCCCCAGTTGTTTGTCAACTACTTTTCTCTGAAACTGCAGCTTTTTTCTAAATATTTTCCATGAGTTAGTGGTGGTCACCACCAGGTCATCTGTGGTACTTTTTTTGAGTCTTCTTCTTACCTGTTTAACTATTGAAATGGTCTGATTAAGACTCCTGAGAAAAATTTGGAATGAAGATTCCAGTGAACAGCAGGGAGGCAGGAAATCAAGTATCATAAAACTCTAATTTAGAGACTCAAAAAATGAAGGTTCCTAATTCTTTATTTTTTGACTATACTTGTGGGAATGAATCTCTCCTGTAAAAAAGCAAATTACTTTTACAGAAGTAGCTGTGATTTTGCCAGCATCTGATTGATAGAATGGAATAAATTGTTCTTCCTGAGCAATTGGCATCACCAGAACTGGCATCACCATTATTGATGGTGATATGAAAATCTAGAAGAATTGGGAAAAACCCAAATTCTGACATGTCTCATTTTAATGCTAATTTCAATTTTTAAGGTATTACAGTTCACTGAAGGATGGATATAATTGATCTACTTTGGTTCCTGGTGGTACTAGGAGGAGACAGGAACATTGGTTCTGTGTGGCCATGGGTAAAAGATGAATACAAGTATAACTGAGTAATTGCAGAGCAGCTTTAAACACTTCAATATGTAAAGAAAAGTGGAGCAATGATGAGTCAGCATCTTTGTATCTATAGGGACATAAATTTACTTGACTCACTCAATGTTCATGGAAAAACCTGATAATTTCAGATCAGCAGGATATCCTTGAGGGTAATCAGAAACCTGGGGTGGAATTTAGTTGCAGTTGTCCATGCAACTACTTGATTGTGCTCAGCCTTGCACCCTCATTCACAAATCACACCCAAAGTAGCATGTCTGCACCCTGACAGTACCCTGCACTCTGTGATACCCACTAGGAATCTCATTAGGTTTGTAAATTTGGGGGTCATACCTGTGTGAATTTTTGTAACTCTGAAACATCAGACCTGTGGGTCAGTCTGTTTCTTGGGACCTTGTCTCTGAGTTTTATGTAGGACTTTGATCTGCTAATCCAACATCCTTACACCTTCTTAGCACTTAACAATAGGCAATCAAATAACTTCTGGTGTATTACAGAAAAAGAGTAAGCAATCCAGTAGAATCAATGGGCTGTTATCCAGAATTGCTCAGCTGAAGTGAGCTGTTTCACACCAATTTTCACTGAAGATAAAAGGGCAGATTCACAGGTGCATCAGCTTCACAGGCACTGAAGTAATCATCTGATGTAAAGCTTCTCAATGGAAGTGTCTGGAGCATTCAGTCTTTGCAGACAAACCTGAAAACTCCAATTAGGTGTCTACACTCTGTTCTGTAGCTCACATTTATTGCCAAACCATGTAAAGTAACTCCTCTTTTATAGAGGACTGTTTAAAAAGGGGGAGAGTGGTTAAGTCAGGATAAAAGCTTTGTGGAATAATATTTGAAGACTATCTAAGTAACACACTCCTAGAATTCAGTTTAAACTTACACTTTTTAACAGACCAGAGAGAATTTCTAAGTTTTCTGGAGAAATTATTTACCAAATACACTTAGGAAGCATGTTTTATTCTTTTACTTCTCTTACTAGGTTGCAAGTTGTTGTCGCCCAGCTGTGGTTAAAATTGCACTTGGTTTATTAACTTCTAAAATAATCTCAAATGAAAATATATGTTTGTGCGTTATTACATTAATATTTAGGACTATAGTAAGATGTAAAATGAGTCAATTTTTAAGTCTGTTGTTAAACTCTTTCTTGTGTTTAGAAAAATATAACAAACTAACATAAACCACTTATTGTCTAACAGAAAAGCTGCTACAAGTAGGGAGGGAAACGTTGACAATGCAAATTAATAAAATTATGACAAAAAATAAAGTATCAACTCCCTTTCTTCCACATTCAAAAGCCTGCATTGTCAAGAAATATTCTCCCCATAATTTCTCAACTGGCTCTGGCAACGTGCCAAGTGTAAACCATGCCAAATTAGCTTAACAAAGGTGTAAATATGCTCAGACTAAAAGATCTAACACGTGACTGTTTATGTGCTGTTCTTTCAATTAGTCATATTCCAATTAGCCTCAGTTTTAACTTCATAAGCCTCAGAATTAATTTGGCATTGGTGAATTCTCCTCCCCCTCAGTAATTAACTATTTAGCTGTGACTAATGAAAAAAGAAGTCAAATTGCATATTGGTTTTATCAGAAGTTATAGGTAATTATTATTCATTGGTTCTATTTAAACTGGTCAAGTATTATTATGAAAATTAAGCAATCAGTGCTGAGTTAGCCTTCATTTTCGTGTTCTATATGCTCAATGACATACACAAACATAAAAGTTTCTTTTCATTATAAATAGTCTTTGGAAATTATTCATATTTTTGTCTTTAGTTATTTTCAAGCATTTAAGAAGACTTCTGGCAGTTAAATTAAAAAAAAAACCTTAAAATGCATAAAGAAAAAACTCTTAAGAACTGGAGGTGATGCTACACAAATACACAGTAATAAATAGTGGGTCATTACACCCTATTTAACATTACAAATTGGTATCATCATGATGATGAAAAATGCTAAAATTTGTCATGTTTTGTTGATCCATACTGTGATCATAAAGTATTTTTCCTCCTAAATTATCCATCCACCAAGTATGTTTAAAATGTCACAGACTATTTCCGATTACGACTATCAAAAACAGTAAGACACAGTATGAAAAGCATTTTATTTTAAATAAATATGTTTTATTATAAGTATTTTGACCCATATTCTCCATGCCTATAGTAAAGGGGAAAATCTGAGACCAGTTAGAATAAATAAGAAGCTACTTAAGGAGCAGGGAATCTGCAAATGGATAGGACAAGTGTAATAAAAACCATTTTAAGATCATACTGTAGGAACCAGAAGGGACTGAATGAGTGTTTAACCTTAGGACTTCCTTTTCCTAGCTCTTAAAATATCATGCCAGTTAGAAAAAAATATATAAGGATACAGTTTCATCCTATTCTGTTCCAGGAATTTAGGAACGTTTTAGTCTGTATTTCTGCCATGTGGGAGGATCAAGGCCACCCAGAACAGCAGCACTCAGGTGGATGAGCCTTCCAAACACCCAATACACCCAGAAGAGCAGGACTCCCTGTGGTACCATACACACTGCAGGACCCTGACAATCTCTTATTTTGCATATTTCAGGAAAATTATTGGATTCTGAACTAAGCCCTGTTCTTGCACAGAGCCTAGAGTGTTCCTTCTCCTATTCCATAGCCAGTTTATTCTGTACTGCCATGATATCAGTGTGAGCTCGCATTTCCAAGATGCTAAACCTAGCTGTAGCCCTAAACCTAATCCCAGGCAGGAAAAGCAGGCCTGGGCTAGGGCTGCTTCCAAGGAAAAAGATGTGGAGGCAGCCATGATGTGGCAGGTTTGGCTCCCCTTGCGATGCCTTTCGCAGTTCCAGTGTGCCTGGATCTCTGTGGTTTCCCTGCCTAGGGTTAGTGTTACACCTAGGGATAGGGTTTTTAAAGCAGAAATCCCCAGGCTCCAGGCGCACTGCAGCTGCAAAAGGCATCCCATGGGGAGCACAAATGTGCCATAACACGGCTGCCTCCAAAGCTTTTTCCTTGGGACCATCCCTAACCCTAGGCTGATTTACCTGTCTAGGGTTAGGGTTATGCCTAGGTTTAGGGTATTTTATACCAGGAAGCCCTAAACTACATGCACACTGCATCTGCCAAAGGCATCCCCAGGGGAGCGAAAAAGTGCCACAACATGGCTGCCTCCACAGCTTTTTCCTTGGAACCATCCCTAATCATAGGCTGATTTACCTGCCTTGAGTTAGGGTTAAGGTTAAGCCTAGGGTTAGGGTTTCTTAAACCAGAGACCCCCCGAGCTCCAGACACACCGCAGCTGCAAAAGGCATCCCAAGGGGAGCGCAAAAGTGCCACAACATGGCTGCCTCCAAAGCTTTTTCCATTGGAACTCTAAACCTAGGCGCAACCCTAACCCTAACCCTAACCGTAACCCCAGCCCTAGGCAGGTAAATCAGCCTAGGGTTAGGGATGATCCCAAGGAAGAAGCTCAGGATGCAGACATGTCATGGCAGTTTTGCGCTCCCCTGGGGATGCCTTTTACAGCTGCAGTGTGCCTAGAGCTCGGGACTCTCTGGTTTAAAAATCCTAACCCTCGGAATAACCCTAACCGTAGCCCTAGTCAGGTAAATCAGCCTAGGTTTACGGATGGTCCCAATGAAAAAGCTGTGGAGGCAGCCATGTTGGGGCACTTTTGCGCTCCCATTTGGATGCCTTTTGCAGCTGCAGTGTGCCTCGAGCTTGGGCCTTCCTGGTTTAAAAAAACCAAACCCTAGGTATAACCCTTGTCCTAACCCTAGGCAGGAGAAACAGCCCTGGCCAAGTGCTGCTCCCAGGGAAAAAGCCGTGGAGGCAGTCATGTTTTGGTAGTTTTGGGATCCCCTTGAGATGCCTTTGGCAGCTGCAGTGTGCCTGGAGCTCAGGGCTGTCACTGACATCTTTTCATAAAAATCCTTTCTTTAGTATTTTTCCCCCTTCTGAGAAGGTGTGGCCTCAGTAACAAAATGTAAACAATGGTTATCTGCTGCTGTGGAATGCAACAGGTGGATGCATGACTGGTCTTCTGTGGATGTTTGGATTTATTGACGACTCACGGCAGAGCTGGCTCTCACTCTGTGCTGAGACACAGACCTTTGTTTATTCATTCCTTTTCTATTCTTAGCTTAGCGAGTTTCTGAGAACTTTCCTCTCTATTCCTTTTAGTATAGTTATAATGTAATATATATCATAAAATAATAAATCAAGCCTTCTGAACATGAAGTCAAGATTCTCGCCTCTCTCTTCACCCTGAAGACCCTTGCAAGCTCAGTAACACAGGGCTTTCTGCTTCAAAAAGCCTAACCCCAGGCATAATCCGAACCCTAAGCCTAAGCATGTAAACCACAAAGCCCAGAACTCCAGGCACACTACTGCTGCGAAAGGCACCCCAAGGGAGCGCAAAAGTGCCACAACATGGCTGCCTCCAAAACTTTTTCCTTGGGACCATCTCTAACCCTAGGCTGGTTTACCTGCCTAGGGTTAGGTTAGGGTTACACCTAGGTTTAGGGTTTTTTATACCAGGAAGCTCTGAGCTCCAGGCACACTTCAGTTGCAAAAAGCATCCACAGAAGTGCACAAAACTGCCGCAACATGGCTGCCTCCACAGTTTTTCCTTGGGACCATCCCTAACCCTAGGCTGATTTACTTGACTATGGTTTGGGTTAGGGTTAACATTATGCCTATTGTTAGGGCTTTTTAAACTAGGAAGCAACAAGCTTTAGGCACACTGCAGGTGCGAAAGGCATCCCATGGGGAGCACAAAAGTGTCACAACATGGCTGCCTCCAAAGCTTTTTCCTTGGGACCATTCCTAACCCTAGGCTGATCTACCTGCATAGGGTTAGGGTTAAGGTTAGGGTTATGCCTAGGTTTAGAGGTTTTTTTACCAGGAAGTCCTGAGATCCAAGTACACTTCAGTTGTGAAAGGCATCCCAAGGGGAGCACAAAAGTACCACAACATGGCTGCCTCCACAGCTTTTTCCTTGGAACCATCCTTAATCCTAGGCTGATTTACCTAACTAGAGTTAGGGTTAGGGTTAGAGTTACGCCTAGGGTTAGGGTTTTTTAAACTAGGAAGCCCCGAGCTTTAGGTACACTGCAGCTGTAAAGGCATCGCAAGAGGAGCCCCAAAGTGCCACAACATGGCTGCCTCCAAAGTTTTTTCCTTGGCAACTCTAAACCTAGGTGCAACTCTAACCCTTACTGTAGCCCTAACCCTAGGCAGGTAAATCAGCCTAGGATTAAGGATGATCTCAAGGAAAAAGCTTTGGAGGCAGACGTCTTGTGGCACTTTTGCGCTCCCCTTGGGATGCCTTTTGCAGCTGCAGTGTGCCTGCAGCTCGGGGCTTTGTGGTTCCGCAACGCTAACCCTAGGTGTAATGCTTACCTGACCCTAGGCAGGAAAAGCAGCTCTGGCCTAGGGCTGCTTCCATGGAAAAGCTGTGGAGGCTGCTGCTGACTCCACAGAGCTGATCAGTTGGGTTTTGCTTCATGCTGCAGAGCAGTTCATACCTCCTACTTATTTTAGAATTGTACCACTACTCTCTTCCATAGCTGTGGTCTGGTCTGTACTCACAAAACAGCCATTACAGATACATGGATAAAGTGGTACAACAACACTGAACTAAATATAAATGGTGATTTAAAAACCAGATTTTTTTTTCATCCTGGAAATGATCATGCTGGTTTGTGTTTTTTTTTTGTGTGATTTTCAAAGTTCTCATGGTCTGCTTTACAATACTGGATTTTTTCTGAGATCATTCATCAGCCCATGAATTTTTTGGATAAAAAGACATCCATTTTTCTATTACCTTCAGTATTGTGGAACAGAAAAATAATTCTGTTAAATTACTATAATGTCTCTTGAGTTTAGTTGAAAATACTTAGCAAAAAAATCTTTCCTTCTCCAATATTATTTATAGATATTTTCTTTCTGTATTTCCAAATAGTATCTTGCACTAATGCATTTCAATGGCTGTCAGTTATGCAGCCCTGTTTTAACTCTGCAGATGTCCTCACTTTTGACTTGCCATTATTGGCAGATACAAAGTATTTATGTTGGATAAAAGTAATTATGAATACCTTTATTGCCAAAAATCTAACACCAATGGCATTTTTCAAATATTCCATGACTACTTTTCATTACTGTCATGTTTTTTTTTTCCTGTGGAAAATCATGAGAATAGTTTAGCTCATCCACATTCAGCTCTGCAGCAGAAATGACAGAAGTGAGAAAGAATGTAAGATGGAAAGCTTCCATCCCAACCAGTTTAAGCAAACCGAGGAAACATTTTCCTTGAAGATTTATTTTTGTGTGCATCAATGAATATACACCTTCCTTGAAGAAAGAAAGAAAGCACTCTTGTGGTCAAGTGAAAAAGCAGCCTTTTACCCAAAAGCTCATTTACCACACTCAGATCTGATAATGTATTTATCACATCTGGGCATCAAAAAGATGCTGTATTTCCAGTGGAACTTTCAGTATTGTATCAGGGGACTATATACCTGGGTAGGTATTTACAAAGTGGGAAAAAAACGACTGGCGATGTTACCTGAAAATTCACCGTTCTTATTTTAATCACAGCATACAAGATAGGCTGAAAAAAACCCTCAAAAAACAACAGAAACCCCCCCCAAAAAAACCAACAAAAAAACCCCAAAAAGCTCAACAAAATCGATCTTCCAATCTTCTTGTCGCTGCGTCTTCAGCAAGCACGGAGGAAGTTTGTGCTGCCGGCGGCCCGTAGTTCCCCTGGCAACCGGCAGGAAGCGTCGGCGGCGCCGGTGCCCGCGGGGACGGCGCTGGCCGGAGCCCCGAGCCCGGCGTGCCCCGAGCCCCGAGCCTGGCGCTGACCTGAGCCCGGCGTGCCCGGAGCCCGGCGTGCCCGGAGCCCGGCGTGCCCTGCCAGCGGGAGCCGGGGCGGCCCAGGGGCCCAGAACAGCGGGGCGGCCCCCCGTGCTCCCGCGGGGTCCCTGCGTGTCCCCCGGCGCTGGGGAGGCCCGGGCCGGGGGCTCTGTGGGAGCTCGCCGGAGCTGCTCTGCCTGAGGCTGTCGGCGTTGGCGGCGCTCGAAGCCCCTCATGTGTTTCTGCCTCTGCACCCCGAGGAGAGTCGGCACTCGGCAGGGTAAGGGAGCAACCTCGCCTTTCAGATCCTGCTGACCTCCATCCTGCCTGCCTTAAGTGACTTCTAGATCCCGAACTCCAGGCTGCGCTTTTCCTCCTTTGAAAGATGTCTCTTAAAAGTGCTTCTCCAATTTCTGTTTAAAGTGTCGCTCCTTGATTTGAAGTCTGTCATCTGCCAGTAGATGGGTCACTTCTGTGCCAAACTCGCTTGTTTGATTCACGGCTGTGCTTCACCTGTCTGATCTCTCCACGAAACCCTTGCAGCTCCTCACTGCACGAGAGCTTTCATCTCTGAAGAGTGAGCCCTCCTTGTGAAAAGTACTTCTTCTGGTCAGTGCTACATAATGTACCTTAGCATGTATTTTCATTACTTGGAAAATAGAAAAAATTAAAAACATCTCAATTACTTCTAAGTACTTTTATTTATGCAGGTATTAGAAAGCTGACTATTACATTGTATTATTACATTTCAAAGTCTGACACAGATAACGCTATTTTGTGCTACATCCTGCTACTGTCAAGAACTTATCTGGTGCTTTTATAGTATGAAACGATTTTGATTTTTAATTTTCTGACAGTCAAAAGTCTGTCTTCTTACACTAATGTGATTAGAACTTAATGATAATAAATAGACATACAAAATCAATAGATTTATTTTTATATTAACGTTTTCCATTCTACAAACAGAATAGTTCCCAAAAGTGTCATGCAAGTTTCTATGAGTTCTGAAGACATTTAATTGACTAATTGTGGTGTATTATTTCTTTTAAAAAGACTTTCAGTGGAGACAGGCCACATTCTGGAAACGGTAGGAAAGAGAAAACAAAATATACAGTAGATGAACTGATTCACTAGTTCTGATTAAATCATCTGTCAAGAAGTATCGATTTAAACTTTCAATTTTATTTTAGCTGATTTATTAATAATTATTATATGTTGTTTCACAGCATTCAGTAAAATCTGGGCACTTAATTTAATTCTTTCCATAAGTTTAAAAGACAGTATATCTACACATGTACTGGGACCTTATCACTTGCCAGAAACAAAAGCAATCCTAAAGATTTCACAATGTAGATAATGACAAAGGTACCTGACTGGCAATCCTGCTCAGAGGGAAGAATGAGAATAGCCAAGCTAAACAAGGGCTGCACATGCAAGAGTGGCAGAGATTTGGGCAGGTGGCTGATAGAGCTGAGGGTGAGAGAGCAGCATGGCAATTCTGTCTCTGATTCATCCTGGTCTCAGTATTTGGCACTTGATAATATTTAAAAAAAAAATAAGTGTCACCAAGGGTGATGGCTGGACAGCAAGCACACTGCTGATCCCTGAGGCAATATTTGTTTCCTAATATTTTCATCTCTATATGGTGCTATTGTTTTTTCACAATAGGAATCTAATGTCTTATCTACTAAATTGTCTTTTTTTCTGTGCAGAATAGACCACAGCAAAAATTACTGAACATTAGAACATTCAAAACTAGGGTTTTCACTATTTATAGTTTTATTAATATTTGAAATCTTGTAATCTCAGGAATAATTTATACTATTCATCACAATATCAGACTTGATATGGTAAATAAGTAGAGAACTATTATTTTTATTAGGGACACTTGAACCCAATTATATACATTTGTAGTGATGTGTAGCTAGTGTATTGACTTAGAGAAGATAAGTGTATTTAAATCAGTATTAAATGCTGTAATCAGAGTTATGTTTGTTATTTTTGCAGTCTTTTTAAAAAAATACTTTCATTCTTCTTAGTGGAATTGGAATTAATTTTCTGTGTTCTTTTTTTTGCTGCCTTACATTTATTTTCTCATCTGTTATTGATTGTGGTTTGGGTTTTGTGTCCTGAATATACTTGCTTCATTCCTTCATCCTGGACCTTCCTCAAATTGTTGCTTTCTTCTGATGTAACTGTACCCATTTGACTCTGGTCTCTTCTGCTGAGGTCTGTACTGCTGTTCATTCTAACCCTTCATATTCTGTCATATAGGAATGAAAATAATTTTATGTTTTTAATTTTTTTTTTTTGTAGGAAGCAATGTTCTAAGAATGTCATCAGGCATCCAAATAAAAACAAAGTCTTCAACCCAGAAAAGCAAGACATGTTCTTCAGAATCACAGCCAAAGCCTAGTGCAAAGCTGAATCCTAAAACTATTGATCCAGTATGTGATGGTGGTTTTGTTTGGTTAAAATCCATCTGTGGTTTGAAGAGTGCTCCTTATTTTATGAAATTGCATGCAGGACACGCTTCTTCTGGTCCTGTTTTTTAATCTGAAATTAAACTTTTGTTATTAATCATACATACCTTATCTTCTAAGCTCAAATGCCTGAAGGTATAACATTGTTTATTACATTACTCATGTAATTTGGTACAGTTGTGGCTTGAATAGTAACTGTTATTTTTTATGTACTATTGCCCTAAAAAGAGATTTAAAGCTAAACATTATAAATGGTTGTTTTTTTCTTACTTCTAAGCTTTGACACCTGCTGCTTTACAGAAACTTATTTCAGTTATGCACTGAAACCAAGAAAGAGGTGTCATATTGAAGGTATTCAGGGCCTCATAAAATCTGGCAAATGAATTGCTGGTGAACATTATTTGAAACTCACAGTTACTGTGACTATGTAATCCTTCAGGAAAAATTTGTGTTCTTGGGAGAGTAGTAATGAAAGGAGTTGTTTATTTCCTGGAAGTCCTGTGTCTGGAGATCTAACATTGAATGCATGAATTGTAGTTCACCACTGGGCCATATAATTTGGCAATTAGTAATGTCACAGGCTTTTTGGAAAGTGAATGAAATGCAGAGGTTCCTTTACTGATAAGCAGAGGCTGAATACTTTAATGTGGTCATCTTTTTTACTTGAAATCTCTCTGCAAGTAGCACAATGACCAAAAATAAGCCATGAACACAATTCTACTAATCTTAATGCAGGTTTAAACACTCAAAAGATAAAAATTGAGATTTCATGGTATTTCCTTCTGAATGCTTTCATAGTATCTTTTGTATTATCTGGAAAGCAACATTAAATGATCATGCTAATAAATAATCTAATAGATCATAGGCATAAAAACCACATATATTATAAAAACCAAATTTGTGCAGCTTTTCCGTGCTTGAAAATTCTAGTTTCCTTCTCCAGTGTGCCTTTCCTAGATTCTCACCCAGTATGAACCTCCCTGTGCATTTGCAGTACCCTCCCACCATCTTGCCTAATATTTGGGGTTTCTCCCACATCTTGCCGGATGCAAGATGGAATTGCAGTAAAACTGACTTCTGCATGTTACCAGTATAACAACAAGAGCTTCAGGGAAGTGAGAGCTCCTTGCTCTGCTTAGGAGAGAACTTGTAAGACTTCAATATTACCATTTGCAGGAAAAAAATAGAAAAATAAAGTGATTCCATCAGGAGACCATTGATTGTACATTTTTATTCATTTTAACAACTCCCCAGACTGATGAGTCTTAAAAGCAGTTTTCAGATAAGTGTATCACTTACATGTTTTCCACTTCATAGCTGCAGTTCTTTTTTTTGATTTGTTTTGGAATCATATGATTAAGTTCATGTTTTGGTAAACTTCTGTTTTAACATATTCATAATAGCTATAAAACATTACTGTTATAAATAAATAATGCTTTTTTTTCTGTCCTTACAGTTTCGTGCTTATTCTCAACCATCATCTGCATTTGCTGCTACATATGCTAGAGGTGGTATTCCCTGCAGGTATGTTGGGTTTGGTTTTTATTTTTACTAAATATATTATTAAATGCACCTCTTCATGTTTCATCTTTTACTTAGGTTGTTTAGTTCCATTCAATTCTGGAAAAATTTCTAATACTTACTTCTTTTCAGATCAGAAAGCAACTTCCCATGCCTTTGAAATTGTCTTCTTTTGGTTCTTTTTTTATGCTGTGTTAATATTAAAGCCACATTTTAAAAAAATAGTTAAATATGTGCACACTTGGTTTCCTAAGCATCTTTCACAAGTGATAATTTCAGGTAATTTAATTTACTTATCCCTACTAACAAAGATAATAAAATTAGTGCCATTTTAATAAGCAGACCTTGCACAGCCTTAGTAGTATGACAACATGTTATTGAATTTCCTATTCTGTAGTTTTCAGGCATATGAAATATTAAAAAAAACTACTCACAAACAAGTTTAGGGTATTTTAAGTTACTTAGTTATATATTTGCCTAGACAATCAACATTCTGGTGTTTTTTTCACATGGATGCAGAATTTACATAAAATATAAAAAAATATAAGCCATCATTAATAAAATGTATATGTATATAATTGTATAAAATAATCATTAATACGTATTAAAACATTTATTTGTATCTTAGGATTAAATAGTAAATTCCAATATGATTTTCCTTCAGTTTCAACTGCTTTTCCATACCCATTGCTATTTGAGAAAAATGTTTCTTGGTATACTTATCAAAATAAGTAACTTTGAAAAAGGAGTATCTTCTGTGTTGGCATGAGAGACATCTGTAATTTTTATAACTTCTATTTTCTGATTTCTGTGTGATTAGGAGCAGAATTTTGAAAACTGACATATTTTGGGAATTTAATATAATTGCACTGTTAACCATTACACATAGACACAGGTTGGAATCCATGATTCCAGAGGTCTTTGCCAACTTAGTTGATTCTGTGATCCTATAGTTTCACTAAGGAGAGCATTATGTATTGAGATTGTGTATGTAATGTATGAATACAATAAACTAATTGGTGATACATTAATAGCAAATAGTGTTAGCAATAAATGATAAATATGTTATTTTGTTAAAACTTTATTCTTTATATAGGTTAGTGCATGGATCAGTAAAGCACAAACTGCAGTGGGAATGCCCTCCTGAAACTGTTCCCTTTGATCCTCTTCTTTTAACATTGGCAGAGGTAAACCCAATTTCTTGCAACATTAAGCACCCAACCATTTCCTATTTGCAAATGTCATTTTTAACAATCTAAGTTGGCTAGTTTAGACTCAGCTTCTAGAGAAATAAAAAAACCCCACTTGTGAGGATATTGTATGAATGAAAATGGTCAAGATCATTGCTATTTGTAGTTCTTTAGTTAGAGCTTTCTGGGAGAGCTCGGTAGAGGTGTTTAATCTTCAAGATATTGATCAAATGCAAGACCACATCTCAGATGCCCAGCTGTTGAATGAAATTTGTGGTTTTGCAGATGCTTTTGTAAACTAAATTGTTTTGCTTATTTTTGTCTGTAACGCCTACCTTATGAAGTAAGAATGCTCTCCTCAATAGCTTGAATTAGTACAGTGGAAATAGGATCCTGTAAATAAGTGGAAGAGAAGTACTATACACTATGTTGAGGCTTCTGTTTTCTCAGAACCATCTGTGACATTTATCACCAAATATGTTTCAGGTGTCTAAATAAATGCTGAATCCAATGCTGCAGGTAGAATAAAGTGCATATACTGAGGTGGCTTACATTATTTTTTCTTTTTTCCTTTTTTTCCCTGTTTTTTCATTTTTATTTTCTTTGTTTCTTTTTCCCTTTGTTTCTTCTTTTTTTTTTTTTTTTCTTTTTTTAAATACTAAACAAAACCGTCAATTCCTAAGGTAACATAAAACTTCTTTTATGTTAAGAAAAAAGGCTTCAGACACATGGCTTTAAATCTTTGAGTTTTGCCAGTCAGACCTTCACTAGATGTGCATCTTTGTGCTATCTACAAGTTTATAGTGTTGATCAGAGAGGTATGTGGTGTGGGGTGTCTTTCCTTCCATAGTTCACCTTCTGTTCTTTTTTCCTTTCAGGGTACAAAACCCCTATACAAATATAGACTGTTCTAGTTCATGGTCTCATTGGAAAAATACCTTGGGTTTTTAGATTAAAGGTACTGAGGTACAAATATGATTGAGTTGGCAGTATTCATAATGTGAGTTTTAATATTCAATATTGTCAAAGAAAAATGAATTAGAATATTCTGTGAGCAGAGCTGTACCCAGTGGCTCCACATGGTGGAGTTAGTGTACTTTATGTTTTGAACTGATCTGACAAAATCTAAACAGGGTCTTGCTGCTGTGTGAAACTTTCAAAATGTGTTTTTGTTTAAAAGAAGGCTCAATATTAAGAAAACCATGTTTTACATTTGCAACAGGGACTAAGAGAGACAAAGCATCCCTATACTTTTGTTTCCAAGGAGGGTTTTAAACAATTACTTCTGGTTGAAGGTGCTGCTGAAAAAGTTATTCCCTTGCTGCCTCGTCTAGTTCCAGTCTTAAAGGCTGCATTGGTATGTCTTAATCTTCATGCAGAGATTTTAATAAGTTTGATTTTTTTTTTCTGCTGCTGCTGAGAACTACATGGGTAATATTAATGTAATAAATCTATCACATGGGTTTTGGCTTGGGGAGTAGGAATGATTTCTCTTTCTGTTGTTAACCCTGCTTTGGTTTATTAGCTAAATATGTCTGTAAATATAAATTAAGATGGACAACTCCTTGTATAACTATATGACAGTATCTGTGGGAAAATTTTGTGAAACTGTTGTCTTAAAGGTTTTAATATAAGCAGAAATAAATACATTTGTTTGTGGGCTTTTTATATGTCCATGCAATAACACACAAAAAATAAAAATGATGTGAAGTAAAATGGATATGCAGGAATAAATGCTTATCTATTACATGTAACAATTCAAAAAATGCTACAAAGGTAAAACAGAATCCCAAAATAAGAGACCCACAAGGATCATTGTGTCCAACTCCCAGTCCTGCACAGCACCATCTCCAGAATATGTCAATGAGGAAAAAGGGATAATACATTTATAGTGTTTGAGGTCATATTCTTAGTTTTAGAAAATGTTTTTAACTCTTCTACACCATCAGAATATAAAGTGAGATCTTGTGTTTGACGATTACCTCTTTTGGATATTTTTCATATCTTTGAGAGCCCTTTTCTGGTTCAGTAAGTAGATGGCCCTTAATCTGGCTGTGTTTCAGTTCTGATTTAACAGAGATGGCTTGAAGTTTGAAAATTAATTTTGATCTCAAATCACAGATGTAACAGAAGTATGGAATTGTGTGTTGTCTTTGGTTTAGCTTAAAAGCAAAATTAGACAAATAATTCTTGTCTCTTCCTGCAATTAATATTACTCTTCTGATAATTTTTGTTGTTGCACTGTTTTGGTATTATGTCTTGTTAAATCTTCTACTAGACAAGCAGTCCATGATTTCTAGTTGAAAAGAGAATATTCAGGGCCCAGATGCTGGAGAGGAAAAATAGTTGCTTAAATAAACTTATAATTTAGTATGAGACCAAAATAAGTTGTTATGAGTCTATTTCTCTGCTAAAGGAAAAGCAGCATAATTAAACCACTGGAGAAGTCAGGTACAGAAGAAACTTCCTATGGGAGAAATAAAGATGACAAAGAACTGTAGAAGTAGGTAAGAGCCTGATAACTGCTGGCAGGTGTAGTTGGCAGGGGGCTAAATTAATTGAGGCAGAAAGTCATTGGCTCCTCTGTTTCTCCAGCAAAGAAAGTTATTGCTATGAATTACATAGAAATTACCCAGAATTCATTACATTTTAAACTAAAATGTTGTCTCTCAATTTCAGCATATCGGCATTTGACAGGTTATTTCTAATGTGCTGTGAAATACTGAAATTATCAGTGTAGCAAGCTTTTCTACATGCCACATTTTTTGTTTCAACAATAGTAAATTATTAGACAAGTTTTCTTGTCTCAGAAGAAATGCAAGAGTTGTGTGGAAATTTCAGGGATGCTTTTGTTTTCCACTTTAAAAATATGCCTTGCCTTTAAATTTGGCCTCTAGAGACTTATATTCAGTCATATTGTACTTCTCTTTCTAAATTTGTATCATTATAGCAATTAGCAATTGCACAGTGGTTTTAGTGCCTAAAACTACTCCATACAATGATAATGCAGAGACTGCAGTTTAGAAAAGCCTACTTTGTCTGAATCTTACAGGATTTTCTTTCTTTCTTCCCCTTCTGAAGGCACATGCAGATGATGAAGTATTTGGAAGGGGATTGGATGCTTTAGTCCAATTGAGTGCTGTTGTTGGCCCATCTCTTAATGATTATCTTAAGCTTCTACTCACAAATGTAAGTTTTTAGTGCTGTAATAAAAAATCATTTGTATTTTCATGACATTCCTATTGAGATGTTACTGTACTAACTGCAGAGATACAGTGGAGGACTCAGCAGTTCCATGAAAAGCATTATTTCATACAGTCCCCAGTGTGAGTCCTTGGCTCTTTTATAACATGGTGACTTAAAAAGTTCTGGCAAGGTCCAAAAACTCCTGTTAATTTAAACTGGAGAATAATGGAAGTCTTCTCTCTACGATTTATGGAAACATGCAGATGCTTTGTTTTGGAGGAAAATTTTTGCAACTCAGTTGAGTTACAAAATGAGTTTTTAATTTTAAGTCTGAATATCTTTGCCAAATCATAAACGTTTTAATACATTAACAGAAACAAATATTCCCATTCCTTTCAGATGGGAATTCTGCATGCGGAAGTTGTGATTAAATAAGCTTTGAGTGGGATTATGAGAAGTATTTTTATACCAACTTATTCTGGGGACATTCTTCATCTGTCAGACAGGTTTTTCATGGTTTCTTTTAACCCGCTTGCAAAGTGCACTTTTACAGCAAAATAAAAAGACTTTTTTGACAACCAGTACAGAAGCGAAATTACAGCAGGTTTTTTTTGAAGTATTTCTACTACAAGAAGTCTCTTCCAGTGCACATGATAATAAAAGTTAACTTTTCATGTGGACAATTCTTTAAGAATGACTTTTTTTAAAGTGGATATTTCTTTCAAATTTGTTTGGTAAATGAAAAAGAAATATATTTGTGGGTTAACAGATCAGTTTTCTTTGAATTTAAGTTTCTCTTTAGTTAACATTTTATTCCATTTACTTTTATTGAGTTGCATACTTTGACATCAGTTACAAGTTATAAAATAGTGTTTCTTTGTGGCTTTAATTTTGCAAAAGTAAGATGGAATAAAGTAACAAAAATATGTTATTATTACCTCTTTGCATATATTTTTATTGTGCAATAAACCTTTTTGTTTTACTTTTCCAATAGCTTTTAAAGAGATTAATGGACAAGAAATATAGAGAAGAAGTTACTGTTGCTTTACAAAAGTTGGAGCACTGTGGTGGAAGGGTGAGTTGATCAGATGTTTATTCAGTAATCTACACTTTTTAATACAATTTTGTCAGAACAGCTTTCATCTCTGGTTTTGTTGCCATGTTCTTGCTTCAGTGTGGCTGGGATACATGCTTGGTGTTCCATTTTCTGGGACTAAATATGCTTCTCAACAAGATTTAATCCTGTAGAAAGTTACTTTTTGCTGTTATTGATGATGCCTGCCTGTTCCCACTATTAGTTTATTGTTTATGCTATTTCCTGAGGGAATGTGACGCTCACATTCCAGCCCACCCTGGTTAACCCAGAGTTTGGATCTACAATGGCTATAAATCAAAAAGATGCTTTAATTAATAGATGGTAGCACAGGTTTTTTCTGTTGAACATTTTTTGGACAAATGTTGTGCTGTACATTGTGCACAAAGGAGAAAAGGAGAAAAAATGAGGGATACTGACTTAGATGTTCATCTAGAAGAGAAAAATCTTGCTTTCTTGACCCTATGAACAGTTGCATGTGTTATATTAAATGGTTATTCATAAAGAATAGGAATAACCTGAGGAGCAGGGACCATATAGGCAGGCCTAGCAGTACTGAGCTTGTGCGCCTTAGCCAGTAGGTGCCCAAATAGTCAGTAGTTGCCTCTTCATTTTTGTATGTGCATATGTTCATTTAAGAGCAGTAGCAGTGTTTGGATTACAGACTTGAAAAACATCACGAAAAATGAAGGAGAATGAGAGTTTTTTATTTGTATGAAGTGAGACAAAAAAAGGGAAATTACAGCTTGTCTTAATGTTCTGAAAATTTAGGTCTAGAGAATATAATTAATCCAGTGAGTTATTAACCGCTAATGCTTCTATCAGTCCCCTGATTTCTTGTAGTCTTACCTGTTTTGTGAGTAGGTCTTTCTGTATATCTTTTAAAAAGACTGTATTAAGACAAAGCAAAAAAAACTGGAAACAAGCTACTAAGTTGCGATTACAAGCAATATTATATAATCCAACCAATTAATTTATCAATTTTTTTTCTAAATTGTTATAAAGCATATGATTCTTACTTTTGTTGGAAATCCCTTTCAGAACATCATTCCTCTACATAAAAATCCTTATTATTTCATGTATATATTTGTGCCCTCTTTTAGGTGTGAGTTTTCATGTCCCTTATTTCGGATGTTTGAGTTTTCATGTCCCTTATTTCGGATGTTTACTCCCCAGCATTAGTTGTCACAATGGTGCATCTTCTCAGTTCATTATTTTCAGCCCTTTTGACAGTAAATTTCTCAGCAAATATTAACTTTTTGGCTTTCTACTGTTTGATAATAGCAAAGATAACTAAGTAAAAGTGAACTATGCAGTTTATACAGACTTTATGAGTGTTGTCACATGTACTGCTAGTGCCTCTTATTTTGTTAAATTTGTTTTTGTTTTCTTCAACAGGCAACTGTGGCGATCATCAAATCTAAAATTCCAACCTATTGTTCTATCTACTCTTGAACAAGGAAACTGTAGTGATTTATACTGTAAGGTGAAGTTTAGAAAGAAACTGTCCGTAAATATCACTGACACTTATTTGGGGTATAATATATTCCCTTAAAATAATAATTATTCCTCTGTATGATGGAGAGCAGGAGTCTTATCAGTTTTGAATATGTAATTATGGAAGACTTTTCTTTGTATATTTGTATATGCATTTGACTTACGATGACACTGATTAATGTGCTATTATTTCAAGTGTAGTATAAATATTGATTCTTATTTAGTTTTTAATTACAATTTCATGTATTATATCTGCAGTGCTTTATATGTTTTGTATATTTGTGTGATGCAAAATAATTTTGTTGTAATTACTTAAATAAAATTTAACTTGGTGCTAAATCACATATGTATAGCTGCTTTTGAAATACATAACTTCTTTTGTGACACAGCACAGATGGACACATTTAGGTTCCTGGGGACTAGGTTAGACACAGAACTGTGAGCCCTCTCAGACTTCTTAAGAGTCAGCTTTTAAGGGTGTGAAGCTGAACCCAGTAAAGAGGCAGCGTGTGGTCCAAAGCTGAACTTGCTCAGTGCATTCTCAGCATTTTGGTTTGAGAGCCTGGAGAGGCTCTGGAGAATACAGTGTAGAGGCATCAGGTTGCTCCACAGAGCCACAGCTGAGGTTTTGCTCAGCTAATTAATTCCTGTTAACTTTGAGCCTACTGAATGGGAGCTGGGTGGAAGAGGCAACTTTGAAATACTTACACTGTGCTCCCTTTGAATTGAGTTCAGTAACATTCCAGATATGCTTGGGATTTGCTTGTGGATTCAGGTGCAGACTTCTGAACATGGAAGCTATGAAAAATATAAGTTAAAGACAAAAAGAAGATTGTACAAGCCAGCTTCCCTGGCTGTCAAGCTTTGGAGGGTACAGCATTTGTCTATTAATGTATTTGAATTTGAATGCAAAATAATTCCTAATTGCTTCTTGTAATAAATGCTGTTCAGGGACATGTATTTGTGTACACTGTCAGGGAGAGTTAACAAAAGTAACAAAATTTGACCAAAGGTTTTCCCCTGAGGAATATTCAATTCTGACATTTAAAGTTGTTGGAAAGGATGTTTTTTTCATAAGAAGATGCTGATGCATAGAGCATTAATAAAAGTCTGTCATGTGAAAGCAATTTCAGAAGTTTTTTTTAAATTACCACAGCCTGACTGAAATTCACTTCAGGACTGATCTCTGCCAAGATCAGAATTGTGCTAAATCAAGATAAACGTATTTATGTTTTTAAAAAAAAGTACTTCTTCAATAAGCATTTTTGCCAGCAGGTATTTAACAACTCAAAAAATTGATCATGGTCCTTTTTTTCTTCATGTTTACTTTATTTTTATTTTTTTTTTACAAAATGTGCACATTTAGTTTACACAAACACGCTACAGCAGATTTCAGGTGTACATGTATTGTACTACTCTTATCCTACACTGGTGATAGCAGAGCAGCCTTCAACATGCCTCTAACATCCCATCTCTACACCAGAATAGATACCTGATTTATTTTTACAAAATAATTCTTGTAACTTTCTTTCTACTTCATTAATCCCCTTTCAGACTTTCTGCAGCAATGTCACAATGAAGGTCGGCCTATCTCTGATAGCATTTCACCTATTTTGGAGTATTGGTGTAGACTCTGTGGACAATATATCTTAAAAATTACATGGATGGAGGGGCAATGTTATATTTTATATGCATACTTTCTTAGAAGAATCTTTCTAGGTTCAGAATTAAGTAGCTCCAATCTTAATGAAGAAATGATCTTAAAAAATGTAAAGCATTTATCACATATAGATGATATATAGCTGAAGTTTTCATTGTTTTTCTGGTTCTGTCTCATAGTTAAAGGTGTTACAAAAAGATGAAATAGATGTTAGCCTCTAGCAGTTATTATTAGTGGAGGTTACTATGTAGTGATGTTCATTCTCAGCACTAAAGTGGGATGGCAGTTTTCAAAATTTCATTCCTTTTTCTTCATTAAAGGCAGAAAGACATATACTTAGGAAAGCAGTTTTAGGATCCAGTTAAGGTTTCTTCATGAGAAATTGGAAGTCAGAAGATCCTTAATTTTAAGCAAAGAACTTCTCATACACATCCAAGAAGAATTAAAAATACAGTATGTAGGATTTCTGATACTCCTGTCATGATAAATTAAGTGCATACTTGCTTGGTGAGATTGAGAGAAGTTTACTAATATTTTTTAGGGAATAAGAATACCCATAAGCAACTTGTTTGTTTGTTTGTTTGTTTTTATAACAGTTCTTACTCTCAAGTTACCTGTTTAGTTATGTTTGGGTTTTGGGGTTTTTTTTCTGAAGAGAAAAACAAGTCAAAGTTGGGAGGCAATTATAGCAAGGTGTGCATTGCACATTTATTATAGCATTTTAACTCAAAATATTATTCAAAAATAAGGACTACACTATAGAAATATGAGAAGAAAATAAATTGTAATACCTCTGTATAAATTAGAAGCTTGAGATTTAAGAAGTAAGTTTTAACACCTGGACCTTAGTCCAGTACAAATGAGCAGCAAAACTAAGAATATTTATTTAATCTCTGTGTAATTGTATCTATTTTAACTAGAGGTTGGAATGATAATAAAGGTGCATAATGTCAGTTGTATTTTGTTTGAGTTTGTAGTAAGAACCTGATTTTTCAGTAGAGTCCTATTAACTAAATAGCCACTGTGGAAGTGATAGATTGTATAATTTAGAGAGGGTTTTTTGTTGGGAAGGGTTTATAATAAAAAATTTACTTGCATAATACATTTCTCAGTGTAAAGCTGAGTAACTTTATTTATGATAAAGTGGGAAATCCATTTTTTTAGATAATGTTGCAGAATAGTTCATATTTGTCCATTAGTTGTAGACCTAATGTCTTCATTAAATCACATTTTCAAAGAGCTGCATGGATCGCATTATATTCTCATCCTGTAAAAAAAGACAACACATAACCAAAAATCACACACCATTACAAATGTAGTTGGTGGATATCTATACTGAAATGTGGTAGAACATTTTAGTTAATTGCAACACTTTTTTCAGCTTGTTTGGAGAAATGGTTAGAAAAAGGTTGTTAATGGGTCCATGCTTAAATAAGTTTTTCTGTATATTAATGAAACCAAAACTACTCTGTCAAGAATACAATGGCCTATTAAGAAAATTAGATCTGTAACATTTCTGAGGTTATCTGTTTATATCCAGGATAACAGAATACACCTAGACAAGAAATACTGATGGAATAGTTGTATCAAGGGTGAATCTGTACACATAATTTCTAGTCTTGTGCACAGTACACAGGATTCTTTTTGCAAAATCCTAAGGCTTCTGCTTCATAGTTAGGGATGACTAAGAAAAACAGACTGAAGTGTGCACCACTGCTGAGCCAAAATCAGTCAGTTTGACAAGTATCACCACGGCACTCTTCAGCTCCTCAATTCAGATTTTCTGTGTGTTCAAACTGAAAAATGGTGACTTTTCCTGCTTTCTGGTTGCTTTGCATTAGGCAATTTTTTAACAAAGTATTAATCTTTCCAGTTCTATATCATACCAATGCATCACGCTGTGCTCCAGATTTTATCACTAAGTAACTCTCAGTACAGCTATTAGCAAAATATATTTTTCTTTGTAAGCTTTACCTTTCAGGGTATAGAAGAAAGAGTTACTTGCAGTTTCCCATATTTGTTGGCATTTCTGGATCAACACTTGCTAGCACTAAACAATATATATACACACAATGTAAGAGTTTATTACATGCTTGTTTAGCATTTGCTGGTCTCACTGTGATGATCCCTCTCTTTAGTGCTTTCTTCAGAGATGATATAGCCATCTTTAATTTTAATGAATTAAAAGACTGAATTATAGATTATTTGTGGATGTTTTATGAAAAATGTGCATCAAAAACCCACACCTTAGAAAGGTTATCTCAGTAATAATACTGATAAATATGTGAGATTTCTGTACATTAATTTTCCAGTAAGACGTGTTCAGTATCAATTTCCAGTTAAATTAGTCACTCTTCAGTCTAGTGAGTGATTCGCTTTGTAGAAAATGATAAATCTGAGTAATTAGCTTAATTTATGTTATGAAACATGCACAGTGGAGTTTTTAATCTTTGATTCTGTATGTCATCTGAAGTGATGCTGCTGTAAGGAATGATCTGTGTGCTATTTTGTACAATAAAATAACTTACAGAAACAATGATATGTCATTTCAAAAATACACTATATAGGCTAATGCTTGAAAATTTTGTATAGCAAAGCTACTATATTAAATTACTGAAAGTTAAAATAAATGATCCTTTTCCTCACTGCATTGCTTTGAAACATCAATAAACTAGTGAATGTCACTGATGTAAGGTTAACAGTTTAAGTCACTTGTCAAATAATTAGTACAAATGTTTTGTATATACATTAGCAACTAATCTCAGTAAATGTGTAAGCAAACAACATGCTCTGAATCTGCAAATTATTTTGACACTTCCTAACAATTCTACTACGTATGTGTTGTCATGAATGAAACTGGTAGTTTTTTAAAATCAACTCCATAATTCTGAGGCTGGCTGTTTCTTTACAGAAGTCTTCCAATGCCACTCCCTTAGTCAGTCAAATTAGAAGAGTCTTCACAAGAAAATACAGGCTTGTCATAATATTTAGAACATGATAAGTTTTAGTAGCTTTTTTTTGCCATCTTTAAAAGAAATACTGAAAAACCAGAAAAACTCCAGATGCTTGCATTGGAATTCTTTGGCAAGTGTATCATTTTCATTTGCCTCTTTTTTCAGTATATTTTCTACACAAATTTTCATATTAGACTTGTGAAACAGTTCCTAATTCAAGACAAAGGGAGGTGTTAGTGCATATGAAGCATCATCCATATGAAGCACAAACCTGGATGAATGAACTTTGGTAGACCTGACCTTCCTTTAAGCTAGTTTTTTGTAGGTTTGAAATGGTTTCTTTGCTGTTTCCAGGATAGCCCAAACCATCAACACTGTGTATGGAAAGGGTTACTCCTGCAGAAAACACCTGTGCCTGAAACCTTTTTGTCATTATCAGAAGGACCAATGTCACTGGCCCTGACAGTCACCCATGCACTGTGCGTGCCTTAGTCCTTTGACTGTTCTTTGTGGTGCTGCTGTGGATACGAGGCAATGCCCGAGTCAGACCAATTCCCACCAGCACCAATCAGTGAAAGGAGGCAGATAAGGAACTGGGAAGTGCTTAGCTCTTGAGGTACCCCCACTTCTGTTTCTCAAGACCTAGATCTTCTCTATGGTAATTTATATGAAGCCAAACAGCCACCACTTTCTGGGACTCAGTCTGGCGTATCTAGGGCAGCATAGTCCATTTCTCCTGCTGGAGTCTGGATGGTAGACTGGCATTCAAATCCTTGTTTGGGGTAGGGAGGGCAGAGAAATGAGATCATACGCATTCCCTGTCTAAGACGGAGAGAGGATGAGGGGAAGCACCATTCTACTCAGATCCTCCTACCCAGTGTCCAGAGAAGACAGTGCTCAAAGCCTGAAAGCTTTATAATTCCCTACATAACTGTTTCAACACTTTTTGAATGGACAGACCATTTTTTGCAATGGGATGTGAATTAAGAGCCTTGAACCACCTGTATACCTCAGGCTGTACAGTGCTACTGCACTGATAGTTGTGCCAAACAAGTGCTCAGCAGAGTAGCACAAAGTTTTAGAAAGGCACATATGTGCAAAATGAGTGTTTAAGAACATACCAGAGTCTCTTGATGCTACAAAAAAAATCTCAGGAACAAACCCCAGGAACCTGAATTAGAACCTCTGTTCAAAGATGTTTTGCCGTGTTCCTTCTTGCTTTTAAAGTAAGCATGCCACATTTCCTTTAGTAATTGCAAAAAGGAGTAAAAGGAATATAATTCTGCAAATCACTAAGTTCAGTATGATCTATGATTCTATGAATCCCAGCCCCAAACCTCATTTCTAAAACCAAATCTCAATATAAACATGAATTACATACTTTGAAGCACAGCAGTCTTAAAAGAATAATATTTCTTAATTGGCAGAGAGACAAAAACTTAGGTAGCAAGATACTTTTTGTGTCAAAAAACCATAGCCACCATTGAAGTTAAAAGCAAGGGAAGGTGAGATAAGTAGCATGATGACAATTATAGCATTCTGTAGCATTCATTGTGTCTCCATCGTGTCCCAGTTTAGAGAGCATCTCTCTCATGTGTATTCTGAATACTTAGAACAAGTAAATTAATCTTCTAACAGACTTGAGAGACTGAATTGCACTGGATAAGGAAAGCAGGCAATTCCTTACTAAAGGTATTAATTTTCTTTGTAAATGAATCATTCAGCCCATCACAATGATTGCTGTCATATGCAGATTAATGTGTCATTTAACTTCTAGAATGCTACAGACCTCAGCTGGGGAACGAATCTCATCTCTGTTTCTGATGATCACACAGTGTTAGCAGAGGAAATGACTTTTGTTGGTATTGAGCAAGACTGACAAGCTGGAACCACGGTCAGTGCAACAGAGCATTGCTGACAGATGAGACACTGCCCAGTGCCTGTTGCTAAGGATACACAGAACAGCCACAGTTAGCAGAGCTCTTGGCTGTCTTTTATCCCCCAAAATCTGTGGATTAAAATCAAACCAAGTTACACTTACTAGGTAGCTGCACTCAAAAAAGCAACTCCAACAAATAGCTACAGATGCATATAAAAATAGACTGCTTCTAGAGCATCTTTGAGCATCTAGAGATTTCCCTATTCCAAATAGTTAAAAACCTAAAAAATGCATTAAATGCATTTATCTTCATAGTCTTGTTATCATCTGTCTCTTTATTACTCTGTTCTTGATATAAAAGACAAGAATCAATAAGCAGGGGTTATAATGCTGGTCTCTATCAGCTTCGTATTAATCAGTCTGCTGGGCAAGGTATCAGTAGACCACTACTACAACTTCTTAAATTTGTCACTGTAACAAACAGTATCAGGCTTATTGGCCACATGAATTTACATAGTGTAATCAGGCCTATCATATTCACTCTGTCTAATCTGATGCTTTACTATACACAACAACCTTGATCTTGGAGTGTCCTGTGTAGAGCCAGGAATTGGACTCACTTGTCCTGGTGGGTGCCTTCCAACTGAGCATATTCTATAATTCTATTAACCTCTTATCTTGCCAAAAGCTAATCATTCTTATACTCTATCATGTTTCTTTTTCTTGCAATTTTAAACTGAAAAATTAACCGGATTTCCTTAAATTTATGAAAATGCAACTTATCTTTCTTCATATCACCTACTGGTCAGAGAACGAGCTGGTTTCTGAAGAGCAGAGGAGTGAAAATAGTCTGTAACTCCTGCTTCAGAAGTTCTCCATTCTGGCTCTAGGGGCCAGGAGCTGCTGGAAGAATTTTTTTCTTGCTGTCAAGAAATTGACAGCCACTTGGGTGGCATAAAGGCTTGTGGCTGATAATCACAATCAGTTTACACCCTTGCCTTGAGAAAACTTGTCTGGTGTTCACTCTTGCCGTCCAACACTTTGCAAGCCTCTTGCACTCTCTTTTTATAAGGCTTCACTGCTTATAAGCACATCACAACTCACTGAGAAACTCAGCCATGGATGACAAATTTTCAGGCAATATTATTATTGCCATGATTATATGCCAGTTGTGACAGAACAGTGTGCCCCAGCATGAACAGAAGATAGAAATAAATATTTAGCTGAATGTAAAGAAACTTTTTTCCACCAAGTGTAAACAATACACTATTAAAGAGAGAAAGGATAATGGCACAGCTGTCTAATAAGCAATGACAGCTTGTGTATAATAGCTCTTCTGCAGATTCAGGACACAAATTTATTTACACTGTCCAGTGTTTCTGTGTAATGGTGTACATAGATATTCTACCTCAGGAAAATGCTGTCTCTGGTATTAAGATCACTCTCACTGACACTCCAGAAATCTGTGATAGAAATAGCCAACAGATACACATTCAGTACTTAATACTTACTTTCTGGCAGCTCTCAATGAATTCATCTATGGTAACTACTCCATCTTTGTTCTTGTCCATTTTCTGTATTTAAAAAAGAAAAAGAAAACAAGTACAGGAATTGGGTTTGTGTGGCCAAGCTTTGGTAGCAGGAGAGCTACAGAAGTGAGAAGCTGCCAGAAACATCCCCCATGTGCAGCAGAGCCAAAGCCAGCCAGCTCCAGGACCTGCTGCTGGCCAAGGCTGAGCAATGAGGAATGATAACCTCTTCAGCCCTTTGTTAGATTATCTCTGCCCTGTTCATTTGAGACAGGGAGTGAGAGAGAGGCTTTGGTGGGTGCCTGGCATCCAGACAGGGTCAACCCTCCACAGTATGTTTCTTCTCCTGAATTCCTGTGTGAAACAAGTCCTTTTCGTTGTTCATTTCAGTTATATGCCAGCATAGGAACAACCAGTCCAAAAGTCATAGTAAGTGGACTATGCTTAAAGAGCTTTTGTTGAAAAAACAGGGTGTGATGAGTAGGTCTGGGAAACTTGGAATGGAACCACAGAGAATAGAAAGGATTACAGAATTGGAAGGATATGTTATAACAATGAAAATCTTTATCTGCTCACTGAGCAGTCTTTTCAGCTTGTATGTTATGTGACCTACCTGGAAAAATGTTTCCACATGTTGTCTAGGTGCATCTTCTTTGAGAACGGGATAGGTGCATTTCCCCATCATGTCGTATATTGCTTTCATGATATCGAGCATTTCCTGAAGAGGAAAAAATTACATTTCTGCAATGTAATGTGCATTTTCACCACCAACTCATAAAAACTTGCACTGTTTGGTGAATCCCCAGCTGAGCATCCCAGGATGGGGGGCACAAGGACATGCTGACAGTGTGGGCACCCATCACCCCAAGGGGCTCCTGCACTGCCCCTTCCATGGCCTCTTTTCCAGATAACCTTCCAGTTCTTGGACACAGAAGTGCTGCTCTTTGACTTCTGGAATGTCCACTGCTTTAACTCAGAACATAATTTTTTAGGATTTGCATTTTAGAATAAAATTCTGGAATTCACCTAGGTATCTTTTTTTTTTTTTTTGACTGAGCAGATTCAAGAAGGAACTACTTAATTCTTAGAAAATCTAGCATCTGATTTCAGCTTTCATAGATGTGTAATTTCAATTTCAAATGATTATAATATATGAAAGTTCATGGATTGTGGGAAAAATCTCTCAATATCTCATGAATAAAAATAAAAAGAAGTTCTGTGATAGCAAGTGAGCGGCTAAAGCACATCACCTTCTTACAACTTATTTTCCCTAAATAAAATAAAAACAGCCACGAGCACACCTGCACATATGCAGAGTCATCCTCCTTTCATATCATAATCTTTGAATTTTGAGTGGCTTGTGAAAATTTTAATAATTTCAAAAACAAGTCATCTGTAGTATGCTAAGAAATTTTTGACATACATTCCTCTTTTATAATGAATCTGAAGTGTTTTCTAAAAGTGTAAAACTATAAGTGTAATTTATATCTTTTCATAAACCCCACTTAAAAAATAAACCTCCATATATTTTGATGAAATGCTCCTTTAGTCCCACTTATTTTAAGTATGTGTTTGAATCCTTGCAGAATAAAAGATGTAAAAATCTTTCTTTATAAGTCCTGTTTCAAGTCAAAATTATTAGAAGTAGATTAATAAAATATGTAACAACTATTGTCCACATACTTAATTCACTTTTGTCCAAATATCCCACCAATCTGTTCTAGGAACTGTATGGGCAAAGATGTAGGCATAAGTTGAAGCCAACTATTTCTGTACCTGTTGTGTTCAGAAACATAATTTCTGAAGAATTCTGAACTTTTGCAATTTCTATAAAGACTTTTCCTTTTCAATGTTCATATATGCCTTTAAAATAAGACAATTACTCTAATTTTTAGTGTGTCTAACTTCATAATATCTGATAACTTGTTAGCAAATTCAATTTGACAATGAAGCCATTCTTCTTTGAATGCAAGACTTAGCTAACAACATTTACTTTCAGTGATTAATAAGAAGTAGATCTTACCTCTTTAGTTATATATCCATCCTTGTTTATATCATACAAGTTGAAAGCCCAGTTCAGTTTCTCCTGTACTGTCCCTCGGAGTAAAATTGAGAGACCCATAACAAAATCCTAAATAGACAAAAGGTCTTGGTCAGTTTGGAAATGAGCAGTTTTCCTCAAAAACTCAGAAATCCAGAATAATGCATTTGTCAGAAGTATGAAAAGATGTGTTGTTTCAAATTTCTTTACTTCACTGTGAGTGCTAATGATTTCTGGATTAACAATCTAGGCACTATTTCCTACACTCATAATTAATAAGTAAATTGAGTAATTTTCTATAAAGTAAACATAATTTTCTGTTACTGGTTGTAGCCTCTAAAAGCCTAACATCTTACATAAGCAGCTCCCGTTGAAGTGAGTACCAGGAAAAATCCATCCCCATGGTTTAATGGTCCAAGAAAAGCTTAAATAGTAGCTAGATTAATCTAAGCACAGGAGACCAATTTGGGGAAAACCATGTACTAAGGAACATTAAATTCTTGTTAAACATCTACCTTGTTAAAGTGGAATATGTAGTTCTCAGATCTCTTAGACCAATCTGCTGCAGCCAATATTTCAAACTTCATGTGCAACACTGCACACCTCAATTCTTATTACTTTTATTGGAAGTATGATAGGGAATAATAAATATATTACATGTCCATCTGCCTTTTAATGTTTTTGTGACCCATCAATGCTCCATTGCTGCAGAGCTATTCCACAGAAATTAATCAGAAGGCTTTTGAGATTGTTTATATGTAGTATTTGGTTATAGATTTTTGTTTCATATTAAATACTCAGTTGACAGCACAAACCTCACATTTACTGAGCATTGTTCAGATTGAAGAAAATAGCAACTCCCATCACCTCTCTTCTGTATTTCTCAGCATGTTAATATTTTGTAAGCAATAGCGTTTTTTTTCCTTAACCATCTCCTCCACCTCTTTTTATTTGATAAGCATATGAACCCATAAATTTGTGAAACTGCTTTCATAATACATTGAGCAGAATATGGCAAGTGTGTACATTTAAATGTGTCTTTCTACATTGCTTGCAATGACATACAGGAAGTGTTAGAGTAACATTAGAGACAATAAAAGCCAAAATATTTCTTATTTGCACCAGCAAGGTTTTGCATTTTGTCTAATGCAGGAACAATGGAAAAGACTAGACTGAGGTTAGACATAAATTTAAAAGGCCTGGTGCACCACAAAGTCAAAGAAATATACCTGATACTCTGAAGTATACACCGATATCATGGACTCAGGTGGTCTAGCAGGCACAGACAGCTCTTCTGACAGCTTCAGTCTTTTTAGCAATTCAATTGACATGCTCTGGGCTTTCTTAGTCTGTCAAAATTTCTGTCTTATTGGCATATGTGCCCTTTGGGGTAAATGGGTACATGAATCCTGAAAGAATTTTGTTCATCTTGTCTACATCTCAATGACTAATTGAGGGTCACAGGGTTAAATCTCCAAACAGTTCTTTACCAATGTACTATTAAACATTAAATTGTTCAAGAAACTCAGAACAGATTTGATCACATTACAGCATTAGCAATTAATCTTTTTCATTCAGTACCACGTCTTCAAATCTTTTCTGTACAGTTTTACGTTCTTGATGTAGCTTCTCCTTAAGTCCTTTGTGGAGGTCCTCAGTTGCATTATTTTCTTACCTTATATCTAAGAATTGTGAATTTGTTTTTATTTTGGCAGAGCAACATTTAAAAAATTTATCTAAAATAAATCCATTTTTCTTTTCTTGTTCAATTCTCTTTGTTTCTTTCTGTGGTGCACCACTTGTGTTAGCTGGCTTCCCAGAATCATTTCTACCCCCATTTCCAAGGCTATCCTTCTATCATCAGTTTTAAAAAAAAACCCTTGACTTAATATTGTTTTTTATGGGATTGGGAATTGTTAAAGAGTAGAGACAACTCAAAAATCTTCCAGGTATATGCTCTAAACATTGCAGCAGTGAGTTATCTCCTTCCATATTGCATCAACATGTTTTGGGATCACACATAGTTCAGGTGCATTGCCTTTGTCTGAGTGTTGTACAGGAGTAATATCAGAAACAATAGAAAGGATTGTTCATAATAGGAAGTTGTGATGAGCTGGATAAGGACCCAGCTAGGATGGGATGTCTTTTCCACACACTTACTTTCAAGTAACTGAAGGACACAGTAATAGAATCACACAGAAATGGAGTATCTGATTCAGTGGATATAGGCCAAATCCACAGGGTATTTTGGGCTAGAGCCTTGAAAGGAAAATGCTCTGCAGGGTGGAAGGCAATGTGTGTGACAGGAGCAGTGCAGCCATTCTGTGTTAAGCAATAACCCAGTGCAGAGAGCCACAGTAAAGCAGCAGTGCAGAGGGAAGCAGCTACACTCAGGGAGCAGCTGCCCATCTTTATGCACGAAACCAACAACTCAGTGATGCACAAATCACACACACCATTTAGCAAAGAGCATCAATACAAGTCCCCATTACAGTATTAGAGCACCCAGATGCTGTTTTCCATCCTGGTTTAGACATGTAATTTCTAGGGAGAGAGGAATTCTACTTTTAGAACTTGTTTATTTTTAAAGAAAATTTCACCATACTCAGATGCACACATGCTCTGAGAATGCTGCCACTGCCCACTGAGATGGATGGTCCTGCTCAGCTGAGCACCTAATGGGGAGAGGTGATTTGATCTAGGGTGACAAAGGAGCCTGAAACAGGAAGTCTGAGCTGAGACAACTCTAGGTTGGGTCTTTCTTCAGTCTGTGACAGTGAAGTTAGAAACACAAAGCCTCTTCCTTGGTACTTTGCTTTACTCCTTTCCACAGTTTCCTGTTTGCAACTTGCCAGTTTCCTGCAGAGCATGCTAATACTTGTTAAAACCTCCTTCTGTGCCTAATTCTGAATCTTCAGGCAAGGGGGATGTCTCACTGAGGGGTTGCAAAATGCAGCATCATTGCACCTGTATCAGAGCCTGTGTGTACTCAGAGGCTGCTGACATTTCTGTTCTGCATACAGCTGTAGAGAATGTCTGGTTGTGATCTGGAATGAACTTAGATTTGTGGGGCTTTTGTCAGCAGTGATTAATTATCTCCTAGCAAGGTTGTTGATGACATTCTGATTGCTTTATCTCTCAGTAAATCTTTGGGGATAATTAGTTCATTAATAAATTAATTAAAAAAGCTTATTAGTGTGCTGTCTCAAATCCATAGGAAAGCATAAAATTATTCACCTGGTCATGTGTTCCTTTATATCTTTTTCAGAAATAGGTAGAAGTGGGTAGGCAGAACCTTAATCCATTTTTAAATTTAGATTTTAGGATTTTGAAAAGGAATCAAGTGATGGCACAGAAGTGGTGGAGGCCTGGTGTATGTAAAACAAAGGTCTAAGAGAAGGAACTGCTTCTTTGTAGCTACTTTAAATCAGATGGTGTTAAAATGCCTATGAGATCACCACTTACTAAAAAAAAATGAGCTCATTTCCTACGTGACATGGACAAACGTTTTTGTGTTGAACCCACAGAATCATGCTTGTGAACCTCATGAAATTCAATGGGGCCAAGTTCAAAGTCCTGCACCTGGATCAGGGCAATCCCAAGCCAAAATAAAGGCTGGGCAGAAAATGGATTACGAGCAGCCCTGAGGAAAATGACTTGGGGATATTGATTGATGACAAACTCAACATGAACCAGCAATGTGGGCTTGCAGCCCAGAAAGCCAATCATGACCTGGGCTGAATCAAAGTAAACTGGACCACAAGGTCAAGGAAGGTGATTCTGTCCCTCTTTGCCTTCATGAGACCCCACCTGGAATACTGCATCCAGCTTAGGGGCTGAATGACATGGACCTGCTGGAAGAAGTCCAGAGGACTGGAGCACCTCTGCTATGAAGACAGGCTGAGAGTTGGGCTTGCTCAGCTGGGAGGAGAGAAGGCTCCAGGGGCACCTTAAAGCACCTCTCATTACCTAAAGTGGGCCTACAAGAGAGCTGGGAAGGGACTCTGCACAAGGACATGTAGGAACAGGACAAGGGGAATGGCTTTAAACTGACAGAGAGTAGGTTTAAATTAACTATTAGGAAGAAATTCTTCTCTGTGAGGATGGTGAGGCACTGGAACAGGTTTCCCAGAGAAGCTGTGAATGCCCTATTGCTGGAAGTGTTTAAGGTCATGTTGGATGGGGCTTCAAGCAACCTGCTCCAGTGGGAGGTGTCCTTGCCCATGGCAGGGGGGTTGGAACAAGATGATCTTCAAGGTGTTTTCCAATCCAAGGCATTCTGTGATTCTATGACTTAGTTAACTATTGCCTTCATAATACTGCCTTGGACACCACTTTTATTATTAGTGAAATATGAAGTAGTGTTTGACCTTAAGCATGGAAGTGAGTTAGCATGCTTGCTAATTTATTAACCAATAAAGTTTTGTTTTGATTAAATATGACAGAAGTCTAAATATCTCCATTGTGTTTGGCCACAGCACTGTGCTTTAAAGCACTGAGAATTTGTGGGATTATTTAATGACTTTCAGAAAGGTCACATTTAAAGCAACCTCAATCTGCATCTGCAACAAATGAAGGATACTGATTTGGATATTTGCATGTGTGTGCAATGAGCTTTACTTTGACAATACGTCTAAAGTTACTTAGCCTCCGTTTTTCTGACTGTGTAAATAGCTTTGAGGCCAGATCTTTATTTTGGCTCAATGACAATATACATGCAGCAAATAAAAACCTTGCTTTTGTATCTGTCTCTGTCTAATGAAAAAATAACTTCACTAACATGCCCAAAGAGCTCTCCAATAGTTGGGTCACTGGGTCTTCAGAAACTCTGTCATATTAAAACAAAACTAACTAGTTCACAAAACAAATGAAATAAATTAGTCTCAAAATTAATACAATCCTGGGATAAAGAGAGATAAGTTCAAGTACCTAATTTTATAAGTTTGGTCTTTAGCTATATAAATCCTTAATTTAGAGATCCTGGCTTGTTACCAAAGAGCATATGGATTTAAGGACGACAAAACTCTAAGGACTCTAAAGACACAGCAATCTCACCAAGAAGCATCAATTGAGGTCTGCATTTAAGTTGTGCTCAGATCTAACTTTTCATTGTTGATGGTTGAAAATTTGAGGAATAAAGGGCAAAAAGCAAAAGTAAATTCTTTTTTTTTACCTACAACTCCAGCTACCACTGTTTCATGGGAAAATGAGAGTGCAACACATAAAAAAAAAAAAAGTCATTCAACAAAATAATTTTGCTGCCATTTCAGGTTTTGATAATCTTCCTTTATACAGGAGATAGCCAGAGTGTTTTCATCATAGGTAATTACCTTAAATTGTATTTACTCCTACACTTTGATATAGAAAGTACTTTGGAAAGAATGATTATTTTTTCTCCAAACTTCTTAACTACTCCTCTACCTTTTGAGCTGTTTACTTTTGTTGTTTTTCTAATGGAAATTAGAAAACTAGAATAAAGATTGGAATAGAAAGAAAATGGCACAGCAGGAAAAAATGAGATGATTGTATTTTGCACATTTCACAATATCTTCTTCTACATTTTGCAGCTATTTTCATGTGATTAGGAAAAAAACCCATACATTTTAAACTTCAGGAGGATGCTTTTAGAATGGCCATCATGCAGTTTGTAAGTATAATGTTTCTACAAGGACACAGAAGCAAGAGTGTTTTGATAGCAGTAGAGTTATGGTGGATTCAAAATTAGTGCAGATAATACGGAAATCTGGATCACTCATGTCTGCCTTGATATTGAACAAAAGTTCAGCACCTCTGCTTTTATTTTCCTGATTTATTTTATTCCAAAGCCCTTTATTCATGCACAAACCTGCACTCTGAGATAATCAAAGCGCTCCAAATCCAGTGCATTTCTGAAGACTTTCTGCCTGAAATACAAGTGTCAACAAATTGACCAGAAAAGGTAAAAAAAAAAATCTTTCATTCCCATTCTTTTTAATGATAATTGCAGAAATAATTTACTTATTCTAAAAGTAGTTCTCCTCAATGCGCCTGCTGTAACTGAAAGATGGGAAGTTTAAGTTAGATATACAAAATAAAGTCTTCACTGGGAGGGTGGTGAGGCGCTGGCACAGGTTGCCCAGAGAAGTTGTGGATCCCTATCCCTGGAAGTGCTCAGGGCCAGGTTGGATGAGGCAACTTGGTCTCCTGGGAGGTGTTCCTGTCCATGGCAAGGGGTTTGGAACTGGGTGATCTTTAAGATCCCTTACAATGCAAACCATTCTATGATTCTGTGATTAGATCAGACATGAATTAATCCTCCATTCCTGCTCCTAGTGAGTGTATTTATCACAAACCAATCAGAAGTTTAAGGAAATAATTAGTTCATTATAATCAAAACCAAAGAAAACATGACAAAACAAACATATCCTTTTGCAAATGAACTTTTTTTTTTTTTTTTAATTCCACAGCTTAAAATATTATCTCCTTTGCAGTATTTTGTACACCCTGTTCTCATCTACAGTATTGCAGTAAGGTCCCTTTTTTCCATATTATATTGTGTGGATGACATCAGCCTTACCAGGGAAAGGCAGAACTGGGAAAAAAGATTGGGCAGTTACATGGAAGAAGAATGAATTTGCAACTCTTGTGCTTTTAAAAAATTTGCTTTAAAGTCTTTTTCTAGAACTTTCTGGAAACTAAGCATGAAAAATCAGATTTTGGCTGAGTCATCTCCATAACATCAGTTGCTGTTCAGAAATCTCCTCTTGCAAAGGCAGAGAGGGAGAACTATTTTAGGTAACTTGTGTATAAATTAGGTTACCTTTTAAATTGACAGATTTTTAAAAATATTATGTAGTAGCACAGTCTCAGTTACCGTTATGGAATACACAACTGTAAAGTAATGACTTTTCTAATTGCATTGGAAAAACTTGAAACTTGAGTCACATCCCTAAATTTTCCCCAATGTGAGCCAGCCACCAAAGTGGACTTCATTACAAGGAATGGCAAAGTATTCAATTTTATAGAAATAAGCCATGGCATCACTTACCTCAAAACTTACAGATCCATTGTGATCAGTGTCAAATGCATTAAACAGAAAATGTGCATATGTTGTGGAATCTAAAATTTAAAGCAGAAAAAGGATTCACAGTAAGTAAATAATATTTAATAAAATTTAATTCTATTAAAATTATTTGATACCAAGATATATTTTAATACCAGAATTTCATAGCAAGACTAGCTTTCCAGTGAAATTTAAACTTCCTTTTTGGCAGGAGAGAAGGGATAAGATATAAGTGCAAAGAAACCAAAAATGAAAAATTCTGTCTGGAATATCTCTATTCATTTTTATTCTTGTGTTTGCTAGCCACTGGTACCTGAGCAAATAGCAAAGATGACTTATTATTGTACTCAGAAACAGCCTGTTTTAACAGGAACACTGACTGTGACAGGGATCGCATGCCTGCAATGAAGGCTGTGTTTATTTTCTCCCGTTAAATGAGGGAAGCAGACAATGCTCTCACCACACCCCACATGTGCTGGGTTTGCTCTGCACACAGATCTGTTCCCCAGGCTGAAGCTGATCTTTTCAGACAGCTGCTGGTGCTGTTGTGTCCTATGCTCACCCACAGGTGAGAGGAAATCCTCTCCTGAGACGCAGATTCTTAAAGCTGGCTTGCTGCTGAATTCCCATGATCGTGGCATTAGGGCTTGGAAAAATTGGCTGTGACTCACTAAATGGTCAGTAAGACTCTGAAAGATGACCTTAAACAAATCATCCCTTCACTATTTGCATACTTACTAAACCTCCTCCCCAGTGCATATTGACTCATTTCAGAAACCCACACAGCATGAATATAAATCTGTCAAGACTGTAACTTTTGTAAAGATCCTTTCTTCTATTTCCACTGAATGCCTTCTAAAAGACACAACCTGCTCCAGGAGTAATATATTGTGAGGAGAGCACTTATCCAGAGACAGCCCTCTGGATGTAAAGTAGAAGCTGCTGGGGTTAAGGGAAGTCAGCTGTCCTCAGTGTTTTTCCTTCCCTCAAAATCATGCAAATTAATGAAGGATGAGGATTGTTTACTTTTAATACTCAATTTTCCCTTTTTACCTCATATGTTTACAATAATTTTAGGCTAATTAACATAAACCTCACAAATTATTAATAAAGGGCAAAGTGTAATGAAATCAGCATCCCCTTTGCAGAACAAACTCCCTCTCATGGAAAAACCTGATCAGTGCTGAAATACCATTTTCTGATTTCTTGGCATTAACCCATTTTACCTTTTATATCAATCCTGCAAACCTTTATTTTTCACAGCCCAAAATACTGTTTTGTATTAAACTGAGCAATAGGCTGGCAACACTCAGCTGAAATGCCACCTTGACTTGAGCAACCAGATATACCAAAACTGAAGGCTTTGTGCTTCACAGATTCAGACCTGAAGAAAATTCTCTAGTCTTACTTCAATATGTTTATTCTGTATGATGTGAGATAATCATAACAAGAAAAACTACAATCTTTAAAACCTGTCTGTTAGCACATTTTCAGAGAATTAAATCCCCACCACCACTATTTGAGAGAGTCATTCATTCTTCCATGTGTCCAGTAACCACCATAATTGCTTAAGCGCAACTTGGCAGACACATTCCCACTTCAGCTGAAAAATGTAAATTTGTTGACTAGAGTTTATATTTAGCATTTTAATAGTCATATTTTCTATAATCTACTGAGACTTCTGTTGTGCAACAGAATATACTATGTAAATCATCTTCAGGGAAAAAAATGAGTTTTAGAGGTATAATTACTGTAAAAGGAATTTTAAATACCTTCCTATTCTCTTGACATCCATTTCTTAAAAACAAGTGAAATATTCCTGATTATTTTCTGTAGATGTACAGAAAACAGAAAGGGATTTTAATTTTGTTGCCCATACATTATACAATATACTACTTTTTTTGTATGATGGTATATGAAAAAAGGTCCCTAGTTGAAAAATATTTTTTCTGGTAACCCCTCTGAAAAAAAAAAAATCAAAAGCCTTTTTCAGAGTTGTTTGCTCAAGCAATTCTGATCTGAAATTTTGCCTTCAAAACCACAAAAGGATGAGGCATGCTAGTATTTTAATTAGAGCTGCTTAGTCTAATTTCCCATTTCCCCCCCTAAATCTTGAACATTATTCATTTTAGACAAAATCTTAATTTTTTAAATGAAATTGTATTTCATTCAATTTCTTTCCAAGGATCTGATATCTCAACTAGTAGGCTAATTTGCTATTTTAACAGGTTGAGATAGGAACAGCTCTTAAATTAGAATTCCCTTGAAAAACACCATCAAAGCATTTTAAACATCAGAGGCAAAAACCAGCAATCATCACACATGGAAGAGTAGGACTTATCAAACTACAAGCATGGTCTAATTTGTTCAGAAGTGATAAAGGAGTGTAATAATTATTCAGTGTGTGGATTCTTATCTATGACTTACTGGGTAGGGATGAAAAAATCCCAACTTTCATTTCAGGTGATCCACTGCAAAAATGCAGGGGGTATATTCATTCATCTCTATGGCAGTGAATCTAAAAATAAGTTTCTGGAGTGCCCTTTCTGGCATGAAAAGTTTTTTACAAAGCTACTTTTGCCTTTTAAAATACATTACTTTTGCTGCAATCCAGTGTCATTTCCTTTCCTTTGTTATTCTTGTTGCACCTTGTCTGATTTGTATTTCTCCTGTACCTGTCCTGTCCTGTAAAGTCTTGGAAGTTGCTTGAGGAAGTGACTTGCTGGATGACATTGAAAAATTTCTTTGGTTGCCCTGAAACTTACAATCTTATAGACATAATTTTGTTTGTTCAGATATGAATTATGCATTGAATATATGAATTGTCATAATGATACATTGTGTTGTACCTGGTTTTTCATCACACAGACAATTGGAGCACAGACCTACATGTTTTAATTTGCGGAAAACATTCAAGATTCTTCTTTCCTCTTTAATACTGGGATATACATAAAATCATTATTTTAAGAACAACTGAAATTTAGAGGCCTCAGCTGGACACATAATTTTGACAAGACCTTAAAGATTTAAGAACTCAGTCTGGTTTCTTAACTAGACATCCCAGTGCAGTTTTCACCTCCTCCTCCAAAGGATGCCACTGCCCTAAATGCCAGAGGAAGATCAGCATTAACACCAGGAATAGGGGTAGAAATAAGACATTTTGTACATATGCATTTTAACTACATTAATAGTTTTTCTTCTCTGTAACAACTAGATCTGGACTAATAAAGATTAGTCCTTTAAGATTACATTTACTCTCACAATATCTTTTGACTTCACTTTTAGAACAGGTGTTCTTTCTCTTTGCCCATAAAAAATTCTGGGTGCAACAATAGGAAATATGATAGATTTTTTCTGTTAAGCATAGTAAGGGTGTAAATCACATAGAATTGCTTTCACTACCCAAGGGTAACTACAAAATATAATATTACAAACTGTAATTGTTAGCTTGGTCTAAAAGTTTACAAAGAGAAACAATCAGTAGGCAGGTCAACCCTTCTAGCCTTTTGTTCATTTCTATTGAGTGTGCCTACTTCCTAATAATTTCAGAGATGGTAATCTGCTCCGAATGCTGCTCTTTACCTTCTAGGTCTTTATTCAAAATTAAACTAATGGGGAGATATTTTGTTCCTACCAATTAATGTGGGGTTTAAAATAAAGAATGAAAAGAAGGAGTTCTGAACAATCCCAGAGAAAAACACAAATCTCAAGAGCTCTGGGAGAAGCTGAAGAGATGGGACTGAAGGGTTGAGGGAGAATTTGAAGAGGGGTAACTGAATAGCAAATACTAGAGGAAGAAAAGAGAGGAAAAAAATTGAAATTGAAAGAAATCTGAGGTTCAAGGAAAAAAACCCGAAAGTGTTACATATTTTTGTGTTACCTTCATTGCACTAAAAAGATAATGAAAATAATAAAATAGCAGATCTCCTGGAAATCAATTAATTGAAATCAAGGTTAGCATTTAAGAGAAATCCCATAGAATTAAAGGTGTGGTTCTGTTGTTGATATGAGAGGGTACCTGCAGTGCCTCCTACAGTTCCTCCTACTGTGAAAGGGTTTTTTTGGGTAAAAGAGAATGGACAAGAATTTTTAGAAAGCTTAAAGAAAAATAACATACTCAGAGAAACTTGCTTTAATGGTACCCATCACAGGTAGTAACTTCATAACAGTAGACTGACTTCATGTACATACTATTGCATTTCATTCAAAAATACAGATTTAAAAATGTGTCCAACTACCAAGGAAGTACCCCTTGAGTTCAGACAGAGCTTGAGGGAACAATCTTGTTAATTTGAACAAGAGGCCCTTGTCAGACTTAGGAACTAGCAGACATACTGCAGGACTAATTATGTCTGCCAAGTACTTACCTCCCTGTGGAAAGAACTGAGAGTAAATCTCTTTGAAGGTTTCTTCATTGACAACACCACTGGGGCATTCCTGGAAAAAAGTAAATGACAAGAAGTGAATACCATCCAAACTGGTCCACTCAGCTCATGTGTTCAGGAGACCATCCACAGCATGTGTGTGACTAACACATTCAAATGCGTGACTGCACTTTCAACCAATCATTAATGCACATTATCACACTGAAGTATCTTCCTAAAGAATTCCCATGAGACAAAAACTCCTTCTAGCCATAGATCTCAACATCATTTGCAACCTGAGTGACTCACTGTGCTGCTGTGGGTGGAGCTGTTGTTGGAGCTGTTGTGTCACCTGCGTGCCATGAGCAGTCGCTCCCTCAGCTGCAATCAGCATTTGTGTGGTACGGAAATCAAGCAGGAATGTAAACCCTTTGGTATTGCTGAGAGAACATGCAGTCACATTCTACTGGAAGAGTTCTATTCAAGGAGTTCAAAACACCCTGCCATTAAAGGTCTTGTTCAAACCTTGCATGTGGCATTCACATTCTCTGAACAGGATTCCTTTGCCCAAGGTTTTTCTTCTGGGAAGCTGAAAGGCAGCAAGAGGCCTCAAAGAAAGGAAAAACAATTCTTATATCATTTACTTCTCCTGTGTTATGCTCATGTGGAATGTGTTTGGAGTGGTGATCCAAAGGTGATTTCTTGATTGGACTTCAGTGTGAGTTATTTTGACTCAGTGGCCAATTGGGGCCAAGCTGTGTTGGGACTCTGGAAAGAGTCATGAGTTTTCATTAGTATCTTTCTAGCATTCAGTAAGTATCTTTTCTGTATTCTTTAGTATAGTATAGGATAGTATAGTATTCTTTAATATATAAAGAATATATAATATTCTTATTATAAGAATATTATAAATATAATAAAGTATAAAATTAGCCTTCTGATAACATGGAGTCTTCCTCATCATTCCTTCCTTCATTGGTGGCCCTGCATTTACAATACTTGCAGATCCTTTTGCCTCTTTACAAATTTTTCAGAAATTGAAATATGTAACACAGAATATGTAGGAAGTTTCTGAATAGATTGACTACAAAGAAAAAGAAAGGAAGTGAAGGAGAATAAAGAGGGTTAAACCAATGACTTATGCAAAGATGTAGGAAAAGCAGAAGGAATACTGCAATTGATTACTGTGTCAAGCATAAATATCCAAGACCAGAGAACTGATTTCTAGTCCTGATTTTGCCAGAATGAGCAGAAGACTTTGGGCAATGTACTTAATTCTCTTTAAGTCTTAATCCCTTCTCTAATGCAAAAAGGGGGTAAAAAGCCAGGTATGCTCTTTAAAAGAAAAGGACTTTTAGAAACAAAGGAAAAAAAATAAATTAAGTTTCAAGGTTCATACATTTATTTTTGACTATTAGCATGCTATTTGGACTGAGAACTCAAACATATGTGCTCCTAGTCCTAAACTAAGGAAAATGAATAGCTGGAAATGGACATTAAGAGTAGTGTAACACCTTTTAGGGGTGTAACAGCAACTTTTCCTGTGAGAAAAAATAGTATTTCAATTAGATCAAATAAGAACCATTGAGATATTCATAGTTCTGGCACCTTCTGCTAAGAAACAAATAGTGTAATCTCTAATTGAGAGACAAATGCATGGTCTGAGAAATGCATCTCATGTCTAGGATTATCATGCTTTTATGTCAATTATCCTTAACTAAATCAGCTTTTCATCATAACTAAGCACATGTGAACATATAGCAAGACAGAATTCTGTTTAATCAAAAAACCAGAAACAAACATCAGTGTCAGAGATACACATACAAAATTATTTGTCCCTGGGCACAGAGGCCGATGCAGGCACTGATGTCCCTGATGCAGGCAGAGCTAGAGCTCAGGTCAAAATAACATTAAATAAATACTGACTGCTGAGCAACACTGCCTTTGGAACCAAAGCCTTTGGGGAATGGGAGGAACAGTGACATGAACCTCCACCCTTCATCAGGTAAGGAGCAATCCATAATCAAGGAGGCATCTCCCTGTCTGTCACGTCTTTGGGTATGAGGGCACTCTAAAACATCTCTCTCTCTTACCAGCTATCCAAAAAGACTCTAGTCAGATAGGCTACTGTCTCTATGGTTTCTAGCAGGTTTAAAAGTAACAAGCAATAGCACAAGAGGAAATGGCCTCAAGTTCCCCCAGGGGAAGTTTGGATTGGATATAAGGGAAAATTTCTTCACTGAAAAGGGTTATCAAGCATAGAAACAGGCTGCACAGGGAAGTGCTTGAGTCACCATCCCTGAAGATATTTAAAAGCCTGTGAGTGTGGCACTTGGGGACATGGTTGAGTTGTGGATCTGGCAGTGCTGGGTTAATGGTTGGACTTGATGACCTCAGACATCTTTTTGACCTTGATGATTCTATGATGCTATGATTCTACTATGCTGCTTGTCTTTGGGAAGCCTTCTGGAGTTGTATAAGAGCATGCAAAAGAGCAGTATTTTTACTCGGATTCAAAGCACAATAAAGAAAACATCAGTGAATTCTTCAGATACTCATTGAAATAATATTATAGTTATTCAACATAGAAAATGTAACAAAAGTATTTTACAACCTCCTCTTCCAAGCATATAATGGTATATGATCTATGTCATTCACAGACCTGCAGGAGGAAGAATAAACAGCCTTTACCTTGAGATAGGTGTGAGTGTGAAAAAATAATGTGGCATTTCAAAATTTAGAAAAAGAAGCAGTGGCTTCTTTCTGCTCTGTGGGTAATTTTTTTTTCAGACAAGAGAAAAAAGAGCTGGGCACATTTTGAACGAATTAAAGAGAAAATCTGTATTTTTGAATTTGTACAGGTCAGATGCTGCCTTTTTTTTTCCCTCAGAAGATTAAGGAACAATGGATGACAAAACGCACATTGAAGGTCATCTAACTCTGTGGCTTGTTAAAATGTAAAACAATTTTTTCCCTTTTCTTTGGCTGACAGAGGCATTCAAATCATTCTAATTTTGCAAAGAATGCACTCCTCTTTTTTACAGGAAATGCCAACAACTCCATCTCTGTGAGTCCTTAGTCTGAAGCTCTGAAGACTGAGAGTCCCATTTCCTGACTGCATTTAAATTTTGTGGTGTTGGAGGAGAATTAGGGATACTCTGCAATAATTCATATGATTTATTATTTTTTAGTTCAAAATAAGCTGCCAGCCTTTGTTATTAGAGAAATGCATGATCTACATACCTCTTTTAAAGGCAGTCCTTTTTTTCTGTTTCTTAATAAGCTCTGGTTTCACCACACCGTTTGAAAGAATCATTGCTTGAAAAGGCAACCTACTTTCAGGTTCAGAGAATTCTATACTTCACAGAACGATATTTTAGCAGAGCCAGGAATGACATTTTGAGTTTCTCTAGCTTGTCCCTCTGTAGTTTCCTCTGTTCTTTGCCAGAGTATTGCCAGTAACATTTTACCTTTTCCATCCTTGAAAGTCTGTAGAAATGTGTCCTAAGGGACATTCATTAAAAATCTGAGATGCTGGCCAATTACATTTACCAGAAATATCAGCTCAAACTTTTCTTTCTTTAGCACGCATCTTTCCTCTGAGACTTTACATGACAGGGAACACTTCTGATCTTGAATAATTTCATTCTAAAAATATATGTGGCCAACATGATTTACCTCCAGGACTGTACTTTTCCTGACTCATAAATCTGGCTTTATTGTGTTTATCAGGAGATTTGTGCAGTTCAGAGAAAGAGATTAAATATTGTAATTGTTAAGTACGCCCCAAGGTTTTATGTCAAGCTATTGCTGACTTCTTCCACTGTACCAACTATAATTTAAAAAATCTATCTAACCTGTCATTAAATTCTTATAAAAGTGAGGGGAAAATTAAATAGTTTGAAAGAAAAATGTGAGGCTTATTTAAACAATTTCCTATATTCTTTCTTTCCTTGATCTGAATATAATTTATTTTGTTACAGCAAATTTCTAATTTACAAGCTTTTAAAATTGCATTAATGTATTAGATTTTCCTTCTGGAGAATAAAAAGGAGGAAATGTTCAACTTGAAGTGAATCCAGTTCTCTCTCTTTTAAAGAGAAAATAATATAAACTGACAAACAGACAGAGAATAATAAATATGGTTCTGCCTTTTGATGATCTCTCTTGCTTCCTATTTCGCTGCTGAGAAATTATACCTCCAGCACATGGTCTTATGAACCACTCCAAACACTGTAAATTATTCAGCCTCAGACAACTCTCTAAGACAACTCTCCTTCAGTATTTTTTAATATACTGCAGTAGGTGATTCTTCTTCACTACCTAATCAACATCCTTTTCAGACAAGAGGCAAACCAAGAAGACACAAAACCTGAGAAATAGTGAAATGTAGAAAAGAGAATGAAGGAGAAACTAATTCAAAGCTCAGACTTTTGTCTGCTTAACAATTCTGAATGATGGATACAGCTGGAGTTTTGGCAACTTTGAATGTCTTTCAGTTACAGAATTTTGCATGACAAATTTCCCATCCCATGCTGCATCTGCTGTTTCAGTTTTCACACTGCTTCATTTTAGATACATGTTCATGTCCATTAATTTACATATCTTCTCTTTTTGCATGTACTTATAAGCTCTATGTGCGTGTGCCTTCTAGGAATATGCCTTTAGCCTCCTTCTCATTCATGCTGTGGAATCTGATCAGATACTTCCCCCAAAGAAATGTAATTACTTCATTGATTTGATTTTAATGAGTTTCTATAATCCAATACATTCATTCATGAGTATTGTAGCCAAGTTACTTGGGAATACTTTTTGAATTAAGGATGTATTTACTAAATACCAAAAAGGCTAAAATGAAATTTTTATCTACCTTAGAGCTGCATGCCAAGAATAAATGAATTTGTAATTTATTTGTAAATTAAAAAGCAAATAAATTTTTAATTTTGTAACTAATTTCCTGGTAGTAAATTCAAATAAATTTATCCATGCTATATTCATCAGGAATAGATTTCATAGCTTATTTATTTTGAAGTGAGAGCAAGTGTGATAAATTTTCTGTCTTGAAAGTACACTTAGAGTACAGGGTTCACTTTTGGGACGGGATTATTTCATAAAAAACACAGAACACATATCAGAAATTATCTTTGTGAAAAGGGACTGTGTGGCATTTCTGGAGAGCTGATCACACAACTGGCCAACATAGAAGAAACAACAGGAGCAGGATAAAAATCCTGCAGCAGCTAATAAAAATGAACTTACTCTACCAGGGCTTCAAAGTAGATGATGCAAACAAAATGAGGTGTCTGGGGGAGAGAAGGTTTTGAAGTTGTTAAAAAGAAAACAAGTGTAGTATAAAAAATATCTCAAAAGATATGCTTGAAAGAGATGCCATGCCCTAGCCTGTGAAGCAGTCTCAGAAACCTAATTCAGGGAAAAAAGCTCTCTCTTGAAATATTTGAAATGGGGCTGAACAAAGCACTAGAAATTAAGACTGGAAAAAAAATGTGGGAATAGTCAGACAGTTCAAAAGACTTTTAGTCATTAATGCAGATTTTAAGAAATCACAGACAACCTTATTTGTGCTCCTTTTCTTTTTTTCTTTTCTTTTTATTTAAATACTTCTAGAAGAACAAATAACAGAAGATTATGTGGGGAGAAGAGAGTGGCTGTTTTCCTGCCCTAGATGTCCCCAAGAGAGCAACAAATTTGCAGAGGTGGAAATACAAGCTAAGTATTGTCCATTAGGTTTTGGTAAAATTTAAAGGGGTTTCTTCAACTGTGAATTAAAAGGAAAACCCCCATGTCTTTGTATTCTATTCTAGACAATAATTTCTCTGATCAGCTTCTTTGAACTGGTGCCTTCTGACCTGCTGCATTGTCAGTATTTGGGCTCCTGCATTTTAACACCTTTCTTTGAAACTACCTGAAAGACAGGAACACTTAGTTTCCTTTGTATAGATTTATCATTCAGCATGTCAGCACATCAGATGGGAGCTTTGAGGATGCTTTTAGGAAACCAGTGCACGTATGAGATAATTGCAGTGACTACAGAAGAGATACCTGCCTTGGCTCTTTTGAGATTATTCACCCAGCTCTGTGTTCTCCTTGAGCTTTGCTGTTGGCCTGCTGTAAAATCCACTTTGTCAAAGCACTGGGAGGATGATTGGCAGGACAGTGTCTCAAACTACTCACAAAGGATGACAATTTGTTTCATTCTATATTTACACCTATCATTTTGGGGTCTGCCCAGGCCTATGCTATAATGGAACAAGTCCAGACCTTACTTGCCTTTCTTCTGAAAGGCTGGTGAAGGAGCTGCTGTTCATCACTACGAAACATGCAGAGACAAGAAGAGCAGGACTGCTCTGGAAGGGATGGTAAAGGACAATTCTGAGCACATCTGCATTGGGTGCCCAGTCAAGAGTACCGGCTCAAAGCCTTACCTAATTCATAGGAGAATTGAATCCCAGCATATTAACATGTGTAAGACACATGAAGACATTTGGAGAGCAGAAATTGTAAAAGCGCAAAATAAAAGGTGGTATGGGGGTTTTAAATTTTTATTTATTAAGTTTTCATGAAAAATTTAAGGCCAGAATTAATATGCTTTTCATCTGTGGAATATTGTCCCTAATATGTATAACAATATATGGTATACATATGAATATAGTTATAATAATCTATTTCTAGTTAGAAGGATCTTAATTTATTTTCTCTAATAAATAACCTATGTTATTGAAAGTCAACTCAATTATATTGAAACTCAATTATATGGAAAATCACTGGTGCTTTTAACTTCAATTTTCACTTCTATATTTTGTGTTATCAGGAAAGGAACAGGCAATAATTTAACCTCCTGTCTCCTGAAATGGAATTAGTTCTTGGTTTTTTTTTTTTAATTTGATTTCTCATGCTATTTTTCTCAGGAATGGTCTATAGAAAAATCATTTTCACAATGTCTTCTTTATTGAAAAAAATATTTGGCTTGCATTTTTAGAAATACTTCCATACCATCATATAGAAAGATATTGTAACAAAAAAAGAGATGAATTATAAAATATGTGTAACCAAATTGTATCTTGGGTCACATTTATTTACTTCAGCAGGGCCAAAATGTCTCCCTAAGACAGTTTGCTATTTTCATTTATTGCAGAATCCATCCTTATAGATCAGAATACAAATGAACATACTCTAGTCTTGCATCCTTGAATACATTTGTGAGCCTAGAGAGGTAATAGTGATGGTGGGAAAGAAATATTTTCTCCAGTCATTATAGAAGCTGTATGGGATGAAAGACATACACAGTAATAGTTAGGGAAATGGTTAGGAATGTTTAGGGACAGTTACCTCAGAAGGTCTTTTGTGCCTACTTTTAAATCTTCCTGTGAATTTGCCTATTTGGTTACCAGTGTAAAGGTTAAGCCATTTATAAGACTCAAAAAAAGAAGGCAGACCCAAACAGAGAGCACTAATTACTGGGTCTAAAGGGACAACTTTCCTTTCAATCTTTCCTCTTTAACTTAAAGTATAGTAGATTACCTCAGCTAAAGACTCACAGAGGGAACACCTCAGGTTGTTGCATTTTTATTTCTGTCACAGGAGATGTAAACTCATAGCTCAGTGGCAAGTCTACATTTCTAGGAATACTGTGGCAGTTTCGATTTGACAGCATCTCCATTGACATCCATTGGTGAAATACATGTAAAAACTCTTTTCAAGCTTTGTCTCATCAGGTAAAACACAAAACTTGCTTCTACTTAGCTACCTGTAGAAGAAATACAATAATATTTCTCAGTGGCACAGCAAAGATGTACCACATTTTAAGCCTCCCACTGGAGGATACTCTAATGAACAAAAGCTTCTTTCCACCCCCTACTTGCTATGGTAGTTTCAGAGGAAAACAAGCAGAAATAAAGGAACTGGCTCACATCCAGCATGTGTGGCTTCACACAGTAAATAACAATCAACACTTTGGCTGCTTCCACAACTCAGCAGGCGAGGTGCCAGCAAATGCTTTTAATCAGAGCCACTCTTTGTTTAGCAATGCCCACTAACTAGTGACATTTTTAGATTCTTATTATGAACACTGGCAGTAAAACAACAGTAAACAACACAGCTAAAGATTTGAACTTGAAAGCTCACCCAAAAGCCTGAAACACCAAACTTCATGGATGAGTCCCAGGCATCTGAGTGGTGCTTAGTGTTTCTGACCTTACTTGTCACTGCAGGATGGCATTTTACAATCCTGACTTGACAAATAAGCAGGAAATATAATCAAACTAAATGCAGCAGAACCCATACTTCAGCAGCACAGATTGCTGTAAACACTTTGGCAAACACAAGGTGCTCACCCTCTTGGGAAAAGCTGTATTTAGGTGAGCCCTGCTTCAGTGACTTGCCTTTCACACATTCCCAGGTGAGTTCTTTTAATCAAGTCCTTTCAAATCAGCTGAAATCCTGGGTGAGAGGAGAAGGAATAGCTCCATATTAGAAAGTGCTGGTCCCTTGGGTGCATCTCATTAGACCCACTCAAGTGATTCTCTTGAGCAGAATGGAGACCACTACCAGTCCCTAAAAGCAATATTTTAAGGTAAATCAATTCCATTCTTTAACACCACAGAGGCATTTATTTTGTTTTTCCTAGATGAGGGTGCTTTTGTTTATCCTAGAAGCTCCTTGTATCCTTGAAGAATGGAAGATTCACTGATGAAGAAACTGTACTAACAACTTTCTGCTAAATGTTAGTGGACTTGCACCAGAGCCATATCAGAAAATGGAAAATCCTGAATATAGCTCCTGAATAGCAAGGCATTTATGAAGCAGAAACAGCATGACAGGGTGAAAAAAATGTTCTATATCCTGTCTTAAATGCTTGTCAATCAATTGGACCTTGATAGTAAGTACTGACATCAAACCAAATTTTCATTTTAGTAATGAAGTAAGAACACTCAGTTTTGCGCTCCTGAGACACATAACTGAATGAAAGATAGGTTGAAAGTGTGTCCTAAGTCGTGCTATTTCAGTATTTTTCAGAGCGGTTGTTCTTTGTTTCTTCCAAAGATGTGCAACGGTAAAATCAGACAGGTCAATATTTGCTTAGTGCTAAATACAATGAAAATACCAAGGAATTTCAGTGCCTACAGCTTGCAGAAATGGCAAAGAACATAAAATTCAATGGGGACTGGTTTAGACACTGAAAATCAAACACTGTGCTCATTATTTATATTTTATATGGTAATACATTTACCCTTTAACAAAGGTTTTTGCTTTCTCCACTACTAACAACACTTTGTCTCAGGAGAAGGGCCCCAGCAGTGCAAACAGAAGAACAAATGTGCTTACCTGCATAAATATTTATAAAACTGAGCCTGACATTAGCATAAGTTGGAGCTGATTCACCAAGTACAGTGGGGGAAATCAGACACAACTGAGGCAATGATGTGTATTGAGGCTGCTGTGTGTGGGTGAGAGAGGGAGATGTGGTCTGTGGGAAGAAATGCCTCTTCCCTATCCACACAGCGAGGGCAACATGCCTCATCCTCGAGGAGCTCTGGCACTCAGTGTCTGGGACAGGGTCCCTTCCCCAAGCACCAAACCTCACTGTCACTTCTGTGCTCGCCCAGTCCAGCACAGCACAATGACACTTTAATTCTGCTGCCCAAAGGTCTCCCCAGAGCCTCCTCGACAAGGAGAAGACACTTGACCACAAGAGCTCTATTGCTCATGGTGATCAGGGAAGGACCAGAGTGGGCTTTGTGGCCATACATCTAAATCCTTTTGAGACGGAGGGGTAACAGTTTCATATGGTAAAATCCTCCAAGGGAGGATTTACCATTACTGCTTACAAAGGAGATATTATTCCTATAATTCAAAGACATGAGAAAAGCATAAGAATGGAATTTGAAGTTTAGCAAGCCATACAAACTGATAATTCTTTTAGCAAAGCAAAATATCTAAATAAGCTATGTGAATCTCCTTTAGACTGTTGTGGAGCTTTCCCTTCCTCATTTGTAGATACTCGATACATTGCTTTTGGCAGCATATCTAAAATTTATAACATAAGTCAAATCATTGGAACTGAATACTCAAATAAACTTATACAAATGGTGATTGATATTTTCTGGCATATTTTCATGAAAATATGGACAGCATAGAGAAATAAAAAAGAAGACATTTCTCAGTTAAAACAGGTAACAAGAAGAATAAAAAGAGACAACTAGAGAATCAGATACATCTAAAAAAGTTGTCTGTCAATCAGTTTAGGCCTAAAACCAGATTTTGTTTCTCACAGTTGTATCATTCCTTATGGAGATACATTGAGGCTGAAATTGCTGGACATAAAAACTTCTTGCACAGTCTGCTAAGTTTATGGCACATTAAATTTGTCTTTCTTCCATAGCCACTGGTTTTGAGAACAAAATAAGAATTTAAGGCTGGTATAACTTATGTTCCATTACAGGGGTGGTACAATCCCTCTTTTACAGTGAAGTAGACTGTTGACTTGGTAGCCTGTGCATCTAAATAGAGTGCTTAATGCTGGCATTTTAAATCACCAGAAAAATCATAATCATGTCGTTGTTCTGATATTTGTAATTGCTTGTAGTAGTATGTCAGACACAGATACTGGTATATTCAGTCACTGAGAGTTCACTTTGAAAAGTTGTTCTTGGCACTTCCTTTTTGTGAGTCCACTGTGAAGCTGATCACAGTGTCAGAGATGCATAAATAGAGTGAGTAAATAATTGTTAGAAATGCATAAAGTACACATAAAGTGCTTCCTAGATCAGTGTTTTTTCAGGCATGAGTTTACTGTGATTTCCACTTGACAGATATGGAGCCTGGCCATTGAGGGGCAAAGTATCTCCCTCAAACACACTGCCCACACATTTCGCTCTTAACACCGAGGAATTCAGTGCTCATTTTCCTCTCCTCTAGGGATGAACTTTGCTATCTCCAGCCCCTGGGAAAGTTCAGTTTCCCACAGCCACCAGCCTCCCACTGGCACTCCCCACTTTGTTCCCAGGACGTGTTGGAGGAGGCTTTGATCAGTGGCTGAGAAGCAATCTCTCCGATAGCCAGGGACCCTCTGAAAGGTTTTGGCTGTCAGAGCAGAGACATTAAATTAGGCAGCTGTCAATGCGGAGCCCACGCAGGCCCTGAAGCACTGGTATAATGGTCTCAGGCAACCCAGAAGGCTTTTAGCATGATAGTTAAGGCTTTTAAAGGTGTGTGGCAGTTAATAAGCCAGCCAGAGAGCCGAAAGGTTGAAGTCTTTAGACTTCTAGTTTCATGCTGTGTTTACTGAATCATGCTGTCTTCTGAGTTATTGGCTCCTATTTCTTCTCTGACACTCACCGTATCTAAGATCTTTTAAGAATATTTCACAATGGAATTCATTGGGTTGAATAAATTCCATTACTTGAAAGCTAATATGAGAATTATTCACATAACTGAAGTGCAACTGCACAAACGTCCAGCTGATCTAAAGAATATAGGCTCTGTCAGACACTTTCACTCAAAGGTAAATGCAGGTTGACTCAAGACTTGTAATAAACTTCCCTGACACTGAAAGACTTGACCTTGAGGCTTTGTCACTAGTGATTTGCTATTTTATTTGAAGATTTACCAGCATTTATTTTTAACACGGATGTTTATCTAAAGACATTTGTAAAGAGAAATTAATTCTGTTGAAATAAAGGAATCACATTCATTTGTTTCACTTATTTCTGACAAAACCTGTATATTGCTAATTTTGTCCACATTGATCAGAAATTTAAAGCAGAAAAAAATATAAAGATCCAAAATCATTTGGAAATTCCTGGGATCCATGACAGATACCCGAGTTCAGCACAAAAAAGATTTATATATCAAGTCCATCCAAAAGGTTGAACTGCACCATCAAGAAGTTTCACCAGAAGGTATATTTATTCCCTCTCCCCTTATTTTGCAGGCTTAGGATCTCCACCTGAAAATACATGTGTTCACATGCTGCATCTGAATTGGAGGGGAACAGAGAGATAACTTTGTACAAGATTAAATAAAGAATTATAACATTTTGTATGTTATAATTCTATATATAGAATTATATATAGAAAATATATATTCTATGAAAGTAATGAAACTGGTAGAAAGAAAGCCAGGTAGAGGGATTTTTGAATGCTGCTGTTTCGATTAATAAATATTCTCACAGAACAATTTTACATTAACCTGTGTGTTATAAAGCACAATGTTTATAGCAGTTAGAGTTAATATGCATTCCAGCTCATGAGGAAAAGGCGATGGGCAGAGAAAGGAGAGTAAGATGTGTCTCCTTACTAAATTTTTAAATTACAACATCATCAAAGCTGCATTGCACCAAAAGTTACTTCTCTAATGTTGGTGATTACCCAGAAACCAAAATCCAACCACTGCACATAACTCAAACACCAGGCTCTGTAGTGCTTAGCCTAGATGCTGCAAAAATGTGACTGCAGTGAGCTAAAGCCAAAGATGACATTTGGCTGCTCGTATTCCGGTACATAAACATTTATATTCCAAACTGATGCACATAAAAGCTCACGTGGTAGGAAACAGCTCTTCCAGCAGATGAGTTACACTGAGCATCTGGCTGGTAAAGCAGAAGGTCTGCACTGTGCTTCAAGTGTCAGCCAGGCACTAGTGAGCCCCAGGGAGAGACAGCAGAGACCAGAGCACAGGACAGGGTATTGCCAGTTCCAAATAGGAGGGGCTCACAAGCATACAGAACAATAAAATTCCACTAAAATCTAAGGAAAACTTTTTTTCCCCCTTTTTCTTTTTTTCTTTTTTGTTTTTGTTTTTTTTTTTAAAGAAGAATTTTAGAGGCATTTGGTGCTCTGGACTACAATTACTATTGGGTATTTAAGTGACAATCTTTTTGTATGTTTCTTAATTTGAGATTTAGCACCTACCTTTTTCAGAGATAATTCATGAGCTAGCAGCCACTATAATGAAGACAGTCATTGGTAAGCTAGATGACATTTTTTTCCCTAGTGAGCACAACAAGCCCTGAGATGAATAGAAGTGTAGGGACTGAGGTCATTATTAACTCTCAGAAAGAAGATTTCAATCTCTGCTAGTAACTGTGAGACTAATTGAAACAAATATCTCTGCTGAACACACAAAGATTGTAAATTTGTGACAGCTGACAACTATACTCTAGGTCTGTCAAACTGTACTTCCAAATTATTTTACTTGAAAAATCTTCGAAATGTTTCAAGTCTCTTTACTAACACTCAAAAGAAATATATGATGAATGTAAGAATTATTTATTGTTCAGATTGTTAAAAGATTTTCACATAGCCTTGTTTGAAATATGGAAGTGTTCCCTCTAAGTCCCTAACAAATGAATGCCAAATGAATGAATAATAGCACAATGCTTCCTTAGCAAGGGTTGGTTGTTTTAAAATTATTCTTCAGTCATCTAAAGTTGATACAACAATTGATCTGAGGCACAACTGGTAAACAAGAATTCAACTGAATAAAAAGGGAGGTTTGAGCCATGTGCTTTATACATGTCTACTGAAGCCTTAGAGAGAAAAAGATTTACAGAAATCTGTCTGTTGGCAGCACACAAGGTATCTAGCTTCTAGATTTACTTTCTTGATCTTCATTATGCTGTTGTCTATTTTTTAGTCTATTAAGACAAGTCACAGGAGTTTTCTAAAATAGGGGAATGTTAATTTTCAGTTTGAGTTACTACTATCTGATTTTCTTGTAAGATTTAGAACTTCCATTTACTTTTTTTTCCATTTTACTGTCATTTCCATGCTCAAAGATCAGCAGATTAATATGCTTGAGGCACAACCTGTTCAGCTGTCATCACTATGTCTATCTGAAAAGACAAGTTGTTGGTACTTTTTGTGCACAACCTCCACAACACTGGTGTTCAAACACTGCTTTGTGCAGAGGGGTCAGCATCTCTGCAAAAGCTTTCAGCACAATGGGAATGTCTCACGCACTGATGCCCAGTAGAGCATCCCCAGTTTGATATTCAGAGTCACAGAGGGATGTAGCTCAAATGGTTTTAGTATTGATTCATGTTAGCCAAGGAAACCAGGTAGAAACCTTTAACTGATCTATATTTTCTTCTAGGCTCTCTTCTGCTGGGTCAGAAATTCTGCATCTGGAAGATCTTGCTAAGACTGCTTGCTGTGATGCCCTAAGACTTGTACAGACAGTCATCAAATCTCAAAGAAAAGCAACTGCACCGACTGCTGGTGAAATGAAAAATCTTCCTTGCTGTCCCAGAGCCCCACATGGGAGGTTGAAAAGCATATTTAAGCTCTAAGCTACTTCACCTACAAGAACAAGCTTTGGAGGACTGATGTCAGGGGCACAATATTCTTGCATTAGTGCCATTTCCACTCATGTTCAGTTTGGGGTTTTTCCTCTCTGTTCTGGTGTGTATTAATCTTGAATCTGCATTTACTCATTGCAATACAAACATGCAGGTTCAGTACAGAACTGGATGTGATCACAACAAAGTGAAGATCAATCTGAACTGAACTGAACTGAACAATCCTATTGTCTCTCTTAGATAGGTGACACAGCCAGTTCAGAGAAAGCTGATCCAAGCTAAAATATTACTTCTTGTAGCATGAAAGCCTCTGTTTCGTAATATACAATGTTCCAGAGATATAAACTAAGAGGATTATGTTGTCATTGTCCCTTGTCATGCTTTAGAACTGGTGGAAAAGGTTAAGTAAGAAAGCAAGGAAAATGGAATGAAGGTTCAAAATCTCTTGTTTTGGATCATCACAGAGGTATTTTAACTCTTTGCAATGCCTGTTTTTTCATCTCATTAATAGTCAAATGTCTATATCCCCTGTCAGTACAAGATTTCAATTTGTACTAAATAATTTCTAATCAAGACATTGATTATCTTAGAAACTACATTTGAAAGACAGAAGTGAAGTACAGAGCTGTACATCTCTATTAGCCATAGGTCAGAGGCTGTGCAAATAGCACAGCCAAAAAGCTGAAAGCCATCCATGTCTAGGACACTGAGATACATTTCTCATACCTTCTTTTTACCAAGTAGGCTCCAATTGCAGTGAAAAAAACAAATAGTGTATATAGTGTTCCTAGAATATCATGTATACAAATATGTAAGAAAAGTTTAATCATTCTGTAAACTTTAACTTTGGCACTCAAAATTACATTGTGGAGTTTCAGCTTTAGCACAAGCTAATGCATATCCTGAAAAATGCACATTATACACCCAACTTTCATCTTCATTGTTAAGCAAAAAAACTGCAGGAGTAGAAAAATTATTGGTACAGTGAAAATTATTTGTATTCCATGTACTAATCAAATTCTGCTCTTCTAAATCTCAATTACTTTCACAAAATTTATAATTTTTCTTTTGTTTTTAAAAACTCTAATTAAATGGGAAAATGTTCAAACACAAAACTCAAATGCTACAGACAATCAATAAATGAGCTTTATCAACTCTGAAACTAGTTTCCATTAATCTTTCTGTGAGCCTCACAAATGCAGCACACAGTGATACAATGCTTCCATCAAATCATAACTGAAATAAAAAAATCTCTGAATAAATGATCATATTTCAACTTATGCACATAAATGGGTGGTGTGATGAGGGAACTTATCTTTGAGCTGTAACATTGTCAGATTTATTTCCTTACTATCATTCTTTGTCTCATTTGCAAAAAGGGAAGAAATGTGACTTAGAAATTCCCAATAAATGTCAAAAGTGTGGAGCTGCCTATTTAAATCTCCAGTATGTGTCCACAGATAATTTTATGCATTTATGACTTCAATTTACATTTTCTCTGACATACAGCCAGTTAAAATTAAGGTTTATGAAAAATCCTTCCAGTTTTCTGGAAAAGTCTAGGAGTTTCACAACACAAAGCTCTACAAAAGTTTTTACAAGAATGACCAACCAAAATGAAAATATTTTTAACATTTATATTTAGCACAGGAGCATCTTTTGTGCAGCAAAAGCATTATCTAGGTATTTTTTAAATGGATGCTTTTAAAACTGGGAGAGATCTATCAATGGACAGAAGAGAAAGAAAGACCACATGTTGAGTCCATGCTTGATAGTCTGTACAAGTTATTGTGAAGTACCACTTGTACTAGGACTGCCACAGAGCTGTTGGTTTGAAAGGTTAATGACTGCAGCAATCACAATTTCAATTTACAAGAAATGGGATGACAGGGAGCCAAATACAAATTGGAAATGTCCCACTGTGATGGCAGCTGAGCAACAATTCATCAACAACAGCACAGGAATATTGTAAAGCCAGAGTGCTGGGGACAACCTTTTCAGCCTGAGAAGGGCTTAGGTCTTATATTAAGCTCATTTTTCAGGGGTAGTATAGAAGTTTAAAAATGGCTAAATTACCTAATATAGACATAAGTTCTCCCTTGATAATTTTCCATATAGTAGTTGCTAGGTCATCTGCAGGTGTTTATCCCACCTCCTTACATTTTCTTTTGTGTATATTCCCTTTCATTTTAAATGTTGACTTTTAGTTCCACCAAAACAGCCATTGTCCCAAAGGCATTTCAATCATCTTTGAGCTTCCCTGCAATTATACTCTAGGTCTTGCTTACTCAGAGCATCAGCTCTACTACTATGTGATCTGAGACTTTCTAAAGCTTTCAGGTGTTTACATACACACAAGGATGCTCTGTGAGACCCTGTGCTCCTTCTGCCCGGATTTTGCATGTAATTTGTGTTCAGTGGAAAATCAAATCGAGGATAATAAGTCAAACTTTCATCATCAACACTTACAGAAATGCAGGTGTATTTTACTTCTTTCTTATCTGAAGTCAGCCAGAACTATTTGTAAGCAATTTGAAGTCAGAAATAACAAATAAATGGAGGTAAGCTGTGGAAAGTTCGGTTCACCCCTATCTCAGAAGAGACCTCCTAAAACTCGACAGGATTCAGGGAAATAAGCAGGCTGCAGTGAGATTCTACAGCCAAAAGCTTTTCAATTAGTACTAATGTGCTGTAGGATGCTGCTAATTTCATCTAACAGGACCACAACATCAGCAGAACTACCATAACTTAAGTTCATGCTTTAATTTATCTTGCTTTATATACTTAAATTATTGAAGAGATAGTAAGACAGGCAAATATCAGGTGAAAGGCATAAAGCATAGAGGTAGGATCTGCACAAGATTTTGATGACATCATGTTAAATATGTGTGCCTGTGTCTTTCATTAAATCTTTTCAGTAGTTTCCTTCTCAGAGGAATGATTTACCAGAATATCACAGACTCAGAGAATGGCTGGGGTTGGAAGGGATCTCTGGAGATACCTGGTTGCACATTCCTGCATATGTCCTGAAGAGGATCCCCAGGACCATGTCCAGAGAAGTAACTTTTGGATATCTTCAGGCAGGGAGATGACACAAACCCAGTGGGCAATCTGGGCTATTGGTCAGTGAAAAAGTGTTTCCTGATGTACAGAGGGAACATCCTGTGTTTCACTTTGTGCCTACTGCTCTGGCCCTGGCACTGGGCACTACTGAAAAGAGCCTGGTTCCATCTTTACACTATCCCTTCAGATATTTATATATGCTGATAAAATCCCTGCTGAGCTTCTCTTCTGTTGGAGAATTTTGCTCAGACATGGCTTATAGAGTTTTGTTCAGACATGCCATAATCATATACAGCTGATTGAAAAGTAAAAGGCAGCTGTAAGCAGCAAATTCTCAAGCACGTTCCTGTAAGCAGCAGAGTTCTCAGGCTTGTTTTTTAATAACAAGTAAATACCTTGTCCTTGGATAGTATGGAAAAGCAAAGTGACAAACCTGGAGGCCTTGAGAACCGTTCATAACAGGATGAGAAAAACAAGTCTTGGTCTCAATAACAAACCACAGGTATTGAAAACAAAAGGAGGGGTTGCTGTGTAATCTGTAGCCAATGATGAGCTTGGGTTTTGCAATATGTATGAACTTAATTAACACGGTTATAAAATGTGCATGTTGGATCAATAAATTGGAGTTCGATGCTGATCAAAGGATGGGTCGTCTCCCTTCGCTTCTACACTCTTCTCCAGACTGACCAGTCTCAGCTCTCCCAGCCTGTCCCCAGAGAAGTGCTCCAGTCCCTTAGACATGTTTGTGACCCTTTGCTGGACTCTCCCCAGTATGTCCATACTTTTGTTTCACTGGAGAGCCCAGAACAGGCCACAGCACTTCAGATGTGGCCTCACCAGTGCTGGAGGTGCCTTACCTAAAGCAGAACTGCCTTTTCTGCATACACAGACACATTTGCTGGCTCATGCCCAACAAAGCAAAGCCAGTGTCCAGCTGGGTGGCACCCAGGAGAAGTTGGTACACGAAGCAGATGTGTGAAGCACACAGGCTCATGTGTGCTTGGAAATACTGGCAGGACAGCACGAAGCTGGATGACAATGCCAGCAGGCAGGTGGCCTGCAGGTGGCAGGCAGCAGAGGAGGATGGAGCACTGTCAGGGGGACTCAGTCCCAGCACAGACCATGGGAGACATTGCAATGCCATTGTGGATCAGTACCCACCAAAGCCACTCAAGATACGTTCAATGAAAGGTAGAAATGTGGCGGGAAAGGTGAACTAATCAGCACAGACAAGATGCTCATAGAGCTGAGGTAGACTAGTTCTACCAGTTCTCTGAAGTGATTAGAGAACTGTGATCTAGCACCATAAATTGTAGTAGAAAGTTTTAATATGAGAAACAAAACAAACTCCAACTCAACAAAAAGCTTGAAATCATCCATTCCTGAAATCTAATGCTTGGGCTAAAGAATACTGCTTTAAACTGATTTATCTTTATGACAGTCACTAGCCCTGGGCATGATTTACAGCATTTTAGATCATAATTGAAAATTTTGCAATGATTTTATACACAAAACCACTGAAGTTTGTGTCCATTAACTCTATCATCTAGTCAAAGATATGTTATATGTGAATGTTGTGAATTATCATGTCCTGATAAGGAAATGAAACATGGATAAAAATGTATTACCATGTCTTACCATCAACATTCCTTTGATGTAAGTAGAACTTACATCCTGGAACAGAAAAGCACATGAAGAGCTGGAATTCCTCTTTTCAGAAAATGCTAAAATAAGGTATCAATTAAAATATTTCCTTATAACATATTCTTGTTTCCATACTTCATTTTATGAAAAGAAATATCAAGGTTCTTAGTTTCTGAAACTCTAAAAATAATCATTCTTGAGAAACAGACAGAAGGCTTATTTCATCCACTATACTTTGTACCTTTTTGCCTTAGATAATTAGGGACATTAGATCATGATTTGCAATGCCTGGAGAATATTGTCATTAGCAGGGGAATGTTCTCTGGAACCCTGAGGAAATGAAAAGCTTTTAAGAGCAATCACTGTTAATCACTAACATGCCAACATTATATACTTTCTGGAACTGAGAATGATACAGACAGGACACATTAAGTGACTCTGTCTTGCTTGCATGGCAAGCTTTTGATAAAAATATGTGTTTAAAACATCCCTTTGCATGTCTTGCTTTCTTTACAGAATGCAGGAAAGTTAATAACTGCAAGATTTACACTTTTACAAGCTATTGAAGATATCCTCTCTGATTCCATAATGGACCTTCATTGTTTTTATTATCTCATCTGAGTAGTAAATGCCATGGACAAGAGATCGGCCTTTTTCACCCAAGAAGGATAAAAGAAAAGCTGAACTACAAGGAGATAAATGCAATTAAATTAATCTTTAGCTTCAGCTTAGCAGGAGACATAGCATCTGCGCAGCTGCAATACTTACAGCTGAAATTATAGATTAACATTAAACATTGATGATTAAAAATTTACTGTTATTATTTTTTAATATAATATTTCTTTAATATTTTCTATCCAATGTTAATTGCATCCAACATCCCACATATTTTCTAATGAGATAAAGGATAGTAAAATAAATAGAGAAAAAGTATATTTTTAAGAAAACAGAGTTCAGTAATACTTACTAACATCTTTTGAGTTTTAATTCCTTGCTGTACTAACCACGCATGCCTCACAAGTCAAAGCCAAGCCCAGCACTACAGGGCAGCTGTACACACTGGAAAATGAGTCAGACTACACCCATAGACTGGGGTCCTCAGTTGGGATCCCTGCCAAATAAAACATTGGACCTGCCACAACATCACACATTTTCAGAAAAAAAATCACTTAGATCCTAGTAAAGGAATCTAAGAAGTTTATAGATTTGTAGAACTACTGAGAACTGATGAAGTTATCTACAGCTGTTCACCAAATAAAAAAGTTATCTAGTGCAGTTGAAATCAATTACTTCTTGTGACAGCTCCTGTGATACAAAAATCAAAATCTTTCTTCTTACTGACCAAATTTTTCAGGACTCTTCCATTTTTGCATCCTTAGACAAACAACCTCAATACAACTTTCAATTTGTCTTTGAACAAAGTCCTACTATATAAGTTATACTTGTTCTATTAAGAATAAGTAACTAATTTCTCCTACTAAGTTATAATTATTCTCCCCTTGATGCTTTCAATTTTATCTGCATCTTTTGTTCATTAAATAGTTTAATGACTTTAGACCAATTGTTTCAGAGTGATGGTTTCCTCATCTGATCAGATATCCGGTATTTAGCTACTGAATCTCATGAGCTGCACTGCTAGTCACTCTTACACAGCTGAGGCTGTAGTGGCACATCCCACAAACAGATTACAAATTCAAAAAAGGAAGTGCTTACATTCTTGAAACCTCTATATAAGATCTGAAGTTCCTTCTTTGTGAATTTACTCTGTGCTTCCAGCAGTTCAAGAGCTTCAGGTCTATGTCGTACTGTGGCCATTTCCATTTCATCTTCTACAGTGTCTGCAGAATACAAGAGACAGAGAAGGAGAGCTCAACAGGAAATACGGGAAGTGAAAATGCTTAACCCTTTCAAAAAGACAGAAAAGAAAAAAGGAAAGAGGGAAAGGAGGGGAAGGAAAGGGAAAAGAAAGGGGAAGGAAGTGGCGGAAGGAAGTGGCGGAAGTGGCGGAAGTGGCGGAAGTGGCGGAAGTGGCGGAAGGAAGGAAGGAAGGAGGAAGGAAGGAAGGAAGGAAGGAAGGAAGGAAGGAAGGAAGGAAGGAAGGAAGGAAGGAAGGAAGGAAGGAAGGAAGGAAGGAAGGAAGGAAGGAAGGATATTCTCTTAAAGACTTGTTTTTGCAGCTTTAATGACAAATGGTGATTCCATTTTGAGCTCAGAGGAAAAGGGTGCCTATCATCTGCTTCTGTGGCTGCAAAGAATAGTGAACAGCAGTGATGATCCAGTAGCCTGCTTATTATCTCATGAGTAATAACAACAATAAACTGGAAAGCCAACATCCTGCAAGAGCATGCATGATACATTCAGTATGACTTTTTTGTCTGTACAACTCTTCGACCAAAGGAAACAATTCTATAAAACTTTAGCAACTCCAGAAAACTGAAAATTTTCCTTCAGTTAGATAATGGATGTGAATTGATTGTATTAGGCTTGGATTTTTATTGTGAAGTTGTCTTCTGGAAAGCATGTGAACTTGATGTTGCACATCCAGCAGCAGGTCTTACTTTGAGTATCATACAATTGACCCCTTAGGAGAAATATTATTGAGGGTGAGCAGCCTTAGTGGCAAACAAGATAGTTTTAGTGACCTCTTCTTTAGGTAAGTAAGAATGTGGATATACACATTCAAGGTTTACAGTTAAGTGTAGATTTAAAACAATGAGGATTAGCAATGCATTTTTTCCTAGGTACAGTTTTAAATGTGAAAGTTCAATGAAACAGCTAAAGGAATTTTAACAGTAGAGTGCCAGTCCCTTGTGATCAAAACAAAAATGTGTATGTCCATTTCTAAGTACTGGCAGCCTTAAGCATAACTTATCCAGATAATGAAATGAAATTACTGCCTTATTTTTATTTAGGAGTTATAGGAACTATTGCAATATAACAGTACAAATGCCTAATTGTCATTTCTACAATGTTGAATATATATATTCTATTTCATTAGAATGTGGGACTCTTTTCTTAGAATAAAGTTTCATTTGGTTCAATATTCATAAGCACATAGTATTAGAATACTCAACTACAGTAGTATTATGCCTACAGTTTCATATATTTTTGTTCTGCTATAATGCAGAAATAATATCTTTCAGCTGCTTGGGAGAAATTTGGCATCAGAAGATACAGCTCAGCTAAACAAAAAATAAACAACCAAATAGTTTATATATTATTAAATATCTCCCTTTAAAGATATATTTAATAATGTATAAACTATTTGGAAAACTTCGCAAAGCCCCTTCACAAGGGCTTTGTCCTTTCTCCTGTGAAAAATATGATGCTGTTAGGACTCTTCTCACGAGGATGATCTCAGTGTGATCCAGATGATTTTTTTTGATAACCACAACTCAACACTAGGTACTTAGACTAAATTGGCAAAAAAAATCAGCCTGAGAATAAATATTGTTGAAAGCTCACTTGTATTTTACATTTGAATGGTTACATGGGATTTAAATGGGTTTTGTTTTTAGACAGAAAAAGACTTAACTTGAAATGAGTTCTCTAAGCACCCATTTGTAAAACATCTGGCTACCTAGAGAGACATCTACAAGCTTTTCTGGAAGCTAAATGAATACACATAATAAATGTGAGGCTAGAGATAAAGGCCAGACAATGTGCTGAGCACAATATTTGGTATATCCTTAGCAGTAAACATTTTTATTGCATTTGAATGTTTCAGTGAGCATGTAGAAGACTGCAATAGGCTGATTATGTTAATGAAAAGGTTCAGTATAACATTCTTTACACTCAACTTCTCTAGTGTCTTATAGCTACAAATAATAAAAATGCAAAATCATCATAAACTTCCTTAAAATCAACCAACTGTGATGACTAAAATGCTATAGCATTCACGAGGCATTTTGTTTTTAATTTTTTTCTTCACAGCTCTAGATACCAGGCTGGAAAAGAAAAATCTGTACTTAAAAATATGTGGGAAAGTGTGTGAAAATCTATTTTTAATATTTCTATTTTTATCTGTTTCTAAACAATAATGATTTCTATGGCATTAGTTATTTTGGTTCCTTGGTTTATTCAGCCAAGATCAGTTAGGAATACTTTTTTTCCATAGAAATAAAATTTCATGTCAATTGAAAACCAGAAACAAGTTCACAATCCCTCATTAATGTACTAAACAAAATATTGTTACTGATTAAATTCATTAGGAATTTTCTTATTACTAAATAGTAAAGACATTTTTAATGTAAATGTCATAGGAGATATGCTTTGAACCTTTCATTATTTGTTAAAGATGGTAAAAACACAGCAAAAAGCAAATGTACTCTATATATCTGTACTCTTTATATATCTGTAAAAAATTGTGCACATGCATTTCCCTGCACAAACTCCACATCCCCTAACTATTTAATAACTATTTAGCATGTTTTTATTTTTCAAAACCACTGAGTGTAGTCCTACCCCAGTGTACTAGCACATGCACATATCTAGTAAATGATGGCTTTCAGTTCAGTCTGAATGGACTAGAGCACACAAGGAAGTGTTCTTTTACGTGCTTTTTTCAATAGGAATGCTGAAATATGTTCAATACAAATGCTGAAACAAGATTTTACATTTATAGATAACTTTTGTAAGCACATATTGATAGAAGTGCAGAAATGCAAATTCAGGCTATGTATATTTCAATAAATTACTTGTTAAAAATATTTCCCTGATAATTTCTAAGGAATTCACATCATGTGATTGTTATTGCAAGTGGTACTGCTTTCATTCCTAGGACAATATAATGTTGCTTCTTTCATGCAAGCAGAAATAAAATAGCACAGGATGTTAAAATAGAATAATAATGGTGATAGAATAATATATCTACAATGATAATCTTATTCAAGATTTTCACTTGATATAACATTCTTACTTAATGCAGCACTTATTTATGGAGGAGATTGCAGAGAAAACTATTGAATGCACCTTTTTTACTGCTGGTTCTCAAATAGGAAATATTTGATACTCATTTTAGTTCAACCTCTCTTCTGGTTTGTAGAATACTTTCACTAAGGAAAATATAAGTTTGACATGATCAAGGTTTCTGAGACTGACTCTAAATATATTTGGTTACCTGTGCAGATGAAGAGTTTACATAGAAATGTGCAAGGAATTAGGATGTGTCACTCTCCCAGCAACTTCAAACAAACAGATCAAACTTTCTATTAATTCTATTTCCTTGTCTATTCCATTCCCCATCCCTGGAATTGTTCAGTTTGGATGGGACTTAGAGCAACCTGGTCTTGTGCAGGAGGACTAGACCAGATGATTTTAAAGGTATCTCTCCCAACTCAAGCAAAATTTTGATTCTCTGATTCCTTTTGTTGTCTAGGGCTATATTGTTCAGGTCATGCAGCTGAAAGTAACTTATCCAGAAAGAGTTATTAACAAGTGCCCCAAAAGTAATTGCAGTTTTTAAGCTACCTTATTTTCAATTAAAACATATCAGCTGAAGACACCATGAGATAAATAAATCAGTGTACATCCAGAAATTTAGCCCTTTTCATCTCAAATACTTAAGAGGAATGCAAACACCAGAGTTTTCTCTACAAAGGAGCATATGAAAGACAGTGAAGGGGGATAGCATAAAGAAACCCTAGATCTATACCTGTGTAGTCTTGACATTAGTAGGGGGCTGTATCTCTAGTCAAGTTGCCTTTGGTTGTCCTAGATTCACTAGACATGGGGAACTGCTCTTGCAGGCCTTTTTTTCCCCTGAGATTGATTGATATGCTTTATTAGAAGAGTATACAGGAAATACATAGACAATTCAGCTTCTGGTTTTAGGTGCTCATATTAGTGCCTAGAATTCAGTCAAATTAATCTAGATTGAATTGGATCCAGAGAGATATTTTAAAATCTGCTATAGGAGTCAATTTATATAGGAAGACATTGTAGTGTTATTACTATAATTAATCTCTATCTGAGAATATATATGTATCTATGTATTGATCTCACTCTCACTCCTGCTGCCCCTCTATATTTATCTGTTACCTGCTCTGGAGAGATTTTATCCAGACATTCAGTATAATATCAGTGTGCTTTTCCTGTATATCCATATTCACATTCTTTTCAGTCCAAATATTTCTTTTTCTCTCAGACACCAACTTTAAGTCCTGTTCCCTAAATAGTTTGAAGTTCTATATTCAAAACGTGCAGGGCCAATCCTTTCCTCCCAGAGCAGTTATGATGGTAGCCCCTGTGCATTGGATAGCAAGCACACACAGTCACGTGCATAAAAATGCCAAAAAGTTACCACTTTTCAAATACATGGAGAGCAGATATTAAATTTAACCATGGAATCACTTGTCAACTAACTTGCAGGTCATAAGTGCCAAGTGATAATCTTTGGCTATCCCTTCTGCTGCAATTGCCAAGCTCCTGTGTGGCAGACTGTGGCACTGGTCTCTTGCCATCCTACTCTGCATAGACAAATCTGTGCATCGCTACATTTAAACCTCAATAAACCATATGATTCCTTCAGCAGATATCTCGGCTCTCAAATGAGCAGTTAATGAAAGCATAATTTTTGATGCATGCAAACCTAAAAAAAAAAAAAAAATCAAATGAAAAAAATGAAAAATAAAACTTGCTTTGAGTAACAGGAGATGTCGTTTTGGCAGCCGAGCAGGGCAAGAGCTTCATAAGTCGCTCTTTAATGCTGCGTTTGGTACTGTTCTGAGCGTAGAGGAAACCTAAAAAATATATCATCAGGACTGTTAACAGAGGCTTGAGAACAATTTCTGTACATGCTGCAGAGTTCATCATTAGAGCACAATGCTGATGGGAAAAGGCCAAACAGATTGCAGCCACCATGAATCGCAAAGGGCAACCAGAATTTTTGAACAGGACAACAAAATTGTTTTGTCTTTGTATCTTTCTAGCATCTTTCCAATACAGGGAATTTGTTTGTCTGTGTGCATCTCTTGCAATATTCTTACAACCCACCTTAAATCATCTAACAGAGATGTGTCAGATTATTAATTTGAAACAACAGAAAGTAAAAGAAGGTGTGTAAAAATTTTAATGTTAAAATATTTTAAAGAATTTAGGTCTATTTCCTTTTGGATTTTTAAGATGGAAAACAAAAGCAAACCAAAATAAATTCTCAAAGATATCTTTTGTTGTCCTTTCTGGCAGACTTCTAATTCCAAGGCTGATCTTTCCCATATAATGAATTCGGCAGTTGTGATAACCAGTCTGGTACTTTTGCCTTTTCTGAGTAGTAAAATACCAACCATGATGTGTAGTCAGTCTCTCTTTAGTACATGGCACTCTACATATATAAAATATAACTATTATTTATAGTTTTAAAGACTATTTTGGCTGAATAGCTAATGTTCATATGCTATAAAGCAGCTGAACATCATCACCCTTATTTACTGTGATGGAAGTTGTCGGAGTATCTTCCTTTGAGGCCAAACCAACCATCTTATAAAAAATGGGTGATATGAGCAAGCATTCTCTGGGCGGATATTTGCTGCAAATGGCAGACTTAACACCTGTAAAACAGCTCAGTACCTGATTTATGTTCCTGAGATAGGCAGAGCTTGGCTGGCACATTATGCAACTCCTGCACTTCTCATCTCAACTGCGTGCATGGAAACACAAACACTGATCTATGATGGCTCTTGCCACAACAGCCAGAGTGCAAAACAGATGGGGCAAGAGAAGAAAGACACAACTGACAGGTCCTGTGCTAAGGGCACAGGCACCAGGATAATCTTTGGTTATCCCCCCTGCTGCCATTGCACTGAATCCTGGTGTTGGAGACATGACATAGAACAGTTCCCAAGCCATCTTAGGTATGTGCTTGTATTTGGGAACAGCAAGCAAGAAGCTTTAAGGATATTAAACTTAGTAAATAAAAGCGAAAAATATCAGTTTGTATATGAGTAAAACATTGAAGGAAATTTAAAAGAAATGAGAAAAACCAGGGATGACTCAGCCACAGCCTGAAAAAATCAACCAACTTTCAGCAGACAAATTCTGCCTCTGAGCGAGCAGCAGATCTGGTGAATACACAGAACAACCCAGTTTCAGCTCAAGGTCAGGTGGACCTAAATGACCATCTCAGGAAATGTCTAAACCTTTTAATACAAATAATGAGAATGAATACACTTTTATCCCATAGCATCAGCTCAGAACATAGTGCAGATAAATGTATAAAATAAAATGCAATTTGCGATCTGATGGGATCTCAAATTTCCTATTTTTAATTTGAGCACCAAACCTGAGCCTTTAAATGGGTAGCTTGCTGTCTCAGCTGGCAGTGTCTGCTGTATCAAAATATGCCTGTACTGTATCTACCTGAGCATGAAAGAAATCTTTTTATCAGAAAGATTTTTTTATTAGGAATTCTTCTAGTATAGACATGATGCAGAAATATCTACAGCTATCTTGCTTATTTGAGTAAAGATTTGCAAAGCTTACTGTACACTTATATAATTGCATAGGTCCACACCCATGTAATTACTGATGATGTATACAATGCTTAAAAAACCATAAAGGGATGTATTATTTTTAAATGGGTTGAAGCTAAAAGCCTTGACAATTCTGCTACTTTTAACACACAAAAAGCTCATGGAATTCATTGCAAGCCATACGGGCTTTGCAGTAATATGATTCAGGTCAAAACCAAAATAATATATATAGGAGAAAGTAATATCAGAGGAGTGAGCAACTGAGGAGAACAGCATAGCTCTATACTCACTTCTTGCAGCTAATTTAAAATTTTGACACTATAGTCAGGGCAGAGGTGAGGGGATTGGTTTATCCTTTCACAGTATGAGAAAACAGCATGGAAGTTTTCATTCCCAGTGGCTGCAGTTAGTTTATTCTGCAGCTACTGCTGTAATGATCTCCTGATCAGTACTGCAGCTTTCAATGTGATTTTTCATGAGCTAAAATAAAAAGAAATATTTAATACAGGGAAAACATGCTGCAAACTGAGCCTATGCTGTGTCAAAACACCAAAGGTGATCATGAAGATGAAATATTTGAATAATTTCTGTGAATTCTGTACCTATTTGCAGTTTGAAACAGGTCAAGGAAAAATCTTAACCTCTAATATGAACATTAAGAAGCTAGTTAATCTAATTGATTAAAATTATTTACACAGTAGGAAACACCTATTACCAGTCCTTAAAGTGGCCGGTCATGAAAAGAAGAGCTATGAAGCATCAACACACTGATAATGATGGACTGATGCTATTTCCTTCAAACTTCTACAAGAGAATAATAGTAATTCTTAGCCTGAAGACAGATATGCTGGAGAAACTGAATTTTTCAGATTATTTTTGTTGTTGTTGGGTTTTTATTTTGCTTTTATTCCCTCTTAAAGTATGTTGACTAGAAATGTCATAGCTCCTTCCCCTAACCCAGTAAAGCACAAACTCCTCTAGGCAAGATGTGAAGGTTCTTCAAATTAAGGTTAGTTCACTGGTGCTGCTTGCTCGTGGATTTAATAATCTGTTTCCCTGTAATGAAAATTAAACTGTGAGACACATTTTTCCCCAGAATTCACCGTGGGAGTGCCCTAGAACTCATCTCTCTATGACAACACGTGGAATTGTGGGCAATGATCCCCAGAGGCGCTCACGTTTCACCAACAGTTCTGTAACTGGAGCATGGCTCACATATTCTCACGTCGTGGTAGCCCTGTACTGCTACCTGTGCACAGACATGTACACACAGCACCCTGTGGGAGTGCCTGCCATTTAGTATGATTTATACCTGTAATTGCAACTGATAAATTCACCAATGACTTAAAATCCTGTGTAGAGATACTTAAACTAGAGAACTGTAACTTATCAATCGAGGTTTAATATCAAGAGGACAACATGTACATAAGGCCAGTGCAATTTCTCCAAACTGCTGCTTTTAAAAATTGTACTTTACCAAAAGCGTCCAGGTTGTTGCCATGTGTCTGCCCTAGTCACTTTTTTATCACAGCGTTGACACTGCTGGTTGTCAAAAATACAAAAATGTGTAAATTTCTATAAGCTAAAAATTATAAGTGATTAATAAATGACTGTATATTTCTAATCATATACATCTACACCTAGACTATCCTAACTCAGTGTATTTACTTTTTTCAGATATATGACCCTGGCTTTAGAAAGACAGAACATATTACATATTGCCCTGTTGTTACAGAGACAGGTCAGACTACCCCAGGAAAGATCATCTAGAAAGGGGTTTTCAGAGGCAAAATATCTCCCTTTCTAAGTGTGATTGTTGTCTTTGAAAATTCTTTGTAGTCAGCATGAAAGCAAGGGCAGGTAGGCCACATTTTGCAGCAGTGGCAGATAAATCAGAATGTCTATCCTAAACACCCACTAAGTGCACAAGAAAGAACTTGCTGTTGCTGCCCTTGCCCCCAAAGCCATGCTCACCTTTCCTGCTTTCATCAAATATTCTCTGTTCAAAGAGGTACCCACCTGCCTCATTGCTGCTTTTTTGTAATGGGATTTAGGTGATAAATATACACAGAAGGCATAGTAATCTGAGTCCCTAAAGGCTTTTGGGGCTGGTAATCATCCTATTTAAGAGGATGTTTCTAGTTCAGAAACTAGAAACAATACTTCCAAAAATTTTCTCCATGACTGTTACTGAAGGACAAAAATCACATGTAAAGCACCTCCTTTTTTTTGCCCGCTCCTTTTTCTCTTCATGCTTTTTTATTTCTGTTATTTTTTTTTTTCCTTCTCAAAGTCTCCCTCCTATATTTGGCAAAGTCAGCATGTTAACTCACACTGTTTAAATCTAGCACTGCTTTTTAGTCAGCAGCATTTACAATCCACGAGCCACCTCCAATGCCTTAACAGTACAGCTAAGGTCCCAGTAGAGCTGGAATTTGGATTTTGTTCACCTACAGGATTTTATGTCTTCCCACAAAAAATGGGGGGAAATTCTCTTTTGTATTAGTTCTGGATGTGATATTTTTGGAAGAGATTTAGCATCAGATCCGAAATCTAGGCTGGACAGATCGTGTTTTTAAATACAAAATTTTGAGACAAAAGTGACAAGACTCTGAAAACCGAAAGGGAAATGCATTAAGTGGTTTCTTGACATGATGACTTGTGCTTAATTTCAGCTGTATGATGGAATTTCTCTCAGGGCCTTAAGGGCTGGCAGCCCCACTAAACTGTTAATGGTTCATCACAGATGGAGTGGCAGGGGAGACAAAATGAAGTGCAGGTTTCATATTCACAGTTCAGGACTTGTGGAAGAGAGACAAATCAGGGTACATGTGCCTTCTGTGTAGTGAGCTTGGGAATAGAATGAAATTATGTACAATATAAATATTTATAAGCCTCAGCCTCAGTTCTTTGGTAGCACCTGCCAAGGAGCTGTGTGGGTTGTCAGTTGGCTACATGGTAGATCATCAGCAGTCTTTGACAAGCCAGGAAAACATTCCTGACAATCTCATTTGTCTGTACACGTGTATTTTATTGATTCTTTCTCTACTGACCCTAGCTTCCTGTTTTTCATTGCAATATATACCTATCAACTTCATTGACTACTAAAACCCTATAGATCTCATCAGATCATCCATGAAGGTACTGAGTTAAAAAATGAATGGCAGCATTGTAGGGAATATCTTAGAACTCTAATTTAAAAGTCAGATTGCTCTCCTTCACTTTAAATTCTCTTGTACATACTGTTATAAATCAATCTCCCAATGGCAGATGCAGATTAGGAACTGATAGTTACACTTCTCTACCAATAAATTAGAGATCAGAGCCAATTGGGGAGTCTGGAGGCAAAGGGATTTGATTGAAAATGAAGGGCAAAGAACCAGTGATCTTGTCAAAACCAGTAACTACAGTTTGGCATTTGTAGGATTGTCAAAGGAAAAAGGATGAAAGAAGAGAGGATTAACTAGTATCACTGGAGAGAAGAAGTAGAGTAGATAAGCATCAAAGTATAAAGGTGATAAAGCAGAGAAATGGCCATACTTTTCTCTTGACAGTCTTCATTAAATTTCCCAACTACAGCTTTATCATTCTAATCATGCCTTTCCATGATACATATGCAGTTTTTCAGTCTGAGAAACTGCTTATGTTATGAGCAGTTTCTATACAAATGCTCAATGTAAACACTATCTAAAACTGCTACAAACATCTCCAGGGGCATAAACACTGAAAATTGCAGAGAGTTTCTTCAGTGTAATACTTGAAAATGTACAAGTATGTCAAGATGACAATTAATTTAATACTACTTAACACATTTGCACACACGCTCTCTAAGTGTGTGTAAAACTAAGCTGGTCCCCTATGGCATATTTATACCAGAATAAGAAACATATTTATAATAGATCACTTGTTTTCTTGAGAAAAATCTCACTTGAAGTGGACCATGTGAGCATATAAAAAAATGTACCATAAATCAGATTTACTGCTGTGCTGAACTGTGCAGTTTCCTTCTTTTTCCCCTCCTCCCTTTTGTTGTTTATTAGAAGTTTTTATCTATCTGTAAAGCATACAAATGCTCACAGAACAACTTACATCAATAGAAAGGTATTTATCTCATGGGAATCTAGAAAGAAGACAGATTAAGAAGAGGTTTTTTAGACAGATGAGAGATCATTCTCTCTGTCTCTTTGCAAGCGATTTGGTGCCACAGAAAGAGCAAGTGATGCTGATGCATTGCAGATGGCTTGTGGATACAAGGAGTGAAGAAGGTGGAAACTTGAGTAGCAGTGAAATGGGCCTTAACACTGGGCAGACACTTCTGGGCATCTCTGTGTTGGTGTCCCTGGTCAGTGAAGAGCCTGAAGGGCTGGCACCAGAGAGGGCACAGTGAAAGGCCCCTCCAAGCATTCAGCAGGTCACAAACAGCAACACAGACCCATAAAGAAAAGCTGTTCAAGAGATTGAATTTCTACTAATTACTAGATTGAATTTATCTGGTTTAGTAGAGATTCATTGAGTTTTGCAGTGGAGGAAAACTAATTGATGCTTCAACTGAAATGAGGGATGTGTTCTAACCTGGAGGCTAAAAACCAATGGCACAGTGCCTGTGCTGTAAAATATGAAGGTAAAAAAGGAAAACCACCATTGTAAGAAGACTAGAGAAAGCAACAGAAAACAAGAAAAAATTAGTCTACCAAAAGTGAGTGACAGAAATCAAATGGGTGGTATGAGTTGAGCTGGAATGAAAGAGTTAAGTAGAGAAAGGAGAAAAATAAAAAAGAGCAAAAATGCTTAAGAGGAGTTAATAATTTGAATGAAACAGTAAAGAAATTTTAATGAAAAAGAAAGAGACCTTTCAAATATTCATTACCTCTAAATTTAGCTTCTTATCTAAACTGTGTCAATACCACATGTGAACATGTTCAATGCTTGACTCAGACACTCACAAGGGCCCAAGGGACGGCAGCTGGAGCCGGAGCAGGGACAGGGGTGTTCCTGGTCTGTGGTTTCACTCTGGCTGGAGCCAGTGGGGTCTCTGTGCCACTCCCTGCAGTGGGTGCCAGTGCCAGCCCCCAGGCTGGGTGTGTGTCCTGAGAAACACCCACAGCAGCTCCAGAGGGAGAGACAGATTCAGTGCCCGTGGCTGCAGCAGCCCCCAGGTGTCTGGTACCACCTGCAGGGGGGAGAAGCGTCTGTGTCTCCTCCAGATCACGTGTGTGGAGCGCGTTGTAGCATCCCTTAACAAGCACACCAGTATTTTGTGGAGAGAAGACTTTTCACACTCATTAGGAAAGGTAAAGCCCAAAGAGAGATACTTTTAATGAATAATTTGAGGAGGATACCTTCATAGTGTTCACACTATTATCTAATTAAGATGAGTGGAAATAATTAACCAGCAGTGCTCCAGGCATTGTAATGTGCTTTTTAAATGTTTTATAGGAATTTAGGGAGAACTGCCACAAAATGGTGAAATTAAACCAGCTCATGCTTCTCAGTTCTGCTGAACTAGTCGCTGAGTCAGCTATCACCTAGGTCAGTCAGGAATAGGTAAATTCCAAGACTGCTCCCAAAGTCAACAGCAAATTTTCCATAGAATTCTGTAGGATTTGTCTGAAGGTTAAATTTTATATTACATGCTTAAATTCCTAATATTTTTCTGCAAATTTTTGTGGTTTGGGTAAAGCTGATTTTAGTTGGGGCTGATGGTGACATCACACTATCTTTACACACAAGACACCACACCTTTCTGGCATACTAAGAGTTTCCAGTTGCTAAGCTGCCAGTCTTAAGGTAAAGTGCTCTACTTTCCACTGATAACCTGTATCCTGCTTTCAAAAAATTAATTTTTTGACTAAGACAAAAGAAGGGCAGAAAAAAGTAATGAAGATGTTACTTTTCACTTTTGCAAAAAAATCTAAAGAAAACAAAAATTGTGCCATCCATTAAATGCTTCATTAAAAATACTATAAAGAAGACAGATGAAATTGGTATCACTCCTTCCTCTTCAGCAACTAGCCTTAAAACCAAGTGTAACATTATGTTTACATTTACATTTCCTTTGTACAGAGGTTATTTACTACACACTATTTGATATAGTTAGATGCAGTACACTCTACTAGCAAAAAAGTAAGAGCAGTATTTTATTTCAGTTTTTTTTCTGGTTTCCTTAAGAGTGAGGCAGCTACTTTTGTAGTTTTTACAACTGTGTGTACAGCTCCATCTTGAAAACAACTTCTAGGCACACAGGAGGTGACAGTCTAAGTTGGTTAGAGCGTGGTGCTAATAACACCACAAGTTGTGGGTTCTTTGAATCTGTAATTAAAAACACCTGGCATGTGAGCATGATGGATTTTAGTAAGACAGATTTGCAATCAGACTGGCTAGAAGTGAAAAATATATTCTTGTCTATCCCATCCCATAAGGGCCACTGTGTAATTTGCTACAAAATGCAGAACTTCTAGCCAATCTTCTCATCCATCTTGACTACAGTTGCATTCAGAGACTATAATTAATTTCAGATAGGCTGAAAAATTAATGGTCTGGATAGCAGTGATCATATACTGTAACTTTTTCACTAGAGTTCTAAAAGTATTAATTAAAGAAGTCCCTTTGAAGCAACAAAATCTTTAAGTGGTGAATATGAGAACGTAACTGACAATTCCAAGTGCAATTTAAAGTTTCATAGGAATCAGGAGTCATGTATTTGCTGAAATATTATACACTATGATGCATTTGCACCACTTTGATATAATGTTTAAATAAGTTAAAAAAAAAAAACATAATTTTTTCCTCTTAGGAAAAATAAGTCTTTGGCTCTGTGGCAGACTCAAATGAATCCCTGGCTGAGGGTCCCTAACTATTCCTCTCTTCCTTTACAGCGTTACCCATTACAGCATCTGACTGCTTAAGAACAGCCCTTTCCTTTGCAGAACTGGTTTTATTTCCTGTTGCAGCTGAGAGCACGTCTCTGAAAGGAATTCCTTCTAAATCCCTGGAGCAGTGATGTATTTGGGTGGGATTGAGAATAAATGCTAAACTTGGGCAAGTGTGAGCCTACCTTGCTGTCCAGTTCACATAACACTGACATGATCTTGTTTTCTATATCACATAGCTGGAGAGAAGGTGCAGTGTTATTGAAAGAAGAGGAAAAAATGTTTTCCTGCTAATCCTTGCAGAAGAAGAAATTACAGTATTCCAAGATACTTTCTGAGATTAGAAATTGCATTTATTGTCCTCTTTATTCAAGAAAGTTTTGAAAGGCATCTATTCTATTTTAGCCAAAGGATACCATGTAAAGCAAGACCTTGAAAAGATTAACTAGAAACAGCCTGAAAAATGTTAGATGATTATACACTGCCATAACAATGAGATTTATCTAACATGTGAAATATACAAAAAAATAAAAAAATCTATTTCTTTTAGTTTTTCTACTAATTACAATGCTTTCAAGACTGGTTAATTCACAGAGCATTATGAGGGCAATTGGAGAAAAGGCCTTTGGATTTTGCCAGCCAAAAATCCTAATAAAATTAGTTCCTTGAACAAAGAAATGTGACATCTGGCTTAAAAAGGAATTTTGAAACCTTTGCAAAAAGCATTAGGAAAAAAATTTCAACTGAAACTTTTCATCCTAAATGCTTTGCTAACCATTGCAAAGAACATAAAGCACTAACACTGAAAGACAAAATAAACACCACTTACTGAATTAGAGTTTAAACGTTTAGGTTTTGGACAGCTCTTTAAAGATGCTTTTCTCTGTGAATGAACAATTGCATGCACAGGCACACACACAAACACTGACTGCAGCATGCTAATGCTGATAGCAACTCTTCCCTGTGGCAATTCAGGACACAAAAGAAATTAAGTGCTGCAATAAGTGGGGTTTGGTTACTTCCTCCTGACTTTTTAACTAATAAAACATGCAGTTTTCTGTGGCTGAAATGTTCTCTCAAGTGCTCAAATTCTTCTCTTTTGCCTGCAGCTTCAATTTCCCCATACAAACTTCATAATTTAGTTCTCATCCTTTGTGAATTAATTACATTCCTAGTTCTAGTATCTCCTGCACTCTGTTCAAAATCGAAGATAAAATTCCTGCCTCGACAAAATGCTTCATTCTGACATGGAGTAAGTGCTTGCTGCTCTGTAACATGGATAGACATCTCTTCTAAACTTGTCTCTCCCCATTGTTCCTCCAGCAGTAATACTCCTTTCTCATCTTGAGGAAACTCTCCACACTTTAAATATATGTAACTCATTTAGAGTAGTTACCTTAATATAAGGTTGATGTCTTTGTTCTCTTAGTGATCTCAGCTTTTCATCACCCAATTCTCTGAATTTCTAACTAAGACTTTCAGAATTTCTATTTATATCTGTGCATGCACACGGAAATGAAAACTGGACCATGTTCTTATTTTTCCCATCCCTTTAAACTCTTCTATTTGTGCACTGAGCTACAACTAGATCAAATTTTCAGAGAAAAGTAAAGAACAGTGAATGACATGAATAAGGGCACTTAGGGGATGCATTACATTTCTGCTTTTATCAATGACTCCTTATCTATCTACTCATCACTTAGGTCCTACTATGTGTGGGAGGACAAGAACATTAATTTATATTCACATGAGACCTACACTTGTAAATCCAAGCTGGCTCTGATCCTTAGGCAATAATGTCATACAGGATGATTATAAATTACAGGATTTTTCAAAAGCTTGAAACAATCACTAGAAAGAACAAAAGAAAGACCTGTGGCAGCTACTGAACAGGAAGATGTGCTTGATTTTAACTTCAGGCAAAGAGCCTTTGCAGTGCTCTGTCATGAGCTGCATGAAGCAAATTCTTACATTGAGACTGACAGAACTTTCAACTGTGCAGGAAGAGCAAGTGCTGTGACCCCAGCTCTCATGGACCTAATTCTTGTGTTTTGAGTCAGTTATTTCCAAGCAAGTTGTACTTTGATGATCCTTGTGGGTCCCTTCCAACTCAGGATATTTTATGATTCAGCTTGTTGAAGAGGATCCTGTATCTCAGTTTTCTCTTGCTTACTTGGCGTCAATCGGAAAGAAAAATACCCAACTTTTGAACATGAGATCCTGGTGTAAGTCAGCTGTGATTTATGTGCGATACATAAAACCCCTATGTCTTTTTCATTTCCTATTCCTAAATGTTTTTTTAATAGTGTTCAAAATTTTCAGCTAAACCAGTGTAAACCATGTATGACAACGTGTCGGCTTGTGGTGAAAGGAGTGACCAAAGGAACATCAATTGATGAGTCAGTAAATCTGGGAGAAAGAATAAGTAGGAAACCCACTGAGTGCTGCAATGCTCCCATAGAGGAAACAAGGACAGGTAAACTTCCAACAAAGAACTTGCCCCAAATGTTCTATCATGAATAAAATAAAATAAAAAAAAAATCCGTGAAGTCCCTTTAGAGCAAGGGTTATTGATTTGGGAGTTCTACCAGGACAAATCTGTTCAGTTCAGAGACTCCCCAGAGATCCTGACAAACCACACTCTTGCCATGCTAGAATAAATTGCCCTACTGATACTGGTTTTTATCAGACCGACCTAAAAGCACAGAAATCCACTTTCTATATTTTTTACAGAAGGCTCTGATAGGTGGTTGGGGTTTTTTTTAGTTTTCTTTTCCAAACCACTTCCAATCTTAACTGCAATTAAATAAAATATTTTGGATATTTTTATTATTATAGTTTGGCAATTGTTCTCAAGCTGCTCTCTTGTCTTCCAATAGCCCATCCACACGTGGATATTGGCCATCTTGGGAATCTGGAAACTGTTGCCAGGAATAAACTGAAATTCCTTTTTAATTTCTCAAGACTTCTTCAAATGATTTCTTTCCCAGTGGAACACAAAGAAGCCTTGTTTTAAAGAAATAATTTCAGATGATTTCTTCAGAATCTTTACAACATATCACTTCAGAACAATTGCCACAGTGAACTCTTTAAAGTGTGAAATGTGGAGACTTCCCAAAAAGTCTCAGACAATGTAAATAAGGCAAAAAACAAAAAAGGAGAGAAAAAAACATTCATTATGGATTCTTACACATGCATGCACAAATCCATACAGCACAGCTGTCTAATGTCAGTGGCTAGAGACAGGAGCCTTGCTGTCTAAAATGAGATCTGCAATATCTAGTGGTATTTGTTGGTCAATTTAAAATCAGGTGATCAGATAGAGATATAACCATATTTATATACGGATAAATATATATAAAATTATATAAATTCTCAGAAAAAAATATGTCATACTGAGAAAAATCTGGAATGACTACATACATTTTATTAATTTTTAGGAAATACACTAATTAAGTCATGACCAAGTAAATATTATAAGTAGATATGTAAATCTGTAGCAATTTCTTAAAAAGAACAAAATAGAAAGAATAATCTTACAGCCCTTGGCATACAATTTTCCAGTTATGTTTGAATAAAGCTCCATTTTTCTGATCTAAGGTAATTTCAGCAGAAGTACTCCATTTCTTATTATGTCCCTTAGGTTTTCATGCAGTAAAAAGTACGTTACTTCTGAGAAGGTTCCTCAATGCCTAACAGCTAAGTGGTGAAAACCTATGGAAGAAACATATGAGCAGCAGTAAGCTGTTCAATTTTCAGTCTTTTCTGTTTGTAGAATTTAACTTCAAGTAATATCTGAATACAGAAAATAGTTCATTGTTGGTCTTGTTTTACATATAATATGGTGTAAAGCACGTAATATGGTGTATGGTGATTTTACCTCAATGAAAAAGTCCTGAATTCTGTTGAACAGAATCCAAATTCAAGAAGATTAATACACTGCTAGAAGCCATTTGCTCTGGTGTTCTGTACCACCAGTCAGTCATCAAACTGTGGTTGGTTAGTTTAGAGTGCAGAATACATTAAATTCCTGTGTGAAAGTTCTGTAACTAGAAAAGCCCATAAGCACTGAACAGTCCAAACGCAAATCAGTAACAGAGAGTGTCTCAAGGTGTTCCACTTTGTGAGCCAGTGCAGAGGCTAATAAATTAATAGATATTGTTGATCTATTTAAATGAAGTAAAATAGATGAGAAGTGGATTTTAGCAATGAGCTAAAATCAGAAGCAATGAATTGGCAAACCAGAGTACAGGAAACGAGCTATGAATAGAGTAGGTTGTTGGTAAAAACTTACAGAGACAGCTTTGGAAGAGAAGCACTAGAACTAGTATCAATTATTAAGGACTGGGAAGCAGAATAGAAACAATAACAGAGTGGAGAAACATTTACATAGAATGTATCTTTCCATTTCTAGTCTTGAACACATTGACAAAATTATATGTTTGTGAATTTTTAATACAGAGCACTACCAATACTTACAGGAAGACCAACAATTCTCACTTTATCAAATAGAAATTAAGAATAATGAAAGCAATTTGGTGAAAGAAGCAGTAGGAAGGGAAGGACCCTTTTAAAACACCTTCTCAAAAGCCCATGTACATCCAATTAATGTAATTTTATTTACAGACCCTAAGAATTTAAAAGAGAAATCCATAATTAATCAGAATTTCTTCCCTCCAATTTAGAATTATATTGAGCTAGAAAGCAAATTCCCAATTATGGAATTTTTGCAAAAATTTCTGTCTCTTTTGGTAACAGACTTCAAGAGAACAGCTTCTCTAGGCTGGATTTATCTACTTTTAAAGAAAAGTACCCACCTGAGTATTTCTTTTTAAAAGAAAAAAAATTATGTTAGGTATTAAAAAAATAAAACAGGCACAAAAGCCCAAGCCGTATTTTTTTAAAAAAATGCCTAATTCAACAGTTTTCAAAGGTCTGCTAGGAGATACAGAACAAAATGTTGTTCACTTATAGAATTAGGACACTGGGGACACAGAAAAAGAAATAGATTTATTTAAAAAGGAACAGTAATAATTTCAGATATTATTCCCTATATAAGTGTTTAATGATAATTTTTGTGACTTACATGCACATTTTCTTATTAAGAAATAAAATGTCTCTACTAGTTTTGGCAACCTCAGAAGTGAGAAAAAAAACCAATAAAAGCAGTAATAAAAATCACGGAATAAACATACTGAAAGAGAAAAAAATATTCTGAACAAAACAAGCTGCTCTTTTTATACATAAGTAGAATTTTTAAATTGATACTGTTAAACATAGACTGTTACACCAGGAATATTTGCATGAAAGCCTTTTTCTGCAAATAGGACAGGAATCTCTCAGAAAATGCCTGTTTGGGTGACCTGTGCCACAAGGAGATTTATTAGCCAGCTCAGAAAAGTAGAGCAGTGCTCTCACTCTTCATTTTCTTTCAGATCACTTAGGCTTGGGGAAAAGAGATTTGGGGGAATTGTCACTTTGCACAGTCAAACCAGTCTGAGTGGCTGCACTCCACTAGACAGGGACACAGAGGCTTGTACCATTCTGTCTGCAATTACCTACAAAGAAAATCTGTGCCCTGAAACTTCAGGAAATTACTGAGGTTCAGGAAGAGGGCCAGCAGAAAGATTTTTCTTTGAGATCTCCTAATAAAAACACTTGGACTGACTGAGAAAAAAAGGATAACTACTGAACCATCAGCAATATTTTTGGTGACTGTTTGGAATAAATGATTAATGATGGCTATATTAGTGCCAGCTAATTAAGCTTTAAAAAAAAATCTGTAGGTGTTTGGTATTGCTTTTGTTTTTGCAACATTTTTTTTCAAATTGTCATTTTATTTATAATTAATCATTTTTAGAAGGTTTTTAGACTCTTTAATATTGTTTTTGCAATCTAAGGAACTTTTATTATTGCTATCTAAATAAAAAAATAAATTAAAAAAAAAAGAGGTAACAGGACAAAGAACATTGAGAAAGCAACGTAGTGACCCATTGTTCAGTATCTCAGAATCAATAAGCAATTTACTACAGCACTCTGTTACAGTATAGCTTAATGTGTTCTTGAGATCAAACCTGGCTATTTTTCAGGGTGCAATACACTGCAAATTAGCATCTGCCATTTTCTTTCTGTCCTTGAGTAGCCAGTGACACAAGCATTATGGCAGTTAATTCAGAAATAAAACCTCATTACTCAACACATATTTATATCTTTAGACATGTGAACAAAATGCTAATGAAACTGTTTTATTAGTGTGGTTTATTTTTGAGACTGAACTAATAGATGTGAGAGGACAATAACCACCCCAGGGGGAAAAATGTCAGTAAGAAAGCAGTGGATAGCAATCTCTCCTGCTGGCAAAGCTGTAGCCAGAAGTGATTGAGCCTTTAGGGTCCTGCTGATATTAGGGTTTTTACAGGCTCTTTTGTCAGACAGAGCCACTTCCTGATTAACTTAAAATGGATATGTGCTAATTCCTTTACTAAAACAGTTGCCAAATATTACAACAGGCTGCCCAGGGAAGTGGTGGAGTCACCATCCCTGGAGGGATTCAGGACATGTAAATGTGGCTCTTGGGGACACAGTTCAGTGCTGGACTTGGCAGTGCTGGTTGGACTCAACATTCTTGGAGGAGTTCTATGATTTGATTAGCAGATAGAAAATACTTGCACTGAAGTAAACAAGTGTTTATATTTATATACAGAAAATACATTTCTAATGTCTCCTCAGTTCTGAGTTGACCATTTTTGAAACCACCCTGTTCAGAAGAATTTTTAGCTTTTAATTATGACTGTGGGGCAGATGTATCAAAGGAAAAAAGCTTATTTTTAAATGAAACTGGTTTTACTAGTGTATTTCTAAGTTGGAATGCAATTTTTCTATGTGTGATTTATATATATATATTCTTTAAAACATTTTTAAAAGATTCACCTGGTGAATTAATTAACACAGACTTTGTAAAAGCATTATTTATTGTAGTTGCTAAACATTCCTTTTACATATTTGTGTAACTAAAATATATCATTTGGCATTTGCTAGTTTCATCTCATCCCCTCAGACAATGATGCTACTAAACAAGATGTTGCATCACTTGCGTCAAAAGGTTTCCTAAAATGCCTTTAGGATATAATATGCACTATGGGAATGCATAACAATAGCAAAAATGTTATTTTATTCCCTCAAATTAGTAGTTCATAGCTTTTAGACTGCGAGCTTTTTCAGAGTGGCAAGAATTTCATCATTTCACTTATATGCTGCAGGGCTCATTACAGCTGAATAAATGAAATTCTTAGAACTGCTTAATTAAAATTGTCTTCAATGCACTGTGTGTGTGAAAGGGCTCCACTGCATTCTTTAAGAGGTGGTTCCAACTGAAAATACTGTATTTCAAAATAATGTCAGTAATTATTTCAAAATAATAAGGTAAGAAAAAATTATGCGCAAGTTTATCTAAGAGACGGAGATTCCACCTCTTGGAAGGCACATTTAACACTTGCTACAACAGAAGCCCAAGCCTAATACAATCTTCTGAAATATTGTTAGGATTTGTTGAAATCTCTCATAGTATGAAGTCTGTAGCAATGCTCTGACCTAAATGAAGAACCATTAAAGAATAAATCAAAACTTGCAAGTAGCACACATGGCTCCTTCCCTTAGGATGTCGTCTCAAAAACAAAAGCAGTAATTCCAGGAGCATAAAGCCAACAGCAGCAACAGCAGCAAATGAATGAAAGAATGAATGAATGAATGAATCAATGAATGAATGAATGAATGAATGAATGAATTAATTAATTAAGAAAGAAAGAAAGATTTTAGCAGTTGAATCCACTATGAAAGAGATACATCAAAGTATTGCTCTTTAGCTAAAAGTTACTCTTTGGCATTATGGTCCTTCAGAGCACATTCACGCTTCACAAACACAGCACAAGGTTCTTTACCAGGTTGTGGTGATTCTAGTCAATCAAAAGAGCTAAACCATCCTAGGATACTTCAGGATAAATTTGTTTGAAAAGTTTTGACAGAAGTGGACACAGGAAAGATAGAAAGTAAGGGCGCAGCAGTCCTGTACGTTCTTGAAATAGTTTGGATGAAAAAAAAATCAGTTCTGAATTAAACCTTATGAGGATAATCATTGTTCTGTACAAAGAAACTATTTAACTAAAGAATTTTTCAACTAATTTAATGAAACTATCAATCTAATGCTGTTCAAAAAACTCAAAGATGATGTGTATATATATGCTAAAAGCAATGCTGGATATTACCCAGACCTCTCATGATAAACTCAGTGAAAATTATATCAAGGATGGCGAGAATGAGATCATACTTTCTTCTTGAAGAAGTAAACAAATACTTGAATTTTATAAATTCAATCTCTCACAAGTCAGAAATATTGTCTTGCTGGGTTGGTAATGAGAAGCACATTGCCTTCAGGATTAAGGTCTGGGTTGGTAATGAGATCCCACCTTCATTTTGACCTTAAAAATGGAAAGACATCAGGAAATATATTCTGGAAATTTAGGCCAGCTAGCCATGTTATTCTCTAGCCTCTTCCTTGTCAACTGAGCATTACTATTTATCTATCCATATTTCTTCAGAAAGACAGTGAAATCTGCTGCCACAGATTGTGGTCTTATTGAAATGTTCTTTACTGTATTTACTGTTAGTTCCTTCCAGATAGCAAATCCAGGGGAATATTGGTTGAGGTATGTGGAAAGCTTTCCTGGTCCTCTTTTATTGCTGGCTGTTTGGAATACACACTTTATTTTGAGAACAGAGACACTTCCAGTCTAAATCTCCCTTATGAAAGCTGCAGTCCAATAATTAAAACCACCTGCAGCTGTGTTTTTTTCAGTAATACCGCTGTGCATAAAGAAATACAGCAAGAAAATGTTTCACCTTTTTTCCCCTCTGTTGCAACCAAAAGAAAGAGAAAGGACCTACATGTCACATGCATATATTAGAAGTACTGGATGACTAAAACTTGAAAGGCCCATGTAATCCTGGAAGATCCTGCATGCTTAACTAAAACAGCTTCTTTTCACAGTCAGAATACCAAGTTAGTCTAAATTATTTCATTAAAATGTCAAAATAGGACTGATAGACTTTGAGCCCTCCACAGAAAAAATTTTGTCTTTCAGACTGCTCCTGGGTGTTTTCCATTATATTTCTTTCTGTACTCCAATAAGAATCACACTAATGATCTGAAATGAAAATTTGCCCCAGGGAACATCTGATTAAAATGTCAAATATTGAGGAACAATTATTCATCAGCAATCATAAATTTATAATAATGATGGCAGATGAAATGGTATCATTTTCCAGCAAGCAATATAGTCTCCAAGAACAGGTGGATTTGAAGCCATTGCTAAGATTGAATTATGTAGACAGAAACAATATGGAAGAGTACGTGGAAGTGACCTTTGTTCTGATTGACTAGCACATCCTGTTCACATAAAAGTTCATGGAGAATAAGTCATTTTCACTGACTTAGTAGATTAGCATCACCTGGGTATCACTATTACATATCCCAGTCTGTGTAACAGAAATGACTGAAATCACTCTTAACAATGAGAAGCTGCATAAAAAATACGCAGGCACTGGGCAGATATGAACTACTGCAGTTACAGTGAAGTTACCAAGGCTATGCTAGTTTGGATTTGGTTGCTAAAATGCAGTTACATTAGAGAATTGAAACTGTATTATATCATGTTTGAGTAGTGGATAAAAAAGGAAGCAAAAAGAGCATTCCAAGATGCATAAAATAAGATTTTCATTGTGCACATTTCACTTTAGCTGCTCAAACACGATAGCCAGAAAGATAGTTTTGCAAGTCATTTAATACCACTTACAAGATAAATCACTTACATTTTTGTGCAAATATTAATGCAGGCATTTTTTAGCACTTCTGCTGAAAAATGTTGATGAAGAAAGACTGAAAAAAATAAAAGAAAAGCCAAATATTCATTATGTGTCATTAATGTTGCAAATACTTCCAAGCTGAGTTTATTGATGATATTCAAAAAAGGGGGGGATATTATAACTTTCTATATAGCTTAAATGACTGATTTTGGTATTATTGAAAGGCTTTTCTGGCCAAAATCTACTTGTGAAAATCACATCCTAACACCTGCAAGTTACATGAAATAGCTTCACAGATCGTAAGATCAAAATAACTGTTCTAATGAAAGGTTTGGGAAGAACTGTGAGCACACTGGAGACAGGATTAGAATTCAAAGAGATTTTGACAGGCCAGGAAAAAAAAAAGTCAGTTGAGACAAGAGCAAAGCTCCCTGAAGAAAGAATGACTTGGCAAAATTAGTAAAACTTCAAGTATGGCTTCAGAACAGTGTCAGGGAAGAGTTTTTCAAGGACACAGAGTTCACAATGAGCATCAGGAGTGAAATGGCCTCTGATGGAAGGACCTTGGAAAAGCAGGGCATTTTTTTCCCCTAAGGAGGATAAGACTGAAGGGAAACCATATAACAATCTTCACTCTGTGCAAAGCTGTCACAAAACCCAGAAGCATATTCTAATGCCTGTTGGGTCACAACAGCATGTAATAATCTTAAATTTCAGAAAAAAATATACAGTAAGGGTTGAGACTTTTTAAAAAAATAATTCTATTATAAGCAATCAGATTTCTTAGGCACATTGTGGACTCAACATTGCTTTAGTTGTTTCAAAACATTTGTCAGAAATGGCTAAAGCCTTAGACTAGGTAACAGAACAAATGCCACCTGACAGCATCACCACCTTTGTCTCTGTAATAAGTAACAATTCCCTGTGGGGAGCAAATGACCCCCATAAATTATAAATCCCTTTCCTTCTCTAAGTGCAGCCTATCAAGGAGCTTCAGTTGGCTCAAGTGTGACTTTTGTTGTATCTTTGAGGCAGGATTTGTGCCTCTGTGGGAGTCTATGTTAGCATAGCTGCTGATTAAGGCTGACCACTAACACACCACTAACCCTGGTTCAGAATTGGCTGGTACAGTGCTGTGAGTGACCTCCAGCAAAACACATACACAGGTTCCTGAGGATGGGCTCTTTCCATCCTCTCCACCTTCACATACTTGGATAATGGATGGTTCTGGCTGTTCAGTATTCCAATAAGGCTGTAATTAGTAAATATTTATCCAGAATGTTTTATTAAATACATTAAGGAATATAATAGCATCTAGCATAAGTTTAAAGAAGATACCAAGGTTTCTAATTTTACAAAACCACACAACTATGAATCATCAATCTTCACCTACATCAGGCAACTTATTATTTGAGCCTAATCTAATTAACAGCTCCTTAAAGATCCTGTTACCAAAAGCTTTCTGAAATCGAAATATTTCTAGTTTTTCTTCTTATTTTGGGTGTCTTCCTAATCAGCATCAGGAAACAAAAAGTGTTAACAACCCAAATGAAGACAAAAAGATGTATTTTGGTAACTGCATTTTAAAAGTCTGTACACTAATTTCCTGTATTTCTGTGTCTCTGTGAAGAATAACCACTTAGGAATCAGAACTGCCTGTAAGTCTGATGAGGCAGAAGATATGTGGCAAGATCAAGTGTGCAGTTTCATTTATTAAAACAACATTCCTTCTGGCTTGTAGCAATATTAGTGCTGCCTCCTCCAGGGTAAAGGATAGGAAAAGCAGCTATTTACTGGTGTTTGAGCTCTGTAATGTTTGTGTTTGGCATTTAAAAAATCTAATTTCCTGTGAGTGGGTCTTATGTTATCATCCATCACAACCCTTTTGTCTTGGCTCCTCACTAATATTGCCCACAACAGCTTGGACTGGTGGCTGTGGTCCTTCCCAAGTGCAGAGGCTTGGACCCAAATCAAAACAGACACTGGTCAAACAGCATGGTTCAGGGCAGAACCAGCAGCACAGCCACTTTCTCTTCTCCTTTCTCAGGCTTTAATGACAGGTCTTCTCTATCCAGAGTGACAGGTCTTCTTTATCTGGAGTGTAAATCTACTGCTGTCACCAGACTGTATCGTTAGTAATTCAAAAGCACGGAAATCTGAATGAAAGCATCTGTCAACTGAACTTTAAAATCACCCAGTTATTTGATTGTTTGGACACATTCATTGGGAAGTATACACCAGAAATTGTGTGTTTATAATAGGCAGATATACTATTTTTTCACATGTCTTCCTATACATTTCTTACAACTCACAACCAGCATTTTGATACTAAGGTCTGTGCTCAGAAAAATAAGAAAAAGACGAGTTAAACTATGAACTATGAGTTTAAGTACAAAATACATGCAAAGCCAGTCAATTCTGCTTAGTTCTGAAAGATGAGCCAAGATACACATAAAGTTTATTGCATCAAAAAGTATTAAAAAAATGTTTGGCATCACTAGTGCTTGTTTTAAAGTCAGCAGAACAAAATGCTGTTTTGAGAGGAAGTGGTATCTATTCTACATTAAAACAAGTCTGAACACTAAATTTATTTGGCAGTAGAGCCTCTCGCCTATAATATCTAGATGAGAATTAGTCAAAGAAGTTAAGGCATCAGAGCTAGCACTGTCAGAAGTCACATGCCAAGATAAACATTTTCATGATGGGATAATCACTGTTTCTGTTAATAAGCTCTTCCTAGTCACTATATGTCTCATACAAAGCCTCAAAGTAATAAATTTCAATCAATATGTCTCCGCAACTTCAAGCTTTTCTCAGCTCTGAGATAATTACAACTCACTGCTCCTTTAGAAAGAACATTTCTTGAGAAAAAACAATTTCAGTCAGAATGTGGCCCTTGTGATCTGAGAAATCCTAAATCATCTGGGCAGCAAATATGTGAGGGAAAAAAGCAAAACAAAATATTGCAAAAGAGCTGCCATGGGAGCTTTATGATTTACATTAAAGCTTTGCTATCAAAATCACCCCTGGTGTGTAACACAAAATGGATACCCAAAGATGATGAGGCATTCAGATTTGAAACCCACTTAAACAATTTAGCTTTATGCCTTTGCTTTTCTACATAAAAAGCAAACTCCAATACTCATCAACAACCAAAGCTTAAAATACACAGGGATTGAGCTATATTCAGGCAGAGGTTACACAAATTATTATCCTCCTCATTTTACAATTTTGAGAACTAAGCAACAGAAATTATAAATCATGACTTTAAAGAGAAACCTTATAGAATGGAAGAAACTTGTGTACTGCACAAGATTCTTTCGATATAATCTTCACAAACTCTCCAATCTGTAAATAGGTAACAAACACATTGATCAGGCACAGTTAGGTGAATTGAAATTTGGGTGGTAGCCCATGTATTTGCTTCAAATACCCAAATAATTGCATGTTGGAGAGAAAATAGGAGTAAGTTAAGCTGTAATGAAAAGACTACAGGTGCATGGATTTGGTCAACTAACAGATCTAAGAAGTTTTGGCATAAAAACACCTGTGGCGACTTCTTTAATGGCTGTTGCCATGGAGACACAAAAAAGGAAGGGGAACAACGTTGGGGTATTAGAAAAGATGAAAGCAATATATGTGACTGCCACGCTGCAGTTATCATCTTGGTGGTTGAGAGACAAGTTTATAACAATAACAACAAGCCAGAATGTTTCTGAGATCGGTGAGCAGAACCAACCCTCTCTTTGTTCTTACAGTTCCCTTCTTGTTGGGCAGGAAAGACAAACAGATGTTTTACTGGAGCCTATGAAGGGCATTCAAGAAAACAACAACTCAATATGTGAAGAAGGGGGTATATATTGCTTTCCTTCTGTTGTTTTTATTAGCAGAATTCGGGTATTTAACCAGGAAAATAATACTTCTTTATGGTATACTTGCAAATCTTGCAGTCATTCAACACTTAGATTAGCCAACTATTTGAGTTTCTGAAACTTCCTGCTCACCCAGACAGTATCAGTTTAACAGACAGCCTTATCAAGGATGTTTTTATTTATGTCTCTCCTTACTTCTCCATCACAATTTTTTTAAACAATTGTTTTACCTCTTTTAATGGGAAAATTTCTCTTCACAGCTCTTCATATGAGTATCGAGACAATACCTTGTAGCAAATATTAACACCAAAATAACAAGGCTTTTATAAAATATTTGATGAAATAAACACTATTAGTCTAAATATCCTAACAACAGGAAAGGTGAGCTGGACAAAGGATCCCCTTATTTTGAAGTGACAGAGGAAGTAAAAATCTGCATATATTACCTGATCATAAAATGGCCATCAACAACTGATCTGAAAAGTGACCATGACAGAAGAATGCTTTAGAGAAAGTTTAAAACTCTGAGTTTTTGGTATCAAGCAGAAACACTCGATAGAATGCAAAATTCTGCTCAGTCATGTTTGTCATAGATGAACTGAAGATGGAATAGTAGAAGACAAAAATTCCCAGGATGACCTGAACTTGTTTAGCTCAGTTAAGGGAATACCAAGAAAGAATATGTCTCTTGTCAGCAAATATTTCAAAAATGCAAACTTGAGAACTGGAAATAATGCTCTGTGAGCCAAAGAATATTAGAACAAATGCATATGAAACGACTGCAGACACTCTGAAGCTGGATACTAACAAAATTTTTATGTACCATGAAGCCTGGACTCCTTCAACTGCTCTAGTAAGATCAAGAATATATATAGTTTCAAGGTAAATGTTTGGTAGCACAGCACAAAAGATTATATTATATTATATTGTATTATATTATATTATATGGTTCAGTGAATGAGTATTTACCCAGGTTTTTATTTCCGCTTGCACGTGGTTTAACTGGCAGGGCTGTGACAGCAGTGGGGTGGCTGCAGGACCCTATGCCTGGGCAAGATATTTCCTGAAGGAAGTTTCAGCCCGTGAAGAGACCAAGCTGGAGGTGCAGATCATGGGAAGGAGACCCAGAAAAGGGAGGAGCACAGAAAAAGGAGGAAGGAGCTAGAAAGGGAAACTGTTATGGACTGACTGCAGCCCCTCATTCCCCTTCTCCCTGTGCTGCTGCCGTGGAAGAGGGGGTAATAATGAAGCCAGCATCCTGTCTTTATGTCCTCCCATGAGCTTTTCCATCACATTTCCCCCCATCCTGTTAAACAGATTCTGCTAATGAATTACTGATCATTGTATCTCACTAGTCATTTCCAGCTGCACATTCTTTTCTGTAACAAATAACTGATTAGTTATTGATCAGTAACAGCTCTACAACTGTTTATCTTTGGCTGCTTGCTCCATCACAGACTGCTGTTGAAGTCTAAAATGTCATTAGTTATGTAACTGCAGAACACCAGCAGTTTAGACTGAGTTGTCCAGAGGTGTTTGGAAGATAGAGAAATAAAGGAAAGGAAAACATTGCTCATAAGTCAGACAGCCTGAAATAAAATGAGAGTGATGTGAATGAAGTCATCTTCCCTTGGTATGCTCTATTTCACTTTTAAGAAAGAGAAAAACAACCCTTTATCTCATCTTGCTGTTATGAGAGGAACCATGAAATTTGATACGCTGGGCCAGAAACACCAAAGTATCAGTTAGGAAATCAGAATGCAAACTACATTATGGTTTGAGCTGGAAAAATCATGCTGTAGCACTGCAGCAAAACAGCTTCTAAAAATCTCTGGTTAGTTCTTGGAGAATGTAAAAGGAAACATTGCTTAGGGAATCCAGGAGATTAAGTCTTGCAGTTATAGAAAATAACCACTGGTTCTACAGGAAAATATGCAAAGATGAGCACCATAACTTATAAGTCAGGGGTTTGTATCTCTTCCCTAAAGTTTTCCCTCTGGAAAGGAATCAACAAATAATCCACCCGAATCTCTTCTAAATTCCTCCGTCGATTTTTTTAGTGCAAGTTCTATCAGGATTATATTTAAGAGAGGATAAAAGCAGCTAGCCAGAACCAAATCCTATCATAACTTCTTGAGGGTTTGTTGAAGCAGCCTGAACGCTGTTTTCTCCTAATGTCCCAAGAGACCACATTGTGAACATTAAGTTCCTTTAGAAACTGCTGATGTTATAAACACATTCTGAAATACCAGCTAACTTAAAAGACTATTGCATATTCCTATTTCATTTGGTTGACTTTTATAGCCAGCAATCATCACAGTTTTGTTAAATCTCCCTTTGCTGATAACTCCTTAAGCTGTTATTTTGGGTTTACTTACCAAAACAACATTTTTAAGACGTAAATCTGGTTTTCAGTCTCCAGATGCTGTCTCAGGATATAACGTTTGCCAGACAGTGAGCATTAGTAGTGAGAGGTAAGATCTCCCACAGCCTGGTTTCTTAGGCCTTATGACCAATGAAAATTCTCCCAAAAGAATTTAGCCTCAATTGCTAAACCTCCATCATTTTCCAGAGCAACATTTTGGTTTACAATTAACCTCCTCTGGATTAAACAACAGTTACAGCATGTAGTATGTGCCACCTGTAAAAACCTCCAAAACACTTTATCCTGTCTCTAGGTATCTCATCAAATATTAAAAAAAGGTGAAAAATTATTTCTTCAACAATGCATTTTTCCTTTCTACTTGAATCAGAGTTGTGTGAGTAATGAATGGTTCTTCCTTATCTCTCTAATATTAATTTTTAGCCTTCAACAAAATCTCTCTCATCTACTCTCCCTCTATAAAACGCCGGATCTGAAGACATCTTTTACAACTTTCATGCATGTTAATCAGATATCTTTCTCAGATGATATCTCATGTGGCCATACTCAAAATTGTTCAAAAATACTTTCACATTAATAAGTTAAATTGAAGCTTGACCATCCTTTTTAAGCTTGTTTCCCAATATGGAGGTGGAAAGTGGAGTACAAGTGGAGTTTTCAGTCTGACACAGTTACAAGTACAGAGTTCAAATTCTCAAAGTGAGTTTGGAAATTATACATAGTTATATTCCCTAAATCACCATGCTAATTATTGTGACCCAGAACAAGGACCTTCATTTTAAAGTAATTTTAATTATGAACATTGGTGAATTGCAGAGGTTTGGGAGAGAAACTGGGGCAAAGCTTTGCTATCTCCCTGGTGCAATGCGGGTGCTCCAGAAGAATTCTGTGAGAATGTGTCAGGACAGGAGTCCTTCTTAAGTCTTGGTTCCTTGGGGTGTATTGTCCAGTTAGCACCTTGCAACATTCACAAATCCTTTAGCACCTTTCAGTGAACTTCACTGAAGCACAGTGTTGGATTATGGTTTGGCCAAAATAATGGTTTGGGAAAATAATCTATTAATTGTAAAAATATCCAACTAAGAGCTTGTTGGGTCTAAATACTCACATGAAGTGGTACTGTCTTTATGGGTATGTAAAGTTCTGAGGAAATACCAGAAAAAGTACATAGGAAACAACAAAAGTTGAACTTTTTTCTTTTTTTGTAACTGCTTTTACTTATATTTAATTTTACATAACTGTTGGAGTTTTTTCCACTGGCTGTTTTTGAAAGTTGTACCTCTACTGCAGCTTCACTTCAGCCAAAAATGTGTACATTATGCTGAGGCTTTAGCTTTTAAATGAACTGACAGTCTAAGAAGAATACTTTGGCTGTCTTGTTAGATGTAAACTGGACTTTGAGGATGTAGGTTTCCTGTTATAATTGCAAATTTGTTTATCTAAGCAGCTTTTCCTTTTAGTTAGGGAACATAAAGCAAATACCTTTTAGGAAAAAGCACATGTCATAAACCTGTTGAAAATATCAAAAAGACTGTGTCCCTTACATATATCCTGTCTTATGTTTAACTAATATTCAGATTATTTTTTCACAATTACACTGAGCAGTTTAGTTTAGTGATCTTGCTATTAATGAACTCTTCAGTAAAAGAAGCCATTGAGAGTTACAGTTCAGTTTTCATGTTTTTGGGGGGAGTTTAGCATCCCATCCTATTTCTTGTCTTAGAAGTAATATAAGACATGTCTATCTACCAGTGAGGGATTCACTCCTATCTTTCCTCTTCAGCAGAGTATTTCTGTTCAATTCCTTACAGAATTAAAAGAAAAAAATAGATAAACATCTCAGATTTCCATGAACATATAATGTAGCAAAATGTGCACAGGGGCATTTACTGAAGAACCAGTGACACACAGTTACACATCACTCCTCTGTCCAGAACCTCAGCCTCACACAGTAGGCATAAGATACAGCTTAATTACACAGCTCAACAGCCCAACCTCTCTTCAAACTGCCTTTTTTTTGTTCCAGCTTGACATGGGTTTTCTCCCAGTTTTTATTGTACCATCTGCTTTGAAATTTCAGAGATTCAGTGTGTCTCTGCCCCTAACTGAAAATCTTCTGTCTCAATAAGCCATACACTAAAAGTAACTCTGCTTTTTACCACTCAGATATAAATGGAGCACAATATAAACTACAAGGAATCTGCTCTGCTCTGGCATCAGGATAGAAGCCATGAAACCACATAAAACAGCCACAATGAAAAATCTCCTTCCAGCTTGTGTGAAGATAAGCATAACAGATGTACCAGAAATTACAGTAATACAAAATATTCCTGATTGTATCTATCACCAGCAGGAACAGGTATCCCAAACACTAGGAAATAAAGGATACATTTCTTACATCATCACTGACTTTGACAGTGATCTTCGTGAACCATCACTCCTTGAGTTTTATAATAGATATGCACAAGAACAATAAACCACACTCCATTTGTCTGCTTGTTTTAAAGCAAAGAATACAGAGGTGAACATATTGGAAAACCAAATCAGCAGGCACCTGCCAGTCAGTAAAAACCAGAAATAAAAAAGAAGTCAGTAATAAAAAGAAGTCAGTAATAAAGTCAGCGAGAATCTTGGAAAAAAGGACAGTAGGAGTGGTAAAAAATAATGCTAAGAAAAACTCTGTAACTACATTTTACTGAGGAATGCAGTTAACTTGACAAATATTTTATGAAGTCTAAAATGGCTCAAAAAATCACACATACAACTGAGTAAAGAAGTCAAGAGAACCAATATTTACAATTTTCTTATTGTCATGAGGGTGCAGCACTCTCAGTAGAAATCTGTCTCATTTTAGTTCTACCATGCCCTGGAACACAGTTTACATCTGCAGTAATATAAGGGCATTAGAATTTATGTGAGCCCTATGTGTCTTTTCTCTTATACTAGAAAAAAAAATCCCCTGGAAAAAACCCCAAAAATCCCACTAACACCAACCAAAAACCCAGAATGTTGCTGATCTGAGAGCAGACAGCAATGTTGGTGTAAGATGAAGAAGGGAAATTGGAAATGACAGTTTTCATTAGACCAAGTCAGAAAAAAATTAAATTGCTCATGATACAAAAATGAAATGACTGAGGTAATTTAAAGCAAGAGCAGAAATTGGCAAAAAATTAAAGTGGAGCTACAGAAACTTTCTCAGTGGCCACAGACAAAGTCCTTATTAACACAGCAATGGGTGAGAAGGCTGTGAACCTACAAAAATCTCCTCCACAACTACCAGAGGTCCAAGAAAGGACCAGTAACACGGACCCCCATTTCCAGTGAGGAATTTCAAGAAGACATGACATCTTCAAGTTTAAAAGAGATGACCTGGAGGAATTTTTAGATGGAAAATGAGAGCTGGTGTTTATGGTAGAAGAGGGTAGGAATTTCTCTACTAGAAATGGAGAAACACAAAAGGTTTAACTTTAACTCAAATTTTAAGTCATAGAGGCTCAGAGAGGGAGCAGGTTGTTGATCTCGTGTTACAGAACAGAGGGAGAAGGGAAGTTTTACATCAATTTTTTTGTACAATGGATTGTATGGGTAAATGAACCAATAAACAATAAAATCATCCCAACAAGGAAAGTGACAAACCCCATGAAAGTAGAGATGATAAAATTCATATGATTGAATTTTACATATACTTGTATCAAGAGGTTCTGAACCCAATAGGTGTTAAGATTAATACACTATTCTGTAACAGACTGATAATGAAGCTGTTTCCAAGGGAATCAGACAAAATTTTGAAATTACTTTACATTATCACTTATTTCACCTTGAAATAGAACATGAGATGTAATTGTTACTCCAAAAAGTCTTAAAAGTAGATTTAACCTGCAAATCCTTTTGGTGAACAAGCTGAAATTTTATAAAAATATATTACGTTCTACTATATCTCCGATAGCCAGCTGAAGAGAGAGTATTGCAAAAACCCAAGGCTACTAATTAAATACTGACACCAAAGCACATTTTATGTTCTAAGAAGTGCATATTGGCATGTAGAATAGGACCTGTGTAAAGGATAGGAGATGCATTGTAATATATCTTGGATAATCCACTTGTTGGAGTAATGGGATATAATTTTAACGTGGCACACTGAAAGGAGCCCCCTTCAGAATAAACAGTGGATAAATTAGATTGTCTGTGATTTATCTGGGATGGAAACTAAGGAAATTAAGCAGTTCAGAAAAGGAGTTTTTTTTCTTATAAAAAAATCAAATGTATCCAAAACTGTGGCATACTCAAGTGTATGCCAGGCAGTCTGGCACTTATATCAGAGCTTTGTGGAGTTCTGCTTCCATTGCAGAAGGGTTATTTCTCCATGTGGAACTCAAACCCCTTTATGGGAATGAGAAACCCTTTCAGGGTGTTGAATGTAATCTTCAGAATTTCTAATTCTGAGAAAGTGTCTTGTTATTCCCACATCAGTATTTTCTTCTAAGACATCATTTTAACAGAAGCAGGTGACAATGTAGCAACATAAAAATACAAAGCCTTGGGGGATGGCTAATTATAGCAAGTTTATATTTTATTTAGGTGGGGTTTTTGCATTTATCTACAAGTCCGCCTTAAAGTAATGTTTCATTTATGTACTCCTGCCTCATAATTCCCAGTTAATTTGGATTATTACATTTTAATAATGAAATTAAGGGAGTTTTTATCTGTGAACAGTAACATTAAGATTATTAGTAGTTAATAGGATAATACTACAGAGAACTACAAGTGTGGGTGTTTTACAACTTGCAGAATTGAAGGGAAAATTGTTGGAAAAATAAGTCTTCAAGTTGCCGATAGTAATTCTGATGAAATTACATTGGGAAAAAAAAAAAGAGTGGCTCACTAGAAGTAATTTCCTTGAAGAATTTATAGTCAAAGATGCCAAAACTGCTTCAGGTTCTGCCAAATATAAGATAACGCACATTGAATTTCAACAATTGTCCTCAGCTGTTGAGAACCAAGAAATGAAGTGCACATGCCCCTTCTCAGTCCCCCACCAGATGGAACTCTGTTTAATTAAGTTTTGAGAAAAAAAAGGGGGTTTGGTTTGCCAAGGATATGAAATGGAGTAAGGCTTTATCCAGATGAAGGCTCCCTTTGGCACAGACTGATATGATATTGTCATGAACTTCTGAGGCTGTCAAAATGTTAGTGACAATACCACAAATACCAGAGTGATATTTTTGAAAGATCAAAATGACAAGTATCTATTATTTTCAGTGAACCTTCATTAACACTGAATATATAAATGTAGTACACATTCTTTTATTCATCCCAGTATTTATGAAATCATTGCCATTAAGCCTTAAAGTACAACCAAATGCTGCAAGTAATCTTTGGGATGAGAGATTTCTATGAACCTTCCACTAGTGAAAAGGAAAGTTTTGATTCAGAAAAAAAAAAATATAGTAGAAGAGAAATTTCAGAAGTGATGACAAAGTAGCACCTCAAAAACACCTGGTAATTGCTCATGCCTGCTCCAGAGGTGATAATTCCTCCTTTTACGCACTGCTTAGGCTGTCAGAGTGACTCACAAAAAAGCCAGGAGCCATCTGAAGGCATTCCTTACTTTTCTCCCTAGCCCTACAGCAGAACACAGCTGTACAGAGCCCGAATACTTTATTACATTCTCTAACAGGAAGAATCACCTCAGTTAGACACCATTTTTGTATCAACAAGAGCACAATAGTAACCCACAACAATTCCATTACCTAATTTGGTTTTTGCTATGGAAGAGCCACTCTGATTCTGCATATTAATACAGTACACTTTTAACATGGTTTGTTGGACATCCATAAATTTCCACAGCAATCCAGCCATTACCTCATCTCTAGCACAGCCATGTGCTCAGAGTTCTGCAGGATTTATTTATGTTTTTCAACTCAGAAATAGCAAGGATGGATTTGCAGAGCTTTTTTGTGTCCATGAAACAACAGCAGTACCCATGTATCACTCTAGTAATTGTTGGGAAAGGTTGATTTTATAATGATGACTAATGTACATTTCTGGGTACATTGGAAGCCACATCAGACTGGTTTTAAATAAGAGATTTTTATAATCAATGTGTCTTGCAAACTTCCCTTACTTTTTGTGCAATAATACAGTGACACCACATGCTACTGATGAGAAGTCTCTGAGTTGATTTTCATTCCTGCTTATTCATACCTGTCATCTTCACTACTGATCATTTTCTAGGTAAACCCAAGACAACACCATAAATTAGACTGAATGGTTAATCATGTATTTGATCCTACCAAGTAATAATTTCTCTGATTCTATTCTACCTTTCATTTTTTCTAAGTTTAAACAAACTTTACTCAACTGACTTTTAAGTGTTGAGACTTTATTGGAAAAAATTTTATTTTAATTTACACATTCCTATGATTGTTTTTCTGGAAAGAAGAAATGTGCCTAGCATCCTGCACCATGAAATTCTTTGTATCTTTAGAAATGTAACAGTCAGGAAGTTTCAAGCAAGGAAGTTGTAAACTCCTAAAAAGTGTCCAAGTCACAGCTGAGGTATATTATTACCAACACTAGTGCCTTGGGAAAACCTTTGTAACAGTTTTTAGGACAGACAATGTTACAGTCTTGTTTAGCAGTAAAAGTTCAAGCAAAATATTTTTACAAATACTGGTCAGAAAAGCATTTGGTTTACTCTGGCCCCAGTTGAAAATGTCAGTCTGACATCCAGCCTTTCTCCTTGAACAAGTATAAGGAGAGTATATATACAAGTATATATTTTTTTAAGTATACAGGAAGAACAATGCTGGAAAATTTTACAATTATACTCTCTACATCAGTCTCTAACACTTTCTCAATCTCTAACAGCAGTCATTGCAGGCATAACAGATCTGTGCAGATCAGACCAATTTCACAAAGCCAGGAGCTGGACATGAATCCTGGTCTTGGTTTATTCTTTTCTACACTGATTCCTGTAAAGCATGGAAACACATTTAGAAATACATAGGGTGCCATCTTCAGTGCAATCAGGCAACTTGTGAGGAGAAAAAATAGAATTTACTGTCTTTGAAAAGCTGGATAATGATGAACATCTACTTGCTCACCAAAAGGGATCTAAATACAAGGGAATTATGATGGCTTCCCATTCTAAAGATGGATAAAGCTGTAAGTAAGTTAGGTTGGAACCTCTGGCTACAAGAAAATTCCAAAGATTAGCTGACCCTGAGTGAGGGTAACTGAGTGCTCTCTCAAATAGATGAGCTTTCTCTTGCTCACTGACAAATATTACTGATAAAAATTTTCTTTTTAAAAAGGACTGAAAGCCTGGCAGTCAAGATAACTTCTACCTTGGCAGCTGCAGCTAGAGTAACCTCCATGCCTGAAAAATGCAGACAGCTTCAGAAGAATCATTCATATTCCTTTTCCTCTCAGCAATTTTGTATAGCTTTTTCACCATTTATCTTAGAAACAATACAGCTTTTTCCAATGGAAAAGTTTGTTTCTTGCTAAATCAATCAATTTTGTCAGGCCCTTCTCAAAGTAGAACTTCTAAAATATACTACTTTTCAATTTTTCACTGTTATAAATGTTTGTATAAAAAATTTATCATATATTCAATTATCTCTGTTATCTGTGGAGATAGCCACAGTTGCACCACATATAATTACCACAATATTGTAAATTTATTTGAATATTTTTTTCAATGAACAACACCTATAAGTAAATTGGAAAATTTAGCTACATCTGTATAATTACCAGTAAATCCATCAGTATTTAAAAGAAGGTGAATATTTTTTAAACTAACAAAATATTTTTTAAACTAACAAAAAATCCTACACTGTCTTAACACAGAAGACTGTGAGGTTTCACAATAAGAAATAAAATATTGAATAAATGAAAAGCTCAGTTAACTCATTGATAACCTTGAAAAACACATTTCTACATGCTTTCAATGCAGCAGACAATCATCATTTTGAGATATTAATTTGCTTTTGGCAGAAGGTAACAGTCCAAGCACTACATAAGGTCTCCAGACCATTCCTCTCCTGGGAATGGAGACATCACTTCTTTACTGTGGCAGAGAGGGTCTCAAAACCAGTTGCCTTTGCTGAGATATTCTTCTTTGCTAGCATGTGATCAAGAAAAGCTTAAAGATTGCAGAACAAGCCTAGAGGTGATTTTACTACAAGTGAATTGCCCAGAAAGGTAGATTTCTTCACAGCTATTGAAACAGTCAGCCACTGTGGTGCAGAAGTTTGCCTACGGGATTTTGATGTCTTTCAGTTACTATACATGTGCCACTAAAAAAAAACAGCAAGCAAACAAATCCAGGCAAAACAAAATAAAAAACATAGCCAAAATAAAATGGCAATTAATATTTTGTGTCTCATTTTCATAATGCAATTTTTGGAATGGATAAAATTGTGCATCATCTGAAAAGGGGACTGAAAGTCCTTTGACATTTGATTTTCTTCTCTTAGCCAAAAAGTTCTATATTATTATTAATAGGTCTTATTAAACTAACAGTAGCAAGCAGACAATTTCACTCTGCAAAGAACAGAGAAGTAGAAGCTGACCTTTCTACTCTTTGAAAAACAGTAATTTATTCCTATTGTCTGAAGATCAGACAATAGCAATGTTTTGCTGATAGCAACAGGGAGGGCACGTTCTGCATTTCTTATGTATTCTAAACACCTGATAGCTTTAACAATGAAAAATATAATTGAGGGTTCTTCATGAAGAAATGGAAATTTGCAGAAAATGCAGGACAAGCCCCGAGCAGCTATACATTATAAATGTATTCTGTGAACTATCACAACTGTGTGTTTTTATCAAAAATAGCTTTCACATGAAACAGGTATTCAGAAAAATAACCAGCATATGGTTCACTGCTTTCATTTGAATGTGACAGGTAAAATGCCTCAGTGTGCATTAACCTAATTTAAAATATTGTTGAAGAAGGAATAATAAGAGAGAGGTTTTTTACCCTGAAGTTCATTTCGATTACACTGAAAATATTATTCATAGCCTCTGCTGTCTGAAATTTGCTTTGCTGATGATGTGTACACAGCACTGAGTGTATTTTAAATCCACAGAGGGAGAGGGGAGGGAAGAGGTTGTCTGTCTCCAGAGCAACACGCCCTGCTGACACAGGCACAGTCGCGGCCACAGCTCCCAGGGCAGTGGGCTGGCAGACTGTCTGTCCCACGGAGCCAGTGCCAGACTAAAGGCTAAAGTGGGGTCAGACAGAGCTTTAAATGAGGACAGGCTGCTGTGTCCATCCAGCCTGTGAACACTGCTATCAGAAGACCAGGCAGCACCACTGCAGTACCCAACTCAGGGAAAACAGGAAGATCTAATCCAATTAATATTGGCAGAAATTGTACCTTTTTAGTTTGCTTTGACAGTTACCATTATTTTTCAATTAATTGCACCAGTTTACTTGTAGAGATAAATAATTAGTCATAGTTTTTGTCCTTCCTTTTTAATTAGAGTCCCTAGAGGTTTTCCAAGAATTTGTGGACAAATATTGTCTTGATGGCTAACATTTACAATACTTAGATCATTCTTGCTCTAGGCAGGTTTTTGTTGTTCATTATTACAATGTACAACCACAAAATAAATCATGATTAAAGAGCTCTGTAGGCAACCTTCAGATCATTTTGATTCAACTTAATTTTAAATAGATTTTTGAAATATAGTCTTAAACTATGGGGCTGTCATGTGATATTTTTGACATACATTTGACAATCAGTTCTGCTTTCCTTCTTTAAGCCTATTACACATCCACTGCATATCACAAATTCACACCTTCATAATCCAGTACCTTATCATATAGTCATAATAATTTTAAGAGAGAATCACTTTAGCTAATCCCAGCCCAATCCTTCTCATGAATCTGTCCCCTTCAGCAATGGTTGTAAATCACAAAAGTTTGAATTAACTTTGGCTATTTATTTTTTAATGTCCTACTAGTTCTAGGAGGGTATGGGGAAAAAAATTAAAATATCTAGCATAAAAAATGGTGTTTTATTCATTGATTGAAATAAAATACTATCTGCTACCATAACATCAAGAAATTTTTTAAAGTTAATTTTAACTATCACTTTAGTACAACAACTTGGCCTGTAAGGTGTTTGTTTACACAGAAGACAAGAAATAAGGTAACCCTGAGCTACCCAGAGATTGCTCCCATGCTCCTCTCACTCCCATTGACAAACATGGCATTTCTGAGGACTGCAGGATGACAGATGTGGTGATTGAAGTGAAAAAACCTAAGCTTTCAATTCTAATTTAAAACAGCACTTTCAGAGATACTTTCTATCCTGTTGAATGACAAATAGCTGACTGTTGTCAAACACACCAACTGACAGACTCTAAGTGAAATACAGTTATTGAGCATTTAGTGCTGGCTGATGTTCCACAAAAAAAGCTGAATCAGCTGGAAATATGATCACATACCAGCCTTTTTGGTGGTGGGGAACTAAGGGTGTACAGTGTGTGTGTGCAGGAAAATTTGCAAGTAAAATAAAAAATTATCTGCAGACAAAAACAGTTTTTAGAAAATCCCAACATCTACTGCAAGAACATAATCACAGTACTATGGAGAGCAAATACACTTATTTGCCTTCGTCATTACACACAGAGCATGACCACCTTAATCTGTTAAATATATAATTTTACATCATTAAGTTCATGCACCTAATGGACATTTGCACATTTAAAGATATGATAATTCAAGGAAGATTCATGATTTCCCCAAAGCATACCCAGTCTGGAGCCCATTTTAATTATCATGAAACCGCCATATATACAAATAACTTGGGTTGCCTCTGTTGTCATTGTAAAGCAGTGTTTTGGAAAGAGGATGTTTAGTAACTGGAAAAGATGATGTGCCAGAGGAACCATACACATATCTGTCAGTATGAAAAACCAGAGTGAAATTCATGTCTTTATAGAAGGACAGGAAGTTCAGATACCAAACTTTTATCTACTTTTAAGCCTTAAACACCCCTCTGTGTCTTAATATATGTCCTACTAAGTAAAATTATTTTTAAACAGCTTTCTGCCCTACTAATATATTAAGGCAGACATACATGGGTGAAAATTTCAAAAGAGATGGGTTGTCACATGAATGCTTTCAGTTAGAATGAGTTTCTCTGGATCCCAGCTTTAAGAGAGCTTGGCACTTTTGTCTGCTTTTAATCCTTCCATGCACTCTTGAAAAGTGTAAACTACTTAGGATGATGAGAGGATAAATTTATATTAAAGGAATACATTTACGATGAGAATATAGAGATTTACTCTTTTTTTTTTTTTTTTTTTGCAGGCATTGGGAATGAACAACATGATTCAAGTGTAAAATACTTATAAAATAGTAAAATGGATATTAAAAAAGATAAACAGAAAGCATAAAGTCAGGTGAAGGCTTACTATATTCTGTCAGTTTACTATATTCCTATCAGTCCATGAATTCCTGAGTTTTAGTTCTGTGAAAAGTTTGTGTTTTCAATTTCTCTACATAAACATAATAGAAAAATAAGCAAAACCTCAATTCTAACTTATTGACTTTCTTCTCCTTTCTCCTTGGCATAATGAGCCAAGAAGACCTTTAGCAAAAATCCTCTATATAATTTTTCAAGAACTAAGCTTTCAGCTTAGAGAAATGTTTTGCAAAAAGACCACAATGAAAAGAAAGCAACAGAAAATATGAATATTACTTTTCTTTTAAAATATACAGCTAGCGATAACACAGGGTTCCAACAATTTTTAAAATTACACTCTCTTAACCATTCTCAAATACATTGCAAAGCAAGAATTTATTAACTCAATTATCATGAGATTAAAGTAATAAAACTATTATTAAGTTAATTTTTCCTCAGAAATGTACAACTGTGTAGTACAGTAGTAACACACTGTGAATCACTTGGTGTTAAATAATGCTTTATACTTCCTGCAGGGTAAGACTAGCCTTTATTGAAACATGAATGAGGGAGATTGTTCATAAACCAAGACTATAAAAACTGTTCTCTCAGTGTGAAGTAATTTAATGTACTTTCCAAGCAGCTTCCTGGATATCTGAATCTGCTACCCTTCACATCATGACTTAGATGTGTCTGGATACATCTCCATGAAGAGATTGATCATAGAACTTAAAAAACATAAAAACACATCAAAAAACAAAGGATTTTATGTTGAGGATAAATAGCATGCAAAGATTCACTAGTGCTTAAACTACATTTTCAAATGAAGGTGTCTAAACTGGGTCACAAAGATCAATATCTAGGAACTGAATTGATGTGGCCTAATTTGCTGAAAAGTTTCCTCTGAGATCTGTCCCAAAACTCACAGTTCAAGTCTTCTAAAATACAGAGCATCTTCATTTGTAGTCCTGCATTGTCAGGCTTCTTCATTTGAAACCAGTTGGTTTTCAAGTGTTCACTTATTTATCATCCAATGCAGTGAATAACTGTACTTCCCTAGATATATGGCAAGCACAGAAAATCCTAAACAGTTTAATTTTTTGGTGTTGTATCTGCCCTCCCCAACCCTATGTTTGTTCTTGTTTTTATCGACTCTTAACAGGCTGCTAACATCATCAGGTCCTTAATAAACCATGCTGTGATTAACAAATTAACCTGTTATAGTTCTAAGCCTTCCTTAAAAATGTGCATCCATTGCAATGCTCTGGGCATGGCTGACCTATCTATACAGCACAACCTCTCATGCTTAGTCATGTTCTTGCATGCAAATGTTATCTCATTTGCCACCTCCTCAACACTCCAGAAGACTGGAGAACCCACTCTGTTCTGCTTCCTATTCATGTGGGCATTGCATTGAATCTCCTCTCTCTCCCTCCCATCAGAGATCCTGGACTGGGATGCCATGCAGAGTGCAGAAAGTATGAGCTGCCAGAAATATTCACCTGCTGCTACTGGTTTCTTCTCGGCAGCAGAGATCTCAAAATAAGATTGCTGCTCCCTGTGTTGCCAGCCTTTTCTCTGGCCACTTCTGCAGTGGTACAAAGAGAAATAGCCCTGAACTGTAAAGCCTTTAGGCAGAAAAATCTAATTTTTAAAATAATAACCAATAGAATTGTTGTAAATACTGTATCTTGCTATACAAATAACACCAAATTGCACCATTTAATAAAATTCATAAGAGCAAGAATTTGCTACTCAGAATTTTACTTAATTATAATACTTCACATACTTCTATTCAAGTGTTCATCTAAGAGATACAACTTTAACCTGGCACGGATGAAAGAGATCTGAATAAAAGCTTTTAATGACATTATTTTCAGCAATTTTGTCTCCATTCAGAAAAAAAGCTAGAAGCACAAATTAATGATAATGTATGGGTGCACAATGAAGTATCCATTTATTGGTAACACACAGAAGTTCTCTGCTTCTATAAAAACAGCCTACACTTTTGTGTTGGTTGCTATATTTGAATGCTGTTTTGTGTTCAGTATTCTGAGAGAGCAAAGTGATGGGCATATGTAAATCTCTGTTATACTCTAGAAGCTCTGTATTTGCTACAATGCATTAGACTTCTTTGATTGAGAAAAGCAAGTAGAAAATTTACAGTTTTCTGATCTACCCAAGGATGAGGGGCTGAATCCAATCCCAAAATGATTATTGCAAGTTAACTGATTTGGCTCCATTTAGTGACTTCAGTAATGAGGACAAAAGACTGCCCAGAGGGAGAAAGAACTGAAGCAATGTAAGGCATATACTTATTCTTGAAATATAAAAGAGAAAAATTTATTTGGAAAGCATCATTATTGAAATATAACAAGAAAAACCCTATATACAATATTAAACTAAGAAAAAATTTTTTCAAATTATTTATAATTCATTTTAAAATTTTAAATTCAAATTATTTCTATTTCTTATGTATGGGAAAAATTGAATCCATAGAAAAATGCCACTCTTTAATAACAAAAAAACACCTAATGCTGAAATTAAAAATGCATTTTTATTACAAATTTGTTGTATTTAAAAACTATTCACATGAGTAAGAGACTGAGAAATAAGCCTGTATTTGAAATATTTCAAACAACCATCTAAGGTTATTTTTCAGTTTTCAGCCTGTGAAATATTGCAAATTCATCTACCTGTACTTAGTACACCATAACTTTAAACCTAAAATTATTTCCCATGCATATTTCATTGCATATATGTATAAATGCATTCTATGCACTATGAGTCTCATAAAGGAGTGCACACTTCTCTATACATATAAACCTATGTGTTCAAACAAATACATTATAAATAATAAACAAAGAAGAAACAACAAGGCTTTTATTAAAAAGAATAGGTAATATGAAGCATTTGTAACTGCAGATTGTGTATAACAGTACAACATAAGGTACTCACTATGCTACAGTCAAAATCTTACTGCAATTTATTCTAAACCAGCTTTTTATGGGAATATGAGATGAGATGAGATACCTGCTTTCTCAACAAGAAAATACATGCTATTACTAGTTAAAAACAAGGAGTCTTGGATACTGACTAATGCAAACACCTTTCCATCTAGATTCAGCGTGATTTTGTGGTTCAAAATGTCTCAACAGTTTGAAGCTATTATCACTCACCACGTTAAAGCTTCAAACCTGGGTTTTGACAATGAGATTAAGAGAAATTTCTTGATGTCTGTCTCTCAATACTCATCATATGGCCACATCACTTCAGCACTGGATGCCACGTTTTCAACCTACTCATTCTCACAACAACCTGTGAGTTACCCAGTATAATTTTTACTATTTTCTACACTTTTTAAGGTTAAAAAGGGAAGATATCACAAGGAGAGTTCCTGAATGCCAACCCTATTTATTTGTGATTCTTTTAAATATATAATTGAAGTTGCTGACAGTTGGCACCTGTCTGACAGGGAAATAATAAAGAAACTTATATGCAATTCAAACTACAGGAGAAATATAGGACAATGCTGTTTGCAGATTAGCTAATAGTCTAAGGATATTAATCACAAGTATTCTTATAAAAAGGAACTAGCAGTAAGTATGTCAATATAAAGAATGCTATTGCTCTAGCACTTGTAGAAAGGGATAACACACCTTTCCCCAGGAGTGTTATTTCACATCAAGTGGCATGTTCTTCTGTTACTGTCTCAAAGGAAGAAATTCAGATAATTTCTTCATAAATATAACTTTGCAAGAGAAATGTTAGCATACACATTTTGCCTTAGCTCAAATTTCATCATGATGTGTAAAACCCAGAACACTGTCTTTTACTGAGAAACAAAGAAATCTAAATATTTATAGTACAAGAAGGATACATATCAAACTGCTAGAACACAGGTTAAATATTATGGTTGCATTTTTCAGATATATCTGGGCTGAAACTAGCCTCTCTGTCACTATGACTGCCTGAAGAATCACAGCTTAGTAAGGAGTTCCCATTGGATCACCCAGAAATACAGAATTTGGTTTTGAGCAGGGAATGCTACATTTCCTCTCCTTTCTCAGGAGCACACGCTCAAATGCAACGTGATTGACCTAAAACATATAGAAATCTAATTCTCTGAAATTCATGACCCGAATTATTTTCCTAACTTTTCTATTTTATCTGAAAAAAAAAAAATTGAAGCCCTCCTCACCTTGCTACTTATTCATCTGGTGGCTGACCACTAAGCAAACAAGACTCTTTGTGCCCTTTCTTCTCAACTATATTTTCTCAAATTTCTCTAACTTCACTCTGCCAATTCAAGTCCAGCAGTTTTAGCTGCAAGGAACAATCTTCCTTTGGGATCATCACAAAACAGTCACTAAAATGCTGCACTTTGTTTTGGTTTGGCTCATTTCAGTGATGAATATCCTTCCTTCTAATTTATGAAAGCTGTGTAGTCTAAACAAGAACTGTCTTCATTATGATGTAACTTGTTCTTTCTTGAGTGATTAGTGGACGACTGAAAATGTTCTCAAAATAAGGGCAGATATCTACCAGAAGTAGTCAAGGGCTCTTCATCTATATATATTCAAAAACCAGTCAAATGCACATATGGAATCTATACATCTACTTATTGTCATTACTTACAAGCAATTATAAAGTAATCAATCTGAACTCTATCCTACCATTTTAACATGAAAATAAATATTATTTAGCACTAGCATAATTTACAGACCTTGATCAGTAATGTATTTTTTTAAAAAAAGAAACATGAAATTGACCTATTTGTACCTATATCAGACCTTCCATGTTATACTTGTTTTCTTGAGATCTCTTCTCTGTTAGAAGTTACTGTTAAAATTTGGTAGCCAAAGTTTTAATTTTAGATTATTCCTCTTCATGAAATGTGCACAAATGCATACACACATGCAATCAAACTACTATTGGCCTATTTCTTAAAGTTCACCGACTAGACTTTGGAAGGGCATATTTCACTTCTATTCACTTCATTTGTGCTTCTTCATATTGCTCTATAACATGAAGCAGATATACAGATGAGACTGCAAAATGAGATTTATGGCTGCTTTTGCAGTTTTTCCCCAAGGTAATTCTGTAAGTATTTTATTATGAGCTAAAATGCATACTAGACAATAAAATTGTAGTGTAATACCTCCAAATTATGCTATTATTTTTGCATTACCTAGAACAGATTCAGTTGCTTTGTAAATTTCAATGTTTCAAATAGATCTACACATAATCAGATACATAAATCCCTACAAAATCACTATCTCACATATCTCATTAATATAAAAGGCCAAAGAAATTTGATCAAAAAATGCATCAAAAATGGAACAAATAATTTAAGATTCAAAAGATGACTGCATTATTTCTAATCAGTACATTCTTACGGATATTTTTTCATTCAGTCATTCCATCATTGTGTATATTGAATCATCATGTTCTATAGAATTTTAGGCAATGATTATTCATGTCTGCAAATATCTTATTACACCAGCAAGGCCTTCTAGATTCTCAGCACTGAAGTACATTAGAGAGTAGGCAATGCTTTTCTCTCCACACCTATACTCAGCTGAACAAGTGTAGTCATTTTTCAGAAGCATATTTTGTCATATCAAATTTTTGTCATCGTAAAATGAATTATTTCATCCAGAGCTACATTTTAAAAGCAGTCTGGGCATAGAGCAGTTGCAGAGTACACAGGGAAAATGCTTAATCCAGGCACTCTGTAGGAAGCTCCTGGTATCCATACTGGGAGATGCAAGGTGGTTAGATGCAGACTTTGCTGCAGGTATCAAATATATGTCACCCACCTTTATTTTGGGTGACTGTATTTATATTCTGGGAAAAATACTTCCATTCCTTTCAAAATACATGGATTTTGGCCAGAAACAGCCAAGACATACCTAGATAAATAACTTCCTTCAGATGAATACTCAGAATTACAGAACCTTCAAATGATGCTCAAAAGCAACTCTACCTTTGCAAAGATGAATACAAGGGGAATTTCTCTACCTGCACATAGTCAATTTAAAATGATTATTAGTATGAATAATTTCTTGAAAAAAAAATCAAGACTACATAGCAGAGGTTCTAATGAAGGGAAGGGTTCTCCTAAAACATGTGGTCAAAAGGAACCCTACCCAAGTTAGAAGGCAAATATCCTGTATGATACTGAACCAGAGAGGATCTTTGAACTCCCACATGAAGAGACAGGACATACGTTATCCTTACAGAAATATTCCTGGCAATATTTGTAACAGTTCTTAAATATTTCTCACCATTTTTCACACAGCATCTAGATTTTTAATTCAGACATATGTGGGTCTAAAGTCATCTATTGCACAGTGATTTAGTTGATCTGGATGTTGAAATCCGCTGAAGACATCCATGGAAAGCAGCTGATGAAAAGATCTTCATAAACCAACAGGCCCTTCTTCAAAACTTTTACGTAAATTGTTCCATTTTATTCCTACTTTGATAAAAGCTTGATTTCTCTAATTTTGACATGAATTGGACTTTTGCTGTTCTTTACCAAGAACATTACTTTAAACTTTTATGTAATTTGCACATCATGTTGTTAGGTCCAGCTAAAAAAATTGATGAATTAAAAGGAAAGCAAAACAAAGTAAAAAATTCACGTTCAGTATACTAATGTTAAGGTTAATCAAGACATTTCTCTACAAACATAAACATTCTCCCAAGCCTGAAGAAGTCTACTTTTTGAGGATATGTGGAGAGTAAATAGAACATCATCTACTACCCTGAGGCTGGGTATTGAAATGGTCACAAGTTTCAGTAAGTTTCACAGCCTGTCTTGCATCCAACAAAAGCATAGAGAAATGTATCTATATAAATGAACATACTGAAATTCACACTTCAGTTTTTACATCTATTTGGATCAAGATTGGTTTTAAAGCAGCAACTGAATGCAGTTTCACATCTGGTCTTCTGAAATAACTCTTCTCTGCTGTGCAATCTATCAATACTTCTATAGACTGACTCTCCTTTAGAGACCCTGCATCCAGAATGTCCATCAAGGTTTACAAGGAGGGCTGGGTTACTCAGAATAAAGTAGTTCTGTCACTTCTGCATTGTCTGGAGAGAAAAAAAGACAAGTAGGGGGTGGTTGTTTCACCACATGTTAACTGAACATCTTTCTGAGAATAGGTGTTATAAGCAGCTGCTGAGAAAAGGCAATGGGACAGGTTCTGCTGCATGGGGTATTTTTGCCTTTCTGTTTATTGTGGAATTATGCTACATTGCACCACATTTGGCTGAGAAAAGTTATACAGGAGAGGGAGCAGCATAGGAGACTCTGTTGGAAGCTGGACTTGTAACACAGCTTTAACTGGATGGAGAGGACATTCAAATTAGGATCATTCGTGTCAGCCACATTCGTGCAGAGAAGGAGAGAACACCCATGATTTTTAGTGCTCCTTTCCTTAGAAAATATGATACAATAGACAATTTCTCAGCAGCATGTCTTTCCCCATATCATAAGTGTGGGAGTCATACTGCACTTGAGAAAATATTTTAAACCTTACTGGTTTTGGTAAGCTGTAAGGGTAACTAACAACATGTTAACGCAGATGGTTGCAGACAGACCAAACATCTGCTCTGTGCTTTTAAGTATCTGAACTATGAAAGAGACCACATTTTAGCAGTTTGTGTGACAGAACAGATAAACTCACTAACATGATTTTTGGACTGGAGGTGACTTCTGTCCATCCAGATTAGATTAGATAGAAAAAAAATATCTCTGTACCTGCATAGAGCAGATATATTCTAAGGCAGAAAACTACCTTGATTAAAAACCACCTCTATTTACCCCCTGAACCAATTTCCACTTTGTAGCTAAAGCAACAAATTACTTACTCTCAAAGCTGACTATGCAGCCAAATATGTTCATTGATAACAGCAAGTCAACTGGTCTTTTCTTTGCATCACAGCAGGAGAAACTAAGGATCAAATATTCTTACCTGTTCTTGATAGCCTATTGAGCTTAAAAACATATAGACACCAGTCCTACTAACCAAAAGACATGGAGTTCATAGGATATTCACATGCCAAACATGACATTTATATCTGAATAAGCACCGGAAAGATAACAGCAAGCTCTGGAGACTGTTAGAGATTAGTGTAAGGAATAAGAAAGGAATAAGGGAGTCTAAAAACATTGCAACAATGGCTGATTCTATTCACACGTAAAAGAAAAACATTTCTGTAAGAGACATTATTTCAAGGTACAATCAGTGTGTGATGTAGGAAAAGGAATAGAGTCTGTCCTTTCAAAGACTTTGACTTATGCAGTTCCCTGATTTTTAAAAAGTTGCTCACACATGTTCAGATAAAGTTTCTGCATAGCTACTACTTGACAGCTGTTCTGGACACAGAGATCCAAAGTGAATCCTTCATTTTGCCTCCTCTCAACTCCAAGTTTCTGGTGGATGAATTCCCTCTAAGCCTGGCCCTGTTCTGATTCATTGCTTCAGTTTGATCTCCCTCCTCTCCTCCCCTTCCAGCCAGAGTAACAAAACACAAGCTTTGGAGTGAAGCTGCCCAGCAGAAAAAGCTCCGGGCTAGGAAGTTGGAGGGAAGATAATGGTCAGTGTCAAACCACTCTCAAAGTAATGGAAGGAGAGGGAAAGGGGAGTTTTAATCTCTCCTAGCAAAAGTTGTATTGATTCAATTCCGTCCTTTTAACTGAAATAGCTGGTTGCCTCCAGTGAAGCCAGCTTTATCTTCATTCTGGTCTGTTTTCTACTTATTGGAAAGGAGAGAATGGATGAATCAGAATAACATAGTCCCTAGTTTGGGACATAGGACAAAATCAGGTTTCTCTCTGTCCTGCCAATTGGTGAACACTGTAATGATATAGGTTAGGCTTGATGATGTCAAAGGTCTTTTCCAACCTAGTTAATTCTGTGACTCAGTTTATTCAGTAAAACTAAGCAGATTGACTGGGTTTTCCTGTTTTCTCATGGAGATGAGGGCAAGTCAGGCTCTTCTCCACCATAACTGAACTAAAGCCAGCAGACTTGCAGCCAATTAAGAATTAGGATTTGTCCTTTATCTGTCTTCTCTTCCCTGCAATAGCAAACATCAGGCATGCTGTCATTTCTGTCAGTGACATTTGCAGCATAAGTCAATGTATAAGGGATGTTAAAACAAGCATGTTAGGGAATCACAAAGCCTAATTATGGGAACAGATTTGTTTCAGCACATGACCCATGACCTGCCTGTGTGTGGTAGATAGGGAGGACCCATTGCTTATTTTGGTTTCCAGACCAATGCTGGCAGTTTAAATGTGCTCCTACTTGGATATGAACAGAAAACCTTTCCTTGTATTCAGTAGGTGAACAACAAATCAGTAGTTCTGAACACACCATAAAAAATATTCCTTAACCATTTGGAGCAGAATTGTTTAATGTAGTGGTAGTATCCAAACATGGAAAAGCTGATAAGCAATATCAGCCTCAGGGGAACAGGAAATCCCTCAAGTCACCAGAGTTACTCACACTGCAATTATAAATAAATCAACTGTTTCTTAAAAAGTTTAATCTTTTTACATTTAGGGATTGGTTTATGTTGCTGGGTACTTTTCAGTGAAATTATTATGATGTGAGGAAATGCCATGACACTAATGGGTGCATTAGAACAAAAAGGTGTGCTTCAATTGATAGATCATCTTGAAATTATTATTAACATCAGAGTAATTTGTACCAGGAGGATTTTTTAAAAGTAATTTAATAAATCTGAAATCACATAAAACCTTTTCCCACAAACTTAATGGCAATACCAGTGAGAAATCAGGAAAAGGCTCTAACTCTACATATACTAAAAAAAGCGCAATATTGCATTTCAATCTTTTTTCTCTATTTGTTACCATATGTAATAAAGCTGAAGCTAATCCATAACCACCGTGATTTTTTACATGTCACAACTGTTACACATCCAGAGTATTAAAAAACCCAAAAGTAAGCAATGCTGTGAGGAGTAAATTACCCATTGTTTAGATCTGAAAAAGTAATTCCATAACCATTATATAGTAACAAAGCAAATATATATTCTCCCCACACAGAGCTTGAAAGATGATTTATTTCAGTAGTTCAGTAACTATAGAAGGGCTAAAGATTTCAAATTTTATCAGCAATCTGAACAATTTTATGAGGTGATTATGTGAATCTGCATCCATCAAAGATCCTATTCTATGGTGGAAAGTTAATGTTTCAGAGAACTGGAGTACTCCCCGTGGCTGTGTGATTATGACTGAAAGCAGTTACCCAGTAAAAAGGATTGGTTTGGACTGACATGAGCAAACATAATGACAAAAGTAAGTATTTTTTGAGCAAGGGCTTCAGTGACTGAGTAGACATTTTGTGAAAAACTTGAAAAGTTGACAGCATAAAATCTCAGTTATAATTGACCTGAAACACCTTATTTCTATAAAATGTGAAAAAACCCTCATTTTTTAATAGAAATAAAAGTCCTAATAAATTTATGTGAAGCCTTCTTTGGGAGTAGATGAAATGATTTGACCCATAAAATAGAGAGCAGACAAGATTCTGAGCAAGCAACAGGAATTTTAAAACATATATTAATGATATATATTTTAAATACACACATTTAATGTTGGCATCTATGCCTTTTTTTAAAAAGATGTACAGCAGGCTTGATCCTAAAGCTCATCCTGTAATAACAGTGTATTGCATTTAGCTGTGAGACAGGCTTTTAAAACACAGATACTTATACAGAAGAAAACTCTAATTGCATCATAAATCAGAAGAGCAAAGCATTTTTTAAACATGAACTGAACTAAAATCTATCAAGTTCAGTAGCATTGAACAGCTTTCAAAGAAAACTGGCAGATGTTTTGTTCACTCTTTTAGCCTTTTTTAAATTAACATCCTCTCACAGTTGTAAATGCATTGCAAAATAAAAATCTTATGCTAGCATCTACTTCTGTTTTCAATAACAAGGCAAAAGCAACAGAAGCAAACCAGGGTTTTTAGTCTGTTGCTTTCACTTTTTTCATTTCACAGTTCTTATAGCTGATGCTCTCTATTTTAGCAGATCAGACACCAAACCTACAAACAGCACAAACTGTGAGTGACCACTTTACCTTCTGAAAAATCAATCAGTCCCAGCAAATGAAGCAGCTTCAGAGATGCAAATATAATCACAACAATACCCACTGTTTGTAGTCCCTCCGACTCCCACTCGAGAGTCAACATTCTTCCAACAGGCAAATCATTCCAGTCTTCACACCGGTTTGCAATCAGAGGGAAATCAGAGGATTTTACCAAGAGTTTGCTTTGAAGAAATTTGCAGTGGTGTAAAGCACCACTATACCAAGCAGTGGCGGTTCAGCAGCCACTCTAGCTGAGATAAAATATCAGATAAAGCCCTGCCTCTCATGCTTCTCTGAGCATTCGCTTTCATCAGTAGCGAGTCCTCCTAGAAGGCTGAGGTGGACCACGAAGCTCTGGGCATGACATTGTATCCGTGGAGCAGCGTTACTGGGAGCTGCTGGAGCAACATCTGTGTCGAGCAGGAGCCTGGGCTGTGTCAGTGCCAAGAGGAAAAGCTCTCTGGAAACTTGCACAGGGGAGCACGCTGCTGTCAGCGCTCAGTGCTCCAGCACTCCCAGACCCAGAAGCTGCAGCTCTGCCCAGCTCCACAGCCTTTCCCCAGCTCCTCTGAGCAACATTTTTGTTAAGTTTCAGAAATGACAGTTTGCTAAAGACACACATCTGTTTTCACGTGCTAAATGCCGCATGTCAGGAAACTCCCGCCCTCTGCATTAGAAAGAACAATGATCAGAGAAACGCTGCCCCTTCCCCTTCTAAAGCATCACCAGAGTCTAATTAAACCTTCACTGAAAGTGAGAATAGAAATTAAAGAAATACACATCAGCGTGATCAGTGCTGCCAGCTAGCAAAATACAGTGCTGTCAAGGAGACATGCACTGCCCAAACTCCTGATCCACAGTCAGGAAGAATGTATTCTTTATTGATTAAGAAACAAAACTGCTTTTCTGTCTCAGCACATGAACGTAGAAGTGCTGAACCCCAAACTCTGATATACATTAACGGGTATTCAGCATTTTCCTGGGAAGATCTTATCCAGGCTACACATCAAGGGAAAAGAATCCCAGCTGATTTATTAGATAGTTTCTATAAAACTAATTGTCCTTTGTTTATTAATGTGATTACCAAGAGGATACTCAGTGTGTAGAATACACTCTAAAGAATATTTACCCAGCACATGCATAACCAAGGTTATGCCTAAATGCTTACCCTTGTGCACATCCTAAAAATGTAAATAAATCCTGTTCATTGCTATACAAAGCTATATAAAGTGAACGGAAGGCTCAGAAAAAAAAGTATTTTTGAAATTTTTATTATTTAAAATATATCTTCTAGCACCAAAAAAAATTTACATAAATGATGTCCAGTATCAACTACTCAGGTTACTAAGGTCTTTTGACTAGAAAAAACTTTTGCTAACTATCAAGAAGCTCAGGTATTTCTACTTTTGTTCAAAAAGTCATTATAATTTTAAATTAGCATAGCAAGTTGTAACATTACCAGTCTATTGCTTATGGGCTACCACGTAGAGAAAGAAAAATGTAATCTACAGTTTATTGTCAGCTTTTTTTGGGTTTTTTTTTGAAGTCTGTACACATTGAAGGAAAATATAAACAAAACTCTAGAAGCTATATATTTTTATTCATTCAAAAATGCATGTGCATGCTTCAGTTAATTTTAGGTTATATCTAGTCAATATATAAGCAAGAATATTCTTTGATTTTACATTTCTGGGTATTTAATACTTGAATTGAAAGTATACAGAAAGTATACAGAAATAATACTGTATTATTTATATATGCTTTCAGTCTGAGTGTCAGTTCACTTTCCCATTAACATGTAAACCTAAAACAGAGTCTTAAGAGGAAAGCACAGTAAAAATAAATCAAATCAAATACACTATTCCACATTTGCACCTCCCAAATATGTTATTACTTTTTACCTCATATTCCATATTAATGATTCAATAAATCTTCCTGTTAAGTTCTTCTCCTCTTAAAAGAAAAGTAACATTTTGTTTCCTCTTTAAAATTCTAGGTACTCCATATAATCTACTCCTTTTAAGGCTCTGAAATGTTAATATTGACCTCATTCTCATCTCTGGCTCCTATTTTTTCCTTGAGGTTATTCCTGCTTAGGCTTTTCTTTTTCTCAAATTTGTGTTCTTTTTCTTCAGTGATGAAGCTTGAACAAATGTTTACAATATTGCAGAAACAATAATCCTACATAATGCCACGTTCACACTACTGCAATGAAAAAGGCCTTATTTATCTCTAATAAATGGTCTCAGGGAAATTCTTAAAATGGATAAATCTGTCAGTCCACATTCTCCTTTGACAGAGTAGGTTCAGGCTACCCTGTGCTCTTGGGCTGCCCACCTTGGGAGCAGAGGCCCTTCTACTCCACCAGGGAAGGTGCCAACACACTTCCAAGCGAAAGCCCCCAGCAAGAAGTGGTCCCAGACACAGTCAAGGTTTTGTTTTCTGCTTTTACACAAGAAGAAAGGCCTGGGCCTCTTAAAAAATATGACAGGCAGAAAAATCATGAATTTGATGAGTTTTAGTGGCCAACTCTACCTGCACAGCAAATTACTTACAGAAGAATGTTTAAATAAAAAAAAAAAAAAAAGTTGAGAACACACATTTGAATTAATGTAACTGATTACTGACTTCAGAGAATACTTCCTTAAAAAAAAGAAATTGACTTTTCCTGTTGTTTCTCATGGTAGTTCTCTAAGTTAGGGGAACCATACACCAAATTTGTGTCTCCAAGCCTTAACCCTTGTAAGTAAAGCAGCAAGGATAAGAAACAATGTGGAAAGGAGAAGGAAGTGATACATGAAATCTTTCCTGCAATATGCCATGCAACAGATTAAAACATAAATATTAGTTAGAGATGTGAATTCGTCTGGAAGAAATTCAATTAAAAAAAATTCTATGCCCCAAAATATTTGAAAATTTAATAAATATTGAATAAGGAGATATTAACATTTTGTTATATGTACAGCAATTCTTTGCATGCTTATCCTTCTAAATTCAAACTCCATTGCAATTTCTCTTACACACTTCTTATTTTTTTCAATAATTTGAAAACAAATATTTGTCTGACACATTCTATGTGGTGCCTGTATTGACTGTACCAAGAAATTTTAAGAGTTGTTGAAAGAAAAATATTTTTTCCTTAATGTATCCCTCCTGGATACAAAAGGAAACACCATTTTTAATGTAAAATTGGGGAAAAAAATTAAACCAGGGGATGACATAATATTTAAGCATTTGCTCTCTTTCCCTAAATCCAGCTTTCATTTTTGACTTTGCAAGGCATTCTGGTGGAGATTGAGCAATACATTTAAGTTTACAGGAACTTCCTTGTGATTCTTTGCAAGGTTGCACAGTGGGAAAAATAAAAGTACTAGAATTTGTTATCAAGCTCTCCCATCTAAACATTGCATCTTCCACTGTCCTTCAATTCTTCTCCATTAAGATTTGAAGCAGACAAGGAAGGAGAAGGAGTGGGGTGGCCGTGTATGTTAGGACAGTCTTGATTATCTAGAGTTTAATGGTGGTGACAATAGGGTGGAGTGTTTGTGGGTGAGAATCAGGGGAAAGGCCAGGAGGGCAGAAACCATGGTGGAGTCTGCTAGAGAGCACCTGATCAGAATGAAGGGGCACACAAAATGTTCTGTAGGCAGCTGGGAGAAGTATCATGATTGCTAGCCCTTGTTCTCATGGGGGACCTTAACTTGCCAAATGTCTCCTGGAAATCCAACAGAGCAGCAAGCAGACAGTCTAGAAGGCTCCTGGTGTGTGGTAGATAGCTCCCTGACACAGCTGGTGAGGAAGCTCAAGAGGGGAGGTGTCCCACTGGACCTGCTGAGTAATGGGGTGCTTGCAGGCCATCTCAGGGACTGCAATTGTGAAAGAGAAATTCTCATAAAACAATTTCAAAAATGGTGAAATTCTCAGAAAACTCTGGAGAGACCTCAGCAGAAGTTCAATCTTGGACTTCTGGACAGACGCTGGCGCTATAAGGTTTAGAAAATCCTGTTGGAGGCAGTCCTAAAGGCCAAAGGAGTTCAGGGAGGCTGGCAGTGCCCTAAGGAAGCAATATTACAGTCACAGGAGTAGGCTGCTCCCTATGTGCTGAGAGATGAGCCGGGGGGAAGATAACTGGCCCCTGGTTGAGCAGAGAGCTTTGGCTGCATAAAACAAGTACAAACTTTTCTTTCCTAAGTAAATATGCAAGAGGAACTTGTCTAAGGTGCTGGAGGAGACACATTACTTGGAAGCACAAATGCCAAGTGAGTTTTGAACAGGACAGAGCAGATATGTTTAAGCTAGTGGCATCTACAAGAATGATCCAATTCTGGAGTCCCAACATTTTTCCACAAACAATCCCAACTAATTACTGGCTATTCTAATCATTTTAAATAGAATAATTAATGTGTGGAGTGCAAATTGTATAAAAGGGACACCTTAAATAAGACAGTGCATTATGTACTAAGTACATTGTACCTGATTGCCATATGCTTGTAGAGTGCCATCAATTTTCCTAAGAAAAAAACACTGAGAAATATTATTTATAAAGCTAATATATAGGAAATTAAATTTCATTAATTTCAAAGTTGACTAAGAACAGAGAAAATCTGCCACTTACAAACAACAATTCCTTCTAATTTTACACATCAAAGGAAGTAGCACATGCTTAAGAATAACAACAGGATGCTACGAATTGAATAACCAAGGAATAAAACAATCTCTAATTCTAGAAATACTTAAATAATACCTAAATAAGAATTCAATTACTAGCATACAAGGATATAAAATTTTCCTCCAACTTTATATGGTTACCTAGTTCTTTCAAAATTATCTGGTATTATCACATTTCTTTTATACTAATCCGAGTCAGTACCTGGTTTTGGATTATATCTGTCATTGTAATTAGCACAGTAAAATGGCGTGTATTTTCTTTTAATTCCCTTAATTATCTTCCTTAATTCTCTTAAATAATTTTCATTTTAATGTTTACAATACATTTTTACTGGAAATTATAAACTCATCTTTTCAAGTTTCTTTTGACTCTTACAGAGAACCTACCTGATCTGCAATATATTGAAGTGTTTAATGTCTTTTCACTTTTTAACATCTGCTTGTAAACACTATCAGTCTTTTCAGACTTTTCTTTCTATACTGAGAATGATTTTCATTTCTGTGCAGACATTCTGGATTTACAGTTGTCTAATGTACAGTGAGCCTGACCAAAACTGAACCATTTTCAAGGCAAGGATGTGTTATTACTCATTAATTGACTTGAATTTTACTGCCTTCCTAGGTGTTAAAATCTGTACAGTGTTAACAATTAATGTGTGCGTGTGTCTTAATTGGCTGGGAGTAATAGTTCATTAGACTCTATTTGATATTTTCCCCCAATGTATCTGAAAAGGGAAATTGCGGATGAGTTAGAAATAGAAACAAAATTTGGAAGTATTAATTAGCTGCCCTTCTTTCTGTACTCTCTTCTTCCAGAGGGACATGTTAGACAGCCAGAAGAGAATGAAATGGCCAAATAAACACAGAAAGGGCACCTACAAACAGGTCAGATAAACGGCATATCTTCAGCTTCCTGTTCATGCCAAACCCGAGCTTATTAGGAAAGTTATCTGGTGGATAATGAACTTAATCCTCCTATAATTTAACCAGTGAGAAATTCACTCACAGGCAATACACTGCAGTTTTCTACTCATAAAAGTTTCTATCTTTGATCTGCAGAAGAAAACTATGTCTACTAGAAAGCATTTCAAGAACTAAGAGAAGAAATTATTTTACACATATCTTTTCAAGAATTAGTCTCAGGGTAAAATAATTTTGAGTGTAACACTTCCTTTGTAGGCTGCTACAGCTAATCACAGAACATCATGTAACTTTCATAAAATGCTTAGAAAAATGAAGCAAATGTATGGAATCACATTGTTCATCTCACCAGCACTGCAGCTGCTCAAGAGCCCAATATTGCACTAGCAGATTACTTATCCAGGTAGAATTACAGGGAAACATTTGCTAGCTAGAAGAGCAAGGTAGAGTCTAATCATGAGAGATTAAATTTGTCAGGCTTCATATATCATCTTTAATATTTACACTAAGTGCCCTAGATCTTTAATGACTGTAAGTGAATACAGGCTGAGAAAGGAAAAATTCAACATCTGTATGGCAAGAAAAATTTCACTGGTTTGTAATCAAGAAGAAAATATGATATCCAAGCTTCTAAAGCTTTCCTCTCATACTTAGAAGTAAATTACACTAATATAATATTGTGGTTACAGCTGTATAAAGGTTCTAGGCTATGGAATGGGATTTAATTTCTTTTTTCCTCTCTCCATTTTCACCTTATGACTCTCACTTGCTTCTAAGCTTTTGTTCTTGCTTTGATCTATATCAAAGGACTGCTGCCATTACTGATCTGAAAAAAGGAGCTGAAAGGAATCCCACAAGAAAACCATTGCCAAGTCCCTTCATAACATAGCACAGGTGGATTTATTTGTCAAAAGATCTAATTGATACAGCACGTTATACAAATATGTATAAAATACTTAGTGTACAAGTGGTTTGTAAATTAAATGTAATGTCCATGGGAGCAACAGTAGCATTTTAATTTAGTAAGCTTTAGCAAAGGATTACAGAGCAGCTATATGTTTCCTAAACAAGGTTAAATTACATTTAGTAATAGTCAGTAATCAAATTCTGGTTTGTTTTATTGTAAAGCCTACTGGCTTATTTGACAAATGAAATTACCTCTAAATTATGCAACTGTGTCTTCAGCCTACAGACCTGGGGGTGTTTTTTTATACTAAATCATAATTGCTGCAGCAGGAATGGCCACTTCCAAATTTCTAAGCACAAATGTGTATCTGCACAGGAGAAGTGCAGTATTAATGGAACTACTAAGGATAAATCACACCCAACTATTTTGTTAGCTATAGAAACCCACCTTCCTCTAAGATACGGTTTTCCTGCTTATAAGAAAACAGGTTTTTTGCCTGTACAACCCTTGTTTTCTTCAGTCTTTTCACATTTGGAACAAATATGGTAACGTCTGACTTGCTAAGTTTCTTCTTTTACTAGTATTTTTGTAATTATACATTGAAGAAAGAGAATGCCATTATCAACCACTTTATTGATGGAAATGAAAAACTACTGGGAGGCCAACAGATTAAGCTGGTAGAAATGATGGAACAGAGTAGCAGCATTCACAGCTCCATATTCAGTCATATTCTGTTAGCCAAATTATGACTACATCCACTCACGTGTGCCCATACATCCAGGAAGCCATGTATTTATGGGCTCTGCAGCTAGATGACCTCGGATGAGTTCCTAAGGGAAGTTGTTTTCTGTGGTAATGAATGAGAAAATAAATGAACCATGTATGCCAGTAATAAAAGATGATATTCTAGTGACAAACAGGAATATTCACCACCAAGCCTCCAACCCAACTATGATTTTAAAATCGTCAACCTATCCTCTGCAACACCTCTGTTTCAAAACAGATGTTTCTGTGGTTCAATGAATGGTTAGCAACTAAACCAAAGGAAAAAAAAATACTGAAAAAGGGAAAAAATTACTAACCACAATCATAAGAACATTACTATTGTGCAGCTGTTTGTTTGTATTGCATCTTTCTCTGATATAAAATAACCCATGCACAATAAATGTTCTATTTCTCTCCTTGGCTTTTCCAAAGGTGAAGCACTGTATTTCACCATAGCAACCAGAAAGTATTATAAATTAAGGCTGAAGAGGCTGAAATATTTCCACATTTGATGTACTTGTTAAAAAAATGAGTGCATTTGTCCTGTAAAGATGAGCTATTACATGGTTGCAGCACATTAAAGAAATGTCTGTAATCCTGATTCAGTCCCTTAGCTCTATAAAATTAAACTTGTACTACAGATGAAATATGCACAGGTTTGACTACAGCTTTGCAACATGTGGTTACCATTACAAATTATGCAATATTCAGAATTAGTCCATATAACCTTGTGAGAGACTGGAATGTTAATGGTTAATGACTCAAAACTATAGACCTTTTTTAAAAAGTGCAGAGAGCTTTGGTGACCATATGCAAAGTGAGCACCCATGTGCAGAGGGGGTGCACATCCACCATGAGAGGATGGCCATGACAAACTGACCTGTGTTAGCAACAGCTGCGTTTTGAGCCAGACATGGGAAAAGGTCAATGAGAAGATCCTGGAGAGTTAGTGCTTTTTATCATATTGGTGTCCTCCCTTTTGCAAATGACTCAGAAGTGAAAAATCCTTTCCAGGGAACTACCAGGACATTAATGCTTAGAGGTGAGGGTATTCATCCCTTCTGATGGGGCATAGCTGGCTCAGCCAGATGTGGGAGCTGTCCTGTCTTAGAAGGTGTCATAAACCATCAGTGACACCCAAAGTGCCCCCTGACCCACAGTGTTACATCACTGTCCCAGGGTGGTGCTTGTATCCCCAGTTGTCTGTTCTGTTTATGGATATTATGTTCTGTGCCTTCCCGACTGGCTCTGAAGAGCGAAGTTTTTTTTGTTTGATTATCAGCCTGCTCACTCCCCCAATGGTCGGTGGGACACAGAGATGGGGGCAGTACTTAGTGCAGCTTTTGCTTTGCTTTTCCTTTGCTCTTGCTCCTGCTTTGCTCCTGCTTTTCCTTCTGCTTGTTAGTTAGTTTAGCTAGGCAGTCCAATTTTTCCCTGGGCTGTTTTTCTTTCCCTCTCTTGGAACCACTCAAGCCTGCACTGAGAGTTTGCACCTTGTGGCCTGCAGCAGCTATTCCCAGCGCCAGAGGGACCAATAACAGAGCAACCACTCCCAGGAGAGACTTTCTGAATCTTTCATCATTTTCAGTGTGGTGAAAGAGTGGTGTCATCCAATATTGTTCATTTTGTGTGCTGGGGGTGCTGTGCCTGCTAAATAAACAAGTCCTTTCCCCTTTTCTCAGAGGAATCCTTCCTGAACCGGTTGGCAGGAGGGGCTATGTGGATTTGCTTTCTGGAGGGGCCCCTTTTGGAGGTTTTCTCCCAAATTTGCCCTAAACCAGGACAATCACACAGTGCAAAACATTCCCACCTGACCCTGAGTTTACATTAATTGAAATCCCATTGAAACTTGTGTTTTGCAGGCTTTCCCCATCCCCAATGGATCCAAGATTTGGACCATCACTTCCACCAACAGATATCAAAATTGCAACAATCAAATCTCAGTCACAGATCCAGGTGTGGTAATATCTGTCTATTCTTATCCTTTCTTTCTATTCACTTCTACATTTTCTTAAATTTTATTTTTAAGATTTTATATTACTATTATTATCATAACCAAGATGGCTACATACCTCCTCTCCATTGCAGCCAAATTGTTCTAAAAGAAACCCTACACATATTTATTTATAAATATATATATATATATTCAGTTTTGTTTCAGTCTATTCAATCCCAAGAGATCTATCAACAAGAACATGGGTTATCCTTGCCTTCTGTGGTGGGTTGCAACATGGACAATGAAGATTTTTTCTTTTCTTTAGTGTAGGGCCTGAAATTCACCTACATATAGGTGACTTCTGATAAAAAGATTTATTCCTGATAAATGATAGTAGGAGAAAGAAGAAATGGATGAGGATACAGGGATAAACATGCATATGATCTTCACATTGAAAGGTAAAGGATTAGTCCCTCAAATAAAAGAGGTATTCTCTCTTTTCAAAATTTCTGATCTTTTTCTTTTCATCCAGAGCTTTCACTCTGACAATCTCAGAGGGTCCTTTGATTCTACCATTAAAATTATAAGTAAGGCAGAGTATTAACAGTTCAGGAAATTTAAAGCTTTTGTGAACTGGACTCCCATTATTCCACAAAAGAGAGAGAGGGTAAAAAAAAAAATGCTTATGGGGAAGAGGTTGAAAGAAATGGCATAACTTGACGTTTTTCAGCACAAAACACAGTGGCTCACAGCCCTTTTCCAATGCAAGAATCTACAATGAAATTTGAGGATCCATAGAATGCAATGGAAATTTTTCTGCTACAGCAATTTTGCTGTTCTGGCAAATTGGAAAGCAGCTTTAGGATAAAACCGAACCCTGAAAGGAGCAATGAGCTTACAATAACTTATCACTTCAGTAAGTTAAAGGAAGGTTGCAGATATTCTCTGAGGAAGCATTATAATGCTCAACTAAGCACATCATCATGAGGCTCCTGTAGATGAGGGAAGCAACAAAATACAGAAACACAATCTTGAAACCTACAGAAACCTTCAACAAAACTTCAGATACCACTTTTGATTGTTTTATGCTGCTGCAGGGATCAAATTTTTCTTTAGTAGCTTTGCAGGGTTTACCACACCTTCTATACAATCCACACTTATAGCTTAGATAGGCAGATACTTCCAGTGAGAAATTGTGAGAATCATTTCCATGTTTCTTGGCGTGCACATGGTGAAACTCAAATCCCATAAACAAGATGCCTTTGTGTCTTCCTCCTGATAAACAAACATGATTTGGAACTGGCTGGATTTCTAATTCATTCTCCGCCATTTTTAAGATAAAGAATATTTTTACTGTCATTAATACTTAGGAATCATCCCCTCTCCCCTAGTAATCATCTGCACACCAGGCTATGAATTTTAGTTCCTTTAATCTCCTCAGAAGCAATTTCCATAGCTTCCAAACAAGTTGCTCTCTTCTGAACTCATTCTAATTAGGCAAAATAGTTATATAGAAAAAATTTAGTAACTAGTTTTTAGGTATTCAATTAGTGATGAACACCATTCTATAATGACAGGCCAACCATAGCCTTAGCATTTCATTAACAACCTCTCCTCATGAAAATAATATGAATTATTTAGAAACATTATGTCCTGTTTATCCCTCAAAAGCAAATATACTTGAGCATCCCTTCACTTTCAGAAGCTGGAATTTCAGTTGAGGTACCCCCAGAAGTGCGCCCAGACCTCAGCTCATTCCCTCACTGCAACTGGTGTTTGTTTTGGGCAATGGGTATTGTCAAACTTATTCTTTGCTAATAGGACAGTGACACATGCTGTCTTTCACTGGAGCACTAGACTGAGAATAATTAGGCTGCTCTGAGGCTGCTTGAACAGCTCTGGCAGTTTGCTGCCCTGGCCACAGCATGCTGTCACTCCTGCGCTTGCTTTGGTGCTTACCTGGTACTGTGTGAGCTTTCAAGGATAATCTTAAATGAGACAAAATCCAAATTGACAGAAAAACCCCAAACAAGCAAAAACCAGAGCTTTGGTCCCAAATTACCTTGCCAGCAGTGCTCATTTCTAGAACCAAGACTGGCAATGCTGTGCAGGCTCAGAACAAAAGCCAGAATCTAATGGTGAAAGACCAAGCAAGTAAGGAAATGAATCCTGGGCAGGTATTAACTGACATAACCAGCACAAAGATATTGCCAGAAATAACCACAACTTGCTGTCACACCAGACACGTGTGAAGAGGTGCAGCAGTCAAGCAGCACCAGCATTTCTTCCTGTGTGGGATTCAGCGAGACACAGCCCCTGAGCTCACAGCAACAAAACAACACAGCTCAGCCCAACTCTGCATGTTTAACGTGGCTTGTGATTCATTCTGATTTACAATTCTGAACACAAGCATGCAGGATATGCTCACAGAACTAGTACTTCTGAAAGATACCCCTTAGATTTTCTGATTTGGATCTCAGCTGAAAGGATAAATCAATGTTATATTATACAGTGTTCATCCAACTGGTAAATTCCCTCGGTGAATTCAAGTCTAGTACATTTTCCTTCCTAGTGAATTACACCATCTAACACACCAAAGAGATAAATGAGGCATGTGCTCTGAGGCACAAACCAGCAGAATGCACGGGCTGTCTGGCTCCTTCACTGCCAGAAGATTGTTTTCTTTCACTTTTAATTGTTTGGGGGAAAGGGGATGCAACTGCAATAAAGGTTAAGCAACACTTGCTGCCTTATTTGTTGAACTCAGTTTCTCTTTTAGCAGAGTGAGGGAATTACTGATCCCCAAAGAAGTTTCTCAGTGATATTAAGTTAAGAACTATAAATCTTATTGTAGCTGGAGAAGAAAAGTTAAAATAGTTACACAATTTGAATAAATATAGTAATTTTCCCCCATCCCAAATTCCACTGTACAATAGACTGTATTGGAAGACATTATCCATGGATAATTAAGTTTAAGAAAACATATTTCTCAAGATTTTTCTCAAAAAAAATCCTTAATAATTCAAGATACTGTCTATTTTTCCCCAAGGTACTATTTAAACAGAGTATGTCTGAAGGAGGTAAGGAATAAAAGGATGGGATGGCAAAAAACTAAGGTAGCTTTATATTCTTCAGGGACATAAAGCAGCAAAAGGCCACTTGAAAAAAGCAAAACACAGAAGTAAAGGAACAGTCACAACAACCTCAGCCTCTCTGCAACTGCCAATCTCCAGTGAAAACAAAATTAACATACTATAGCCATGAAGGAATGGTGTTCAGCTCACTTCTGCATTTCTAAATTTCCTGGTGGTTAAATCAGTATATTTCAGAATATGCCTTGTGCTGACAAGCAGTAAGAGTGAGTAGAAATTCTCAGAAAAGATTTGACAAGACGGTAAATTTTATCCCACTTATGAAAGAGGAAAAGGGTCACAGACAGGCTCAAGAGTATTAGATCCTGCTGCCAGATCCCAGCTGCATCCCTGTCTCCAGTCTTGATGATGTGTTCAATGATCTCTGCAGTTCAGCTTTCCTGAAGCAAAGCAAGAAAAGGCAGTACCACCACACATGAATGCCTAATGCTTTAGGGCTATCTGTAGCATTTTACAGCAAGAGCTGTTTTGCAAAGAATAAATACATTTAAATGAGACACGTAGTCCCAGGAATAGTTGCACATTTCTGTATGCACATTTGTCAAGTGTCTCCCCCAGACAGGAATTTAGGCTGCCTGTGCTCAAGGTTTCTGGGGAATGAGAACTGCTTGAAAAAGCTGTGATTAGTCATGAGGATGTTTGAGACCTGGAAGAAATCAAACTCTTTCCCTCAGCAGTTGCATTTACACAGACACAGGTGCTCATTCTCCCATTTAAGGCTACATTGTAAGTAAAAAAAAATTCATCTTCTGCCAAAAAAAAAAAAGTTTACACATGGAGTACAAGAAAATATCTTCTACTTCATAATAACTTTTAATATAGAAAAAAATAGATCATGAATGTTTGAGAAGGGAGATCTAAGCCCTATTAACCAACAACTGTGCTTATAAAATGAACACAAAATACTTGCACACAACCAGCAGTCTGTTTGTACATACCATACGAGACAGAAGCCTAATAAATACACTTTTCATTTTTGGAATGCTGGTCTCCTGCAGAATAAATACCAAAGGAGATTTATATTGCTGTTGCACTGCAATATCTTGAGAACTTAGGTCTATAAAATATTACACCACTTTCATCAGCCTGCCATCTTTTATCTATTGTTTTCTTTTCCTTCAGAGCTAAGAGCAGCCGTTTCCATACAGCTGTAATCACTCTAGCTGTGCATCCAGGACTCTATAAAAGTTACTATCTACATCTGTTAAATCTCTTTATATTGCCCCCCAAGTTGCAAATGAAACATTGCAAATACCAATGATTCTAAATTTAACGGAACAGCTATCTTAATTGTGTTTGCTGTTTCTTCCTTCCACCACCACTACCACCACTCTTTCTTTTATCTGTTTGCAGATCACAATCCCCCCAATTAAAGCCTTTTTATGTTAATAGTTAAACCAGTTTGGTTTCCAATTCTGTACATTTGTGGACACATCAGACACCACTGCTGACACATCAATGGTTCTGCTTGTGCTTTTTTAATTCTGTTGTTCAGTTCTGCTGGTTAGCAAAATAAGAGTGATTATGCTTTACAATGGGGCACTGCAGAAAAGCAACAGAAAAACAGCTTAAAGTAGTTTAGCTGAAAAATCTTCATAGGACTAGCTCACAAACCAATGAAGATCATGCAACTTTGTAATATTTGGTGATCCTACTTTTATTTTAAATAACATTGATAGTGCTCACCCTCTGGAATTGCTAAGTATAACTGAAGCATATCCTATCCTTTCCAATAGGCTATTCCTCATTTGTCAGTAGCTGCAGTGATGGACAGCTGATGAAACTCTTTGAGTAAAAAAACTTAAATTAAAATAGAAGTATTTTCTTTTTAGTTACCAGACTTACAAAGTTTTTTCCCTAGACAATTAGCTTACAAACTCCCCAAATGTAATCCTTGGTCTACTTAAAATCAGTGTGTACATATTGGAGCATATATAACTCCAATATTGAGTCAGCAATGTTTACTAGCACTGCAGTAAACTCTTACTATAAACTCACTAGCACTGCAGCAGCACTGCACTATCCTCTTCCAGTGATGTGCCACTGCTGTTGTTCTGAATAAACTCTGGCTCCAGAATGTACCACTTGCCTGTGTGGAGTATTGAACCTCCTATAACAGGGGTTATAAAGTTATAGGGATCCTCCTATAAAGTCATTTTTTCCTTAAGGTGTCTTTGCAATAAAGAAGAATCAATCTGGCTAAAAAGAATCCTGTTAGTTTCTCAGCTGTGCTTTATCTATCACTGCTTTGGTTGGTGCTCATAGCTTTACACAGTGAAGGCTGCAGCACAGAGTCTAAAATTCTCACTTCAAATAGAACTAGCAGAAGAAAACTTTACTTGAAAGGTGAAACAGCTTTAATGAAGTAAAAAATAATGTTAAAAGGCCTTATTCTAATCTAGTTTTTTTCAGATTAATAAAGCAAAGTAACTAAAACTCAGGTGTGGTTTTACATCTTATTCTGTACATGTTCATCTCTGCTAAGATAGCTGCAGTGCAGTTGTGGCACAGTATTATGCCATTGTGTCAAGGCATTTTGTCCTTTCCAGTTCATATGTTCTGCTAGGTAAGTACTGCAACAGCAAAGAAGTTTTGTTTGGTACCCTATTAGCCACCTGCTAATGAGGAAACTAGTTCTATATGTAGCAAGGTGTTGTTGCTGAACACCAGTTCTGAGAATGGTATTTCTGTGACTAATCACAAAGACAACTGATAAAAAGAAAAACTGTTTTTTTGTTTTATCCTTGCATGCAGAATATCACAACAAGGATCCTTTGATGCTATGGTGTTTCAAGCATTAAATACAAATTAGGAAATACCAGCTTGTATTGCTAATACATGGGCAGAGTGAGCCAGACAATCAGTAATAGCTGACTGAAGACCATTGGAAAATGCAAAAGTAAAAAGAAAAATAAAAGCTTTTCTCCTAGAGATTTGACACTTTCCCCAGGGCATTTACTATTCCACTGAGGATGGGAATTGCTTTTTTCCTTAACAGAAGCAATGGGAAATGAGTGATATCTGGACTTGGGCAATTTCACCCTCCCAGCAAGTACAATTATGGTGGGTCACAGATTTCTTACTGGCCCTCCCAGAAGAAAACAATGAAAAAGAAAGCCTAAATTTACCAGGCTGGTATCAACATTTGTTAATATTGATATACTCTCTGCCTTTTACTTCAACTAAGTAGAGTTTGATCCAACTTTGTACTAATGTAATGCCTCCAGCTTCCAGCCAAGAACATTCTTGCAGAGGTCTGGGCACAGCTGCTGGTACACACAAAAGCACATTCAAAAGACAATTGTCTAATCAGCTAGAATTTTTAGTCATTACTATCCAATCTCCTAGCACATTTAGTATGCATCCTGGCATGTTTTATTAGGCTATTATTTCTTTTTCTAGTATGGTTATTTAAGTAGAGAATGCAGCATGGTCAATATAGTAGGAAAGATTATTTTCTACAATAGCTTCATGGGTTTCTTTTCTACTCCCTTTCATCCATTCCAGCAAGTATATTGCCAAACTGCCTTAAATTTTATGAGGCATTTAACTAAACAAATGCAGAACAGAAACTTGATCATGGTATTGTGAAGAGAAATCCTGCCCTGACCACTCATTTTACAAACACTGAGCCAACCTGGAACTGTGCAGAGCTTTGAATGTTCTTCTCCATTTCTCCATATTCTTATTATTAATATAATTAAAGTTCAGTAACCCCAGCTGTTTTAGCAGCAGCATATCCATACTTAAACAAATGCAGTCTTTTCTGCTGCTGCATTATACTAACAATTTCCATAAATAATCATACATTTTAAAGCAGCTTTATTTCACTGTCCTATGCAGTAGGTTAAAAATCAGCTTAAGAAAAATAAATATATTTTAAATTATGCATTACTTCTATACATTCCCACTGCATCTTTATGTCAAAACCAATTGCCAATGAATGAAATATCCCTGAGAAAATGTAATATATTTGATCAATTAAAAAAAATCAGTTATTAATAAATTCTATTTGAAAGGTTTTTTTCAGCTGTTTAGCTGCATTTTATAATTAAGTTCCTTTCTTACAAGAGTTGATTGTTATCTTGCTGTAAGCTGACATTCATAACCCTTTTCTATTCCTCCTTCATACATACCCTGCCTGTGTGGCTCATCCTCTTCTGCTAAGTTCCATGCTGGGTAACAAGGCAGAGAAGGAGGATCGTTGTTATTGGTGCTCTCTTGAAAGCAAGTATGGTATGTTTGACTGGAAAAATCAAAGTTTTCAAAAACTGCTTTTTGCTCAGAGCCCACTCCAGTGTTCTCAACATGACCATGTCATTTTGAACCTCATGGCTTCTCTGCTCAATTTCCTCAAAATTGGAGACAGCACTAAGATGCATTTAGGATGATAAATGAAACATGATAGAAAAGACCAAAAAGTTATTCTGATTTAAAGTGTAAAAAGTGTGAGCAATCCAACTCAGGGAATTTACTTCCCTATTTTCTTTTTCTGAATACCTCAAAGAAAATCTTCAAAGTGTATGAATTCCTGCACATCAGTAAGCATCAAAAACAACTTTGCTATTGTTTCAACTGAATTACTGTTTTCACCTACTGCAGTTAGATTGTGCCATCAACCCATAGCTTAACAAAGCACATGCTTATATGGGCTGTATGAATTAGTTTTTGAGCTTGGTGTCTAATTAATTTAAATATTATGAATTTTTAATCTAGTTTATATCTCCAGATATCAACAAATCTGAAATAAATTGTAACCATAATAACATCTAAATTAACTAATGTGGTATTAATGATTTAAATGACAATGCTGAAATGTTTCAGCTGTCTCTTAAAAGAGCTTTTGGCTGTTACTGCCAGTTACTTATTAATATTCTAATAAAAAATAAACGGTATTATTATTCATCAACTACATAATTTATGAGTCCTATTTCCTAATGAAACTTTATGTTCACCCTGAACTTTTGCTGTGACAACTATGGTATGCATCTTAAATTCAGATTCTCATATGAGATAAGAACAGTTTCCTCCCAGTAAACTGCATAATTCATATACTTTTAAAAGACAGTTAGAAACAGAAATTACCTGACTGACCAGAGAACATCTATAATAGATGTGTTGATATTTTAGCAAGAAATACCAGATTTGCAATACACAGAATTGCAAAGAGAGGACTGTCAGCTCTGTAAAGACATGGAAATTATTTTTTACCCACTGGAACAAGAGAAGAACAGGTGCACCTGTCTCTATTCTAGGTTATGATATCCTTCAGTAATCAATTCAATTACAATGTTTTACAATGGTGCATCTTTAGTTACTTAATAGTAAACAAACCAAACAAACCAAATAGTAACTCAGAAGGATAGTGATCTGAAACAGCAATTCTTATTTAAACAAAAATAAGAAGTTTTTTCAAAGAAAACATTACTGAAATGCTGTTAAAGATTTCCTTGCAATCCAGTAGCACTCTCTCAATCTTGTCTGAGAGGAGATGCATTAAATTTCATATGAGCATTTTGCTGAGGGAAGGTGATAAGAAAATTTGCTGTTGAAAAGGACTGCAGGTAGAGTGCCATAGCTTGTGAATAGTGATCTGCAACACTAGATGGTGTGGGAACTGTCAAGAAGTTTCTCAGAGGAAAAAGCAGTATCCAAAATGATTATATGGTTTACTAGAACTTCAATAAGTAAAAGAAAGAAACATAAAATGCCATGATTTATGATAGTGAAAGTTGCAGATAAATCTGAATGTATTAGTACCTTTGAATTTTATTGCCTATATAAACTAACTTGCCTCAAAGGAAGCATATCAGCCTGACACAAGAGTAGGAATGATTTTAAGAAATTGCAATGATGTGTTGTTATCACAACTGACTTGATAGTGTGAGAAAAGAAAGGAGACAGCTTTAATGGCTGTGATAGGATCTTCTAACTGATGTGAAACACACACCTAGCCTTCAGCATGACAAGGTGTTAATGAAGACCACAAATCTCTCTTGATCTTTATGACATACCAGGAGACTCACAAATCCTTGTCAAAACCCTAGACTGTCTCATCAGTGAAGCCCAATGATAAGCCAGGTACCAGAGTACACTTAATAACTGTCCTTCTGATACTTACTGTGATAAAAAGAGCCAGTCAGGATCCAATTAACCCTATTTACTAGTAAAACAATTATAAAGAGTAAATTTGGGGACTTTCTGGCAGGAAGAAGCTAGGCATTGTGTAAGAGCTATACAGGTACCAGCAAGAATCAAAGTATCCTTGTTTCCATTACTTCAAATAATTGGCAGGCACTTTGAGTGGCTCCAATAATGCATAAGGCACCAGGAGCCTCTTTGTCTTCATAGAGGATGGAAAAAGTCAGTCAATGAAATTTCCTTTAACTGGGTATCACAGTAGTCAACCTGTCTAGCTGAAAATAATGATGATACACTAAGTACACTGCTTTTATTCCTACATTGTTTTTCTTTCACCACCATATGGAGGGAAAACCTTGCTGAAAAGCCAAGCCAAAATATCTAATGATCAAAATGCACAATTCATTTAGTGAAAGTACATTATATTCCTATGCATTCAATACTCATTCATAAATAAAATAGTGGTTGTTTGAGTTACTTTAATGGAGTGCATCACAACTTTATTTTTTTCGAGGCAAGGGCTGTTTTTTGCTATGTATCTAGCCATTGAACCCTTCTGCTGGATTATGAACTAAAATAACTTTTCAGACCTGCTATCTGTGCTTTGACCTTACAAAGTTCCCACCTTTAACCTGTTTTCCTTGTTGAAACTTAGCAGTTCCCTTGAAAGGTGCCACTGCAGGAGCCACAGCAGGACAGAAGCATCACCACCTGAGGCCACTCCTGTCAGCCACTCGCAGTTATGGGTGTGAAACCAGCATCCTGCAGAGTTCTGTCACAACCTACAGATTCACAATTTAACAAAATTAAAGAGTCCAAGCACATTAACTAATTAGGGTGATTAATTAACAGCACATAGCCAGGCTCACAAGTGCACTTTTAAGGCTTTGATGGCCTCACCTGGGATGCCCTACCCAATTCCATGGGTCCAGGGGGTCCAGTTCAGCTCAAGCTTGGGCATCTTGCCTGAAATGCATCATGGGAGTATCCATAGCTGTCCTCATTTCCTTCTACCTGTTAGAAATGTCCATCTCTCTCTCTTTTCTGTTCCTGACTGGACTTTCTGGATTGACCTCCTAAACCCGACTCAGTACATCACCTTCTTTGGTGACATGTGGATGGTTGACAGTGACTTTTCCATCAGCACACCTGCCTGTTCAGCCCCTGTTGGATCATTATCCATGAGAGCACTGTCTGCTGAGAACAGCATCAGCTCCTGGCTTATCTCCTTCATGAAAGCAGCCCATCCCTTTCAATCCCTGATGCTTGTTTGAACTTCCTTTTCATACTGCCAAAACTGCTTCCTCCCACCCAACTTATTTTTAGGGAAAAAAAAAAAAGAAAGAAAAAAGTGAGCATTCTGGCAAGCCCATCAGATCACGTCTGCAAAGTCAGACAATGATGAAGAACAGAAAATTTAAGTCCATTAATGGAAAGCAATTAAGAAGCAACACTTCCTACAGTCACAGACCAGTTAAGTGATCTTTATTTTTCACTAAGAAGTATGAGATATGAGGTTAATGCCCTGAAAACATGAAGGAAAATGGAGGCTTAAAAGCACACATACAGTTTCTTGCTGTTAGAATACAGAGGTGAGATTTAATCCTTCATCAGATCTCTTTGTACTGGTATTTTAGACCATAAAAATTTACACTAGTGAATTCATGAACACCCTCAGGAGATGCTAGCACACTTTGAACAAAGTAAATTGCCCAAGGAAACCCCAAACACTCCATATCGAATCCACCTCATTATGAATAGATGGCAGTGAGATAACACCATTCTTTCCTCTGTGAGATAACACCATTCTTTCCTCTCTGCAGTTCATTGGTTTTCTCTACCACCCACAGACCACTCTTTCTGCTCTCTTGATCAAGCAAAGCTGCTTCTGCCCATTCCTGCTGTCAAACACAGCTCTTCAACGTGCACTCAGTCAGACCAAAGCACACTAACAGCTTCACACACTCAGCTTGCAGGAATGCATGCTGGCACGCTTCAAAATACATCCTAGGTTGCCCAAGAGAAGGAAGGGTTATAAAATACAGTTTCTGAACACTCTCTGTCCTCACCAGCCCTCAGGCTATGAAAGCTTTCCCAGTGCCAAGGGTGGTATGAAGACAGTGGAGCTGTTATGAGCAGCTCTGATCTAGCAGAAGAAACACCAGCAGAGAGAGCACAGGTGACACCAAGGGGTGCTGGTAATGGTTGGATGTTGGAGGTCAGATTCTGCTACAGAATTAAGGGCAGCATCCAGTTCCATTGATCTCAAAAAGTGCTGGTTGCTAAATTAGCTGCCAAACTAAACAAGAGCAAGTATGTTTTGCTATTTTCCTGTAACTGCACAGAAAATCCTCTTCTAAATGAATACAAGAAAATTAATTAATGATAGAATTCATTTTACCCAGTGAAAAGCAGAATCGTCTCAGATTTACATTATTAAACATAATTAAGTTTAAACAGAACTTTCAAAATTCATTCTTATGAAACATGACACTAGAAATGATTTTGGCTGTTGTGAAGAATGGAGATATGTTTCTGCTTTGTACTAGCAAAATTAGTATAGATTATATCAGAAGTTTGCATGTTATGAAAATATTAAGAAACAAATACACCAGTTCCTGACCAGATTAAGGGTCTCCACTTCTGTTTATCAGTACCTTGTATTAGAGGACCCAACACTGGATGCAGCACTCCAGATACAGTGTAATGAAGTCACTCATGTTCCTCAGTCTACCCCCTAGCTGTGACCCTTCCTGTGAATGCTCCCAGCCCAGACTTACTCAAGACAGCAATGAACCACTCAGCACACTCAGTTTGCTGTGCACTAGGACCCCCAGATGCTCTGCAGCAGAGCTGCTCCCAGCAGAACTGTTCTACATATTCCTTCTTAAGCACAGGACTTGACATTTTTCTTTATTGCATTTCATGAGACCCCTGCTGGCCCACTCGTCCAACCTGTGTAGGTCTCTCTGGAGAGTGGCTCTCCCAGTTTTGGCATCACCTGCAATCATGTTGAGAGCAAATATCTTTGCAGGTTATTGACAGAGCTGTGAAAGAGGACAGGCTTCAGGAGAGACTTCTGACTCTCCTTGTCATCAGCCTCCAGGTAGGACACAACCGATTTTATCCACTAAACCTAGTGATCCAAACAGACTTTTGTTTATCTAGCTCATTGTCCACCAAACTGTGATTTCCTTGACATAATATGCCAAGTGCCAGCACACTTTCAGATACAGTTACCTACAGACAGAAAGGAGCAGAAGTACAGAGCTGCTGAATTCCGTGCCTGGCTGCATAGTTAGAAGTTTAGGTGCAGCTTGGAGAGTGTCATAGAGATGCATTACTGCCTGAAGACCTGCAGGATCAACGGTTTATCTGAAGAATTTGACAAAGTACTTCAGTAGAAAGTAGGGCTTTCTAAAGTTTCCAAGACCCATTCCCAAGACCCATTCCCAAGATGTGTTTTTCTGCAATCGACATAAATAAGATAGGTCCTACTCCAAGATGCCCTTTTTTTTTAGGGAAAAACCTTCTAATTTTCAAAGAAATTCACAATAACTTTTTTTTTTAATTACAGCCCTCTTATTGATATGTTTTACAATAGTCTTTAGAGATCAGCTAGATTACAGGAGTATAAAAGAGTAGTGGGACTTAATGTTTCATTATACTTAAAGTACTTCTGGTGGTTCAAGATACATGAACAGAATAATTTCCATTCCACAGAGTAGCCTGATGAAGAAATTTGCTGCTGAGTAAATTAAGTATGTGACTGAAACCCCCAAATATAAGAAAGAATCATGATCAAAACAGACCAAAATCAAAAGCACATATTAATGAGGCAAGATACCTAATTATTTGGAAATGCTACAAAAGAGGCTAGCTAATTATAGTTAATCCAAAATTTTAGAGTGAATTAGAAAAGCAAAGAAGTTCTCATCAATTCATGTAAAGATGACACTAATTGCCACTCCCACAAATCAACTGTAGTTGATTAAAAACAATTAAATTTATGTTAGAAAATTAAAAGTATAGCAAAGAATATATTTTTCACTTGTTAAGGGCACATTACCTAAAAATAATTTTGTTGTTCTAACTTGTTTATCATCCAATTTGGAAAAAATCTCTCCTATTCACTACCATGAGGGGTTCTGTTTGTGACTCATAACCCCTTCTTATTACTGCTCTAGCTTAAGAAAAGAAAATTTAAAAATGAGTTTATTTCTTTGTTATTTTCCCAAGCTTAGTCCTTTCTCTGAAGTACCAAAGGAGTCCATGCCTGCCAATTTTTAACACATCAGTCTTCTTTTCTCTGACAGCATTTTTTTCTGTCTGCTTTTGCTTTTAGTTTATTGACGCTTCTCAGAATCTCAGGAACATTGTGCTGAAGATTGATGGTCACAGACTGGTAGCTATCTGCTCCACTTCTTTTCCTACAAAATTCCACATTATTTCCATAAAGCCTGTTTAACACTGCAGTGCTTATCTATTAACTGCAGCATGTGTTAGGTTACATGCACATTTCTAACAAGCAATGCAGAAGCACCTGGATTTTCTATTGCTAAGCAAAAAGAGTACAGAGTCTGATAACTTACTCTATGTTACATTCCTCCAAAAACACCTTCAGAGAAACAGCAAGCTGACTTTTGGAATGCACATTAGCTTCCAACAAGATTGTCTGCTTGGGGAAAAAATACACTCCAAATATTTTAATTGTGTTGTTCTGCTCTTTTAATTTAGTCCACTGCTAATGTTACATAAATAAGAAAAATGGGCACAGATTCTGTAACACTAACTGAATAAATGAAGTAAACTCCTTCTAGTGATTATGTTGATTCATTGTTTTTCAGAGTGTTAGTCAAGAGGAGATTGTGGCTCAGTCTTTTTCTCATTTTTATCTTTCCAGTGAACACAAAGCAAAACAGAGCATGGAGTACAGACTCCAGTAAAAAAGTAGGATTTTCTAAGTGGCTCAGCTCTTCATAGTTTTAGAAACTATAAACAACACCACAAAAGAATCAAATCTACAGATCCCCAAAGGCCATTTACATGTGAGCATTACTCATATAATGGGACATTTAAAAAGAGTGTAGACTGGCATTTCTCCCTTAAGACTGCAAGATGTAAGATGCAAGAATGCAATTATGCCTAAAAAGAGAAACAAACCCCAAACTATTTTAACTTTTAAACATTACAATATCTTAATGCAATTGATCCAAATTATGAGCTAAGAATAAAATGGCAAAAGTCATAAGACAAATACAAATATATAAAAATTCATATCACTTGCATTAGCTGAAGGGTTTTAAATAGCAGTATCAAATAACTGCATTCCCTACTTCCTTGTCTTCTTATATTGCCATTAAAAATAGCCTTTATTCTTACTCCAAAAATTACCCAAAGGACATAAGAATAGCAATATTTTACAGTCATTGTTTCAGAACATACTCTAGTATGCTTTCAGTCACAACCCCATAAGCTATAGCACGTGTTTATTATTTGCAAAATCTTGTTCCTAACACTATTAAAAAAAAAAAAAATTGAGCTTCCTCGTAATGGCAGGAAACATTACCATTTACAAGCTTGAAAGAGGAAAGTTTTCTTATTTATCTCAAGTGCTTGATTAACTGTAGAGTAACTAAATGGTAAGAAACAGTAATTCAGGAAAACTTGGTTTCAACTGACTAAAACCTCAGAACACACTGAAACAATAATTCAAATACAATCTTAGCTTTTCAACATACAAAAAGTCTCCAATTTCTTTATCAATTTGTTTTAGCTTAAGCTAAGTTTCCTCTTTAGAGTTCTGTTGGATCAGGAAGAGACATGCCTATAGACTGAAAGCTGTTACTAGTTTTATATAACTTCGAACTTGAGGCTTGTAAACTATCAGAATAGTGATTTATTTTTGCAAACTAATACGTCATAAGCATCAGATTTCTTTTTTCTTTTAGGACAGATAAAATTTATTAAATCATCATGCCTAGCATGAAGTTTATTAAAATTAGGAATTTGATTGAATACCACTCTTCAAGTATCATTGCTTTATTGTATCAGTGTTCAGAGAAAACAGGTTTAGAGCCATAATAGCAGCCTAGGTAGTCCCACATTATCACATGTGAGCTGCAGGAGCAGCAGTGAAGGTTCTGAATATGATCTAGCTACAGATTTTTAATCTGCAAATATCACCATCAAACTGTTTAAACTCCTTCCCACAGCCTCAAGGAAGCAGCATGTGGCAGCATTAGAATGATGGCTACCAACTTTTCCTGTGGTGTAATTCTTTCTTTTCATCATTGTCAGATCAACATTTTTCCAAGTTCACAGTATGACTTAAAACAAAAAAAAAAATAGTTTAGCTGTCTGAGTCAGTATTTTTTTGCCTTTTTTCCATTATTACATTTTTTACATAGGTTGACAACTACTAAAGACCAACTTTATGTAAAGTAAAATCATTCAGTATTACTGCATATCCTCTTTGCTTCAGAAAACCAGAGAAAAGAGAAGGACATACCTGATAAAGGTGAGTTATAAAACTAAATGGGAAACTTCCAAATATTTGGCAAAGCATTTTTTTCTAAGAGAAAAGTGTTAAAAAAAGGAAGAGATCATCAGAATAGGATTTTCCATCAGGGATGATTTCTCATTGAGTAAAATACAGCTTTTATACTGTTAAATCCCCCAGCATCAAAAGATTAAAAACTAGTTACAAAATTATTGACTTCAACTTTGAGAGAAATGTAGTATCAAAGCAAGCATTGTTCATTGTCACCACATGCTCAACAATCCTTTTAATGAATTGAAGAAACTCTTCCTTAAAAATCTGGGATTTATTTTTTTTCTGCCTTTTTTAGAAAACTCTCTTGAAACTTCACCACTTCCCAGCATAAGCCCTCATGGAGAGTTTAACCTATTATTTGTACCAACTTACCTTAGACACAATTTTTTTCCTCTCTTGATCACATCTCACTTCTGCTTTCTGTTTTGCTGTGCTAGCTTCCAGAAGAGCGTTCTGCATCTCCCCTGCTGTCCAAGTACATTCACTACACTTCTGCCACTTGGAATCCACCTTTCAACCTCTATGCCCATAAGCAGCATGCCATAAATCAAAATGAGCTGTCACAGGCTCTGATCCTTGTGTGGAACAGGCCACATGCCCAACAGCCACAGCCTCAGATAGGGCAGGAGTTATGCCCACAAGTCTTACAAATTCAGCAGGAACACCAGTCCTTCAAAACCTCTCATCCTTCACCTCAGCCACTCTGTAGCAGCAGCTACACTTGTCATGCAGCACACACTTCATTCAAGTTCACCTCAGTTTGAGTATTAAATGTAAAGCCAAAAAAAACCCCACACACAAAAAACCTAAAAAACCCACCAACAAAAAAAAAAAAACAAAACAAAAGCAACCCAGAATACCTGTAAAATTGAAATACCTAATAGTGCTTGTCAACTTGTACAAGATAACCCATTCTCCCAGAGATTGTGGAACTACATTTTTGGAAACTGGGATGGTCCCTATCTCTTTTCTGCCTCTATTGCTGCAGTTTACCAGTCACTTCATGGGAAAAGACCTGCTTTCAAATCTATGCAGTATTTCAGGCAAAGCAAGGATCACCTTTAGGGCACCTACCATACTGACATGCAATTTTTTAGGATGCCTGCTTGCTGTTCATCTTCATTTCTGCACTTAAGGTAACAACAATCCAAAACCAACAAAAACGAAGTACACAATGCCCCTCAGAATTTATTAGGCCAGAAAAAATAAAGGAAGTGTGAGCATAAATTCATAGGCACTAAGTTGTTCAAATATTATATGGTTTTCTATACAGGATGTGAAACTGCCTTCCCCATGGACTGTGTACAGTGCTAATTTCAAGCAAAACACAGCCACAGAACACAACCCTTACCCCCACGCCCTCCTTCCCCAAGCAAACAGAAAACAGAATTACCCAACACATTTTGGAGATTCTTAGGGAAAAGTAAAATGATTTTGAGAAGTCTGTCACACAAATGCAGAGTCAGGCAAAGACTGAAGAAAGCTGTTTAGAACTAAAATGTTCTTGCCTTTTCAATCCAATATTCCCGTGGTTTTGAGCATGACTGTAATAGGCAGGCAGGGTACATCTGCTCACTATCATCTGTAGTATTTCCTATTCATGGCAAGAACAGATGGAGCCTCAGTAATCCTCAGAAGATCTTATTGATCTATGTTTTGGAATAACATCAAAACCAGAATACACAGTATTTCATTGATGGAAAAAACCTCAGTTACTGACAAAAACAAAAGACCAAGACACAGAAGACAGTTTTAAAAGAACTTCTTATTTTTCTGCAGTTATTTATCCCACCAGGGTCTAAAACTTTATTGAAAGAACTTTCACGTTTTATTTTTATTTATTTTGTTGTTTCTTTTTAACACAGCTATTTGAGTTTGAGGTTTTGTTTCTTGGATGGTTTATGTTACAGCTGTGTAACAGCAGGGCAGGCAACTAACCACATTCAGAGCATATTACTATTTTTAAATAGTAATGGTTAATCAAAGCAGAGAATAATCTCCTTTGCTTGGTATTTATAGGTTTATGCCCTTCACTTTCTGTCATTTACTGACATCAGCAAGTACTTTTTTCAAGCAGCTTAGATGTAAGGTACAGCACAGTTATCTCTAGAGCAGTTCAGGGAAGGAAGTGCAATCCAACCCACCTGAACTCTTCTGCCTCCTTTCTGCCCTTTTTTTTTCAGAAGTCACTTTTCCCCAGCACAGTGCTTCCATCTCCCACAAATTTTAATGAGCTATGTGAAGGAGAAACCACTTCTGCCCTCTAGTCCTGTATATGGGAGCACCAGGTTGCCAATTTACCATCTGCCCAATGCAAATTCTACAATTTCCAAGTAGGAGAAACACACAGCCTGTGTTCAGACATAGAGCCCAGCTAAATAAATTAGCATTCTGCCAATGCATACCAGCAAACCTCCAAGCAGAACCTGCTGACTGTCTCATAACATGTTCCTGAGAGCCTTGCTACAGTCAATAAAAGGCACATGAAGAATGATGACTGTGCTAAGAGAGGAATATGTTTCCACTGAGAGAAATTTATAAATGATGGTCACTAAAATTTCAACACAGCATTTTATGGTAACCTTTAAAGATTATCTAGGATATCACTTTCCTATAGAATCACAAGTCAAAATGTAAGCACTTATCCTAGATGTAATATTTAAGCAAATCCTGCTTTGAGTTTTCCACTTTGTGAACCTACGTAGGATAAATAAAAAAGAAACCTTTACTTTAAATAATAGAGTACATATTTATTGATTCTGTAATCAGGAGTTCATGAATAAGTCATTTACTTAGAATATAAACTTGGATGCCACATCACATGAACACACCAGCAAGTCCAAGATGATTCCTTAGGGCTGAAAATTTGAAAACCCAAAGCCAGAGTGAAATAGCTGCTCATCTCTTTTTAATGAAAGCACAGAAGAAGCACATACTGATAAAAAGTTATCTATTTGCCCAAGGTTTTTCCAGTCCCTTACTTAATTTCTAATCCAAGACTGAAAGAGCTAAAACTTACAATGTCCAGCTCTATCAGTCTATCCTAGATAAGTTAGAACCCTTTCTTTATAGTTGAGCAGGATTTGCTACCCATGGTGTTGCATCTCCTTTCAACAAAACCTCTCCATTCTGTTCACAAGCAATCATAACTGCACATAAATCTTCATCCACTGCACTTCCCAAGTCACCTTTCACTCCTCTATTTTGCCCAAGTCTGTTTTTGGGTTTTGGGAAAACTGATTTAGATAGTTTAGTTTAGTTCTTTCTGTTTAACAGCAAGAAGCTGTTAAAAGCATAGGGATCATTGGCTGCAACTCAGTTACTATTTTCCATTTTATGACACAGTAGTTAAAATGGATTTTGCAATTTTCAGTCCCCTGTTTGAATGCACAGAAATCTTTTTAGTATTAGCCTTGAACTATGCTAAGTAATTTTTATTAACTCATAAACAATGATTCCTGGGAAGACTTGAATCCTACTGAGACTCTTCTTTCTGAGTCTTAAGTAACTTCAAAAATGGAAATAAACTTACAGAAAAAGGTGCTACCTGAAGATTTAAGAAAATATTAGGCTCTAAAATTTAGATGCAAATTGTGTTTCAAAATGCTTTGTGTTTACTTCATGGGATGATCTGGCTTGCTTCATCTTTGAGGATATGAACATCACCATCAAATCAGCTATATATGCTGTATCCAGAATAATGAACATTTTTAGAAAGATTATTTCTGTACTCTGAGATGAGCTTTTTCAATACTACAATAGTTATTAAAATTTAAGAACCTGGCCTTTCAAGTAAATAATACTTGCAAGAATTGTACACAGACTTTCCAACTAGTGTATTAATCTAAGTAGCAACTAACAGCCACAGTTAACAACAGCTACCATTCACAGAAGCATGGCAAATATAATCCTATAGAAATTTATTCAAAAAACAAGAAGTATGCTTTGCTTTGCCACTGCCTTTATTGCAATAAGAAAACATATGTTGACAATTATTACTCTCCAAAGGCTTTTCAACAATCTTTATGAAGCTAGCTGATCTAAGTCAAATTATTAGTTAACAAATCCATTTATTAAAAAAAAAAAACACAAAGAAGAGAGAGAGAAAAAAGCAAAAGTCACTACTTAAATCAGAATTAATGGGTTTGGAGGCTTATTTGTTGCTTCATTTTGAATCCAGTCCAGGATCAACTAAATGAACAAGTATCTCTTTGTCCTCAAGAAAGAGATTTTGAGTCAGAACATCTACCTCTCCTCTGGCCTACCCTAGCAAGGTCTGAGGAAAGAAGTCCAGGATGTTTTCTTCTCCTCTTTATCCTTTTGGTGTCATTTCAATATAATTAATGACGACTTCTTAAAAATAGGTACTCTGCAATATATCAGGACCCAGGGCTCTTCCTTCCATTTCAGTGACACTTTCACTAGACCAGCACCATGTCTTTGTTCACCTTTTGTTTTTATTCTGGTCTAGCAAGCCTGACAATTTGGGCTGCTCCAAGCAACCAATTTACTGCCAGACTTCGAGTTTAAGCATCTGTGGGATGCAGGAGATTCCACGGCATACACAGTACAAGTGGGCAGATGCACCCATAGCCTGAAACAGAATTCCAGGTCTCAATCTGAACTGCCTCTCATCTCCAACTGACACCATAAAGCATCTAATGGGTAGCATTATAGATCTGAAAATGAGATCCATGAACATTCTGCATGTCATTAAAAAAAAATAAAACAAAAAATATATGAATGTGTGTGCACTTATCCCCATGCATCCCTTCCCCTCATCTAAGGTGACAGGTAACGCCCATATGCAAGGTTTAGAAGTTGAATTTTGCATAGACTAACCTGTATGTGCCCAGGTCACTTTCTGGATTAGAATTATCACTGATCTTGTTATCTTTTTCCCTCTGCAGTTTCAATTAAGTTAGATAACAATGTAAATACCACATTGTATAACTACAATTTCACAAAAACCCAAAAAAACAATAAATTCCTTTCAGGTATTTTGGTTTATCATTAGCAAGCTCACTGACATCTCTTTAAGAGAGTATGAAACAAAAGAAAATATTAAATATGTCTTACTTGAGTTAAAAAGCCCCAGCAAGAATTTTACCTTGTTTCTGCCAATATTAATTGCACTTCTTTCACATGTTGGCACTTATTTAAAAACTGTGACTCTCAGGAATGTCAACAGTGAAGTCTGGTATGTTTTAGAGCTATTTTTAAGAATTTCCAGACATCTCATGGTTAGTATAAGAAAGCACATAAGACAGCAATTTCCCATAGAAAAAGAGAGACCTCTGTTTCACAGAAATTCTACCATACAGTACACATTTGCACACTACTGCAGTCTGAAACTTCATTTCTTAAGGTATTTGGAGTTTCAATTTCTTTTTCTCCAGATACCAACAGCATTAGGGAGTTGTTTTGCAGAAGTGTTGACAGAAAAAGCACTTTGTTGTTTTTTTTTTTTGCTAGGCCTTCATTTACATATATGCAGTGTGCAGAACACCTAGTATTCCTCATCAATATTAGTTATAAATCAGGTGAGCACATTCCAAGCATGCAAACAACAACGAACTCATTCCAGTTACCCAGAGAGAACAGTACAAGCTTAAAGACTCAACTTTCTAAAACAACTTCAAGTATACAAATATAAAATTCACATTGCAATTTCCTCACTTTCAGCACCACTTAGAACACTGGCTTTGTCCAATAAGCATGCAAATGATACTTTTTTAACTTAAAAAAAATGCTTTAACAAAAAAAGATAAAAACACAGAGAAATTATTTTAATTTAAAATTATCTTCAGTGGAACATTTGCTTGATTTAAAAGAAATAATTCTCAAATATTTAACTTCATATTTGGGAAACACTATCTATTGAAACTGAGTGCAGGCTTTCACCTTAGAAGAACTGAATGAAGCTGGTTGCAGTAATTGTTTGATTCCCCCTACTCACAAACGGACATGTTTTTGTTCTTGGTTTTTGTTTGAAATCCCAGAAAATAAAAATAATTCTGGATGGCAACCCAGTCTTTAGATCCTTCTTATTTTGCAACCAGAAAATTTGTATTATTCCACATTGTTTTTGCTTCATCCTTCAAATGAAGAATTAGATGTTGGAACCCTCCTGCCTCCCACTTCTCATGAGAATTCTTCTCCTCTTTCCAGTTGGCTGCAGTATTCCTTGCAGTAGCCAGCATGTTCTACAGATAGCTATAAATTTTAACTGGAAATACTTAGTCCCAAGCAAACTCATATCAAATGACTTTTGCATAATTAGACTCCTTCAGGCACACATCCAAATAAGCAAACAGGAATAAATAAAATAATTCCATTTTCCTCAAACTGAAAGACAATCAAGTTTTCATAAACTAAAGTTATTAATTCCTTAATGTAATAATATAAAACTTAATTTTAGTCATCCGTGATTGTTTCAAGTATATATTATCTCTTTACTACTACAGATTGAATGAGATTCATTTAATCTTCATTGTTATAATCCAAAGTCATTAACCTAAACTAGGAAGGTGTGAAATTAATGTTGCAACAGCCTCAAATTTCAGTATGCTGAGGGACTTTCTTGAAAGCAGCAGAGCATAGGTTAATTGCTTCAAGAGAGTTGAAAAAATATATTTTGCCAGATTACTCAATGATCTTTTTATTTTAAAAAATAGTGTCATTTAATCCAGTCATTCAGCTTTTGCCAACAATTTCCCAGTTTAGCATAAAATTTGCAATTTAATTAAATGCTAATAAAATACATCACTCGTATCACCTGCAGACTAGGATGTGGGTAGCTCAATTACTTCAGTATTTACAGCTCACTGAGTTGTGAAGGGCAAATGGAAACTTTTTCACATTACTAAACAGCACTATTTGAGAACTAGCACTGGAGGAAGATATGAATGTTCCAAAATTGGAATAATAAACACAGAGGCAGAATGAATATATCAGTGTTCTCTTATGATAAAGGGAAATTAAAAAAAAAACAAACCTCCACTCTCATTAATCATTAGGACATATTTTAAATTGAGAAAGTGAGCATTTTAAGAAAAATAAAACCTGATGTTTGTTGTGCTATTAATCAGTCCATGTCTGTACAGATCTTAATCTCCTATTTCTTCCAATTTTTACACATTTTTGTAAGGCAACCTGTAGGTGGCCTGTTAGAATTATTAATGGTTTTCTCTGCCCAGGTTTATTACTATCTCTTCTTTTTTGTCATTAAAATATACAATAGCTCATAAGTAGTCTGATGAGGTATCCTTGGCATTTTTCCCTCCAAGGTCTGAGAAGGTATGAGAAAAGCCTGTTCTATCCCAAAACATCTTCAACATTCACTAAGCTAAGAAGAAAATCAGGAAGGCTGCTGTCCAAGGTCCATGCTTTACCCATAAAATCTTCTTTCTCTTGCACTGATGACAATATTTTATAGTTTCTATAGCTACAGACACCAGTATCTGCATTCAATGGTAGTAATTTGGGATATTATTTCATTCAATCTGAGTTCATCATGCATATCCGGGGCATTACTTTTCTTTATTCACTCTCTCAAAAGACAACTTGTATTCTTAAACAGCTACCACTTCAGAAAACTGAGTTTAAGCACTGCTGTTCTCCAGCTGCAAGGATCAGACATTGGCCATTGGCATGGTAAGAACATGATGGCACAATCCCACAGGAAGGGCTTGAGGCTGCTGTCAAACCATCCTCACTGTCCTAGGGCCCCTCTGAGGGGGCTCAAGCATGGCTGAATGAGTCAGAGACCACAAAATGATGCAACTGCGCGTAGTTTGCATCATATCTGCTCTTGGTTATTATTCAAGTGGGCAACAGTGTAATGTAACTGAAGCAAATATGTTTTAGAGAGTTATTTCTGCTTCCCTAGTACACAGGACTGCTCTAACAGACCAGGTTAGTCCAATGTACAGTGTCTAGAGGAGGGGAGGTTTCTGGCATGTTCAGAGGAGTCAGGGCCAATGGGCACATGAGCTGCAGGTCACTTGTGACAGAATATAGAAAATGTTGCAGCAGACTGATGTGGCAACATGGGGCAGAGCAGCAGTTGCAGAGGAAGTTCAAAATAAAGAAATCATAAATCAGAAAGATGGCAATAACATTGTAGGGTATTTATAGACATTCTTCCAAGGTGTTAAGACAACACAGGGGAAAAATACCCATAATGCTTGTATGGTAAATTAAAAGAAAAGTAGAGAAGAAAAATTAACAAGCAAAACTCCACTGATCTCTCTTAAAAAAAAAAAAAAAAGAAAAAGAAAATCTTTATTTTTATGCAAGCATATGTAAGGTATTATTCGTGTGTCTACATCCAGGCTGGAAAAAATACTTCACCAAAGTCAAAGTGGTTTTTCCCCCAGTTCTTTGTACTAATGACCAGTGTACTTCAGATCAGCTGCTGGCAAGACTTTAGAAGAGATCTCAGCTTTTATGCAGAGCTGCAAGAAAAATCCTTAAACACCACCTTATTTGTATAGAACTTAGGATCAGAAAGTATTCTTTCTGGTGTTGACTCATTATGCAAGTGCTGCACTTAGCTGAAGCAGTGGTGTGTAATGCACAGTTTAAGCTGTCCCTATTAGGCTACCACTTCAGCTGTTGTCTTCACTCAGTTTCGAAGCCCATCTTGACCAATATTTGTTGTACTTTCTCTTTTCTCTGCTGTACTCTCTATACATTCCCTACTTGAACAAGTCCCTCAGCCTCTCTTTGGAAATAGGCTTATTCTCAAAGCACCTGTCTATGGTAGTATGTAAAAATAAGGATCAGGAGATCAGAATTGCACAGGCTTGATAATGTTACAAGGAAACCCTGGGAGATAAAGCCAGAATTTTTTTTTATTCTTCATATGACAAGAGACTAAAATGGCAATACAATGATATAAAAATGACTGCTTAACAATAAACAATGGACAAACATCACTTTGCACTATCAGGTGCTCCTCCAAGTAATTTGAGTGCTATAAGAACTCTTCAAGCTAGTTTGATTTTTCAGTATCTGATGGCACATAAAGGGCACAAATTGAACCCTTATTCCAGAGAAAGAAAACAGTCCAGTAGCCAGATGACTGGAAGAAGAGACTAAGGAAATGACAGCTGGGAATGTTAAAGGAGACAATGGTACGCAAATAGTTTATGTATGTTCACAGAGAAGAGCACTTTAATAAACAAATTAAGCATTCAAAAATGGGTAGAATTATGATCAGAAAATGGAGACTAGAACAGGGCATTGTAGACACAGCATTGAGAAAAAAAACCCATAAAAACAAGAGCTGTATAAATACACCAGAGAGATTAAAACAGTGAGACAGCATACAAGAAAAGAGAGAATAAATATATTTTTTTTGTATTTTTGCCTAGTCTGGCTAGTAATATTCAGTTGGTTTTTTTTATTCTTATTCCTTTTTATTCCTTCCCTTTCCCCTTGTTTTGCAATCAAACAAGACAAGAGCATGAACAAAATCTGATGTGCTTACATACTTCTATTTTTGTGGAAGAAGAAAAAGTGTATTTTCTTCACAGGTTTTTCATATGGCTTTTCCCAGCTGGGAAATATGAGCTGCAAGGATCAGATCTATTTTTAATAGACACTACGGCTTCCCATGGAAAATGGAAGAATCAGAAAAGAAACCCATTATTTAAAGTTGAAGTATATTGTCCCATTCCCTGTGTCTTCTTTTTCACAGTATTTTTCAGCTTCCATGTTAAAATGCGTTTGAAGGCTCTAAATTGTCAGACTGCAAAGGTTTTATCACCATACATGCACACAGTCTATGACACCCCATGACAGAGATGTTTATCCTAGCATGCTACATGAGAATGCAATGCACAGAATGGATGACAGAGAAGGAAGCCAAACAGGCTGGAGGATGATGATTTCCACTCAGGAGCAAATTCCAGTAAGTAAGCACATCAATATATAACAACTACAACAGTAGGAACAAAGGATTGTGATAAACAAGTTGATTTCTTCCTTCTGTCACTAATACTTTAAACAACGATTCAGACAGTTTTTGAATAAATACTTGTAAAATAAATTATTTCTAAGGTTTTATTCTGATTGAATTATTCCAAAAATCTTAGACCATCAATTTTGCATGAGCTTGACAGTAACTCATAAGATATTCATATGTATGTTTTCATTAGTTAATTGAGCTTATCATAAGGGAGAAAATATTAAAATTTAATAGAAACTACAGTATGGGAAAGTCAAGGCTGAGCAGAAAGTGTTACAGCTATGTAATCAAACCCTTTTAGAAAGACTAGGTTTTTATCCAAAAAAAATTATGCTTTATGCTTAAGAACAATAAGACAAGGAGAAATCTTTTACCTTGAGGAGTTCTTACGGTAGTAAAGTCAGTAAATCTGAAGACAAAGCATGCAAAACTTGCAAGGACAATTTTATGGACTGAGCTGTGTAGCAGGAAGACATAATAATCTCTGAATAAGGTCAAACCAGGATATTTCTGCCACGTAAAACTTATGCCCTGCTAATCTCCTGAATATTTCAATAAAACAGTGGTATGGGGACAAAAAGAAGCAATTAAAATAAAATCCCAGCCTTGGGAAGGCTTTAATATTTTACAAGAATTAGATGAATATCAACAGTTTAAATAATTGAGAAGAATTAGTTACCAATTCCAAGATTTTACACATAACACTGCAGAAGTCATGATTGGTAGTATATCTGAGGTTATGGTATCTGTTAAAATGTCCTATTTAGAAGTGAAAAAAGGCTAAAGTGAGCTTCAGTTTGTTTTGTTTTCCCTTGGTAAAATCTCTAGGTAAGAAACCTTTGTGGCCAATATGAATTTTATTGAAGATATTGAAGTTTTTTTATGTTAGTGATTTATCTTGCAATTACCAGTTCTATTTTCAAGGATTTTCTGAAAACCAGTAAGCAATCAAATATCAGCATAAAAAAAGCTATTGTAACATTCATATTAACTAACTAAAATTGAATAATTAAGGTCACAATAGAAGATTGACTTGAAAAATCAATGTATTAAAAGATTATTTAATTCCATCCCAAATCAACACATTCTAAATCAGTCTTGGGGTCAATAGAAGAATGAATTACATAACGTTAATAAGGATTAAAAAACTGAAGCATTGTTTTCCTTTAATCTAAAATCCCAGACAGTATTCTAGCCAGAGCAGTAATCCTGACCTAAAGGACACAAACTGCCTTTCTATTTCTTTTGCTCAAGTGTGTTTTCCCAGAGCAAGCAGTGTAATCAATTAAGCTGGTCTTAAAGCACCCAAAATAGTTACTCCAGCTCAGCACTTCAGAACTTTCTCCTCAGAAATGAATAATCTCTGCTCCCCTTTGTTCACTGCAACGCTAAGCACGTACAAAGGACTCACCTGGGGTGACAAATAAACTACCCTTGAAGTATAATATGCCAAATTTCAGGGATTTTCCTTTAACTTTTGTGGTGATAATGACTTTCAAGTGTCAGTTGTGAGGTTCCTGGGAGATATTCAAGCTGTAACATAAATTATGTACCTATATTTCCATCGCTGGTTGTAACATCAAAGACATCAGATGAACCTGATACCCCTGACAGACCTCTGTCCTGACACATGAGTTACATGAGTTTGAAGCAACCTCAAGGGTTAACCAGGTAGCATCACTATTTACTTCTTCTCAGTAGTTTTATCAATGCTACAATAAATGTATGGAGTGGCTGTTGTATGGAGTATGCATGTACCCAGTGTATGTATGTACCTCAGTTTTGAACAGGATTAAAAATAATCATCTAAAGAAACAGCTGTAGGACTGTTACTTACATGAAAATATTTCATAACACAAAATGCATTGTTTTGGGTAAAGATCCAGTTTTCACTCGGGTCATGGTTTCTTCGCTGCTGCTAAAAGCAGTATTTCAATAAACATATATATATATATATATATATATATATATATGTAGATAGATAAATATATATTTACACAAGAAGAGGAAGGGTGCAGGAGGATTTCTGGTCCAAAGAGCCTGCAATTTGGATGTTATACTTGACCAACCAGACGGGCTTTGCTCCTGCAGCTGGACGATGCCAGCACTGACACAGAGCTGCTAACCCAGCCAGAGCAGGGCAGCTGTCCTGTTACAGCTCCAGTCACAGTCCACGTCTCAAGTAAAACAGTGCAACAGATTCCATGGTAATGACTTTTTCCAGCACAGCTGTGTAGGCTGAACTCACCTACCTCTAACTTTGCTGTACATAACCCTCTAAAATTCAGTCATGGTGAGAAATGTATGCAGATTTAAAAATTTGTAGAAAACAAAAGGAAACAGTGACAGGATTATACAAGCAGATTAATGTGGTAGAAGTCATGTGCGATTTTCATGAGCTGGGTACTCAAATATGATGTGGCCATGACACAAAAGATCAGTCTTCCTTCCCAAAGGGGAGCTCTGAAGATGCTTTGCAGAGTATCTTCAAAGCAGGAGTTAGAATATTCAGTAAAATAAGAAATACAAGGAATCTTTTGCTGCAACTTCCAAAGAGAGTTGCAGTTCATACAGTTGTTTTAGCTGTGGTGACCTTGCACAGTCCGTAATGCTTCAGCAAAAACCATTCCAGACATTTTCCCAAAAATAAATTAAATTCTGTCTGATCTAAAAAGCACCTAAGCTATGGAAAATTTTAAGGAAAAGATATCACCCTTTAGCACTGGAGATGCTAAAGGATGATATCTTTTCCTTAAAATTTGGCTGGTTTTTCAAGAAATAAAAAAACCCCAATGAGAACAGAGACTTCTAGGCACAACTTTAAAGGCATAGTATCTTTGGCAGTTTGTAACCCTCTTGTGAGCAAGCTTAATTTTCCAATGTCAGTATTATACATCTTTCAAAAGAGTAATAGATGTCTAAACCTTAAATTTCATCATGTTGATAACAATACTTGTCAGAGCCATGAACCATTTATATATAGTATCCAACTGAAAGTGACACTGGGCTTATTCTCCTGGTGGTTATAGAGGGATTGTTTTGTTAGAAAGTACTGATTAGCACAAGTTTGAAGTGCAGTGCTTTCTGGAAAACAGGCTGAACTTAAGATTCACTAGCAGTCATACTTAGGTTTTTTGAAATATAAAAAATAAATAAAGCACCATTAAATTGGGGGGAAAGTGCCAACAAGTTTCACATGGAGCTCAGACAAGTCAAACATCTGCAATTTTATTTTAAAATGCTTCTTATATATTTCAAGTATAAACAACTCATTTTCAGTATGCAAGATTAGCACTCAAGGCTGTGAAATGAAAAACTGGACAAACTGGTAAAAAGTTCAAAAAAAATCACAGAAAAAGCAAGTTGTACTTCTTCATGCATTATACAGTTATGTTGTAGAACTCCTTGTAAAAAACCAGCTGTATAGATTAAAAAGTTACAAGAGAGAGATAGAAAGAAGAAAAAGCAACCCTCTAGGCCCAATATATGCAGAGAGGTGGAATCTTCTGACTTTTGCATTCTCAAGATATCCAGTATTCCAGTGCCAAACTGGAATATGCAGGTGTCAGAAGGATCATTTTTCTTTTACACCTTCCTTAAGCACTGCCAAGGCCACTCACAGAGACTGAATTCAAAGTGACAGGAATCTTTAACATTAACTCCTATAATACCCCCTATAATCCTAAATGAAAGCTAAAACCAGGACTAATTAAATTATTGTTTTCTATTCATTATGTGTTCACAATAGGGTGATAAATGTTGAAGATACTTGCAAGCTTTAATTTCAAAATGGAGAAAGGATATATTTAGGTAACTGAGAAAACCAGGATCCCCTTGTGGACAAGAGAGATAACACTTGCAGTCAGATCATATCTGCACCCTCAGTTTGACCTTTTCATCTTAAGCTTTTCATCAAATCTTCATATTTTTAGATGATCTCTTTACCAGCTCCAAATTTTCTACAAAGAACAGTGGGAAAATAGCCAGCTTTTACTTGGTTTATGACTTCACCTTTCTAATCTAATATTTTCTCTTGGTATTGTATTTTGAAAAAGTACTCTGAAGGGTTAAGCAATTCTTAAATACAAAAGCATCTCTCCTTCTACTCAAGAATAGATGTGACAAGTTAAAAATAAGATGGAGTGAAAATACACTTGTGATCTATAGGATAGTATCAAGATTGCCTAGCTTAGTTGTCATGACAAATTTGATGTGTAAATTCAAGACACTAATTAGAGTCTCTGCACTGCAAAAGAGCTGATTAAATGGTTCACTGCTGCAAAAAAGCTATTGCCATTCCTCCCCCTCTTCTCCCTGTGTGACCCTACCTGCTCTCTGTTATTAGCTCTGGTACTCACCTGATTGTAGAATAAACTTATTTAACCATCAACCCAAAGGAGGAGGGGAGGAGGAGAAAGAGAAAAATCACTTCACTGTGCTATTGCAAAGGGCCTTGCTAAAATAGGCAAGAGCCTCATCTCTGCTAGAGTAAGAAAAAGTTGATTATAAAAAAACGCTTACATTTTTGAATATACATTTAAAAAGACTGCACTGAAGAGTCTAGTGGACATTAGAGACATTTCAACAGAAGACTCATTAGAGAGGGCGAGTTCAGATCAGAGGACTCACACAAACACATGACTGATGAAGAGTTTTGGCATGTGCACTGAAATGAGTCAGTAGTCACTGAGAAAAACTAAAAAGTCCCCCAAAAACAAGTGCAATAAATCCTATTAATAAAAGTATGCTATGACATATTGAAACATATTCTCACTTGAATTGCTTGCAAATACATATAAAAATGACTACTAAAAAAAAAGAAAATAAAACTAACCATTACTTTATTAATCCTGTGAATTTATTACTCTTAGTTGGGATTATTTTCCCTCATAATATTTTTTCTATTGTCAATGTAATGTTTATTCTATTTTATAATATATTTCTACAAAAATACATAAAATGAAATGCTTAGTAGTGTCTTAGAAAATTACATATTTTTGGGGAAAAAAATCTTAAAAATATGTTACTTCTGAATCCCTATTGTTTCACTAAAAGATCTTCTCCAAAGGAAGTTTTATACTTAATATTTAAATGGCAAAATGTTAAAAATCCTTCAAAAGCATACACATTTAAGGAAAAATAGATAAGAAAATAAAAGGCCAAGTAGCAGAACTGCAGAGAAGGTTCCAAAAAGAAGACTGAACTATGCATTGCACAAACTGACCCCACTGTCAAGTGTGATGAGCTGTGGGACAATCCCCCACTGGATTACTCTGACAAGCTTTAGTCAAATAAAGACAGAGATAAAATTAGGCCAAACTGAGAGTATGACAAGAAAATTAGTAAGCTCAGGGAGTAAGATGTGTGATGAAGGCTGGGCTTAAGGAGAGAAAAAGGGAGAAGACATATGGGAACAGTATTCAAGCTGGTCTCCATATCTAAGGGACTATGAGAAGGAATTGGTTTACTTTTCAGTACAGGAAGCCTGGTTTAAGTACTGGAAACCTGTCTACAGTGTGAGCTATTAAATTAATCCAGGGTAAGGAAAACACATAAACCAGGGGAAGTGTTGAACTGTGAGCAAGCAAGGTCCTGAAAAATAGGTATTATTCTTGATACTCTGCACAAGTACTGTCCACCAGTCTTGAAACTAAACAGCAATCCCATCTGCTTTTCTTGACACTGACTCCAGCCACAGACTTCTGATGTTCTAAACCAAAACTGCCGTAATAGTCTAGAGTTACCTCGAGAAAGTCAAAAGAATTGAGGAAGGGTGGGGAAATCAAAGCCTCTTCATAAAGAAAAACATTAATAATTAAAAGGAGAGTATGAAATATGTATTGTTCTCTACATTTAAAAATCTGCATTTCTAGCTGAGTATTAAAAGACAAATTTTAGATTCCTCTAGTTTTACATGCGTCTCACTTCATGTCCAGTATACTGGAGAGAAACATATTTTAACATATTTCAATTTCCAATGCAACTTTGTTTTGCTAAAAAGAGAATCAATAAGTTATAGCCACTTTTATTAATTTACCATGCTGCTCTTCACAGGGACTGTTATTAACTTCTTTTCAATTTCTGTGGCCAAACAAACTTTAAGTTAAATTTGACTGATGAAAAATATCCACAAGACTTTACATGTATTTTGTCCTAATATGTTCTATGGTCATCTTGAGAACAACTTTCAGCTAAGAACTCCAAATTAAAAATCAAGGTACAAGTTTTAATAATAGATGGTAAGCATCAGTCTGTTGTCTACAGAGATAAACACATTTTCACCCTGGAAGAAAACAAGGAGTCATGAAATAAGCCAGTTCTTACATCACCGCCATGGGCTGTGAATTTGGGAATGATGAATTTATGCAGGAAAAATCTTTAGGTTAAATAGTGGGGGGAAAAATAAATACCAGCAGCGATAGATTCCCAAGTCTATTGAAAACCTGCATTGATTCTATAGAATCACAGAAGTGATTGGGTTGGAAGTGACCTTAAAGATCATCCATCTCCCTTCCCTTTGCCATGGATATGGACACCTTCCACTAGTCCAGGTTGCTCAAAGCAAACCAAACTGGCCTTAAACACCTCCAGGGTAAGTACAACTCCTCTGGGCAGCCTGTTCCAGTGCTTCACCACCAACAGAGTGAAGAATTTCTTTCATGTACCCCGTATAAGTCTGCTCTTTTCCAGCCATTATCCCCTGTTCTATAGCTACACACCCTTGAAAAAAGTCTCTCTCCAGCTTTCAACTCAATAAAGTCTTTATAAGACTCTACTTGTTTAATCCTGAACCAGTTTATAATACTTCACTGAAAGGTAAAATAAAGAAATTTTAAGATCTCTGCAACTGTAACAATAATTTTTCTTTTATTTTTGCATTGTCAAATTTTAAAACACTGTATTGCTTCTGTAGATATTCTTTCACGAATGATGCACATTTGTGTAGTTGACCAAAAAAAAGTCAAAACTAAAGAGCAAGATCATTCTTAGTCTTCTGTGGGTATCCAAGAGGATTAAGGGGATTTATTCAGAAGAAATGGAGCTGTAGCTCTGATACCAATTCAGTCAGGGGAAGAGAGGGAGCCCAGAGCAAAGTGCACCTTGCTCTCAGAAAGGTCCACAAGTGGTCACACAAATTCTGAGACCCCAGCTGTACATGTCTGTGCTTCATGTAGCAGAACTGCTGTCTGATTTTTCTCAAGGGCAATGCACAGTTACAAAACCAACGTTAAGTTCTGACGCTGCTCAGTATTTACTTAAATGAGTATTAAGGGGGTTTATTCCCTTTCTGAGTGATTAACAGAGAACTCATTAATTGTGAAGGACAATAGGAGTTGCACACCTGAGCCCATGATTACAGGGCCACAATGCCTGGCACTGACACACATGATGAGAATGTTTAACTACTGATACTTTACTAACTTCAAAATAGTTTAACATTTTTCTAAGGTAATCCAAAAGCTTAGAAAATAGTTCTGGGAATACAACAACAATGACCCCCACAAGAGCATGAAATCTCACAGTTAAATGACAAAGAAGAAAGGCAAATAAACTGTACTGTTTCCATTTGATGTTAAATGGGAGATTACTGATCATCCTTTTAAGGGATCAGACCAATTTTTTGGGTTGCAATGTATTATTCTCTGTGCATCTGAAATGTTAAAGAATTCTTTAAATACAAGGTCTAATCCTGGAGTAATTTTTCCAAAGAGGAAAGTAAAGGATATTTTAGGCTTTCTTACAAGAAGGAAGAGTGTAACTTGCTCAAAACAGACAATGAATTAGTAAAAATTAATATCCCAGCCTAAGTTGTCAGATCCTATATGATTTTGCATATTCCATAACATGGTATAATTTTTGTTTCTTTTAGCTATGAATGGTGCCCATCTAGGAGGTTTTCAGACAGCTAGATGCATCTCGCCACTAGGCAAGATGTTTGGATGGAATTTTAAAACTCTACATTGGTTGAGCAGCACAGCAACATTCCTGATGTTCAAATTGCAAATAGTCTGCTTTTTTCTTTTTTTCTTTAAATCTGAGCTAGAAGTCTTTGTTCTTCAAAAACCATACTTTTTTTACTAGGGGAAAAAGAAAGAAGCCCCAGCTTTTCATACATAATTAAACAGTCAAAATCAGAAATTCTGAGGCTGCTCCCTTCTGTTAGATGGTGTCCATCTCAGAAGCACTGCCAACTCTTTGCTACACTCTTGACAGTCAACCTTGCACACCTTCTTGGCAAAAACAGGGGAAATACATACACTTCCTTCTAGCCCTTTGATCTGATAATTCTAGCAAAAGAAATTTTAACCCTTCATTACACACAAGGTACAAGACATCTAGAAACCTGTTCATTGTGTAAATCCAGTTTAGTACTCAGGATTGAAACAATTTTAACATTAAATGTGCCATGGCTGGCACATGAGAAATTCTTATTATGCCGTATATAATGACTTCTCCCAGCTGACTACTCACATATGGAACATTTATGGAACTGATAATGTAATTAAATGTACTTAAAATGCTTCTAGAACAATGTTACTTAATCTAAGTGTGCTTTTTACTTGGCAATTACAATATAATAAAAGTATACACACTCCCAGAAAAGATTTTAGCTAAAACTGACAACTTAAAAGGACATAATCTGTTCATAGCTGAAGTTTATATACAAAACAAAACAATATAAACAATGTAAACAGATATTGTCTGCAGAACATTTGTTGTACTCCAATTAAATCCTTTTAAAACAGATTTAAATTTGAGCAGCCTGAGCATGTAAACAAATATTTTGATATTTTAACATGTTGAAGCAGCACATACAAGTTTGTATATGCCATTAAAGAGATTCAAGATTTCACCTTCAGAACCAGAAAAAAAAGTAGAAAAAGTAGCAAAAATCAGTAAAGAAGCAAATTCTTGGAGTACTTCTGGTTCAACATACACAGCTGCAGCACAGTAAGTTATTCTTCCTCCCTCCCACAGCTCCACCATCAATGATCTCTACACCCTTGCTTCTGAATGGTCAACTTCACTTCATTTTCACCAAATTATCTCCTCTGCCAAAACAACTCAAATTATTTCCCTATATTAAACTTCTGAGAATACTTCTTTTGAAACCAGAGTACTGAAACCCACATTTCTTTTGTATTCAGAATCTGCTGCATTTTGAGATCAGGGGAGGGTTTTGAAACCCGAGTTGCCCTTGGTATCCACCAAGGCAGCTCACACAAAGCCAGAGAATCACACTGAATGTTCAGACAGGTTCACTAAGCTGAGTAATCAAAGTTTAGCTTAACAGTCCAACCCCAGGCACTGAAGAGAAAATATTTCCAATCCTACCCTTCTTCAGGACTCAAGCAATAGCAAGATGCCATAGAGATGGCTGCAGCCTGAATAGCTGCACCATACAATATATGTTTATATAAACTGCTCTATTAGAAGGTAATACAGAGATTATTTCTTTTATTTTCCCATGGGAGACTTAGCCCATCCCACCCTTACCCAATGCATACTAATAAGGAGCAAGAATTGACAGCTGTAGAGCCTTCATCTTTTCCATTTTAGGCAGCAAAAATTCAAGCCTATTTTACCCATTTTCCAAAAACATGACAACTTCTGGCACCACTCAGCCAACCTGTGGTCCAGCCACAGACTGAGCAATGCCCCAGTTTCCCTCACCTCTGACACTGAAGGACTCTCTCCTGTTTCTGTGCTGCTGTTACTGTGCCTGGCTGAAGCCAGCCTGTCCCCTGCACACAGCTGGGATCCCCAAAGACACCAGAGCAAAGCTGTGAGCACAACCCCAGCCCAGACTAAGCCAAGGGTGAGGAAGCAGGTGCTCCCAATTGTCCTCTGGCACACCTGCTGACTCCAGCATTGTCTGCTTCACACAGCACAAAGGAAAAGGTTTTTTCAGAGCAACTTTTGCATTTTTCCCCACTAAATTATCACTGGTAATTTTTTTTTTCATTATAAGGAAGTTTCTGGTAACACTGAGATTCCTAAATTTCATTAGAATTTCTTACAGCATTTTTGTTCCAAAAATATTCAATATTGGTGTAATGGATTCCCACTGATGTCTATGACTGAAAGAAAAGAATATTCCTAGATGCCTATACTAGAAGTGTTTAAAAGCTTTTCAAAGCCTTCTCTACACTTTCCTGTATTCTTTCTTGCCATATCCTACCTGTAATATAGAAATTGCTTTTGAAAGTATTATTGGTAGTGTTGGGTTTTTTTCCCCACAGTTCTCTCATTGGAACTATCACTTATAATTCTGTTGGGTTTTCTTAAGACATGATAAAGCATATCCAATCCTTTTTAAATTAAACTTAAAATTCCCATTCAGTTTTCCTAGAAAGGAATGAATTCTTGATTTAAAAATTTAAATCTGTGAAAATGTCCCTTTTTCAAATTTAAATACAGTAAACAGAGACTTTCTTCACATCTTCCTTTATATTGAAACCTTACCCATGCTGCTAATAATTTCTATTACCCTTCACTGACTTTTTATTTTCCTGCTACCATCTCATAGTTTTACTATTTTCACCAAGTATCTTCTTCTGACATTCTAACAAAGCCATGTGAAAATGATGCGTGTACTCTGGGGAACAAGTAAGGTCAAATTCTCATTTTTGTCCCTTCAACCAATATTTACCAGATGAAGAAGAAACAAATTCTAAAATGAAATCCTACTACAATTTAGTTTCAATCATATTTCATTTGTAGAATTAAAGATTTTTAAAGAAACATAGATTTGCCTCTGCTTAAATTTGACCTTCAAGTGCAAGATTTAATAGGCTAAAGATTAAAGTAAATCATGGTAGTTTGCTCATTCTTTTGCATTATGAAGAGTTGCAAGGAGAAACTAAAGCATGATATAAAAACAAACAGCAGATTAAGAAAAAGTCTAAGCATAAGAAAGAACAAGTTATAAGTTATTCAAAAGGAAAATAATTATAGTATTATTTTTATATATTTCTTAAAAGATATATCTGAAATGTAATCTAAAAAGAACAGTATTTATTTGTGGAGGGTACAAAAATTCCCCACAATTTATTTAAAATATTATAGCAATATTTATTTTAAAAATATACAACTAATAAGAAACACACAATACCCAATTAACTCCAGCTAAAATAATTGCATCCATTAAAATTAATATAGATATGAATTATAATAAGCAATGTGTTTCAGAAAGTAGATGCATAGAATTATCAAAGGTTATCCTCACAGTTCCCTTTCTAGTAATACATTCGAAAAAAAAATTAACTAGTATTAGAAAAAATCTGTAAAACACTGTCCATGTAAACACATGGACAATGGAGATCCTGATGTGAAGTCACGTTAAACAAAACAGATGCAAACAAGTCACCAATATCTTTAAAATATATCCTACCAAAAAGTGACATGCTGATCCTTGACCCAAAACAAAGGAATTCCTGAGTTCCAGGGTTCCAAGGCAGTTTTCACAGATTTCATTTATCCGAATCTAGATTTAGACATGAAATTTTTAAATCAAGCCGAAAGGTGTATTCAAACCAGGCAAAAAAAAAAAAAAAAAAGGGGCTATGAAAATCTAATTAGAGAACTCTATGAGATGTGTCAATTACTTCAGAGTATCTGCACAAAGAGCAGGAACACAACACCTCACTGCAGGCAGACATTCCAATTCTGGGTGACCCTCAGAAGTGTCTAGCCAGGTGAAAAAGCAGAGAAACAAGGAAAAGACAGGGTGGTCTGGACCTTGACACTGGGTGTGGAGAAAGTTCATTTTAGGTGCTATATTAGTTATTGCTTCATTCATGCTGAGAAAGCCACATACAGTGCTGTAGCAGTCCCTGCTCATGACCACTGGCGTCTCTCCCGCTCTCACCTCCACAACATTGGCCAAAATACTAATCAACAAAAATAATTTAAAAAATTGCTCTGTCTGAAATGTAAGGGAGGTTTTCACAACTGTCTGAAGCAGACCCCAGTGAGATCCCCAAGGCAGTAATCAGCTAGGGGATGTAGAGGGTAGCAAGATCTGCACACAGAGCCTGTCAAAAGCAGATGTAGGAGGAGTCAGCCCCAGTGCTCTGGTATCCTGACAAGGCAGAAATTGAAATGATACAAGCAATAGTCCTATTTATTTAAATAATGCCTGAAAAATATGGAAATTGAGAAGTAAGGTAAAAAAGGTGGCTTCATGTCTAATTATCCCCTCATCTGTATTTTCTTTATATCACACTGGGGGTGTGCATAAAAACTTGCATACAGAATCTTGAACTAGTGGCAGGCTGTAGCAAATGTGGGCATTTTAACTTCTTCTTTTAAGATAATTTTATTTTTACACTCTGTATTAATGAATTTGAAATAAAATGTTAATCAGAGCTTGAAGAGACAAGAAAGTAATTTCAAAACCATGCAGACATTTAAGTTTACAAAAGATGCTGAAGAATAATCTTTTCCCTGTTAACTCTCTTTGTGGTGAGGACTATCTGCTCCCATTCACTCCCTGGTGACCTACCAGACTCTCCCCTTATCCAATCTTTAACATGCTTGTTTATCTCATTTTTCCTTCATTAAATCCTAAATCCTAAGTCTTTCTGCACAGAACTTTGCCTAGAAATACAATTAATTAAAGGAAACCCACTGTCAGAATGAACATGACATTTACACGCACCTCTTTTTTTGTATTAGCCTCCATTTTTAAAGTCTCCTTTTTTATGGTTGTCCTTGCTACATGTAAATGCAGTAATCCCCCCTTGCCTGGGACTGTAGCTCATTCTATCACTTCCTAGCAAAGAAGAATGTATTATTGGTTCAATACAAATACTGCTGTGACAATAGTTATGACAATAACAGGAATATCCTTTTATTTAATATATTAAGATGAATGGACAGCTGATTAATGGAAAAGTTATTTTCTTTTTTAATAACACTCCAAATAACTAAATAGAAATAAATAAATCACAAGAATTATAATTTAATCAAAATTAAACCTCTTCCACCCCTAATTCACATGCATTGCAGTAAAACAATATGTTTAAAGAATAATACATTGGTTGCAGGATCATGCATTCATGTGATGAAGTGTCAGAATTAAATCTCCCATAGAACTCTAAGGCAGGTGCTCTGGGCATATGAGTGCTGATAAAATCTTTAATTACAAGATTTCATTATTTTCTTTCATGACCTTTTTCATTACATTTGCAGAAAGGATGGTACTCATTAAATGAAGAACTATATAATATTTTTTTTCCCCCGTGTTTATCCAGTCTGTGGTCTCACAACTAATTTGTTGCCTGCTATTTAAGGCCTGCTCTGAAGGAGGAGAGCAATGTTTCCCTCATTAGTTTGTGTAGAGTTCATCATGGTAGGACCTCAGTGCTTCATAAACACCACCAAACTTACTTTTATAAAATCTCTATGACAAAATTGCTCCAATTTTGTAATAGAAAGACTGAAGCAAAGGGAACTTCATACAGGCTAACCATCAAAAAGGGGAGAGCCAGTGCCACTCACACTGGATTATGGCTCTCCAGCAGTGTAATCTAAACTCAAGCAGCATTTCTAATCTAGACCCCAGAGTTCCCTGCACTCCAGTGTTGAGGCAGCATCAGAGAGCTGATTCAGTCGAGGCAGGGGAGTGCTGCTGCCACCCAAGCTCCTCTGAAACTTGTGAGTGAGCATGAAGCAGCCTGGCTCCCTCACCCAGAGTGACCTCAGCTCGGTGCAGCAGGGTCAGATCTGGATGGCAGAACACTTGGTGCCAAGGGTAGTTGCTCCTAGGCACAACTTCATTCTTGTGTTTGACAGGATTTTTACTCTGAACTATATGCAGCATTTCCCAGAATTGAATATTCATTTGTGTCAGGAACATGTATTTTGTTATATATTATAACCTCTGAGAGCAATACAGCTGTGAAAGTAAAACTGCTCCATGGGGTAGCAGGAATAGAAGGTTCACTCTGAATCACAGTCCTGATTTAAACTAAAATGCTATTGTATACACAACATATAGACAACATTGGGACAACCAACATAAATCCCAATTTCTTTCCAAAAGTGACACCAGTGGCATTGTTAGTACCCTTTTCTACTTTGCAAAGTAGTCCCATTAGAAGATGAGACTCTCTTCTTTTTTTTTCTCCATTTTCAGGGTAAAGCAAAAAAGCTTGATTAAAAAGGGACTGGTTTAATGTTTTAATCTGTTCTGGAGTACTGCTACACAATCAAACACGGAAGAGACACAGAACCAGAACAGGAAATATAAATCTCTAACAGCATTGTTAGAATGCTCTAGCAGAGGAAAAAGAGGTTCTCATCCTTCCTATGCAGTGCCTGTAAAATTGCACAAGTATCTTTGTGAACAAACAGCAAAAGAAAATTTAAATACATAGTTATTTACCTGTCTTATTAAACTATTTATAATGAATTTTTAAGATATATGTCACAAGAATGGTGAAATCCTTCCTGTAAGTCAGTGGAAAATAAATTCCTACTGACAATTATGGGACCAAAATTTAACTGTAAGATTAAAATATAAACAATGCCCAACACAACCAGTGGAACTCCAGAGCAAATCTTCAGATCAATGTGAAAGCAACCACCTATTAAGAACCAGAATTACTTACACAGTTCAAGCAATAAATCTTTGTAACTTTCATACAGACAAGAAATCAAACAGAAAGTATTTTAAATTAAGAGGCTCTTTAAAATAATTAAATTAAATCAGGGCTTTTTTTTCCTATTGTTGCTTTAATTTCAACAGATGTTTTCCCACAAATCAGGAAAATCATACACAATATTATCTATCACTCATGCCACTAATAGGATTTTGCAAGGGCTGGTTCAAGCCCTTATAAAGTATATCATTGCTGCTCTCTGCTGGTCAAAATACTTATTCCTTTCTTTAAAACTTTGTATAGGAAATTCTTCAGTGAATTTCATAGGGAAATATGGATAGGATTTCATATCACATGAATAGGAAGAACTTTTATGGCATTTAAATAACCATCTCGGTTATCACAATGATTTTTCATTGTTTTCATTATTTGTATTCCTGAGGCCACCAAAATTGGTAATAAACTCCACCTTCAAATGCCACAGCATTCAGTTCATAGATGTACACATCTCAAGTGACTTTTGCTTGTGCTACTCAAGGGTGATGAATGGAACAGCACAGTGTTTGTGGTGCAAGATGTGAAGAGAGCAAAGAAAACATTTAGGACCACTAGAAGACTATGCCTATTTAACAAAAGATATTACCCAGCATGTACCTAACACATGAGCAAATGTCTTATCAAAACCCCTCTCAATTCTTTGCCTCAGCTAAAGTGGGAAAGGATTTCATCAATTAAAAAACCAAACAAATGTAAGTTTCCTAAAGTTTCTATTTTCAAGGATCATTAAGCCTTACTGGACTGCTTAATTTCTATTTGAATTATGATATAAATAGAAGTCTCACTTTTGGAGATTGGAGCCAGGTAGTCCTTAATTAAGTGGTCCCATTGGGTAACTATAGCTTAATATGAATTGAGGCTTCAAAAGCTGCTCCAAAATAAACAACATCAATTTACCATATTGTGAAAATAATTTTCTGTTTTCATAAAGATGTATTACATAGCAGGCTACATTCATTTTAAAATTTGCTCAGCTATGAGATGAAAATAATACCAAATCAGAATACAAAAAAGAATCTTTCCCCAAATCATATCAAATAGTACCTAGCAAGAAACACAATCCAGTTTGTTCAGCTTATCAAACAATTTATTTAGCAAAGTACAGCAATATGAAGAATTTATTTGTTCTGATTGAAAACTCCTGTTTTTCTCAATGAATTATTTCAGCATTTTTACCTGGAGACATTTAGCCATAATCTGGGATCACAAAAATGGAATCAGCTCGGAGCATAGAACATTAAAAGAAAATTCTAGCTGAAGAACTTATTTCCAAACAGCTTAGAGAGACTGAGGTCAATGCACTTCATTTTGTGAAAACATAAATAAGATGGAGAAAAAAATTATTTCTGTGTCTCCTTTCTAAAACTATAATTAAGCACCTTACAAAGCCTACTGAAGCAGTAGTCCAATACATTGCTGCAGAAGGAAAGGGCAATTTTTGTACAAACATATGTGCATAATATAAAAACCTATTCATTCCAGAAACATTAACAGCAGACAGCAAAGAAATCAAGATTTATTAATTATGTCTCCAAAGACAGAAACAATCTGAGACCCATGACTAAAGAAACAGCATCTCTCTTTGCAGCCTTACAGCTGAAACCAACCAGAGATGGTAATTCAGGTACCTCGACCCATGCATACAGACACCTTCACATCCAACGAATAAACAAGTGATATTTTATTACCAAGCTTTACTCCTCATGACTTTTACCATTCTACCTCTCACCTCAAGCTGATAAACCATTTTGTCTCACTGAAGTCTGAGCTCAGTGTGAAGCACAAAGATGAACGAATTGCACTGTGCTCTGGGTTAGACTCAGTAGTTTTAAATGAGTACTCTAGGAGACATAATGAAAGAACTCAAATGCTTTTGCTATTATCACTTTCTGTAATGATTTACTTTGTGACTGATTAGCTCCATCCTATTAAGAAGTATGGTAACCATTCCAAATTTATGTGTGGAGAGAATGAAAGTATGCTGAGATGAGAAATGTAACTAAAGGGAATAGAAAGAAGAGGGAAAACTTGCTGTCATGCTGTTAAGTGTTATTTATCATATGTTCTCAGTGTGTGTTTGGGATAAAAATACAAAGCTCTCAGTGGAAATTCAATTCCTCCAAACATTATAAATGAAAGCTTAAAACTTCCAGGGTGCCTGGGATGAAGCAGTGATAAGCTGGGGCTTCAGTAGGATCCTAGATACCTTTGATATCCTCTCTGCCAACACACTCAGGACATTGCTGAGGGTGAGAACAAAGTGACAGTGAGTGAGGATGGGCTTTCCTTGCTTATTTCTAGGAGCCAAGCACTTGCCCAGGGAAATACACTCTCAGTTACTCTGCACAAAGGGGCAGCCTGGCATTTCCTATCCCCCCACAGCCACTGGTGATGTAAGGCTCGTGTGGAAAACCTTGTTGCACAAGTTTTGAAGGGCTTAGCAGACCATAGTGAGAGACTCTGAACTTGGGGTCGGTTTATCAAAGGCACACTCAGCACTGGCCATGAAGGAATCCACTGCTGGCAGCCAAGGATCTGTGCAGATTGCTTCAGGACCAAGCACAAACATGTCAAGGGCTGCCAACAACCCTGATCTCACCAGTGACCCTCAGACAGGGAGTTTCCTTGGGGGAATTTGGTGAGGATGCAAAAAGTAATCAAATGGCTTGAATGCATGGCAAGCCTGTGACTATGATAGGTAATATGGATGTGAATTGTCTCTTACAACCTGCAAAATATGAACACAAACCATTCCATATCACTTGACCTCATTGCTCATGCAATCAAGGTGTTCTAAGCATAGCCTGAAATTTCAGAACTGTGTTACTGCTTACTGCTATTATTGTCAAGATGTGCTACCCTGGCTAAGTTAGAAGACTTACAATTTAATAAGTAAAATGTCAAGTGTTCTACTTAAAGAAAGCAAAGAAGAGAACGTAGCAATGTTTGCCACACATAACATGAGACTTATAATACTGTCATAGACAAAAGTATCTTGCCTTTCAACATTAGTTCCCACAAGGTAATGCTCACTTTATCTTATGTGCTGGCACTGCAAGGAAAAATAAAAACATTAAACGCCATTTTATTTACATCTGCAATTGTTTCTGGCTTATCTGCAACATAACAAACAGAACTCTACAACTGCTGCAGAAAAGCCTGAAGTGCTCTAATATGCTGTAAGTCTCAGCATTTTCTCTTTAACAGGTGTTACCAGAAGTGAAGAAATAACATGCTGCAAATTTTATCTCCACCTCAGTCCTCACTACAATGCAGAAATTAAGGGTTTTTTTACATTTTCCATCTTTTAACACTATCTGAATTAAAGAGTTTCAAAAAATTTAGCTTAGAAAAACACTGAGCTAAAAATGGGAGCTTTAATCTAATGTATCTCTGAGGACAAACCAGCTGGGTTATTCACTTAATATCCCAATAAACACAGACTTCTAACATTGCAGCTAAGAAAAACCATTTGGATGCAGTGGTTTTTATTCCAATGCATCATTTTAGGCCAAGAAAGCAAATTACATATCATACCTTCCTTTAACAAAAAAAAACCTTTGAAAGTGGCCTATAACTCCTGTTCTTCTTTCTGCTGGTGATAAACAAACCACCAGAGAAGCCCTGCAGACTGAAGGGGAGGAAGGTGAATTCTTGCTTCCTACAAGGCACAGAAAAACTATCTTCCCTTTGACTGAAACAGCACAAGAAACAAAGAGCTGATTGAGAAATTTAAGAGTAGTTGGTAAGAACATGACAGCCACTGGCCTACCTTGACATGAAAGTTGGCTGAGTCTCACCAACAAAAGCAGTTCTGGATGTGGTGCTCAGAAGCAAAGTTAATGAGGATATTTTGCATCAGCTGTCAGAATATATTAGTGTAAAATTCATGTAGAAATGGATTATACTAAGGTTAGCAACTAGAAAGTAAGTAACCTGAATTATATGCATTAATTCCAATACACAAACAGATGTTTAAAAACTTTGCCACTGAGCAGACCACATAATTATTTCTTCATGATGATTTCAGTGTGTGATTTTTAAGATTCAGTGATGTTAGTAAAGCATTTTTCCCTTATCTGTTCTCTGAGGTTCCTTAGCATACCAGAGAAAATAAGGAGAGTTTTTGTATTGTTTTTTGCTAGCGTTGTACATACCTGTTTCCTTCCTCAATTTTAGCCTCAGTGTAAAACAAAGGAAAAATATCACAGAGAAAAGAAACAGAGAAACAAAGAATTAAGGAGCTATCTGGCATAAATAACTCCTACAGAGTTATGGTAGAACTGGCAAAGATTGTGGGTTGCTGCAGCTCAGATGTGATAGGATGAAGCTGTGCATTCACAGCTTATGTGATGTAGGCCCCAGCTGCTGTTAATGGAAGAGCTAAAGCTGCCTTATCCTTCTCTGGCTCAATAAATCAGAGCCTGAGTTAGACTAAGAAAAAAGAAGAAGGCTATTTTTGGGGCAGCAGGCATAGTTACACAGCAAGTTTGCCAAGTCTTCAAGTCCAAAAGGAATAAACAATGAGAAACTCTTCCCCAAGAACATTTGTTTTAAACCTTTTTATCTGATTGTGTAGCAATTCAACACTTATACTACATTTAGTCCTGTCCTTTACCATCTCAGCATTCATTTCACTGCACAGACTTGTAAACTGAGGCTCTGTTTTACAACATACTGACTTCTGCAGGTAGTGCCAGGTATTCAAAATTCTGTTTAAAAAATAATATTGTATTAAAACATATATAATCACTTCTACAACATTCTCAAGCATTCCAAGAATCCAAAATCAAAAGAAAACCTCATGCTCCATATGTTTATAAAGAGTCTTGCTTTTATATAATTAGTGTGAATATCTATTATTTTGGATTGAGCAATGTTTTCAGCATTGATTACTTTGTTCTCATATTAACTTTTCAATAAATAACTTTAGTAGTTTTCCTGAGCATGGGAGCTTTAATGATGAAAAAGTTTAAAAATCATGAAAAATGAGAAATACTAAACTTGTTACCTCAGAAACAGAGTCCTGAGTCCTGAGTATATTTCACAGCATATAGAAAAGTATATACATATATACAAGTATTTCACAGGATATACAAAAATATACTTCCACAGAGATTAGCATACACAGAGCAAATGTTAAGTGTTCAGCTTTCCTTTCTACCCACTTCTTGGCTTCTGTACTGAAGATGACAACATTTCTAGTTAGGGAACAGGTGCCCATTTGGAGTTGGACTGGCAATGCCACCTGCTTTCACATGGGCAACTACAAACATTTTATGTATTCAAGTGCTTCTAAAATATAAGATTGCAACTAACCCACTTCATTTTCAAGCCTTTCTGTCTTTTTTTTTTGCTATTAGCATGATAAGCATGTGCCTTTTGAGAGACATTTAGCAGTCAAGCTTGCTCTCGCTGTTTGGGTCTGCCCCAGCCTTTAAGAAAGGCTGACCTGACCATCAGTGCCTCCACCCATGCTGGCTCCCAGCCTCCCTCACACCCGGGCTGCAGGACAGCCCACGACCACTCAGACCTCAGTCAACCTTTCTTCTTAAACCTAGTAGCAAGCAATCATCCATTTAAGTGGAAAAAATTATGCTGGTTTTATGTAAAACCTCTGTATTGCATTCACCTGAGCAAAGCAAGAGCTGGATCAGATCCACCTGCTCAGCTGTAAAGCAATTACAGAGTACTGCAGTTCTCTCTGCAAAGAGCTCATTTTCATTCAAATCTCTGCAGTGGTACTTTAATTGTTGCTAACTTATTACAATGGTCAGTAGAAAATGTTATACTACTGTAAGAAAATGTAAAATCTTTTTAAATGAGCAACTACCAAACTACATACTTTAGGGTGTATCACTTTCTGTAATATTTCTTGGCTCCATATGTTTAGCTTAGGGCAATATGTACATTTTCTTATGGTTCAGCTTTCTGTCTGCAAGATGGCAAACAGTAACTCATTTATTTTGTTAAAGCTCCAAGCGACAGCTCTGCCAAGACCAATAAAAAGCACACTTACAGTTAACATGTTTTTCTGTGTTATCTATAAATGTTGTCTATATTGTAGCCTTTGCAGTGCCATAAATAAGTGATTTGTATTAAAAATGTATTCTGCCAGATCTTGAAAGTTTTCTTCTAATTAGAAGAATAACAAGTCTAAGAAAATACTAATGCTTCTGTCTTTCCAACGCATGGCTGTACAGAGAAAATAGGTCCAAGACTTGCTAGCTAATTTGTTATCCTAAAGGAAAAGAATTAAAATTGCAATATGAAAAAAATTGCCATGGTTACAAAGCCCTCACCCTACTGAAGAGGGATATGAATTAATATATAGCCTACAGACTAAACCTTTTACTGCCTTAATTGCACAGAAATGAGTAAGATTCACTTTAAAATGTGCCTTAGGGCTCCTGTAAGTCATGGTCTTACAAAATCAACCCTAATCACAAAACCAGAACATTTTGCTCTCCATCGAAATACCAAAGCTTTATGGAAAGACAAAACAATTTGTTATTATTCAAGGCTTTCAAATCCAAGTCAACTTCAGGAAGTAAATACACAACAGAAAAGTTAAACTACTAAGGCACTGGAGAGCTTATAAAGTGTAATGTTCTAGGGAAATTACTCTTCAATCTTTTTAGCTTCTGAGGAAAACCTGCACTCACTCAAAGCCATTGACTTCAAGGTTCACTTTAAGTGAATTGTGTCCCTGTCTTGTAATCACGGATGAGCCGTGTACGGTTTTCCTGACATGAAATATTTCTTAGAACTGTTACAAAAGTAATATCTTGTTCAGATTGCCTGTATGAATACTGAACATACTAACTATTCTGCTGGTCAGCAGTGAGCTGAATATCTAAAGGCCATTCCCCAGAGAGAATGGGTGCAATTTAGAAATGTGTATCTTCTAGTAGATTAGAAAACATGTTGTCTTCAGTAAAGATAAATAAAATAATTTTTTTTAATAATCTCTATTAAGAATAATTTTTTGTATTCAAGTCCATGAAAGTTTTTTATCTTTGAGAGATATTTTCTCATTATTTTGCTTGGCAACATTGGGCAGATGCACATAGTGAAAGCTAAAAAGCAGATGGGAGATGAACTTTTTTAATAAAGTGCAGATAAGTCTTTTAAAATTAGAAGCTCAATTGCTTTTAGCAAAGGAGACACTTGCTTATATTCTTTTTCACCCCAACTAATTTTGTGAAAATTAAAAGTATAATTAAAGTGCTGATTTTTCTATTAAATTCAGCTTAATTTGAAATTTTCTATATGAGATCTGTGAATGAAAAGATTTTGGAAAGACAAGGCTGTGGTTTTTGCATGCTAGATAGAAAAAAAAATTAAAAATTAAATATAGGCATATAAGAGAATTATTGTTTATGACTGTAAAAAAATATAGTCATTAATTCTTGAAAGATTACCAGTATAAGTTATCCCTGCATCCATTCCTTTCTTCATCAGTTAGTATACCTGGAAGCAAAGCTGCTCTAAGGAGACAATACAAAACAACTGGAAAGACTTAATATAAAGAGAAATTCATGATACAGTATGCTCATATGGAAGTAGAACATTTATAAGTTACTTGCTCTGCAGCTCAATTTTAGGGTTTTATGTAACTGTGACTTCAATTCTACCTGGCTTTGAAACGCAAAGGAACATTTCTTTTTGATGTTTTGATTTTTTTTCCTAACTAAAATTTATTTCCTGATTCAAAATTTATTTCCTCTATCCCCCAGGTTGAGCAGGGATCATGGACAAATGTATAACATGAGGAGCAGGGCCTGTTAAAGGTGGAGGTGATCAGCATTAGTGCTAAGGGTGACAGAAGCATTTTACATCTGTGTAAAACACACTGAAGTCAGACTCATGGTCTGATGGGACTTATTCCTCCATTAAATAACTTCTTCTTTTCAGGTGTCATTCAAGGAATGGCAGGTCACTGATAATTAAGCTGGTATTTGCTTTAAAACACTGAAGTGAGTGAACATCAGAAAGAGCCCTTGATATTGAAAAGGTTCCAGTTAATTGCCACGGATGACTTGTGCTTCACAAGAAACATCTGATGATGGCACAAGAATGGGAATGGTCTGGAACTGCAGGAATGTGAAAGGTTATGGAAAGTTCTCATAGCTACCACTTAATTCTCCTTTCTAACACAGCTCTCTGAGAAGAAAAACAGCTTAATAGATCAAATTAGCAAGTTATTCACTATTTTTACTTCACTGATCTGCTATTTAATGTCCCTACATACTATTAGATGAAAAATATTTTTTAATACATTTCATAATTACAGAATGTAGACAATAAATGCTACAGTTTGATTAGCATTTATTATTGTGTGGAATTGTGTTTAATGAAAGTACAAAATATGCTCACAGATCCATATAAATGTAGCTGAAAGATAATCTGATGGATCAAACAGCATTTCATTTAATGAATTATAAAATCAATTTACATTTTGGTAATTTCTGATTCTATTTCTTTAAAATCCCCTTTAAGCAGTGGGATGCACTGTCTGAGGGCAAGATACAAAAATTGATCCTTATCTTAATCTATAATACAATTTTATTAGTTCTAATATTAGTTCTAAGAAAGTTGTTGACAGCTTGAAGAGCGATTGGAAGACAGCAAGAAGATGTATGGCTAGAAGAAGATTTAAGGACTGTGAAGTTTGACCTAGCAGGAAACACTAAAGTACTGGATATATTTAACCCAGAAAAGATATCGGAAGGACACTGGGTTGGTATTAAAAAAATTGCCATTGGGTGTGTATGAAAAAAAAAATTGGCATATAAACCAAGGGCACTCTTTAAATCCAAAATCATAAGAAAAGAAACACTTGCATTAGAGCTGTACATGTAAAAGCTCAGTTTTCATAACACAGACTTTTTTCTAAAGTCAAACATAGTGAGTCACTAGGACTGCTGAATCTTTACACAGTCCTTTCCCTGGAAAGAGGCTTATCCTTCCCTTTATTCTCTAATTCACCTGGTTTGGTTGCACAGTATTTAGCAGTACAATTGCAAGTAGGGCCACAGTTGTATTAAACTAGTTATTAAAGAAACTGCTATTTTATAGATACAGATGAAAATGTACCTGATTTTTCACATATTGTCAACAGAAGTCTGCAAAAGAAGGATGCAAGTGAAAAACATGTATGACCTTACTTGTCTTAAAAAATTGCCCTGGCTGTCACTGTCATGGATCTTTAGATAAACAAAGATGTTTATTCTAGAATGATACCCAAGTGCAATTCTAGAATGATACCCTAGTACCCAATTCTTTTATAAAACCCTTTACTAACAGTTTGCTATTGGATAGTCTTAAATGTCATAGTTTTTTCTCCCCTCTCTCTTGTCTATTCTTTTTTTTTTATTTGTAATGTGTAGTAAAGCTGGACTCATAAGCCAAAAATGATTGCTGTGAAATTCCAAAACCATATAATCTGAAGGATCTAATGACCTTGTCAGCAGCATGATTTGAATGACATTTTCTCTAAGTAATATTTATATGCAGCTGGATGGAGACTACTAAAGAAGTCACAGAAGCCATCACAATTCATGCAGATGATTATCTCTTGGCAGGTGTAATCACTCAGCATTGCTTGCTCTCTTCTCAGGCTTAGCTAATCACCACTGCAGTTTCCCTGCTACCAGAATGAGGCAAACATCCCTGCATACACTGCCCTGTGCACTGCAGGTGTGGGTAAAACACCTTGCTCAAAAGTATATTGGTCATTCTTAATACTCTGAAAAGTAATAAGGAGTGCATGAAACCTGGGGAAGGAAAATGTTTAAATAGCTTCATGCTCTTCTCCACAGTTTGGATTGAGGTTGCTTTTGATAGTGGACATGTAAAATAAAGAAGAAAACCTCCTTATGTAACAATACCTTCCAGTGATTTTATTGGTAACACAAGATAATTCTCTAAAAGATCAGTTTGCAAAATTTCGCCTGGAAGAGCTTCAGTCAATGAAAAGAATAATGAAATTTCAGTAAGCAACTCAGTAAGCAACAGTGCATCAACCTGAGATTTATATTTACTGGACATTTTTACTAGTATCAATGAAATTTCATTGTTCCAAAGCATTGTACTGCAGCTTAGAGTGTGCTGTTTAATAGCTGCATTACATCTAGTTGGAGTCATTATAAAAAACTCTCCATATCAATGTGTGATGTTCAGCTTAGTAAATATATAGCAGTGTGATTTCACACAGCAGATGCAGCTTTGTAAACACATAGTAAAGTCAGTCTTGAAAATATGTCAGTAAACTTTTTCCTACACTATACAGACACATTTGAAAGCCTATTTCAACACAGGGATTAAAGTAATTTTAAAATGGTTGGAAAATGAATTATGTTCTAGGAAGTATACCTAACTAAACATAAAGATGCAGGAATTTTCTAGTTTTCAAAATCACCTCTATTCAGGATGTCTTTCTCATGCCTTTGAATATTTTTCCTTAACAACAGGAGCCTGGAATACTTAAGAGAGACCCTTAATGCTGCAGATTTAACTTTGTGAAACCTGATCAACTTGGGACTCCCCTTATTTTGTCCTGCATAAAATGTCAGTTCTCAACAACTGCATCTCTGGGGCCAGTAGCTCCACACACACTGAAAATGTTTCAAAAACAGAAAGACAACAGATGCCAGATAATGGCAGAGTGGGAATGAAATAGTAATCAAGGGGTTTAGTAATCAACACCTATCAAAACTATTGAAGCATCCCCTGAGATCACACCTGTTGCAGCTTCAGTTTTCATACAGGTTATAATATCTCTAAATTAAAAAATGGTGTGCAAGTGAATTAGTGTTATTTGTCAAAAAGCATCAGTTGCTAAAACAAAACCTTTTGAATTCAAAATCTTTCTGAGTTTTGTAACTCAAAAGGTAGCATAATTATTGTAGCATAAGTTAATGCAGAAATCTATAGTAAAACATGGCTAATTGACGACTTCTTGATAAGGAAGAGTTTCCACAAATATAAGTATGTTAGCCTTTAAGGCCAACATTGTACAGCAGAACAGTTGCAAAATTCTGGTATTCATGGGAACTTGTCTCTTCTGCAGTGCTAAGTACAAATACTTGGAGGTGATACACACAAATATATGCAAGGATTTTTAACTACGTCAGAATTTGCAAATCTTCATATTAGAAATGTATTTAAGTATTGATTCTTCCTCCATTACGCTGAACAGAAATTTATTGATAACACTGCTAATAAAATAAGAGTGGCTTTCTAAATACTATCATTATTTAAAGAACTTGATTCAAAAATATTACTTCTCTGTGCTTTCTGTGTTCAGATCAAAGTCATTAATTCTGTTTCCACTTTAAAAAAATGTGGTAAAAAATAGTTAATGTCTGTAAACAAAATCAACAAAATCTTTGTAATTTCTAACCATAAAATTGATCCTTGTGGTAATAACAAAGATGAAAACTTGGGTTACTCAATACCTTCTTTGTCTTGGTCTTTCCTGATCCCATCTGTTCAATGGCTTATGGTCCCTGGGGCCAGTGACAAAGTGAGTTTACAGCTCATGGCAAAAGATGTGCAGTCCAGAGGGAAGCTAAGGACCACTGAACGCAGCCTCCATTGCACCACTCCATTGCACCACTCCGTGGAACTGGGTGGGAAGTTTCCAAAGCTAGGCTATGGAGAAGCTGAAAGCACTGCTTTTATTCAGCCTGAAGCAGAGAAGGCAAAGGAGAGTGTAACTGATGCCTTCCATTGCCCAGTGGGTGGCTGGTGACAAGGTGAAGGCAGGCTCCTCTTGGAAGCATGACAAGAAAGGATGAGAGCTAACAAACAGGGTGCAACAAGGAAAATTCTGATTACATGGAAGGAAAAAACTGTCCACTATGAGGCTGCTCTGACACTGAGACAGGCAGCCCAGAGGGGCTTGGACATACTCAGACCTTAACTGAACAAGGCCCCAGCCAACTTTGTTTTAGGAAGTTAGTCCAATTTTGAGCAGCAGGTTGGACAAGATAATCTCCAGAGGCTCTTTCAACCAAAGATGTTCTATGATTCTCTGATTTTATGAACTGAAAGTTTAGCTACAGCCCCATTTTTCTAGGACAAAAGGTTATATGAAAAAATCAAAAGGTTTTTTTTTCTTTTTAATGATGTACTGGTTTCAGCTGAATAACAGTTGTGTTTTCTGTGTAAAAATTCAAATGCAAATTTTCACTTTCTGAAGCTTCCAGTTCATCTGTGACAGAGCTTCTGTTCTAAAGCTGTAAGTCAGGAAGTTCTGCTCCTGAAGCGTTGCACATCTGGTCAACTATTCCAATATTAAAAGAAATGTGATCCCTTTCAGTCCATGTTTTATCATTCACACTGCTTTACCCGGAGTGTACATACATAAATAAAGAGAAGAAGCCAAGGTCTGGTAGGGGCAAGGAAAAGATCAGATTAAAACAAGAAACAGCCAAAAAATTGAAAAAAATCTTAAAGAGCAAACTGTCACAATGTGCTTATTCATAGTAGGAAGAGGAAAATAACATCTGCTTAACTCTACAGCATCTCTAAATAACGATTTTGGACAGCTGAATTGGCAGCTGATGTGAGCCCTGACATCTTAAGCACCAAGACATGGTGCAGCAGTGCAAATGGACTGTGTGTGTAATTATCTCAGATGGATACAATAATGCTGCAATTCCATTACTTTGGAGACCTCAAAGTCACTCATTTTTACATCTATTGAACAGACCATACCAGCTTGGCAGCTATGTGCTTCAGTATGGACAACCCTAATTTTCTTTGCTCTGAAACCTGTAGTAAAACAAACCTAATAGCTATGGTGATGTTCAGATTAGTGGTATAAAGAAGGCAGAAGGGCCTGGACTAAACTTCTATCTAAAAATCAAACCACCAAACCAAGTATCTTTTGATATTTGACTTTGGTTTTGACTAAGGACCAAAGGGAAAGCTTTTAGTGACTAGTAATGAATCCATTTTAGGAGCATAAAGTTAACTCTGTAGCTTCATGGTTAAAGACATTTCTGGTAATTTTTCACATTCCCCCAAAACATAAAGTACCTTAAATTTCTCCTATTTGCCATTTGTATGGCTTCCTTTTACAGAGCTGTATATATCTGAGTTTCTCAGGGTACTGTCTTTTTTCTCTGGAAAGAATTTCTATCTATGTACATATAAAGGATAATGTCCCCATGTTCTAGAAAGACTGGTAATGAAGCTGGAGCATGAAAAGTCACTCTGACCACTGAGGATTGCTGGGCACCTCACACTCCTGCACTGGATGGGCTTCTGCCAGCTTGGCAGGGCACTCACAGTCAGTTCAGTGTTTTGTAAAAATGTGGATGATACAGATATTTCCTTCCATTCTTTCTGTAAGAGCTCAGAAAGAAATACAGACACTGCAGCTTCACTCAGGGAGGAGTTTCCTACTTACCTTAGCATGAGGTGCTCTGTCAGCTCACACAACTGCCAAGAGGGGGAACCACTTCAAACTGATCAATCAATGCAATAATGAAAAGTATGAAAAACATGGTAGAACCTGAAGAAACAGTTAGTAGCAATAAAATTATTTGAAATGGTCTTAAAAGAAAGCTGAACACATCCAGGATGCTATTAGAAAATTAGAAAGTTCAGCTTTCTTAGGTCAAATAATTAAATCAAAGCTTAAGTATAAAAGAAGTTCCATGAAAGAGGAGATAGACCAACAGTGTCTGATATAATTTAAAAATCTCTGGCTTCTTCAACCATGAGAAATTCCATAAGTAACTGATTAATTTTTGCAAGAACATTAAAATCTAATTTCCATTGATATTGTACAACCAAGTCACAAAGCAATCACTGATCAAGACTATTAAAACTGCACTTCATTTTCTGTTTTAAAGCCCTAACTACTAAACAGATGTATGAAAAGGGAATAATGTTCAGAAAGTTTAAGCTTCTTGGAGCTTCACCAGCAAAGCAGGAGTGCCAGAATACCACAAAATCCCACAAGGATTTGCAATTAGTATATGCTGGACATTATGGCACCACATTTGAGTATTACGAGGTGTTTACAATTGAGAATGGTCTCAAAGCCCTCAGATATTCACTGGTGACTACAGACACTTCAATACAGAGTATAAGTGTGGTTTTGACTTATATAAACTCCACCTGATATGAATGAATTCAGCAGTAAGGACGAAGAAGGACAAATGAATGTTAATTTGTAACTAATGCCCAGGAAACTAAAAATAAAACAAAGCAGAGATAAGGTCAGAATAAATGGAGCAATATCCTTGATTTAAACTCCATTGAAAAGTCCCCCAGCCACAAACTATTTTGATTGATTAACAATATCTAATCTACTGGAGGTCAGCCACTTAGCTAGTTAATTTTATTTATCTATATTTGCCACTAGGATAAAGTGTTTGTGACATCTAACATGCTTTAAGCAAAAGTCTATCTTTACCAACTGTAAGGCAATCTTGACAACTGAAAGCCCAAATGTAACAAACTACCATTAGTGGATGGGCTGTATGAAATGAGAAACTTGCTGCAATAAGAGCATTTATTCTCAAGGCTACAGGTGGATACCAATAGTGTGAATGTAGAGAGTTATTACCCAGTTACATACAACAAGCAGAGTTCAAAAGTTTGAACACTTACCTCTTGGAACAAAAGAAAATGTTTGGTGTGAAAATACTTGATGTAAACACATAAGCAATTTTGAAGTTTGGAGAATAAAACAAAAGAAGTAGTGAGGAGAAAGAGCAATACTGAATGAATACAGGAAAAGATGAGACAAGTAAAGCAGGCAGCTGCAATATGAGTAAATGTAACAAAATAGAGAGATGACTTTGAGAGAACAAAGAAGAAAAATTTGTTATTGTCTGAAAAAGTCAAGTAAACCTCTTTTCTAAAGAGTAGAAATAGTAACTTCCTTAGAGTCAATTGAGGAAAGGCAGTTTTCCATAGAGATGTTACGGCTACAATTTCAAGTATGAAGCAAGGAATGAGGAAACAAGTCACATTGTTCTATTTTCAGTTGCATCCCAGCACACAGACACATTCAAGGAACAATTCCCATACTAACGCCTTCAGGGAAAGCAAGTTGTACAAATTGTTGAGATGAAGCAGTAGGAAGTCAGAGTTTCAATGTACAACTCGATGCTGCACATCAATACACACGTGAGAGGGTGACACTTGACACGGCATTTGAAGAGGACAAAACCTGGCAGCATTCAGCCAATCTGTCTTGCCAAGACTACATCTTTATATAAATCTAGTCAATTGATATTGACTGACTCATCAGAAAAGTAAGTCACACACTTCCCAGGTACGTGACTTTGCACTGGCTGTGGGAGAGAAAGGCGAGTCTCCCCTGAGCATTGGTACATCTGCTTCTCCAATTTAATGATCAGTGTCTCTACAGATGCTCACAGACCTGTTTAAGGAAAACCACTGGTGAGAAAATGACTCAGTCTTGCATTCCTTACCCAGAACTGAACAAATCCAGGGTATTCAACAAATGACAAAAGGGCCAAAAATTAGTCAAGGAAATTATTTTCCTAACTCAAAGACTTTTGGAAGTTTTACTGTTTATGCTTAAACATTTAAAAAAACTAGATTTATGAGCCCTAACTCTTGGTAATATCTTCTCCTCCCTCCAAATTAATAGAATTATAAGGCTATAATCTATCTTTTTCAATATGCCTAAATGACATACTGAAAAACTACACTGACCTCACAATTACCCATAAAGATTTATGATTATGTTTTCATTTCAAAGAACATTAATCTACTTCAGTTATAGGATATCCAGATTATCTGGAATTAAGTTTAGCTTTTAAATGTCACATGGACTTCTGCCATACATTTTAATATTTGACTCTTGAGCTTTAGTTCCTGTACACTGCAACGAACACACAGTATAAACACTAACTGCTGGGTGGTTTTTTTTGTTTTTATAAATACAATAGTATATTGAAACCCAGAGTCAAAATCAGAGATATAATGCTAGTCATGAATGCATGTGTATTTTCTCTTCTTCCTGACAGCCAATAAGCATATTTGTAATACCTGTTTTAAGTCAGCAGTCAGATGTCCATAAAGGATTTTGCACTTTTCTTGTTTTCTTGTTCTACTCGTGAGCTTTTCCAGCTGCTACCCACACTGCTACCCCAGCTGGCCACTGGCCTCAGTGCATGGGCCGGATCAGCTGTGAAGGCAATATTATTTATAACCATATTCACCAGAAATAAAAATTGTCTTGAAATCTAACTACAATGTCCTATATGTAAGGCTTACAATTATAACTACATTTCTAAAAGCAGATGAAACCTCTGAGCATCCTAACTACAATTACTAGAAGGTCCCATTGAAGGGAACTTTTTTGAGCTCTGAGAAACTTTGGTGCCGGTGAATTTTGAATGACATGCTGCCTGATAAAATATTTTGCATTAAAATAAATTTTTCACAGTAATGCAGATATAATCTATGTATTTCTTTAGAATTTTTCCAATCTACACTAAAAAGGTGTTAGGTACATGGCTGCAGAAGCTGATCATTTTAGTTCCATGGATTTTCTGTAAAGAGACTTGCTGGCTAATAGATCTGGCTAATTAAGCACTGTGAAATATGCCATGGGTCAAGGACACAGTTGTAAAAACTTCCTAGCCTAGAAACACATATTAATTTACTCCAATGTGCATTAGGTCAGTAATATTTTGTTAACATAACTTAAAATAAACGATGAAATGATGTGAAAAAGAGGAAAGCAGATAGTTAACAATAAATTGCTGGTCACAAAATCCAACAGCTTGACAGATGACATACCGTATGTATCATGCCAGTTTGGGAATATTGCCTGGATTGGTGCTAAAACTGTTCATGGTTTGGGATATTTTATTCATTTTGCTTTGCTTTCTACTTTCTTTTCACTTGGAGCTAGCTTAAATTCTTGACATACACCAAAGAGAAGCACAAAAAAATAGATACACAGCATCTTACTAGTGCAAGATCATTATACAGTCAACAGTACTCTATGATTTACAAGAAATTTAGGAATCCCAAACTTCTTTCAGGAAAAATGCATGAGGAGAAGTTCATGGTCAAAGATCCAGCCTGACTTTAAGGGGTAGATGAGAGTTACAAGTGAGTTAAGATACAGATTGCTAAAAATCAAAATAATTTTCTCCTCTTTTTTTTTTATGATGGCTATTTTATAATTTAGTTATTGATGTTAAAGAGAAGCAAGGAAGCATTATTTCAGACTAATCTCCTTGAAACTTTGCTCTTGCACAGGTCTCATTTTTTTATTCAACCTAGAAAAGTTCAGACTGCATTTCAAATGAATTGGTGGAGAGAGCGCATCAGTCTGTTGGCCAGATGGGAAATTGGGTGAGATCCAGATTCCTTTACAAAGGATCAAAAAAGAACTCCTATTCCTACATCCAATTTGTAAAAAGTAATCAGTTTGTCCAGTACAGCATTGTTTACTTGGTTACATTTTCCCAAGCTATTTATCATACTAGATACTTCATCAATTCTGTTATGAGTAAAGGTAAAAGAATGGAAAAATTAAAACCTAGCAAAACAATGCTCTCTATAAACACCAAAATCTCTATCTTGTACAACTAAAAATATTATTGCAGTTCAGCTTCCTAGCAGCTCAGCTCTGGAATTTTAATCCTAACATAATGTTGACTATCTGTGAAGCAAAAATTACCCCTTTTTATGTGCCATGTAATACTGAGATTCAGGTTTATTTGAGCTGATTAAAAGATAATTAACATTTGGCACAAATGCTTGATTAAGACTCACAACCATCCAAAGTTGCATGTGCAGAGCTAAATGTTCTCTCCTGTCATCAGATTTTAGATACCATCAACCAAATGTTGTGGTTTATATATGATACATATGTATGGATTGGCATTGTCTCTGTAAAATGAGTTCAACATTGAAATAAGAGGGGCTAGTGTAGAATAATGGAAACTCATGTATCAGAAGTTGGTACACCATAGAAAAAACACACCAAATCAAACCTAAATATGTCATGTGGAATGTGCTTTATCTATTGCTGCCTTTAAAAAGAGGGAAAGGCATGCATAATTTCATACACTTTCTAATAAGGAACAAACAAAATAAAATACATAGTTTTTAATAAACTGAATTCTAAACTTTTTATTAGGATAAATAGAATGTTCTTTTATAGCCTTAGTTATTAACCTACACAGGAATTTGAATAGCTTATGTTTCCCCTTCAAGACCTTGCTGCACTTTGCTTTGTTTTGTAGTATACACCCATTATGAAATATTACATAAAGCTGACTTTGGCACCAATTTAAAAACTTCAGTTCTACACTTAAATCTTCAAAATTAAAAAGAAAAAAGCTAACAACAAATAGTTACTCATTTGTTACCGCATTTCATTCCAGATCCATATTTGGAAAACCAAACACAGATTTTATGAATAATAAAATAATTAAAAAATAAAATTGACCTTAGGACAACCTTTCTGTCAAAAATAATCTAAATGAGGAAAAATTCAGGAAAACATAATAAACATTAAAAAGTTTCAACTTCTTAGGTAGTATTTGGTGTTCTTGAAATATTCTTGAATGTTGAATTTCTTGGGACCATCTAAGTACACATGCATTTAGAGCTCCTGGCTAAACTATCTAAAAATAGCAAAGCAGATAGCCTGTCAGCAAGGCATTAATTCTGTTCAAGTCCTTCTAATATTTATAGCTTTTGAATTGGAAAGGGCACAAGAAGCATTGTGTTCCTAACTCACCTTTTCCTTTCTTCCTTCTCCTTGTGCATGCTGATATTCCTTTGCAAAACAGCAACTTCCTTCAAATAAAAGAAGCACTTTCAATTTATTTGCAAGTTTCCAATTCTTAGTAACAAATTTCTTCAGCTTTATCCAAACCCATATGAAAGATACCTGAGTTAAGCCTTAAGCTGCACTTTCTGAATTATTGAGCAAAACATTCCACATAAAAGACCCATGGAGAACCGCATAACAGCAATTAATGATAGAGATTTTTCTTTATATGCCTCAGTGGCCACCAAGCCTTAGTATTTCTTCTAGACTCTAAAATAGTTTCTGCTGCAGACTATGGCTCCAAAATAGAAACTACATTATTTCTGGAATAAAAAGTAAAATATCAAATTGGCATGTACTGTAATCATATTTTACTCTGTCTTTTAACAAAATATACTTCATTTATCATATGCAAACACTACAATAGTCAATACACAGCTTAAAATTTAGGAGCTGATGTCTGAAGAACTCAATTTGACAAATACTTTATTGAACAGCTTTAGCAGCCAGTATTGTGTACCTCCTACCTAATACCTATAAAATGTCTATAATATTGAAAGGCTTAATAGGGAAAAGGTAATTCTAAAGGACCTCTCCCATCCTAACCAGAATTTTTTCTTTTATTTGCACTGAAATATATATTTGTCTATAAATCAACATATGAGATTAGCAAACAAAGGAAAATGTTATCCCTCACATTTAGAAATGTTTCTGTGATGAAAGAAAGGCAACTTACTGCGTAAAGAATTAGCAGGTATGCATTTAAACTGTGGGATTGTTACTAAAATTCTTTTATATCATCATGTCTCTTCTTCTCTAACTTTATTCAGTTCAGACAAGACAAATACAAACACTTGTGCTTACCAAAATATGACTTTTCCTAGTATGCATTTTGCCTTTTAGTATATCATGTTGTCATGTGAAACCACATGTTCTTCTCCTTTCAGATGCAATCTCAAACTGGTTATAGTGCTTTTAGTTTTAAACGTAGTCACTGCTAAAGCAGAGTGGGAAAATAATCCCAGGATATACTGAGTATCAGGCTAAATTTACCAAAGGATTTTGCCTTTGCTTTTTAATTAGAAAATAAGTATTTAGTCACAGAAAATTAAAGATAGTGAAATGTCTGATTTTCTACCTCCTCCATACTGTTCACAGCTATGCAAAGTCATTCCATGTTGATAAATACAAATACTGAATGAATTCCCAACTTCAGAACAGTGCTATCAATGGCACTGGGAACACAGTGACATTTTCTGCAACCTAGAATAGATACACTTAAAAAAGAAGAATTGCTGTGCCTGTTTTAATTATGTACAGTAAGTCCAAAATATACAATTTATCTGAAGATGTAAATAAATGTATTATTTAGAACTAAAACTGTTCTGCACTTTAGAAGGTGCTTTTGGAAGTGGCATGATAAATGCAACTGAAAAAAATGTTTAGAAAGCCAGAGATGTCTTTTCAGTTTAAATGGCCATGAAAATAAGAGACACGCTACAACTTGTTTTCTTGTACAAGCTTGCTGAATCTTCATAAAGCTGAATACATGATAAAAATGCTAATATTCACTTAGACTAAACTGCTGAAAAAATTATCTGTGCTTTAAGGTAAAAAACAGCCCAAAATCAGATAATGTGAACAAGAAATATAATGGTTGTGCCAAGAGAAGACAGACAAAAATTAGCTATTAAAAACCAAATGTGTTTGTTGGGCAACAGAGGAAGATTGACATATGCAGTCCAGCAATTGCATTTCAATTTCTGTAATGGATAATTACATGTTAGGCTCTAAAGGAATTTCCTTTATAAAGCAATCTCTTTATTATCCATTATGTATGCCTTGCAAGGCATAAAAGGAAAAAACTCTCTTTTCTCTTGCAAAGACTCAGCAATTACCTCTATATAGATATCCTGGAATTAAAATACTGCTCCACACAGTGGAGCCCTTACCAGTTTTTATTTCAGTCAGTCAAAATTTACTACAACATAGATGAAAACTGCATTAGCTTTAAATGACAGTCACTTGTGTTGAAATTTTAACTGGAATGCTGAAGGCTGAAAACAAACTAGTAACTCCAAAGATATAATCATTTCCACCAAATTTTTTGTAGCCTTTTTACATTTTCATATACATTTTTTCTTCCTGAAATAGAACTGCCAGGAACAGAACCTCAGTGAACATGTACTTGCTTGTCAGAAAGGGTATTTAGAGTACATGAAATTCTAGGGGAAGTCCTGGCTTAACTTCTTCTGTTGATGGTAGTAAATCAGAGCTGCTGGATATCTTCTGCTCCTAAGATCACCATCATCTACAGTCTTTCCAGGATCCAGTTTGGCTCAATTAACTTGTTTAATTCAAATCCCTGCCTTTGAACGTCTTTAAAGAAAATATCTAACTAGCTAAGGGGTTGCAATCAGATCAAAACCTTAAAAAGGAGGAAGTTTTCCAGTTTCCATGTGTGTGCCTGTTAATACAAAAAGCACAGCTATAGTGCACAACAAGTTGTTGGGAAACCACAATGTCAGAATTTGCCAATACAAATTCTTTTGGGGACAAATTTATCATTATTTACTTCTGCCATAAAAAAAAAAATAAAAATGCTTCCTATGAGAAATAATTGACTATTACAGCTGCTGTAGTCCCACTGTCCCAGATGATCTACTAAAGACTCCAAAAAGCCAACATGTGAACTGCTTATATTTCTACACTAGGAAAACATGGGCAGTTATAAATTCCTCTCCAGTTCTGCTTTGGAGAATAGTTCCAAGCTGTCCAACAAAAAATAATTAATCCCAGTGTAAATACTGATGACTAATAACAATGCTGCTGCTGTTATAAAATACTGTCCAAAAATATAACTAGCAAAGGTCTAATCCAGAGATGAAAGTAAAAGATACTTGCTAGCCAGGTGTAGCCAGCCAGAGCTGACTCTGTAGTGCAGTGTTGCTCCTGGACAGCAGCAGGAATTGGTGAGGAATGGAAAGCAGAGACCTCATGGCCTGAATTATCTTGGCAGCTTCATCTCCACATCTGGTTTGCCACATCAGCACCATGCTTTCCTCTTATTACCACACTGCTGCTTTGTACTGATGGAAAAGGACACATAGCACATTTAAAACAGAACATGATTACAAATAGTTACAATAATTCAGAATCAAGGAAGTTAAAAAATATCCTATGCTGAAATAGCTACTCAAAAAGGATGAGTTGGAGATTGCATATTCTAGCCAAGCACAGTCTGAATTCAGACAGCAACTCAGTAAAAAAGGCACTATACCAATAAATAACAGAACAGTAGCAGATTATAGCAAGAAGGATTATATCCCCTTAGTTCACGATGTAGTGGGAACTCTAGCATGATATTAGAAAATCCATACTGTCTATAGCATGTTTCTCATGCCAAACAAATGGAAGGCAGCAAATATAGCACCAATTCCTAAGACAAGCCTGGAGAATTAGGAAGACTAGCAAACACTGCTTGTCTGAGCTCTGTACACCATTGCCAGAGACAGGCTCCCAGCCAAGATGGCTCTTCACAGTGACACAAATACTAGTTTTGAGTACAACTGTTCTTCTCATTGAAAGCCCAACTAAGTTCAAATTCTCTCCTTCCTAATACTTGCTTGGCATGGCTTGAAAGTTATGCTTTTTTCCAGCTGAGTCTGATAAGCAGACTGTGAAAAGGAAACCTGTTCTGCCTATGCACTCCATCACCAGCGCGTGTTCTACAGACAGTAGCTCCCAGATGACAAACTGTGGGCTATAGCCCTGTTACTAAGCACTTATTGCCAAATCCTTGGCAATCATTGCCCAAAATAAATGTCAGAGGTAAACACAAGTTTAAATGGCCATGAAAAAAAAAGACCATTACCTCTCTAAAGCGTCCAGTGATCATATTCATGAGACTGTGGCTATGAATCCACAGCATTTGAGGTCATCTCAGAATAAAATTAATTAAACCCTGTATTAAAAAAGGATTTGTGCTCGAACCAGATCTGCTGTAGCCAATGTGAATTGAATTGAGGACTGTGGGATTTGAAAACTGGTAAGTCATGTTCCACAAGTGTTGTGCAGCCTGTACAGATGTGATGTAAGGTAAAATCCATCAAGATTTATACTATAGAACTATAATTTCAAAGAAAAGCATGGGAAGAACATCAAGACAGATATAAACAAAAAAACTGTATAATGCCCCAGACAATAAAACACAAAGGAGGCTCAGAGGAGACTGGAATTTGCAAAGGCATATCTCATCTCCAAGTTACTTTGTTGCTCTGAGCAGTAAGTATACAAAGCTATTACACGTAATGTAACTATTTGGGATGTAGGCAAGAGCATTCCCAAACAGATTATGGATGTCATTATCTATATTGTTAATGTCATTGCCATATTGAAGAGAGAGCCATAGGCTAATGGATAAATACTGGACAGTAATTTAGTAAGCTTTGGCCCTAAATCCATTTGCTTCTTATACCTTGAGAGATCCCTAGCTGAAGCCTAACTACAATTTCATGTTTGAGGAATAAAACTTTTCACTTGCTTACTTGTACCTTTTATTTGCTGCTAAACAAACTTCCATCCTCTTTAAGTGATTGTCAGGACACAAATTCACTGCAGGGTATAGAGCATAACCTTGGAATATGTTACATTACAACGCCATAAGAAAGAACTTCCTCACTGAAAGGATTGTCAAGGATTGGAACAGGCTGCCCAGGGAAGTGGTGGAGTCATCATCTTTGGTATTGTTCAAAAAACAACTGGATGAGGCATTTAGTACTTTGTTTTAGTTGATATGGTGGTATTCAGTCAAAGACTGGACTCAACAACCTTGAAGGTCTTCTCCAACCTTAATGATTCTATGACTCTATAAAACTAGCTAAGCCATTACCATCCTGATATCCCTCAATGTTTTAGGATCTTTCAGCATCTGAAAGCTGTCCCAAGAAAGGTGCCATCTAGCAGCTGGAAAGTTCATGAAGCGATCTTAGAAGTAATATTACAGTAATATATTACTAACACAGAGAATTCCTTTTGCCCTTCACCAGAAAACTGTTAACTGCTTCCATCTGTGTCACACTACCAGGACACTGGGGAGGGATGCTTGGAGATATGGAACACTCAAATGATCAGACACATCATAAAATGGAAGCATTTTCTAAACTTACATTACAACATATTTCCTAAATTTATATTACAACATATGTTGTAAGTTAGAAAAGAAGTTCATCTATTAAAACAAATTCATTCTTCAAGAAATGAACCATTAACTACCACTTAATAAAAATAAATAGTGTAAATAAAATATTGGTCCTCTTTAGGGTCAAGATGGATGCTGTTTGACACCTGAGAGTGTGTGCTGTAAATGTCTGCTTCCTCTTGAAGTCGTCCCTCTGGGTTCCTACCGGGAATATTAACTCCTTTCTGCTTAGGGAATCTTCCCCAGAGAGAACTAGCACAGTGCGGAGAAATACCAAAGTATGCACTTTCATTTCTGTGGCATACTGCACACTCTCTCCTTAACCTCAAAGCAAGATGTCACAGGACTGAAAAAGAGAAATACTTCACAAGGACTCAGTAACAGTGATCTGTCCTTTAAAGTATGGCATTAGAAAACAGAGCTAATGCCACGAGATTAGCAGACGAGATTGATTCACTACCTGTTGAAATGTGCCATTCACTAGGATGGCTCCTCACAGCCACGTCTGCTGCTGAAAAATATATGAGTCCAAAGCAGGTCAGGTGGTGGAGCGAGGTAATCATTCCCTTCAGTGATTATTTGAGAAAAGGCCTGGAACTGACAAACTCTCTGATGGATGAGGGGGGATGCTTTTCACCTTTTATCTTCCCAGCAAGGGCACTGCTCAAGGGCTTGAATTACTTGCCAATTACAGCTCACTTTCAAGAAACAGGCTAAGGTCAAGACTCCAAACAGCTTCAACTGGGTTCAAATAACCTGTACTTGGTTACTGAGACCATCATATTTTAAACAATGCGAAACACTTAGTATCAAAATAACTAAAGAATTCCATTATTGTTCTTCAATTATAATAGAAATCTCTCCATTCACAAGGAAAAAAAAAAAAGAAATTTGTATTCATCCAAATAGTGATACTGACAGTGTTGAATATGGTACTTGGAACTCCAATGCTACACCTCCTTATTCTATGCAAGTACACAACAAAGAGCTGTCTGAAAGTGTTAGTGAATATAGAAAATACAGCAGTATTGAACTTGGTACTTTACCACTTCAATAAATATTCACTACAGAGATTTAGAAAAATAAATACCTGTGAATGAAAAGTTCCACTTTATCATTTTTCCTAACTGCAAAATCTCTTTTTACAAACTAAGAGTTGTGGTACTGCAGGTTTATAATCAGAAGGAAAATACTCAGATTACTCATCTTTAGAAAGGAACAATAACAAAAAAAAAAAAAAGATAAAATGGGAGCAAGTGGGATCTTCCAAAGATGGAAAAACAGTATACATCTTTATATTCACCTATATTCATAAAGGCAAGCAACTACAGATAATTGTTTTCCAAATGTTAGTTTGATAACCCCAAACCAAATGGAAGAGTTCTGAAGTCTCACTCTTAATCCAACATGTTGTTTATTTTTTTTATGGTTGGAAAATTTAAGAATAATAAAACCACAGGAGATGGTCCACTTGTATTAATCCATATCAGACCTCACAACACAATGTCACATCTTTAGTATGGTTATTTCAAATGTAAAAAACCAAAACTACTAAAGGTTTCTAATGTGCTCTTCTAACAAAAAATAAAAAACAAACAAACAAAAAAAAACCCCAAAAACCACCAGAAAACCACCAAAATCAAAACAAAAAAAATTGTAAACAATTTCACTCATATCTTTATTTCTGTGTAGAATCATTGATGTGAATATCTCTATTTTGCAAAAAAAAAGTAGAAGACGAGCTAACTATTGCTCAGCTGTATTAATGGTAGGATCTCAAGTATGGGCAAGGCAGGGATATTGTCTTACCTCTGATCTGCCAGAGATCAATTTTGAGTCCTCTCCTCAGTCTGAATATCAATTCCTCAAGAAAATTATTAAAAAATGAAAAAGATTTAGAAAGAGCCACAGAACTTACTTTGAATCTAGAAAACAAATGGTACAAGTGCTAAAGTAGCTTTACTTAGTTTCTGTCAGAAAAAAGTGAAGTTACTAAACACAGATTAAGTCAATCTACAAAGGATATTGTGATTAATCTTTAGCCTTACTTTAGCCTTAGGGTTTTTACTATGAGATTTACCTTTTAAATAGCAAGGTTTCAAGTCTAACAATTTTTGGCTTAGATCAGAAATTCTAGCATTCAGAAAGTGAGCTTATTATAATAATCCTGTAAAATAATGGAAAGGAAGGAAATAGAAACATTAGTAGCATTTAAAGTATAACTTTTAATAGATTATGACAATTTTTGCAATAATGACTCAAAGGTGAGCCATGTTCTCACTGAATGGGTCAGCAATCAAGTTGATTGAGAGTACTTCCTGTCTTAATGACTTCTTCATTATTGCTGAACTATTACATCAATTTTTATTGTGAGCAAGTGAACTACATTTTGTCATATCTCAATTGTCAACTTGCAAAACAACAATTTCAGCATTCTATTCTGCCTTCCATTATACCCTTTTACTCCTGAGAATAATTACTCTTGTTCTGGTAACCTGATTCATCTCAGACTACTTATCTAGCCATAAAATTGGCTAGAATGTGAACTCTGAGGTCTGTGCTGAGTAAGGGGCAAACTAATGCAATTTAGGTTGAGGTTGAATAAACACACCTAATGAACATAGTAACTTTTGTCTGAACATATTAAAAATTAGAAAAATCAAACTGGGCATAATTCCTTTTATCATCAGCTGCAGGTTACAAGTGAAGTAAGGCAGAACTCTGATGGACCTCCTATCCCTGGGATCTTATTAAGTGTTCAGTGGCAAACTTGATATTTGAAAGTAAGGTACTCTCACTGTCTTGCAAACATAAATTTAAATCTCAGACTTCAAAGGAGGTAACTCAGATGGCCTGTTAATATAATTTCAAAATTTAACATGTATATCCTCAGGCTAAATAAAATTTGACTCAGTATGGAAAAAAAAAAGTTCTTTCTAATGAAAAAATAGTCAAGGACTTTACTGAGATGATAGATTACTTTCCAAGAGGACAGACTACATTCTTATGTAGAGAAGAATATGGTCTTATTCTCCAAGGGGTATAATACTCACTGCAATTGAATATTATGGATTATCTGAAGAAATTTTGGCTTTCCAGAAATATCAGGTTCACTAAACAAGATAAATCTCTGTCTGCTTTTCAGATGCAGCTGTTAAGAATGGGATGTCACCATCAGAGAAACTTATGCAGGTAGCATCTTGGTTCTGTTGTTATTCAAAGTTCCTCAGACACAGACAAGAAGTGGCTGTATACAGATTACTTTTTTCCCACCAGCAGAAACTGTCTTTTCTGGATATCAATAAACACCCCAGCCCTTTGCAGAGACACTGCTAGAAAAAAATGCTGAGTATGAGCTTCTAGTACCAAAAGAATAGATCAAATTGTGGATGTACAAAAGTCTGATCTGATGTACCTACAGCAGCTGGTGAGCGTTACTGACATAATATTGTAATGCTTATGACCAATAAAGGAATTGTCCTCAATGTTCACCAAAACTCACTTCTCTGGTAACCCTTTTTCTTTTCTGTTTCAGATGTTTGCTTTATTTTCTGTATTAGAATTTGGTTTTAGTAATGACAGTTAAACTAATAATCACATTTCTTCTGTGTGAAATTAGACAGTATTCCCTACAGTAACTGATACAGCAACTGATAAATAAATATCTGATTAATAAGCATGTATTTATCTGATGTCCTCTCCTTTTCTTTCATTATCTCAAATCATCAGCAATAAGAAAATAGCTCTTGTAGTCCACTTTGGATGATTGAAATTTTCTCTGTTTAGAGAAGAACATTTTTTTGACTATCGATCCAATAAAGAAAACGTGCTTAGAGAACCACATACCTCTAGAGATACCTCTGGGAAAAATGACTGCAGAAAGGAAAAAACAGAGTTGTTGTGTCAGATTAAATCATCTGCCTCATTAGATCTAGGCAGCATTCAGTCTGGCTGAACTGAACTTTTTATCAGGTGCTGAACAATTAATCACCAGAGAAATAGGTCAGATAACTAAAGGAAGAACTCTGCTATAAAAAATAATAAACAAAATAACAATGGCTAAAACACAAGAACATCTCTAAACCTTAAAAGAAGTACAATTATTTATATGCAAAAAAGACTGACATTCTAAAGCTGAGGAATATTTTGAGTGAAGATTACTGAAGGTAAAACCAGCCAGAAACACATAATAAAAAATTAGGAATTCTGTAGGAAGATGCATTAGATAGTCAAAATGTTGCAACCCTGCAATAAAGAAAGAAGCTTTAGTTAAAACCTCACTTTTTTTTTCTGTGGTATAGTATCTACATTACTTATAAATGTGAGAGTAAGAGTGAACATATTGAAAAAAAGTGAAATAACCAAATGAACTGGCTCATTTAAAATTCCCATTTTCCCATTAGGAAACCAATACTTCATTTTAAAATGTTAATTATAAAATATTAAGTTTGTAAAAAAGCATTGTATTGGTAACTCAGAGTGTAGGACTCCATCCATCTTTTTCTTCAGCATCCTTTCAATTACATTATTTATCTGGTTTGGTCTCTGTAGATGTAAAGCACTAGACACTCACATTATTATTGAGTGTGACAGTCAGTGTTGAGAACAAACACTCTTCAGCAGACACTGACCTGGGAACACCAGGGTTTTCAGCAACAATGGACCAGAAGCCTTCAGAAGATGAGTCAGACATGACAGACTGCTTGAAGCAGGCATGCAACAGCTGAAGGCACCTATTACAAATTCTCATGGCTAGCAAGTTGCTTTTCTTAACTATTTATCATTTTTCTAAGACTGTATACAGTTGAAGTTGAAGCTTTTAGTATGAAAAATGGGAAGAGCTTTTCTCTTATACATTCTGCCCAGTAGGGGCATGCTGACCAGTCACGCAGGATGCACAACCTGGTCAGATGCTCACATGCACATAATTCCAAGCAAACTACAGTACATGGTGCTGTCTACAAATGACTTGCTAGTGCTGTTTGAGCTGCATATTCAATCAAGAAAAAAATTCACTGGAGTTCTGCATTAAAGATTTCTATCTACTGCTCACTCATCCACATATGAGAAGTTGTTCCAAAAACTGTTTTGATTCAATTTATCTTGTAATTTTTGAAGACTTAATCGAACACATTACTTCTAAGAAATGCCTGAAATTATTAATATTAAAATTTCTATAATATTTTTGTCTTTTTCCCACTGTCAGCTCTGCCTAATCATTTCACATTGGTCCATGTTTGCTTCCATACTTCACAATCCTGTGCATAACTCTCTTTGACATCCAGACTGATTTAAGAAAAGAAAAATGGCACAAAAGCCCCTATGTTTATTACACGCTATTTGTTGGATGAAATGCTAGTCATTATGAATCTTCTGAAACGAATATCAAGGAAAATCTTGACAGAGCACTGCAACAAGCTGCTCAGAGAATTCATGGAGTCTCCTTCACTGGAAGTGGTCAAAGCCTGCCTGGACGTGACCCCATGCAACTTGCTCCATGTGAACCTGCTTTAGCAGGGGCTTGGACCAGATCATCTCCAGAGGCCCTTTCCAACCCAACCATTCTGTGATTCTGAGATATTACACCTTATCCATCCAGGAAGAACACTGTGAGGAAGGACATCACTGTGGAAATGCTGACATTCCCAGCAGATCATAGCCTAGACGGCAAAACCGCTCCAGAGGCTGTTGTAGTTTCAGAGCAACCACAAGTACATCCCACTTCATTTCCAGTCATATACTGTCCTTATCAAAAATTGTTATAAATATCACAAGCAACTACCTATGTGGCTGTGGTTTTGCTCTTTTTTTCCAGCTGATGAATGGGAATTTGTTAATAACCAAGATTACTAAAATGGGATTACAAGCTGCTTTGATATTTTGAAGGAATCAAGTGTTTCAGTAATTTAGCTTGATTACTACAATCGAGTCAACTTGCAAACTTTTAGCTGCAAAGTTCTACTGCTGCCACTCTCAGGACTCCTAAACAAGGATTTTAGATAGATGCCAACAACAGAGATATGGAACCCACATTTTACAGTAATATATATCGCTACTTCCATGCCATTCTTTTCTATTAGGTGTTCTAACTGCAGTTAGAGCATTTCCTAAAAAGCAAGGTATTCCTATATAAATATTTTTGATCAGTCGTCTAATTTAGATTTCTTTTCTGAACCTTACTCCTAATGGTGTAGGTTTCAATGCATACCTTGATGAAGAGGCGTCTATTTTTCTGTTTATTTCATTAATAAGTGATTTAGGTTTTGAAAAGCAATCCAGGTTTTCCAAGAGACTTGAGGGCAAAGCCATTTTAACTCAGGAATGGGCTGACTTCATGATGCCTCAACTTCTCTGTCCCTAACACTCTACCCAGAGAAACTGACATAGAAGGAAGATACTCACAAAGAAAACCTCTTCCATTTCTTCTCCAAGTTCATGTGATCCTTATACATGAAGATCACAAAGTACCTCTCAGAAAAGTACTAAAATATAATGAAATCCTATAAATCAACATCCTGACTATGGCATAATCTCAAGATGGTAACCTCTTGCACATATAGCTACTCAGTTCTTGTACCTCACTCTACTTATGAATGACTTCAGGAAAAACATGCCTTACAAGAAGAAATAACTTCAAATTGATACTAAGGTATATCTAGAAACAAACTTTCCTGATTAGGTATCAATGCATTACCCTTTACACCTAATAAATTACTGTTTTAAAAAAGCAATAAAACTTATCAAGAAGAACATAACCTAATTCATGAAGAGTTAATGTTTAACCTAGGGACAAAACCTATGCAATCCACAGCCAATGACAGTGAATAAATCTATTCTGCTACTCATCACTTTAGGAGCTGTCATACAATATTCAAAACAACTATTTGAAAATACTTCTATAACAACAGTAAAGCCACTCAGCAGTTAAAGGCAACTGGGCAAAACCACAGAAAGCATACAGCAATCTAAGTGGGTGTAATGCATCATAAAATAATATTTAACTGAAAGATAAAGTCTCTGGAACCCACAACCTACTAAAGTGTATAAATCTGTTCTGCTACTTATCACTTTTAGAGCTGTCATACAATATTAAAAACATCTATTTGAAAATACTTCTTCTACAACAACAGAATCACTCAGCAGTTGAAGGCAATTGGACAAAACCACAGAAAGCATGCTGTTATCTGAGAGACTGCAGCAGAAATATAAGGAAGTATATATAATATTTACTCTGAAAATACTTCATTATTTTCAAGAAAATGGAAATAATTGCATACTATTTTTATGATAAAATTTGCATTGAAGAGTCTGAAGGAAGCAGACTATTTCTTACACTAGTTATTATGACAGTGAATGGAGTGTTGTTGATCTACATCATTAGACTTGATTCTTCTCAATTCACAAAATTTCACAAAGTTCAGAATTATGACAATTCAGTGTGATGTAAGTTATCTTCAAGCTTTTGTTACCATGATAGGGACACAACAGGACTCTGACACCTCAGTCTCTACCAAAGCTTCAGAATGAAAAAGAAAGAAAGGATATAACCTACCCAAACTCAGAAAATCTACAAATGTCTTTACAAAACCCAACATTTTCAGAAAGCTAAGACCAACTTCCTCACTGGTTTTCAGAAAGGCAGATGGGTAGCCTGACTATACTTGGTTTTTTTTAGCAGTCTATTTAAAAACTTCTCTAGTATTTGCACAATTTTACAATGTATATACTTTCCCTTCAAGAGTGGAAATTAATAGCCTTGATGCTTATTAACATATTGAAAAGTTCATCAATTCTCTAGTAAAAGTGTACAAATCTTCCTTTTTTCCTATTGTAATCAGTACAGATTTTTAAATCACAAGTTTAAGGAAAAAAATGGGGGGAAGAAATCTGCACTGGTCCTGAACTAAGAGGAAAAAAAATCTTCAGTCTGTGAAATTTAGCTAACGCCCATTGACACACACCATTATTTATATCTGTTACTTCATTCTCGTGTAACCTGCCTCTTATGTCATTCACAGAAGTAGAACATCACACAGAAATGGGGCACATATGTCTTCCAGTGGTTTCCTCTAGCTGGCATGCTGGAAACCTGTCCTGCACTAGGTAGGAAGAAACTTTCAGACTCTGTTCACACACAGAATCCCAGACTTCTGGCCAGTGAGGCAGGCAAAACAGAATTTTTTCTTACAGAACTAATACAACCACCTTCAGACATCTTCACTATATTTTGAATTGTCTTTCCATTATCAGCTTCTCCAGCCACAGCAACAAGTAGAGACAACAATCAAAATATGTATTTTATGAGGGAACCCAAACAGATGTGGCAATCAGACTCGACAGAGCACACCCCAGCATGCCAAACAACCTAAAATGTAAATATAGATCTCTTCCCCCCTCCTCCCCCCCCGCAGTCTTTGCAGCCTCTACTGCTGAAAATAACTTTTATGATAACATTTATCATGTTAATTAGTATTTATATTTAAACTGAACTCAGAAAAAAAAGAAAATAAAAAGTCCATACATTTAAGGCAATCTCTGTGTTGTTATTTAAACTGGATATAATGTACTTGAACACAAACATAAAATCTTTATAAAAATGCACTTGATGTCTGCAGGGCTTTAAGATTCTGTAACAAGATTCTATCAAGTCCATGCAAGACAGCAACACAGAGAGAGAACCAGCTGTAACTTCCTTATTTTAAATCACTTGAAAGGAAGACTGTGTTTCTTGAAAGGGTTACATAAACAGGAAAGGACTACTTTAGATGTTTTCATAGAGGAAAATTTTGCTTATTTCCTTAAACCATATTTTTTGTTATGAAACCATAATTAGTCAACAAAGTTGTCCTTTTCACAGGTGTATCTATCTACACTGTATTCAAATGCCAGCTTTCAGGAAGATTTGAAAATACAATATTCTTTCAACAGTTGAGAAACAGACCACTTCAGACTGTAAACTAATAAAACACTAGGATGTAATGATTGTCATTACATTATCAACCATGCTGCAAGCAGTGGTTTTTTGATCGAACTCTTCATATGGTATAAATAACAGCTGTCTTAGAAATAAGGTAAAAATAATAAATATTCCACTATTCCACAGGTAAAAAACATATGTAAAATAAAGTAGTCTTCTTGGTTTTAATTTTTACTGTTTTATAAAGAAACAATATTGCTAATAGAGGAGGGGATCTGTCTAAGAAAAACAAAGCATCAAACAATAAAATTTGCACATGATTGCCCTTAGTGAATGTTCAAGTTGCTTAGTTTGTATCTGAGGATTGTAGCTCTTTCTCAAGAACAGTTTAAAATGTTAACAGTAAATTAAACATTCAACAGGTTTTTAAATGCTATAAAAGATGTATCTTGATCTTTTAACAATTCTAGTAGAGATGTTGTTAACGTGAACACATTACAAAACAACTTTGATTGCAAGACAGTTTGAATGCAATATGATTGCCTGTAATCATACTAAAACCTGCTTTACCCTCCACTACTTTAAACGCACAGATTTAAAACAGGAATAAGAGATTTAGACTTTAACCCCTAAGTTCATACTGGCAGTTTCCTGGACACCAGTTTATTTCTCGTACAAAATTTTAAACCAGCACAACCAACATCCACAACAGACAGCCACTGATGCGCACGTCGCTCTGGAGGTGATTCGGGAAGTGCCTTACATCAGTTCACAGGTGCCTCGCTGCAAGAGAATAACCAAAACAGAAAAATGACGAGCCACTGAAATGCACTCCCTTACCTTCTAAACCTGCTTCAATCAGCCCAAACTGTTCCAACACTTTTACAAAGAGCACAATCACGATCAACACCGCTATCATTTCAAGCCCTTCCAAGTTCATGGTGAGTTAGGTCATGGTCTGACCACCGCCACTGAGGAAAGTGTTCTTCTGCCCGGCTTTCTTTGCAAAGCCATTAAACTAGGCGCGGAAGGCTCCTGCGAGGGAAGGGGGCGAGTGGGAGGGGAGCGCCAGGGAGCACATCCCGGCTGCCCCAGCGGAGAGGCGGGCGGTTCAGCTCCGGCCTGCCGGCACTGCCCGGCTCGGCTCGGCCCGGCTCGGCACGGCCATGCGGGCAGGGGGCCGGCCGGCGGGACACACCCGGGAGAGGCCGGCGCCGCTGCCGCCGGGGGGAGCCGCTCCCGGGCTGGCGGCGGAGCCAGCGGCGGGCACCGAGAGGTTGCCGCGGCAACGCGGGGAGCGCCGGGCACGGACACGGACACGGACACGGACACGGACACGGACACGGGCATGGGCACGGACACGGGCAATGCCCCGGACACTGACACGGGCACGGACACGGGCATGGGCACAGCCCCGAACAATGACAAGGGCATGGGCACAGCCCCGGGCACGGACACAGCTCCAGGTACGGGCACGGCCGCGGGCAGAGCCCCGGACAATGACACGGACACAGCCGCGGGCACTGACATGGGCACGGGCACAGCCCCGGACAATGACACGGACACAGCCCCTGGCACGGGCACAACCCCGGGCACGGACAAGGGCACAGCCCTGGACACAGCCCCAGGCACGGGCACAGCCCCGGGCACGGACACAGCCCCGGGCACGGGCAGAGCCCCGCGGAGCTGCCCCGGCGCTGGAGGGCTCGGGTGGCACCGCCGGTCCTGGAAGGGGCAGGACGGGCAGCCGGGGCACGAGTCCCATCGCCGCTCCCGGCTGTGGCCGGCTCCAGCCCGAGGATGTGTCGGTGCGGCTCTTGCCAAGTTCTCCGTTAGTTACTCCCGGTAAAACAGCCGCCTCGCTGTTTTAACATTAACATTAACATTCCACCTGTTGCATGTGGCAAGTAATACACAACATTGTATATGTACCATCAAGCTAGGAATCATTCTTTTCTTGGTTTGCTGGGGGGGAGTTGTAATTATAGGCAAAAAAAAAAGGTTTCTCAGATTCTTTAAGACTTATTCTGTGGGCTGATTTGGAAAAAATAATTGAAAATACAAACAAAGAATCATAGTCTGAGCCATAGAATGGTTTAGTTTGGAAGGGACCTTAAAGATCATCTAGTTCCAGTCTCCTCACCACAAGCAAGGGAACACCTACCACCAGACTAGATTGTTCAAAGCTCCATCCAACCTGGCTGTGGACATTTCCAGGGATGGGACAAGAAAAAGTAAAAGAAGCAAGCTCATTTTTTTTATTGTGTCTCACTTCAGTAAGATTTTCTAAACAAAGTCTTTTCCATGGAAAACATTCCTGGTGAAATACAGGAATGCTGACCTCAGGACTTAACTGGTAGCTTTAACCACTAACAGCCACTGGCCTACCTGCAACAGTCTGCAGTACTGGCATTGTCACATGCAGTGTATTCATAGTTAAGGATTTACTCTTTAAATCCCTTCAAAATTTAGCATCTAAGAAGAAATTTACAATAGAAAAACAGCACCTCTATTGCAGCAAAAAATGAGCAGGGGAACAATTGCAACTAATTTAATCCTGTCTGGTAGAGTATTGTCCCCCTCATGGTTGAAATACATTACTGCCAAGGGCTTGGTTTTCTTTCTTTCCTTAGATAAGATTAAAAAAAAAAATCATTGTGTTATGTGAGAACTGGCAGAAAGTTCTACGTCCCCCGGGTATACTTGCATTATAATGGGTGTTGTCATTACCGAAAACAGTGGAATGAACTGAGAGTAATGGCACTAACAGATAGACTATAGGTCACTTTTTTTGTACAGTGGATAGATAAAGCCTTACAGTGTAATGTTCATGTGACACTATTCTATGATTTTTACTCAGGATTGGGCTCCTTAAATCTGGTTAAACTTTTTCTGTCAGAAAATCTGTTTCAACACTCCATCCTAAATATTTCAGTTCTGCAGGCAGATTTTCATTGGGAATCTTTGCTTTTACTTGCTGCAAACTTTCTCCTTATGTTCTTTTTTTTTTTCCTCATTCAAACTTTGTTCCAAACAAGGCTAAATGTTTTCTCCCTCTAAGCCATCTTATCAATGGCTGTAAGGAAAGTAGGTCCAACTTTCCTTCAGTGTTGAACTAAAATAGATTATCAGCATCAGGAACACAAAATCTGCAATCTTGTATGCCTTGTGTTTGGGTATGTGCAACTTCATCACCTGAAAGGACACACTGCTTTTCATTAATAGCTTTGGTAATATTGGTCTGCTGAAAATTTAAAAATGAAAACACTTTTTAAAGGACTTTTTTAAAGGTACTTTTGTGGCAGTTCCACTTAGGGCTGAAAGCAAAAAAGTGGAAAGCAGAGCTTGTGGTGGCAGTGCTGCAAAGCTGGCAGCTGCCATTGCCCTGCAAACTGGGACCCCGTGGCTGGCAGTGACAGCACAAACACACAAAGTGTCAGGGATCTGCCTCCTCAGGTATCAGCAAGCTGAAGTGGGTTTCCCAGAGGTGGAGGTGTACTGAACCTATGGCCAATTATGACTCTTCTTCCAAGAAACAGAAGAGAAATGAAGAATTAGTTTTACAGGTAGATGCCAAAGCACAGTAAGAATGATAATCTCCAGGGAAGGCAAGGTTTTTGCAAGAAAGCTGTGACTAAACTTCTGTTTCTCAAGTGCTGTGAACCAGCCATGATAATGCCTTTTTTCCCTCCTTTTTGATATGACTGTAGGTAATCTAATGTGCAGTTTAATACATCTTCACTCATTAAGTCATTGCTTTTGAGAAAAACAAAAGGTTTTTATAAAACATTACGATATTTCTCCTATAGGAATACAAACAGCACAGATCTGTCTCTCACCTTCACCTTCTTACCTGCTTAAAAATGGACCTGACTCAATGACAGGTAGGGTTACAAACTGCTTGACATTATTTGTCTCTCCAAGTACCTTGCCAAAAGCAGTGATGTGGTGTATTGTTTTATTTTTTGCTCTCCATGAAGACCAAAAAAAAGGTGATCTTCATTTACCTCTACAGTTCTATCTAAACATGACAGGAAGAGTGAAGCTAACAATTGAAAGTATTGACATCCTATTTTTTCCCTTGCCTAACTACAAAAGCTTTAATGTGTTGTAGAATTAGTGTTCTAGTAGGAATGCAAGAAATAAGAATGGGAGGAAAGATATTAAGTCATAAATTACGTGCTGTATAGGTTTTTTTACACAAGAGCATGAAAGCTTGTTTTTCTTATGTGTAATTGCAAATTAAAGGTTTCAGTCTTAAAGTATTATAAATGCTGTCTCCTTTTCATCAAAGCATTTTGCAGCGTTATATTTTACTGTGAGGGTAAATATATTAAATTGAAGTCATTGGTTATATTTTCAGCTACGAACATATCTAAATAGTCACTTCTCATCTTGTGATGGAGCTGTAAACCACAACACAATGACTCCATTTACTTTACCATGACTAAGATCCTCGATACCATTAATCTTAACTGCTATTGCTTAATGCTATATATCATGAAATGTTAATGTTAAAAAAAGAACCAATCCATTTAGACTGAAAATGATGAGTTGGTCTGCAGATGGAGTCCCAGTAATGGTTATAGTTCTTCCTTACACTTCATTTTCTTACACTCTTATGTTCATTTGGATGCTGGTAAGCCACTCCCAGATTTTCATCATGGTTTCCTGGAGGACAATCACTAACCTCTGATATTCCTCACCTCCTCTCAAAATAGTTTATGGGAATCTGGCCTGCAGAAATCAAAGTCTATTGGATTTTGTTTAAAACATAAAAGATTAGTGATCAGAGCTAAACTTGATAGCCTTGGATAAAGCAGTGGGGGCTGCACATGTGCAATACCAGATTTGGGAAAGGCTATAATTAGGGGGGAAAGTTAATGATAGAGTTAATTGGCAGAGCTGGGTGCAGAAGTCAATGCCCTGCAAGAGAAAAATGAAATGGAATACCAGTGGGTCTCACATGCCACATATGAAGTCTGAGAACAAAACCTGTAATAGAGGACTCAATTTCTTGATTTTGATCAGAGAAAACTTAAATAATACTTTCTTTTAACAGTGAAAATCATGATGTAAAGCCAGAGCAATCTAATGATTGCAATGTCTCTCCAACTTATTATAAAGATTGATAATATTTTTGCCTATTTTAATAAGAACAGCTTTGAAGAAATATTCCAACATCCAACAGAATCATTAAAATATGTATTCCATGTAGATATTTAAAAGAAGATCATAGTTTTTTAATCCTAAAAGGGAAAAATGCACTCTTTCTTTCCAAAGAAGAAAATGGACCAGAAAATCTTAATGTATCATAAATTCAAATAATTTATTACCTTAGCAGCTAGCTGTTATTACACTGTAGTCTCCCTTTTTCTCACTTTTAAATTTACTACTAGCAATATAAATTAAGAGAATGAACTAAGACATTATTTTTTAAAAATAAATAAATAAAACCTAGTAAGTCTTCCAGCTCATCAAATCACTGAGAAAACCAGAAATAAGGTGCAAACTTGTCTCTTTTAATTTAACGCTTTTTCTTAGCAATTATTTAATGAATCTGAAAAAAGTGACAAAATGTTATGATGTATTCAGCCACTCTAAATGTTAACTCTGATAAGGGCCAACATTGCAACTTCCCCTATAGGCATTAAGCCAGCATGACTTCCAGTTTCCCCAGATTAAACACAGGTAAAAAAAGATCGCAGCGTTCTGATATCACAGTGCCTTATTTCTACCTTTTCACAACTCTTATCTAAGTTTACAACCTGAACTGTGTCCAATGTTTTTCAGCTGTCACAATGCAAGGAGCTGCCACAGTTGAGTCTTGGCGATGCTTATGTCATGTCAGAAGATGCTTATGTCATGTCAGAAGATTGCTCCCCTGTCCCACACAGGAGGCCAAGTCACTGATCTGCCCCTAAAGCAGCAGTTCAGACCCATGGCAGCAGGCAGCAACAATTCCAGGGCTGGCATGGAGGTTGTGTCTCATGCAAACTGTCTCCCATGGTGTGAGCAGGGCAGGGCATGATGCAGTCATGAAGCAGAAGTTCTGTCTCTTCAAACTGGGTGCACAGTTAGATGGCAATACATAAATCCTGTGCTTTTACAGGACTGATTGAAATAGAAAAAATTGTGCACAGCGATTACTCATAAGCAGGCTTTTCAAAGACTAACAGAAAACATCTTTATATGATGTAGTTCCAGCTGAAAAGTATACCAGAAGATCTGGATAATATCATAACACCACTCCAGTTTTGAGTTGCTATAAATGTCAGAAGCAGCACAAAATCTGTCAATACATCACTTATTGTTTATAACCTTCTGAGTATTATGTGGGTATTCTGGAGCCCTTAATATGGAATTATGTTTCAAGTTTATCCTTTTCCATGCAGTGAAAATATGGCTCCCTGAATCTGGTAGTGCATATTTCTGAAAACTATCACACTCACTGTGACCATGAACAATGTCATTAGAAGACACAAATTTTCTCATCACATATCATTCCGATAACTCCATCTTTGCTGCAGGGGTTTAAACCTCATTAAAAATAATAATTAAAAAAAACCTTCAGAAATTTTCAATGCCTTAAAAATGTCAGACAACTGTATTTTAAAGCTGTCTGTGGAAACTGAAGATGAAAAATACTTGGCTGATGTAATTCCACAGCTGCAGTTCAACTGTTTCTTGTGATTTGTTTGTGCTACTTCTTTATTAACAAGGAATTTTTTTCTTCAAGTGTTTGCATTTGAGGGAACATATTGATCATCTCCAAACTACAGAAAAATTCCTAGACTTCCAAAGTCACATAGAATGACAGGAGAGTTACCAATTGTAATTTGTAAGACTCTGATGCATCGTCAACAACGAAGAACTAATGTGGGCACCTTAATTTTGATTTTTGAGATAGTCACAACATGTCAAGCCATGGTGCTTTATGAGACTTGATTTGATTTCTCTGAATAACACAGGGCCACAAGGAGCTCAGTGCCACTCACAGCTGTGGGATGGCTGCCCAGGTGGCAGCAGGCCTCCAGCAGCTTATTTCACCAATGTTCATCAGGCCAGTTGGTACACATGACCCACACCTGCAATGCATTCAGACATACATGGTGCTGTTCTGCCAAGGCATAAGTGCGTGAGTTAACACTCATGACACAAGTGGTTTCATTGAAACATTCCTAGACATGTCAGTCCTGCAGTCTTGTAACCTGGGTGTCACCTCTTTCTCATTCCTCCCTTTCTGCTTAAAAATCTCATGTATATTTAATGCCTTCAGAGCAACAGCTCTAAGACTCAGTGTTTCTTCCCTGCCCAGAACTAAATCTTTAATGCAGGCTTCATGGGTTTGCTCCTCAGCTATTTTGACCTCCTCTTTCCTGTCTTTGTCCAGTGCTGGCTTGCTCCTCTTTATCCACTTAGGATACTGCCACAAAATTGGTCTTCCTTGCTTACCACTCCAACAATTTCAGTCATCCCTTTGCATTTCTAGTGGATCCACTTCATCACATGCAAAATATCTGCTGTCACCTTCAAGGCCAGTCTTAACATACTACTGCCATACCTACTTACTGTTGACTTTTAGAGAATACTGAACTGTTAATTCACCCAAGTAGTCATTTTAGCCTTACTTATTCATAAATTAGACCCTATTCCTAAGAAATGTTTCTGTATTTAATAAAGCCCTTTAACTTTCTGAAATATTATTATAACTGCATGTAGATGCTGACATTTTTGAAGCCACAGCTATGGAAAGGGGGTGAGAAATTAATGAGAAAATGTAGTAAAATTTTCATTCAGATAGCAAAGGGAGAAGACACATCTTAAATAACTAGAAATATCATTAATAATTAGATATAAATTCTGTGGTTTGCTACCTCTTTTGCTACAGATCATTGGAAAACTGTCAGGCTTTCTGCAGACTTTAGCTGTGAACACTGCACTGAGTTGACTTTATCACAAATATGATTAGGAAATGTATGTGTAGACTTAAAATAAAGAGACTGACAGAAGAGTTCCTCCAGTTCAGCTGATGCAGCATGTGGATGTTCTCCAGACTTTTCCTCCTAATCCCTTGCTGGTTCATTAGCAGCTCACTGCAGACAACAAGAGACTTATGCCAATCAACAGTAAAAGTCCCAGGAAAGCCTAGCTCATATGCCCATGGAAAACAACTTGAGAGTTTGGAGAAAGACAGCATTTTTCATAGTTCTGCTTTTAAAAACCCAGAGAACCACAAAACAAGACAGAACCAACAAGCTAGGGAAATCTGAAGCTGATCTTTATAGAACCCTTCAGTCTAACTTAAACCCTAGAGTGCTGTTAGTCCAAAGAGCAAACTCCTACATTGCCCAGAAGTTTTTATTGAGACAAATAACAGAACAAAAGAGTGGCAAGTTCTTTTTGTTTGTTTGTTTTTCAGACTGGTAATACAAAGCCAACCATCATATATTAAATAAATAAGGCAAGCTGACAGACACTCAGTTTCCAGTTCTGCCCTATTATCTACTTGGAGCACTATGAAGGAGCCCAACAAGTTTCTTCCTAACAATTTGAGAGTCTTTAAATTTTCTTCCTGCAGATCTCTACCATGTATAAATCTGATACAGAGAAATCCATGTGCCTAAGCAAAGCTCGTTTCAGTCTCAATTTTGCGGGGAGTGTTGGTTTTGGAGGAAGGTGATGCTAACCCATCTTATTCCAGAGACTCATGAAGGGTGCATTAGGGTGCCTGAAGAGTCATGGGGGATTGCACCATTTTTCTCATGGTCAATAAAACACTTAAAAATAACTATACCGACCATATATTTAATAGTATTCTTTACCTCATTGATAGTCCATGACTATTAATGATTGTTTTAAACCATGGCTGGACTTTTTGTGAGAAAAGCTACACAGAAACACACACTTGGGTGAGAATTCTCAGCAGACAGTCCAAACTACATCAGTTGCGAGTGTGGCCTTTACAGCACACATTTGAAGAACATTAGTGCAACAATCCAGAAAGACATAAAGCACTGACATTTCTTAATTAAATGAACAGAAGATTTCTGTGCATTGAGCACTAAGACTTAAATATTGCTAAACTCAGCACAAACGGTCTTAAATTTAATAGGCAGGGAATTCTTCTTGTTATTTAAATTTTTTCTCCCTTGTCTGTTTTTATGCAGTATAAATGCCTGTATCACCACTTCCTTCCTCATTATTGCACTATTTGGTTTCCAGGAAATATTTTTCTTTATAAAGTGGTCGTTTGCATATAAAAATATGTATTTTAACAGATTCATAATTCTGTTGGTTCTTTAGTCCTCATTTCTTTAGTCCTCTGTGCTGTTTGAAACCTACTTTTATTTAAATTCATATTTGCTGCACTGGAAAGATTAGGTCTTGATTTAAGCCTTCTCCACTTCAGTCTGTAAGGTGAATGTGTTTATGTGTGAGCTGGTAACCTTCCAAAAAGGTCTGAAAATTTCTGGAGCAAAGACAGACCCAGTAGAAACACAAACAACAAACAGGACACTGAAATTTATTTACATATTAATTTTTAAATGCGTCAAGAGACTGTAGCTCTTTCATTTTAATCTCTTACAAGAATTTCTATAAAAGACCAGGTAATATTTCCTTTGTTTTTATATTCACTAGCAATATATAATGAAGAGAGCTTTGAATGTTCCAGGGAGTGCAGCAATATAAAATAACATGAAATACGACACGTAACCCATCTTATTTGTCAAAACAAACAAAAACCAAGTGGCACTCATGCAAAGTTTCCCTACAGTTAGGTATTTATTTGTTTTGCTTTTTCTGAATACCTCATTGGTTATTTGATAGATGGTCAATCCCCACTGAGTAAAAGAGCCCACATTTTCTCCTCATCTCTTGCAAACATAAAAGGGCTTACTCAAGCAGCAAGGGTGAGCACCTTAAGGACAGGCACCAGAGGATGCCTGAGGTGCACGATGGCCCAGTAAAAATCTTTCCTGCAGCTATGTATCAGTTGATATGACAGAGAAAGGATTCATTTCCACAGGCTGCCAGGTGATTAAAATATTCTGCAGAGTAAAACAAACAAACAAAATTGATTGCTTCCCTTCACGTGGAAGATTTAAAAATGTAATTGACGCAAGTAGACTGTGTCTGTGTTCTCTGTCTGGAAAAGAACTAATGCTAAAATTTTGCTAGATAGGTTAAAACCAAAACCATTTAAAGACTTTGATATCACCTACAAAACCAGTAAAGTCAAAAACTAAACAGCAGTAAAGGAAGAGCTGTATGGAAGAAGGAAAAGAGATTCTGAAACACTTTCTTTTCCTCAAGCTAGGAACCAGACAAAATTGAAATGGCATCCTAAGATTGCAACATAGAATTTAATTGTAGAATGTAAATTAGATTTACCCATGAATATCACAGGTTCTATCAGAGGACAGGAAAACTGTGAAACGAAATATATACATACAATATGGTGGTGGTTGAAGGTATACATGTCTTATATTCCCTTTGCATTTTCTGTAGGCTCCTCCTTTGTAACTTCAGGTAGGGTTTTATTCCCTCTGAGAACTACCCCTCTGATCTATTTGCAGTGTTTTGCATCCGAAAAGAAACCCTGAGCTCTGTATTTAAAGCAAACAGCAGGGTCTGGCAAAGGAAGCCCTTGGGAGCAGAGGTACTTGTCAGGGGAGAACTTTTCCACAGAAATGCAATGCAGCAACACTGATGGTTGGAGACAGAGTCCACAACTTCTTTTCAGTCTTGCTGCATATGAGGAAAGCAGACCATAGAAAGATGGCAAGATGAGTTTGTTTCTGTTTCCCAGTATCCACCTGCTCCACAATGCAGGCTATATGATTTCCTCAGGGAAAGTAGGGACCCCACAGTATCCAACTGCATATATTCCACCTCCCAGGAAAATAACCAGGCTGAGGATTTTTCCCATGGTTTCACCTCTAGAAATGTTGCAAATCTAAAGCCATGACCTTTTGGTGCCTGTTTTGAAACCTACCTGACATGGCCTGTGTACTTACTGTATTTAATTGCTGGAAGAGTTTTCAGGTCTCTAGTTTTAGAGCAGTATTTTCATCTCATTGCTTGCAGAACTATTCATTTAAGTACAATTTATCTTGATGTTCTCTGGCTTTTTGTATCCTTGCACTATTTCCTGCTGCCATTTCTAGTCTCTAACAGTGTGTGTAATTCTAGCTTTCTCTTTAGAGCAAAGTTCTCACTGCTTTGTCCCCAGCACTTGCAATTTGAAACATGAGCATCAAATTACAAGGAGAAAGTTTGCTTCTTCCAGGTTCTATTCTGCACTGTTACTACATTAGAGACTACCTTGCAGTTGAGCCATAGATCACCATATTTTGACAATCCAGTTGTGTGTCAAATGAGTTATCTCAGACCAGTTCTTTATCCATGTCACCATGGATCAATTTAAGCCACCTCTTCCCATCTCATATCTCATTGTGAAAGTGAAATATCCATGTAATCTTTGTATATTGCCAAACCAGAAATACTGGTAGAGTAAAACAAAGCATCCTCTTTGAATTGATCAAAATACAGAAACGTTTACTCCTCAGTGAATGACATATTGGTATGAAATGCATGTGATGCTCTATCCAATCAGTACTGGGATTCTGTTCTACTGTCTGTGCTCCACTATAGTTGCATGTATCATCCTCAATACAAGACCTGTGACACCCTAACAAAAATCTTTGCTGTGCTTTTCCACCACAACCTATTTCTGTCATTTCTGCATAGGGACATACAGTATGGTGGTTTTGACTACAGGAAAAACTGAACTTCCAGCAAAAGTTTTTTTCACAGATACACATATCCTTCCAGACTGTATCCTTCCTAGGTGGCCTTACAACATGCTAGTTAAGACTAAAAATCACAGGATAAAACACTTCTAGAAAGAAAGCCCAGGAGGTAGCTTTTTTGCTAAATAATAGATTTAACTCATGTGCCAACCTCTGTAAACATAATGGAGTAAGTTGTCTGATAAATGGAGGGAAAATATCAAAGTATTTGATGAAATATTCAGAAAGAACCTAGAATTACTTTTAGAACTATGTTATAGTCCCTAAAACTGCTAAGTCATGAATCATAGGTACAAAAGTCTGTGGAGTCTTGGAGTGTGAGCTAAATATTTATGTATCCATTCTAACATACTGTTTGTGATGTCAGAGTAATGCTGATCCTTCTCCTCATTGAGATGTTAATTCATGTACTTAATAGTTGCTTAATATGCAACTATTGCTTATTATTAGTGGCTTTCAAAAGTCATCACTATTAGGCATTTCACAGTTTTTCATTAAAAAAAATGAAATGGACAGTAAAGGAACAAAACTTTTGTCTTATTAAGACCCAATAATTAACAAAGTATGAAAACTTTTGAGATAGGCCTACAATTAATGATGCTGTGCAGACAGAGAAGGTGTCATGGGTAACCCAAAATGCCATTGCATTCCACATCTGTGTGTGCTCAAAATTGTTATAGTCTCTCTAGGACACTGGTAAAGGGAGTGGAGTGGTACTGTAGGCGAAGCTTTGAAGGCCACTTGGGCAGGCAGCTCATTCTCATCTGTCATGAGCTTTGTACCTCTCTGGGTTTTTGGTCTTTGCTTAGGCAGAGCTCTCTGGCCATATTGTTTGGCTCTTGGTTTCTTGCTACAGGGCCAAGGCAGCGCTTTTCCTTTTTGGGTTCTCTTTTCATTGGTTTCATCTCACTTGGAGAGACTGCAGTTCTCGGGTTAGAGCTGCTTGCACTCCCCCTCCAACATGCCACCAGCCCCCAGGCCAGGAGAGAAGACTGGAATTCCCCAGCCCAGCCACCTGGCCTTGCCTGCTCCCGATGCCTCCTGCCACAAGGCCAGCGAATCCCTTCTGAGGGTTTCTGGTCCTTGACCTGCAGAATAGCAGTCAGAGCTCCAGCTGGGAAGATGGCAGAGCAGGGGAAAAGACTGAACCCTTCTCTTCTCTCCCTTTATCCTTTGACCCACACCCTCGGCTGAGGAGTCTGTCCTGGCAGGGGATGTGCCTGGTGGTTTTGGGACTCTCTGTTCTGGGGAGTCTGCCAGATTCAGCAGTTTTGTATCTGGTGGTTATCTCTTGACTGTTGCTGCTCCTTATAATAGTAAACTGTTCCTTTTTTCACTGACATCTACTTGGGGTTTTTTTCCTTTTTGGTGGAAAGGAATTGGTTGAACCTATAAAGAGAGGCAACTCAGTCCAGAGTTCTTTAAATTATCTTAAACTAAGACAGAAGATTATCAGACTTTCCATGGCTTGGTGTTTTTTGTTCATATGGGGAGAAAGTTCAAGGATCCAGAATAAATTCTGAGACATTTTGAAAAACTGCATGGTTTGCAGAATTGTTCCTTCGTCTGATCACTTACATTGGTGAAACTTGTTCTGTGCATGAAGCTTTGAATCTGTCCTATTCCCAAATGACTACCTCATATTGTTGCAGAAGTAGTGGAAGTATCAAGGTAAAGATTTAATATAATAGTTATCTGAAATCAGAGCCGTATTTTAGCAATCACTATTGGAGGTGCTGCTGAGAGTTATTTTCTTACAGAACTTACACTTCAAGTTCCACAATCACTGCAGGATCACTGCAGCTGAATGAACCCATAGAAAACATGGCCTTAGAAACCATAGAAAGCAAGACAACAATAACACTGCCCCCCATATTTACCTTTCATATAGAAGACTTAAAATATAGCAAAAAAAAAAAAAAAAATTCAAAGATTTTTTTTCAAAGAAACAGAGACACCCTGGAGACCCTGTTGTACAATTTTAAGGGATCTTAGAAATCCACCTTGTCCATCACAATTTGGTGAAATTTTTTAATTTAAAAAAATAATTAAAATATTATAGTACACATCCCTTAACTCTAATACTTCATCACTCTCTAGAAGTTGAACTCAACCCCAATCCAGTGTTTTCCCCAATTTTTTTTTCCTCTATTTGATCAAGATTAATTCTTGTCTATTCACACGTCTCTGTAAACCAATTCCTCATGTAAGCAGATCTGGGGTAAAACATTTAAACTAAAACTACTAGAATTCTTTGAAGCATCATTTAATTTTCATATTGTCATATTATCCTGCATATGATGCTCTAGTACATTCATAATTTTTTAACTAGAAAACTGAATATCTAAGATGTTCTTGCTATTTTCAAAACAGTTTTTCAAAAATGGAAAACAAAACAAACAAAAAATGTTTGGGAAATGAATATTTCTACCATAAAAATATAGAATTTCAGAACCATCCAGAATAATTTCAGAATTATTCCACAGCTGTGGGAAACTTAACTTTCATTCACACTGACTACTGACTACTTTGCTTTTATAATGTACTCCTTCATTTCAGTTAAGAGCTTTCCTAGGCATTGACTGTGTTTTTATATACATTCAGAATGTCATCCCAGGTGTATGATAGTCTAACTGATAAATGTTAATAAAATAAAACAAAACATCTAAGTTTTATATGTAAACGAAACATGATTGAACTGAAAAATCTGTTGTGCATATGATTTCTATTTAATCAGGAAACCATTGAATACCACTTTTTTTATAAACTCATTTGGCCCCTCAAATTCAGATCAGCTTCAGCCAGAAAAATTACCCAAGGTTTACAGTGTTTAGTGGAGATCAGCACATATCCCAGACTCATATGAATGTTATGGTCATGTTCACCAAAAAAAAAAAAATATTTTAAAAAAGCATTGTCTGGAGACTCACAGTCTGTTTGTCTATTGGACTGGGAAAGAATGTCCTGCCAGAAACCTTGCAAATACCAAGAATGTCTGCAGAATGATTTTGTTTTTCAAGCATTGCACTTACTGAAAGATAAATGAAATTAGATTTAGCCATAGAGTTCCTGACTTGCTAAAACAATTATATTTTTTAATAAATATACATTTATATTGCTAACTCAAAAAAGCCAGTGTTTGCTATATGAAACAAATATAGCATTGATACACCAGTTTTGGCTGGACAGTCAACTTATTCTGTTGAATGTCATAAATGTTTATGACAAGATCAATTTCAGGGAATTTTGATCAGAAACACATATTTCTGACCTGATGAACTCTTTTGGAGAAATTCTTCATCCCAGCAGATAAACTGCTTTGTACAGAGGGAGCTGATGCCAAATATGGGACATATAAATTATTCTGTTCTTGAATGTGTTGATACTTTGGCAGAGATGAGCCCTAAATAATTGTCTCATTGCATGTTAATAGTTCATGTGGCTGGCTTTCAATTCTGTGTAATTTGCTAAACACTAGAGAGCTTCATTACAAGGTCCAGGATAAATTAAATGAAAATCAAGTACAAAGGAAGCATGGGTCATCCATGAGCAGAATTCAATGACACTGGAAAGCAGGATAGCATCTGTTACAGGATCCAAAAAGACAGATGGATTTCCAGTGCATCTATTTGTAGAAAATACAATGGTTTGGCTGAGGTTTCATTTGAAAATTAGAAAGATGTCCTGATAAATTGGGCTAAGACTTGCCTGGACACATTTTTTGCTTCTGCCTTAGCGTAGACAGAATCCCCTTTGGAGCAGGTGAAAGAATGAGAAAGCATGAGATTTCACAAGATGAGAGGAATAATCTGTGAGATAATGTCTCTCTTCTCCTAATTGAAGAAACTCAGCTAAAACCAAGCAAACAACCAAAAAAGCAAAACCCCCATGCAATCTGTAACACAATCAGTGAGAAACAAGACCTACATAAACCAGTGGTCCCAAAGGTACTGGATGTAATTTGCTATTGACTTGTAATATACAATCTCTTACAAAGGTAAAAAATGGGTGTAAAATGGTACCAGCTTAAAATGCTACATGGCATTTATTTTGTACTGGAGTACTGAACAGCATGGTGACACACTTGTATTTAGTATTTAGCATGAGTGTGCCAGCATTAGAAAGATGACCTGGGTACGCTGGAGACTGCAAAGAAAGACTTTTTGATTTTCTTGATGCTTACAATTTTAGCCTCAAGATTTATGTTTGACACTACTGAAAATGAAAGGGTAAATACAGAATGAGGTATTCTGTACTTTTTCTCTCCAGTAGTGTCCTGTCCTTGCAGCCTGTTGGCTGTGCTTTTGGAGAGTATATGGCAACATGGAAATTTTCTCTATGGAGCACTTGTGTGGCTGGAGCCAGAACATGGGGAACTGCTTAGTCTTGTTACAATTACTACAAATTCCTGTGCAGCTAGTTGTGAAATGATGCAAGGCACAGCTGGGTATTAAGTTGTCTCTACTTAATAACTAGTTTATAATTCATGTCTTCACTTACACAGGGAACAGCTATACTTTAACCTACTCTCACATCTTGTGTGATGAGGGGAGAGAGAGGATTCCCATCTGCCAGAATCTGCTTGGGGCAGCACAGACCACAGTGGCAAGTCTGCTTGCCATAATTTTTTTCCTGCAAAAAAAGCTAACCAAGGAACTTCTTTTAAAGGAAAAGGTTTTAGTCATTCTGAAAACAGACAGCTTGTATTCTGGACAACCCGTTACATTAAAAGCTTATCTTACTAAAGTATGACTCAATTCTTTAAAAAAATCACAAACATCACACCTCTCCATCCCCCCACCCTCACAAAAAACAACTTTTATTGAAACTCAGTGCCTTATTTAGGCTGTGCTGTTTGATGTGCCAGATAATATCAAATAAAGGATACTCACAACAAAATTCAGCTCAATATTTCTGTGTGCTTTAATACAGACTGATTGGAGAGCCTTAGGCTGTCATTACCTTTTTAAAAATAGAAGGTACATGAATAGGCATGCACCTCAGGTTTTTTATAGAAATGAGTCACAGATTTTTAATTATGTTTCTTTTCTTGCATTCTTTATTTTCAATTTAAGAAAAATACCTTATTTGTAAATCCTATTGCATCCTTTTCAAAATCCTGTGAACACAGTTAATCTCACCTCATGTGATTGGGATAACAGCAATAATAACACTGTGAAAAGCAATAGGCCTCATTGTTACTGTGGTTTATTGAAGCAGATAATGAGATCGGGTAGGTTACCTTGAGAGGAATATTGACAAGAAGTACTTTATCTGTAAATATTCTTGTACATGAGTCAGATCCTATGCAAAGAAAAATTCAGTTTCTACTATGAATTCCACTTCACCAGTGCATTAGTGTATTCTGGGAAGTGCTTCATTTCTGTATATATGGGCTCTTCCCAACCAATAGCACACAGAATTTGATGCCTTCTCCAGAAGCTCAAAGTATTTGTCAAAAGGGCTTTGCGGGAGCATTTGTTGCTGACATTTAGATAGGAAAACTGAGGTAGAGAGCTGCTTTTCATAACACACTGAAAGAGCCATAAGTATAATCTGCATATCCTGTTGTCCATCCCAGTATTCATCTGTCTGCTATAATAAAGCTTAAAGTACCTACAACACTCTAATTTTGTTGTTGCAATTTCTGTAATTGCTTTGAGTATGCTATGCTGCTGTGAAAGACTGAAAAAGGAAAGGCAGAGTGCAGCTCTGGCTGTGAAAAAAATTTCTAAATTTCTCTGATTTAGAAAAGAGAGAAGCAGACTTTTACTTTATAAAGTAACATCTGAGCATGGGATCAAGATTAAAGAGTGTCAAAATTCTTTGAAATTTTCTTCTTAAAGGTAAAAATTTTCTTCATAGGAAGTCTCAACTCTAATGGTTTAAAAAATTGTTGAAGCTCACAAACCCTTTGAAATCCAAAGCGTGCAAAACATTCTGGATGAAATGGCATAGGATGCTACCTAAGCTACACAGAGGCTTCTGGAAATCCTGCAGTTAAAATAATCAGGAATGCTAGAACTTAGCAGTACCTTAGTTCCAATCTTTTCCCAAAGTAATATCAAATTTTGATCTAAGCAATGTGAGGAACAAGTGAAAGACATCCCAGAACAAAGGAGCTGAATTCACTGCCTGATTGGTATGAACCATTTTTCCTCATTTAGGATTGTTTCAGTTAGGCTAGAAAAAGCATTGGAGGGACAAACTTTAGTTTTTTATATTCTGGGAATAAGCAACAGGTATTTCAACAGCATTTCTTACTTGATGTAATATCATAATCCAAACCTCCTTTCATATTTCTCTACAAATGTTAAATGGGAGAAAGGAAAGCTCAGAAGCACTTAGAAATAACAGGGTGATAAAAGTTCACATGGTTTATAGCTATAATGGGTTTTGATTGGAACACCTTTAGGTAATGCATAATACACACCCATAAAATGCATTCAGCTAATGAAAAACCTTCTGGATTTTGACATTCCCTACAAGAGACCCATGATCACATATACAGTGAGAAAACAGGGTGTAGGACATGCCTTACCTGTCTGGTCAGTACTGAGAACCCCTCAGAGTTGGCACAGAGCTGTTGGCAGTCTTTTTTAAAGTTCTGTTAGCACAGAACATCACAGTCATGTGGCAAGGGAGCCTAGTGAGGACCAGATGCCAAAAAACTCCCCTGATCATATCTGGTAGCCATACATCATATGCCAGCTTGTATGAAGCTGCATCTTTACATGAGTTGCCTGATGTCTAGGAGATTCAAAGAGATGCTGTATACATGCTAAAATTTTCAGATTATCCATGATACTCTGTAAATTGTGGGAGCTCAAAAAAAAAAAAAAAAATCCCAGATTCCTGGGAGCTCAAAAGAAAATAATCCCAGATTCCTGAAATTTTATTCAGGGAAAGATACACCCCTTACTCATAACAACACATTCAACTCAGAGAAAGATAACACCATTCTACCTAGATTGCTTGTCATACTTCAGTTAAAATTATGGCACTGCATGCCATGAGGAACAGATATAATCACTATATATGTAAACCATGAAAAACAGAATGAATAATCACTTATTAGGTTGAAATCAAAGTGGGATGTGCATTTCTGAGACTGAAGCTAAAGAAAAAATGAGGTATATTTGCTTTTCCCACCCCAGGCATTTATTTGAAACCTGTAGTAAATGTGTAAGAAAATGTTGGATTATTGCAGAAGAAAATTCCAAGGCAGAGAGAGACACTGTAATGGATTTATCTTTGTGCTACCAGAAAGGTCAGAGGGAATCTAATTGTTTTGCCTATCTTATTTGGGTTCCAGTCAACAGAAATAAAGAGAAAAGGAATATTCCTTTGCTGCTTAAATACTGAGAAAAGAAGGAAAATTATTGTTCCAGAAATGAGACACTCTGAATACTGCCATTTACCTACCTGCTGATATGCCTTTTTTAAAAAAAATCAGAGTTTATTGAGATAAAATAGGACAGGCTCACCACAGCTTCTCTGTTACTTGTCAGAAAATAGGAGGTTAGAATAGAAGTTAAAAAAGAAAAAGCTTCCTATCACTACATCCACTCAGGGTATCAACAATTGGGAAAGCACAGTATTTTAAGTCTTGAAAGCCATTATATTCTCCACACACTGCCTGTGAAGATGAAAGATAGAGTTCAATGTTTGTATATGGAAGAAACTGAAGAGTAGTTTCTGCAGGAAGCTTTGTGGTGCCTGCATTAAATACGGAGGCTTTTAAATTAAATACTGTATGTAGCTGGAGGAGGAAAATATATGGAAATTATGGAAAAGGAAGAAAGGGTCAGAGTTACGAGGATTGGTTGAACTGAAGGGTGGGTAAGAAATGAGATCCTTGCAGATCAGAAAGAAATGAGTTGAAAAGACTTAGGTAAGAGATTTCATTTTTCCACCTGTCTTTAATTTTTCTCTTCCTTTTTGTTTCATCACTGGGGATTTTTTCCTTATATTCTCACTATGCAAATATATCTACATTTACATAAATGACCATTTCTTTACATTTCAAATTTGACTGTCTACTCTTTTTTTGCCTCAAGACCTTGGCAGAGGTATCTCTATTCTCCCATGAGAGTTTATGGAACATCTATAGGTTCCTAAATCATGTTTGACAGTTTCAGTTGATGTGGGCAGGCAGATTTTTCTCTATGAAATACACTTCATCCATAACAATTAAAGTGTGCTGCACAAGTTATGTGAGCAAGAGATGGAGGGTGTGCAAAGAGTTAAAGCTTCCATGGTAACCTCAGCAGTGAGGATGCAATTGGTTCATTTGGTCCCTTCTGTCACATCTTGATTCCATGCCAACAAATCATGAACTGTCCATCATTTACACATCTATTTTTAGAGCATCCTCAGCTGCTTCCAATAAAATGATAAATGATGCATGTTTACAGAGGACTGGTTCTGGCCATAGAAAAGGCTGTTTCCATCTGAAATGCAAGGCTGGAGCTCTGGAGCAGAACAACATGACAAAGGTACTGACCTACAGTAAAATCAGATCAGAGGTTTTGGAGAAAGTGCCCTTTGCTTTTCTGAGCAGCAACCTGTTCCTAACTAAAGGCAAACTAAATCTATGCCAACGATGATCAAATACGCCTGTTGCTAATAAGGGAATTCTTTCAAAAGGCTGGTTTACCTGCAGAATCATTCTCAAATGAGAGACATTTAGTAATTACCTGATCTATACTGGAGTAGCTCTTTTGTGCTTTAAACAGAAAGGAATGCTAAAAATGTTTAAATATTGATATATGACCACTGCAAACACAGAATCTTTAATAATACATTTCTTTAGGAGACAGCTCTATTCATGCAGGATGCCCAATTAATTCAGCCAAACAATGAACACGAACTGCTTATATTGTACCAGCAATTCATTGACATGTCTGCACTACAGCAGCAACAAAAAGGCAGAATATATACGGTCAAATGGGGGAGAGACACTTTGTAGAAGAAAAACCATGAAAATAAATCCTTGGGTAATCAGAAGTGCACCAGCAGAAGCCATATCATACCATGGCATGAAAACTCAAGAGAAAAATTTCCTTCAGACAATAATGCCTTAAAGTAAAGCAATTCCTGTGTTGTAAGTTTGCTTCTCTCTTTTTCCTTGACCTTTACCAAATTTTTCCTTATTCTGAATACTCTGCATTCAGTTTTCCTTGCTCCAATAACACTTGCTAGATTTATAAAGTATCTCCTAAGATTTAAAGTTTCACATACAAACTCAAGTTTCTGTTTTATTTCATAATATATCCTGAAGACACACAGCTACATTATGTATAAGCACAGGGAATTAACTCAATATTTTGGTTATACATACTGATCAGCAACTAATTTTGAGCTACTGCGTATTCCTATTAACTGTATATAATTTAAAATATAGACTGAAAGGACTTTATACAAGAGACTGCAGATTTTGAGAGCTGCAATCAGTCACAAGCTCTTAAAGTTTTTTCTACATAAAGTCAATTTACTTTTAGTGTTCAAACATTTTTACATATATACCAATGTACTGCAGGCTAGCAAACTGCAGTTTTCAGATGGTTTTCCTGACGGACAGAATATATTCTTGAAAATCAGAACAGTAATATTTATTTCAATTTGCTGATCTGCCTTTTTATATGACAGCATACTTTTCAAGCTAACAGGTAAATTCCTATTTTAATGAATTTTATTACTTTAGAAGCAAAAAAAAAAAAAGCTCATTTTAAATATTTCCTTTTCTATATATTCTTTGTCTGAAAGCAGTCAAAATATTGATAATTGAGGTTTGAAATAATACTTTAAAAATTCCCATTAGTTTTTCACAAAAGGACAGGTAAAACTGCAGTACTGATTTTGTCAGAAGTTACAAAGAAAACCAGAGAATTGTTGTTTCATCAATATTATTTTCTTGCTCTTCTACAAAAGAAGTCTTCCTCAGGTGTGAATGGGATTCATTTTAACATTTAAGAAAAAATCATTTTTGTTTCCATGCTACTGAGAAGCTGTTTCCAGTGCTGAGAAGCACTGGAGTTACACATGATTAAGAATGGTTCAGCTGTAGTAATCTTATTCAAGACTTGTTGCACATATGTTGTAACGAAAATCATTCATAAACTTAAGATTTTTTTAAAAACAAATGAAAAAATGCTACCAAGTCCACAAAGAAAAAATAATCTGGAAACACCTTGACAAAAACCAGCCAAACAAATTGATAAAATCAGCTTATCAGCTTTGTTATAAAGCTAATTATAAATGTGCTCAAATGCAATATTCCCTTAGTTCATACATGAGTAAAATTGCATCAAATTGCTTTTCTCTCAGTCATTCCACATATTGTTTTGGAACCAGTAAGAATTCCTTTTCAAAGCTCATTAAAACGTTTAGGGTGTTTTCGGTGTTGCAAAGCCTCTCAGCCCCTCAACATTAAGCTGACATAAGTGCACAGCAATACAAGCACCTCTTGATCTCAGTAGAAAGATCAGCAAGGAGAGAGGCACTTTCACCATATCCATAAACACCATGTTTACACTTCAAAGAGCCCCAACCATTGGGGAAACCACTGCAGAGCCCAGGTAGGCATGAAAGGGCCATCTCCAGGGATGTGCCACGGCATCAGGTGGAACAAAATGTACTCCTGTAACTCCTCGTTAGAGTAAGTTGAGTTATGCTGAGTGGATGCTTTGATCACACAACATCTTCCTGCACAAGATTGTAGTTAATTGTTCTCTCTGTCACTGCCAAAGCCCTAAAAGGAGGCAGGTGAAGAAAGGGAGAGAAGGAAGAGAACAGAGAGCTGGTCACAGGCCAGGAGGAGTCACCTGGGTCTGCTCAGAACTCTCTGCTCCTGCTTGCCCTCCACTCAGGTACCTCCTCCTCCAGGACAGGGGAAGGGATTTCTGACCTCCTTCCAGTCCCACATGCATCATCAATGAACACAAACAAAACTGAAGGGAAACTACCAGTCAGTCTTTTAAAAACAGGTATTTCATAGATTTCTATTTTTCTACTATTTTCTCCTTATCAATTCAATGCAAATAGAATCTTTTGTGATTAAAAAAATACATAAATACATAATCACTTAGCTGCATGCTGGCCATTCTGTCAGCACTGCTTATTTTGTGTGCCATTCCAAAGTATTATTTGAAAATACTGCTGTAGAACTGATGAAGGCGTTCCTTTATGTATTATTGACATATCACATATGTATAATTTAAATTCACAGACAGTTATTCTTTGCTCCTCAAAACATCCAGATTTATTAGCAGAATAAGTTTCCATGTAAACAAGACTGGTTACATGAGGCTTTTAGAAAAATATTTTCTTAACAAAGAAACAGATAAACATGACCCTATTGATGCTATTGTTAATAATTTGGAATATTTGCATAAATCTGAGCAAAGATGGATGACTTTAAACAAGTCACTAATTAAGAGACTGAAAGAAACAAAGGACTAATAATACCTTATAACTCAAGATAAGCATATTAGCATACTGTATCTCATATCACTGTGGTAATGTCAGAAAGACAAATCATCCTGGTTATACCTGAAGCAGTGCTGTAAATAATGCAATCAGTCACAGCAAGGGACCTTTGCTTGCTGCTGATTTTTTACATTAACTCTATTTTTTAAATTAGATTTCTCGCTGAAATATGTATATATGAAAATGAATAAATTTTTTTGCAATAATATGCAGGCTAAAGGATCTCCCTGCAACTGATTTACTAGCTGCCATTTCTTAAAAGTAGCAAATCCTTATGCACACTTCAATCTAACTCATACTGCTGAGAGAATGGCAGATCATTAGTACAGTCAATTTTTCAGATTTATTGCCAAAAAAACTGCTTGCTTTTTACATTACAACAAAATCTTTTCCAACTGAACATTTGTGGATATTTTTTTTATTAGCCAAAGGCTAAAAAATCATTCACAAGGAAGTACTAAAATGTCATTTAACTTCAGTTAGTGCTGGCTAGTGCTAATTAATGTGTTGCAGCTATTTTGCATTATGTGCTTTGGGACATGTGCTGTGTAAAGTCCTGAAAACTAGCAGGGGGCACAGGTTATATTTAAATATTTTGATAATTTTTCTTTGGATGAGCCTCTAAAAAGTAGTGGTCCCACTTTTGAAATATTTCTTAAAACTAAGACTCTCATAACTTAACCCTGAACTTATTGAACAATGCTGTCACCACATTTCCCACACACAATTAATGTCACCTACTGTTCTAAATAGCAATCTACAGTAATCTAGTCCCTTCTGAACATAGTTATTGTAGTACTTGAAGGATTAATTCATTTTTCTCTCATTAAAACTTAAGCTTTAATGTTATGTCTCCTATACATGAAAGGTGGTGGTGGAATGGTGAGAAAAATGAGAACAAGATTCAAAAATGTCTTCAAGAAAGTCTTCTTTCTGTATTTCTCAGTTTTTCAGTGCCCATTCAGGATACCTTTGTAAGTTCATTGCCATTTTCTTTGCACACCCTTGTCTTCTCTCCATACCCTTGTCCAGAAATTTGGCTAGGCACTGGAAATATCTGCATCTAGTAAAAACAAACTAAAGTGCATACATTAATTGCTGATTTCACTGTTTGGAGCAGAAGGTGGGGACATCCATTTCTCAAGCTTTCTAGACCATGCTTTGACCAGGCCCCTGGACCTCTGTAGTAACAGCACTCTTTCCTGATTAAGGAGCGCCCATATCAGCTGTGCAGTAAGGTGGTGTTGTAGAAACAAAAAATTGTTTCTTCTGTAATAGCTGGATGTAAATAAAAAAGATGAGTAAGGCTCTTAAGGTAAATTCTTCTTGGAAATCTGGAGAGAAAACATGCTCGCAATGTGACAACACAAGGAAGCATTTGAGGACACTTTATTGTATCTTGGACAATCTTAACACCAAAATTTAAGGCTACTCTGATTTCTTTCTACTTCTTCAAAACATTTTATATCAAACAAATTTGACCTGTGCTGCATGGTTAAGCAGGTAGGTACATGTGAGTAACAGCAGAAATCTTGTTCTTTAATTCATTGTACTAATACATGTGGTTAGAAAGATTCCTTTATTTTACTGAATTTTTTTACAGTAGATTAAACATTGAAATGTGCCCATGATCAAATACAGATGAAGAAATTATTTATTTACGAAAATGCCTTATTTCAGATTACTTTAATGACTTAATTTTATACTGTGTAGAAACAAAATATTAGTTTGATTTCAAGTCAGTGACAGATTAAAAAAATTTGGCTGTTCCATTTTATGTGTCTCCTAGCCCCAAAACCATAGAGGGGGCAGCACAATGCAATTCATGGGTTTTGCAGGTCAGAGAAAAAGAGCAGTATTTTGTGGGTGCTTGGTGACAAACATTCCTAGAATGATGCCATAAGCTTACAACCTGGATGTGAGTGGAGATTTGCACTGCAGGTTCTGCCTAGAAAGTGCAGAAATAAAATCCTCTACTGTTTCAGTTCTCAGTTTATCTGTCCATAGCCATGAAATTTAAAAACAAAATAACAAAAAAACAACCAACCAAACAAAAAAAGAAACACCCCCCAATAAATAAATTAAAAACCCAGAAGACACAGAGCAAGCACTACTATGTGTAATCCCCAAAAATGTTCTTTTTCTCCAGAAAGCAAGATATGACCCCAGCTGTTAAAATGCTCAGCAAACACTGGAATCAGGAGTTTAGGTTAATACATCGCTACTTTTTCTTGAACTGACTCTTGCCAGGAAAAACTGAAATGCCTATGACAGCTCCATCTTATATTTGACAACAGTGCCTAGCAGTGGCATCTGGCACATTTGCATTGGTTCTGAGAAATGCCAGCACTCACTGGGTATGCATATGAAAAGCAAGAACCAATCTGACTTCAAATCAAAGACATTTTTTGCTAGCTGAGAGAGTCACAAAAGAGAGTTATATATGGATCAGCTGAAATACCAGAATTCACAGAGAGGTTGATCACAACCACACAAACCTCCCTCACTCTGCTCACTCTCTGCACTTCAGCACAAGAGTGTGCAATTACCCAAGCCTCTGGCACTCCTGGGGCTCTCCATGTGCTTGTTAGGACAAGTATTTGGAAATGCAGGGACCTGAGAGAAAAGCTGATCCTTTCCTCACTCCTAGATTAAAGAATCAAAGAAAATACGGACTCTGCTCTGCTTCCTCTCACTTTCTCCATACATGTAGTTAGCACCATCTCTAACAGAAAAAAAAATAAAAGAAAAGATGCAGGGCTGCATCTCCTGCTGCTCCCTATTACCTTCTGAATTGAAGGAAGGAAAGAGAACCCTCCAGCTCAGCATCCAGTTTCTTCACATCTATGTGAGTTGTGCTGTGCTGGGTAAAAAAGGGATGATACCCTGTTCTCTTCCATTACTTATTTAACAACTTCCATAGAAACAAACTCAGTAGAGAAAAATGGTCCAGCTTCTACTGCATCTTCCTTCTCGAAAATGTAATTATAAAACTCTTTTTCACATAAAGCAAGTGTAGTTCAAAAGACAGCAATGCCTTGTCTCTCCTCCTCAATACTGAAATCAGTTTATACAAGAAAGAAGCCTGTGCCTGCTGTTTTGGGAGTAGGAAGGAAAAATCTTTTGAGAAAAGTGGTGATAATGAATCCATCCATGCTTCAAATCACATTTCTTCTGCAGCTCTCAATCATTTCTGCCCCTTTTTCATCTTTGCTCTTCCTTCAGTTATTAGCACTCTTTGCTTTCCTCCCTCCCAGGCCATAAAATCTCTAGGAAACTGTGAAGCTAAAGGTTTATTGTTTAATAAATACTGACTAACTCTTGTATGGGCACTTGTGATATGAGAAGATGGATACATGGTTTTATTCTCCCTCAGTACTTCTGTTTGGACCCCTCTCACTTAGAGAGAGATATTTTTTCTTTTTTAGTGTGCTGTACTGACCAACACTGTGCAGAACAAAGAGCAAAAAAGCTATTGTTAACTAAAGAGTTATAAGACTACTTTCAACCTCTTTTCCTTGCTGTATGCATTTCAGCCAACTTTGTCCATAAAACATAAGGCAGTTCTTTTTCTTGAAGGATTTGTCAGAATTTCAGCCATTACTTTCTTTTCTCTGAAGTGCTCTTTTCAACCAAAAACTGTTTTACTTTCTTTCTACAATGGTGAGGACTCCTTAAAATCAGGAAGATCATAACAAGAAGTTTTTAAACAACCTTGTAACTATGCATCAGGGACCAATGAAAAACTTGGATGGGAAAAATAATGACAAGTAAACTTACTAACTTACATGTAGCAGTAGAAATAAACTTTTTACCCAATTTGTCATAATTCATAGATTTAAAGAATAGTCTCATCAACCTTCTTCTGCAAGAGTAATTTTTCACTAGAGGGTAGAAAATGTTCAAGTAACACCTGAGATAGTTAAGACAGTGCTGTACCCTGAAGACCCTGCTGACTTGTTCAAATTAATTGTAAGAAGTGGCTCTGTATGTTACTAGCTTCTTGTGGATAAACTATTCCTGATTATCTCATAAGTACTTACCTTTTAGGTTCTGACTGTAGTCTATAACATTTATTAATGGATTAGTAATGCAGGTGACATGCACTCAGATATTTTTTCCTTGAAGGTTGAATCATCAGGTTGACAGCCATGAAAGAATAAATCCTTTCAGAGCGATACCTATGGGATCACTGGCATATTCAAGGTTAAGCATATACACAGAAATAATACAAAAGTCATAATTTTAAATGAGTTACTAAAATCAAAATACACAGAACAAAATGCTAGTAAGCACAATGAATAATATGGTAAGCAAAGTGTATGAATTTAGTGATATTTCCTTTGGGAAAAACCTCTTTTCATTTTGTTTGCACAGGATTCTTAGCCAAGGTCAGTGGAGTTGATGGAGCTACAAGGTCTTTTCAAATACTTAGTGAAAATCATTATTGAATGTAAATCATTAATTGATACTGTACTAGGACTCTCAGCAATTCTAAATTTGCTTCCAATAATATTTCTGAAGATGACGGGTTCAGAAGCTCTGCCTATACTTCACATAAAAGAAAAACTGTGAAAGTATTACCCTTGCAAAAAATAGTGCACGAATATATATTAGAGGAGTAACTCACAGACAAGAAGAAAGTATAAACATCATGGAATGCTGGCCAAGGAGGTGAAGAATCCTGAAAACTATGCTAAGGTTCATGGAAAATGAAGAGGTAACTGGTGACAGCCAACATGGCTTTACTACAGGCAAATTGTGCCTGGCAAATGTGGTGTCCTTCTGTGAAGGGGTTCCAGCATTGCCAGATAAGGGAAGAGCAAATGGACTCGTGCAAAGCACTTGACAGTGTCCTGCAGGACATCCTTGTCTCTTAACCGGAGAAACATCAATTTCACCAATGTTTCATCCAGCTAATTCTTATACCACCTGGTGGCAATCAAAGAGTTTTGGTCAGCAGCTCAAGGTGCAAGACACCAGTGGTGATTGGTGTTCCTTTGGTGCCAGTACTGCAGACTGCTGCCATGTAACATCTGTGTTGGGGACATGGACAGTGGGATTGAGTGCGCTCTCAACCAGTTGGCCAGCACCAGGCTGTGTGGCACAGTTAGCACACACAAGGCAAGGGATGCCATCCAGAAGGACCTGGACAGGCTTGAGGGGTGGGCCTGTGCAAATTTCTTGAAGTTCAACAAAGCCAAGTGCAAGGTCCTGCACCTGGGTTGGGAAAACTCCCAGTATCAAAACAGGCAGGGGGATGAGTTGATTTAGAGCAGCCCTGCTGAGAAGGACTTGGATGTGTTTGTGGATGAGAATCTCAACATGACCCATCAACGTGGACTGGCAGGCCAGAAAGCCAACAGCATCCTGGGATTCATCAAAAGCAGCTGTGGCCAGCAGGCCAAGGGAATTGATTCTGCCCCTCTACTCCACTCCTGTGACACCCCAGCTGGAGTGGGGGCTGTGTCTGGCTCTGGGGCCCTCAATATAAGAAGGACATGGACCTGCAGAGGAGGCCCACAAAGATGGTCACAGGGCTGCAGCACCCCTCTTGTAGAGAGCAACTGGAAGAGTTGAGACGATTTTAGAGAGAAAAGGGTGTGGGAAGAAAAGGGTCTGGGGAGACCGTAGAACAGCCTCACAGTACTTAAATGGGGTCTCCAAGAGGACCAGAGAAAGACTTTTTACATGGGCAGACAGAGATAGGATAAGGGGTGTCCTTAAACTGAAAGAGAACAGGTTTGGATTTGATATAAAGAAAAATTTCTTCACTGTGAAGGTGGTGAGGCACTGCAAGAGGTGGATCAGAGAAGCTGTGGAAGCTTCATCCCTGGAAGTATTGTAGGCAAGACTGGACAGGGCTCTGAGTAACCTGGCCCAGTGGAAGGTGTCCCTGCCCATGGCAGGGGGGATGGAACAAGATGATCTTTAATGTTAATTCCAACCCAAACCATTCTATGATCCTAAGAATGAGAAGTTAACAGGTTATAATATAAGAACAAGTACACATCTCTGTCCATATTAAGTCCAAGAAAAATTAGCTTGAACTGTGCCAGAATAGGTGAAGAGGACTTCATTTTCTTTGAAATCCTGGTGTTTTCCATGAAGAAACCGACATTGCAGACTTCCCTTTGTGAGAGGTCAGGAAAGGATGGCTTGCTTGTTATAGCAAAATGATGGGTAAAGACACTAACTCTGGCAATAGCTGAATGAAAATGATAAATACAGGGGAGAGAGATAAGCTGGAAAACTGAAGGAAGAAATAATGATTAAACTGTTCAAGAATAAGTTTAGGCAGGAAATCAGAAAATTAACTTAGCAATCCTGAAGACTCAGACATACTTTTTTTCTTGGTCTTTTTCTTCCTATTTTTTTCTCCTTCAGTAGATTTGAGTTTAAACTGCCATCTTTCTTGGAAGCTTTCTACCTTTGATAGCTATTAAATTAGGTTTTACCTCTTTGGTTCTGTCCAGGTTAAATACATTTAAAGCAGAGCATGACCCAATGAAACAAAGGAACCAATGTTATTTACATTGTCTGGTTTTGTCTTCTGCATGGCATCCATCGTTTAAATACTGAAAAAAGAGAAAGGAGTTTGGAAAAAATCTAAAGCTCTGGACAGAAACTACTTGTTCACTCATGCAATTAAACCCAAAAAGAGATATACAGGGTCTGAAAATCTGGCAGTACATAAACATGCTACTTTACAGTACTATAGAGCCAATTTGAGAAATGGAAAAACTAGCTTTTCTTTTCTCAGACAGCAGAAGAATGAGTATATCTATGGACAGAAATGGTTGTCTGAAGTGATGACAGAAAACATTAAAAAAGTAAAACAGACCTACAACCTCATTCTTCTGTTGAATTTCCCCTCTTGTGATAAGATCCAAAGCCTCACTTTAAATGAGAAGCTTTTATTACTGTGATTTATAGTAGACTGATGGTAGACTTGGTCGGCTAAGTCTCTACTGAAACACATACACACACAAAACCTTCAAAAGCCGTTTAAAATGCCTCACTGATAACTGTTCTGTGTACATTTTTAGACTGAGATTTGCTTGCATGGCAGTGCTTTTACAGATCTAGGTCTTGCTGTGAGTTAACTTTTTGATGCAGGCATCAAGAGGACATTTCTCTTTCACAATAAAGCTGTGATAATTTTAGGTATTTGCTGTTGACAAGTCAGAATGCTTTTATGTTCAATCCTGAAGACATTGTTTACTTGTGATAAAAATCACAGGGAGAGTCAAATCTTGTTGCTCTTGACTGTGTCACAAATACATCTCTGCTCTGTAATTTTTAAGTTTGTTATTTTCCCTCTAGCTTTACTGGCTTTTACAGTTACTGCTTTTTACAACTAAGGCTTCTGCTGGGTATCTGGGAACCTACAGGGGCGAGCATTAAATCACAGCAGGTGTTCAAGCAAATTGGATACATGGGTGTTCTGCTGAAAGTGGGAATCATCTTTATAAAATTTAGGTGTGATGTGCATTATTTGGAGAAGAAGTATCATAATCATGTGTAATTCCTACCCTAGTGATCATAGGGGATGATTTGATCAAAGTAAAAATGAGTGTTTCATATTTAGCTGGGAGCTTTGGCAGTCTTCTTCCTGCCAGCAAAAATCACAGGGTGTGTGCAAAGGTTATCCACCAGGCAATTTCACTCAAAAGAAAAGATAAAAATTTAACCTTACCCTGCAGGGTTCTGCCCCTGACACTGCCAGGGCACACCACACCTGTTAGTTCCAGGTACTTAAGGTGTACTGAGTGGCCCAGAAACCAACCTATCCTCAGTTATAGCTATGTTTCAACTCATTATTTTATGGTGGAAATCTAAAATCCTGGGAGTCTGCACTCTCTGCGGGAGCTGTTAACCCTTTCTGTTATGTGCCAGCACTGAATCCAAGCCTAGTGCTACAAAAGTAGGAGCAAGGACCTGAGGTTTTGCTCCCTGAATTCGAAAGTAACATTTTCTACATGCTAGATGTATAAGACACCTTCAGCACTGAGCACAGACCATCAGTTGTGCCCAACAGCATTCATTACAAAAGCCATTTGTTACAAAAAGCCAAAATAAAGTCTCCTTGTGCCTTTTTTAAAAGCTACTTTTGAGCTCATAATCTGACTTGTAACAAAAAAAAAAAAAAAAAAAAAAAAAAGAGACCTGTAGAGTTCCCCTCCCCTTATTTAAATTCCTACATTAAATTATTCCTTTATTATTGCCTTGAATGGAAATATTTCTGATAGCTCACATGCAGGAGGAAATTCCACATACCAATAAGACAGATTTTCAGGCAATTTAAATAACGAGTCCAGTAGATTGACTTCTTTAAACCACAGTAAACTTCCCCTGCAATATTCTCATTCAAAGTGCAGTAGTTTAGAACTTGAGTTTATTCCCTATTTTTTCAGGAATATTTAGGCAGGTGTGTGAATTGATACACTAATGCTGAAAGAATTTCAGAATATCAAAAGCTTCTAATTGATAGTAAAATGTGAGCTTATATTTCATGTCAAACCTCTGTACTGTATTCATTGTTGAAATAATGGTAATAATTTTCTTTGTGACATTCTCTTGAGGAATTTTAAACAAAAGCCTCCCATAATTGCTTAGTTATTTCAGACCTGCCTAGTAATTTTCCACTGCATTAAAAGGCATTTGTTACTGAGAGTGATGGAAAAAATGTACACGTCTGCTGGATGGAGCTTTTACTTATTTTCAGTCAACATAATTACCTTTATTAACACACCTGGTATCTGAACAAAGGCATACTTTTTATATAAATGACGAATATTTTCCTAGGTTCATATCTGTAGGATATCTAGTCCCTTCAAATTATAATGAACAAACAAGATTGGTTATGTGGGAAATACAATGTTTTTAGTTTTGTTGGGGAAAAAAAAAGCAAAACCCTATTCACAATAGAGCAATGCTGTTTAAGAGGAAAACTTAATCCAACAAACTGAATTTTGAAGCAACATTTACAAGAACAAAACAGAAAACCAATTTTTGTAGGACACATATTCTGGTGACTTTGTACGGTAAGCAATATTATAAAGAGTATTTATTATTTAGATACTGGAGTATTAAATGACAGAACTAAAACTCAGCTATAGCACTAATTATTATTTGATTGTCATAGTTTAATCCCAGCCAGCAACTAAGCCTCACACAGCCATTCACTCACTGATCCCCTCAGAGAGATCATGGAGAGAATGAGAAATGTAAGAGTGAGAAAACTTATGGGTGGGGATAAAGGTAGTTAAACCTTTAAGGTAGTTAAACCTAAAGGTAGGTAAACCTTTGCATGCAAGCAAGGAAAACAAGGAAATGATTCCCCATTCTGCAGGGGAAGGCTGATGGTCAGCCATCTCCATCACACCGAACAGTGTTTTTGGGAAGACAAACACCATCACTCTAAACATCTTCCCCTTCTTCTTCCCCCAGCTCCAGCTGTATATGCTGAGCATGGTGCCCCGTGCTATGGAAATCCCTTGGGACAGTCAGGAGGGGTCAGCTGTCCTGGCTGTGTCACCCCACAACTCCTTGTGCACCCACAGCTTCCTCGTGGATAGAGTGCTGTGATGGGTAGAAAAAGCCTTGGCTTTGTGTCAGCACTGCTCAGCAACAGCTAAAACATCCCTGAGTTAGCTACACTGTTTTCAGCACAATGCCAAAACATAGCCCCCACCCCAGGCAAAACCAGCACAGTTATGCCATTTATGTCATTTATCAAAGTGATTTTCCAACCGTGCAATGAGAGCTAATACATGTTGAATACTTTTGATAACCTGCACTGAATGTAGGGATAAAAACAAGGTCAAATGGGAGAGCTCAGAGCAGCAGCTGTGACACAGAACCACATCAGTGTGTGCTCCAACAAACATAAAGTGTGTCCTTATACTTTCAGCCACCCATGGCTTCACTGACTCTGTGAAATAAATCCTGTGATGTGTTCTAAGGCTTCACAATAGTAGAGGGCTTTTGTACCCATTAGTGGGTACTTCTGTACCTATTGGTGACCAGGTTGTAAGGGCTGCTGCCAAGTTTATGTGGCTCAGAGATGTCCTGATCACCATCCTGCTCCCTTCTGCCCCTAGTAAGAGACCCAGGATGACACAGAAACCACACTGAAGTGGTTCCTGCTTTTATCACTGCTTTTCCTCTGCTTTTGTGCAACGACATATGCTTTGTCTGCAAAGGATTTGGGGTCTCCTGTAAGGCACTGATTCCACCCCACCCCAGGCAGTGTGTAAAGCTGTCAGACTGCCTGCTGGCAGGTGTGCAGAGCAAGTGGTGGGGCTGTAAGCATCTCCTTCAACAAGGTTTTAGATACCACAAGCACTATTCTCACATAGTTTAGGCATGAACACAGTTTGCAGCTCTAGCAGCCCAGTTCCAGCTTCAACCTTACACTGATGTCCGCATGTTACTTCAGCATCTTGCCATGGTCTGGCCCAAACAACTTTATCTGGAACAATGCAGGGAGCAGAATGCCATTCAATTACATTTATTGAATGCTCAAACACTGTCCCTTGATATATTACTTATTTAGGAATATTAAAGCACAATTTCAAATTAAAAACAGTACTACTACAGAAGGAACATTAAAAAAATTGATTCAAATGTCAGAAAATTCCTTTCACTTAGTAATTTAACTGAAAAAAAAATACTTTATTCCTGAATTTGAATGCAACTTACATAGGCTCATTTATCATTTTACTCTAAACTTTGGAGATATAGATAACTTTGCTTTTTTGATATTATTCTAAAACAACAAAAAAGAGGTAAAAAACACCCTAAATCAACAATGAATATTTTTTTTCAGTCAATATGACCAGAAGAAACTATTTACCATGACAGGCATTTGTATGATAGGTGCATTCTATTTCTCGTATTCAACATCTCATTTAAAGTATATGGATTTTATGAGGACATGCAAAACATATCCAGGAAAGGTAGTTCCTTGCTTCTCAACATTAAGTTTTTCTTTTAATTTGTTATTCTCCCCCTGTGAGTTAAAATTTTAGAATTACCATGCTTTTTTTCTGTGTAGAAGAAAAATCCAAAATCTAATCTATTCTATTCTATTTTTTGGGGTCAGTTTCTCGTTCTCTAAAATAATTTTTGTTTTTTCCTGCTTACTGTTTTTTAAATACAAATACAAGTTTCCAAAAACTGCAATGAAAATCAAGGTCCACTTTATTTTACAGCTGTTCTAAAGGTATAGCATCAGACAAGTCATGATACATGAGCAGCATCAGAAGGGCAAGCAGACGTGAGTAGTGTCCAAATATTAAAGTGCCAACTAAAGTTGCAAAAAGTTAAAAAATTCAAAACATAGTTCAAAATTTTAAAAAGAAAGTATTTAAAGTGCTAATTTATCATAGTTTTCTCTCAGTCTCATCAGTGACAGTAAATTGAAACTACTGTGTGAGTTTAAGAATAAAATCAATGGTTTAAGAAAGCTGTAAGTTTTAATGAGATACTGAAACAAGAGTGCTGGTACAGAAGGAAATTAGAAGCAGAGGGAGCACTTCATTGAGGCAACTCAAGTCTGATGGGTTGCTCTCCTATGGTGCAGCATTTTACAGGATTAAGGTCACTAAAGGCTCTTTCCTAAGGGTAAAATAACACTTTAGAGTACCTTATCTTGTTTTGAAATATACTATCCTAAACTTTGGCAATCATAAAATTCCATTCATTTATATGATGCTGAAACTGGACAAAGAAGAAATTATGTAATTTTCACAGAGAAAAACCTGGTCTAAGGATTTAAGCACTGCCTCTGTCCAGAGGTAAATTTGTGTTTAAATAGTGCTTAACCATAAATACTTTCATGACTCAGGCCCATTGTTTAGGCTGAACTCAAAATATGAAACTCACAGTTTAGACAGGAGATGCTCATGCTTGTAAAAAGCAGTTTGATTGCCCAAGGCAGGAAGCACTTTAAACCTGCTGGATTCCCCATGTGGGAGTGCAGGAAACCCAGCAAGCTCAGCTGTGGCTGAAGGGTGTGGAAAAAGCCTCATCCACTCCCAGCTGGAGCCAGAATCCAGCACAGCACTCCACTTTCACCTGACTTTCCAAGCACAGGATGGAGGGAGAAGAAAAGGAGCAGTTTTGTTTTGCACAATAACTCAATAGATTAGGCAGCAATCCAGGAAAAGATGGATTACTTCCATTTGGCAGTTTGTAGCTCCTTTATGATGGGACCTTAATTGCCAGGCCAAGAATGGCACTTTGGCAGAGCATTTCTCACCTGCCTGTTGAACCAGACCCCAGTTTAGGACAGCAAAAGCTGTTAAACCCTGTTAAACAGCAGAGAGCATGGTGACCAAAGGAGTCTTCCTGCAACAGAGAACTTTGGGGGTCGGGTCTCTCTTCAGAGTATTACTTATACATTTTATTCAACAACTTCTCAGTGAGGCTATAAGTCGTTTTGTTTTTCGTTCAGCATGACTATAAGGCAAACATTGTTATTTGACTGTATTCCAGAAATCCTATTATTGGTAATAGGCAGCAGGAAGATGACTCTGACAGTGGAAAAGCACATTTTCAGGAATGTTCTGTCAATTAGCTTTGCAATCATCATTTCTCAGTCACTTTATAATATCAATCTTTCCACTGAAAGTGGTTATTAGCTTATATTTCTTTCCTAATAAAAGTGGTTTTACTCCTAGGAGTTTCTTTGCTGCCCTCTTAAGCCTGTTGCTAGAACAGCAGAGCTGAACAAGAAAATGTTCAGCAATGTGTTTTTAACAGTCTCTGCTTTGACTCTATTTCAAAGAACATAAATTTTTTTATAATAAATAAATAAATAAAAAAATAGAATTTATTTATGATTTCAAATCATACTGTAAATCGTTATAATACATTAGTGTTATTTTTCACTGTATTATTATATATTGGTACTATACTCTTTCTAATATTAACTGTTATACAGTACAGTAGTGCTAAAAAATAATATGGACAAAAAAGAAAAATTTCTTTGGGCTTTTTTTAACACTCTCTTCATATATATACCAAGGTTGTAAGTCAATTTTAATTTTTGGTCTTCTTTTTAATCTCTTCCACATATTTCTTTCTTAGTATGTCTTCCTAGAATAAATCAGGTTCAAATAACTTTTAAAACCTTTCTCAGGAAAGACAAAAATTATGGATCTACTGATTTTACATTTTTTTAATGCCATAAAAAACCTATATACTTGCTAACAGCACACATGAAAAGAACACTGTAAATATTAGCAAAAAAGGTGTCAAAGCTGGGTTTATCCTAAAATTGAAAAAAAATGTTAGTTGATTAATTTTCTTCTCTATTAACTAGATGTTATAATTAATTCACTATAGCCTCAAGCCTTAAAATAACTTTTTATTGAACAAAACCTAAACCCATTTATTTTAACATAAAAATTTCCCTGCCTGCTTTCAAATATTCACTTTGGATGCCAATCCAAAGATCAGTGGGAGAGGGAATAGAAGGAGAGAAAATTCCTATTTTCTTTTTTCTCATACCTCTTTCAGTTAAATCCTCTCTGCTCTTTTTGACCTATTGTATACTCTCTGTCAAAATAGCTTCTAACTCTCAGCTCTTCTAAAAGCAGTCTTCCTTTACAGTTACATTTGTTACTGTGGAGCATGTAGGCAGAGAGAGATACCAAGGCAGATTTGTACAAATTCAAATATCACCTCAAATGTGGACAACAAGTAACTCATTGCAACCCAGCTGTCCAAAGGCCTCATCTGTGGCTGGGAGGAGGTTACCACTGGAGAAACAGAAAAAACAGGCACTGAATATCAGAGTAACACAATCAAGATCACAGAGCAACCCACGCTGCCCATTCCTCCTTCTGAGTGTGACACTGAGAAAGAAGGTGTTGATGCAGCAGCATGAAACCCACAGCTTCTTGAATTGCTCCAGTTTAACTCATGGCACAGGCAAACAATGGCAGGTCTAACTCGTGTTTCCCTCAAAACACAGAACAAATGTATTGCAATACAAAACTATTTTAATTTTCTCATCCCCATTTTCACAGATATCATATCACAGTGTAGAGAATTGCCAACACACACACAAATGTTTCACCACTTACAAGCATATTTTTGCACCTGAAGTTTGTTTTTATTTAGAAAATAAATGCTATTTGGTTTAAAAACTAAGATAGAAAAATAATACTCTATGCTTAATGAATCCATGTAAGACAGTTAAGAATAAATACTACCCAAATCACTGCACCTGTAAGAATACTCGATAATTCTGAAACAAGTGTTTTATGCAGTTCATAACTGTGTGCAAAAGACTTACAGAATGGTACATGATCACACCAGCCCAAAAAAAACACAAAATCCAGTTTCAAAAACCTAAAGACTTCCTGTTAGCTGTGCAGTTTTATTAATGGCAGCTTTTGGTGTGGTGGCACAAGATGCTGGGTAAGCATGCTATAAACCTGTAGAATAATTCTGAATTCCACTTCTGTGCTTTGCTTGAATGGCTTTGAATCAAATTTACATTCAATTAAAAGAAATCCACTTTGCATGAGTGAATGCATCTTTTGAAAAATTAAGCAGTGACACACTAGAAGGTTAGAGAAACAAAGGGAAGAACTGTGTTTATTCATCATAGTGATGGGAAAAGATGGACTTATTGACACATGCCAGTAGGTCTGTCATCATGGCTAAACAGACTTCAGCTGGCATCAAGAAACAAATGAACTGCCCTGGGAAGAGATGCTAAAGTACACAGGAGCATCAGCTGTGGAGGAAAGCCCATTTCCTAGCAGGAATACAAAGTAAGAACTTCACAAGTGAGTTGCCTTAAGTGTTACTATTTTCCTTCTTTATTTCAATATTGGACTATTAAGAGGATAATTTTTATGCCTCATCTTTGTTGACAGAACTCCTCAGTGGGACATGAAAGATCTCTTCCACACTGAGAGAGAAAAAAAAAAAAAAAGAAAATCCTTCAAGGAAAAGCTGTGCGGAATTAAAGTGTTTAAGACGAAAACAACAAGAGTAGGTATGATGTGGACATCCTGCTGGATCTTTATAAAAATTTGTGGAGAACCTAGTTAGAGCCTTCCTGAAGAAGAGAAACTGAAAATGGCAATCTTTAGGGCCATGTATAGTATAGTAATTATATATTTAACTGTAAATGGTAGCTGGCTGTCATTTCTCTGCTATTCTACTATCGAATCAATGTCTGTTTATGGTTTTGTACTTTTGCCACTTCGAATGGATCACTAAGAAAGAGATGGGATAAACCCTCTTGAAGTGATAGATGCAATGTATTTAATTCATCACTTACTAGTCTTTATAAAATGGTGCAATTTTTGAGGCTTATACTTAAAGCTTTAGCTTTTTTATTACACTGTAAGAAAAAAATTATAAGGATTCAGGAAGTCATGTGTTTCACAGAGCATAGTAGCTATGCTATAAGAATGTAGTTAGTATTATATTAATTTAAACAACATTAAATTTACATTCTTAATTAAAAGAGAGTAGGTATTAAATAAACTGGAAAATAATAAATAGAAATTGATCATAACTTTAATGTCATACAATTTATTAAATCCAGTGTTTTAAAATCACATTAGAGAAGATGTGAAAATTATTTTTCTTTTTCAGGCTTTAATATCACGCATTTAAAAACTTTAATTAAAATGCAAATTCATCTACAGAACAGATGTAAAGAGAAAAGCTTTGGTGAATATGGAATATCTGAGAAATCATTAACCAACATCACAGAACATCATAGAACATTAGATGCCTACTACTGAATTGGAAATATGTTCACTGTGATGAAAAGATTATAAATTAAATCAGATGGCTGCACCACCTAGTGTTTTAATTTCCGGAAACCTCATTCAGAAACACTTTCTCACTCTGAATAATAACTTCCATCATCATCAAAGGACTATTAAATCCTTAGCTCTTCACCAAAGTAGTTTTTCTTATGTCACGTTCTGTCATCTGGTAAGCAGTGTAATGCAATGCTGTTGATGTGTCATATAAATGCTTATATAAATAAATTAATGTCAGAAAAGTAAAACAGAATCTCATGGAGATGAAGGGGACGAAGTGATGGACTTGGGGGTGCATTGGCCTTAAACAGATTTCATTAACAAAATAGTTTGTAGCCTTGACTAAGAGGTCTATAAACCAAACAAAAGCATGGTATTTCTGTACAGATGTGCAGACAGGTCTGCACCCATTGCTGCCCACAGCTGCCAGAACCACTCCAGCTGTGTTCATGCTGCTCAGACCACACTGGTGATAGCCAGCCAACGAGGTGCTGATGTCCTCACAGTGACTGCTTCTTTGCCACACTGCTTTGACTTGTCCTCTAAACAGGCATCTTAAATTATAATAGTTAAATATGAATGTTCCTGTGCTTTCATCTGTATTTAAGAAGACAACATAAGTTGGTGATATGGCTGTGCTTCTGCAGGTGACATCTAAGCAACACCTCACACTTCTTGGCCACCCATCTGTACCCACCACTACATCTCCCTCGTGTGCAAGGTCAACTGCTTGTGACTCGCAGTCAAACAAACTGGGAACTGGTCCAATCCCCAAAATAAACTGCTGCTCTAGGGAAGGTGAAGGGACAGCCCAGGCTGCAAAGCAAGCTGTGTTTCCCAAGGCACCTGAGCCTGTTTGCATGGCAGGGCACAAGGCCTGCTCTCCCACCAGTCTGCCAAACACCCCTGCTGCTCATTTTGACTTTGAAGCTCCATACAATAACAAGCATAGCCAGACCTTCCGAGTTACCTTCAAAGTGTAAGCAATTTGCTTTGGAAGTTTAAATTAATGCAATACCAAAGCCTGTAATAACATTTCTGTATATGTGACCACAAGCACAGGCATGAATCCTTAGTGTTTGGATCAAGCAGAGTGTTGAGCACATTTAGTTTCTACTATCAAACTCTGGAGTGCTCATTAATTCACAGCATCATCTGACACTTAGAAGCACAACATAACACATGGTCTGCTGTGGGGAAACGCAGCCTTGTGTTACATCCCACAGACAAGATGAGCAATTAAAGTGTAAATGCCAAGATTGTCTGGGTTGTTTTGGCTTTTTTTTTTTTTCTCATGAATGAGCATGCCAATCTCAATCACCGTACAAGTTTTATTTAGAAAGTTAAGATCAGCATAAGATGCGAGCAGTACTTTTCCAGACATAAAAGTGGCAGATAAAATATATCCCAACAGAGCTGCTCTAGTTTTCATGACCCACTCTGTCTTTGCTGACAAGGGCAGACTTTGTGACAATAAACAAGAGCATCATTTGTGACAATATTAGCTGTATTACTGCAGTAAAATTTCAAAGGGTTTTCTTTAGTCATATTTTATAGAGCTATTACCTAATAAAATATTTTATACAATACTGACATCAGCTGGATGCAAGGAGACTTTACACTTACAATCCATTGTAAAGCAAAAATAATTCTGTAATTCATCAGTCTAGGACATTGTACCCACATTGTATCTGATATAGCTGTCACCTCCACACAAATCTGTACTATCATACAGCAACCAATCACAACCTCTTCCCTCCTAAAGCTGTTCTGCTGTTAGCATCTTTTGATTCCCTACGTTATTGTCCTGGGTCACTTCTCAGCCTCCCACCCTCCCTGTCCATTGTCCTGGCACCAGACCTCCTGTAGGTGGATGGCTCAGGGATGGTCCAGCTGGAAAACAATATTCCCCCTCCTTATTTTTCAGAAGCACTTGTTTCCTGATCCAGACCCCCTCGAGGGCTGCATGACCACCACTTTGCACGTGGTTGTGCAATGGAGTATGAGTGCAGAAAAGCTGCAGGCTCGATATGGGATAGAAATTGAAAAGCTTAGTCTGAACATCCCACATTTTTTTGACTTTCCCTCCTTCATATCTACAGCAGCCTAGGCTGCTGAGTACATATTCCATCCCATCTGCTGTACAGCAACACTGCCTGCCATGACTGCCTTATGAAGTGGAACAGAGGATTCAGACAAAAAAAGAAAAAAGGCTGTGAAAAAGACCTATAAGAAGCTTTAGCATTTTTCATGGATGCAATTAAAGTAACCACAACTGGATTTAAAAAAATACTCAAAAAAAGGAATTTTAGAAAAGATTTTTCTCTGCCATAAACATGGGCCACAAGACTACTATTTCTAAATCTATAATTTTCTAAAGGAGACTGTAAAAAAAGTTAAATATATAAAGAAATTTTAAAAATAGTACAATAATTAAAAATTACATTTACTTTATTTTCCCTGAAATTAAGTCCCATTTGTGCAGAAAAGATTTGCTGCTGCTGCTGCTGATCTTAAAAAGAGAAGGGATGTTGGAAACCATCACCTTGCTATTTTGTGCCAACCACATTGAATGAATCGTAAAAAAGAAAGAAAATCTTAGAAGTCTTAATTAATCTGAATATCCAGTGAAATAGTCAGGATTTTCTGTCAGAGACTGAGCACTGACAATTATGTGCCTGACTACCGGGGTTTTTTGTTAAGTCTTGCACATTTGTTATAAAGCAATTGCATACATAAATAGAATCAAGTGCTCAAATATGCTCATTTGGAATATAAAAAAGCAGGTGGAAATGTAACCTTTGAGGAATTTGACTTCCACCAAATGCGAATGAAATTAGGGTTTTTTAACATTATCTAGTCAAAGGTATGCCCCACAAAATGCACACATGCATCCAATTAGAGATGTATAGTGTAAAAATAACAGGCACTTAAATTTCTATAGGAAACAAAATTAACTGGATTTCACTTAAAAGCTTGGGTAGAGCTGGTGAGCACCACCAGACAAGGTGTGATCAGAACATGACAACTGAAAATTTTCAAATCATCTACCTCTCTTTTAATTTTTTGAACTTAAAAAATGAAGCCTGTTAAAATTTTCTTTATGGGTTTTCTAAGGATTCCAGAATATCTCTTTCCATTTGCACACAGTCCCTGCAAACTTTGCTAAATTATTTTACCATGCAAATTTGCTATTTCCCTTTAAACTGACAAGCAGATGATGTAAAACATATGATGCTCCATACGGCTTGAAAGTTTGTAAAAAAAATCCTGTTTCTACAATCACCATATTTCAATGTCTTTAAAGCTGTGAAAGGCTTTTCTGTCTGCCTGTGTTCTATACCATTATTACAATCCTGAAGCAGTGTTTATCACTGGAGGATACCACCTGCTTCTCAGAACTGTACGCTATTCTTCCACGTTTCCCTCCATGCATCACCTGCCAATGAATCACCAAGGAAACTCATTACCAAAAGCACAAACTCCACAGCTGACTGCTAGCAGATAGTGTTATTTGCTGGATCACTCAAGCATGTTATTTCTTCAAATGCTGCACTTCTGTCATGTTGAATGGCTCTGCTACGCTGCTTCTCATTCTCCTTCGTTATTTAATTTTAATCTCATCTGACTTACTGGTGTCAGTACAATGTTTGAGCTGCTATCAGAAAGTCTGTGTTAGGCTATTTTTACTGCTATGAAAAGCAAAAAATGCTTCTCATTCTTTTCACTTGTCTTTTCTATTGAAGCATTTGCTGTTTCATTAGCTCAGCTTAGTCATATCGTGTTCTGGATTAATAGAGAAGAAAGTGAACCCTTCATTCCCACAGTTCAGTGCTTACCTGCAGTTCATGTCAGGCTGTGATTTTCCCATTTGCTCACTGTCAGTCTCCATGAAGGTTCATGGACTACTTCACAAAAAATGCAAAGATCATGACTCATCTAGATCTCATTCTAAGGCTCAAGCTGTGACCTGAATGCCTACCAATATCAGGTAAATATTTTCAGTGACAGCTTGAAAACAGATTGTATTCCAGAATACAATCTTTTAATGTTTGGGTCAAATTCTGCCTTTCCTTCTGTCATTATTTCAGCTGGGATAAAGCTAATTTGCTTTGCTGTGTTTTGGACAGAGCATGAGAATAAGGTCAGTAACACACTTGATGGTTTAGTTATTGCTATGTTGAGCTTACTCTAAATCAAAGACTTTTCAGTGTCTCCTGATTGTCCAGCTAGCAGATGCACATGAGGGATCATGGCCAGGAGAGCTGACCCGAACTGGCCAGAGAGATATTCCATTCCAAAGAACACCATGCTCAGTATTGAAACTGGGGGGAGTTAAGCTGGAAGGGAGCCTGATTACTGCTGAGGGCTGGGCATCAATCAGTGAGTTGTGAGCAATATATTGTACATCACTTCTCTCTTTCATTTTCTTTACAATTATTATTAATATTATTAATTGTTGTTATGATTATCTTAACTATTAATATTTTATTTTGTTTCTATTATCCAACTGTTCTGAATTCAACCCACAAGTTTTAGTTTTCTCCCCGGTTGTCCTTTGCACAGGGGAAGGCTGAGAGGGAGGCAGTGAGCAGCTGTGTGGTACTTAGCTGCCAGCTGGGGTTAAAACATGACACTCACCTACTCTCTAAAAATTCCAGTTTTCAGTCCTTGTGTTTGGAAAACCACTTGTGTGGATTTTCCCAGGGACTCTACTGGTTGTATGTCCTAGCCAGCTTATCTGTACTGTGGTTTATTTCTCTTTATCAAACTTGGGGAGCAAGGAGCACCTCATTTACCCAGATTTAAGGCAAAAGTTTCTTCTCATTACAAGTTCTGTACCCATTAGCCAGTGTTCCTTTACTCACCAGAGCTCACAGTTCATCAGTTCCAAGCTGATCCAACCAGATATTTTAAACTCCTGAATGTCACTGCTCCATAATTTTACTGTGCACAGAATCTTCCACAGCCTGGTGACCTTTCATTCTGGTGAAGCTCTGAATGGCTCTATGAACTCCTTTCCTTCTTAAATGGATCTATCATATTAGTGCAATAACTTAATTCTGGTTAAAGTCCCAAGATTCCAAAATATAAATGAAAGAGATTTTCTTTTTTTTTTAATTATAACTACTTTTTTCTTAGTCCAAAACCAACCACAACTTTTTATTTGAAAACCACAAACTTTGATATCAATGGTGCTTTTTAGTTTTTGAGTTTTGCCTTTCTCCATTTCTATATTTATGTAGGGCAATTTACTACATCTTGGCTTAATGATGCCAGCTTTATCTTTTTTGCAGTGCAGTTGTGGATACTAATGGAAACAATTTAAAAGAGGATAAAATTGGAGCAAAATGTGAAAGCTAAAATGGCTCAGCTATATTTTAACTCTGAGATATTCAGTGACCTGAAAAGCATGGCAGAGTTACAGAGATAAAAATCTATTTAATCTATTGATAGATGAAAAATGTGGATAATAATTATCAATCACCATAGATTTTTAATAGTTTTGAAGACATGAAGGTGGATTTAGATTATGGTAGCATTAGAAATAACAGTATTTTTATTTGGAGTGTGCATTTATGCTGACTGATATCTGACAAGATACAGAGATTCTGATGATAGTCATGTCACCATCTTATAACTTCAAACTGTCATCACTTTTATTCAGAGACTGTTCTTGGTGAATACTTAAATTTGGCATAAAATGAAGAAACTGTTTGTTATTTTTCCTATTATCCATTAAAAAAAGAGCTAGTTGAAAGTATATTAAAATTTATGGAAAATCAGGCTTCACTATAAAAATGTATAAGGCTTAAGCTCTTTCTCAGCAGATTTGGTACAAAATTTATTGCTTCCAGTTAAAAAAAGAGAAAATACTTGCTTTCACTCTTTCGTCAAGCACTGAATTTAAGAGGTTGGAAAAAATGTTACCTAAGACTACGGTGGTAAAGATTACTTAGGACAGAATGGTTGTTAAAAGATATAATGCAGCCTTATTACACCAAATGCCAAAATTTCTACTGATTTCTCTGTAGGCACTGAGGTCATAAAACACTGCCTTCCTCACATTTAACCCCTTTAATGTCTGTAGGTCTGTTTATGTAGATAAATTTTAACTCATCTGTATGGCTAACAAAAACATAATAACACCAAATGAACAATGTGTCTCTGTTGAAAGCCAGATCTGCAGCATTTATTTTGAGAGGAACATCCTCCCAGGACTGCAAGTTTGAAGTTGCATTTGAGAGGAGTAAGAATTGACAAAAATTCAGGAAATAGACTGAAGAACCTGGCATGAAGTGCTTGTTTGGAACAATAAGGAAAGCTTTGATTCTGAAGCTGAGAATATTGTTTGAGAGCCTTTAAGTTAGAGGAGTGTGAGGAAAAAAACGTTGAATAATTTTGAAGTATTATTAGTCACTTCAAAGACTATGAGTGCTGAGCTAAAGGAGCACTATACTTTAATCTTTGCAATCTTTATTCCCCCTAGTTAAAAAAAGATCCTTATATTTATCTCTTTACTCAGTATTCTACTTTTTTCCTCATACATGTTACAATGGGTTTTCACTGACTTAAGTAAGAATGTATTTTAAGACAATTAGACTGATGTAAAATATGGTATAATGTTGCAATCTCTTGACATGAGAGATGTATTGAAAAAAATACATGTATTGAAAAAAAAGTAGAAATCTGCCAGATTGGATTGACACTCATCTGTAAATTAGATTATATGCCCTCATCACTCTTGGCTTTTATTACAACAGATTTAATTTCAGATTTCCCAGGTAGCACAAGGGTGACAGAGAAAACATACCAGTCTAAATCCAGATTGGCTAAATAGACATAATATAATCACAAACCCAAGTCTGATCAAGGTCAGTCTGGTACTGCTGAGAAGCACAGGAGGGCTGATACTGCCAAAATGAAGCCATGCCTGCCAGCAACTGAGCTCAGATGCCAGTAAAGACTTAACTGTAAAAGAATTTTGGATGTTGTACTGTTTTGTTTAGTGGTGTTAGTTACATGCAAAGTTTGATTTTTGATACAAAATTGTATTGTTATTTTTAGAGCAGGCAAAATCTCCTTTCTCATCCTTTCCCTCCATCCTTTTGCATTCAGCCATGAATTTACAAGATGTGGTATTTACAGAGAATTGAATGTCGGCTATTTTAGGATTCATTCCTTCAGTGCCCATACCACTATTTAGTGAACATGTTTTCCTGTACTTCACTTATTCAAGCCACAGTTTCTTATTATTGAGAAAGCTAACTTCAATTCCTATTCATTTTGAGGTAATTTATGTCATTGTCTCAGATTTATGCTGATAAATCATTAGTAAAACAAATTTCTGAAACATCAAGCTCTAAAAAGCAGCAATGTTGCTTAACCAGGAAAAGAGAACATTCTGATAGCTTGTCTTTCATTTAACCTAAATCTTCTGGAAGTGTATGATACTGAAATCTGCTTTATCATAGCACAACCTTTTCATCTCTTAAGAAATTCCCTAAATGCTTTGGTAGTTTTTGATCCACTTAGCTGCAGAGCAGCAAAGAATATAAATGTAAAAACAACTGTTAGAAGAACAAAATACCAGGCTAAAACTACTAAAAAGGACAGAAATCATTAAAATCTTTCTATTTTGAAAAAACACTTTAAGACCAGGGGGAAGACAATATCTGCACTAAGATATAAGTAGAAGCCAACATAGGTACCTGAGAATCTTCTTCAGCAGAAAGAGCACTGTTGAATGTGACCTTAATGCAGCTGTGCTTGCACATCTTCTGAAAACGAGGTTTCATAGGTTATTTACTCTTTAAACATGTCTCTGGGAAAGTTGTGTCCTTGGAAGGTAAAGTCCTAATACACAACAGAATTGTTCCTGTTACCTACAGTAATTATTTTCTCATTCTGTGATAGCTGCTGAGTTTGTATAAATGACCAAATTAGCATTACCTCTCCTCACTAGGGTTCTTCCGGGATTATCCCCTCTGGCCACAGACATATAGGCACATGTACATCAACTCCAGCCTGTAAACTGATGAGACATACTTGGAAACATTTAGTATCTGACCTATAAAACACTCTCTGGAATGCCTTCATTTTTAAAGATTCCTTTTTTCTTTGCTTTAACATGTGCTTTTTAAGTGAAAATTTTCCCATCTTGCTGTGATATAACATTTACTGCTGCAGGCATGATGAATAGTCCAACCCAAAGTGCTGGTCATGAAGCACAGAGTGTGACAAGGACATCTGATTGCCTGGAACCACAGCCCTGGCAGCCGTGACTGTGTCTGTAATTCCCTGCTAGAGTGCCCTTGCTGAAGTCAGTTTTGCTGCTACTTTCTATTAGTTATGACTTTATAAACAGCAAAGTCAAAACTGAGGAAATCTCCTTGCTGAATGAGAAGCCTTAAACCCATAATCATAGCTTCCTAAAGCTACAAGCAAAATCTTAGCAGCATCATGGAGTCAACTTTCCCTTTGCTGGACCTTGGTGGAGAGGAGCAAAATTATTGTGAATAATTTACATAATACACTGGAGTATTTTGCTCTTAAGTGTTAGTAGTGGGAATTACAATACCCTCTGCAGATACCTACTTTGTTTGCTCATCCTCAAAAAAATCTTACAATAAAACAAAAAAAAATTTAATAAATACATAATTATATGTCACAAAGAATTTTGAAGTCTAGCTTGATATACACAACACATATATACACATATGTAAAAGGTATATGTTAATATAAAAAGTTATAACTTATACGTATAAATTAAAATAATCTGCAAACTTGCAGACTGCTAATGTGCTTTCACACTTTACATGGAAACAGGTTGATACCACCACTGCATCTCCCTTATTTAATAAACCAGAAAAACTCCTAATTGTAACATTTTACCTGCTGTCCAACAACTCTGTTTCTTGATACTCATTTACTGCATTAGGGATGATCTATCAATCATGCAGTGTATAGAAAATTAGATGGGATTATGAAAAAAAAAACCAAAGAAGGTAACTCATGTTGCCACCTAACTTCTATGAGGACACATCTCTTTACAGTTTAAGTATTAGTATGCTCGGCTCTTCAGATTTTTTATTTTCTATTTTGTTTTTCTTGATATCCATAGTCAGAAATATGAGGCATGTTTCAATGGGAGAGCTTGAATATGATACAACAAAACATCCTCAGCATCTGAATTAATTGCTTCAAGCACCTTTACCTGCACACTTCTTCAAACATAAGTTCAAGTATTCTGAAAATATAAACAGAAAAAGCTGTTTATATTGTAGTACCTGGATAAAGTGTATCATATGTTAAAATTAGGGAAAGATGAATGGATCATGAGGTAACATTGGATAGAAAAATGGAAAATCCATTCCTCCGCCTGCTAAAAGTTCATGGGGAAAGATAAATTTTAAAAAAATTAGTATTTTCAAAACTTTTTTTCTGAATTTCATATCAGCCCACAAAACAAACTTACTGATACTCAAATCCTTGTCCCTTAATGCTTCTTAAAAAGAAAATCCATCAATTGTCAAATTCCTTTGCCCATAATTTTTGTGGAGCTGAGAGTTCATAACTCCCATGAAAACTAACAGAGCTCCACCCATTCTAAGAAATTAACCCATTGGAAATAATACAACTTGGTCAATTATTTAATAAAAGAAGTCAGCAAATATAAAATCCATGGTCCCATCACCCTAGAAGGAAATGTCCATTGTCCATCTAGCTGAATTTGTGCTTGTTATCTCTGATGCAGTATGCTATTTTTCAGGTGAGTGCAAGAATAATGACAGAAGAATTAAGAAAAAAATTGGGAAATTTCCTCCTTAGGACCTTGCTTTCAAACAGAGTCATTCATGGCAAGGTCTAAGCATTTCTGGCTTTCATCTTTAACAGTAATGCTCCATAACACATAATTATTAAAATTACTTTGCAAGAAAAAAATTACCCGCAAATCATAGATCACAGGGAGGAAATGCCTGATGATTTTCAATTGTCTTAGACCTTCATAGAGAAACAGATTTTTTGAAATGAAATTAATTGCACTCTAGAACTCTGAAGCTGTGTCATTACCTTGCTCCTCATGATTTTAAAACTCTTGGTTTAGAGAAAGATTATACATTCAACATGCTTGCTCCACAGAACTAAACTTTGTATAGCTCTTTTTTTCTGCTAAAAAAACTTTAGTGTGAGACTGGCCATGCATTGAAATTATATGAAATGCAAATAGAGGCAGGGAGAAACAGCTGTTTTCCCAATATAGCAAATTCTTTTGGGAAATTTGTGCAGAAGGAAGCAATAAATGCATCAGCAAGCACTGACACACTGATAATTACTGCAAAGCAAAAGAACATCTGCATGCAAGAAGGAATAAAAACAGCACTACAGCAAATGAAAAGAAAAATTTAAAGCAACACTTTGATGAGGAATGGAAGAAAAAAAATTATTCTTTTCCTGAAAAGACCCCATATTAGACAAAAAATTTTATCTTGACAAATTTTTGTTGCTTGATAGCTTATGCTTTTTTGGACTGAAATACTCATCCTATGTTTACTTTGGACTTCTTAGGATTTTATTGTCTGCATGAGTCTTTTTTTTTTCCACTTTTAAAATGGTTATAAAATCTAAAACTTATACTGGAGGTATAGGTAGTGTTTATGATCCAGAGAAATTTCTATTAGAAATGTGTGAAGAGCAGAAATAGGCCATACAAAAAAAAGAACAAAAAGAAACCAAGTTCATAACAATAACAAAGTCTATGTTCTGAAAATATGATTCAGAGTGAATGGTGATGATAGTATCAATTAAACCAATGAATGAAATGATAATACTTTATGAAGGTTTTTTGCTTTAATCAGTGGGTATTTTTCTTCCCACGAGAAAAAGGGTTATGCATAATTTTCATTTTAGATTGCCCTTGGAATTCAACATTTTTTAGATAATTTGCATCTCTTTTATACAGACAACACTGTCAGTCTGGAATTTCAATTTCCATGAGCCAGAGATAGGATAAAGATATCACCTCCAGAGCCCTGAAAATCAAGGGGGAAAAAAAGTGAGTGTTTTCTGCAAGCCAGCTGACTACTTTTCTTGTTTCTTTGCCTGGTTATTATGATAGTTCTTTCCCTGATTCCTCAATACTTCCAAAGACTGAATCCTGGTCTTAGCCACCAGGCACTGCTGTAAGAAGTATGATTAGCACTCTTGCAAACATCAACTAGATTCCTTTAAGCTCTAACAGCTCAGCTATATACTCCAGGTTCACTGAGTGCATACCTGGGGATTATGCTGATCTTCACCTCAGGACCCACAGGCTGTCTGATGTGAAATCAAGGAATGATGAGGCTGTTATATTGGTGGGGAACGCAGCAGGAAGGAATGCACATGTTTTATAAAACACTCAAATCCATGCTAAGAAGTTTGTCACAAATTTGCATAAGTTCCCGATGCAACTTTAAGATGAAGTTCTACTTATGTTAAATCCCTCAGAAAAAAAATAATCTACTATTGAACTTTCATGCACTCTCAAATTCTTTCCAAGCCCTGTACTACTGTCCCAAAACTGCACGAACACTGAAATTTAAAGAGCATTAAAGTGTGCATTTTAGGTATAGCATGAATTTAATCACTTGTGTTAAATGCCATTTGAATTGGTTCTTTAATCACATTCTCTTAATGTACTCAGCACACCTTAATTTCAAGAAAGTGGAATGAGAAATGAAGCACAGTATTGATCACGTTGATTAATACAGGAGATGATGAATACCTTTCCTGCCACTTCAAAGTCAGTTCAGATATACTTCAGATGCAAATATTCTCAGGCAGGCTCTTCTCTCCATGCACCTTGTTGATTTGGTAATTTGTCTCTAGTCATCACCTCCTGTGCTTCCAAAAAACACTAGGTAATGGCAAGCTTCAGGCCAAAAAAAAGGAACACAGCAGTGGCAGACAGCAATGAATGTGCCAACGTGATTTCTCCATATTCATGGAGGTAAATGGAACCTTCTCCAGGAAAGACAAACACCAAATTCCTGCAATAGTCATCTCATGCTGCTATATATCGTGCAAGTGAGCTTCCAATTATTCAAGCAAAATCTGAGTAAAATACAACTGACATCTTTGGCAATTAATTTGGTGAGGGAGTGGGATAAATCAAGGAAAATTAAAAAAAAAAAAAAAAAAAAGCTGAACCAAGCCAAAAATACAGCTGGAATATGCAGCCATATAAACACTCACAGATAACCTGCATAGAATACTCTAATTATACAAGCTACCCTAAAGACCAAGAGCTTTAGGAAACGGAAACTAAATCTGTTCTCAAAATAGTTTTCAAGCAAACTTCATCAATGTGTGTGGATCAAAGGACAAAACTTCTGCCATGCTTCTTTTATTTATTATTTGTCTAATGTTAATTAAAGGGTCATAGGGATGCTCTATAACTACATATTCATAAAGTTCTAATGAGGCCTTACAGTGGAATTACTTATAAGAGCTGAGTTTTCCCTCCACTTCTTCCACCTGGTGGAAGAACAGTGGAGCAGAACATTGTCTTTGTTTTAGTACTGGAGACTAATCCCAGACTGACTGATGAAAATTCTTTGTAAGGCTTTAGAAATTACCTTGTGTTTTCCCATTACAGGATGTACACAAATATTTCTGGAATTTGTTACTAAGACAATTAAAACAATGATTAAATATGACAAGCTCTAATAACAAGCTTATAATTCATCCAGCTACAGAGTTTTAATTTTATTATTTATTTCAGTAAAATTGAGCAATTTTTCTAATAATTGAGCAATTCCCTTTTTTCACCTTACATGGTATTTGAAGAAAGAATTCACGCAGAAGACTCCTTTGTCCCAGTAAAGCCCATCAGATTTCTAGGGGTTTTTTTTTCCATGTAAAATCCATCTTATTTCCTAAACTAACATTACCCCTGTCTTTGCAGGTAGGACAATGTGTTTCTATATACCTTACTATTGTCATCCTATTGCAGGGGTTTCATACTGTTGTACTGTTGTCTCTCTTTATCACAAAAGTTCCATAACTTTTTTGGCGTTTTCTCATGGGCAACTCCTCAGAGCACTGACTCTTTTTTTCTTCACAAAGCAGCCACTCACTCCAATTCCCTTCTCACCCAGCCACCCCCACTCTTTTATAGCACTCTTCTTCTCCCTGGTTACAGCTGTGGCCTGTTAAAGTCAGTCCTGTTCCTAATCTTTGACAATTGGCCCAGCTGCAAATCCTTAGGGGTAAGATTACTTTCTGCACTACCTTTATTTTCTTATATTCTATCCCCCTACACCTTACAAGTATGAACTAGTCACAAGACACAGAACCAGAAAAATTCATCCAAACAGCAGCTGATTAACTGAAAAATACTTTCTGTTGCAAACCTCTTTGCATAAAAAAATCTAACCTTGAGGGAAACATGTGAAAAGTGCACTTATTGCATCCTAGTGTCTCTCACATGCTCACAGTAAAAAAAGATTAATGTTATTTGTACCTTTTCTAACTACAGAGAAGTGAGTTGAATCCCGTTGGTAGCTAAATTAACACCACTTCAATTTTTTTGCTTTTTGCTTTTTGATGAGCATGCATACTGAGATACACAAATCACTACTCCAAATGTTTCCCTCAGCTTTTACCTTCAAAAATCTGCATTTAAAAAAATATTCTCATGAACTCTTTCTCTATCTTAATATTATTACTTCATATTACACTATATATCAAGTATATTTAGTAATATAGTGAACATTTTTTTCTGTATAAAACAGTTTTCTTAAGTTTATTTCCTTAAGGAGATAGTTAAACTTATTCTACTTTTAAACATGGACGTCAAGGAGCTTTGTGAAGATTCTAGTTAAAAAAAAAAGGAAAGAAAAGAAAAAAGATGGGTATTTTTACAAATATCATTTTAATTAGGTATGAGATTTTTTAATTTAAGTGGACAAATCTGGTTTCAACATTTCTAATCTCAGAAATAAAATACATTATTATTTAAGTGTATAAAATCCCAGTTATTTGATTATATGTTTATCTCTTTCTAAACCAAGGTGTTTACAATGTGCCTAGATTTACCAGGTTTGAGAATCCAGACATTTATCTCATCATTTATAATCCAAAACCACACCATGGTTTTGTATTATTCTTCTGTGTTTTCATGTATTTAATGCCTCTATTTAGAACTCCTAGGATAGTTTAGATACCAATGTCTTGAAAATGTTATGAATTAATACAACTCAACTGTGTCATCTTCAGCTTTACCTGTTTACTGTGTCTCAGCCTATGATTAATGGAGCCAATCCTTGCTGGAAGCCTGGAAGCTATTTTTTATTAATTTCCACTTTCATGTCATGCACCGAGGAACATCATATTGCCTGAAGTGCACTCCTCCTCTCCTCTTTTGCTAAGCCAGGAAGTTCAATTTAAAAAATGACTGTAAAAGTAACTAGAAGACAGAAAATAGTATCTGTAGAAAGTAAGAAATAACAACATGTAAAATGAAAGATGTGATAAGGGCAACAAGAAAAATGTATTAAGAACAATCTTTTTTTCATAAGTTTAAAGTCTGTTATTCATGGCAGGGGTTGCTGCACTGCCTATGGCCCTCTCACATAACTTTGCTCCATCAACTTCCCATGTAAAATGAAGATAGTATTTTTAAATTAAGGAAATAGAAAACATCCTTAGCTCGACTGGCAGGATGATTTGGTGCTGACACCCCAGCTTCCAAGTGCAGGTGAGCTGGTGGGAGAACCCTGCCATGGAGAAGGTGATGACGGTGGGTGACCTGAGCAGGGCGCAGGGCTGTTCCATCCCACACACTCCTCCAGCTGAGCCCATCCAGGAGCCTGCAGGCAGCTCCCACCTGGCACCAGGAATTACACCACCTGCCTGTGCCTGTGCTTACCTTGGTGTAGGTAGCATGCTCTCATGGGAACCTCTGCTGCCAGTAGAAATGATGCATGGAATTGCTCCTTGCCAGGAAAATTCCATCCAAGCACTCAAGGCAAAAATTATGTGCTGAATATTGCCCATCAGTCCATCTCAAAAAGGGCTGCAGGAGTATCTACACTATGTTCTTTTCCCTTCTAGTGTTAACGCTAATAAATGGCATTTTCATTCAATACTTTATGAGTCTTGAGTGCTTTTTGTAGTGAAATCTGTTTCAAGCTCAAGCCTGGTGCATTACACCAGGCCAGCGTTCTGGGCATTGAATTAAAGTTTTGAAAATGAAATGGCAGTCTAGAAAATAAAACAAGAAACAAAACAAATTACAAAAAAACCCCAAACCAAACGAAACCAAAAAAAAAAACCAACAAAACAAACAAACAAAAAAATAACCTATGGTGAATTCACACTTTCAGACATGCTTTACATTGCTTGTTGAGAAGCGTCTTGACTCACAGAAAGCAGAAATCAATCCAGACTGGAAAAAAATTAAATAGAAACGTGAATTCAAGAGTCATGTCGGAAAATTTCTTTTGATTCTATTTCTTTTTTTGACTTATTTTTAGCTTCTTAATATGCAATGACAGTGGGTTTGGATATAGCTTCTGTTGTAAAATTGCTTTTTTGGACCAGTCATTTTTAAATAGGAGGAATCCTCTTGTTGATTTCTATCAATTTTTTATTTAAATAATATTTTTCATGTTATTACCATTGTGTTCCTGCCTTAGAATATGCAACTAAGGTCGAAACTGAAACAGAAACTCAATTATCTATCCTACCATGGTATTTTTATTTTACAACTCTTTGGCTGTCATCTTTTTTTAGAGGTGGGCTGTATGCTAGGAGAGATAGGAACTCAGCTGATGTGCTATTTGTAACCATAGTTAAAACAGAATAAATATTTTTTTCCACAGTGTGGCAGCAAAGCCTTTTAAGAGGAAGAACTGACTCGTCTCAAGAAGATCTTGCTAAGTCAGTTGAAAATTCTGAACAGCTGAAATCAGAGTTCACAGATCCCTTGTCCCCAGTGAACTGGATTCTGTTTGGAAGACTAATTCTCTGCTCTAGAATTCCAAATCACAGCAGAGCCTGGGGGTTTTTTTAGTTTTTTTTTTTCATTTTACCACAGTTACTTGTTTTTAAAATTCCCTTTTTTTTCCATAATAAAAGTCTGAAATATAAGACAGTTCACCAAAATGTTGACTGATGTTTTGCTGCATTATAAAACCATTCTGTAGACCCACAGGCAAAGATGTGAAAGAAATTTTCTGCTGTTATGCCTGGTAGGAAGAACTTAGGAATGTGCAGGCAGGCAGTAAGCGTTCCGCAGTTCAGCAAATGAATCAGATATAGAAACGGCACAGAACACTCAAAGGCAAATTATGTTGATTTTTTACTTCCCAATGCCTTGCATCTGTGTCTGTAAGCAAATGATCAAGAGAGAAAGCAAATACAATGAAATCTAATTCCTGAAGAAGGGACAAAAGCATTCACAGCCCACTCTGCAATCCTCCACATTCAGAATCACTCCTTAAATAAGGAAAATCATGACCACATTTCTGTTATCTATGGCTAAACTCTCCTGGCTCCAGCAATGTTCCACTCACACTTTACCTCCCATTTCAAATAAATTAAAGAACTGAGCACTTTTCATCCCTTCCATTCCTACCCTCCTTACTGGGTACTACTTTCCTTCTAACCACGTTCAGGTTGTCCAGTTTTGAACAGAGCAGGTCTATTTTCCTCATCATTTGACTCTGTACTTTCTCATAACACTACTTATTCTTTTAGGCTTGAAGTCAAAGCTGAAATTCTTTCTTATAGTTTCTTAAAGGCTTAAGAGAAAATTGTTGCTATTTTGGAAAAGGCAAGACCTACTTTTTCTAGAGAAATTATTAATTTAAATACGTCTCAAAGGATTAATCAAGAAAAAGCTTTTTCTAGTCATGAAAATAATCAAAGATTTAATTAGGGCTATACCAACTAAGCAAAGCTAAGCAGTTCATTTTTGGTTGATTTATTTTCTGCAATAGACAAGGGAAAAATAATTACATTTTAGGAATTTATGTCTAATGTGAAGATGTCTGAAAACATAGTAGTGTTTGCATTATAATCAGTTAATTAGAACTGCTCATGTAGATTTTCCTGTGTGACAGGATCTGGATCACTGAGACATCTGGCTAAACCTATGTCTATAGTGAAACTCAATAATGAAATAATGGAGGATTTCTTAAAACATTTGTGTACCAATATAAACAAACATGTATGTACTTTTATCATACATCTGTTGTGATAACCTAAATCTTATTTTGCTAAATTTGAATATATAGAATATCAGACAAGCCAGAAATGGATAAGAAGTATCCCATTAGAGAGGTTCATTTCTCCTATGGGAATTGCTGACTCATGATTTAAATATACAGTGATAAATTACTTCTGTGAAAGAGTCTAACAGTGTGTATCAAAAAGAAGAAGCTATTAAATTCTAATATTTAAATCCGTGGGAGGAAATAAATATTTGGCTACATCGAAACAGTCTTGAGAAAATGTGAAGAGTTTTTTTCTAATTAAAAAATAGCAATTTATTTCCTCTTTTATTATCAGCAGTGCCTGTACACAGAGAATGACTCACAATATCAATCTTTTAAAAATTATTTTAGTGTTATCATCATATACTGGTAAACCAGTATTGACTTCCTGGCTTGTCATCCTGCTTTGTCATTGATAATTGAAGAGTTATTTTATCAGTATAAATCAAATTTATCTATGCTTTGCTATGGATGACTTTAAGTTCATTTAATATGAAACTACTGGTACAAGGTAACCCATAATCACCTCTAAACTTCAATATATTGTAAAATGTTTCAAATTAATTTCAGAAATGCTTAATGAAAGCAATTAAAGGAACAGAGCTGACCATGTGCTGCCTGCAGCTATGACATGACCTATGGATTTTAAAGTAAGGTACAACCTATAATCAAAAGTCCATTATTAATGTCAGAAATTCATGGTCATTTAACATAATTTGAAATAGACATTTTAAACTAACAATATTTTAGGTTTATCATAAGTTAAACACTGTACTCTGTTAAATCTCTGAATTTAAGAGGAATTATGAAGAATACATAGCCAGTGTCATACAAGGACACCACTGATAGGTCCTACTGCTTACAGAAGAGAGTGGCAACAATACAGACAAACACAGATAAACCTGCTACATAGGGACCTATATTTCACTAACAGAACCTGGACTGATTGGTTGATTGATTTATGGATTGCTTGATTATTTCCTGAGTGCACCAAATGCTGCTTCATTTTGCTGAAATAAAGGAGACTGAAATCTTTCATTAATTCCTGAAAGTACTAGGAGTGATCCCAAAAATATATCAAAGAAAATTTATGAGAGAAAATGTAATATGGCCATGCCAAAATTCTACATGCAGTAGATTATTTCACTGCAAAAATAATTCACATAAATTAAAAAAAAAAAAATAAAATAAAATAAAATCACTGCCAGTAATTACCCAGCTTGGTCACAGAGCTGATTATCAAGTACTCAACATGTATGGGCCACTGAAGTGGAAACTGCTAGAATTTAATGAGCAGTTAGAATAGGCCAGAGTCAAAATTGGATTTCTGTTTGGCTTAGAACCATGTAGCAGCATCTTTTCTTGTTACTGCTTTTAGTTTCCACTCTCCAGGAAGGCAAACTGAAGCTGGCCTTGAAATAAAGGGAGACAGGTATGACAACAATGCAAGCTCATTAGGAAAGTGAACTAATTGATGTCACAGAGCTCCATGCTCCTGCAACTGGTTTAAGTGTAGCCAGCGACTTTTACACTGTAACAGAGCCACCAGGATAAACATTCATATCCCTGAATTGTCTTTAACCACGCTGTTTCTTTTTGCTTCCAATGAGTATCAGTGGACCTGTCCATCATAACCAACCACAGGCTCTGGGGAGCCCTTCCTTGTCACACTGGGAAACATCACCAGTGTTCCCTTAACAGACCATCTTCAATATCCTCAACAATCAATTTAGAAATACACAAATATAAGAATTAGATTTTGGCGATTAGGTGAGGCCTAAATTTTTGCTTTCCTTCCCATCCACTAAAAGTTTTGTGATTACTTAGGTTCAGGGTAGGGAAGTTCAAGAAAATAAAAAATTACTTCTGTTTAAAATTTCAAGATTAAATTTACTTAATGAAAAATTGTTTTAGCTTGCATACGAAAGAATTAAAGTCTACTTAGAGAGAAAGAAATTAACAGAATTTTAGGATCTTGAAAAAAATTATAATACTTCTAGAAAGGGAAAAAAGTTCCACAAAGCGGATGTGATATCTTAATGAAGTTCAAAATATTTATATATATATATATATGCATATATATAACTTACCTGTTTGCACACGAACACAGAATAAAATTTTCTTTTATCATCTGACGCTGCATCATAAACCATATATATATATATCTAAAATCTAAAATTATATAAATATTATATCTATATATAATAGATATAATATTATCTATTAAAATTTTCTAATCAAAGTTTCACAACATGCAAAATAAATCATGGAATTGCATAAAGTTTAAAAGTAAGAAAAATATTTTGAGAGAGAGTATTAGAGACAATTTTAAACATAAAGCTAGTTCATGAGCTATTACTGACCTGTTAATCTAGGAACATTATTAGACATAGATAAGTGCACTCTCTATATATGTAATATGCACATGCACTCTCCATATATGCACTCTTTATATGTATGTATTGTATTTACAATATTATCTTTCTGTTATATGGGTTTAGGGGATACTGTGAAACCATAATTTTGGTCTCAGATGTAATGTCACTATTGGTTGTTCCTAACTGCACAGTTGGACCATCTTCACAGAAGAAATGAGGACATGTTCTTTTAACCATATTTAGTCAGTTGTCCCTGCCCTGTTTTCTGCATACCCTCGAGGGATATGATGGATCCAAACCCATCATCCCATGGGGCCTTTTCTGATGGCTCTCATAACTCTGATGGTCAAGTGTTTCCCAGACACTGTTGAACACACCTTCATATAATAATCTCATGGAGTAAACGATGACTTGGCCTGTCAATACAGTGTTTGGAGATTGAAAATCAGATTATTTATAAGAAGCACAAATGTGCATGAGTAAAAAAATGTACTTAAGACATACCCAGCAAAATTAAAGCCTTTACTCCTGAAAAAGCTCCTGAAATTCGTATACATCTGTAGTTACAGACATGCTACTTTGTAGAAAACTAGAACATAACCTTCAAACATTCATTACTAGAACATAACCTTCAAACATTCATTTCTTTCATGGCAGCATCTAATCCCTACAAGGTTAAAAACTCCAGTTTAAACTACTCCACAGTTATTGAGGAGACAAGAGCACACAAATGAGATATATCTATGTTTAATGATTTTATGGTATTTTATCTCTTAGAAAAATCTAATGAGGTATTTATTTATTTATTTGTTTTTGTAAGAGGAAATGAACAGTAAACACTTCAAAAAATAAAGGTCTGTGTTCATCCTCAATTAATAGAACAGTGAAGTTCATGAAAGCCAGGAATATGCATGGGTTTTGTGAATTTGGAGAGGGGAAAGGTACTACTAGTGCACTGGAAAGCAAAAGAATGAGCGTGCCAAACATTAATTAGTACCTTCATGTTCAAAGAGGAAATAAGCCATAAAATAAATTAAGTAGCTTGCTACAGCTGTGCCAAGGCTTTTGAAGAATTCACAGTACCTATGATATTTGAAAAACACATCCAGTTTTGGCAGGAGATTACTTGGGACCGCAATGTAGCCTCCAGCTGAGGTTAAGGATGCTTTTCCTTTGGAAAGCAAGCTCCATGTCACCTGGATGAACCACGCAGGGCAGACACTTCAGTTTCTCCATGTCACATTACAGATTCCCAGGGGTTCATTATAAAGCAGGTATTCATCTCAATGGGCTGTGACACACCAACACCCACTGGCTCACCACCAGCTCCCCTGCAGCCCCCCTGCCTCCTGATCAAAGTGTCTCTTTTGATCCCACAGCAGATGTGCTTCCAGAACACTCCCATAGGAAAAAAAGGGAAGCTGGGAAGGACCTGCAGGTCACTGGAGAGACTCATCCAGCTTTGTCCCTTGTCCCTTCTCCAGCACTGAGCAAATCTGACATGGACAGTGCATCTGTCTCCTCTAACAGCCAAGCTATTTTCATGCTGTGCTAGGAAAAAATACCAGAGGGGACATATATTGATAAAGTATTTGCAGCTCCAATAACACAAGCATGTCATCAAAAGTGGAATATTCATTTATTCCAAATTTATTCTAGTTTAAGAGAGTTCAACTCCCAAGTACCTGTATTACCTTATGAATACTAATGCATATAAGTGAAAATAGCTAAAAATTCCTTCTCAGAAAACCATGATTTCTTCTGCAGAAATTCACAGTTAATCCATATTTATTTTATCCTTCTCAGCTTCTGACACTCAGAGCAGACCATTTGCCACAGGCTCACGACAGCACAGACCCAGTCACACCACCTTCATTTGAGGCAAGGAGTGCAGGGTACTCCATTGCTTTAAAGCATTTTTAGTCTAGAGCTGATCACAGTGCTGTCAAAAAAGTGCTTTATTTATAGCAGGCTGCTGATTCTGTCTGAAATTATTCCTATCTCACAAATTATGCTCTGTGACTGGCTTTGTTTTGGGAAAACGCGTCTGCATAATTGATAGTGGAATTCAGGAAGGTGCTAACAACTATCAATTTCTGGTGTCAAAAAGCAGCTGAGGCTGAAACATGCTGCTCAATGTACTGGCAAGATTATCTGATACATGCAAAAAATTTTCTAAAATCCTAAAATGTATCAAATAAAGGATACAGTTAGAAATGTGATTTCATATTATAACTGGTAGAAGAAATGAAAATTATTTGTAGCTTTGATCCAATGAATATTTAAATAGGGATATTTCAAACTCAGTCTTTCACACACTGAATACTTCTTTAATAGTAGGGGTCTCAATAGTAGGGACCTCATGTTTTCCTGCAAAGATACAGGAAACTTCCTTTTTGAATTATTAAATGCTCTTTGAATGCAGCCAAGATTCACAAGTCTGACAGTCTGATGAATCTTGTGACTATGATGCATTACTACATGACTATAGATCCTTGACTGTTTGATAAAAAATAAATTGCTTTTTCTGCCAAGCAGAAGGACAAAAATAATTAGATAAATGAGTAATTGTTAATGTTTTCATTTTTTCATGTGGATTTTTATTCTGCAGCAATTAGCACCCTCTAATACCTAAGGTAGAAAGCAGAATTATCTGTGGATTTTGAATTTAAAAACCAATCTACATTAATGACTGTAAATTAACTCATGTAACAGAAAGGCATAAGATAAAGGCCCCTAATTTCATCATTTCAACAACTAAAAAGGTATTTTACTGTTAATTCCAGACAGTAATTTTCTCACAATTTTTACTGAGAGAATTACTGTTCTTTCCACAATGAAAATAATTTTAGTGTTAATGTTGTACATGTAGTTCTTACACTGCAGATAAACTTGCCAGTATGGCCACATACTGCTCAAAACATTCTGATTAGGAACTGTTTTTATATGTGTACTTTCATTGTTTGAAATAAAATTCTGTTTGCTGAACTTAAGAAACTTCTGTTTTTGTGACTGACAACACGTAGATCTTTCTGTGATTTTGTAGCAATATCCAAGCCCCACTCACTATTTAATCTTACCATCTATGGTAGAAAAGCTTCTCTGGCAGAAGCCTCTGGCCTTGCTTCTCCAGTTTATTCAGGGTTTTATTCTGCTAGGAGATGGAAAAGGGCTTCCAATTTATCTGTCCTTTCATGCAGCTACTTCTTTTCACTTTATTTTTTCACTTGCCAGGTAGAGTCTTTTATTTACACTGAGTGTTCTTACTTTGTTCATGAGTAAAAAAGTCTTATGTATCAGAATTAGGTGTGCTTCAAGGGGAAAAGACAATGTCATAGTGGAAAACAAATGGATCAGCAGCCCAGAAATATATGGGAGCTTGCCAATTTTTAATTGGCTGTGAGGACACAAGTGGGGGTAATGTGAGAGTAAATTACAGTCCCACTGGGAAAAAAAAAAAAAAAAAAAAAAAGAACAAAAAATAAGAGAAAATGGTAGAATTAAACAGAGGGAAAATGAAATCAAGAAAGCTAAATGCTAGAAATGTGGAACTTACTGCCCAGGTTGTTTTTTTACTAAGCATTAGGCATATATTTATCAGTATGGGACAGAAGTTCATGGTAATAACTTCATACAATCCCAAAGCATGTACTCACTAGGAAAGAGCAAAACAGTTGAGAAAACATTTGTAGATTCCTTATACCTTTGGAAGGAGTCTATAAATACTGCAGAGAGCTGAATGGAAGCATCCAACCATTTTACAACCTAGAAACATTGCTGCCACCTTAACAGAACATTGAAATAACTCTGGGAACGTCAAGTGTCTACATGTTACAGACACAGAAGAGAAGAAGAAAGGGAACAACAGAGGGAAGAGCAAAACAACCAGTGAACCAACTATTTGGCCTTTTAGAGACCGAAAAGTTTTAAACAAGCATGTAAAAACTGAGACATTTCCTAGCTCACAAGGTGAAATCTTGTTGGGAGGACAGCTGAAAAACTGTGACTGATGCATTGAGTTCTGAGAGCTTTCTTCAGACAAAAAACTTGAAATTCTCTTTATGAGAGTGTTCTACTCAGTTTTCAGACTGAAAATTTGCAGGAAACTAAGTTTTTGATGGATGAAAGGGTACAAAGACCTACAAAAATTCCTTTTTGATCAGTAAAGTTGAAAGGCACAAGTAGAGGCTGTGATTGGAAGACCAGAGCTCTTGAGCTACAGCTGAATGCACACCAATATTATATTATGTACAGAAGTAAAAGGGACTTTGCAAAAAGCTCACTGTGCATGGCATGGCCAAGTAGCAGCTGGGCTGGCATTGTAAGCAACAGGAATGGCAGAGCAAAGATCCAACATAGCCGAGTCAGATGCCTGACATCTGTTACCTGATGGTATTGCAGGGAGGTCCTAAAGGCTGCAAAGGTTACTTAAGACTCTGCAAGAATGCAACTTATTGGTCAAATGTCACAGTGATTAAGTTTCTTCAGGCATGCAGAAAGAATGGCATGACAGCCTGGTGAACATGAGCTGGAAGAAAGCAAAAAGAACGAGGTATTATTTCACAAGTGAAGACGTAACCAGTACAGCAGAGCTTTATGAGGCAAATCACAGGGCTGGATCATTGCTGTGGAACAGCCCCTTGCTCAGCAAGCTCTTTCAGGGGAAACAAAAAGATAAATGTTCTCCTTATTTTCAAGAACACATTTAAATGCTATAAAATAGAGAAAATTAAAAAATGAGTTTGTTGTGTTGAAACTCTTGGGGAGTGGATACAAACCAAAAGAAAGGAAAAGAGTAAATGTGCAAAACTGAGCCAGAAAGTGAGGAATACATCTCTTTCTTCTGGCAGAAAGTGTTGGTTTTTGTAAATGTGAAACCTGAAAATCTTATGAAGGAGATATGATTCGATTTTAAATACTTAGATACCACATGGTAAAGCTTTGTCTGAATATCACACGGGAAGCAAATTGTAATTTCAGAGTGAATAAGTTACTATGGAGAGGTTATTTTAGTTTTGGTGGTATCTAAGAGGAAAGAATGGATTAACAATGTCTTCTGGGGAATGCAGTCAAACTGATTTTTTTTTAGGAACATGATATGCAACAGCCATAGAAATAAAACAGAAACATCCTCCAATCACACCACCAACATCAAATTCAACAGATTTCAGCATATTCTGGAGAGTGGCTAAAGGTCATTTAGAAAGATGCTTGAAGCTAAACATGTGCAAGTATGCTGGCAGTTTATGCAGGAAAGTTACATTAAATGCACAAATTGTACCAAAGAACAGAAAGAGGAGCCCATTGCACTTGGAAACCTTCAATGATTGGCTGTCAAAAAGTAATCCTACAAAAAAATCCCAAAACAAAAAACCCAAGGTCATATAAAAAAAGGAAGAATATAGAGAAAAAGCATACAAAGCAGAATGGAAGTAAAAAGTGAGTTTCAAATTGCAAGAGACAAAATGAACAAAAAGAATTTTAAAATACCCAAAAAATAAAAAAAAAAATAAAGAAAAAGCAGATCAGTGGTAGCAAAAAGAGAGAGAAAATAATGCAGATAAAAGTAAAATGTAATTATCTAATATCCCCTTCACACCAGCCTTCAAAAAATGGTAAATCTTGACAAGCCATTCAAAACTACTTAAGAGAAAAAAACTGGATTGCAAGTATAGAAAGAATATGTTATGAATATTTAGATAAGATGGATGTATTCAAATTGTCTGGCCTCAATTAAATTCACCTTAGAGGAACTAGACAGTGATTTCTGAATCACTAAAAATTATCTTTATGAGCTTCTGGAGGACAGGGGAGGTCCCAGATGACCAGAGAAGGGCAAATATAGCATTTGTCTCTTGATAAAAAAGGAGTGCTGATGGAATGAGAAACCAATCAGCCTAAGTTTGATTAATGGAAAAGTTCTGCAACTACTCAACTACACTAGAAGTATCCACATAATTTTCAGAATAGATCCCTCTTACTGCAGACTATAATCCTAAAGAGAAAAACAAAGCCATACAAACTAAAAATACCAGAACATGTTTGTTTGTCAAACTGGTACCAAAAAATGTGCTTCTGTCACTTATGTGCCAGGAGAGATAAACAGGCTTTCTACTCTTCAACAGAAAATACATACATGAGAATATGGTAATCATCTATGGGAAGTCACTTTAAAAACTGACCAGAGAAATTGCTAAGGAGAGGCAGAAGTTAGAGAATAAAAGGGCTTTTTTCCCCCAATAATAAACAAAGCTTTATACATTGATTTAAAGTCACAAAATGACTGCATACTCTCTGCAGGACACAAAGGGCCTTGGATGGGCTCACACAATTTTAATGCTTAGACAGAAACCTTTGGAAATTATCTAGCCCAGTCTCCAACTGGAAAAAGAACCAGCGTCAAACATTAATTCATCTTCAAAGTTAGGTCAGGCCACTCAGGGCTTGTCTAGACAAGCTCTGAAAATCTCTCAGGATGATGATTTCAGTCTCTCTGGGCAACTTATTCCAGCATTTGATCACCCTCAGGGCTGAGAATTTTTCTTGTGATGACACAGAATTTTCCTTGCTGTAGCTTTGGAAGATGCACAAGTTGTGCTCCATCTCTCTCTAACCAGCCCCTACGTTGGACAAATTCCCCTTCAGCTTTCTCTTCTTCAGGCAAAAAAAGGCCTCTCAGCTCTCTCAGCTGCAATCCAGCCCCTCAAACACCTGTTTTTTCTCAGCTGAACTTATTCAAGTTTTCCAGCCTCACTATTGTATTGCAAAAGCTGGGCACAGCCACGGGCACCACTCACCCTCTGTTCTCACAGAGCAGGGGGAGCTCTGCTACAGGACAAAGGAACTGAAACACAGGAAAAACCAAGTTTTTCTCACATTATTGTACCTGACTGCAGGGGCTCTTAAGATGAACTTGTTCCCAACCTTATATTCACTCACTGGCTACAAGGTGGGAAATCACTTCCAGTTTTACTGGAAGTTCCCCTGAGGGGACCAACATCACAAATATTCATAAATTCAGCAAATGCATTTTTGAGTGGTGAACAAAATCACTATGAGTTTTAATCACCTTATTGTCCCTTGTGTTTCTCTAGACAAGCACAGGAGAAGCTGTCTCAGATAAACTGCTGATTCCAATTTTTTTCTTCTTTCTCATGTTCAGAAAAATAAAAATATCACACAATAAAAAGAGCCTCTCTCTTGTACTGCCTCAGACAAAGCAGCGCAGAAAACATCTAGTAAATTCCCAGGTCAGCACAAAGAAGTCAAGCAAGACAAGTTCTGCTTGCAAAGTGTGTCCCAGAGTAGGTCTGTTGAGTGGCAAGGAGCCTTCCTTCAGCTGCCGAAGGATTGAATTGACAGCAACCTTTATACAAATATGGTTGAAGCATTAAAGCTCATGGTGCATGACTAAAGGAAAACCAACCAGTCTCTATTTTTAGACTCTGTCTCAGAGGTTCTGCCTATATTCTTCCATCTACATTTTAAACTATTTTGGTTCTAAAATGCATGATTGGTGGCAGAGAAAGAGGCCAAGGTGAAAACATCACTAAATATTAGCCAATGCATCTTCAGAAGTCATGACCCATGTAAGCACTCTTAATACTGCATAAACCATGGAAACGATTTGTTTGCAGTTCCTTTGTAAAAGCCAAGGAAAGAAACCTAGAAAAGCCAAAAGGATTTGGAACCTTCATGTTCTGAAAACCGCACACTCTAAGACACAATCAAAGCAGTCAGTTTTGTCCTTTCTCCAAAAATTTTCAAGGTGGACAATTCAGCTCAATGATATTTTATAGAGGAACAGAAAATTATTTAAATTCTTTGTGTTCATCTCCTAGCACAGACTGCAGAAGCTGTAACCAGGTTTCTATCCAGTTTCTAAGATGGGTATTCCTCCTCTACACATGACTTCAGAGCCAGCACAGGCCAAGTCCATAACTTAAGAGCTTTTTCACTGGGACAGGGCAAATGCACCTCCAGCTTATTATCCTGCAGATCCCGGGAGAAGGCTAAAAAAAGTGGTATTTCCTTTAAGATATCCTTGATGTCTTCAGCCAGGGCTTTCTGAAGTAGAGATAAATTTCTGGTATAGTTGCCTTTTTGGATTTATCTTTCATTAATTTGTACAAGAGCTTTTTTGAATCCTTCTAAGCTTTGGCCAAAATCAGTATCATTTGCAAGCTGACTATATGCACTGTGATAGGTACACCCCGGCACGTTCTGAATCTGTCACAGGATAATTTCACTCCTCATACCTTAATAATGAGAAACACTGAACCTCTTTACGTTCCTTCATGCCACTCACTTTTATAACCTTCTATCTCATCTCCTGCCTTTCCCCTCATTAGTCATTTTTTTCAAGGCTGAAGAGTCCTGATCTAGTTAGACATGTCCTTGTACTAAACCCCTTCCGTACCTTTGATCTTTCATGCTGTTTTTTTCTGTACCTTTTCTAGCTTTGTTTTGTCCTTTCTGAGACACTGGAACAGTATACAGGAATCAAGATAAAGGCAATAGTTTCATACAGAGATATAATGATGTTTGCTTTTGTTCTCTTTTCCTTCCCTAATAATTCTTAATGTCATATTTGCTGTTTTGATAGCTACTCAGCACAGAAGTGACATTTTCAGAGCACACCCTATTATAACTCACAGATCTCTTTCTCAAGCTATAAAAGCAGGAACATGGCACACCACTGCGGATATAATGGGAGGACTGTGTTTTACATGTACATTGCTTTACATTTATGACTACTGACAACTTATAACCCATTCATTCAACACTTTTCTGCAAGTCTTCAGTGTTGCCCTTTTGCCCTAAAGGACACTTCTCCATCACCCACTCCCCCCTTTTCCTGGGATTGTGATAGCAGCAATGAAGATGAGATTTAGATTTAAGGAGGTCACTGGAAAAAAAAAACCCAGTAGTTATAATCCCTACACATAAAGCTTGGAAACCACTCTAGTTTTTTCGGTAATATGAGCTAATTTTCCACCATTTGCAATTGTGAATCAAAGTATAAAAGGTACTTTTTGAGTTTTTTTAATTAAAGGCAGAAAGAAATATCTGAAAAGAGAGATAAACAGGCCAATGGAGACCTCCATAAGTATAACAGCCTCAGTGATGTTTCACAGGCTTTTCCTATATGTCAGCTATATGCCAACTGTTCTATACATCTGTAGAATACTTTAATCAATGTCTAAGTCTTACTGGGAGAAAAGTGCTTTAAAGATCATTCGACCCACTAATTTAACTTGTCTGAGGAAGGCCCCTCTGCCTGCTGCTCCTGTTAGCCCAAACATGCACCTCTCCCTCTAACAATTTCTCCTGCTCACCATGCTTTGAACTGTGATTTGCTTTGATAATCTTTCCCATTTAGTTAATTCCAGCACTTTTGGCAATGCTGCCATTTCAGCTCATTGAATATTGCATGCAATGTAAGAAATCCAACAGATTCTCATTTAACAGGAGGCATTAAGATGGTTTTACTGTTCCTCTAGAAAGGACTACCCTGCAGGTCTTTTCAGCCTTTGCTCTCCCATGCTAAATGACATTGCCTAGGTGTAAGGAGATGTGTCAATACGATTTCTTTTCATCCTACTATAAGCAAAAAATTTTCTGATGATATAGCTTCTTTTAAAAACAAAACAAACAAAAATCCCAGGTATACTTTTCCTGTAGATCCTCTGTAAGGGTTTCTATTGCTTCTACACAAGGAAAAATCCTTTCAGCATTTTTTCTTATGATTTTAACAAGCTATTTTTCAAGATTTCATTGGAATACCCTAATATTTTTACATTTAGGCAGTGTGTACATTTTTCTAGTTTTCTCTCTTGACCTTCTGAATACTGATTTCCCAGTTAGTAACACATTTCACCCTTCAATTTAATGACACCTTTTATTTCCTCATTGAAATCTGTTTTGATATTGTAGTGTGAATTTTCGCTGAAACTCTAATTTGATGTTTCAAAATTAAAATTATCCTCATTACATTCAAATGTACTTTACCCTTACAAATGATTCTTTCAATTTCCTTTGTTTCAGGTCCTCATTTTAACACAGATGATTTTTTCAAGTTAGTCAGTAATATAATGAATTCTGCTGTTCTTATCAGAATATTGGATCTAATTATATTACAGTGACCTAAAGACTTGGACAGTAGCTTTTTGACATTACCACTTTGAATTGGATCCTGTCCACTCTTGCAAACCAACTCAAAAATTTCTTCATTTCTTCTCTTTCCCTGAGCAGCTGTTGCATTCAACAGTCACTTCTGGATTAAAAAATTTACATTTGAAATCTCATTGAATCTATCTGCAAAGCAGATAATTACATTTTTCTACTATAATTGTATTTCATAAGCGGCATGTTCTAGGATATACTTTTCTGAATAGGTTTCTAAGATTCAAATCATAAATTATCACATATATAGCTAAATACTAATAAATACAAGAAATTACTATTTAAAATTGTTCGACAATATGCCTCATATCCTTAAAAATGCATGGAAGAGGAATAAGGCATAATGAAATAGTAGCAATATTTTTCCTTTAAATTCAAAAAAACTTTTAAAACTCTGACAGTGCAGTTCAATGTTTTCATTTCTTCTGTCTTTTCTTCCCTTGTCCCAGTCTCTTTCAGCCTTTTCAGCCACCATTCTACTTTTAATTCTTTTAGTTTGAAGTTTGATTTTCATATTCCCATTAATTAAACGAGGAGTAAAACAAGCCAACTCAGAGGAAGGCCAAAGCACTAAGCAGCCTCTATCCACAGGCAGCTTGTACCAGTAGGGACAGCTGTACTGACAGAAAAAAGAAATTCTACATTTTTTAGTATTATTTTAAAATACTTAGCTTGAAAGACACATTCTTTGACAAACATTCTGATCTGTTTAACAACCTTTTTTGAGAGACTGCTACTTTCCTGTAAAAAAAGCCAAAAACTAGAGGACAAACCACATTTTTTAAGGAATGTGGAAAACCTGTCTCCACTTTTCTTTCTCCTTCATTAGTGAAAGAGTCATAATTTTATCCAAGTAGGTCATTATATGATACATTGAGAATCATGGCATGAAAAATGTCTGTACAAAATTATCACAGACCTGATTCCTATTTGTTGCTTTTAGGACACAGAGAAAGGGAAGGTTTGAAAGAGTTCTGTGTTAGTAACTTAAGGAATTTTCCATTAAATGCTCCATGAAATAAACTCCTTGGTAAACAAGGAAAGTATTAAGTATTGAAAGTTATATAAACATTGTTAAAATGTAGCAAATCAGCATACAATTTTGCTATGATTTGCATGCTTCAAAAACAAAAATCTCAAAAAAAGGTTTCAGTATGGTAAAAACATTGACTCCTAGCTGCAATTTTCTCATATTATCACTTACAATTCTGTTTCAGCACTTTTATATAGGGCAGTGAACGAAGGCATAGTTTTACCCGTTGCTGGGACTGAGTAATGTATCCAGGGATGGGAGAAGTAAAGGTTCAGACCTCCATTCTCCCCAGATTTCAGCCCATGCCATTTTAAGACAAGTCATTTCCACCTCCTGTTTCACAAGGGTTAAAAAACTGTTTGGCAGTGTTTGGCAGCTAAACCTCTTCTGCACAGAAAAGAAGTGAATGCACATCCATCATTCTGGGATTCGGTTCAGACACTTTTGGAAAAAAGACGCCAACAGCAGCTCCTCACTCTTGTAAAGGCTTGTGAATTTAAGCCAGGGCTTTTTTCTGAATGTATGAAAGAGAAGCCCGGCTATTCAAACACATATACTCATCTATTCAAAAGGGTATAACCTTTTCTGCATCTGCTTGATTTGATTCAGGTGTTGGTTAAACTAAAAATACACATTTAAAAAAATATTTCTATCCCAAAATATGTTTATCACAGCAATGAAGACTGGAGATGCAGCTGTAAATGACACAACAGATTTATATAATCTTTGAAGCCTAATGTGTCAGTGCTCACCTGGTATATCCATGACTGATGCTGAGGAAGAGCAAAGCACTGTGCTTCCCTAAACTCCAAAAAGCCGTAGACCCATTTGTCTGTGTGATCCCACAGGTAAAGAAGATAAGAGGGTAAAAATAATCAAGTAGCATTTTAGTCTAACAAAAGTGTTAAAATATCCAGTTGAATAAGTTATTTATAATACATTGAAGTTTAGTTTACAAAGGGTAATAAATCTCAATTTTTTCACTTCACAGAATCCTTATGTGTAATGAAAATGTATACCTCTGTCTCATCTCTCAACATGTCTCTGGAGCTATTGAAAATGTAAAATAGTCTAACCTCACTCAAAATAAATAAATAGATCATACGACTTAAATGCTCTTGAAGGATGAATAAAAACATCACTGAAGATTGGACTAGACACTGTAGAATAGATCAAGTTGCAAATGGGACTTAATCTTTACCCTTAATAATGACTGAAAAAAGAGGATTTATTTATGAAGATATCTGCTCTTCAGCACTTTTCCTTGCAAAAAATATTTGTACTAAACCAAAAAACCTAAACCAAAGCACAATGATATTTTTTTAATGAATGGGGTTTTTAAAATAAAAACTCACAGAATGGATTGTGTGAGAAAGGACCTTTAGAGGTCACTGAGTCCAAGCCCCCTGCAATGAGCAGGGACACCTTCAGCCAGATCAGATTGTTCAGAGCCCTGTCCAACCTGACCCTGGGTGTTTCCAGGGACGGGGCATCCACCACTCCACTGGGTAACCTGTGCCAGTGTCTCATGTGCTCAACATAAAAAAATTCCTTCCAAGTATCTTGTCTGACTCTGTTTTCTTTCAGGTTAAAACCACTGTGCCTTGCCCTATTGCTACAGGCCCTATTATATTTGCACGTATGTATTTATATATGAACACACATGCGGATGATTTCAAATTTGAACAGCCATCTTCCAAAAGACAAATGAGCTTGAGAAATTAAAAAAAAATTATAAAATTAAAAATTAAAAAAAAAAGAGCCCAAAACTTAGAAAACAAATTTTAAAAATTATTGTCCCAATAGATACAGAAATAAATACAAAATAAAAATTAAGGCAAATAATGTCTACAGTTTCAAGTCATAGCAGAAATCGAAGAGGGATAGAGAAGAGCAAGGAGCATGATCAAAGGTAAAGAATGGATTTCTGCACAAAATGTTACAAAAAGTAAAATTAGAGACCAGTGGCTCAGTAGCACTTCCAGCTATAACACTAGAGGAAATGTAATGAAACTAGCAGCAGAAGAAAGAAATATCTTCTTCACACACTGCACAGTTAAGATGCAACTTTTTTATATATAGAATGCTGCAGATTCCAAAAATATTCATCCAAAAAAACCCTACTTTTAAAAATTAATGTATTAAAAAGATATAAATAACTAATAAATGCAATGTCATTATCTCCTGTTTGGGAAATCCTTGAATAGTAAATTGCTAGGAATCAGAGAACATTCCTAGGACATCTCAATATATGCTTTTCTTATTTATTACCTTCTCTAAACGTGTTGACCTTTGACAAACCAATAAAGAAGCTAAACGAACTTCACTCTGACCTACAAGAGACTTTTATGTTTTGTATTGCCATTTATATCCCCATAAACTCTCATGAACTCTTCAAAGAGTACAGTAATTTTCTTTGCAGATAAAATTAGCAAATAAAGCTATACTGCTTAACAAAATTAACTTCTTGACAGGAGAAGTTTGGAACCAACTATAATGTACTTCAGGGCAAAGTTATGCATGTCTATCATATTTTGCAACCTGCAGTATGCCAATATCATGCAATACTAACACGTGCTACAATTTAATTTCTCTCTATAACTTATCTGTATTATTCATGATAAATAGTTCCCATTTCTATGCACAATACTGATATTCTGCAAACATGACACAGGCTGACAAGAAAGTGGAAAAAAATGGGTAGAGGGCCTTACTATGTCTGGAGGCATTTTTCTATCAGCAACCAAGCAGGCAGCAGAAACAAAGAATCCTCTCCCCTTCCTAGAGCTGCTGAAATGAGCTGTTTATTTGACTAGTAAGTCATGGTGTAGACTGTGAAGCCCAACAAACAAACAAGTTTAACACAGCCCCCCAGACAAGTAGGTCACCTCCTTTTCAAGGAAGCAATGTAAACAAAAACAGAAACCTCCTAAGACACAGATAGGCATCTTTGCAACCTGGGTAAGATTAGATGCTGAAAGATAACTCAGCCTCTTTTCAATACCTTGTATAATATACAATTGGATTGCTTTTGCTTGCTTGTAAAAAAAAGTTTATGCATTGGATAGTATTGAATAATAAATTGTGGTGTGATAATCAACCCTATTTCTTTATTTTCTGCTTGCAAAGAATGTACTTTAACACTGCTGGCTTATGCAGCAGCTCAACTATGCCAACATAGCAAAAAACTGTTCCTTCATCACTGCTCAGAGAGTTTATTCTCAAGAACCATTCCCCTGTGTTAGCTGGAGGTTTTAGGAGAAACTCATTAAATACAGTGGTACCTGTCATAGAATTACAGTTTTATAATTGCATATTCCTTACAAAATTCCAAATAATTTGCTAAATATTATTTTAACTTATTTTTTACAAAAGGCAAGCACTGTGCACTGTAACCTGATGTTTCCTGAGTTTAGGTTTTAACCTGCACTGTGTGCATCCTCTCCATGCACCTTCTTTTGTGACTTTTCCTCTACAATGAGAAGTAGACAAGCTTGTCATGGGTTTTAATCTAAAAAAATATACATCAGCTTATTTCTACTCATAAACTTAATGTGAGATTTGTAGAGTTACCAGCATCAAGCTACTCTCACAATTAAACAACCGAGTAACAAAATTATGAAATAATAGTGCAAAAAATTGTTTGAAGAATCAGAATTCTCAGCCAGGAATCCTGTAATTATGTCTCAGTTGGGTTTTGTCCAACAGAAAACACAGGAATATGAAGGCTGAAGTAATAAATCTATTATTAACATACTGAGCATAAAAAAGAACAGTTATTTCATTCACAGTGACTTACATCCATTCAGAAGTGATTCAGGGGTCAGCTATCAGAAGGTATCAGCACAGTGATTACCAGTGGTAAAACCACAAATTCAATGTTAGAAACTGTTAGGAATGGAAACAAAGCAGAAGGGCATCACTGTGTTTTATACACTGCACCCAACTCCTGAACACTGTGCACAGTGATGGTTCTCCAATCTTCAAATATAAAGCAAAAAGAAACTTTTAGAGAGGACAGCAAGGATGGTCATGCATACAGAGTGATTTCTGGAAAACACATACCCATGGGGAAATGGACCAAACCATTGTACACCCCATGAAAATATGATGCAGCAATTTTAAAACAAAGGGATGGGACTTTTCCCCCTACCTACCAACTGTGGCATTCATTGCCATAGGACGTTATGAGGTCAAAAGTCTACACAGGACCAAAGGAAAAAAAAGTGCTATGGCAAAAGAATGGAATAGTCAATGTGACTACTGTTATTAACTGAAAAGTTCTTGAAAGTCTTCTTGCTGGAACCTAAAAAGCCATGACAAGGAAAGATCACATTAAATTTACCCTCAATTTCTCCTATGTTTTTCATGACTAGTCAGCATATGAACTTCACTGAATGCATACAACCATTGTTATGTTTTCATTATTTTGTCATAATTATATTTTAAAATATTTTTTGCCCTTCTCATTGCTATATCATATTTATTCTGAAGTTTTGGCTGAGGTCTTTAGTACATTCTCTTCTTAGCTAGACAGATTTTCTTTTTCCTGATCTAAAAAGCAAGAATCTCTGTAAAGCACTGTAGTAAAAATCAGTATTTCTGAAATCCTGTTCTGACCTTCACCCACTCACACTGCAGGTCCTCCTTTCCTACTTAGCCCTTTTTTCTTACAGTTCTTCTTTCCTTGCAAATCATTCATGCAAAAAATTTAACTGACAGCTATCCTCCATTAGAAGATTAACTCTGCTTTAAAATTATTCCTTGTTAAGAAGTACTATGTCACACTAGAATTAGATGCTTGAATTAACATTGCAAAATTTAGAAACATGATTACTGTAATATTATCATTTAATGATTTTCATTTTACAGCTTACTTTTTTATAAGAAAGCCATTTCTCCATCTTGTGCTCACAGTGTGCCTACTCACTTAGAACTATACATCTAACTATTGTGGAACAAAAATAGCATAGAAAAGCTGCTCAGAAATAGAAATTACCATATTCATGACTTTCTAGATAAACTTTTCAGAACACAGTAGAAGACAGAATTTGAACCAGAAAAAGTTATTGTCAAGTTTCCTGGTTAAACAGACAGCTCCATAAAATAGCTGAACTTGTTAAAAAACCTAAAGAAACATTTATTTAAAAGCAATGACATAAAGTTAAAGATTCAATAGGTCTAAAATGCACTACAACAATCTAGTTCATTAAAACCAATAAGGGATAAAAAATAAATATGTATATTAGAAAAGCAAAGTGGACAATGAAAAGCTATTTTCCAAGGATATAAACCTAATCATTAAAAGATAATTTAGATACAAGTGTGTTGAAGGAGTAAGTTGCAAACGAAGCAACTGAGCAATACAGGCTACTTGGTTTTTGAAGCACCACCTCACTAACCTCCTTCATGTTTCTCTTTGAATGTGTCTCTATTCTGAGAGCAAAAGAAAAAACATGCCCCAGAGCTATTTCAAACAAAGGCTAGTATATATTTCAGACTATGTTATGGCTTAATCATCTATTTAGTGTTTGAGCTACTCCATTTCTGCACAATGAGGCAGTTGCAAGAACACCCTTTAGCATTCTGATCCCATTTTCTAGCATTGTCTGGTCAGAATCTTCCAGAAAACAGGTAGAGTGAGAATGTTCATTCTTTTTAGGTCTGAAATATTTTTAATGATGAAAAATACCAAAGAATAAAATCACAAAATACCTTTGATAGGGATTACAGCAGAGACTTTAAAAACCTTCTTCAATGTTATCCTTAACAGCCGAAATTTCACCATGTAAATCTGAAGCTTGTTTTACCTAATCAGAAGTGAGAAACATACTAAAGAGAAAATTTGTTCTCCTTGGGACTATAAGCACTCGTACATACCTGAAACAAAACAACCTTGGTAACAAAAGAAGGGTTCTGCACCACAGCAGTTATTGTGGCACAGGTTCTCACCTCTGGGTACAAGAACCTCATTTCTTCACAACATCTGATTTTGGATGCATTCTTACCTGCCAAGTTTGAAACTGTTTTTTCTTGATATCTTAAAAATGAAAGCATTTCAGTATTAACTTTATTTTTTAAGTTCATTAAGTGTCTTGAATTTTCTGATTCTTTTTATTGAGTTATGTGTGCATCCAACAACTGGAAGAGGGGGTATTTAGATGTTTAAGATGGAACAGTACTTTTGAACAACAACAGTTAGGCCTCTTCTCAGTATTTAATGGACCATGACTGACTTGTTTGGCAAGGAAAGAAAAAAATAATATGATCATCCAATTAGACTGAGATCAATTGAAACAGGATCAGGTAGACAGATAACTACGAAATAAAGACTATTTCAGGAGAGCCCATGTCTATCCTTAAATCCTTTAGAAGCAGCCTGATTTATGTGGGAAGCAGAAAGTAATTTTTTTAAGGGCAGACAGTCATTTTTTCATGACAAATGTCTCAGTGAACATTGTTTTACTTATTCATTCTCTACCAGCCCTGTTCTTTTCACCATTGAGATAAACACAGAATGAAAAGCGAACTGCAACATATCAGTGTCTCAATTTTTGTATTTTATAAAAAGTGAAACTGATAAACCCCCTTTTAAAAGGGTGCCAGTCATCTTAGAAAATGATTCAATTCACTGAACATCGTTATTAGTTTAACAACAAAAGCTGATATTATCTTGAGCTGAATTTATGTACTATCTCTACAGTATCTTTTCAATTGATTCCTTATCTAGCACATTATACTCTCACTGTACTTGCAGATCTACAATATTCACTTCTATGGAACGAATCAAGCTTCATAAATACCTTTTAAAAAGTCAGGATTCTATATGAAAACTGCAGCTCTTAAAAATTGTGGAAATGTTGAATTTTGCAGAATCTTCAAAATCTACTACATCCAAATCTATTGTCTAAATTGACATAGCTCCCTCAGATTTTCAGAATGCATTATTACACATATTTTTGAGATGTTTCACTGCAATGATGCAGTAAGTGCTCTACTGGGCATGTGGCCTCTCAAGAATCCACAAGAGTTGAATGCAACTATAGACTCTGTTCTCGTAGTGTCACAGTTAAGCCTAGAACTTAAAATCCTTAATTACCTGCCTACTGTCACCATTTTCTTTGGCAAACTCAGTAATTAGTGAATCATACCTTAAACTAAAGACAAAGTAAACACCAGAATGTCTAAAATCAGAATAATATAAGGGATTTTTGCAACACAGCACTGACACACTGAAAAGATGCTGACAGAATCTAAACCTCTCTCCTTCAGGAATTTGCAGCCATCTGTCCACAATATCTAATTCCTTCCTGTGGAGCCACTTTCACAACTGCTTAGCATCCTGAGGTATAAAAGTGCTCAGATCCTCCCAAAATCCTTGCTGTTCACCTGGGAAAAAAGCTATCAAGCAGTAGGGCATATAACATCAAAGATGTTCTCAGCTGACCATGCTGGGATCCTCTGGCTGATGGAGATTTGCCAGCCTTGGGCAGGGAGACCACAACCACTACCACAGGTACAGCACCTAATGTGGTATGTATGGGGTTCTCTAATGGGCTGTTCACTTTCTCTTCTCCTCAGCTGGCTCCAGAACACCATAGTCACCCAAGGAACTGTCCCCAGACCTTTATACATCCTTCAAAAGATGGCAACCAACAACCAACAACTCTCCAACTACTGAATTGGAGAGTGAAGATCAAGCTAAGTACAGTTCAAGCTTCCTCATTATCCAACCCATTTCTTCTATCCATGTATTTACTCTGAATTATCAGAAATGATCTTAGACATCTCTAAATGAACATGCTAGCATTAAAAAGCAATATAACATGCTTAGAGTAGAAAATGCCCATGCATTAGATAATTCTGTGTACCTTGCATGAAATAATACTTTCAGGTCTTGCATTTCCCTGGTTAAAGCCTGGGGAGGGGAGGGCAGGAAACAACTCCTTGTAAAATAAAATTATGTTTACATTCCTCAGAAAGTGAACCTGTCCTCTAATTAGGAGGGTCCCGACTATCTGTCAGTACAGAGCAGATAGAGGGGTTTTCAGATGAAAAACAATGCCAGCCTGTAACAGCTGAAATTGGAAAGCAGGTACAAAGTACTCAACTAACAGCTAAATTAAACTTCATGCTAGGTCTAAAATAGAATTACACCTTGTCTGGAGAGGACCAGCAAGGCAGACAAACAAGAGCAACAAATGCCTTGCTAACTTCAACCATAGTGCAATTTAAGCATAGTTGTTCTGCTATAATAATTTGTAACTGTGTTGTCTACTCATATTTTACTGTCACCTGAAATAGCTCGCCGTGGGTTTAACAAACCTGACATGTCTCTAAGTGGGATTCTGTGTCACCTTTACAAATACTCCATTCCCAGGACGTGCTGTGCAGCAGCTGAAATGTTGTCAGAGGGAGATTTCATGTGAACTGCTTGCCAGGCAGAGAGTTCCATAGTAGGAGCAGGTCAGGTCAGAGCATTCATGTTATTTTTTGGGTGCATTAGCTATGCACAAAGATTTCCAGGTATGCACACAAACACCCAGACTCTAAAGAAGGTCAGCAGTGAATAAGAATAGATTAAGAATAAGAATAGATTAGGAATAAAAAGTATTTAGTTGCTGTGAATTATTTTCTTAGACCATTATACTATGAATACAGGCAAAGAACATACTTTACAACTGAGATGCAACATCAGGCAAATATTTACATGACCAGAATATGAAAGGCAGATAAAACCTTGCAGAAACTTTGCAGTGTTCTAAACTGTTAGGATACTCTTCTTGACTACTGAATTGGAGAGTGAAGATCAGGCTAAGTACAGTTCAAGCTTTCTCATTATCCAACACGTAATTAGCAACTGATGACCTGTTTGCATAGTGAGGTGATGGAAGTCTCTTTGTTTATCATATAAAGTGAAATTTACCACTAAAGTTCTGAAGAAATATATTTAAGTAGTTAGAGAATAGGACTTAACAAAATGTTACATGTATTCACTAATTTATCTTGTTTCATTAATTACAGCTCCATTCAAAAAATATCTTCTCTATACCTTAAAAATAGCCATCCATATAGTATTATACATTTTGAAGTACTATACAGACACTTTATATTGGTTCCCTTCAGAAAAACCACAAAGAATGAGAAGGGCTTTTCTTTTTGGTGTTTTGACTACATTTCAACACTTTCAGACATAAATATGGTAAACAAAAAGCCATGCGCAGAACTAGAAGAGCTATGGTGGTAAAATTTTGACTGCTTAAAGTTTAATTTTGTATTATGAACTTTACCATAATTCAAACTCTACTGAGATTAAAAAAAAAAATAGGTTTTTTTCTATAGATGAGATCGAGTTGGCTTTTCCCAATAAATATTACAATTTACTGCACAAATAAATAATAATAAAAATAACAATTAATACCAGAGCAGGTAAATAATAATGGGAAAGCCTTGTGCTTTGAAGCAAAGCAAGTTTTTTAAAGTTTTTTCAATTCACTGTGTCACAGTGCCTACATCCTTCTTGGGCTACATCCATGCACCAAACCATGGCCTCTGTTGGGTGAGTGTTGTTCTCCCAGAGGAATCCACAGAATGGGCTGAGCTGGAAGGGACCCACAAGGATCACTGAGTGCAGCTCCTGGCCCTGCACCGACCATCCCCAGGATCACACCATGTGCCCAGGAATGTTGTGCAAACACATCTTGAACTCTGCCAGGCTTGGTGCTGTAATACCTGAATGCTGGGGGCCACCTGACAATCATTTCAATGATTAGCATTAAAAAGCTGTGAAAGATGCTACAAAGACCTTCTAAAATACAACCACCACAAAGCAAAATCTATTTCCACTGAAAATCCACTGGCAACAGAGTGCCTGAGGTTGTGCATACTCCTCTTTACTGCATAAAATTGTGGTAACAGTGAACCCTTGTGTCTATATTAATATTTATAAATCTAGGGGAGCAAACAACCTTTAGCTAAGATAATGTCAGCAAGGACATGTGATGATTTATTATGTCAGACAGGCACAAGAAGCTCACTGCTAAAAGTGAGAGCCTCGGTGGAAAGGCACTTAACAGCTGCAATTTCTCGAGTGAAAATCCAATAAAAGAAGCAGTGTGACACTTTCATTGGTATCTCACAACTTCCAGATTCCAAAGGAGTAATTTAGTTTAAGCAACAGGTGATGCAAATAATCTTTGTAGTAACTGAGTTGCAAGCCTGGGAGGCTACACAGCATTTCAGCATAAAGGGATGCATGTTTTTTTATATTAGTCTTACCAATATCCTTTTTGTTATTCCAAGGTCCTAATTTTAGCTTGTAATCTGAAAGCAAAAGTTGCAGTCTTCTAAAAATCACTAGTTTTTCTCTGTCCTATCAGTGATATCTTCAAAATATTACAGACATAGCTGTCCCTAATTGAATTAATGCATTTTCCTTGAATAATTATTTTCTTTCCATATAACTTAAACGACCCTTAGGTTCCATTAATCATTAATACGCAAAATTAGCTCAATTTAACAGTGGCACAAAACTGCTGTGATTTTAGATAGCTGAAAGCCCATCCTAACATTGGTATCAGTCCAGTTATTAAAGAAGAGCAGAAAAATCAAAACCACCTTCTTTCTTTGGACACTGTGCCTGTCAGGGAACCAAGAATTAAAAAAGGTGTGACACAATTAATACTTCTTGGTGTATATGGGATTGAAATAATGTCATTTTTATTCCAGTTTTCAAATCTGTGTCCTCAAACCTGCAGGAGATCAAACATCATCAATTGGTATGGATTTGTACCTGCCTTGTGTACACTGTTTTTTATGTTTCTTTCTGGCACTGATCTTCAGTACCAGTTGATAAAGTCACTTAAATGAGATCTTCTGGTGCTTCAGTGATAACCAATTTAGAGGCTCTCTGAAGTCTTAGTGTAACCAGGAGAACTTAATCCATTTCATTGTACCTACAGAAATGAAATTATTCTGCCCCTGGCTCCTTTTTGCAGCCTGCAACATTATTTGGGCAATCACAGGGTATCAATGCTACCACACTGCTTTCATATAAACATTTCAGGCTTGATCTAATAGCACTGTATCCAGGGGAGCTGCATAAAATCTTGAATGCAAAAACTAAGGGCATATTTGAACTATAAATACCTGCTTGACAAAGAAATAGTGCAAGAAAATATTCATACTGCATTTGCTAACACCTGTTTCTTTTTTGGCTTTGTAGATGAGATCCAGCATTAGCCTGTGTTGAGCAAATCCTGGTACCATTTCATATGTTTGAAAGTGCAAATAAAACAGTGCTACCTTAAAACCACACTTAGGATCTTTCTAAACATAGGAAAGTGCTGGAGGTCACTGTGTAGTGGTGGGAATACACAGTAGAAGAGCATAAGTAATTTAAAAGGCTACTTGGAGTCTGATTTTAACATTAAATTTGCTTAGAATCAGTGTTTTTCTTCCACTTCTTTGCATGCATTCCTTAAACTGCGTAAAGGATATTTGAGAAACTGAATCTGATAAATAAGTCATAACATTTGAGAAGAAAATTTATTACTACATTTAAATAATTTTTACAAAGCAAAACTTAAAAGATCTGTAAGAAAATGGAGTGATTAAAAGAAGTACAGTGTATATAGCAGTATACTAATTGAAAATTAATTACTGAGGTTTCTTTGTTCTCTTTCTATACATACACTTCAATATAGCAATGGAGCTCCCTGAGGAGTGAAAAATAAGGCAGGATTAATTGTGTCTGGACAACTTCTGCTCAATGTATGTGCAAGGTCAGACCTAAACTCATGGCTTGGTGGGTGGGTTCTTGTCTTTACCACTGATTTACAATTAAGACCTTAATTAAATTTTATTCCCTCTCTTCAGTAATGTATTATTTAATCCACTTTGTTTGAATTGATTTTGTAAGTTTCAAAGTGCGAATCACAGAATATTTGGTGTGTTGGAAAATAAATACAAGGAACACTGAAATAAGTGAAAACTGGAGAGCAGGCTGGTGGGTAAACACAAACCAAAGCAGAGTTATCCTCATGATACAGGATTCAGGTCCTCAGAGGATGCTCCTTCTTCAAATGCTAGCCTTGATATCCCTGAAGGACATTACTCTCCTGTTTACTGCTGTCTGCTTTTTTAGAACCAATGTGCCTCTGGGGAAGCCATTCACTTGCATCTGCATTTGGACTGGCTTGCTGTTATGATAGCAGCTGGCTTAGAAAAGCAGATAAAGATTGCAGTGACATAAGAAAATGTGTCCTGGGCAAATAACAGCCTCCAAAGAGAAGCCAAAAATGTGATCTGATTGCAAGGTTGTGCCACAATTGCTGTAATTCATAATTTCTTACAACACTATTGTTGCAAGAAATTGAGTAACTTCAGTATTTTTACCTCTTTTTTCCTCTTCCTTAAAGAAGCTTATGGCTCTCCCATGGAAGAACATTTCCTCTTATTGATACTTTCAAACTACTCAGATCCTAATATGCAGTTAGAAACAAAAATTGTGGGGACGTTGCAAGGAGATTGCCCAGAAATAACTCTTAGGGGAAAACAAATCCCCACAAAATGTAATTACTTCTTGTGGCAGTTAAACTCCAACATCTATGAAGTATGGAAGGCCCTCACAGCCCAGCCACTCAGTGAGATGCCAGGGTTCTAAAGTGTCACCAGTAGGACAAATAAAAGTGCCCAGGTCCCGTGAAACACACCCAATAGCCAAAGGTATGTAACTGGGAAGTACAATGGCATAGTAAGATGGCATCACTGTGAATGGGGAGTTTGAACAACTAAACCACTTTCCCTCCCTTTTGGGGGAAATACTGGCGCCCTCCTACCCTCCTTACCCCCTGCAAGTGACTGATGATCTCTTAACAAACTATTGAGTCTCCACATTTCAACCCTGACTTCTCATCCAGGAAATTCAGACAATTCCATTGACTACAGTGGCCAAACCTGCTGTAGTCAATGGAATTGTCCAGATGCAATATTTCCTGCAATCATTTAATTTCAGATGTTCTGCTTTCACTGATATTGTTATTTCTTATGTTAGACAAACAGTGTTAATCTGATGGCTGTGTTTTAGTAACATCTTCTGAAATTCAGACAATGTATTCTGTAGTCCAAGAGCTAAACCCCAAAAAGAAAATAACCCAATGACACAAAGAGAGAATTTGAGGAATCCAAACATTCACTAGCCATGTAAATTTCTCTACCAAATTTCTCTACAAATTCCAACAGAATGAATGAATAAAATTAAATCAGCATTTTCCAACAAAATGTACTGTTAGTGTCACTGTTCCTGAAGATACTAGTGTGAAATATTCTAAATCCATCTCCAGGCTTTGTTTTTTGGTGCCTGCATACCACCATCCAGTCAACTTATTAAAAAATGCCAAATGTGCTAACATCTAAACCAAAACTACTTTGACAACCTGTAGATTTACCGTGGGTGCAATCCTAGGGCTGCAACACACTGAAAGTATCAAGTTCAAAGGAGTTAACACAATATTTGAAAATATATCCTTCAAGGGAACTCACTATCCTTTCTTAGCTATGACAGAGTGAAATACATTTTTTCATCACATAAAATATGAGATGTCTCCCACAGGATTCCCATTGTCAGAAAGAATCATTCCTTAGAAAGTAGGGCAATATATACACTGACATTTTCTGTATCAATAAGAACAGCTTAGTTTACCACAGTGAAAGGGCTAAAGCAGATAAATTGGAAGTGAAAGGCTAGGACAATTATGCAAAAAATGTAATAGGAAAACAAACTGACAGATGAATTATTCCTAAATCTTGGCTGTAGACAGTTTTGTTACCATAATTCTGGATGGGATCAAGACTCTGCCATGAAGGGAAAAATGAACAAGGGTCACTTGTTTGTGGTGTATCTGCAGAACAGCATTTTCTATCTACCTACATTCAAAAGGTACATGTCAGCAAGGAAACCATTCCTGAAGTGAGATTCATAGACTTGTGAAATTCTAATAACTTGAAAATGTGCCCCAGCAGATACTGCTGTGTGATGAAACAGTTTATCAGTAGGAGATACTATTTTTATCTCTAATCAAGCAGGTATAAGTGTATGTAATCTAGTCTTTCAACTCTCCCATCCCCCCTCCAAAAAAAAGCTCACCCAGAGCACATTACCATAATTGCAAATGTCTTTTTCAACTTTGCAGGAGGGGAAAAAAAGGGAGTTTTTCAATGCATTCTACATCTAACTCCAAGGCTTAAATGGAAAAGCTTCATATTTTTATGCCTTCAAAAAATAAAAATGGATTAATCTCAACAGGCAGTTGTCTCCCATGGATTATTAGGTCTCTCAAGAAAGCTTATATAACCCACACAGGTCTTATGATTATCTTGAAAAACCCAAGGAAACATATTATTATCCTCTTAAAAGTAAAGGGTCATATTTGCAACAGGGGATTGAAGATAAAGTTATTCCAAGCTTTTTCCTATTTCAACATTCCTTTTTTCTTCAAAAATTCTTTTAACTCCAGTATGTGCAGAAAGTTATTAATGGGGGTCCAGAAAGCACACCCTGTATTACCAGATAGAAGAGGCTGCTGTAACTGAGCTGGAACTTTTGCTATGGAAAGTCTTTACATAAAAATGAAAACCTGAAAATTTCAACTGATGAGCTCAGGTGAATGACCAAACTTATCTGGTCACCTGTGCTAATTAAAATAGACAGAACAGTTCCAATGGGAAAGAGTATTCTTTATGATAAAGGACCTAGTCCCTAAAGTGTGGATTTTGGGTACAGTCATACAACAGAAAAAAGGGTGCAAGTTAAATATCTTTATTTATCTGAAAAGTCAGACTGGATCCCCTTTTCTACATTGTTTGTCTTTCCCACTTTTATTTCTTTCTGGTTTTTTTGCTTGTATATTTTTGTCCTGACCCGGTCATCCCTTCTGCGTCTGGTGTTATTTTGTTGCCCTTACTTTATCTCTCTTTTTCTGCCCCTAGATTCTTTAGCCTTGGAAAGTTCTCTAACCCTCTCAGCCTCTTCTTCTTCTTCCATTGCTAAAAACATCAGCTCATTTAAATCCCACATAACATGTAATTCAGATGCTGGGAAGGGCATGGGGAACTAAGCTACAGGTGAAGATGGAAGGCCTTTTAAAGATCCTCAGGAAATGCCAAGACCAGGAGAAGCCAGGGGAATTTGAGTTCCCTTTGTCAGTATCCTTTGAGAAACTGTCTTGTGTCCTGCCAGATCTTCACAAATGCAGTCATGCTGAAATGACTAACAACAGCAAAAAGAACATTCTTTCTGACTTAGACTGATTACTAGATGGAAAAGGAAGAAAAATATCTTCCAGCCAAGATGGTAAACAAATGCTGTTTCAGCTAAGTAAGGGAAAAAAAGAAACACTAAGAGCAAAGCTGGAAATCAAGTGGAAAGCAGAGAGCAGAGCATCCGTGTTGACACCAGGATGGAGCCACGACAGCATAATTTCCACTCAAGAAAGGGAGAGGGAGGTCACTGGATCCTCCTCGGTGCAGAAGGGCTGATTCCTGCCCAGAAAGCCAAATTTCTCTGTTTAACAGCTCAGCTGTTAAGCAAGACCTTTAGGTCTTGAAACCTACTTTGTATCTGAGTGTGTGTGTACAAAACAGTGATGTGTGTGCATCAAAATTTTCTGTCCAAATACTGCTCAAATTCATACTGGAATGAAACAACCTAAAGCAATCAAGCAGCCTACATTGTTGAGTATTTCAAATGTCAACCAGACATACACATTTATCGTATAAGCTCTTAGACATCCTCAGCCTCCCAAATAGCAGGTGGAAATTTGGCCCCCTGTGCAAGTCACACAAGATCAATGGAGTGATTAAGGATGACAGGGTTCTGAAATCCTGAAGGAAATACTATGCCTCTAATCAAAAGACATGCAAAGTGACCCCTTTGTGCAACTCAACTCTCTCATCAGAGGTTTGGCCACAGTGAAGACAGTGCAACTGCCTCTTCTGTGGACCATAGCCTTTAATATTACTCAAAAGAATGCATTTCAAGATCTAAGAAATGTTAAATATTCTGAAAAGTGACTGAAATTATCAGAGGACTTAAAATCATAACTATTAATACTATTTATTATCTTTGACTTGCTAGACTTGCATAATCCTCAGTGACACTTGCAATTTCCATAAGCAAACAAACAAAAATCCTTCTAGTTTGAAAAATAAGTCAATTCATGTGAAACTAATGTACATTTCCCAGGCAAAATTGGCTCAAGGCAGTTCTGCAGTTTTCTCTTTTGCAGGCATTCATCTACCAGATGCTGTCATTTTAACTTCTGTGAAGTGATTTTATCCTAACTTGGGTATTGCACATTGCCTCTATCCCTTTTTACAGAGCTTTCTGGGAGTTCTAGGAGGAGAAGTCAGTATTGCTGCCAAACCAACTGCTAAATGCAAGAAAATAATTGATCATCTTTTCACTGGATGTATTCTATGACAGCATCTGTGCTTGATTATATTACCAGCAAATTGTACAGATGCTAAATGCTCAATGCATAAATGTTGCATATGTCTTTACAGCTACAGAGACATACATTTCCTAGTGCACCATGATTGGGATTCAAAAATAATACTAATAAAGGATAAGTAAGATGGATTTTTTACATTAAGTCAGAAAACAACAATGTGCTTTTTGAAAACGGACTGCAGAGTAATTAACAGACCTGATTTTACACTTTATGATAGAATTCACCTTGGATGAATTGGCTTCCAATATAGGACTATGAAGTCATGTTACAAGACACTAATATAAAAAAAATAAAGTGTGATTTTTAAATTTTTGTAAGTCATGTTTTCTGCTCCAAGGAACACAGTAATCTTACTTCAAAGGCTCCATGGAGGAGATGAATTCTGTTGGTCTTTATCTGCTAACCAACTAAATATCAGAAAGGCTGAAATATTGCCACAGCTGACCCTCAGATTTTCTTTTCCTTATCAAATAAAACAAATTTCCTAGAGGAGAAAGTGAGAAAGAAAATTCATATTTTTCTAGGAAGAGGGCAAAAAGGACAAAGTGACTGCAGTGCTTTAAAAAAAAAATAAAAGAAGAAGAGAAAGAAAATATAAATACGCCCAAACATGCAAATCCTCCCCAAAATTTTCTTGGGTTAATGTTCATGGAAATTATTGTTTTTTCAATGTAGGCTTTCCCAGAACTCATCCTTCAATATCAGCAGACTAAAATGAGTGCATTTATAAGAATTGTATTGCCAGGAGTTAGCAGTTCAAGCCATAATCAATTAAAAAAAAAAAAGAAAACATGAAGGCACACATCAGTATTTTTTATACTTTTCAAATTTTCATTACTTTTTGAGAAAAATCTGCTGAAATTCTTTTACCACTTTCTATAAGAATAAGAAAAAAATTGCCTGAGATTTTTGTTAGCTTGTGCATGCATACCCATGTGAATATGGTCTCACAGGCTAAGAGAGCTAAAAGCCTGCTGTGACACATCTGCTGGAATGGTTGTGAACCACAAAACTCCAACCACAGAAGCACGAGCTGGCCACAAACTGAATTTGCCATCCCTGTGCTCCAAGTTGCTCACCCTCCCTTTTCAAGCAGAGAAAAGTAAAGTTGCCTAAAGAATGACTGCATGTAAAGATGCACAGTTGTTTTTAGTTTCCTTAAGTGGCAGCCATACATGCAAGGAATTGAAAATCCTAAAAGGCCAGAATTACCCCCATCTTGTACCACTCTACTTAATGCTCATACGTTTGAAACCCACAGCTGAGTTCAAGAGGAGAACAACATTTAAAATAATTCACTCCAAAAGAAATTGCTGGACAATAAAGATATAAAGATACTACCTGATATTTACATCCAATTGTTTTGTTTCATTTCTTTAAGGATAAAAAACTGAAAACAGAAAACAGATAGCTAAACTGTGCCATACACTAACAGAGGGTAATACAAGGTCTGAGAAAATACAAAGTTGGACTGCTACTCCCCATTTAACTAGCTGAAAGAGTAAAAAGTCCTCTAAGGGGAAGAAAAAAAATAAAAAGGGGGAAAAATTATTACAAAAATATCCTATATAGAAGGTATAGCTATACAGAAATAATCTAAATACAGATAAACTAGGCCTGACTGAATTACAGCAATTTCTGTAAAACCATTCTGCTGGGTTTTCTGCATATTTATTATTTTAATAGTATGGGGATTTTTTCCTAAAAGGATATCTTTGGGTTGCTCTGACAGGTTTATCATCATGATATATGATCCCCCTGCCCTATTTTGCATAGTACAAATGAGACTATAGAGGAAAATTTAAATGAGCAAAATCAGCTTTAACCCATATTACTGAGCCATTCGTTCACTGGTGTATGTGGTATATATTTTAAGATAAAGACTCTGCAGAGAAAAATATAGGCACAGAAGAAGTAAACTTAATTTTCCATTAAAGATTAATTAAGAGAAAACATGATGAGGGTGAAAATTAAAAATTATATTTATATAACTGCAGTTAGGAACAGCAAACCACCTTCTGTGTGTCCCTCATCAAAGCAGGGGAGTGATTAGGGGATGGAAGACTCTGCAAGCAAAGTAGCAGACTTCTTTCAAGAAGCTTCTTTCCCCAGCACCTGAGAAGCACAGGTTTTTAATCCAATTGAACTCAGCACTGAGAAGACTGACTAATAGCAGCAAGCATCTCTGTGGAGGCTGGGTGTCTCTGAACCTGCTCTTATCTGCAGTCTCCAGCAGAACTCAGCCAGATTCCGGGCTGGAAACCAGAGCCGAGCACACATGGCCTAAGATCCCCTCTGGAAAGTTACTGCACAGATTCACATCCATCATAACTGTTTCCTTTGCTGAGGGGAAAAAAGAAACAGCAGTACATGGAGAATGCCCTAGAGTATCCAAAAATTTATTCAAAAATTATGAGTGCTGGAAAAAAGACAATGTTGAGCAGCTCTTAACTTTAAAATCTAAATTTGTTTTTAAACTATTCAGGAACTGGGACATGCAGATAAAATATTTTTTACCCATTATGGATCTGAGAACTCCCCAGGAAAACTGGCTATTGCTTGCAAATTCTCCTGGTATTTACAGAAGTTTTCCTGTTCACATCATGGAATTAACTGATTTCCTACCTCAACTATGTTGTATAACTATTTACTATGAAGGCTTCAATTCCATAACTCTTTTTAATACAAAATACTTAATATGGGAAGGATAGAGAAAAAATTTTGCCAATTTGCCTATGAAAATGCAAGTCAATATTTTATTAAGGAGAAATGAGTGAAGATCATAGAATCATAGAATGTTTTGGGTTGGAAGATACCAACCCCCAGGGCCACCTTCCCCTAGAATGATTTTACTTGGTAATTACTAGTATATAAAACAACTACTGAGCAATGAGAACATGGGGAGAAACCTGAAAATAGAGCATTGGAAGCTGCAGAAACAAAACAAAACAAAACAAAACAAAACAAAACAAAACACTTGAGAATCTGTTCCTGAGCGGTTTTTGCATTCTCATCAGCTCAGAAAGCAAAGGATCTTACTGTAAATGATCTTTTGCAGCTGACCAAGGCATTCTTTCAAAAAAATAATTCAATGCAGAAATTTGCCCTTTTTTCAGTCCTACTTACTATTCTATTCTAGCCTGCAAAGTAAGCATTCAACCACAGGGCTACAATTTGCTTCACAAATGCATCAGTGGTTAATTCTTGCTTCCCCATTCAATGCAGCAAGCCTCTGCATACACTTTGTGACTTAATTCTTGAATGACATTTTTCTTCACATAAGATTTGACTTATTTATCTTCAGGGCAGGAACAAAATTTTCTGTTTTCTTGACTCTTAATAAATCCTTGCTCTCCTGAATGTTGTCTCAAAGAAGTCTATTGAAACTCATAGGGTATCTTGGAATTTTCTTTTTGCTTAAACAACTACAAGCTTATTATACTTAGAGATCCTCCCAGGGATCTACTCAATCATCCACTTGATTGGGCTTTTTTTCTATTGGACCTTATTAGCCTCGTTCTTTACCAAGTTTCTGAGAACCTGTTGTCCTTTCCTGCTTCTCCAAAACAAGACACAGATTCTTCTTTAACAGTTCCCCAACATTTTTCAGTCAACATAAAGAAGCATCTGCCCTCCTTGGCTTATTATTGCTATTCTTTCACTTTACATAAAAATAGCATAAAAAGTAATACTATTTACTTACAAGCCTTGAGCTTCAGGACACTCTTCTCGTTTTTCTTCACTCACATTTTTCCTTCAGTCTTTTGTTTTATGTCTCATTCATCATCTTTGTAAGACATACAATAAATCATAAGGTAAACCTTGTAACTTGCATTAATCTTGCATTTGCAGGTTGTGGTTGAAATAATTTGTGATGCATTTTGAATAGTATAGTCAAATTGAAGGTTATCCTCTAGGATACTCAAAAGTCTATTTCTGAAAGACAGTAACTTTTTTCTTTCCATAAAATATAGAAGAAATAATTTTTCTGGCTAGTAGCTAAATTCGTTCAGACATTTTCCTGCAACCCTTGCTCTCTCTTTACATCTCAAATGAGAAATATATGGATATGCCACTGGAATAATTTTATGGGGCAAAAAAATGGAGAATAAAGATGTACATTCTACTGTCAAAAATCATAGCTATTTTAAGCCTCTTCTTAAAGACATTTTATTTCTTACAACTGAGACTGTCCTCCTTCCTGTTTCCTCTGAAATGTTGAACTACTTGTTAAAGGATATCATGGCGTCTTTAAGAAGGGGCTTGAAGGAGATATGATAATTTTTTACAGCAAAATGCACTTCCTTATTCCCCTTTCTTTCCCCTAGTGACATATCCTTATTTCTTATATGAGATGGAGAGAGAGAATTATATTTTTTTTCTGTACTAGCTAAACATGAAGTTACACTTGAACTGAGTACCACCAGCTGTCTCAAATCTTTCCCCTGTGCTTGTTTGAACATGACTGTGTTTTGATGGCTCAGACAGAACAAAAGAATCCCATGCCAATCTATTCCAAAACACTCTGTGTGCTAGAATTGAGCATGGGCTTTAAAACAGCGATGGTCAAACCTCAAGTTGTTCTTAAACTACACAGTACAACCAGAACCAGAATGTCATCCCTTCTGGATGCAATCAAGTTCCCTTGCAGCACTGTTTATTAATGCATATTTCAGTTCACAAGGGTAAGCAGGCAAATGACATAAATCCCAATAGCATAAGGGAAACAAAGATTTATGGAAGAGAAAGTATATATGTGAAAAAGGAAAATATAAAAAAGATTGAAAAAGCAACAGTAGCCTCAAAGTGAAAGGATATGCTAATTCAAGTTATCCTTACAATGACACACAACAGATGTACAGTTCACCTTATAGAAAAGGCCACAACATACTCAATTAACTGAATGGCTCAAATGGTGCCCTCATTAACCATGACATCCACTGTGGATTTGATGGAATGTGGAAGAGACCTTGGCAAATTAATTTTCTAAACCAATAAGCTTGGGTTAAAGTAAAAAGCACTAAAACTACTTAAAGTTCTAATTTAGCAGAGATTGTGAAACAATGGAAAAATGTCTTCCTAATGAAATATTAATCAAATACTGGGGCAGTAATTAAATAATAACACCCTTAGTCAGCAATAATCACAAGCAGGTCACAAAATTTTGGCACATTCTCTCTGGATTTTCACTATGTTGCCTTATTTAAAAACTGCTGGAAATGTTTTGGTTTCAGTTTTAATTTTGTCCCTTAAATCCCAGTCTTACATGATTGCTGAGTCCTATATTCAATTTTATATTACAATAATTGTCTTTATATGATGTTATAGGGTTCTCCAGTATTGTAAAAAAAAGTATTTTTCCTGATAAAAATTATTGTATTAATAGTGGAGATTTCACAACCCCAAGGAGAGTGGTAGTTGTCAACCCAGCAGAATCAGTTTTCCAGTTGCTGAACTAATCTACAGACACCAATTTCTTGACACAGGCAGAAATAACTCTCTTGTGTTTTATCACATTCAGGAAACAAGCTGACACCTTCCCTGAGATGCTGTTAAATGCAATAGGGTTTCTTTATTCTTAGGATTCTGCAGAAACACCCAGTCTATAAAGCCATAAGTGCGCTTTGTTTTCCGAAACAAGAGGAATGCAGTATTCATGCTCTAAAATTTTCAAACAGAATCATGAGGTAAAAAGAAATTCCTGATTCCAGTGGCACTAGGAGCAAGACTCTGTATACTCCTTTTATTATGCTCTTCCCTCACACCTTCCACGTCTATTTGCATCCACAGTTTGCATGAAAGGACAGCTATGGCCAAAGCACTTTTATCAACTTTTCTGCTTTGAAAGGTGCTAAAAGTTCTAATGTATTCTCACTATCTAGCTTTTCATCAACAAACCAAGTCTCTTTACCCAAAATTCAGAGTAACAGGCCTCAATTAAAAACTAGCAAAAATCCCAGGCCTGTTAACTTTCAAAGTATTCACAAAAAGACCTGTTGTTTATGTCAGGCTTTCAGAAATGTAAGCAATAGCTTGTTAATTAAGACACATAATAAATAAAAAAAATTAATGAGGCAACCAAACTGAGTAATTTGACATAATAATGTGGAAGCAGCTTTTACAGAACTTCCAATTACCCACTGTGGATTACCTAAAAGGCAGAATGGAGGAGGTTACTGTAAGACTACTTGGCTCAGAAGGATTTCTAAATAGCATTTATTATCAAAAATGAAACTAATGAAGCAAACAAAAGCAATTCTCATAAATGAAAGAATGAAATGCCACTTCTGGGGAGCCAGAAAAGGGAGCTACAGAGTGTTCCCAAACGTCACTTTTTTTTTCCCTAGAAACACCCAGGGGGAGCAAACAAGCATATTGCCAACAGCTGACTCCAGAACAAGGTGGCTTCCAATAGCATCAACTTAGCCCAGCCTGAGAGGGCTATAAGACTTTTCCAAAGAGAGGCATATAATATAAGAACTAAACAAGAGCATAAATAAATAAGCAGCTTGTCTACCTGTGCCTCTTCTAAGTCCACAGAGTCAGCTTCATAAATTCATGCAGCTAATTAAATTCTGACAACAGATCAGACTGAGATTTTAGGTAAAACAAAGGCCAAAATAAACCCCAAGCAAACTTTTGTCGAGAAAAAAGTGTACCTTTAGTTTACAATCAATCTGTCAGAATGCAAGTGGTCTTTGTCCTGAATATGAAAATACTGAAAATGAGTCCTGGAGCATAAATACATGCTTTTCTTTAAGTCAAAAAGCCTGTAGCCAAAACTCAACATCAATAGAAAAAAAAAAAATTAAGTTAGCAATTTCAGCAATCCTTTACGATAAAACACTATAAATGGAGGTAAATAATGCTTTGTAAACACAATCTTTCATCATTTATAGAGTCACAGAAATGTTGGAAAAAACCTCCAAGATCATCAAGTCCAACCTTTATGTCCAAATTGCTTCTTTTAGAAGTATTATTTTGCAAGATTTTTACAGAAGGGTCACTGCATGATTGTTGTTCCAGTCTGAACTATTAATCAGTGTTCCTTGTGATAACAACATGAAAGCAAATGTGATATTTAAGTGGTCCGAGTTTACAAGCCTAAAGGAGCAAGAGGAAAGCAGTAAAGGGTCAGGAAATTAAAATGATTTGCAGGCACTGGCTAAGGAATAGGAGAATTTAATGTATGACCAATTACAAACTGGAAAGATAAAACCAATGCTGTACTACAAAGCAAAGTAAACCTCTTACTCCATCGAGTAACTGCCTGCATTGCAGGGGCCAGAGAATTAAAGGGTAAGTAATGTGAAGAGCTTGTAAGGTAAAAGAGCTCTTGAAAGATGATGGCAGAGAGCTGCTGAACTTCACCCAGAGGCAAAGGCCAGAACAGTGAAAGACTGAATCCTTCATCTCTATTTAAACATAAAAACAAACAAACACGCTGGATGGAAACTGAACAGTCTCTTTAAGAAAAGATACTTCTGGGGTGAAAGTAGATTAATATCTTTATACAGTATCTCAGCAGAGTCCTTCAAGGACATTCTGAAAATATTCTGCTTGGAAACCTTTGAAGCCTTTCCTTAAGACTTGTTTGTTGGATATACTTTGAAACTTTTCTCAAAAAGTTGTTTAGCAAATCTTTTTTAGAATTCTTAGTTTGGTTTTATTTCTTAAGTGAGTAGAAGCCAGGGGCTGTAGGTCTTCTTTTGAGGGTATAGATATCACTATACAGCACCTGTGGAAATTAAATGTATACTACAAAACCATTGCAATAGCGTACAGGGAAATCTGCATCCAATTTTTCTCCTTGTACTGACTTAGAGCAGTATTACACAAGAGCATTATATATATATATTTAGGAATAAAACCTTAATAAAGTGCTTGGAATATTAATGAGATAATTAAAGAAATCCCATGCCTGAGGTTTCCTATCAGCAAATACACAACTACTTCCATGGCCTATAGCATGCTGGAGACATTTCTAAAGCAGTATTTTAAGTATGCTTAAATACATTCCTAGCATTTTTTCCTAGTATGAACTTCACTAAATCCCCCCAAACTTTCTCCAAATACAGATTTACCTAATGAATGCTGAAATAAATTAGCACAAAAAAATGAACTTTTAATTCAGCAAGTTGAGGGAAAAAATGAAAAAATATTTATATCATTTCCTATAATTGAAGTCCTTTTTTTCTATAACATAAAGAAACTGAGTTTCCAGGAGAAAACCCTAACTATACATCATAGGAGATATCAAACAAAAAAACCAGTCACCAGTTTTGACAGCTTACATACTTTGTGTATCAGTAATTGACATCCATTTGGGGACCTGCTCTTTGGGTTCTGAAAATAATTCTCTTCCCTGCTGTCTGCTAATTATGTGTTTGAGAGCAGGAACAGACTGTTATTTTAACATCAAGTAGGAACAAACTGTTATTTTAGCATCACTCCATACCTTGACATAGAAAAAGAAAAAAAAAAAGAAAAAAAGCAGAAACCAGAGCCAAAATCACATGTTCTTAAGAAGACCAAGAAATAAAAAAAGAGGGGAATATAAAAGGGTCTTCATGGGACATTTCCCAGAACTTTTTTCGCACTGCAGTTCAGCATTGCATTTCTATAGATATCGAAACACCAGAATGCAGATCTTGAGTTCAGGGCCACGCACTTCAACTTTTCCACTCTATCTACAGTGACAAAGGACCTTTGCCTTCTGGAAGCCCAGCCTGCACTACAACAGCTCAGCAGCATGAAGGACAGCTGTGACCAACTGGAAACCAAAGGGGCACTCGTGGGCATCAGCGTGAGAGGTGGATGCCCTCTTGTCAGCAGCACTGTAAAATAAATTCAAGCAAACAAACAAAACTACAAACAAATAAAACACAAAACCAAAAATCCACATGCATCAAAACCAGCCCCTAGTTTACTGCAATTTCTATAGCTGACTTCTTAAACTCTTAAGGGATGGGCATAATTCTTCACCCATTTATTATTTTCAAAATTATTTTTCAAATTTTGATGCATAATGAAATTGCTTAAAATCCAATTTTAAAAGAAAAATACTAAGTAGAGTAAAAATTATCTATTAAAATCAATGACCTAAATGCAATGGGTTCTTAAAAAAAATCACGACTTCTAGAACACACTTTTTTTTTTAAATTGTACAGAGTGAAACAAATTAAATTTTATAAACTTCCATCTGGGATTCAGGATGTTTGATTGCATTTTTACGACCAACTGAAATGAAAATGAGTAGTTTAGTTTGGCAGTTGGTACAGTTCTATGCCTGAAAATTTATCATAGTTTGCCATGTAATTTAAGCACTCAATTTCCAACAGCTACTGCTCTCAGTCTGGGGAGGCAGCAGGGAAAAAAAATCTACAACAAATTACACATGATGAATTTTTAGTAGCCCCAGTAGGGGGTTTTTTGTGTCACTAGGAGACAGGATACTGTGCAACAGACTGCCTGAGAGAAGAGGTTAACAAATTGGGTTGTAAAAAGAATCTATGTGGAAGGTGACCTTCTGAGAAAGGTATTCCAGCCTCTGGCTGGGATGAGGAAAGGGTATGACTGCTGTAGAATTATATTAAAGCAGCTTATCACTCACTTCTGAAAGAGAGTTGTCCTGGCAACTTTGCTGTGTATTGAGTCATGTGCTACTGCACTTATGCATTTGTATGCCTTTGACGTATTTTCTTGATTGGACTTTTCAGGAATCCACTGCTGGAATGCTAAGTCTTTAATCCTACATCATAAGACAGATACCAAGCTACTTAATTGTACCAGAATGACTTCTGCCCCAGGACTGGAAAGGATCAAAGCACAGGCAGCAGTTTTATCCCGTTTTCTTGGACTTCAGCAGAATGTAGGCACCAAGGTCCCATGGTACTTACCCATGAGCTGAACCAGCTTGTCCTTGACAGGGAATTGGTGGTGAAACAAAAGTCTCAAATCAGTTTCTATCTAGTCAGCCTGGTGCTGTTTTAGAATGACAGATCTCAATGATTGCCAGTAGCATCCATAGAAGAATCTCTTCAAAGGCATTACTGAGTCTCACAAAGCACTGGAGCAAGAGAGTTTCCTCTTGTACTGTTTAGAAGAAATTCACAGTGGCTTACATAGATGCACTCTGCACTAGCAATGTGTTTTAATACCTTGTTATTCTAGTAGAAAGCAAAGAGAAAAGGTCAAGAAACGCCAAGAGTTTTCAATTCTTTTAAACAAATGAGTGGCACGCCATGGACTGGTTGTAAGGAGATCACTGATCTTTTGTGGCAAGTCTCATGCATCAATTCCCTTTCAGGATGTGAATGACCACTTGATTTGGATGTGCCACTTTTAGGAGTCTGCCAGTCTTTAATGACACATTTAAAAACAAAAACAAGGACAAAGGCAGGAAATGCAGTAGTTACAGGCAGTGACATCACATCAGAGGAAAGTTACAGTGAAGGAGTCCCTAAAAGGCAAATGCCAAAGCTCCAAATGTTCAGCATATTCATAAGTATCCAGAAACACAGGATGAATAATGAAGGTAGAAAAATCAGTGAAGCATCAGTGGAAGGACTGCAGAAGGACCACACAGAAATGAGTGACCATGGATGAAGTGAGCAAAGACAGCAGGCAGATGAAACAAAGCACCAATATATGGCAGGTAGGAAAACCAACTTTACCTCACACCACAGGGTGGTGAATCAAGACAAACTAGAAGTAATGACAAATGGAAACATACTCTTGTAATTCATAGGTCTAAGTAAACATAAGCTTAGCAGCAGGTCTGTAAAAAAGCAAACAAAATGTTCTGAATTATTACAGAAGTATGAAAAAGAACTGAAGAGCAACCATACAGAACTGGTTATCGTAGAGGGACTGTACATTTTTGAGTACTAAAAGACTTGAATTTCCTAGACTTAACAGAAAGTAGTAAAAGCAAAGGTATATATACAGGTGCCACTGTGAAGAAAAATATTTATTTTCAAGACTATTATTAAAAAATTATTTAAAACAAATTGAAGTTTTAGTATATAGTATCAGTTTTGTGAGTACAAACCTATCCTGTAAGGAGACAAAATAAGTGATGTTTAAATACACAGAGATAATTTGGAAAAATCTGAGCTGAGCCCTCCTCATCCTCTAACTACTGCCCTTCAGTATTGCTTCCTATGCCATATTCAATCTGCAGGGAGCTGTAAGTGCAGTGAGGATCTTCCACACTGCTTCAGCCTGTAAATGGGCAGAAACATGAAACAGGGTATTTCCACTACCTTCCCAGTGCCCTCTAGCACAATTATATGTGTTTGAAGGCTTCTTCCTTCAAATTCTGCTCCTCCACGGCCTAGCTGGTTAAAGCTCCAGCATTGCACATTCCCCTTCACAGCTCCCAGATCCACAGGCACACCATGATGTTTATTCTATTTTTGCAATTCACTGCGGTGCAACCATTTCTGCCTCTCACCCTTTGTCTTGTCAGATTTTAAAGCCAATGCACCCCCAGGTAAGGTACAGATGTAGTAACAGTACTGAGTCTATTTAAATGTGGAATGCTTCATCCCCTGGTACACACTTTGGTGGTACCTCTTAAGTAGTTGTGGTGCAATACAGATCTGGTATTTGATGCAGATTAACTAAATCTGGAAAAAAAAAGAAAAAGTAGTAGTACAAAATATAAACTAAAATGTTGTACTGTTTGGAAAGAACAGTACTGTAAAAATTTGTTGTTGTTCATACAGTCATACATACAATGCCACAGGATATGTTTATCTTACAAGTAAGCTGTAGTAGAAAGAAAATCTCGAATCTAAATTTTCTGACTTTGATCAGCAGCAATACAGCTAAAAGTAAACAGTCAACATGAAATCACTGAAAAGTGTAAACACTCCATTTTCTATCATTACATGGCTTTCTTTACTGATGAACTCTACCTGGTAAGATAGGAGATAAGAGTACTACTAATAATTTTGTAAATGGGGGGACACACACAGCAAACTGCCCATTTAGGCTGTTAAGGTGGATCACAGAATGGATCAGGTTGGGAGGGACCATAGGGGGCCATCTGGTCCAACCCCCTGCACAAGCAGGGCCATCCCAGAGCACATGGCACAGGGCTGTGACAGCTGAGTATCTCCAGTGAGGGAGACCCCACAATCTCTGTGGGAAACCTGTTTCATGTGCAGTGACATACACAGTAAGCCCTTCCTCATATTCAGATGGAATTTCCTGGGCATCAGCTTCTGCCCATTGCCTCTTGTCCTGTTTCTTGGCACCACTGAGCAGAGCCTGGCCCCATGCTCCTGCCACCCTCCCTTACAGACATTGATGAGGTCCCCTCTCAATTGTCTCTTCTTGAGGCTGCACAGGCCCAGTAGTCCCAGTCATCCCTCGTAAGAGAGATGCTCCACTCCCTTAATCATCCTTGTCACCCTCAGCCAGACCCAGTCCAGGATATTTACAAGAATTCTATTGCTTTTTGAAGGGTAGTTTCCTCCTTGATGAAAAAGGAAACCTTTTTACTGTATGGTACAGCTTGATTGATGAAAACATCTCAGCAGACTACTCATGGAAGGACTGGCCTTAGTCCTACACTGTCTCAACAGGATGACATTTCAATTACTGTCACAGTACGATACTATACAGACAACAGGTAGGTAATTTAATAGATCAGTCCAGAACTTCCTGTAAGCAATACATACAATCCAATTAGTTTCTCACAATAGACTACAGCAGTTATTTGAGGAGCTTCAAGCACTTCATCTGGTAAGTCTTCACGGGGCAGGAATGCCCTGCTGTTCCTATTCCCACCTGCCAGTCAGCATTAAAGTTTCAGAGCATTGTGAATGTGAACACAGGGGATGTTGCAGCACTTAAATTCACCTGTGTGTGACAAGAGGGAGAGTGGCTGAATAGCAATGAAACTTCCAAAACCAGCAGTCAGGGTAACAGATACATCAAACTGAAAGTGAGTAGTGACTGTCACCCACCATCACCTCTGTCTTCCCCAACATGCATTTCAGTTACTGCTGTAACGCACTGGACTCAAAAGTCAGCCCAATTTTGAAGGAATTAATATTTCTACATTGTAAAAATTTTGCCTTCAACACTAGAGGTTCAGAGGGCTGAGAGTGAAGACATGACATCATGGTGTCCACTAAACATTTCTCTCAGATCAAACTCTTCATTGGTACAGATTTGCCTGCAGCTTTACACCAAAGATGAATCTGATGCACAATAACATAGAGATATCAGAGGCTGTGCATAAATGTACATTTTTATTTACTAGTGTCACTTGTGCTCTTCTTTCTCCTCCATTCTCTCTCCTTACCCTCAGCCCTAATTTTCCTTACAGTCTTATTTTATATTTTCTGTTCTCTTGAAATTAGGTTGCATCTAATTTTCTTCATTCAGTTACATTTTTAAAGTTATTAGCTGATTGAATAAATTAAAAATTTTCTTGTCCTCAGTAAAAAGCCCTTATGCCTTTTCAGGAATCCTGAGGAGCTGTACACATAGGCTACTCAGGGAAGTTAATTATTAATTATCAGTAAGGTGGAATAGTTAAGATTAATTCAGTCACTGCTGAGACCCACTCATTCAGAATTAAAATAGAATTTGGTTTCATTTCCTTGAGAAATGATTTATGCTAAATTAAAATGAGGTCACTTCAGTTCTGATTTTTCTGCAATGTAACAGTTTTACCTAATTTCAATTAAATCTTCACATGAAGACAATTCCTTACATTTCTCTTATGCTTTAGCTCCTTTTCTGAAGCAGTAATGGAAGCAGCTTTCAAAACTTGTGTTAGGCTGCAGTACAGCAATTCAAAAGCAGCTTATCATTGTTGCTTAATATTTGTTTGTCTGGGAACAAACACATGATAATTTAGGGAAATTGACTAAATATATATAATCATTAGCCTCACATTGACAGTAAAGAAGCAATTTCAGATGCATTTTCTACAGAAGGCTCTGCAGATTTTACTGTTTACTGTTGTGGATTCTATAGGCATCACTGATAGTGAATTAGATGGTAAGGGTACTGATTGTACCTGAGAGATGCTGATATGAGCACATTTAAAACTTGCAATTGAAAACTAACATTGTAGAGAAGAGGGATTTATTTAAAACTGGGTGTACTTATAAATTTTAAACATATATTTTTATAAAGTTAAAAATCATAATTTGTACATAATCCAAGATAATCTAAATAATCAATAATTGATTGTCCTAGGTGTATGTACCCATACTATGTGTACTCTAATTGATTAGAAATGAACCCAAATTTTTTGGCCCCAAGCTGGAAGCATCTGTGTGTGTCAGCACCCCATTTGATCAGCAGCTCTCAGTTTTTAAATGCTGAAAAACCAGAGCCCGAAAATTACATCATGCCCTTGTCCCAAGGAAAATATATGAGGGGAAAAACCTGACCTGGGATTCTTAAAGAAATTCTTCAACTAACGTAATGAAATGTAGTGATTAGATTAAATAATCTATGGACAAACTTTTGAGAAGTAAATGACAAAAGAGCCTAATTCCTATTTTTAGAGTTGACTAAGGAACCTATTTTCTGCTGACCTTTACAAGTGTTACTATAAATCAAATATAAATGATCAACTGTCACTTTCTTCCCTGAAATTAAATGATGTTTACAATAGCTGTCACAGAAAGGTCTGCACTGCACAAATTCTAAATGTTGACTTTATTCTCATGTCACATAAGGGGTATTTAAAAAATTACAAATCTTCTGACAAAAACCAGACTAATAGGCACAAAATCTAGTACCTCTTTTCATATTTATTCAATTTCTTAAACTAATGGAGTATGGCTCTTGATGAAAACAGACTTTTTTCCTCTGCATTCTGAACACTTTTATTTTATATTTAAAATTAATCACACTGCCTAGATGGGGACTCCATAAAAAGCTCAAGAAGGTAAATCCAATTTTTACCAGTTTTAAAAGCTAAAGAGCCTATTTGACACACACACACACCATAAGCATATACACTATTGTATGTGCTTACTTTATGTATTCTGAAGAAACAGTAATGACAACCTTAATTTATAAAACTATGGCATCTATATTATTTGGAATAGAACTTCAAATGCAGAATTAAGACAAGTTAGAGTTCAATACTGCAGGAATCTAATAACAATAAATATATGTTGTATGTTCAAAATGTTCAATATTAGCAGAAACCCTCATAAGCAGGATCCCCTACACTACCTGCTGTAGCTTTAAAAAGGAAGTTTACAACATAAAATGTTTTTTAATTTTTTGATGCATTGCAGGGGAGTAAACCCCCTTGGTCCAAGTGTATACATATTTGCACCATGATACAAATTTCAGTTAAAAATACAAAGACATACATTTGCACTTAAAAAATAGAATAAAAAGGTAAAATCTTAGTTCATATTTTAAAAAATAATTGATCCAAACTTGGCAGCTTTTTGCAGTGAAAATTTCAGGAGTTTAATTTTAGACAGTTTTACATTATTTTTTTTTATTTTAAATTACTTCAAAAGTCAGTATTTCAGTTTTGGAAATGAAAGAGGTATTGGAGTGAATTGCATTGTCTTCTATGACAGGCTGTCATCATGAAGAGACAGGAGGCAAGTGAAGAGTTCACATGAGTCAATATCCAATCCAGAGACACATAAAAATCTATAAGGGGAATTCCAATCAACTGGATTATACACAGAAAATATAAATGCAAATGCCTACTGCCAAGAGGAATATATCATCTGAGCACAGGTGTGGGAGACCTCCAGCTGTACTCCTCTGCCTGTCCTATTTCATGTGCCTATCACTGCCAGAAGTCTGAGACTGCTCAGGACAGCAGATTATTCTGAACTCTTTCAAGGGCTGCTCCTTGGTAAATCCAGGAATTACCTTTTTTGTATGCAGGTTAGCAATATAAAAACAGAGAAACTACTGTATTTGTTTAGACTAAGGATCCATCTAGCTCAATATCCTGTCTTCACCAACAGCTGTCAGTGTATGCCCAGTGAAAATAAGAAAGAGAAAAAGCACTTAGAACATTTTCCCCTAACACTTTCATAGCCATGGACTACTTTCATCTCAGGGAAATTCTTACATGTTTAATCTAGACAGAGTCTCCCAACAGGTTTGTTTTCCAACCCTTTACCCAGCTGGTCCCTCTGGACTCATGCAGAACTTTTTGCACTAACAACACCCTTTAGTAAGGAATTTCACAGGTTTTTCAGCCCCTGTTTTTTCAGGGTTTCATTCCTGGCCAGCAGTAAGCTCACTGCCCATCCATTCAGACATAAAGCTCATTTTGTCCAGCATGTACCACTTCATTTTACCTCACACTGAATTTTACCTGTCATTTTAGTGTCTTTGAAAATCATTGTACAATGTCTGTCTGCAGTAGAAAGTCCTTAAAAAAGGAACAAAAACATAACAACTAAAAAACCAGTCTGTGCATTCCAAGACTGCATTTATTTCAGTTTGCACCCAATTTTCTAATCTAAATATATCCTTCTCCTTGCTGCTTCTATACTCCAAGCTACCCTGTGCAATGGTTAAATGAAAAGTGCACACACAGTAAGAACTGTATTACATTGCACAGGGCTGAGACAGTCCAAATGCTGCCATTTCCCAACATTTTGTCTGCAGGATTTGGTAACTTTTAAAAAGTTCCTTTAAGAGTAGTTTTAAGCATATTATCCAGGGCTGTGCCTTATGTACAGATGAATTTTTAATACTATATTTATAAATGACATTGGTAGTTTGGACTCTTACAAGAACAGTACAGAAAGTAGAACTTCCAAAGGGGAGACCATTAATGATGACTACAGGATGCTTTCCAATGTATAATTTGCAAGAGAAGATGAACTGTATCTTTCATTTTAATTAAGATTCAGACATGGAATGAGAGAGTAAAACCTCAATTTTTTCAACAGAAATTGTATGCATAATGCTAACTTGGTCCTTTTCCAATTAACACACCATAAGAAGACTTAAAACTTCAGTGAGGGCTCTTTTGGAACGATCTGGGAAAAAGTCTTCTTTAAATAGGCTATATGATGTTAATGTCTGAAAAACATGGGACATTTGAGTCAAATATTTAAAAATATTCAGGAGAATATGTTTAAAGATAAGGGCATTGCCTTTAGATGCCCCACTTCAAGGTATCCACTACTGCTTCATGCATCTGTGAAGTTCAGTCTATCTGAAATATGCAGGATTATAGAACTTGAAGCTGAAACATTTTGCACAACACTGAATTGCAAATCAGGAAGAGCAAAGGCAGTCAATGTGGACCCACTTCTGACGAGGGAAAAATTTATAATTTTTGAGTGCTTAAATGTAATTTATTATAACACATTTTGCAGTAAATTATACTATTTGAAATCTGAGAAATTTTCTACAAAATTGCTGCAAGTTCACAGTAAATCTGCAGCCCGTGAGAGGCATATAGGCAGGATTGATTTTTTGAGGGAAAAAAACAGATATTTTTAATTTTTTCCAATTTGAAGCAGAACACATTTCAAGTACATTAAGTTAAGGCATTCTCAGCTTTTCCCAAAATATATTTCACATTGCCTGCAACTAAACTCAATACATCTTGGTCTTTTGTCTCAGAGCACTGTGTGTACTACAGCCTATTTGAAATAAAATGCCTATTGGAGGGATAATACATAGAGGAATAGCATAATAAAAGTGATTTCAAAAGCCAGGTACTCAACAATGCAATAAATGAAAAATCCGAGAAACATTACAGGAGGACTCGAGCAAAATTCACTTAATATATTTAACAAGAGCTAACAATGACAACAACAAAATTTTGGTTGGTTGGATGGTATTTTTTCAGGTATTTTCTTTCAAAGTCTGATATTTTATACTCAAACAACTCTGTCAGGTAGTGAATGAAACCTACTCGAAATCCCACTGTAACCAGTGGGATATCCCATTTTGTATCCACCACACCCTTCCACTGAAGGAATTTCTCTCAGAGGGAGATGAATACCAAGACAGCACCTGCAAAAGTTGCCAGTCCTAATCAGAAAACTGAACAAGCATAAAGTACAATGCAGAATTTCAAGTGAAATCTGGAGTAGTTTATTTTAAATTAATGAGACTCCTTTTCCAAAACAGGATGTGGCAAATATTTCACTCTTGCACATTGGAACTTGTGAAATTATCTATAGAGAGAACACTGCACCTCTGTATAGGAAAAGTTTCTGAAAGCCCAGAGGTTCAAACTACCTCATTGGCAACAGCCAAGAGATTCCGATCTTGAATCTGGAATTCTTTCCTATTAAAAATAAATGAAAAAGACTAATTAGGTTCATGAATAATACTGATTTGGTATTACAAAAAAAAAAGAAAAAAGAAATATCTCAGCAATAAAAAAGGCATTTGGAAACACATTCAACCTGTTTTCCTATGGATGTTGACATTTTAGGTTTTCCATAACATCTTCAAGATAAAAGGTACTTTTAAAATAATTTTATGTTATATCCTGTTTGCACAAAAAAGGGGAACAGTCTTTTTATCTGCTCTCTTTGTCTCATATTTTTTAAGATTATTTTGATATTTTGCATTATTTTTGTCTTTTAATTTATTCTACTTCTCATATTATGCACCACAGAAGTCAAGGGACCAGCATTCAAAAAAGGTGATTCCTCTTGGATTTACCAAGGAATAGCCCGAGAAGGAATTCAGAATAATCTACTGTCCTAAACACTCTCAGACTTTTGGCAGTGATAAGCACATGAAATAGGACAGACAGAGGAGCACAGTTGTGAGGCCTCCCACAGCTTCAGAGCTATGCTCAGATGATATATTCCTGTTGGCTGTAGGCCAGAAAACATTTCTGTGCAAAAAAAGGCAAAATGAAGGACTGGAGACTACCTCTGGAAATCTGTTTTATCAAAGAACATGCCATCAGAAAGTACAACCTGCATTCACTAATCGGTTTGCTTTTTTTTACCTATAGAAAATATGAAGCTTTTGATAAATTCTACTTTACACCAATTTCATCAACCTGGAAATTCAAAAACAAAGAAACGAACAAAATCCCCAGAAAAATCTAAAGAAGTCAAAAACCCACACATCAGTCCCTAACCTAATCTACCAAAGCCTAGAAGAGTGAGATAACTTCAGTTTGTTGGAGAGAGTATAATTTCACAGCCAGGGTTGTTCTCTGCTTCATTCCCTGCAGACATATATGCTAACTGGGAATTTGAACCTGTCCTGTAAAACCTGGCCTCATATAGGTCATGTCAGACATTTAATAAAAACATGCCTGAAAGGGATGTAATTGTGAAAATCTACCACTTGAATTCAATGATGGTTTTGGTACTATCATCTCTTTAATCTTTCATCAGTTGTGATGGTTAAGAAAAATTTCATAGCCATTGCTCTGGAATCACTTTTCCTCCATTTTAAAACAATGTGACCTACTTCTTGATCTCAAAATGATTAATTTTGTTATTTATAATATACAAATCCATGTTGCATCCAAAAACTAAAACATTCTCAAGAGTAGTGCCAAGATTTTATGACAGTGTTCCAAAGACCAGGTGCTTGCAAGTCAAGAGGTGGGAGGCAGCAAAGTAGGGATTGGTATGATATTTGGTTTGCCATCTTCAATGCCATCTTCAACTAGTGGAAACACATCAACTTACTATATAACAGATATCATGGGAAATTGAAAACTTTGTAAACAAAGACTATTTATTTTCACGACATTTTGCTATCAATGAAAGTGACTTGCTGTAAAAAAAAAAAATCTGAGAGAGATCTGGATGTATTCATGCAGAGAGTGCCACTTAAAACCCACTGTAAAGATTTATACAGCATTTACCTTCAAGCAAGGGAGTAGTTTCATTAATATTGGTTCCAGCTGAGTGGACTATGAAGTACAAGTCCATGCTTATGTATTATTACAGACAGCTATATGAGACCATTTTTATTTTAAACATTTAGATTCAACACAGAACACGTCTGTAGTGCTATAGAAGGTTATCAAACACGAGCTACAGAACCAGTAATCAACAGTGACTCCTTAGCCAGGCCCCTTAGCTGGTAAACCCAGTCTCCCTCCAATACTACTTTGTTTTGTTTTCTGATCAATGTAATCGCACCAGCTGCAGCACAGCTTGTACAAATGTGTAGAGGAAGTATATATTCAAGATGCCTACCCATACAGGAAGAAGGGATGGATTAGACTCAGTGCAAGTATTTTCAAGAAAGTGTAGTTCCAAACTATCAAGTATAATTTAATTATTAAGGAACACCTGAAAAAGAAACTAGAAGCCATCAACATATAATTTAAATTACATTTACCATTGTGGTTCTTAGTAAACACTTACACTTTGAAACTAATTGGCCCCTTAGGTGAGGAGATTGCCTGCTTCTAAGAAGTTAAATAAGCACACCTTGTTTCTGATACCTATCCTAAATTTTTGAATGCTCAAGATAGAAACAGCAGTATCTTTAATATACAAAGTATAACTTTCTAACACTTTCAACAAGGCTTTCTCATTCATCTTCATTAATTATCAACAGAATAAATTATGCATTAGATTCTTAGGCTGAACAGCAACTGGTTTGCAACAGTTGAGGTTACTGAGTAGGACTGGGCTATGCAAGAGCTTAACAGTGGAGCTCTACCTCCCTTGGCATTTCAGGTAATATCACATTATCCTGATCTCATTTGCCACATCATTTGAACATTATGAAGTCTATTAACTTAATAAGAGTAGTAAGATACCATCACCTGTAGTAAAAACAAACTGAAAATCTCCTCAGAGGAATCTCAGCTCTTCCTAAGAGTGGGGATTTTTTCTTGCTTGCTTGCCTGCCTTTAAGGAAACACATCTGAGGCCACTCCACTTGGCTTCTTGTCATTGAATACGTGCTGCTTACTTGTAAAAAAAAATAATTTATTTTACTGATAGCATATGAATCAGTATCCACAGCAAGTCTTGGAAATGGTTTTGAATTGTGAGCTCATAAAGGTTGCAGCACAAATGTCAATCTGAAAAATAGAGTAGTGTGTGCATCATTCGCTAGATAGGAAAGGAAAAGCTCGGATGACTTTGTGAAAAGAGTATTGCTGTGAATTTCTAACACATCTCTCTTCTTGCATCATATATTATTTAATTTCCATAGCAACCCACAGGAGCAAGAAGCCAGTGTTTTCAGAAAAATGTGAATTGATGCAGTTCACAACAGAGAAACTACGATAGACTAGGAATGATAGAGAAAATAAAGGCAGGGAAATTCTGTTACCAGACACTCAAAAGTTATTAAAAAAGCTGTGTCAGATTTCCAAAAGTTACAAGCATCCTATGAAGTATGCATTGTCAGTGTTTGTGCTATGACTTTTACAGCATTGTAATTCCAAATCTGATTAATTGCATGCATCAATTCTTCCAATTATTGCTGAAGAGTCAATTTCGCTCTCAAATCTTTTCATCTGTGCCAAAACAAAAAACACAAATACCCAACACACCACCACCAAATAAATTAAAATAACCAGCTGAAACTTTCAGATGACTTTAAATAAATGGCTTTTAATTCTCAACAATCGTGGTAGCATAATTGGATATTATCTGCTGACACTGGACTTGCAACTCTGCAAGGGAAAAAAAAGTAACTGAAGTCTAGAAAGAAGCACAATTATATTTTATAAATACAGAATGACATCATGTAAGTTATCATATTTGTCAGCCGTTGAGAACAGCTACAGAAAATGCTGAATTGTGAGAAAAGTATATTTTCTAAAGTGATAAGAAAGCTACAGCATCTGCTCAGTCTAGCTTAGAAACCTTCCCTGGTAATGCACACTTTGTCCAAGGTTACAGAAAAAAAATTACCTAAGGAAAGCTGACAACCACTATGTTTCAAATTCCTTAAGGGCGAAGCACAAGTGTTATTCACAATTTCCTACAAGATACCACAACATCCCGTTGACAGATTGCAGCTGATTTACATCTTTAGATAAGCAAAACCAAGCCTCTGACAAAGAGAATGTAGTGTGCTTGTCCAAGAATATCAGTCCAAGAAACAGTGAAAATAAAAACCATAAGATTCATCCTTTACGAGCAATGTGTCTTCCCTGCAGTACTGCTAACACATACAGGTGGACAGGTGGAACCATGTACACTCACATCCCAATTTGGGTTCGTGTGTGTAAAGGCTTAGAGAATGTCAGACTGTCTAAACACTGTAACATCAGATTCTGCTCTGTTCTCATTATGCTCAGCCACAAAGTAGTTCACAGATCTTCTTTTATTATTATTTATAAGATGAAAGGAATGATAATATAAAACAATGACAACTCTGTATTATCCTTAGGCAATTCTCTCGTTATCATGCTGAACAGCTCGACTACAGAGAAAAACAGTCATTACCTGTGTGAAGAGAACCTGTGATTAGCCTGAGAAGGTACTGGGCAAATTTCATTATTTCCCGCTTACACCGCTTCCTACAGCCACTCATCTTAGGCAATGGGGTATTCCTCTGAGGAGAGCCTGACGACTTTGCCAATACAGGGAACACTTTCTGCCAGCAAACTTCTGGGGCCGTCCAGAGCCTCGCACGGCCTCGCCGCCTCCTCACGGCCGAGCAAACTCCGCCGATCTACCCCGGGTGGCTGCGCAAGGGAGCCCGCGGCGGCCGGCGGTGCGTGCAGCGGGCGCTGCCACGGCACAGCGCGGTGCGGCACTGCTCGGCTGGGCAGGACACGGCTGGGCTCGGCACGGCACGGCACGGCACGGCACGGCACGGCACGGCACGGCACGGCACGGCACGGCGCAGTGCAGGCACTGGCGCGGCCGCCGGCGCCCCCGCCGCGGCCGGACCCGCGGCAGGCGCTGGCCGCGGGTGGCTCCGCGGGCGCGCAGCCCGGCGGGCGGGGCGGTGCCGGTGCCCGCCCCACGCAGGCAGCAGAGCACGGCACGGCACGGCACGGCACCGCCCCCGGAGCCGCTCCGCTCTGCGCTCCTCCCGCGAGCAGCCGGCGGGCAGGTGGGAGCCGGCCGGGGCACGGCACCGCTCCCTCCCCGCGGTGCTGGGCCGAGGGCAGAGCTCCGCCGAGGGCAGAGCCCCGCCGAGGGCAGAGCCGAGCCCCGCCCGGGCCGAGAGGCCGGTGCTGGCCGTGCCTGACCGGCGGGAGGGTATCCGAGGTGTGCGCGGACGGGGCTCCCTCACCTGCGCTCTCTCTGCACGTCGGCCCCGGCCCCGCAGCCTGCTAGAAGGTGGTGCAAACGCCAGGGCACTGCACACCTGTACAGCGGGAAGAAGGAAGCAGAAGCCCCGCAGGTATCTCTGTGCGAGGAGCTGCCCCTGTTTCCCAGCCCCCTGACCTGCGGCAGCTGGGAAACGGGCTCTGGCACGGTTAGCGTTCTGTGGTTAGAATGTCTCCAAGTCTCATCAGGAAGCTACCTGTACTCCTTACTATTCTATTATAAACTCATTGTTTTCCAGCTTGCTAAGAAGTATTTCTTATTAATAAAAATTATCTGCTGTAGTCTACATCCATGACCACAGAACTGAAAGAATATGTTTTCATTTCCCTTGGAGTACTTCCCTCATAGAGAACAGCTCTATTGCATTAGAGGGTGATGCAATATGTAATGCCTAATAAAGTTAAAAAAAGAAAAAAAGAAAAGACAACCCATTAAGGAAAAGCTTAACAGAAGAAAATCATCAACTGATCTAATTTTATGACAGCGCTGACCATAAAACATTTTGGTGAATGCCTTTAAAAAAATTACAATAAACACAAAAGCACATCTTCAAGCTATTGTCTATATTATGCAGGGAGCAGAGATAAATACATTATAGATACAATACATCAAAGCATTATCTAAGTTGCAGTTAGATGACACAGTTTCTGTGTCTGCTATCTGAAACACAAGCATGCTGTCTTATGCTTCCAGTGAAGCTACACAGATAATGGAAAGAACCAAAATGAAACAGCTCACAGATGCCCCCAGGTTACTCCAACACAGGGATTAGTCTGAGAAGGATGTGGGCAAATTCCAGTATTTCATGTTTGCACTACTTCCTACAGCCACTCATCTTAAGCAGGAACTAATTTCTTGGCACAGTTTTTTTCTGAAAAGACACAATGCAGTTTGACCAAAGAAAACCATCCAAAAAAACCACCCCTCAAACCCCAAAAACCTTCCACAAAAACCTACAAACAAACCAACCAACAAACAAAACCCCCAAACCCAAAAACCTCCAACAAAACCCATCACATTCTGAGGTACTGGAGATGCCAGTGAGCCTTACAAATTTCTGAACTCCTCTGGTCTCCAAAAGCAAAACTCCTTAAATACCTGGTAGAGTTGAAGAGATACCAAAAGCACAAGCCTCTGTCTATTCTTTAGAAGAGGATTGAAGAGGCCAATGCAAATGGTTCTGAGCTGGAGTCCCTGACCTTTTCAATCCTTTGACATCACCAATTGTTTTATAGAATTTTCACTGGCAGTGTTACTTCAAAATAAGGAACTGAAAATAACTGAAGCCTAAACAATTGAAATACTGGTTTTCTAAAGCTATAAGCATGAATCACCAACACCATGTGTTGCTCTTCCTCTCCTCCAAAAAACTCCTCCAATAAAGCTGTACCAGTTCTGAAACTGTCTGACACTGTTTCCTAAGCCTGTATGTTTTCAACACAGCAATAACAGTAATTGCCACCTAAGGAAGATTTCATGAAAGATTTTTGACTAGTTTCATAAAGACTTTTTTTCAACAATCAGTGCAGTATTTTGATAGCATTGGATCTAAATCTGTCTCCCAATATTTCTCTGGTCAGCAGGAAAGACTGACTAAGATTAAAGGGTTTTTTTCCCCAAATCAAGAGAGCAGATCAGAGAAAAGGGGGCAGGAAAGTTAGAATAGAAAACTATAATATAACCACCATGGTACTTTTGAAAAATATAGTAAAATAATATGAAAGACAGTTGGATAATATCAACTTCTTTATATTGGTAATGTACCTTTTTAATAATTTTTAATTGACAGGACACACTAAGGTCACCAGACAGAGCCAGTCTCTTTGCACTGAGGAAAAAAAATACCTTTTATATTGACAAGCTAGATCCATCCCCAATAATTTATAATCCATAAAGCCCTCTGAAAAAAGATCCTCTTATAGTCAGAAGAGTCTGCATCAGTTCCTAGAAATTCTGACTTTGGAACCAGGTACTTAGAAAAAACACTATTTAAGTAAAATGGAGGAAGAATAAAACAAATGCATACATAAAAGAAGTTCTTTTCAGGCATTAGGGGGAAAAATGAAAGGAAAAAGTAAAAGTAAAAATTAAACTGGATTTTCAAATCATTTCACCAAGTCCAGCTCATGGGCTCCTAGAATAACATGAAATACGAAATTACTTTGTTTTGAAGATCTTGGCAAGAATGAAATGACTAGGAAGGAAACATATGCAGTTTTTGTAAAAGACTGTCAACAGCTGCAGTCAAGCTTAAAAGCAAAATGTAAACATTTCCCTGAATGTACAAAGCATACTATAGTGCAGTCAGGGCAAATTAATTGATAATAATAAAATATTTTCTTCCTGTGAGGATTTTTACACAAAGCTACAAGACAAATCTTAAAAATCTTTGTCACCATTTGAATTGCAAGAAAGCAATTCAAAACCAAAAATGTAAGAAATTAAATTCTATTCAGTCCAAAGATGAAATTCCACATGCATTTTTATAACTTGAATTAGGGTCTCAGCATCACAGGTCTATGTCCCAGGCCCACCTGTTGTCAACTGAAGTGCAACCTAACCATCCTTAGAGGAGGGTACACACTGATATAGCTTTAGTCTAACACTATTAAAGAAAAAACTACACCAATATTGTACTTCAGAGATGGTCATTATTGGCAGGTATGTATCAGTATTGCTTTACTTATTCCTGTGTAGGAATAGTATTTCACTATAAAAAAAACAACCTAAACAAAACCAAAAGAGAAATACATTAACAGCAACATGAAAACACATTCTAAAATAATTAAAGAAAATCAATGATTTTTAGATTGCTTAGGCTGCTGGGATAATGTGGATGACTCTTCTTTCAAAAAAGAAATAAATAGAAACCCCAAAACCATTGCATGTCTCAGAACTGCCCACTGTAACAGACTGGTATAAAATGGTGAATTAGCTAGCTTTATAGTTATGTTTTGAAGAGAGAAAAAGTTACTAAATACAGATTTTATTTAATAAAAAAGATAGAAAAAGCATGTCTTAAAACATTCCAAAAGAAATTAAATGTGGCTCTTCTCATATTAAGTAACAATGGCAAAGACTCAAATGCCAAAAGCACATATAAGAGTTTAGGGAGAGAAAAATAAAAGCCATTACAAATATTTGATGAGAAGAAACCCATAGAATAAGGATGACAGTGCATGCCAAATATAAATTTGCTAGTCTGGGAATAAAAACTCCAGCAGAAGCTGAAGTGACATATACAGAGCACAAGCTGATTGGCTTCTTGCAGGCAATTTGCCTTGTAAACCTCCTTCATTTGCACACAATTCTCTGACTTCAAAAACCAAAATTTCCTCCTGAACTAGCCCTTGCTATTGACTAAAAGCAAAATGAAATCTTACCAAAAAAATCAACTCAATTAAATGCTTCAACCTCATCAGAAAGGGTAACCAGAGGAAGTTATCCAGGAGCACAGAAAACCTGTACAGAGTTTCCTCGATGTTGACTCCTGAGGCTTGTAAGAGCTTTTTTTTTCTTAATGCAAATACTGAATTCAATAACTGGATTTTTTTTTTAATCAAGGGATTATTAACCTTTTTATTTCAAACAACAGTGATATTTACAAGCTAAGCACATGGCAAGCAATAACAGATGGGCAGAAACAAACAGATGGGAGAGCACAAGGTAACAGCAAGATGTTTACGATAGAGCATAATAAACAGCTGCCACAAGTAGATGACCATCACCAGATCTCTCTTCAGTTGCTCCTTGCCTGTCATAAAAGTAAGGGTCCTCTTAAATCACAGTCCCTGCTGTATTTATTTTAATAGCTCTTCTGTGGACTTATGCTTCTTGACTTGACAGTATTGTGCACTGAGGTGTCCCAAGTTCGCCATCATTATTCAAGTGGATGCAGCAAGATGAGAGCCATTCATCACACAAGTCACTGGAAACCGCAGAAGTAATTCCAAATTATTCATGATGTCCATGAAAATATCAGCTACCACTTTTAGCCACAGCCAGTGAATAGCAACAAAAATTCTCTTCCACGTCATTTGCTCAAATTTAGTCTTGGATATTAACACAGACCAGAGATGGTTATATGATAGAAGATGAGCTGGGAAGCAGAGATGCAGGCATATGTTCCCTTCCTAACTGATTAGCAGTAACATGCTAGCTAAATTAACTTAGATTAAAATGGTTATTGTTTTTTGTTGTCTGTCCTGAATGTTATAGTGGCAACAAGGAACATGAAAGTTGCTCCATGCATTCCATATGAAAATGTATGTCTACATGGGATATGGATATGATCTGGTTCTGTCTTGTAGCAACACTAACTTCCATAGAGCCCAGGACTGAGAGTGAGGGGACTGCCAATGTCCCTGGTTATGAATATAGTCTTATTTACCGTCTTTAAATTTTTTATACTCTTCATAGCAGAATTAAAACCTTCCTATTAGCCCAACTGGTACTTATCCAAACTGCATACAATGTTTTTAAATGTGGAAGACAAAATAGTAAGAAATCTTTATCCTGGCCTGTGCTACTGAAAATTAATACAGTCTTCCTGCTTTTGTTTTTAGTCTTTAATTTCTCCTGAAAGCTTGCTAAGAATAATATCTTCAAACAGCTCTGTTGCTGTGTTTAAAATAGGACTACAGAGAAATGACTGCTACTTCACACTGTTTGCATAATATCAACAAATTATACATGTGCTCTATTCTGATAGCTAATACCTGCATAAAATAAATTATTTTCATTGCTGTTATAGTCCCAGACTCTATAGGTTCAAACTGAATTTAAAATACATTTATGTAAACTAATAAAACATGATGGCTTAGCCCACCAGAATCTTTGACCAGTATACCAGAAATACTTAAAACATTTGTCTCTATTATTCCCACCTTCCCTGAGCTAGATGCTCTCAGAATGCCTTTTTTTACCTACTCAGTGTCCTTGAAGCTTACCCCAAGGATTCATTTTCACACAACCCTCTAAGATGATACTGCAGACAGTCAACCAGGAGCTACAGCTGCCTCAACCTCCCCCACGGTCCACACTGGCCTAATTAAATATTCATCACTCCCAAAAGCTGCAGTGTCAAACATGAGAAACTTCCCAGCCTGACCTCCTACAGCCAGCCCGTGCTTTGTGCTGGAGAATAAACAAGACTGAGATTTACCCGCTGGAACATAAAATGGCATAATGCAGGTTTCATGTTGCACATTAACTTCTGTGCATGCACTGTAAAATTCTCACTGCAGAAGCCAGAGTACTAACTTTTAATGTTCCATATATATTGAATATCTGTATGCAAAGTTGCAGGGCAGTGTTATCAATAAACTCAAATATTATCTTCCTTATAATACAGATCCTGTTTTGGATGTATGGTTGTACCTTTAAACTTAAAAATAGATTATTTCTGAGCATTCTCAAATAAAAAAATGATTGAGGCATACTAATATCAAGTATATGAGGGTGGTTTGGTTTGTTTGGTTTTTTTGCTTAGGATTCTTATCTTAGTTCTATTTACAGGAAAGTTGGGGGTTGCCACCAACAGAAAAGACAAAATTTCTTATAACTCATTGAATTGTATCAGACTCTGCACATATTATACCTATACTTAATGGAAGAGAAATCTGAACAAAAAAACCCAGAAGGAATCATCTTTCCTGTTACAGAAACCATAGCTGTAATAGTCTCTAAGTTCCATAAATCTTTGAGATTTGATATAACTAAAAAATATCCATATTATGTCCATACAAAATAAAAGTAGTGTAAAGGTTGTGTTTTGACCCTAAAACCTACATTAACCTGTTAAAGAGAGAAGTATCAGAAATTGGCTGCAAACCAGACAATACTGGGTATGCAGCATTCTTAAGACAGTAGAATAAGCATTGCACCAAATCAGCCATGAGAATTCTGTAAATGTAATAACTACTACAGCTTAGGCCAGTAAGTAAATATAGTCTGAGGAAGCTTGTTTTCACTGCATAGATGTACTTATGTATGGATATATACTTTTATATATATATATATATATATATATATATAGTTTTAAAAAGGTAGACTTCATAGCTTCAAAAACTATCTGTTGCAACTTATTGCAACTTATATGTCCCTAGGATTTCCCATAAATGGTCAAAACCCAGATTTCTTCTTCTAAGTCAAGGGCTATCCCATAGTTTTCAAGTATTTTCTTTCCCCTTTTATGCTAGTTATGGCTTGATGCTCTAATTAAAATGCTCAAAAATTTAAGATTGAAAAGTACATATCCTTAAGTGTTCACATCCTTAATCTGGCATGAATTGCAATGTATTTGAGTGAAAATAATGCAGCTACTACCTCAGGGAGGAGAAAGACAGAAGGGAGACACCAAAGTCCAAACATTTCTTCAAAGACCCTATCTTGGTTGAAGCAATTTTGCAACAGTTCTCCTTCATCCAAAATTTGATTCTGTTAATTATTAAATATGAAGTATCAGTGTTGAGAGCAAGTTAAATTACCACACTGCTAGGTCTGTGGTCTGTTCTCCATCCTGGCAGGGTCCTGCAAATATTGAGAAGAAAAACACTTTATCAGCATTCCTGTGGAATCGTTCAGTAATGCTCTGTAGGGAATACCACCAGTTACCAGTCTACTCCAGATTTTCCAGAAGAGTTGTCATTGTAATAAGTACCCCTAGATGATCTTTCCACATAATACAGATGATGAGCTGTCACACAAAGTATATATAAATTTGACTCTGACATAGAGGAAAGCCATTTTAAATAGACACAGAATTGATCTGATCATACCTATGGTTTGATAAACCTGAGCTAACTACTCCTTACTTGCTCATGAGTAATAAGAAAGGTTTACATGCACTCAAAACTCTACCGTTCTAAACTACTCCCCACTCTTACTTTCATTACAGGCAAAAAAAAAAAATGGAAAAAATCACTTTATTATCATTTCCAGGCAACTGGAAATTCATCTAGGCTTCATAATACATATTCAGCCTGAAGAAGCTACCCACTCTGTACTTCAGGCAGGAAATGTTCATCAGGGATATGAATCACAGGGTATTACACCCATTTAGCATTGCTGGACCTGTAAAGGAAACATCTGAGTCTGTGCTGGGGTCCTGAAGTTGCACACTACATACAGTGGGTAGATTTTGCAGGCCTTATTCAATATCTATTTAGTATAACTTGTTTCCCTACCTTCTACCACATATTCTTCTGCAACCATAGGGCCATTTCTCTGACAAGTATGGCCACAACTACCTGTGGCTTCAGGCAAACCTCCCTCATCTGCCCTTTTCACACCTCTTTAAATCAGTCCCTAGGAACCAGTGATGAAGCGAGGCAGAGTCAAAGTAAACCTTCAAGATTAAAATCAGGAAAACAGAGCAACCAGGGAATTCAGTCTCACATGCGACCCAAAGGCATCAATGGAAGACAATTTTTGGCTCCCAGGTGGGAACACTTAGTGGTAAGGCAGGTAGTTGGGACCACGTGCATGAGACCTCAGGAAACTGTAGAAACTGAGTATGAAATCATTGCAATCTCCTAGCTACAACACCCCAAGATGTGATCAAATAAAGACCCTAAGCATAAACAAAACCGTTTTTCAGCTATAGAGCCTAAGGAAGTGAAGCAGTGTGATTAGGAACTCAGCTACTATAAAGTTACAAGGCAGTGACAATGATAATAACCTGTATATGGTCAATAACCTGTATATGGCCTAAGGAAGTGAAGCAGTTTGATTAGGAACTCAGCTACTATAAAGTTACAAGTCAGTGACAATGATAATAGCCTGTATATGGTCAAGGTGAGTAAAAAGTAACTTCATCGATTGCCTGTAAATAAATATCTGACTCTGAAGCCTAGAACAACATAAGTAAAAGGCTGGTAATGAGACTCCAAACTCTACAGATCAGTACAAAGGATAATAATTTTGATATAATACACACATACATTATGTAATCAACACTCATACTCAGGAATATAAAGATACAGAGGAATACCCCTGCTCGTATCTCTCACTGTGAGGAGAAGAAATATTATTGAATAAGAAAACATCTGTACACTAGAAGAACAATGGTAAAGTTTAGACTTTATAGGGTCTTATATGGTGGATACAAATACTACTTCTATTTAAGCCCTGCAGAAATTTCCTTGTTCATATCATCTGGTCTGTGCCTCAATAAAGACCTTCAGTCACCAAACAGAAATCATGCTTTATATTACAGAAATTATGACATCAAACTTTTTCCCATCAGAACAGGACAGCTATCTTTACTGTAGGAAGTGTACTAAAAATGGAAGAGATAAGCTCTACAGTGGAAAAAAAAGAGCTATTGCAGTTATCTTATGTCCAAAGAACGAGACAGAGGAGAGGGGGAAAAAACCCCACAAAAACTCCCAACCATCCCTCACAATATCCAATACACAGCTAACTTGTCAGGTATAAGCATCTTAATTGCAAAGATGCCCTTAGCAATTTTGTTCAAGTATTTATGGTATGTCATACAGTTTTCAGTCCCTTCTTCTAGGTAACTCCACTCTCAACCTCAAGTTCCTTTTGATTCAATAATCACATTTTATCTTACATTATTTTACCTTATCATTATCTAGACTCCTTCATATGATATCTTCAGAGATAATTTGGATAGGTCACATTTTAATACCTTATTTCTTTGGTTTTCCACCCAATGAAAGAATAATAAAAAAAAAAGATTAAAATACATGGGTAGTAGACATTTTAACATGTTGATTTTTCTTGAAGGCAAAACATTAATCTGAAACCAATCAGAGGACTTCCTCACTATTTTAGTAGATATTGCTTAGGCTTCTTTGAAACATTTCATCTTTCAAGGTAAAAAACCACCAAGGGGAAAAAGCCATGAGTGGTTTCTGTGACTGCCTTGCAAGTGATCTATAAAAGCAGAATAGTATCAATACAAGGACAGCTTATTTCAAATCATCCTACAGTCTCAGGGAAGACTACAATACTATCAAGGGAAGGATGACATGCAATCTAAATTTTTCCTGAATGTCTCTAGTCATTAAATTGCCACACTATGATATCTCGGAACCATATGAGCTGTTGAAATTACTGCAATAAACTTTTTAAAATTATATTTACACTATAATATTTTAAATAAGCTCAAAATAAGTTCATGGCTTTGTAAACACATGGATCAGATTAAGCATATTCCCCCTCTTTTCCATAGTAAGATTTCATGCATAAAACTTTCTCTTACTGTATGAATCCATTTGCAGTTTACTTTCCTGCCTGTGACTTTTCAACAAGAGTTGGTCTCATGGTCATCATTTAAGAGCAAAGCCAACTTCTGAACCTGCTCAGCAGTGTGAGAACAATTTCCCAGGACTTCACCCATTGTGAACTTACAGTTCACACAGGTCAACAAAATGTACACACTCGCCCATAGACAATAAGTAATCAATATTCACTTTAAATCATGCAAGACATTGCTGTGACTGAAGTAGTTAAGGCACGTGAATGGAGAAAAAAAGACAGATTTGTATCAATCCTTAGTTCTTAAAGGTAAACTGTTGGGCTGGGCTCTTCTTCTGCCTCATCCTGAACTTCCTGTCCTGTTTTTTTTTCTTCCAGAACATGAACTTTCTGAACCCCTCTCATCCATTGCAACACAGAACTACTTTACTTCTGTGGACATGTCCAGACCTCTTTTGCTTCTCCAAAGAGGAGTTAAAAAAATCTATATTTCTCAGGTCCTTACTAGATAATCTAGTGCATAGCTATTACCATCTGATATCAAAAATAAAATTAAAAAAAATCTGGTCTGCCAGGAGCAATTTCTTTTCCTTTTCTAGCAGTGCTTTATTTAAAAAGAAGGTGATCAAATTTTAATGATCTTCTTTTGTTAGCTTAAACCAAGTGCAAAAATTCCTCCTGCCACTTCCCTCGGGTTTGAAGGGTATCATTTTAAATGGCACAAAGATTTTGGTGGCGAAAATTCAGATACTGAGTTTTTAAAAAGAAATTATAAAAGTTGTAACAAAAATGTTACAGAAAACAAAAGAAAACAATCAAATCATTAATGCCAAGATGTTTTTCCAGCAAAAAATATCAGGACCTTTTAGAAAGCAACATTGAACTTCTGGTGCTTTTCTAGCAATTTTATTTTGTTCTACATACTAAACACTTGCTCTATTCTGCACTTAAGGCTGGGGAGGAAGGTCAAAGTCAAACACGATTATGACTTCTTGTAAACATGTGCAGAATCTGAGAACTCTAATTCTAACAACAAAGACTTCTAACAAAACCCAGGATTGCAGGAATGATCCATATTGAAGAACAGATGATTTTAAAACAGCTGGGACTGTGTGAGTGAGGCTGGTAAGAAAAACAACCTTGAAATAATTTTCCTAGAAATATGCTATCAGAAAGTGCATATCAGGATAATGGTTTAAATTTCAATTAAATTGCAGGGGATAGCCCCTGCAAAATTTAAAATTAAAAAAAAAGAAAAAAAAGACAGCTTTTTTCTGAATCTCAGAGACTAAATAATAGTCACCCTAGAAAATAAATTTTGGCCTACCAAAAATTTCGTGGCTCAGACTCCTTGGCAAAACAAATTTTTCTTGTCATTCCTGTAATTTGAATGTCCCATCAAACCTGAAAAACTAAAATGCTTATTCCCTGCATTTATACATACAATAGACAGATTTTTCCTTCTATTTCGGGGTTTAAATAGCTTCCCATATTTTAAAATTGTAATAACAAGATGCATTAAAAGAATTAGATGCTCCATCATTTTGAGAAGGAGACAAAAAATTATTTTCTCCTTTTTCTTTTTTCCTTTTTGATAACTCAGTGGGCAAGTTTAGTGGTAGAGTTTAATGACACAGTGATGTGCCAAAAGCAATTATAATTAAAATAAAGTTGTTGTAGCAGAGCTGTGTAAAGAAGTGTCTTATAGAATAAAAAAAATTTGACAATTTTTAGGAGGGTTTTGTGGTTTGGATATTTTTCTTCTTTACCTGTAGGAGAAGATCCAGTAATATTAGGCTGTAGTGAAATCCTACTAACAAGGAAACATGATGTGTAAATTTTCTAAATTTGAGGACTAGGTGGCAGAGATCCATGGTTACACTGAGAAGTGTCAATGAGAAAATCATGGCTGGGACAAGCACTTAGCAGAGCTTCAGAAACGTCCATTTTCTCTGGCAAATGTTTAACTGCCATCACAACACAGGTCCACTTCTGGTCGTAAACTATTAGTCTTTATTGTGCTATCAGCTGTTGAAAAGACCATCAGCTCTGACGGAGCTTTTGAAGGCTTGAAGCCCTGTTTGTTTGCAGTTGTAATCTTGACTCACAACCACAAACCACGGCTGGCATGGCCACTGGCTCTGAGACACAGAACCAAAATGTTCACTGATGTCTCATGCAGAAGCTTCTGGGGAAACAAAATAAACAAAATCCCCAGCCTAAGATCAGCAACAAGAAAAACCCCTCTGCTTATGCTGTAACTGGAGAGGATTATTTCCTCCAAGACCCCAACAATTATTAGACCATGAGCTTCATAACCATTTGGACATACAAGTAGAAACTAAAGGAGTGACATGCATAGATAGAAATCCTGGCATTTGAAGCCAGAAAAGTTAAATTGGAAACAGAGAGCTGAAAAAGGACTTTCTGGGATATCCATTCTCATTTGTGACTAAGATGACTTGGACCTCTTAATCCAAACAATTTGTGTAGCTTGCTCAAACCAATTTGCTATTAATGCCATTCTTGCTGCTGAGTTTAGGTAAAGCACTTCCTACCTCTCCCTCTCCCAGCCCTGCCCATCAGTACTTCCAAGTTCAGCCCCAGACCTGTCGTGGAAGGGAGACAGAAGGAGACCATCCTGCATTTCTCCCCATTCAGGTTTTGATTTGAATTCTGTGGCCAGAAATGAAAGCAACGAAATCTGCAGCAAACAAAAATAGTACTTTATCAATGGTATGGGCCTGTATTTTGCTGTACGAGACAGCTGCATCAGCTTTTCTTCTCCCTTCTACCCTTTTCAAGAGGGTTTTAAATTAGATAAAATTGCACATTAAGAAAACAAAAGACTCTGTAAAAGAGAAGATAGTGTTTCCCATTACATGACAGTATGGTCACAAGCTCCTGGATCAGAGTACTTCCCAAGTACTTGAGAAACTTGTTATGTAAATGATCATGCCAGCTTCAAAAGAAGAGATCTGAAGTTCAGGGAAAACATCATTTATTGAAACTGTATTAAATGGATATGAAAAAATTACTGAGAGCTTTTAATTTACCTTTCCAGATATCAAAGCTGGAAGTGGAAAGAACCAAACAACAAAAAACTCAGCAGGACTTACAAACCGTGACCAATCCAGAAATGAAATTTCAAGTCTGAGGAGACAGCCATAAGGACACAGAATTGCACATTTCAACATAGACTAGTTGTAGCATTTAAATATTGGGTGCAAAGAAGAATAAGAAGTGCATCAAACAAGAAAAGAGAGGATTGCTTTGAAAGAAACCCTTATCTCAATTCTTATTGTGTTTTATCTTATTCAATCCAGCCTGTGGAGAAGGAAGGACACTCATGCTGTTCAAAGTATTCCTACTTGAAATTCATTTTTCTAACCTGCAATAAATACAATTTTATTTCAGCATGTAGTTTACAAATCTTATGTGTATTTCCAAAATTGAGGAGAATTAGAAAACTAAGCAAGAATGCTGATATGTAAGCTTTGTGAAATTACATTTCAGCCTGTGATAAAAGGAGCAGCCAGAAGATGGCAACTGGAGGCACAATAGACACAGACTCCTAAGCCAAGTCTGGGAACACGATGCTAAAGGAAACAGCTCATCGAAAGAGAAGATGAAAGAGATAAATATTCATTCAATAATTAGCTTAATATTGCCAGTCCACGACTTTTTTCCAGAGCATTCTAAGTTAGAATCCTCTTTGAGATTTCTTTTTAATGAATGTGTCATAGTTCACAATTTATATTAGCTCAGCTAAACCATATATTCCCTCAGGATCCTATTCCTGCTGAGAACAACAGATGCCTTCAGTATTCAGCCTTGCTCTTTTATGTTTGTGTCTCTCGTAGTGCAAATATTCCCAAATTTCAGGGAAAGTATAGAAAGCCAGAAAATGAAATAATGTCCCAAGAGACATTCTGAGTATTATACTCAAAATAAAATATTAGAATAAAATATTCAACAGCTGAAGGGTTCTAAAATTCCAATTTGGTAGAGCCACAGGGACTTGCAACCCCTCCTTGATTACCCATCCTGTTACTGTTCCCCAGAGCTGCTACATGGTATGAAAAACCTGTAAGCTGATAATCTCCCAAAGTATTCTTTTTTTGGCCACTGTAAGTAAAAACAAGTATCAACAGGTTCTCAAGAAACATTTGACAAAGTACTTCATTTTGATATAACAATCCCCTTTACAGATTCCGTATGTTCTTACATTCACATTACATTTTTATTCATCATTCCATCTGAGTTTGATCTTACCTTCTACCCCTGTAAGATATCACAACAGAAATTTACTGTGAGTTACTGAAATTTACTGGCAATCTGATCCATCCTATCTACTCACCAGCTTTCCACTTAGCACCAGCTTAATCTCCTACTCCAGCACTTCTTCAGCATTGCAGACTTCCCTCAGTTTTCCTGAATGCTCTCCAGCATACTGAATCTTTATTTTCAGTTTTCACCATGTAAGCACTTTATGTCCCTCCACAAGATATACTCTGAGGTTTTCAAAACAGTTTATTCACAGATAACATGTATCTGGGTGCATTCTATTACTCTCTATGTATGCATGCATTGGGGTTTTCTGGCAGCGGCCAAAAATGTGCTGGCAATTTGATAATCTACTTTGATCAATTTTATAAAACATTAAAGAATTCACATATTTTGTAGAGCAAAGCAATGCCATGTGCTTAAGAACATGGACACAATTAAAAGATTACTCTCCCTGTGTATTCCTCCCTGTACAATATCTGTGTAGGCCCCTTCAGCATCTGGATGGAGAAGGATGTGCCTTCTGAATGTAAGTTTCATTAGGAATTAGAATGATCAAAACCCCTGTTCATGCACTGATTAGAGACCTAAAACAAGATTAGAAAGAGAATCTCACAGGAAAACAGTGTTTCAATTCCTTCATAACATCCAGGAATTTATTAGTAAAAGGAGAAACAAAGGAGCTTAAAACAAATATGACCTTCTACAAACCTTAATGCATCAGATCTCAAAGATCAGTTCTTGAATCAGCATAAGTATTTATGCATTATGAGTGTCCTCTGCAAGCTTCTTTCCCTCTGGGGAATTTTCTGATAGAAATATTAAGTTCAGAGATAATTTTTACCTCCATCCTTGCTTTGACATTTACAACACTTTAGAAATGCATTGCCTCTTCAAGGATATTTTCATCTATTAAATAATATTTATGAGTGCATCTTCAAAGAAAACCACTGGAATGAGAATTCAAAAAAAAAAAAAAAAAAAAAAGAAGATTTGCATTTGCAACTGTTACTACACTAACTCCTAGCAAGACAAAAAGTGACACCTAAAATCTTAGGTTAAAAAAGGTACTAGTGCACAAATTATATTCTCTTATCTCTTCAGTGCTTCTGTTTCAATGTTTCATACAGAAGTATACCTAGAGAACACATAAAAAGCTTAAGATGGTACTACAATTTCAGTGGAAGGAAAGTAACCTACAAAGCAACTAAACTGAAGAAGGGTGGCCAGCAGGTGAAAGGAGGGGATTCTCCCCATGTACTTTGCTCTTGGAGTTGCACTTCCAGTTCTGGTGCGCCCAACCTAAGGAGAACATGGAACTGCTGGAGCAAGTCCAGAGGACCATGGAGTTGGAAAGAGGGCTGGAGCACCTCCCCTGTGATGACAGGCTGGGAAGGTTTGGGCAGTTGATCTTGGAGAAGACTGTGTGGAGACCTCATAACAACCTTCCAATACCTGAATGGACCTGCAGGGAAGCCAGAGAGGGACTTTTCATCAGGAACCACAGTCATAGGACAGCGAGTAATGAGCACAAGTGGAAAAAGAAGTTTAGGTTTACTGTGAGACACTGGAACAGGTTGCCCAGGGAGGCTGTGGATGCTCCAACCCTGACATTTTTCAAAGCCAGGTTGGATAAGGCCTTGAGCAACCTGCTCAGGAGGTGTTCCTGTCCATAGTGGAGTGGGGATGGGCCTAAATGATCTCTAAATAGATTTTGTGAAGCAAAGCTATTATGCACAAGCCTCAAAACTGATTGGAAAGCTTTATAAATGTGGCCTTCGGATCCAAATTCCTTTGGATCACTAGCATTCACTTCCAGAGTAAAACTGTCCTTTAAAAATGCTTAAGTCAATAAAGAGTTCATACCCTGGAAGACAGGGCAGCACCTGAATTTTTTTTTTTTTACAGAGGATACACAACATACAAACTCCCAAGCCTCAGAAACCAGATGGATCATCTGATGATAGTATCCAAAAAGTCTACTTCATTTAATCTGATTCTTGTTACAAAAATCCCTGTTATCACTGACACACTGGTTCTGGGGCTCCAAGGTGTTAGCTGCACCTCTTTGTCCCAAACAAGAGAACAGTAAGCACTAATGGGATAGGTTTAAGTTTTCAAGAGTAGGGAGATTATTATTTAAAAAACAGAGCTCAATCTTGACATTATTAGCAGTACCATAGTGCACGTCCTTTTTTTCCCTCCAAAAAATAATTGCACCAAAAAAACCTACTTTCCATGCAAGACTGCACTCATTAGAAGTTTGGGCAGGAAAATCAGGCTCCTAAAAACACCATCTGTTTGTAAATGCACAAACCTGCTTCAAAAACATTCAGGAATTTCAGATGTTCAGATTTTATGTTTAAAAACAGAAGGGAAACACAGTAAATGCTGGATTGTTTATTTGTAGATATTTATGTAAGGGTTTAAGAATTGCATAAAAATATTTCTTTTAAAAGTTTTAATGAGAAGTTTTGTAGAGAGTAACAAAACAAATACATGAATTACTAAAACAGGAGTCACATTTATCTAACTATTCCTAGTGAAGCTTGGAAGCCAATGGGGTCTCAAAAGAGCACTTTTGGCTTACTTACTTAGCTTATGCTTGAAAGATGGCAACATTTGTATCACAAAACTCAGCAGCTTTCTGAACAGTTGGTGCGCTGACATTTTAATGCCAACCCCAAGAACACCATTTCCAGCAATGATATTTCTAGGGAAATTGTTACAATTTCCCACATTCAGAGGCAGGCACAATCAGTTGTTTCCCAAGCAACTTAGATAATCAACTTATCAGCCAAAATAAAACTGAAAAAGTGGTTGATTATAAAAGCCTTTGTCACAGATCTCTATTGAATGATAATTCAGAACAGTCTTTACTACAGCTTAGAAGGCAGCAGTATTTTTAATCAAACAAGACTGTGACATCATCAAATTAAAACAGCATTAAATATCACGTAGTCTTAATTATGACATGCTTTATTTACCAACATCAAAACTACATTTCCCCCAAAGAAAGGTCAGTTCTCACTATCTTTATTTAGATATTTCTTTTCTAATATTTGAATTTAAGAAATTGCTGAAATGTCCTCAGTATTTAGAAAATGTATCAAGCTTTCCTTTTGATAAACTGCATTTCTTTTAGTCTCACAGTCACAAATCTGTAATTGTTCCAAGTACTTTCATGCACTAAAAGGCTTTGATTTCTCCTATCTAGCACAATTATTTCCCTTGCAACAATCAGAAACTCATCAAATATTTTGCAAGTATAATGGCTTCTAATAAAAAAAAAATCACAAAAATGGAAAAACATAGAGGACTCAGACACTGAATAAAAAGGTACTTGAGGAAACTCATATATTTAATAATTATTTTATTGTATTTTTATTCAGGATGGAGTGGCTTACTCATATTGAAATCAATGTTCCAATAAAGTCAAACTGATGTGGACAGTCCCACTAGGGCCAGCTACAGTGAGGGTTTCACCCCATTTATTACTGGGAGGGGTTAAATGGTTTATTCGGGGTTACAGAAGGCAAGAAACAATTTCTGCCAGTTTTGAGTAAAGATCGATCAACCTCATTCATTAAAGTTTCTGTGTATGTTCCAGGGCACTATGCATTTTCCAATCATAAAAACCGGGGGACAATTAACCAGTATGAAGAACTTATGTTAGGGAAGAGTCCAAACAGGCAAATGGAACTTAAGAAAAGGCAAATAAGAACATTAGACTGAGTAAATTTAGACATTTTGTGGGATCAAATGAGGTGTAAAATCCATGTTGTAAAACTGTAAGACCTGTGTCTCAACCAGCCAAGCAGCCAATATTCCCAAATTGTTTTCATGCCATTGTCTGTATCAATTATTACAAATATTTGACCTATGAACTATGTTTAACAAACATTATGCTCTCTGTGGCATCACAAGACATTTTATAGAAAGCCAAATAAAGCCAAGGTAACACTTACTGAAACCACAGAAACAATTCTGTATTCTAGAAAGGGGGAACTTCAGATAGAATCATATATATCTGTATATCCATATGTATATCTCAATCTCAGAGACTGATGGCTAATAAAAATAAACCATTTGTTCTCAGGGTATCACTACTGTCTCAAGTTACAAAGAGATAGGAGTTCACATGAAAAATATTTTTCAGCAAATTAGTTTTATGGCTCTAAAAATTTGTCCATATGAGAGTTTACAAGATTTTACTCAAATACAATTTCTCTTTTAGTAAGAAAAAACTTCCACAGTTCAAACAATAAGAATGACATATTGGAAGATTTGGCTTCTTGGGTGATTCCTGTTCTTCAAATGTTTTTTCTTTTCTTTTACAAGGCACAGGTATGACTAGATGGCTTTAAAGGTTAGATTTTGAATTCTCCTAGCTGTACCAGTAGGAAAGAATCAGGAAAAGTAACTTTATCTATAATTTAGTATTTACTCTTCATTTTTATGTGTCTATATTACACAATATTTGCATTTCAAAGGCCAAGTCTCAAATTCCCAGATCATCAAAATTCCAAGTATTGGTAAAGGTGATTTTGGTCGCACACAAGCTTCAGTCAACATACACATGGCAATACAAGTTGTGTAGCTGTCATGTAAATAACCTAGAATTAACTTCTCTTATTACACCAAAGTTAAATTGTTTAGAAATTAATTGATTTCCCAATACAAGCTAAATTTCTAATGGTGACCTTAGTTTTTGAGAATATAACTTGAGAAAAATGAGTTGCCCATAAAACATCCTATTAGTAACAAAACCAAAGCAGAGTTTGATTTTACCAGCACACAATTAACTTAAAAAGAGAATGTATATTTTCACACACAATTTCAGCAAAGACACAGCTTTTAAGAAAATATGACTTGAGCAATAAGTGTCACTCACTATCAGAGGTAGAGTCTGTGACAAGATCCAGAAAAGGGCACTGCTAAAGTCTTTTATTACTTTTTATGTACCATCACCCAACAGTTGTTACAGAAATTGAATTACCATTTGAAAGGTCATTTATCCAAATTATTCTGTGCTACAAAAGAAATCTAATGTGCAAACAATTTAGGTAAGGAATCCTACTGATCTAGTACCCCAAGTTGCCTGCAATTTGTCAACTGGATTCAACATTTACATGTAAATGTTCATTATCTGTAGAAAAAATAACTAAAACATGTAAATACCATAGGAAAAAGAAAAAAAAAAAAAGAAAGGTGAATACTGTACACTGTATATTTTGGTTGCTCCCTCATACTTGGACAAATAATTTTTCCACTTCAAGTATATGTGTTTATATATATATATATTTCTCTATGTACACAGAGACATAAAAATACTCTTAACAAATATTATTTTAATAACTGACCTGGTTATCGTGGCATGTCTGCCCATAGCAAATATATTCTCTGCAAATGCACAGAAGTAGTTTAAATTTATCTTCTGAGTTCTCAAGATCTCATCCTCCACCCAATTTCTCAATGAAAAGGCTACAAGTGTGGAACATTCTATAACACACCATCAGTCTGGGACCAAATTCTACCAATTTTGACCAAGGTAGATGGGCCATCTCCTTCAGTGCTTAACAAAGAAAAGGAACATAAAGAAATATTTAATGGCAGCACAGGGGAAAACCCCAGGGCAGGGTGTTATTGAGCTCAGCAATAATCCCTCACCAGGAAGGGCACAGTGAACGCTTTGAGAAGGATGTTAGAGGAGATGACCACCAAAAATCCTTTCCAGCCTAAATCATGTGCAGGGTTTTGGATGCTGATAAAGTAGCAAGAGGCAACAACATCAGCTAATTGCCCAAGCAGCACAGGGGAATCCAAGCACAGCATGTCATCTCTTGTCATTTTCTTCCTAGTAATTTCTTTCCTGTCATTAATACAAACAATAACTTAGAGATCAGCTTCCTGATCTGTAAATGAAAGTGAAGTTCATTTATCTTGAGGGTTCTCATATGTTCACATTCAAGCATATTCTTAAGTGAACAGAAGAAAGCAAGTCCTAAATCTGAGGAACTGGCCATATTTGCAATGACATAATTTACTCTGACACTCTATTGGTCAAAATAAGCTGAATATCTAAAGCAAGTCAAGGTTGGTTTTCAAGAAGACTTAAAATCACTTTTACAGTAAACTAAGTGTAAATTATAGTTTTCCTTTTACAAGAATTTTTTTAAAAATAAAATAATTGAAAATAAAAAATTATAAAGCATAAACATTTAAGTCTCAATTAGCAAACTCAAGGTAGCCTGGATATGGCATCCGTTTTACTGGAGAAAATGTTGGAAAGAAAGCATTGACTAAAATCCAAATAATTTTAACAAAGCCTACTCTTCACATAGAAGTGAAGATACTTACCCATGGATTTTTTTTTCTGGCATTTCTCAATATTAAAACACAAATGTGAAATTATCAGTGATCCTAAGGAGTCAGGAAAAACTGTAGCACCGTGTTCATTATTCTCAAAAAGAGCCATACTTATTAGTAAATTCTGAAGAATATATTTAGGGAGATACAAAGAAGCTGTATTTTCTTACACATCATTGACAGCATATTCTAATTTAGTAACAAATAATTTGTTAAGAGGAATATTGTAATGTACAAAAGACAAAGAAATTAGACAAAGAAATGCCTGCTTTCAAAACCAGGCGTTCAGTACTTCAATAAGCAATGTTAAATATGTTTGTATATATTAGCTGTATTTATACCTAAAAGATAAAGGTTTCTGCCAAGATCAGGAAACAACCTTGGAGACATTCCTGGATCAAAATCAATTTTTAATTTTACCCAAAAATGCATACATATGCAAAAAAATTGCATTGGTACCTAGAGCAGAGTGCCTGCAATGCATTTGCTAAGCTGAAGGACACACAGTTTGACAGGAGCTGTGTGCATGCTTGGGTTGAAAGGGCAAATTTGTTCAGCCAGAGAAAACACAGAGGATGAGAGACGGAGGAGTTGCACGTTACGATGACATTTGCAAAATGATGGCCAAACAAGTCTCACTGGTGCAAGCTTTTCATGTTCTGTCATTGAACTGACAAGGCAGATATGCCACTTTACCCACAGAGCATTCAGCAAACAAGCTGATGGGAAAAAAAGCTTAGCATTTCCATGGCCACTTCCTCAATATGCGAGGCAAAGTGTATCTCCTACCAAAATTTATCTTTCTGTGACATAGCTATAAACTCAGTCTTGTCTCACAGGGCTTTTCTGAGTATCATTCATTCCATAATATGTCTTAAATCCTTGCAGAAGGATCAGTAGTTTGAAGTTTCATGGAGAGTTAGTAATCTTATATATTAGTAACAGTAAACCTATTTAAACCATTTTCTTCATAATATGAGAATATTTTTTTAAAGAAGAATATAAGATCCTTCTCCATTTCAAAATCTGACAATAAGCTATGGTGTAATTATAACAAACTGCTAACTTATTTTTCTGTTTTGAATTGGAAGCAAAGATCTCTGAATGACACTTTTTTTGTCAATTGCTGTGTCTACACTCTCAGCTATCTCTGCTTTTGACAATGTGGCACAAGCATGATTTGTTCTGATACTAAATAAATTATCTTTTTAGCACCTAAACTTACTACATGGTATTCTAGAGATAAAGATGGCAGAAGCACACAAACTTTTTTGTGCCTTTTAAAAATAAACTACATTTCTAGCCATTTATTCCTGTTTTCTAAAAACAAGACAACATCGATTTACATGTTCATTCATTCTATGAATACTATGAATACTTTAAACTCATTTTTCTTTCCTGTTTTTCCTCTTTTCAGCCACAATGTCCTTTAAATTACACCCAAATCACACAGATTATTACACAAACGCATTCCTTACGGATTTTACTGTGGTTGCAAATAATCTCAGAATATATCAGCATCGAATTTCTTGTCCTGCATGCAATAATATCATAAGCATCTCTTTTGGACTGCAGGACTGGTGGCAGCTGCCTGAGTCAGTAAGAAGTCTGTGGGTTCATGGTACGAGCAGTCACAGCAGTGTCAGCATCCTGCTAACCTCAGCTTCTACCAGAAATCACAGCTTGTGTCATTATTGTCATAGTTTAATGTATCACCTTAGTTCCACATGGCACCAGCACACAAACCACTCTGCAAAGCCATGGCCAATGCCCAAAGCAGCTCTTTGTCAGGTTGTGCCTCTCAAGAGGAGCCAGAAGCCCGTCCCCACCTGGTCCTTGAAAGGGACCATGTTCCTTTCAGCAACATTCCAAAGCAATTTCAGATAAGAGTGATGCTCTTATGGTCTAGAAATACACCTTTAAAAAACCTGAAAAATCTTGTAGGATTTTCTATAAGCTGAGATCTAGTTGAGAGATTCACAAATAAATCTACAGAGCATAGTACAATATAAACAAAAATAATCAAATCAAGAACAGAAAGCAGATAAATGCATGTGGCCTGTCGACTTTAAACAGCAGCTTCCCACAAAGCTGCCTGAGAAGTAAACAGAATCTACCACCTGAGCTGAGAAAGAAGGACTAAGCTATCCAACAAAAGAGAAGAAACTGAGTATTGTGAAGTCTGTTTACCGGTTTCTGCCACAGCCCAACAAGACAACAAACCAATACACACAAATCTCAGATGCACCTCAGAAAACAGCCTGTGGAGATATTAATTTCTGCAGTAGTGGGATGCATTTTCTCCTCAAAACAAGGATGCATCAGCTGTATATTGGTCAAACAAACCAGACCACAGAGTTTGTAACATCCTAAGAACAAAAATTTCCTCATACTTTTAAGAGACATGGAATACTGACCTTTAGATATCCACATTCACCAGCTTTGCTCATTGTCTTATAAAAGAACAGGGTCTGACATAGAGGAGCAGAAACTGAAATTATCTTGAAGATATTCAAAAGTGCTATTGATTTGCTTTTTTATTCCAGTGCATGCTCAATGAGAAAATTAGATTAAATTAGTCAGCTAAATATATTCTTGGAACAGAGTTGATGGGTTTAGCTATCAAAAAAATAGGAAGGGAAGCAAAACAGAAAAAAAATAAGCTGCATTTTATAATATCAGCCTTACCTTGGATAGTTTGTGAGATCTAATTTTTACTTTGGAAGCAGTGGAGATTAACTGCTTTTGCAGTGAGATTCTGTTGGTTTCATCTAATGTTATTGCAATAATAGGTAATTGCCTATTTTGATTAACTCTAACAAAAACCAAACCAAAACTAAAAAAAAAAATTCTCTTATTTGGTATTTTTTTATATTTTCTTATGGCAACTGATGGGATTATTTCCTGCAGAAGTTTAGAGACGGGTGTCATTAATTAAGAAGGCCTCTAAAGTTACCTGTGTACAGAACTATACTCCACTCAATTCATATGAAAATAGACAAATTCATTCAAAATAGAGAATGCTATAAAGCCACCTACTCATCAATGGTGATGGATATCACAGTGTTGAATTAACTAGCCATTATCCTACCCACAACCTCTCTTTCAAGTGAGAGAGCAACAAGCAATGAAGTAAACAAACCCCAGTCCTTGCCAATCTGCCTAGAACTGCAGACCCTAGTGCACTTGCAAATCAGATTCTGGAACCCATCTCACTCACCTGTACAGAACTTGGTGGATAACTTCTTCATCAACATTGAATACATCTGAATAGGTTTCATATACCAGCTGACACTTGCAAAATACATTCTCCTTATTCTTTAATTAAAAAATACTTGGAAGACTTTTTAGATGGATTTTGCATTGAATTCTTTCTGATTATCTGGGATATTCATTAGACTGAAACTTTTTGCATGCATCTAAAATTTATCTTCCATGCTTTTTCAGGTCCCAAAGGGTTCAATTAAAGCATGGTTCTAGTATATTAGTAACAACACTTCTTTTTTAAACCATGAAACTTTTTTCCAATCAAAAAATGCCAGTACATTCAAACTTGGCCAATTTGTGGAAAATCTGACTTCTTTAGATGGAAATCTGTGTAACTAATCTGCCTGTTTCCTCTCTCTAGAAGTTCACCCTGCAAACTTCTGTGCTGTTCTAGACCTGTGTTCCCAAGCAGTCTGCATGCTTCCCAGGACCAGCTCAGCATCTCCCAGGACTCGGGGGATGCCAGAATTCACTGCATCTCCTGTGGAATCCTCTGGCCACCCAGTGCAGCCAGGGTGCAGGATTCTGGCTTTCACTGGCACTCCCCACAGAAAAGCAGAGCAGATCCATTGCACAGCAGGTGGGAACTCCTCCACAGGACTCACAGCTCCAGAGCTCTAGATCTCACAGATAAAATATGTTATGATTCACTGTTGCCACATGGCTGCTTTGGGCATCTGTAAATCTGGGTTTGCAGGATATTTCCACAGCAGGAGAAGTGCTGGGAAGCACAAGCTGGCGTACTTTCAAGTGCAACATAATTTCTCAGTGCCTTGCCAAGGGTTTTGTCAAGTATAATTTAAAGCCTTACAAATAACCTGGCTTTTAGCACTTCCTCTGGGAAGCAAATTCAGAGCCTATTGTATTTCACTGGTGACCACCCAGCATGAGGGTAGGACACTCCTACACACCAGGACTCCACTCAGAGACGATAAAATCCAAGGACTTTCCTGAAACTTCCCTATAGCAGATACATTATTTCCTCATCTCTCAAAAGAGCTGCAGATTTGTTTCAGCCATTTTCTCATTCCCTTCACACACACACACACAAACACACACATATACACCTGCTCTTCACAACCTTTGTGCCTTCACCATTGAGAGCTGTACTACAACTGCTATAGACTGGACAGGGGATCTGTTTCCATGTATGTGTTCCCAGGAAAATAAACCCCAATGATCACCTCATATGCTGAGGATACTTGCATTTTGCTGCTACACATTTGGGGATGTGTAAGAAACCAAATGAGCAGCAGCACCCAAAGCCAAATGAACAGAGTTTCTCTCTGCTACATCCCACTGGGCAGAAATGCAGTAAAAATGCTTCTGCAGAGATTAAAGGACAACCCTTTGTCTGTGCACAGAGCCATAAAACAGGTCCTGTAACTGTGTCACCATAAATGAATTTAATGTTGTTTGGCACAGATTTAGGAATTGTGGTACTGAAGATTTACAAGCCATGCCATTAGGAACAGACGCTTAAATTCACAAACAACAGATGAACATTAAACATGTTTATAATACTATATACAACATCCCCTACATGACAAAGCTGGAGAAACAACTCACCTCCATACTGGTATATCCTACAGCATGCATATATATCATATGGATAGATATTACTTTTCCTACTGCTACTATAATGCAACTTTTTAAATTTTTTTTGGAGAAGCGCACAGACACCCAGGTAAGAAAATCCCAGATGCCACCAAAATATAAAAGCATTTCAGTGATACTCTGAGCACACTGAATGTGTATTTTTTTAAGTTCTACCAGAACTTGAAACTATACAATCAGCATTTCAAAAATTAACATTAGACCTCTTTATTATTAGATAGCAGTAATGAGCCCTTTTTGTTATTTCATGGTTGGATTATTAAACTACATTGGGCTTTTGCCAGACTTTTAGACTCTTACTTGAAGCTGTAAGGAAATGCTTAATGACTTAAAAATCAAAACTAAATGAGATACGATCTGAGAAATATGCAGTTTGTTGAGACAATGGAACTGAATCTCAGAGGACAGTCATGTTTTGTGGTTATTTCTGCAATCTATTATAATAAGCCTTGAGCAATCTATTAGAAAGTTAAAGGCTTAATTATTTTCAAAAAAAGTGAAGCGTAGTTTATCACCCTGAAACTGTTTTGAAAGATTAACATTTTTCCTTGGAAATATAAAGGAGTGGTTTATAACAAAAACAGCAAGTAATTTTCAAAAATACCTTTTTGATATGGGAATGACTATTTTAAATAAAAAATGTTGAAACATTTGTTGAAACAAAATGTTTGAAACATAAAATGCTGACTGACAGAACACTGAAATACTGGTATGGAAAAACAGAATGACAACTTTTTACATTTATTAGTGCACAGCTTCAGAGGATCCTATTTACTGGCACAAATGAAGCCATTTCTGGTACCTGACTATCACTGTGACTTAAAAATTCAGTGAATGGTCTTTGCACTTCTGAATGATCTCTGGGACAGCAGCCAAGGCCATTAGATAAAGAGCTAAACTTCTGGATCTGGTCAGCAAAAGCTGGCAATATATTTCAAACAGCAAACAAAACACCACTTAATTGAATGATATTTACTTAAATCTAAATGTTCAGTTGGCAATCCCACTTTTTCTTAGAAGACAGTGGATAACACAAACAGAAATGTACCTCAAATTCTGCTCTGTGCCTGGGCTTTTTTCCTTTGGGGCATCCAAGAGGTCCCAGAGGCTGGGAAGGCTGTTCACTGGGGAGCCCCTCCTGTGATGCACACAGGCCTTGGAGAAGTGATACAGATGGCTGTGCCATCCTCTCTTACACCCCACTGCAATCATCAGACTGCAGAAAGCTTCCACCTCCTTAAAATCTCTGCTGCCTTGACCCACAAGAAAGGCAGCAGGGTAAGAAAACAACTGTTTGTACACCAGACACTCATCCACAGCATTGAGTGACAGCTGTTGTTTATGCTGCAGAAGCTGGCAGAGCAGAAGGGACAGTGCTATTCTGGCACTTGAACAATAACTACTTTTTCTGAACTCTGGCATTTGACATTGAAGCACTGTGCTAAGCAATGAAATCATGATGATACTATGGCACATGAAACTGCACTGCATTATTACTAGGGTGATTTTCTAATGCAACAATTTAAAATGCATCATTTATACTCAGTTGAGCACAGTTGCACTCTGATTTGACATGTAAAAGTATAAAATTAGCATCTCAACGCATAAGCAGGGAGGTAGGAGTGCAGAATATTGCAAAATAGTTTCCACTGTATTCATTCTAGAACAGCTCTGGAAATTTAACCCTCTTTGAAGGGTGCACTTGCAAATTTGCAGATAACACAAAGATTAGTGGTGCAGGTGATGCAACAGAAGGTCAGGATGCCATCCAAGGGGTCCTGGACAAGTTTGAGAAGCAGGACCATGGGAACCTCCTGAAGTTCAGCAAGTTCAGTGTGCTGCACCTGGGTCAGGGCAATCCCAGAGACGAGCACAGACTGTGAGAAGAACCCACTGACAGCAGCCCCGTGGAGGAGGACTTGGGGGTTCTTGTCGCAGACATCTTTTTGTGAAAATCCTTTTCCTTAGGATTTTCCCTTCTGAGAAGCTGAGGCCTCAGAAACAAAATGTAAACAATGGTTATCTGCTGCTGTGGAATGCATCAGGTGTGTCTGTGACTGGGCCATCTTGAATGTTTACAATTAATGGCCAACCACAGACCAGACAGCTTGGACTCTCTGTCTGAGCCACAGACCTTCGTTATTCATTCCATTGTATTCTTAGCTAGCCTTCTGAGGAAACCTTTCCTTCTACTTCTTTTTAGTATAGCTACAGTGTTATATATATATATATATATATATATATATATATATATATATATAATAAAATAATAAATCAAGCCTTCTGAACATGGAGTCAACATTCTCTTGTCTCTTCCCTTGTCCAAGAACCCCTGTGAACACTGTCACAGGTTCCTGTGGGTGAAAAGCTGGATCTGGGCCAACAGTGTGCACTCACAGCCCAAAAGGCCAACCATCTCCTGGGCTGAATCCAAAGCAGTGCGGCCAGCAAGACAAGGGAGGGGATTTTACTCCATGAGGCTCCACCTCAGGTGCTGCATCCAGTTCTAGGGTCCTCAGCACAAGAAAGACCTGGACCCATTGAATCAGTTCCAGAGGAAGCCACAAAGATGATAAGAGGGCTTTTGGAATTGTTCAGCCTAGGAAGTAAAAGGATTTGGGGAGACCTCATTGTGGCCTTCCAGTATTTGAAGAGGCCATATAAAAAAGTGGGAGAGCAACTTTGTACATGGGCAGATAGGGACAGGACAAGGGCGAATGGCTCTAAACTAAAAGAGGAGAAATTCAGGTGAGATGTTAGTGAGAAACTCTGCGAAGGTGGTGAGGCACTGGAACTGGCTGCTCCAACAAGATATGGAAGCTCCATTCCTGGAAGTGTTTAAGGTCAGGTTGGATAAGGCCCCAAGCAACTTACCTACCAGGTGGCATGGCTGCCAATGGCAGAAGAATTAAAACAGAATTTTCTTTAAGGTCCCAAACCATTTCTTTTCTATGACAAACACCAAAAAAAAAAAAAAAATTAAAAAATTTAAAAAATTTAAAAAATTTGCAAAGACTTACAAAGTTCTAGGCTAACTCTTCCTCACAGTTCATTTTTTTCCCTGGGTGGAATTCTGTGCTCTGTATCTGTCTGCCCATCTCTCTATTATCCTTCTAAAATGGGGAAAGGAAAGGAAGAGGGATAAAAAGGAAAGTTTCATTAATGAAGCTTAAGAAGGAACTAAGAGGGCAAGCAATCTCCCTAGACAGCATCTGTTTTGAATAGCTGTCAGAATTCCAGAACTCTCAATACCCTGTAATAAAACGTTATGAATAAAATCCTAACAAAATAGATTAAAAGAAGGTTCTATATGCCTTAAGAATTCACAGGTTGCTTTTAGGGAAGTTTTAGCAATTTAAAACAATAAAATAATATATATAAATGCAATACTATATTTACCAGAATTCAGTGGTTTGTTTTAAAACTACAGTCTAGTGTCATTGGCATCTTCTTGTGTTTTACCTATTAAAAGTCAGATATCAGAAGTTTCTAACCTTAGTCTACTATAAAGTGTTCAGTTCATAAAGACCTAAATTGAAATCTGATACAAAGGACAAAAGGAGCTGATAGTAAGCGCAGGTGATGCTGAGCCAACTCATTTTTTCTGCCTATCCTATCCTCCTTTAAGCACTTGTTTCCTATTTTCAGTGTTGTGACAGGCAGCAGTTAAAGAACATTTAACAGATAATGAGAGCACTGAGTGGTCTGAATACTAAACCATAAGAAAGTTTATAGAAGTCAATAAAATCTGACAGCATCTGTTCTGTGCTGCATTTCTCAAGGGTGGGGAGGAGAGAGAGAGAAAATGATGCATGGGTCATACAGCCACCAGAAAGGCAAGGCAGTTTTTAAGTTGCACTTAAATGAAAACCCTTGGAAATCAGCAAAGTTTTCTCAATTCCCTATCAGCTGCTCCTGTGTGTTCCTCAAGTAAGTGTGGCTCTTCAATGCCCAGTCACTCAAAACAGGCACTTTCTTAGGCTCAAGACAGTCACCTCATGAGTTCTTTCAGTCTCATGACTGTTCTTTCAAAATTCCTTTTTCTATTACCTATTCCTGAGGAATCCAGTCTTCTGAAAGCTGTTGAATAATATACTTAGCATCCAAACCAACCCATAAACTTTTAATGATATCTTGAGCACTAATGAACAGTAAATAAAAGTAATCAAAACCCCAAAAGACATAATGTTTCACAATAACATGTAAAATCTGTATAACTTGAATAAGCAGGAAACTTCTTGAAAAACCTTAAACTTTACCAAAGGCTAAACAATGCCCACTATTTAAAGTTGGTAGCATAGGGTTCTAACATTTTCAAGAGTTGCACTTCAGCTACAGCCTGTCCAAGTCTCCAATATTTCTACAATTTGAAGGGAGTCGCTACATGCAAAAATAAAGCATAACCTTCAAACTTTAAAAACAAAGCAGTCCAGTCAAATAATGTCTAATATAAGGTTTTTCAAATCTGTTTTATAAGTGAAAAAAAAACCCCTACTTTTCTATGTGCATCTAGTGATAGAATCCAAGAAAACTGGCTTTAATCAGAGCCATCTAATGAAACTCCAGAAATTCCACAATTCTGAGCAGCCAAAAATTAAAGCTGGATGTCATCAGACCTAATATTTCCAAAAACTAAATTGGTAATGTTTGCAAATGCATATTTTTGATGCCAATTAGACTTAACAATTGTAATTACAAATAGCATTAATGAGCAATTTGTATACTGGTTTGTTTTAAATAATTTCATATTATATACTTATACAAGCTTACATTTTGTCTTTAGATGAGTCTGTATCATAGAAGCTTTGATGTTTGCATATTATGCGCCTGCCAAACACTTTTGAGTTGGGTGCCATGGAGGCATTTCAGATGGCCACTTCATTTTGTTAGGTAAGAAACATGAGAATCATTTGCCTTTATTTTCTCCTAGCATTGCCACAGAACAGGCTGGCCATAACTAAGTCACCCAGTAGTGTGTCAGTATTAGAGTTCCTCTCTGGAAACAGCAGCCACAGCAAAACACAGTAAGCAAAGGATTTTATTTGAGAAAGTACCAGTCCTGCGCCTACACTTTATAGCAGATATTTTCTTTTTAAAGTACTGTTTTTAGATATATGCCTCTTCCTTTCATGTGTTCCCATAAAACTTCCAAGAACTCAGAGGAATGGGGTGGGTGGAAGTTTGAGAGATGCACTGCGCTCATTTAGGGACTACCCACAAATGAGCAAATATTCATTGCTCGTTTTATGGACAGGCTAAAGTTGGGCTTTGGGAGTAATCTAAGTTTTTTAATGGATTTCAAGGGAACTGAAATTATGTGTCAGTACAGGGTTTACCCAAGGTCAGTGAAAAGCCAGCCAGTATATTTGCATCTGTAACAAAATGCATGTTCTCTTAACAGTCTTTATAATCAAGGAATGAAAATAATTTTCAAGGTTCATGCAATAAAATGTCATTATGAATAACAGTTATGAGCTAGCCTAGTTATTTTGAGAGGGGCAATAAAGACTTTCTTTTTCATATTGCATTTTTTATTTCATTTTTTGGTTGCAGAGGAGTGAAGATTCACATTAAAAAATATATTAAAAAATCCTCATGTGTCCTCTCCTGATTATCACTTGAAAATATGAGGATGTCCTGAAGATCTTTTCTCTTGAATAACTGAAGTCTTATGATGAAAATAAGCTAATATGTGCAAATTTTTATTCATAGAAAAATTAAGAAAAGTCATACAAAAAGAGATAGGTATTTTATAAACAGGCTAGCCTCAGCTTGGGGCTGCACTCCCCAGGCACAACAGGCCTGCAGATGTTGCCAGCTGCAGGCAAGGTGCTTGGATGTATTAAAATGATTTTAAAGCCAAATATTTGAACTCATAGCCTTTCTAGCAATTTATAGGCACAACCATCTTTATTCAATTGCTCAATAAAATGATCAAAATTAACACTTTCATGCAGCAGCCAAAGTCAATCATTTGCTCTAAGTTTTCCTTCTGTTTTTTTCAGGCAAATAAATCTGGAGAAAGCAAAACACCCAGCAGGGCAGGGAGTGTCAAGAGCTTGCAGGGTATATGCTAATTCCCACACATTGCTGCCAACACAGCAGGAAGTGCTAATTGAAGCCAATGTCAGCAGAAATGTAAAATATACAATTTGAGAGCCCACAGTTGCAAGCTACTCTACATGACAGGGTTTTAAGGCCTTGGTGAATATGGCCATCCACCTGAGGAGATGCTGGTAAGATCACAACTCTTAGCTCTGCAACTAAAGCCATGGAAAGCTCAATGCTATGATGATATTTTGGGGCTGTTAAGGGCAGATCCCCAAAAATACTGAGATACATAACACAGACTGCAAGCCATTCAAGCGTACAGCTGAAATCTTCAACAGGAACCCCTTTCCTGGACCTGAACAAATTCATAAGCAAACAGAAGGTCACTTGCAAGAGAGAATAAGCACATCTATGCTGAAAATATTAAGAATTATATAAATTAGAGATACTTGATCAAAGATTTCCATGTACGGTTTCAAAAGAGAAATCAGGGCAAATAAAGAGCATTACTTCTTGTGTAGCTTTCCATCCTCAGTTATCTGTGCCTAAAGGGTAAGCAGAGCTTTTGTAAATCACCATATTTTTTAACACCACATAATGTATTTTTCTTACTTTAACTTCTCTAATGGGTTTTGACGTTACCAATAAAAAGTTTTGCAGATGTGAACTCCTGTATTTAATTAAGCATTGCTTGAAACACTATTTATGTCTGGCACTTAATACTTTAACTGTTATTCCCTGACTCGTCCATCCTTGGGAAGCCTTGGACAACCTTCCCTATTTGTTTTCCTTGCTCCATTTACATGCCAGTGTCCATTAAGTATTTCGATATTTGTTCTCCAAAAGTATTCTGAAGTTTTTAATTTCTCCTCAAAAGAAAGCCATCCCATTCCAAAACCAAACAAACAAACAAAAACAAACTACAAACAAGCCCTACATTTGTCCTTTCTGAAACAAGAAGGCAGAGAATTTATGGAGAGCATCAGTAATAATTTGTTACATATTTCCTTTCCATCCATATTCCCAAGGGTATGTATGCAAACAGGACTAGGAGTATCTAATTCTGAATACATACATTACTCATTTGCATAATCTACATTTATTAATAGTAATTTTATTCCTCTTTTTAAACATTTTAATTATTAAGACATGCAGTTATCTGCCAGTATATCCAATGAGTTTCAGATTTAAATATGGTGATTAACTTGGGGAACTTCTACAAAATTGTTATTTTACCATTAAAATTTTCTCTCAGCTAATTTATTAATGCAAAAAAAAAAATCTCTTCCCAGCTCTTCCTATTAATTTTTACCCCTTTTTTTCTTTTATTTATTCTCTTGCCAGTCTAGAAGCTCACCTTTCCTGTTAACCTATCTATAATATTTAGTCAGATTTATCTAAAATTTCTTCAAGTGTTTATTGTACTTCCATTAATTCTAGGAAGTTTACCTGAAAGCCTACCATAGATTCTATCCTAATTAATGCCCTAGGGTGCAATCTCTTCCTGCAAAAGTAACATTTATTCTTTCCTCTTGCAGCAGTATTTTATTGATATAATCACTTCCTCATTTTTATTCTATACATCAGATTTATTAGTTTGTAATTTCTGAAATGTTTTTAAAGACCATTCTTACTTCCCCTCATTGCTTGGCACTGGGGTCAGTATAAGCAAGAAGTTATGCACCATACTGGTAACTTCTCAACATTGCAGTTTGGCAAGTTCAGAGACTTCAGTGACTCCAGCAATTTGTTACTATTCATTTTAAGAACTTATTTTGTTTTATAGAGGCATGAATTGGAAGAATTAAAAATGTGTAGGAACATCAAGGAGCTCTTTTGTAAGAGGCAAGGAGCTCTTTTGTAAGTCTACCATGGGAGGTAGACTTAAAATATCACTTCTCGGCCTCCTTTGGACAATGATTTCATGCCACATTTCTTGCACACATGCAAAATCTCTAGCTATAAAATTATCAGGCTGGTTTGGGGAGTCATTCATTCTCTCTCACTCAAATTACTCCATTTTTCACAGTAAGTATTAGACTGGGGCTGAGCACATGAGAGATCAGAGTGGATGGAGTATTGGTCTCCAGTATAATGATCTCTGATACCTCAGGTAAAAAAAGAGAAACCTTTGATGCTTTCTTTAGAAATACTGATTAAACACACCCTACATTTTTAGTATTTTATGTATTTTGATGTTTTAAATGTAAGATAAGAAGTTTGATGTTATCAATTCAGTGTTCTCTACTTAACATTCTTTTTTCACCTTTTTTCTTAGATAATAAGGTAAAAAAATACCCTGCTTTTATTTGTGTGCACTGCCATGATACAAAACTACAACAAAAATAAGAATTAAACAATGTAGCTCAACTCCATAATTTTTCCACATTTTAATTACTATTAGGCTGCAGTCTTTTGAAAGCTTTTTTTTTGCCCCAACATACCTATGAAACTCCTGTGCGTGTTTTATACCTTACCAATAACCTCAGTTTCACACAATTTTTTAGTCTTACTGTGCAGTTTTACATGAGGAAGAGCTACGACTGGGATAAAATGAAGGAGGAGCTGCATCCATTTTTCTGTACAAAGACCATTATGATGCCTGTCAGTGACTATGGAGGAACACCACTATGCACAGAGCATTGTAACATTAAGGCATTAATGACTCCTTTGAAACTACTTCTGACTTTTGATTTCTACTGAAGAAGCCTATCATGCATATTAACAAGATTACCCAAATTGTTATATCTACAGAGGTGTCATTACTCAGACTCTTGACTACATGAGTACATCATTTAAAAAACCTCTCAAAGTAATAGTTCTGTAGCAAATTGGGACTCTTCTGGAATAAAAATGTAGCAATGGGCAAAAGCTCAGTCTACAAAGGCTCACAGGACATATTAATGCTCAAAATCCCCTAAAAGTGAAATGAAAGGTAATGATACAGAGATTGAAGGGGTTGGGTCTTAATGTTACTGCTCTCATGGGTCGAGCAAGAACAGAAGACATGAGCTATGACTGTCTGGGACTGCTCCTGACACAAACCTGCTCATCCCTATTCCACCTCATCTCAGTCATCCAACTCCAAAATCAGTCCTGTCCATGTGTCTGTCAAACATGCAGCTTTCAAAATTCTCCCCAGATGCAGCAAAAGAAGCCAGTTTTGCAGGAAGTGAGTGCCTCAAGATCTGCCACCATGATAGGAGGGGAGCCAAAGATAAAGTTTCGGGAACTTGTTGGTGCCTGTGAATGTGATGCTGAAGCAGGACACACTTGGAAGAAAAGAAAACTTGAGGATGATTTGAGGAGAAGGGAAAGGACAGTACTTCCATGGAGATGGGCTGTACCCTTCCTCCAAGGCTTTATGGACTGACTGCAGAAGTCAAGGCTACAGAAGTTTTATTAAAGTGTGCATGCAATAAACTAACAGTAGGACAGTTTCTGTTCATGCCTAGTCTCTAGTCAATATATATACTCAGTATGTAAGAAAGAGGTGTGAGTCAGAACTTGACTACACACTTGGGAAAATTGTAATAAAATATGCAGAAGGCCTCACTTCCAAAGAAGGGGTTTCTCCATTCTGGAAAAATGACGGGCGCTTATGCAAACACACACCACTGCCCAGCACCACGTACTCACAGGAGCACAGGATATTAGGTTCATATTTAGATGCCTCCTTGGCAGCTGTCACTTGCTGTTTTGATTGTGCTGTATCATAAAACAGTGCCCAACAACTGATATTTGGTGTCTTAAAAGGTACTAAAGTGAGGTTTTGTTCTGGAATGGGAGGAAAACAACAAAGGGTACCACTGATCCATGTCAGTGGTTGGAGCTTTGCAGTAGAGAAACAAGAAAAACCATAAAAATTCACAAAACAGAGTAACAGTTATCTGCCAAACCATCCCACAACTACTGAATACAACTTAAAGCCAAGCAGCTGATGAGGCATATAATCTGTTCTTGAGGCTATTATTCAGAAATATCTCCTGCTGTGCATAGTCTAGTGTACACAGATTTAAGCAAAAGGCAGCTTTATTTGGTTAATACCTGGCTACTCCAGCAAAACAGTGGAAAATACCATGAAAATAATAAAACTCTATATAAAAATCTGTATGTGATTCTTAGCAGTTCTTCATGCTGCTGAATTTCAAGAGGCTAACAATGAAAAAAACCTACAGAAAGCTTAGGAAAAAAAACACACAAAAAAAAAACACAGGGAAAAAAGTAAAAATAAATTTCATATCAAATACTGAAGCCAACTTAATTGTGGAAAAAAAATCCAAATAAAAATAAGTGTGATTTAGGGCTCAAGGGGGTAGCAATCTCATGAAACCCATCATCACTGCTTAGAAGTTAATATTAAAAGATATCTTCATAAATTAAGTCATATTTGTCTTTATAAGATTAATCTGTGTTCTGAATAAAGATTTTGATTTTCAATTTTTTTTTTTTTAATTCTACTCACAAAGGCTGGAAGGTTAATATAAAATTATCATCATACATTGCCAGAACCTCATTTTACTTATCATAAAATGAACAGTAGGCTTTTCATCAATGCAAAAGTATTTATTTAATACTTCTGCACACACATAAACAGAGTGTGTTTCTGCAGACTACCACAGTTCATGTTTACTACAGTTTTGGGAAGTTTAAATACATGAGTCACATCTCTAGGTACCTGTAAGGGCATATGCTGTTAAATCCCAAGTCCAAGTTTGTTATTAGTTATGGATCCCAGCCCCAGATGGAGTTTAGCCAACAGAGCCTAGAAAGGGATGGTCATGTACAATTCTGGTTCAGATCTTTTCACAACAACAGCTGATCCTTCAAAGAAGTGTCACCCTAAACATTCACAGGCCCAAGACATCCCAACAATCTCTATAGTAAAAGCAATGTTTAAGTTGTAAGAAGTCTTGTCTTTCTTTTCAGGAAAAAGTGAGACCTAGCAGGTATGTATTAAAATAATTAGTTCCCTGGGGAGCAAAGGAAATAGAACTCCAGAGCACTGAAAGCACCAAAAGTGCCAACATAACCCTTGTCCATGGTTATCAATGCAGAACCTCTGGGACTTGGTAGAACACGATTTGCTTTCTTTATCCTGAAGGACTCTGAAAAGGCTTCTTTCTCACTCTTATGGATTACCCTCTTCAGGGGATATTCTACCCTTCTACCAGGCACAAAAGGATCACACCTCAAACTCTGACAGCCTCAAAAAACCTTGCCCCAAGATAAAAATTGGTGAATGGGAATACGTAATAAGTTAAAATAAAATTGCGGGAGTGATTTCTCAATGGATAGGGTGTGGAGGTGCCAAGAATTTTCAATATTAAGGCATTGTCTGGACAAAAGACCACGTTTGGGCTCAATAGATAACATAAGAACACAAAACATCTCAATATCAGCAAACCATGTTCTTCCAATAAGCTTGAAGGTCTTGCTTGCTACAAAAAGCAAACAAAGCAAACAAAAAAAAGGTTTTAATTACTTTGTATTCACAATTTCAATTTGGTTTAAAAATCAAACACATCTCTCTTTGGAAAAAAAGTCAAGAGACTGGGTTTTCCTCTCCATCCTAACAGCTCAGAAGCAAGAGAAATTCAAAGCATTGGTGTGAACATGGTGCTTTCTAGCAAAGGTTAGATTTATTTGAGGATTTTGGCAGCTTGGATGTCACCTGTCACACTTTGGGCAGACAGATTACACAACCAACATTTGTTGTGAAAACTCATATAACCACTAAGAGGATCAAAAAATGAGAGCAGTAGACCAGTTACCCTTAAGAAAACATTTTCACTTGATACATCAGATGGAATTACAGCAACTCCAACAGGAGAGTTTGCTAAGGGGTGCCACCTAAAGGGCTTTCTTTTATTGTATGCTGACCTAAATTTGTTGTCTGTTTCTAGAACCAAGAACACTTACTTGATCATTTGTTTTGAGAAAGTATGTTCCTGTAAGAAAACCCATTAATTAATAAAATATTTCTGAGAATTAGAAGTTCAGTCATGGAATGCTGTTTTAGTCATTAACTCTTATCTCTGAACTTGTAGTCTTTCACTGAATACTTGCAGTCCAATATAAATAGCTCTCTTCCTCTTAGGACCCATAAAATTCAGGAGTGAGACCTCCCTGACTCTTCCATGTTTGATTGCTCATAAGTGGGTTCCAACTTTGACAAAGAACTTGGGGTACTGCCAACACAATTTATAACCATATCAGTAATCATCATATGTGGCCTGTTTACATTCTTATAGCTTGCCATTTGTAAATTAATTCCTTTCAGTGTGATGAATTAATGTCAGTGTGATGGAGAGAGGCTCTTCTACTATACAGATCCTTCTATCAGACACATACCTTCCACTATCAGTGCCACTAGGTAGACTGAACACAGGAGGTATCAATAAAGCTGCCCCTCTTGGTTCTTGAAGCAGATTTACAGGTGTACAACAAAGCCTTGAGAGGCATCACAGAGGAGGAGAAAGAGCTCAGGAGACTGTAAAGTGGTGGCAAACATGGTGGGATGCAGCTGATAATTATATTTCTGTTATTTTTGTTAAAGAAACAAATATAGGGAAAGGATCCATTTAGGTTGATCAAAGGAGAACAATGGAATATAAATGTGTAGTCAGTACATGACAATGCTCATCGAGTCACAGAATGGTTTGGGCTGGAAGGGACATTAAAGATCAGCCAGTTCCAGCCCCTGTGCCATGGGTAGGAGCACCTTCCCACTGGACCCCATCCAACCTGGCCTTGAACTCTTACAAGGATGGGGCATCCATCCATAGCTTCTCTGGGAAACCAGTTCCAGTGCCTCACTATTGTCACAGTAAAGAATTTACTAAGCATATTAAACCTAAAGTTCCACTCTTTGCCCTTGCATCCATTACTTCTTGTCCTATCAGTGCAGCTCTTGATGCAAGTTCCTGATGCTGAGGGGAAAAAAAACCTAGGAGAAAGACTACACTTTAATATCAAGAGGTCCAAACACAAATGCAACATTACTGATACGTGGATCCAAATGACAGTCAAAATGCTACCTGAAATTAAAAAAATAAATAAAATTAATCCACTTGTTGCTGCCTTTAGTACGATGTCAAGCCAGCACTGGTGTGTCCAGCAGGCACAAACGTCCTGTCCTCATCTGCTCCCTGCTGACTGTGTGTATCAGCAGTCCAGCTCCCTCTGAGGGGAAATGCAGTGGGATGTAACTGGTACCATGGAAAACACCTCCCAAGGTGAGACACAAACCCATGTGCACAGCCATGGGGCAAAACACATTTTTCTCCATCTTCCAATTCCCACTTTGCAGCACGACAGCAGATAAAGCTCTCAAAAGATGGAGGGTATCTAATTCATTCAATTTACTACGACATTAAAGAACAACGTATCATTTAAAAACATTACAATCTCTTCATATTTGTAATCAGTACTAGAAAAAGAAAGTGAGGAGGGCAGAGATAACGACCACATCATGCCATTCTTTCTAAATTAGCAACATACAACTGGATTTGAACTGAAAAAATTCATTAGAAGAAATAATTTCAGACGTAGTACTCAGATTTTATCTTATTCTCTTTTTTTTTTAGTTTTCCAAAATACTACTGGATTTGATAAAACCATCACCTAGAGAATAATGGGAATTTTAAAGTACAAAAAAAATTGATATTAGACTTCCTCATCAATGTAAAGACTTTTGTTCGGAAAAGGAATTTCAGGTAGATTACACTGAAAACCCTAAGAGGTGTCCAACCAAGCAGCCACAGGTTTATTCACGCAGCTGATAAGTCTAAAAATCAAAGCAAAGGGTCAGAAGAGGAAAGTTACCAGAGGAAACCCTTCCCAAAAATGCAGACAAAAAGTACTCGCTCTAATAACGCAACAAAACACCTTTTTGACACATGGAACAATTTATAGTCAACAAAACAACTTCTGAGTGGAATGTAATTTAATGTTCACATTTATCAAAAAGTTATTATTATCAAAAAATATCTATTTCCACCTCAAGAAACAAGGTTGCCATTTAATGTGAGGTACAGCACATTAGTTTCGTGGGTGCGGTCAGTGCACTTGGACAATAATTTGCTCTTTCTTGCTTTTTTATTAGCTAAATTCATATTTTTGTAACTTATCTGAATATTTACATAACAATATAGAATTTACATTAAAAATCTAACAATAAAATTTAAAGAAAAACAACAGGTATGAATTTTTGTAAATCAGTTATGTTCTAAAAATTTAACTAAGTTTAAAGCAACTAATGACTTTCACCAATATTTCTATTTTTCTCAAAGATCTTATAAAAAGAGATTAGAGACCACATTTCTTTCTGCTTCACCGCAGCCATCCAGTACTTGAGATGCTAAAAGAAACAATACCTTACTTTCAGAAACATATAAAAAGGGAAAATAAAGCATTCAAGTTTTGTCAGGCACTATAAAAAAAGCGGAAGCCTTTCCAAAAAGACACTATGTATACCATTTGGGGAACAGTGAAACACAATCAGGGTGAAAATAAACATGGAAAAATTGTCAATCAGTGCTACACTTTTAGTTTGACCAGTTCACTAAGACAGTGCTCCAGAGGGACAATTCTGGACTCTGATAAGTTACGACTGAAAGTGATTTTTATTAAAAAGTAAAAGTGTTTTTTAAGCAATACATCAAATGCATATACATCAAACAAAATACATATATAATCGATTCAGTGCAGAGTAGGTATAAAACGTAGTTAGCTGCATTTTAAAAAATCCTTTTCACTCCATATAAAATAAACCTCACCTCCCATTTAAACATCAACAATCCATCAAAAAACCAGGCAAGAATAATCAAATGGTACACTAGCTAATTACATCTACAAGCAATACTTTAAAGAGAGAAATTATTAATTAACTACTCCTTAACAAGATATCATACAATATAAAAATTTAATTGGTGAGGGACTACTGCCACTTTTATTAACTCGTTTTCTATCAAAGTTCATCAGTCTTGCTTCTGCGTATTCCACAACACCAATGAAAGTGCAACAGCTAAGAAAAATACTTGAAAGAATTTCCATGGGCTGCTGTTACTATTTCCCTATTACCACTAGGTGGTGATAGCTTGACACAGATCAGCTTTCATTCTGTTAAAACCAGTGTAAACTGCAAGCAGACGGTATCATTTCCTATAAAATTTAAAGATCCTCTCCGTGTACTAAAAAGAGGAACACTTAATCCTTTTAACTTCGTAAATTGCTGTAGCAAAGACTTACCTGCTTCAGTCACATCCTTTCACCCTGTTCTTATCCACTAAAACACTTACAGATGCCTTGAAGAAAACGCAGATCATTCACTCAAAAGAGCCTTTCACCTTGTTTCTGGCTGAGTCACACAGCTCTTGTATGCTCTACAGCCTTTTTGTAGCAGATGCTTCTAAAAAATTGTGACAGTTCTATCTTTAAATCCTTTTTCCACAGCATTACTTGTAAAGCCGCTTCCACAAGTCTATTAAGGCCCTCAAAGGTGAGGCTGCCGCTTTTTATTTGCCTCAAACTCTCATCTAGATTCCTGGGGCAGTTGAAATAGATTGCTTTCAGATAATACCCGTGCCACTGCACTTTCTTCTCAGAAGGTTTGAGTCATAACTTTGCCCTAAGTTCGCTCAGCCACAAAACCAAATCACAAGTCCCCCCATCCACAAGCAGTTAAGCAAAGGTCAGGAGGAAATCACTTCTGTTGAAAGGCTCAGGCACAACCGAGCCCTGCCAGCATCCCTGGCTGCAAAACACTGCTTGGTCTGGATGGGGATGGGAGCCCTGTGTGTAAGTCATTTGTTAATATAATATGTTCTCTAGTAAAGTTGTTCCTCTTTAACTCACACCCAGCTGCTGCCCTGTAGTTTCTAGCTCAGTGCAAGTAAACAGTTTGGAATGAACTGAGTATAATTTATGTCAAGGAAATGGGGACGAAGCTTATAACAAGTACATTAGTTAACAGCATGGCTTAAATAGGTTTCAAACTAAAGCTGAGAAACTTGTACTTAAACCATAAGCAATCCAACATAAAAAATCAATAGGAAATCAGAGTTACAAAGCAGTAAAATACATGGATCATTTCCCAAAAGAGATAGGCTTTCTCACTAGACTGAGATCCCATGCTGTTCCCAAATCTGCATCAGAGACTGTCATTAAAGAGCACATAAGAGAATGATAAACTCTTGAAAATAAAGAAAACAACCCCAAATCCTTAATTAAATAACTTAATCCTTAAAAATCTGCTCTTTCTCAAGTACCTATAAAATATCTGTCAGTTCACAACACTTTCCTGATGTTCCACCTTGCCCCATGGCTTAAGCTGGTGCCTCTGCCATGAGGAAGAATTAATGCCATGCAGGGCATGAGCTGTACAGCACTGGTGTGCCACAACATGTAAGGCTCTCAGATTTCTACCTGGACTCAAAAATGATTTAAGCTAGCAGAAGATTGAGACCATGGTCCCACTTCTGTCCTTAACAAGGAATTCCATGGATTGGTTATGACTTATATAAAAACAAAACCAAAATACTATGACAAAATTCAACCCACAAGTCAGTCTTGTACTACTAAAAATAAAATGGTGCACAAAGTAAAATCTGTTTTTTCAGGGCTTGATCTGTTTCCTTTCAATTCACAGATTTTCTTCTTGGCCTTGTGCTGACCTAAAGACTATAGCAGATAACAGTCATAGCAAAGTTCAGCTCTGTGAAGAACGGGAAATTAGAAACAGTCTACACAGGTCTGCACCACTCAGCACCTGGTAAAGCTTCTAGTATCTGTAAATTATCCTTAGTTTTATAAGCACTGCTCAGATTCCAAGGGAAGCTTTCCACACAGGTAACCATTTTCACTAGACATGTTTCTGCTGCATTTCTACAGGATCCTGTTTCAGGGATAAAGTTTATGTTGGTATCTTCTTTGCTGCCACCTGTCATGCTTCCTTACTTCATTCTGAAAAGTGAAATGGGGGACAAGTCTCATTCCATCAGGCTACAAGAAATATCACCTCCTTTTCTGGGTTTGTATGACATAGATTTTTCTTCCACTGAATAAAACTCACAGTAAAGTCACTTAGTGTAAATGAGAAAGGGAAAAGGGCATTTTACAGCATCCCAACCACAAAATAAATGCTTGAATAATATTCTCAAATGTCGTTTCAAAAAAAAAAAAAACCACCAACAAACAAACAAACCCAGGAGGGAAAATAATAATAACCTCAGGCAACGTCCACAGTGAATTCCAAAGTATAAATAGCTCAGTTGAAAGCAGAACAAAAGTTGGGTTGTGTTATCGTGCAGCTGAGCCAAAAATAAAGCTTCTTTGAAAATGCTTTAGAGAATCTCATAATTCTTACAAATCTTAATGCCTTAATCTTTCCCTTTAACCTTTCTCCAGCTAGATAAAAGAAATTAAATAAAGCTTCTGATTCTGAGGAACAGAATGTTTAGTATCTATTGTTGATTAAAAAAAAAGACTAATAAGCCTTTGAACATTGCTTGACCTCTCCCTTTGTATCAACCTAAAGATAGCATTTTTGTAGGTATTACATAATTTCGGTTCTAAAGTACAAAAATTCTCCAAGAGACATTTTCCTTTGATCATTTTTCTACAGTAATTAATGCAAAAAAGCCAAAGGTATGAAATAAAATATATATTTGATTATTTTACTATTTACCTTGAATTTCAGGTGCTAAACAAGTCAAATTCAAACTATTGAAGTCTTAAGGAAGCCACAACTAAAAAAGACAATACAGAAGGTCTTTTCATTCACTAACGAGGCCTGCTTTTGTCTCTGTCCTTTCCAAAACCAGATAGCAGAAGATTTTTAATAATATGATACTAAGACATACAGGATATAAATTATAAAGAATCTAATATCTCCATGTAAGTTTCTATTAGTCCATGAAGTGCTCTGAAAAACACAACCTGATACAATGCCTGATTGATTCTTAAATTAGTCACTTCATGAACAATGCAAGGTGGAATTTATTACCAAAACCAAAGAATGCTTAAACAAGAGCATCTCCTAAACATCTGTGTACTCATTCTTCATCCAGGAACTGCAAAATGACTCAGCTCCAAGAAGCTGATATTCCTGAAGGGTAGTATTTCAGAAGGGACAATTTTTACTGCATTTTCAGGGTTGAAAAGACTCTCCTTTGCCAAACAAGAAACCAGTTTTTCCTTGTTCAGAACTATCATGTGCAAGATTTCCATAAAAACTCCATTTATCATCTTAGAGCTGTTGGGAAGAGATAAGCAGAGTCTCCTGTGGGAGACAATGACTTTGGAGACACAGAGGTCACAGAGGACATCAATGAAGCCATGGAGCTTCAGTCAAGTGACATGGAGAGCCTTTGAGATGGTGGGACCTTCTGTCAAAACTTGAGAGGTTTTTTAGGCCAAAAGGCCCTGGCTGAGTATTTCTCATTGCTCTTTTAGTTTGCAGAATGAGTTTTTCCCAAGTGAATAACTTTCTGTATATACTGTGTATACTACTACTTGCTGATTTCATGGCATTTTGAATGTGTGCTCTGTGGGGTGCTGCTTGAAAAAGAAAAGCAAGGTAAATAAGTTATTAATCATAATTTGCATCCATTTATTTCTTTCCAAATTTGCTGACCAGATGAAAAATGTGCCAGAGCTTTTCTGAAGATGATAAATTAACTACAACTCAGCAAAAAAAAGGTATGGAAAAAGCAGTGTGTGTCTAATTCATTAAGGGAGGCATTAACATCATAGATAGACCTTAGTATGAAGGAGAATAATTTTTAATTATCTCTTCTTAGCATGGTTTACCCTGAATAGCTGCAGTTTTGGTACTCCTACCACCTACTCATTACAACTTCTACAAAACATCTTCTAAGAGCATTTTTCTTTCTTAGAGAAACTGACTCCCACAGCAGGAAAAAAAACTATCTAGAATATTTTTCACCTTAAAATTATTATTTGGTTCAACTGAAAGATTTTGTGGCACTGTAACAACATCAGTTATTTTTTTCTTTCTATACAGGAACAAACCTAAATTAGTCTATTTGAAGCTCTCGCCTTTTTAACTCATATTTTGGACCAAATATCAATTTTCCTAGCTGTTCAAAATGTAAAAAAAGAAAATTTCATGGAATGTTTCAGGTTGGAAGGGACCTTAAAAAGCCTCTAGTTCCAACCCTTCTACCATCCATTAGACCAAGGTGTTCAGCCTGGCCTAGAACACTTCCAGGGATGGACCTTCCACAATTTCTCTGGGCAAACTTGACCCAGTGCCTCAATACCTTTATCATTAAAAAATTTCTTCCTTTTTTCTCATTTAAATGTAGTCTCAGTTTAAAGCTGTTCTCCTTTGTCCTGTCAATACAAGCCTTTGTAAAAAGTTCTCCTCCAGCTTCCTTGTAGCCCCCTGAGGTACTGGAAGGCTGCTTCTCCATGGTCCCAGCTCCCACTGCCGTCCTCACATCAGGGGCGCTACGGCCCTCTGACCATCTTTGTGGCTTTCCTCTGGACTCCTTCCAACAGGTCCATGTCTTTTTTTATCTTGGGGTCTCCCTGGGCTGGATGCAGCACTCCAGGTGAGGGTTCATCAGAGGGAAGCAGAGCAGCAGAGTCACTTCCCTTGAGCTCCTGGCCAGGCAGCTTTGGAGGCAGCCAGGATGTGGATGGGCTGTGAGCGCACCATTACTGGGTCATGTTGAATTTCTCGTCAACCAGTGCTCCCAAGTGCTTTCCTCAGGGCTGCTCTCAATCCATTCTCCTTGCAGCCTGATCTTTTGCTTCAGATTGCCCTGATCCAGTTGCAGGACAGAATCACAAAATCACAGAGCAGGTCAGACTGGAAGGGCCCACAGTGGGTGATGTGGCCCAATCTCTGTTCAAGCAGGGCCATCCCAGAGCACATGGCACAGGACTGTGCCCAGACATTTCCTGAACACCTCCAGTGAAGGAAACTCCAAATCCTCTCTGGGCAACCTTGCATTTGGCCTTGTTGAACTTCATGACGCTGACATGAGCCCATCTCTGAAGCCTGTCCTGGTCCCTCAGGACAGCATCCCCTCCCTCAGTATGACACACATGTCACACTCTTGGTGTCATAGGCAACATCTTTGGGGTGCATTAAGCATTTCTCTCAATCTCAAACCATGCTTTTCCAGATCAACTGCCAGAACTAATGTCTAGCTATTTTCAGATCTCTACTCACACTTGCAAAGTTGCTACTAATGTCTCAGTAACAGCATTTTTACGAAAAGAATGAGATTTCCTTGAACAGTTGTGGTGTCTTTATTTCCAAATTTGTAGGGAGATATCCACTTTTAGAGACAGCAGGAAAGAAAACAGATTGCTCACACTCACTGAGCAAGTGGCAGCCTGGCAGATCTGCCACAGAGGCCAATCTCAGTAGCCACTGACTGGGACTCTGTGTATACCTCCAGGAGACCCAGCCCACAGGTGAAAGAAACTCAATGCCATTTATCTCTTTTATGTTTTTCCTGTGTGAAGCAGCCTTCTTTCTCTGCACTCCAGGGGGGAGCTAGGTGCATGCTGCTCACTCTGAATAAGCGGTGAGAAGTTCACAGTTCCCAAAAATAGCATTGTGTACAGGCAGTGGCTGTGTCTCAGAAGCAGTGCAGCTCTGCTTACATGGCACAATGCCTGCTATAGTTAGCATTGCTCAGTTGGCTAATTAGCCAAGTGAAGAAGGTCCTGCATGAGCACTTGCATATTATTTCCCACCGCAGAGTTAACTCAGCCTCGATACCTCTGCATAATTTATCACTGTCCACAGAAAGAGCTGGATTCCTGGTACATCTGTATGGGGATGATGAAGGAGATGACTAACTAAAGTCTATACATCCACCTCCGTGGTTTGACCCACATTTCGCTCCTAAGCTGATCAGGTGAAAGAAGACATTCTGTTCTTAGTTTACATATCTCAGGGAAACATACATTCAGTGAATATTTTACCTTAGAAACATCAGAACATATACTTACACATTAAAAATAAATTGCTTATTTCAGCTCCACAAACCTTAATTGTCCCTTTTCAATGTATTTTTATAGTCCTAAACCAACTGCTGTATTTCAAATAAGTCATCACATCAGAAGCTACTGCAAAATTGAAAGAATATTTGTATTATAGGGTAAGAAAAAAATATAAATGGAACCATTGAACTTTTCCAAAACTTAGGGCTCTGATACTTTTAACTTATGTAATTAATTCAAATATGACTGCTTTATTACATCCTTTTGACACTTAATTTACCAAAATAGTACATTGTAATGATCCTAAAATATTATTTGGGGAAAATATTTCATCATCTTAATAATGTAAGTTGCCATTTTTTCCTCTAAGAATGACTGCTGTTTATGGAATAACTATAAATAAAGGAATTTTTGAATTCATACAGTATTTTGATTATCAATTTTTTACATGGAAGAAAATGTAAAAAAATACAGCATTTACTAAATTAATGAAAAATAAGTATGCAAAACTTCTTACCTGGAACTTAAAAATTTTGATAAAACTTGAAATTAAGATGACTGAAAATTATTAGACAATTCACCCTGAGGATCCCATAGAGCATTGTGACGTGTTTAGAAAAGCTGAGAGATTCAAAGTCTATGAAATGCAGAAGGTTTATTTCCCACAGCCTTTTTCTTAGTGAAGTACTTCATTTCTGGCATAAAGAGGGGTTTAAATATTATTTCTCAATTGGCAGGGTTTTTTACTTGATTTCCACAAGTGCATCTTATTACAAAAAGTGAAAGGCAACAAAGAACGTAACTCGAGCTCTGTTGTGCAGCAGGCAGAGAACAAAGACACCTGCACTTCTCTGAGGGAGGTTCAGAATATTTCTATAACTGATATTAAGCAAAAAGAATAAATAATTTCCTGCACTATTTTCAAATGCCTAATGCCATGAAAGAAAGGCAGCTGACAATCACATTCTGCTCTGACAACAGATGCCACATTCTATGGCTAACATCAAATTATTTTATGAGCTACTGAAACACACTGATAAATGTCCCTGCTCTGTAAAAATTCAGTAAGTTTTCAATTTTACTTCTAGTGCAGCTGGAGTTAAGGAAGATCAAACCGAAAAACTGCTCAAAAAAATTTCATATGCATCTTGTCCTTAGAAACAGGGCTATGGTACCCTGGGGGTTACTGCAAACAAAAAGTTAGCCACTCAGTTTGAGATGTAATGCAGAAGGTGGCTCCTTGAGCAATGGCGCAACAGTCTATTGTGTGGACCAGTGGATAAATGGACTTTATGATGTTGAAAGAAGGCAAGAAAATTCTCCTTTTTGTGTTAGAACTTTGAGGTGTTGTGAGAAGGCCATATTTTGGATATGTCTCCATTCATGGCCATTTGGAGGAATGTTGCAACTCCTGATCAATCAGGAACCCAGCAGAATTTGCCCTGTCCTGAGGGCAATTGTTCCCTTCACAAGGTTTCCCTCAGGGTTTTAAGCTACACAATTTTTCTTCCGATTGGTGACTGAATGCAGCAATTTGTTGTCCCAGCCAAACAGCTTTGCTAGCTTTGTTTCAACCACAAGACCCAGGATCTGATGTGAAGGAGCAGCAAGTATAGTCTATCCTGACTTTTGCATAGCTTTCAGCAGTGTCTCTCACAACTGTCACAAGTAAACTCAGGAATTGTGGAAGGGGTGAGTGGACAGCAGGATGAATTGAAAACTATCTGAACAGCAGATCCCAGAGTCGTAATCAGTGGCATGGGGGCATCAGGCATCAGAGGCCTGTCACAGGTAATAACCCCAAGGTTCAGTACTGGGCCCAGTACTGTTTAATTATTCATTAATTACGTGGATAAAGGTCCAGATTCCTCCTCAACAAGTTCATGGATGACACAAAGCTGGGAGGACTGGTCAATACCCCTGAGTGCTGTGCATCCCATCAGAAGGACCTGCACAGGTTGAGGAGATGGGCAGGAAAGGACCACTCGAAATTCAAGAAAGGCAAATGCAGGATCCTGTTCCAGGGTAGGAATAGGTGCAGGCACCAGCAGAAAAAAGCAGCTCTGCAGAGAAGGATCTGAGCCAGCAGTGCCCTTGTGGCCAGGAGGGCCAGTGGTACCTGGGGTGCATTAGGGAGAGCACTGCCAGCAGGCTGAGGGAGGTGATCCTGCCCCTCTGCTCAGCCCTGGTGAAGCTCATCTGGAGTTCTGTGTCCAGTTCTGGGCTCCTCAGTACCAGAGAGACATGGAGCTCCTGGAACAGGCCCAGAGGAGGGTGACAAAGATGCTGAAGGGACTGGAACAGCTCTGTTGTGAGGACAGGCTGAGGGAGCTGGGCCTGTTCACCCTTGAGAAGACATAGCTGGGAGGGGAGCTCATCAATGTCTGTCAGTACCTGAGGGAGGGTGGCAGGAGATGGAGCCGGGCTCTGCTCAGGGGGGCCAAGCAACAGGACAAGACTCTTCACTGCCAATACCATTATCATACTTCTGGCCATGTCTATACCAATATAAAAGCTCATGGAATAAAACCTTTATGAGAGATTCGGATATTTCCATAAATTTATCCATTAAACCCATCAGGTAGGTTAAATAATATCAAACTTGCTTTGCAATTCTTTCTTTCCAACCACCTTGTTTAATAAGTTGTTGTCTACTATAGCATACAAGATTTTCCAGAACAACCTAAGGTTACAATGATGTCACTGACTGCAAAGTGTTAATCCTAGTATTTACCCAATTTGTGGAATACAAATGTATCAATTGTGTATCAATTAAAATTACACTGCTTAGACATTTTATAATCAGAAAGAAAAATCACATGTTCATATACTCAACTTCCTTTGTGCCAACACATTATCTTTGTCTCATTAAAGAGCTTTATGCCATCTGTACCATCTGTGATACCAGCTGGTACATTGGTCCAAAAATATCTCTTCAATTATAGTATACTGATTAGTTTTTATATAGATTCAATTGTAGCTTAACTGAATTATAAAAATAAATTTATATTGGGTTTCTTTCCCATTTCTGTGATTTGATTTTGGTGATAAAAATTCTAAAACTTCCTCTCTTTTCTCAAGATTTGGAGATTTTATAGTTTGAAGCGTACAAAATGAAGTAAAGAAGTAGTTTAAATGAGGTTATAAATTAAGTAATGGCATCATGTTCAAAATGAGACACCAAATATTTCTAGCAAAAATTGAGTATTATTTTGTTACTATTTTTTATTCAAAAAGCACAGAATCAACTAAAAAAAATGTTCTTTCCCCAAAATGTTCCTTCTAAATAAATACTATATTCATTAAAAAGGTAATTTTACAAAGCTAGAAGTTTGGTGGAATTTTGTTCTCCTAGATAAAGATTTAACTTATCAGAAGAAGCTTATTTATATAAAGCAATTGAGTGAAATTCCTTTTACAGTGAGATTTAATGACAAGATTCTCATTCATTCTAGTAAGCCAAAATTTAGCATCACACAATTAAGGGAAAGGTGCACATCCTTCTGTAGCCCTGACCCCTTGTAATAGGGATTGATGCTTAGATCAATCACATTACCCTTGCTTTTAAGCTGTACTACAAGCCAAGATCTGAATTTATGTTATCTGATGTTATGAATGCTTCCAACGCAGAAATTCTGGTACATATATTAATTACATGGGAAGTACACATCAAAAGAACTGTACCGTGATCATAAATCCTAACAGCATTAGTTCAGCCCCTTTCTACATATGCATTGTGGCGCAACCTTTTAATGACATGATGATGTGCTTTAGTTTGAACAGGAGCTTCTTTTGATAAGTTAATTTAATTCATGGATATTAGCCATTTACCAAATTCAAAACTTCACACTTTCCTCATTTTGAGCCCCCATAACTTGCTTATCAAACACTATTGAAAATCTGTTCTGAAAACAGATTTCTCTCTGATGTTCCTCACTGCAATGTCTGAGCACTTCACAAACATTACTACATTTATATTCAAAATATCCTTGTGAGATGAGAGGTTATTATTATACGTACTTTATGCAGAACAGAGGCACTGTGAGATTAAGATCAAAGGTATTGACTAATTTGGGCACTTGTTAGGAAACTCATGGAAGCTCATTTTCACAGTGCCTTATACACAACCTTTCATATATGTTCAAAGCCTAGTTATTCATGGTCTAAGTGTTCAATATTCTGCAAGTCAAAAGCCAAGGATTCACTCAGAAAACAAGAAACACATAATGTCAATACCTAAAATTTGTCATAACTGACTCCTTTCAAATCACATCAGGAGGTTTTGGTTAGACATCAGATACAAAGGAAAGGTTCTTCACCCAGAGGGTGTTTGGGCACGGTGAGCAGGCTCCTCAGGGAAGGGGTCACGGCACAAAGCCTGACAGAGTTCAAGTGTTTGAACAACACTGTTGGGCACACAGTGTGTGACTCTTGGGGTGTCCTGCACAGGCCAGGAGCTGGACTCAATGATCTTGATGGGTCCCTTCCAACTCAGCATATTCTATGACACAGGGGCTCTGTGCGAGAAGAAATCTGGTTCTTCAGCATAAATTAACCATATGGACTTATTTTCCTTTTTATATCCTGTTTGGTTAACTATTTTCTAAATTGCTCACTCAACATCTATGGAATTGCATTGTTCTTGCATAGCCATCTTATTGCAGGGACTCCATACTGCTGTCTCCTTATTACAAAAGTTTCATACCTCCTTGGTGTTTCTTGTGAGCAGCTCCTCAGAGCACTGACTTGTCCTTCACAAAGCAGCTACCTAACTCCAGTTCCCCTCTTAAGACGCTACCCCGCTCTTTTATAGCACTCTTCCATTCCTTGGTTACAGCTGTGGCCTATTAAAGTCAGGCCTATTCCTAATCTTCGATAATTGGTCCAGCTGCAACTCCTTAGGGGCAAGATTACTTTCTATACTAACTTTATTTTCTTATATTGTATCCCCCTACATTTCTGTACTAAAAGTACAGGTGCTTTGGTTTCAGACAAATTTACAGCAAGGAAAGAGATAAACAGATAGGTGCAGCGCAGTTACTATGTCCCCATATAATTCAAAACTAGGAGGAGATGGAGTAACTTCTGTGTTTTCTCACAGCAGAAGATATTGAGATTCAGACACACAAGAATGAATTCTGTTTTACTGTAGGGACATACTGTGATGATTTACCTACTCCATCTAGGTTTGATTTTTATCACTGGTCACTTTTCATCTCAGTTTCATCAGAAGTGGTATGACTGAAAGGACTTAGTTTAAGCAGTGAAACTATCACAGCTTGGAAAGGGTAGCTCTTGTCAACTGAATGGTCCTCAGTTAAAAAATATTACCTCTCAACCAGCAAAGACAAACACAAACATACAAAGATAAACATAGAGAAATTCATAACAGCCCAGCTGATAGATGCCATAGTCAAAAGCTGTAGCATTTTAAGGGATTTAAATATGTATATACAATAAGTAAAACAAGGAAGTCAGCCATAGCGATGTTAATTCAATTCAGAGGAACTTGGTCATGTGAGCTGACAGAGGTTTAACCATGATGCTTTCCTGCTGGCAGTCCTTGCTGTTACATTCAAGTCTACTTGAACCTATGCACATGCTTATGCCAGCAGGAGGTGATTAAACCAGTTTCACCTTACTATTGCCCTAGACCTTGAGTTCTCTTATTGTCAGAAATAGGTTTTCTCTACTGCTGAGAATGATAAGCCCAACCCTTTCAAGTATCTTGCTTTTATAAGACCAAAGATAACACAAATTAAATGGTTTTTTAGAAAAGGATTTTCAGTATTACAGGTAATAAAATTTTTCAACTTTTTCATCTATTATAATTTTCCTTTTCCCACCCCATATATCAAAGAAATCAGGCCAACCTCAAACATAGAGGGTTGCAGAGAACAGTGCAAAAAGCACACGGTAGCTCAGTACTTCTTGCACCATTTTCTGTGACATATGTGAAGCCAAGTTTGACTTCTGCGTTCCTACACAGTACAGGCTTGCTGGCATTTGGCTGGGGTGATCTGGAAAACTGAGTTGCACTGTTGCCACATATGACTAATGCTGTCATTGAGCCCACTAAACATTCAGATGGCTTGGTGAAGAACTTCACCTCCTTATTGACTTTTCATAAGTTTCTTGCACACAGAAAGGATGAGTAAGAAAGTTTAAGAATAACTGAGACCACATCTCCTTGCCAAAACGATAATGCTCCTGGGAGGAACAGCAGGGAGGTGCCAGCAGGACAGCATTACTGCGACAATGAAAAGCCCCATATCCTCCAAGTTACCCTTTTGGGCTGAAAGAAGGGCACACGTACCCTATCAGAACTGTTGTGTGCCAGAACTACCAAGACCGCACTGCAGACTCCCATGGAAACAAGAATTTGAATTAAAGGGGGGGAGAGATAGCAGGAGCAAACAAAGCAACATGAATTTTTGTTATTTCCTACTGTTTTTCCCTCGTTTCTTCTGCCCTAACTATTCACTTCTGAGATATGCTGGTTTTCCTTTTATTTTTATCTTTTGCAAAAAGTTATCCAGTCATAATGATTCAGCATGATAAAAAACAAAAACAAAACAAAACCAAAGAAACCCTGGTTTTGCATACTTCTTTTAAGAAGCTGCTTCTGTCAGCTACCTTGATCTGCAATAGAAGTGCTCCTTCCAGCCACAGGATTTTTTCCAGGGACAGACACTTGCAAATGCAGTTGTGTAATGCTGCACTAATACCCAGTAATTTCGGTAAACAAAATGCTGATCTCACCAACCACCACAACAAATTCAGTTCTTTATGAGCTATGCCATTTATAAACAGACATTCAGAACTCTCATTTAATCTGGAATACTATCAGTATTTTAAGTCATTTAAATTGCTGGAATAATGCCCAGATGGAAAGTGGCACGATATTTAAAGATTTATTCCATTTCCTAAGTATGCCATGAATATAAAACTCCTTCCACTTAATCTAATATGCTTCTTTGGCCTATTAGTTTTGGATTGATAAAAAGTTTTTAAATAAAAAATCAGCAGCTGGCAGACAGGGTAAAAATCAAAGATACTGTAAGTACAGACACTTAATAGGAACATATATTGGTTTCATACAGGATATATTTAAGTTTCCAAAAGTAGCAAACCTCTACCTTTTATTCTATTCCAAACCCTGCTAGATTGCTAGAACTTGATTTTTAGTTAACAGATTTTCAATAATTTAGCAACACTTTTCTCTTTTTTTCTTTGAAAAAAATGAGACACTGACCTTTGTGTAAAAATGAAGGAAAATATGGGGAAACAAAATTAGACATCAGATTCTCCAATTGAGAGGTCAGAACTTCATGGCTTGCTTTCATCTTCAGAGAATATAATTTCTATATTGTAGTGCAATGAATAGTTTTGAAATACCTGCATAATATTGAACCAGTAACTCTAATTTTGCTAGAGAAACAAGAAAAATTAGAGAAAATTATATTTCTGGTATAACTAGCCAATTTAAAAGTAGTTAATCAGCTATTCCTTACATTCTTCAGCCCGACTGAAGATGATTGTGTTTTAATATTTTAAACTGACTGAACAATAATTTGATCATTGGTAAGTAGGACTAATGATCTCAAAAAAAAAAAAAAATTCACTATGCAGAGTCCAGAGTGACATTCCTGAAAAGGTTTCAGCCAGGTTGATGGTTCCTCATGCTTTTTATATGGAAAGAAAACACTCATTTGCAATGATTAATCAAAAACTAAACAGTTTATAAATGGGTCTGTTTATAGCTCTTAATTAGAGCTAATTTAAAATTTTGCATTTTTAGGACTCTTATGCAAACAGCTTCATGCTAATACTGGTCCGTAGGAAGAGAAAGAGACACAAAGAGCAAAAAATCTCATGAGTTCAAGGTACTGCTCTGCCGATGCAGAGTTTTAGGCAGCAACCTGCCATGAGTTAAGGCTTCATCTTCCAGCATCACGTCCCTCCTGATAATGGCAACACTGGAATTAGAAGGGTGGCAATTGCAGGAGACCATAAAAATCCATTTTGATGTGAAAGAAACAAACCTCCAAGAGAAAAGGAGAGACAGGTCTTGTAGTGTAATGTTTATATATCCAGGGAAGCATAAAGCAGAAACACCATGAAGTGATACACCCACATCTTTCTGAGCCTTATTTCTCAGGGGTTAATGGTGGAGCATGTTTTGCCCTTTGAATGTCAAACTCTGAGGAAATCTGATTTCCATGGAATATCATTCTCCTTACATAACAGGCACATTCACTTCAAGGGGAGCTGACTTCATAATCTGCACTTTGCAAATTGATATCTTTGAATCAAGCATCTTTACAATTTAGTTATGGATAATATTTACTTTTATAGGCACTAATAACTGTTTCAAGTTAATGCAGGTATTAATTTTCCCCAGACTGTAAACTAGTGGCTATTGCAACTGTTTGGACACTTTATTTGAAAGTTTGGAAATATTTAAAAAACTTTTAAGTATGGAGTAAAGCTGAAAGATTTTTCATAATGACTGTGGCCTCTAACTACTAATTTTAAAACTTTAAGAAGAACCAAAAGCTTTATAAGATACATGTCTATGGGGTGTTTTTTACAAGAAATAAAGGAGAATGACTATTACAACGTCTCAATCCAAAAATGATGTGACATAATTTTATACATACAAAAGTGTGTGTCAGACCTTCACATTTTCATTAGCTACATGCAATGCTCAGTTTAACAAGTCTCTACACAACTACACAGTAAAATCCCTTTCCAAAACATTAATCTGGAATGATTCTAAACCACGAGAATCCATGTTTTTCCAATTCCCATTTTAATTCTCTGAAAGATAGCAAGAATTCCTAAATAGTACACCTTCCTGGTAATTTGTGACATTAACTATTACTGCTGCTCTGAAGAGAGTATTAGAAGTTTTATTGAGATTAGATATCTCCATGCTACAAATTTAAAAGAAAATTACCTTCACCAGGGAGAGCCCCTAATTTTACTGTCATGATTTGCCTTTCAGAGTTAGGATTTGGCAAGAAGGGAACAAACTACAAGGTGCCCCTTTTTGCCAGGTAACTTAATACAAATTCCTTTGTCTGAGGTTATAATAGGTGAACAGGCTTAAGTGTAAAGCAAAAAAAAGATAATTCAAAAATAGATTATTACCCCTCATCTTTTTTTTTCTTTTCTTAGCATTTTTAAAACAGCTTCTTCATACTCAGTAAATATATACATCTACATCTTTACTCTAAGTGAAGAATTATTTAGCTAAGAATAGAATCCTATATTGATTTCAAGGAAAAAAAATTGAAATAAATAAAGAATGTCCACTTAACAAAACTTTTACATTTAAATTGATTATATTCACATTTTCCATCCAGTTAATTTAGTTTAAAAATGTTTATATACAATGTATTCAATATTTGTTCAGAAGGTAAAACTTTCATAACTCAAAATGGATAATTTGGTCAGAGAGCCAGAAAGAATAAGGCAACATGAAACCTTGACTTACAAGAGACAAATAAGAAAACAGTGCTAATTCAGGTTTCACTGTCATTAATGAAATATGGAAAGCAATATTGAGAAATGTTAATTAATTGTGAAAAAAATATCATTCAAAGAGACAAAATTAATAAGCTTTTTGCCCTTTAAGTTTTCCTCGGTAGCAAATTTACTTCAGAATAACATGTACAGCAAGAGCAGCAGCATCAAATTCTAAAACATTTCAATAAATATTTCAAATAGATGAAGAGGGCTAAACATTGCTTGTTTTGAATTCTCAAGCAAACTTCTTTTCATAGTTTTCAGAAAATAAAGATTTCTGTATTGCCTAAAACTATTAAAGGTTCCATTTTTAAATGGATTTCTACGTTTGTGTTCACAGCATAAAATCTCAGATATGTTAATCTCTTCAGTCATTAATACACGCAGTAATAGACTGCAAAGCCTCCTTTTTCAGTATTCGAGAAATATTGCAAAGGGTTATGATCTAATTATTTACAAGCTCAGCACCTAGAACGGAAAGGAGAAATTCAGCAAGGGACACAGTCCTCAGTCTCTCCACAATTTCTCTCTCAATCCCTTCCTCAATCCCTACTGCTTTTTCTTCCCTCTTCCTCCCCCACCTCTTCTTTTTCTCTTAGAGGTTTTCAAACTCAAAATTGCAAAGCCATGTGAACAGCAGTTCTATAGACACATAGGAAAAATGTTTCCTAGTGCCTATAAAAAGGTACATCTGTGATTTTAACAGAAACCAAACAATGCTCAAAGCATCTGTGAGACAGCTGAGGGAAAAAAAAAAAGCCACAAAAACTACAGGATATAGTTTGAAATGATAGGACATTAAAATGGACACATCTGACAGGCCATAAAAATTCAATTACTGGACAAGTTAAGATCTGAACTGTATATCAGCCATGGTTTAGGAGAGGTTTAACTGTTAGTTAAGAGCAGCTACTGGGATAAGGGAATGAAGTCAGGAGTATATGGTATTCCTGACACTGAATATTTATTATTTATTGTTTATTTCTGACACTTTTATCTACACCATTTATTTAAAATTTATTCTGTAGGGAAGGTTAATTAGGACCAGGAAGATTTCAGGAACTATCACTCCATGCACAACAAACAAAAATGATATTTTTGCTACAGTAATCAAGTTAGGAAAAAGAATCCTGTTTCATGAATCATGATGCTTTCTAATTAAGGCAGTTGAAGGCTTTGATAGTGGAATGCAAATCCTGTATGCAATCCTGATGTCATCACTTTCTACCTTACATGCTGTCTTTGCCTCATCACTTCACTGCTAAAAGAAAAGCACCCAGCAGGTAATGCTGAGAGACATTGGAAAAATATTTTAGTCTAAAGGACTTCATGAATAAACATTTTTGTTAATTTTTAACAACTATGGAAAAAGATTTTCATGGTCTTTGAGAGACCCTGAGATGAGACTAGATTTCAAAGCAACGGTCAACTTATTTGCATAGGACAAGCAAAGGCAAATGGGCTGCAGAAGACAAACTACTGCACTCTTCACATGAAGTCCATATTTAAAAATCTGGTACTGACAATCTTCAGCAGGAATTTTTGAGCTATTTAAGGTCTAAGACAGTATGAAGTATCCTAGGCAGAGCAGAATTTTAACTAGCTCTGAAATAACTTGGGCTATTTTTTCCATATATACTTTGTCAAGTGTACTGTTTGACAGGGAAAAACACACACAGTGATTGACAGCTTGGGATTATTCCTACAGCACTCATACCTCAACTCATAAATATGTGATATGAGGAAACAGTGTGTTTCAAAACACAACAAAAATAAATAAACAGTTGATTATGTATAATATTTTAGCAGTATGAAATAGAGAGTCAGCACTACAATGCCTCCAAATTTATCTTCATGACAGACAACTTGCTGTCCTCTTGGTGTCTCTCATTTGCATTTTACAAAATCTGCAGCAAATGCATATTCCTGGCATAGAATGACCGTGAAAGACTCATAACTGCCCTAGGTTAGCTGAGGAAGCTGCCAATTTAGTGACAGGACACTTCAGGGCTGCCCATTTTTGAAACTGAGAGATTCAAATCGAAAGTTTTTCAACATGTCCTTTAAACTTGGGCTCAGAGTTTATTGCACATCAAGCTCTCACTGATGCACTCCTGGCACTGCCATAGTCTGTCCTCTGGCCTCAGTTACAAGATACCTGCTCGCTGAAACTACTGTCTGATGGAATTAGTCAAATAACCGAGCCTTGAGCATTGATTAAAATACTGGGTTTAGCATGAAAAGGTCTCCCATTGACAACCATGTTATTCCATTTACTTTTCTTTGAAATACAAGAAAGTGCTTTTTTTAAAAATTCTCTTGGATCATCCTTTTGAGGATGCACTCGTGCACTGAATCCATGCTGTTTAAATTCTACATCAAAAAGGGTTGAGGATAATTATCTTTCTGGTACTTATGAAATAACATTCTTCTTATTTCCACGTTTTGAAACTGGAAGAGTAGGAAGACATCCCCAGTGTGACAATCCTCTAAAATTTTATCATGAGAGTGAAGATTTTCCATTCTGAAAATAGAGTTAAATCATTCCAACATTGCAGTAAATCAAATATTTATTTTCCTGCTCCAAATTCATAAATGGAAATTGTTTCTGAAAGAATAATTAAGTCTATGAAGTTAAAATATGTTGACAAACTCAGCTGCAAGATTATACAAATGAAATAAAATGTGAAAAATGAATTGTAGAGGAGAAATGGTATCTCTTTTAAAAGAAAGATCAAATATCCATTACTGTCCAGCATTTTCAGCTACAAACAGTTACAAGGGCAATGAGGTATCAAATAATCTGGTACTTGGGGCTATCATGATCTTTTAGAAATATGAACAAAGAATTTCAGTTATTTTTAAATACTAAACTGCAAGCCTCAACTGCCTAATGACTATTTCCATACCACTTCACCAGTGTAATTTAGACTAAGATAACCAACGGGGAATCTGATTAGTGTAAAAGAACATCTAAGTGGGAATGAGCCACCACAATGTGATTTGCAAGCCCACTCTCATTCTTCCCACAGAAAAGAGTTGGCATTGAGCAAGCAGCTCTGGCCTCATGCTCTCAGCACTGTCATGAGTACCAGGAGTGCAGCCCAACAAAACCTATTTGGCCACTGAGGTCACCTTGGACACCAGCACAGTGCTGAGGGAAGCACCTCAGAATGTCCGTGCTCTTGCTCCTGATGAATATTCAAATCTTCTTGCAAAGGTATCCCTATGGGAATATGCTTTCTATCATCTGGTACTACATACAGCAAAATCAATGATTTCATTTTGAGTTAACTATGTGTCAGATTCTGATTCTGTCTCTGCCAGATTAAAACTGAGCCAGATTTTACAGTAATTCATCTGTCTGCTAATTCACTTTACCAAAATAAAATGAATCCATAATTCTATCATCACCTATTGACTGTTTTATGACCCTTTCTGGAGGTGTAAATTATTAGCCAGTTTGAAGGTATGGAAGAATCAGACCTATAAACTTCAATGCAATTTACTTTAGATTCACTCATCATTTCTAGAAAGGCGATTGCTTCAAGCTACTGAGACTGATGATAAATAATCCAGGGGGAAAAATTCTAAAAATTCACATGAACAGAAGGAGGACTGTTTTGAAAGAGTTACAGAAAACCTATTTTTGCCTCATTAGCACCAGTAACAATACAAAAAAAAAAAAAAAAAAAAAAAAAAAGAAAGTGCATCAAATTATAGATACAACCTGCTACAATAATAGGAAATCAAACCTGTATTTAGCACACCATAATATACATGTGATTAAAGTAGCCATTTGTTGAAAAAATGAACTTAAACTTTTTTAAATGAGTGGCTGAGAATAGCTAAATGTTTATGCTTAGATTAAAAGGCAAATGAAGCACTTATTTATTTGGACAATGCAGAGATCAGTGCAGTTTAAAACCAAAGGTAGGTCATATTTAACCAGGACATTGTTTCTAAAAGCTGGAACTAAGCTACTAGAGCATAGCCTTTAAAATAAATGTGTAAATAAAGCAACATATCACACACTAAGGTTACGGTGCCTTAGCTCTTCATGACAAAGCAAAGTCATGCATTTCTTCTCATTCTGTTTGACACAAATTGCATATAGTGAGGACCTGGTTTGGGGTTTGTTTGTTTGTTTGTTTGTTTCTGTCATAAACGAGGGAATGAAAAATGCTGCCAAAATGCAAAAGAATTTTTTCAGGCAGTGTTTTTCCTCCTGTTTTTGCATAACATTGCAAAGTACAAATACAATGGTAAAAAAAGGAATGTGGTGAATAAAATTCTTAGCTGTTTGTATGTTCCTGAAGGAAATTATGTGAAGCAGATTAACCATCACTTCAAGACAGTTGCTTTTTAATTTATTATTCACAAAAGAGTTCAACTTTCAATTGTGAGATAGTTCACAGTCAACTTCTAATTTAAAAAAGAAGCATTTCTTTTAGTATTTATTAATAAATACAGTACATAACATCATCATGTATAAACCTTTCTTCATTTCCTCAAAGACAAAGGGATTGATACTGGAATTTCCATGCAAATATACTCTGACAATGAAAGGAGGTTTTACTCATCAAAACAGAATTTTGGGTTGGGCCCTGATAAATTAATACATCTAATTGCTGGGATTTTACATTTACTCATTTATCTTCTGACTGAAGGATTTTTTTTCTGCAGACCATGTATTTTTATGTGCTGCAAAATGAATACTCCTGCAGTACAATTATTTTTATCACATTATGATAAAGCACCTCAATCAAAGCTGTACCATTTTTAATCTCCTCGCACAATAGACTCAAGACAGCAGAGACTTTTTGTACCTGTAACTTGACTGATGTTAAACTCAGTAATACCATTGTATAAAAAACTCAGAATTCTTGGAAGGACAACAATTTCTCCTACACTAAATTTTTCAATAGAAAAGGTACCTTTAGAGCTCAAACTTTTCCAGGCAAAAATTCGCTTTATCAAGCAGCAATTCCTAAGCATTTTCTTACAGCTTGCAGGCTTCTGAGGATATTGTTGCAAATCTTCATTCTCTTCATGTGTTTTCTTCTCAGGGGCTAGCACTTCCATCCTAAACAGAAACTTAACCTTTAGTTTTCCTGCAGGATATATACACAACTTAAATCCAAAGACTATGGGTAAGGGAGATGGGGGGGGGGGGGGAAGGAAAGAGATGGACAGGGGATAAAGGGAAAATATTTAGGATTTCCTTAACCATTCTCAGTTCATACATTCCTAGTATTAATTAAGTGGAATTAGTGAATTAATATTCCTTTGGTTTGAATTATTCATCTGGAAATTAATGTATTTGAAAAATATACAGATAGGGTAAAATAAGATTTTATCTAATTTTTTTAAACTCTGATTTCAACTTAAATGATAAGAAATATGTAATATCTCTAGATGGCAAATAAATATTTACCTCTTACCTTAGTCAGTTGTTTAGGTAAAGGAAATAATGTAATCCTCTATGCATGAACCTATTATCCTTCCTATCTGAGCTTGCCTGACATCAGTGTCATAGAGGAGAGCTGCATTCCTCTAGCTGTTACTGAAAGACAGCTGCTCTACCCAGAAAAGATGAATAGTTGGGATCTGTGCTGCCTTAATGCCACTGTCACTCAAATGCAGCAAAGCAGCCGAGCCACTTAAAGCCAGTTGTACGCTTGGGGACCATTTCTCTGCGCTACCTTCTCATTCACAGAGGCAGACCCATAAATTCCCACTTGGCATTATTTCCCTTTGCAGACTGACACTCTGGAGAAGCCAGAGGCCGTTACAACACCAACACCGACAAGGACCTAAGCACAGCTCTGCTCAGGGGCTGCAAAGCGAAGGGAAGGAACCTACCCAGCGCTCCAGGACTTGGGTGCCACTCCAAGGTCAGATCCGTGTGCTCCTCAGGCAGCCCCAGGCGGAGGTGCCGAGGAGACGAGCGCGGCTGAGGACGGAGCCACCCTGCCAGCCGCAGCAGCCCCGTGCCAGGCAGCCATGGACTGCACCAGGGGAGCCCCTGATCACACACAGACTGTGCCCAGCCTGCGCCAGGACACCCCAGTGGCCCCTCTTTCACTCCCCTCTTTTTCCCCTAACACTGTGCTCTCACACACAGTCTGCATCTAAAAATGTCAGACGTGATTTTTAAAGGCAATAGGTAGGAAAGAGCCAAAAGGAAAAAAAAAAAAAAATTGGCACTGTACACACCAGAGTTTGATAAACAAAGCTGACTTTTCAATTGTAAACCTACTGTTTCCTAAAGAAAGCAAGCACAATGGAACACAGTCCCTCACTACCTCCACTTCCATCAGGAGTTCCTACTGATTATGCAAAACAATCAAAGGATGCAAAGGAACAAGTATCCACTTTCTGCAATTTATCTTTTACAAGATACTGGAACTCAAGGTTTTTTTAAGCAGTCAGCTTCCCTTTGAACTGAATTAATCTGCATGCCAATTACAAAGATTTGCAACTTTTATGTTCGTGAAGGCTCCTGTGGACATTTGAACTCTGGCATAAGTATATTGCCTTGTGCAAAATGTTACACACAAAACCCCATACCTATCTATAACAACTGGAGACATCTCAGGTCTATCCACACAGGCAAGGACAATAATTCCACCTCTGGAAACAGCCTATCAATCAGCTGTAAGAAAAAAGCTGTCAGTAAATTCTGTCCATAACAACAGAGAAGCATTTGCCTTAACAACCAATTTTTAGGCTGCCAAAGTAAAGGAAGGCACCTCCATTCAGATTCACATCTAGGGACATATTTCAGGCCCACTGCTATTTAGAACTGAACAATGCTTGAATCTGCACTGTTGGAACAACACTTGCTGGTATAAGGTCCTTTGAGTCCTTAGAATGACACAGCACTCCAGACATGGCTGTATTCCCATCACAAACCACTATCAAAGTAAGCTGAATTTCAATATAAGAGTTTCTGAAACTTCAGCAGAAAAACTTCCAATTTAAGCATATTTCACAGATTTTTTATCTTATATCTTTCAAAAGTGGCATTCTGCAAATAAATATTAATGTTAAATTTGTGTTTACTGTGCTAAGAAATACATTTTCACCACACAATATTCAGTCTGAATTTCCAGATGATTACTGGAACGGAATATTGATTTGCGAGAACAAAACATGAGCGTTAGTTATTACACAGAAATAAGAGTTCTTTTTAAAAGAGAATGCTCTCAACTAATCCTACATTCCATTTCTGAATGAAATTAATGTACCCCAGAAACTGGAGTTCATCCCTTTGAACACTGGAGGTTTTTTTCTGATCGGTCTGTGCAAGGCATCTGCAGAAATTTACCCATCTTCTGTGGTATAATACATCTATATTGCTCCTGTCCAGTGCCAGGAGAAAACCAATCCTGTGCCCACGAGCACTGCAATATAGCACTATGTAGTACAGCTCCAAACAGCCAAAACTTCAAAATGTTGTTAACATAATTAAACTTCAAGTTTTCTGGATATAAACGTTCAGAGAAACTGCCTGCCCATGTAACAACCAGCCATAAAATCCTTGATGTCCCAGCTCCAAGGCCAGCTCTCACAACACATTGCCATACTTCCCAGAGGGGCTCATCTCAGAGATTCTGTAATCCACAGGGAGTGTGAATGGGGAACCAGACACAGGGGAAGACAAAAGCCTCTGGGAGAATGATTCCCATGATGGGATAATTAACAGGAACGGGTACTGCCTTTCCAAAGACATGAAGCAACTTTCACATGCAATGGGAGAGGGTTAGTGGATATGTTCCCACATCAGTATTTGAACAAAGTCTTCAGGAGGTACAAGAACACAGAGGAGTTTTTCCAGAGATGGGATGTATAAAAATGCAGAAATTCAATAAAATTACTCAAGAGGGGATGGAGAGGAAGAATACTTGCTGAAATCTTCAGGGTTTGCTTCTATGCACCTGAAAAACATGTCTTATTTGTCACAGATATGAAGAGATTCACTTGAGATAAATCTCTAAAAGGACATACTTTTTTTCAGACTGGTTCAGAAGATGTCAAGACATTCAGATTGCACTGTCTGTTTCCTTATTTCAAACCCTAATCAAGTCCACAGCAATTTTCTTCTATAATAGAAGTATACATGAATCAGAAGTTCTGTGTGGTAGTAATCATCATGCTGTAATTTTGCACTGAGTTTAAAATAAGCTTAAGCTGTAGAACACTAAATTTCAAGGTACCACTGAATTTTTTCAAACAAATGATGCTGTACTTCACATAGTCATAATAATGATTTAGAAAAGGAATTAACATCACACTTCTGAAGCTGTGCATTTGATTTACCTCCTTCTTGTCTTCAGATTGTGTACTCTGTCTTTTGAGGAAAGGAAATGGATTGACAGTGAATTCCACATTTACAAACCCAAGGACTGTTAAAAAATATATTACACACAATGTTAGAGAAAGACTGGTCATATTGTAAGTAACATGAGAAAAGCATGTGTGGAAAATATATCAATCCAGGCTGCACAGGATCCTTTCTTTCCCAAAATACAGTTAACCATTTCATAATTTAGGTGAAATGAAAAAGGAATTTAAATAGCACTCAGAGAACCTGAGTAATTTCAGGATCTGGGAATGGGGAGATCTTTCAGCTGGGAGTCAGTAGTGAAACAGATCAGAAGGAAAATAAACAGACCTAGGCACTAGTGGGAGTACCAGCAACAAGACAAATGTGGAGCAATAAAAAAACCTGAAATACCTTTGGTCTGAGCCCTAACACGTTACTGCAGCAGTAACCAAGACCCTGAACTCTTCCTGGGCACATGCAGCTAGGAAATGCAAACTGTTTACTGCAGCTGAAACAGTGCACAGAGACAGAGACTGCCTAAACAAAGCAGGTTTTCATTATTTCATGTTATTGGATTTTATCTGTAATCAATTACACCTGAAAGTAAAGCTGGGGATTTTGTATGTTTTTTTTATTTCCTATTGATGGTTAAATAACTATTTTTATGAGTGATCTAAATCATTCAAGCTAAAAACTCCAGAGAGTCACAAGCTGATGAATCATATAAGGTCTGTGTGATGCCACATAGCTACAGATATTTTGAGCAATACTTACTTGAACTACAAGGAAATGTCTTCTAGCTGGGGGTAAGTGGACATGGGTGTAGGAAGGTTGTCTTAATATTGCTTGATCAGATTTGATCCTTGGAAAAATGAAACTGAACTTTATATGGATTCGTGGAAAACTGTATCATTCTTCCCTCAATAATGAAATAGCAGCTTCAAAGAGCAGAGGTATCATTATAGTGTGAGAAATACCTCAGGAATATTCCAGATGAAACAGTTAAAACTGGTATCTATATGGAATTTGGGAGGAATCTTTACAGAACTGTCCAGTTGCATTAGCTGACTACTCTAGCACAAGTATTTCAAGAACTTTCACAGATGACTGTAAAGAAATTGTTTAACTTCAACAAAGCTAGATTAAACCAGTGATCTCTGCTGAAAACTTTGGGCCACTAGAGATTGCAGCTATAAGTTGTGAAATGAATGCTGAAAAATAGGGCAAGCTTACAGAATCCAGTTCTGCATGAATGTGTGGGTGACTGCTGACATATTAAGGAATATTACAAGAGATGCTTCAGAGAAAAAGCAGTGTTTGCTTTGATTTTGTTTTTCTCAGCAGAGGCAAGTTTCAATAGTATTTTATGATACCTGATTTTGGTAGATAAAGGAAAGGATTTGTGAGTGGAAAGGAAAATTTCATTCTCTTTCTGTGAAATGAAAAATCGAACAGAAAAAGATATCAGCAAAAATATATCAGTTATTTATTTACCCCCACTGTATATTGCTCTCTAAGGTTTTGCTGCTGCATTAACTTGAACTTTGTTTACATATTTTTATCCTTTTCATCATTGGTTTGTCTATTTATAGGGGAAAAAAGGCAGCTGGATAAATACCAGGTAACAAAAGCTTCCTGTATGCTTCAGTATGACTAAAATTTGGGGTTCTACTTTTGCCAAAGGAAAACAGGTAAATTTTAATTTGTCTAGAACATAGGGAAAAGTTGAGCAGTGCTAGTCTCTCTCGAAACTCTGTGGGAAGCACTTGAAAATACTACACAGGTATAGGGGAAACCACTCTTGTTTTTTTCTCATCTCATAAAGGTATCATCTTTCATATATAAAATGTCTATAGGTCTTGCCTGTTCATGCACAGTGAATCTCTGCATTGTAAATGAGGAAAAAAAGAAAAGAAATAGGAATACTGGGGCAGACTGCTCCAGAATTCTTTTGGTTTTTTTAACTCTGAACATTTTTCTGGGACAACACATGTTAATAATTGATTTCAGTTTGCATTCAGGACTTCTGGCTTAGAAGGAAAACATCTGTGATCACACATGTTATCTCACAGCGCTGTGTGGGTCACAGAACACCTGGTGATACCTGCAACAACCAACTGACTGCATCAAGAACAATGAGCAACACAACCAAGAGTGGGAATTTCACTGGAGGGAATTTCAGAGAGCTCCTTTGCTGTGCCAGAGGAATTTCATGTCATAATCAGCCCTCTTGGTGTTATAGGTATATGGGGTTGAGCTCTCATTGGATGATTCATTAGCCAAACTAAACTGAGAGAAAAGGTTTTCCTCCTGTCAGATTATGGTGGTATGAGACATGACAGTGACTGTGATATGAATAGAAAGGATTTTAATGTTAATCCATTGCTAATGGTAATTAAAACATTCCTGCTTGCTATTATCAGTTCTCCAGAGTACGTACGTCTACTCCCCTTGGTTAAAGCAGGGAGTTTTAGATTTTCAGTGTTAATAAATATTTCTCAGCAAAGAGAAACATAATCTATTTACTGGTGAAAAATTAGAGTTTTATAGCTGCCAAGAATATTTATAACTGCCAATAACTTATTATATTTATAATAAGTTATATTTATATTAAGTTATATTTATAACTGCCAATTTCTTGACAATATGTCAAAGACTGAATTCTTACAAGACTTTTTACAGGTACATAGTAACATTTCATTTTCCAAAATTACAGGATAAAACTGGATTAATGAGAGGGGATAAAAAGGATATGCAAGCCCTAAGAAGTTTTTTCACAGGTAACTTAGCAAATTTGAACAACCACATGCCATTGTTGGTTGCTAGTTTCTTTTTTTAAACTATTCAGTAAAATCACATAGCTGAGAAGACTCCCTGGGCTGAGTATTCCAAAGCTGGAAAGGTCCATGCTCTGCCACTGAGAGGGACTGGGGCAGAGGGAGGTCAGAGAGACAACTCAAGTAATGCAAATGTGCTGGGACTGATCCATTTTCTTTGTGAGAATGCTCTGATAGGGTAGCAATCTACCAGAAAATGCCATCAATGTCATAGCTCACGAAGAATTAATGAGTCTATTGGACTGTTTAAATTCCTAAACAAAGATATTTTATCTCAGAATCATAGAATGAACATACCCAAGACCCATATGACTCCATACAAATAGATACTTTTTTTTCTACATCTGTATATCATTACACTTCAACAAGAAAAACTCTTATTTTAAAAGTCTGAAAAGTGAAACAGATGAGAAAAAAGCTTCATGAGACTTATAAAATAATGTTTTCTGTATCTGAAGTAGTATCATAAGAGTACAACTTTGGGAAGTATGGACAAAAAGTAGAGGATATTAATACAAGTAGATTATTTGATTAACTCCTGTAAACCTATGGAAATGCCAACAAATTCTAAAGAGAAAGTTCCAGTAGAATTTGTTGGAAATTATTTGCTCTTGGTTTAAATTGTTATTTTTACAGGTTTTAGCAGTAACCATATTTATCAGTAACAGTATTAATCCTATTTTATGCTTTTTAGTAATGATAAAATTGTAAACACAGCTCCATAAAATATAATGCATATGCTTTGCTTTGTAATAGTAAGAGGTATTCATTTTTAAACTGGTCTCAAGCTTATTATATGGACCAGATACACTCCCTTCCTGCAACTGCCTTTACTTCATTTATGATTCTACATCTATTGTGCTCAAAAACATTGACATAAATAGCAGAAGGCTCCCAGTTAACTCATAACTATCAGAAGTCCATTTCAGATGATCATGGCTTTGGAAAATGCTTAATATTACTTTTGCTCAGGCCCCTAATTAGCCCAGTATTTGGCAAAATAACCCTGGAAACAAACTGGAATTTCCTTTCCCCTTGCATCTTTATCATTTACATATCATTTATACCTAAAGAAACATGAATCAAACTGTCCATCCTTATTTTGTGGCACAGGGTTTCCTAAGAGCAACAAGAATAAATTTGTCCAGGACACATAAACAATCATGCTTTTCTCCACAGATCAACCATTACAGGACAGAGAAATTATGTTCAATTCTCATACGCATTAAACTAATTTTTTATAATGCCATAGAATTAAGAACATATGCAGTAAACCTCACAGAGATTAGGACTTATTTATGAACATGTAAGTAGTTTTGGAAGCAGTGAAAAGCACTTATTATTAGCACAGCACTGGTAAGAGAAAGGGCTCATTACCATCAAATCCTATCCCAAAAAAAGCTGCTTATCAGAGACTGACCTGCAGATGGGGAAGCACTTACAAATGAAGGTAATTGAACAACAGCAAAACACTTCCATGACCCCTTTTTCTTACCTCCTTGTTTATATAAACAATTTATTAGTAGAATCTGAAATTATTATTTCTATGCTTTCCTTAATCTGAGGTATTTTCATATGTTAACAGCTTAGAATAAAAAAATGTTATAATAAATCATCTACAAAATTAGTTCCTTACTGCCACAAAGCAATCATCATGGCTGTCTTTTGTTCACTGAAGAACAGGAATAAAATCCGAATTATTTCAGATGCTATAATTCCTTGTTGAAAGCTAAACGGTTAAAGAAGAGAGAGGAAAAGTGGTGCAGCTGAGCACCCCTTTTGGGATGGCTGAAATGGACTAGCTGAAATGAGAAGCTTCTAAAAATGTATTTGACCATGAGAAGTATTTATTCATAATATGATCACCGAAGAAGGAGGTCAAGGAAATAGAAGAATGCTTCTGAACAATATGTTTGGGAAGAGAAGCCAAAAAGGTCTGATATTTCATTTTAGTTTCGAATAAAATTGATTATAAACCAGAAGTTTTATGATTTCATATTTCAGCAGAACATAACTCATACATTTCCTCCAAAAAGACACAGAAGCCTCATTTACCAGGGACATATACATTGCTTGGAGACAGAATCCATGAATCAGTATGAACATATTTGTCACTTGGATCCCTGATGAGGTATGAGCTGAACTTTTAAATGATCTTCCATATTCAGAGACAACAATGCAGACTGGATACAAACCTGCACTTCTGGGCTGACACATAAGGTTGCGCTAAATAAAATCACGTTGTAAATTATAATCTCATTAACTTCATGCTTGTTACCTTATGCTTAGCAAAATAATGATAAACATCTCAGAGAAAATGAAATCGAAGGTAAAAGGTATTTCCAGACAGAACTGAAAGCTGTGTTTATTTAGATATATATGTACAGCCAACAAGGTTATGAAGAAGATGAAATAAAAGTACTGGAAATTTCTGAATTTTAATACAGGCTTTTATATATTCTTATGACATTTGATTCTTATTAAACTGTTCCCAAATAATTTATATTTTCCTACAGACAAGCAGCCTCAAAGAGTGAACAAAGTTTGAGAGAATATAAATTCAGAATATAATCAACTGCACGATACTGACCTCACATCATTAACACTTAATTTTGTGATAGGCTGAACATTTCCAGCTCTTAGAGTGGATACAAGAGTCATGTAGTGTCCAGCTATTTCCAAGATCAGACTCAGGTGATTATGAAACAATGAAAAATTATAATTTGAAACTATTTTATCTTTTTTCCATCTATGATTTCTTCCTCAATGGTCCTGGAGTGAGATCAAAAACAACAGGACATTGAAATTCACATTGTGGTAAAATGAAATGAACTCAGGAAGCAGAAAAAAAATCTGGCAAGCAAGGAAGTTATTTATTATTTAAAAATCTAATAGGATAAGCCTTTTTATGCAATTTTTGGGTGACTACATTCTATATACAGTATTTAATCACATTACCATTTAGAAAGTTCTGTTACTAAGTGACATGGTTTTGCTGCCTCATGTCAATAATTTACCTGAATTATTTTATCTGTTAACAGACAGCAAGTTAAAACTGTCTCTTCAGAAACATGCAGCAGCTTTCTCTACTGCCAGGGCTGTCCAGCAATGCTCTGCCTTCACTACATCAGACAACACCAACAGTGGTCAAATCCAGTTGCATGTGCCATGGCCACTAGGAAAAGCATTCCAGCTGTTTCTGAGTATCTCCAGGCCAAGCAGATCAATACTTGCAATTTATGTTCAAGCTGAACCAGCATCAGGGAGGCTGAGTGCCCCCACCACCAACCATTTGTGCCACTCATAGAATTTAAAATGATTACTTTATAAAGATTTAGTGTATGTTGTGAATGTGCCTGACAGCAATGGGAACTTGTAAATGCTTGTTATAATAGGAGAGAACAATAAGGCAGTTAGATAGAAAAAACTTCTAGATGTAGTGTCTTTTGTGGCTGCAGTTTCTCAGAGGAAATGAACAGAAAACACCCCAAATTAAATACCAAACAAACAAAACTACATTTACTCATTAATTAGCACACAGAATACCAGCAGCTAAACAAAGACCCATTAATAGCCAGGTTCAAGCTATTGATTTTCTACAAGAGCCTAATGATCCTCATGTGCACTAAATGTGTGGATAAAACTGTGCCATAGGAGCTCCTCATCAATTTATTAATCCCCATCTCCAAAACACACATAGGAATATTCTTCTTTTAAAGTACAGAAACACTGCCTTACATACTTATGTAAGTGTACACTTATGCACTTATATAAATGCACTTATACACTTGCATAAGACTGTATTTTCATACTTCTAGCCACCTAACATCTCCAGGGCACAGGGTAACCAAATTGTTCATCACAGACTATCTACAGCTGCCCTCACTTTCCAGAATTTCCATTACTGAAACACCTGAGACCATTTTCTTTCTCAAAATAATCTTGAAATATTGAATCAGAACTTTTCATTACAGAAAGAACTTTATCAGCATAAGCCTTAATCTAGTGACATGTTTGCATAAGATCACATCAGGGAAAAGCTGATTATTGTATAGCTTGGGGGGAAAAAAAAGCTTTTTAAAGTGGTTTAGCAGGCCAGCAGGCCAGCACTATTTAAAATTGAAAGATTGTCACTTGTGAGTGTTCAAGGAATGGTGCTATCTTTGATTATGTACTGTCAACATTTGTTAACTGCCTGTCCAGGCAGAGCAGTGACAGTGTATTTACAGTGTTACAGTGAAATCCTCAAAGGGAACAGTGATACAGGGTACTCAGAAACTACAGAAGCAGATTCATCACCAGAATGCCTTATTCTAACATTTCCAGATGGCAGAAAGCACCCTGCAAACTTCCACCACTACCTGTCAGAAAATCAAAGTTGTCACTTCCTAGCGAACTAGTAAACTTTCAGGAATCTCCACATTGTGTTGTTACTGCAGAGTAGTACTGCAGGAAAGAAATAGAAAAGCTGTCATTTAATAATCTCACACTTTTTCCATGCAGCAGATTACATATAAATTGGAAGACATATTTGAAAAACAATAAGAAGTCTCATTTTTATCTGTATTTGTTAAATGACAGAAAACTCAGGTATTTCTCATGGTTAATGAACAGGACCTATCATTTCTCATTTTCCTCTTTGGGCAAATACATACATAAAACAAACTCACATTTACAAAAAGTGAGCCTGGAGTTAGTTTATGGTAATAAAGGATGAAAAAACATGAAATTTCATGTATTCCTAGACTGCTTATGAAGGCAGCACAGCTGGAGCTGTTCATCTTGGACGAATTATAATAAACTTTATATTCAGTAACTGCATATTTTGACAGCTGAGTAGCAAACATTTAGTTTTTTATTAACCCAAGGAGCCTGAGAAGATACCAGGGAGTTATACCTGTTACCTGTCTCAGACATGGGAATTTTTTTTTGTGCCTTCTCCATCAAGTGACACAAAGCTGTCTGACGCAGTACCTCAGCCACATGCTCTGTTGTCACTGGTGTGACCCATGGCAGGGGAGGACTTGGAACAAGATCATCTTTAGGATCCCTCCCAAGCCAGGCCATTCAGTTATTCTATGACATCCACCAGCTTTCATGTCTTTCAGCTACATTTCTGTTCATTAAGTTTTACTCTGTCATAGGTAAGATGTTATTAACACGAGTGGAAGGGGTCACTCACTAATGAGAACACATCCATGAATGGATTAGGGACTGGCTCTTGGTCCAACTTGTCAATTATTTTATCAGCAATTTAAAAGATGCTATTAATTGCTGATATGGCCAAATGCAAAGATTGGTGAACAAATAACCAAAAGGACATTTTATTGTTACAGGATGAACTCAGCAATTTTTTTTCAGTCCAGTAAAATGCAAAACCACACTTCTAGGAGGAAAGAATAAAGAGACTTTATCTTTGTTCAAACACAAAAACCCCTCAACCCCTCAGATGAGCATTCTGGTTTAGAGTGCAAACTTCCAAAGAGATCAGAAAACAGAGGAGCAACTTCAAAGAATGATTGCAAAGTAAAGGGAGTAAAGGGATTACTACATCTTTGTGAAGACGATCATCAGTGGAAAAGAAATCTGAATATGGAAAAGTTTTGAGGCTGAGGAATATGAAGCAATTATGATTGAAAAGTTAAAAGCTCAAGCTAGACAAATCTGGAAAATAAGATAAAATTTTAAAGTAATTAAATATGTGGGAGGGATCCCTTTATTGTTCATTTTGTTAAAAATAATAATTATATTTGAAATCCAAATCATGATCCAATTCCTGTGAAAGACCTCTGCCTGAGGAAGGTCAGCTTAGAGGATTACAGTGATCATCCCTGGATTTAAAACAAAAATGCTCTTTTTTGCAGATTAAAGGGAAGAGCACTATGTTGTTCTCTCCTCATTTCACAGGTTGTTTGCAAGGTAACCTTCATCATCATAAAAAGCTGCAAATATAAGTGCAAAAATAGGAATATAGAACACAACTTTATCTAGCAATTCTATTAGAGTTTCTGATAAATTCAAGAGGTTAAAACAATGCTTCTAACATCACCTAAATTCCAGCAGGTGAGTTCAAGATTAATCAGTTTCTTCAGGATGAAGTCATTTTTCTGCATTTGCCTACGTTATCCTTCAGCATAGAAGACTGCCAGAGCTCCACACAGATCTGCATGTAATCAAATGATTATAATTTAGCAGTATGTTAAATGCCCAAGTGATTAAAACACATGAATAATTGAAGGGATTCCTAATGGATTAATTACAATAATGTTCTTTAGTGTATCCCTATTTTCATAGCTTTAGGCAATATCAAGTGGTTCAAATTAATAAATCATCTCATAGATCACATGATTTTCTAGGACCTACAGTTCAGCCCTTGAAGCTATTGGTTAGGAAAAAAGCCATAAACAATGCAAATAATAACGAGATTTTTGACCTTCCACTGTCATGTAAATTGATGTGTGCCTGGCATAGGCCGACTTCACACCTCAACTCAAAAGCTTTCAGCTTTGTCATTGTCCCCATCTTGTAATTGAGTGTGTTAACTCTAAAAGGGACCAAAATGGAAGAGCAAAAGCAGGGAATAGCTAGGAAGAAATGAATATTCTTTTTCAAAAAAATACACATACGGAGTGCCTGTAAAAGAAAAAAATATTAAATACTTCACAGGAAATGAAGATTCATACTACATGCTGACAATTAATGTATAGAGAACTATAATACAGGTTATTCCCCAGTACCCAGCTTTTCAGACTGCAAAAATCAAGTCAAATAAACGAGAAATAGACATTCATACCACTTATTTGACTTTTTTCTTTCAAGCTTTGACTCTGATATGCTGATTTTCTTTTTCTTTTCCTTCCTTCCTCTTTCTTTCTCTTTCTTTCTTTCTCTTTCTTTCTTTCTTTCTTTCTTTCTTTCTTTCTTTCTTTCTTTCTTTCTTTCTTTCTTTCTTTCTTTCTTTCTTTCTTTCTTTCTTTCTTTCTTTCTTTCTTTCTTTCTTTCTTTCTTTCTTTCTTTCTTTCTTTCTTTCTTTCTTTCTTTCTTTCTTTCTTTCTCATTATGATTTCTATTTATATTTCATTCATTTCTGAGTGATTACCCCAGGTACTCATTTCTGGCAGTACCAAGTACCTGGGGTCCACCAGCTGAAATACTGCCATTGTCACACTTTGGTAAAGCCACTTCTGTCATATACTGTCTAATGGTCAAGCAAAAAAATGTTAATTTATCATTTCAATGATGACTGAGAAAATTTTAATTGCAGAGTTGAGCAAGCTATACAGAGTTGGTTAAGCACCATTATTGTCCTGTACTAGAGATCAGGAAACCAGAGATCAAATTAAGTGAGTAACTTAGAAATATCACCAGACTTGGAGGGACAACAGCAAGCGAATAAAAATGCTAAATATGTGCATTGGTAATAATAAAAAAGCCGGTCTTACAAGGTGTGCCCCATGCTCCTGACAGGGTCACCACAGTTTGCATGTTCAGGACAGTGAGAATGTGTGAATCTCCAGCAGTGATGCCAGACCCTGACACCAGCAGGCCACAGGGACACTGCTGCATTCTGCAGACAATGCAGTGATGTCTGTCTGTATGTATCAAACAATAACATAAAAATCATTGCAATATAAAAAGGAAAATAAAACTTAAAAGAAACTCCTGACTGTGACTCTGTAATGAGGGATGGAGATTGAAATGAGTGCAGGAGAAGACAGAGAAAGAAAGGGGAAAGGAGAAAAAACATTGCTGCATTAGGATCTTCCATATTATACCTTTCTTTTTTAAATAAAAATCCAATTTGCAATGCAATAGCAATGCTGAAGATGAGAGCTACAGTTTCAGGACACATGGCATTATCAAATTTCTTTTTTAATTTCCCCATACAGAAATATTGATAAATGGGAACACTACCATGTCAGTAATATGACAGTTATCCCACAATGCCCCAAACTCTTCTTCTGTCATTGTTTATCATCCAAGAAGAGAAATACTAATGGTTCATCATGTATTTTGAGATATTAACACTTTGCAGAAGGATGAAAACATGACTTAGCATCCAGATACTTCTCACAGACCTAATTCTGTACCACATCAGAACTGCTAAGTATTCTGTGAAGTTCTGACTACTTAGGATGGTTAAGTACCATGGCATTAACTATAATAATAATCATTATCACAAACAAATTCTAATTTAGGTGAATGTCTATGACTTTCCTATGTTCCTTTGACAATCCATGAAAACTACTGTAGCACTTCATGAGGATGTTTTCAAATAACCATCACACATCCAAGGTTGTTGCTTAAAACCTGTGATAATGATTCCATGTCATGGTTTGAGCCTGGCACAGAGCCAGTGCCCCCCATGAAAATGCCTCACCCTGGTGTCTGCTGTGAGATGTGACCAGGAATAAGCAAAACAGGCTCCCACTTAAACATAAAGAACACTTTATTACCTAAAACTACAGGAAAAAATAGGGAAAGACTATAAGGAAAAGGAAAAAAATTGAAAACCTTACAAAAACCACTTTTCCTCCTCCCCACTCCCTGACTTTCCCAATCCAATACATTCTCTCAAAAAACACCAACTGCCCAGCCCGGCACGACACTTTAGTATACTCAAACTGCAGTTCATGAAGAGGAAAGGAGTCCTTCTCGTTCCATAGGCTTCTCGTGGAGACACACTGAGAACCTCGTGTGCTTCCCTGTCACTTCGGCACCGCCCGGGGAAAAAAAGTCCTTTTGCCGCTTGTGACATGTTCCTTCCATGCCCAGTGCTCTCACCACCGTGCATGGATCAGAGCTGCTTTTAGGGTTGTCTTTCAAGGATGCCTTGTCTCACTCCAAAAAGGCACAGTCTCTGCTTTTGGGACAACTGTCCCCCCCATATTTTTCCAACCCCCTGGGGCCGGGGGGTCCTCACAAATGAACCCTCCTGGTTTTGAGGCACTGCCTCCCCCTAAATGCAGTCTGTGTCACAGGAACAACTGAGTCCATGGCTACAAGAAAAAGTCCAGCCAAAAGGCCACTCCAAATCATCTCTCCCCATCCAATCATCTCCACAATCTCCGGGCCAAGTCATCTCATCTCTCATCTCCCTTCTTATTCAGCTTCGAGGAGGATTAGCATTTTTGTAAGGCCCCAATCATGCAAGAAAGGGTTAAAAGTTTTCAGTCTCTGCTGTCGGTCCCGGAGCGACTCCCACGCACGCTGCCCACAGGCTGCCGCTCCGGCCGGGCAGTCTCCCTCCTTCTCCTCCTGGCTGGCTGCTCTCCTGGGGGAGGGGGGGGAGGGGGGCTGGCTGCCCGATGTCTCGATGTCTCTTGGGGCTCCCCCACCCTTCCATCCTTGAAAGCCCCCTCAACCCCCACCTCTGTCCAGGCCCCAGGCCTACCGCATGGCTGGCCCCTCCCCCGCCCAGCAGCAGCGGGCCGGGCGGGGAAGAGATCTGACCTCTTCGCCCGACGATGTCCAAAAGAGGAAGTGCCAGGGCAGTGCCTTGCTTTTAACCCCTGTGTATTCTCGGAGGTGTGTCCAAACCCCACTGGCTACACCAGGTGTCAGTATGAAACCCAAAACCTTCATTGGTTTGACCACAGCTTCCCAGAATTCCCACTCCTTCCTGGTCAAACCATGACATTCCAGAAAGCAAGATTTTATGACTGAGCTTCCAGCACAGGATGAAAAACATTGTAACTCAGTTCATCTTCGTGAGACAGCACATTAATTTTCATCTTACCACACTAATACATACCACTTTCTAGTAATTCAAAATGGTCAAATTAATCTAAAAAGAAGAAATACTTGCACTAGTGAATAATCTCCAACCTTGCTAAATTCCTGTCAAAATAATTCATGTTCTCATTTTCATTTTAAGTGACACATTAAAATTTGAGTACACACAGGTTTTTACACCATGACAAATTATTTCTTTCCAGATACTAATTTTGCTCAAACTCTGTATTAAAAGATCCTGTCAGAAGACTTTCAGAGAGTGTTTCCATGTAAAAACTATTTAGCTGAAAACATCATTACACACCCCAGGTCATCTGCAGGTATTTATAAATTGCTGTTTTTCATAGTGGTAGCAAAAATTTTATGTTGGAAAAAGATACATTAATAAGATAAAAATCTTGAACATTGCTGTGATAGAGAGAAACAAAGAGTAGAGAAGTCATCTGACTTCTAGCACTCAATTTCCCTCCTTAAATTGAGCAGGTAAATTCCCTCAATTCAATCTACAGTCCTACAGAGAGATGCTGGAACAGGGGGCAATCCAGAATTGCTGCATGTTCTGCCCCAAGCTCTCCTGCTCTGGCTACATTTTCAACCTGATTAAGTGCCTAGAGTTAGGCAGCATGAATGCATTTCGTTATGTCCACTCAATCTCTATCAAGTCCTAACATTCATAGGCACCGCGGGATCATGAAATGCAAAAGAGTCATAAAATTGAAAGTTATATTTCTAGCAGGGCAATGGAAGCCATTAAAAAGCCATTACCTATCAATAGTTGATGTACTCTGGCTACATACAATGCCTGGCTTTGAGGGTGTTTGTGAATGGAGGGGTCGGGCAGGATGGGGGAACCCAAACAATAACACCTCGGGGTGGGAAGTACTGACAGTGCTAATTCTTTACAGCAACCACAGCATGGTAACCTAACAATAAAATGTATAATCTGCCAAAAAGGCAAGGAGAAAGTTCTACACTATTTCACAACCGGTCTGAAGTAGATTGCACATCCATTTCACAGAACGCACATTCCAAATGCTCCTGGCCCAGAGGCTGTCGTGCCTTACTGTATTATGGAAGTACCTAATGGCTCCAGTGTATTAGGTACTATACTAACACATATTAAGAAATATTTCTTTTTCCTATGAACAATAAAAATAGGCAAAATGAAGGCCAGGCATAAGGTTGCATTGATTTTCTCCATTTGACAGATGGGGAATGGAAGCCCAGTGAGAGTGAATGATTTGCCTGAGGCAGCATGCAGCAAAGACAGGAATCTGACCTAGACAGCTCAAGTTCCAGACCAGCGCCTTATCTCATTAATATCTGCTTCTTTATGCATTTTTTGGCTATTATCTAGGAAAAGAAGGAGCACTGTTCTGGCCCAGGTTTAATAGGATCACAGTCTTAAAATGATACTCAGGAGTCAGAAACTTCAAAACTCAGATGATAAATTTTAAGCTGTATTGATTTCAGCTTCTTCCATCACCTTCCATGTTTTTAAACTCTCTCCAGTAATTTGATTCAGGAGTGGAAGGAAGTCCTCTGGGAGCATATGAAACAGTATTTCAGTTTAACCACTAATGTGATTTTTCATCAATCAAATACTAAATACTTGAAGAGAAAATAAACTTGAACTATAAGAAACATTTCTGACGGCAGTTCAAAGGATGTACATCTGTACAGTTCTGCAAATAGACAACAGATTCACTTTTGTGTCGCAACACTGATTATCTTCTGTGCCTCATACATCCATCTTCTGAACCATGAGAAATGAAAACAATAGTAAACATGGATAAAACAAAAGTACTGTCTTAGATAAGATAGCTGAAGACAGCAATTGAAAAAGAGGTTTCTCCATCATTTGTTGCAAGGCAAAAAATCAAATACACAAACAGTAATGGCCAAATTTCTAAGTTTTTGGAGAATCAGTACTTTATTAAGTTCTAAGCCTATACAATGTAATGAATTATATATTTGTGAGCTTTGTTTAACAGAAAAAAAAAGAAAGATATTTAAAATAATAAATTAAAGGTCAATGTGTCAAATATTCAGCTGGAGATAATCACTAGAGCTGGAGGAGTGAGGAAACAGAAGTCCCTAATAAAACAGTAGTCTAGTTGATGATAGAATGTTATGTTAATACTTACAAGACATTAAATTTCTGACATGTGCCAAAAACGTAACCTAGAATATTTTTGTTTTAAGAACAGTATTGTTTCTCTGAGTCTTGGGAAATGCAGTCTGAAGTCATACTTCTGGGATAACTGCAAAATTTTATCCTCATTTGAAAAAAAAAAGCAGTGATGGAAGAAGCAGGGAAAATAAGGCAGCAAAAATAGAGAGGTTACACAATCTCCTAGGTGTCTACTGATTTCCATAAGCAAGTCCTCAAAATTTGATTCTACTTACTGCAAGTTAATCATCCACACCACTTAGAATATGGAAAAAACAAGCCATTACCATTGCAAAAAGAGTCAAGAAACTTTGAAAATAAAATATTGACTGCACATATAGTACAAATGATGAGTGAATTTATAAATTTTTAAAAATTGAGAGAAAGAAGCCTGATAATAAACGCCCAAAATATGAGGGAAAAGTAATAATCTTCTACCTTCTAATTTTATCACTGCCAGAAAAGGCCTTGTGGCAAAAGGTGTCAATCCCAAAGCCACAGCTTTGCCACTCTGACAGCTCTTATAAAATCTAAATATTAATTTTGAGGCTACTTAAAGCAAGAATCTAGGCACCTGAGTGAAAGACTGAATAATGTTGATATAATGTTGGTATAATAATTGGCTGCAAGAAATATTTCTCAAAACTTTTGGACAATTTACAGAGCTTAATTACCCATGAATAAAATGCCTCCTGCCTAAGCAGCTCAAAAATAGGAAAATAATTGTCATCCAAATATTATTCACTGGTTTGTTTGGGCTTTTTTCTTCTAACAACGAATACATTAAGAACCATGCAGCCTTCCAGGGAAAAGTTAAGGAACTGTCACTGGTGTGGGAGGAAATCAACAAATATATTCCTGTCTCCTAAATAACTCCCATTGCTGTCTCGCGTTTTCCTCGCTCACACAGATGGTTTACTCCTGGTATACCTGAGTACTCAAAGGCAGAAACAAACCAGGTTCAGACCCAGGCTGTCTATATGGCTGGAGGGGAGTCTACAAGAGCAGCTTGGGAGTAACTGATGCTCCCAGCCTGCCAGCAGTAAGAACATGTGGTTCTTTCCTCAGAATTGTGGGGCTTCCAGCTGGGGACATGAGCAGAGCACTGGAAAGTTCTCTGCTGAAGAGCTGGGTCTCACATGCACTGCCATCAATGAGACAATTCACAGTCAAACCTTCTCTGCACAGCAAAAATGTGTAGCGCAACCTAACCTCAACCTGTTTTCACCAGGAAAATCAAATATTCATAAAAAAAGGGACATTTTTTCTAGACAAGCCTCAATTTTCATCTTAATTGCATTGCAAAGTTTTCTTTTTAATACTAAGAAAAAGTCCCTCTCCATGCTTCGTAACAAAGGTTGAACATTTCTCCCCTACGTGAAGACCTTTAAAGTTTCATTGCAGTGCAATCAAGATTAAGGGAGTTATAAGTAAAAATTAAGCATCTGCAGATAAGCATTACAGTTCATCAGTTGCAGTAGCAGATGCAGTTGATTACTGTAATTTGAAAATAGAAAACATAATGGCAAAGCTTTAGATTAAAGTAATTATACTGCAATAATTATATGGAATTGAGTTTATTATATTAAAAGGTAGTTCTAACATCTGAGCCATTTAAAATATATGCTGGCTGGTATTGAAGTTGAAATCTCCTTCAGATGCAATACAAAAATCAGATTAAACTAGCATTCTGAAAGTATATCTGTGAGATACAGTCTGTTTTGCAACCCAGTTAAGTGCAAAGTTATTCTATTGCACTCATATCAGAGAAATTTAAAGTAGATTGTATTAAACCAATTAAAATATATTTAGGAAACTATTTAATCACATTATGGACTAACATCAAAATATTACAGAATTATTACTTAAATTAATGGAAAAAGGGACCAGTCTTTTTTTTCTTAATATTTTATTTTCCTGCAAGTTTAGTAATGATTCTCACAGAAAGACATAATTTTTATCACAACAGCTTTTGGAGGATATTGAATTCAAGTGTTATACTCCTGTTAAGACTTGTAACTCTTAGTGTTTATTAAACTCCATCACCAAGTGTTGGTTTTGAGTTTTTTTTGGTTTGGCTTTGGAGGGGAGGTAAATTTTACAATAGTATGTAAAGAACCTTTCATCCTCTTCTGAAAAGTGTAAGCTCATCCCAGAAACAGACCCAGAAATGAATCCTCTCCAGCCCCAGCATCTTACAGCTGTTCCTCTGCTCCGAGGCTTCAGGGCCAGCACCTCCACACCTTCACTGTTCAGAGGGTATAATGACTTTGAGTCAATAAAATATCTCTATGTAGAAAAAAACCTCAATTCCAAAACTCAGCAAATGCTTAATCCCCATAGATGACAGCCTAGAAGAAACACTTTTCTAAATGTGACCTGAGGCAAAGTGAAAGGGTGACTGAACGTTTTCATTATTCCTCAACACATCTTTTAAAAATGGCCTAATTTGAAAGTGGATTGACTTTATATACTTGAACGCTTGAGGAACTGCAGTTTGATGGTACCTAGAAAACCTGAAATGAGAGGGACCAAGCAGGGGGACACTTTTTGGCTTTGGGTATTATCAGCTCTGAGCACAGAAAATTTCTGAACCATAATTAGCATTCAGTTAACTTTGTGTGAGCTGCCTGATGTTGGCACATAAAAATCTTTCCTTTTAACTAACTGATAAAGGGAGAGAGGTAGGTTTAATGCAGCAGAACTTCGGAATACTTCTAAAAAGAAGAAATTAAAGTTCAAAGAAAAATCATTTATATAATCTCCAGCAGTGCACATTATTAAAAACTATTCATATACTGTGCACTGGATGGCTACTGAATTCTCTTCCTTAATTTGCACTCAAATTACCACAGCAGTAAGCCTCAAAATAAGGAGATAGCAGAAATACAGTAATCTACTGCTTTAAAACAATCCAGGACATTGATATGGCCAGATGGTAACAGGAACTCCAAGAACCAAGCAACAAAGGAAGCACAGGAGTCTCTTCATGTGTGATCTGACATGGCTTTTGTGGCTCCTCAGAACGCACCTGTGGCAGCTCTCCCACAGTCTTTAAGTAGTTTTAAGAGTCAGATCTTTGGTTCTAAGAGAGTTCTGGAAACTGAATGTCTTTTCTTGCTTTTTAGAAAAATTACATCTTTTGTTTGCATGGCATAAGACTAGACATCCTTTCTAAGAAAGTAAGTAGCTTTTTTTCTTCTTCATCTAGACCAAATTTTTTCTTTTCTTTTTCCAAATTTGCATGTAAAAGAACAGGGATATTTTATTCTACACACATCGCAAAATGAAACAACCATTTCTGTAGTAAAACCCAGAGAGTTTTCATTTTACTTGCACACAAAATTGAAAATATCACATTTCTTTATCCTAGGTGTTGATTCCAATATCAATGTATTCAACAATATTTTTCCAATTATATTGGGGAAAGAAAACAAATAATGTTGAAAAAAAATCCAAAATATGCATTTTTTCTATGCCTACTTCTTACTATTTAAACAATCTATAAAAACCAGGATATAGTTCTGAATACAAGTATTTGCTCCGTTTCAAAATATTACATTTTCGACTTCAAATCTAACTTGCTGCTAGTTTTTGATCAATAAAAAATAAGTTAAAAATAAAAGAGAGCAACATTCATGCAGTAACTTCATATCCATGTATTATCTTATTAATCCCCTGGATTATTAGAAAGTCTTTGAAGACTTTAGTATTTGGAAAGTAAAATAACCAAAATCTTTGGTTGTTCTAAAAATTCATTGGAAAAAAAAGGCATAAATGCACAAGAATTGCATCTCTTTATGTCAGCAGTTCTGCTAAATTTAACAGTCACAAAATATGCAACATCAGATTTTTTATAACATGGAAATTATGTACTACCATTTTTAACTAATCCTGAACTTTGTTTATAAATGTACTTGATATTTAAAATAATAATGAGGATAAAAATACACAAAAGCATAAAATAAATTTCCAAGGCCCCCAAATCCACTAAAATCTCCATTTATAGATTTCCAAGCTGTTTGAGAAGGCATTTTCTCTACTGAAAGGAAGGTAAATCAGTAATCACTGGTGTTCTTCAAAAGTCAACACTGAAGACATCATCAGGTTTATCATACTTTTCTAAATAGTGGGCACGTCCGGGAAGGACCCAGACCATTGCAAAGCCACATAATACAAAGAAACTACTTAAAAATGCAATGTAGGGGTGATTTCAGTCTTGTTGTAAGATATTCAGTACAAACCAGTTATCACATGGTTAGAAAACTGTAGAAGAAACTCCTTCTGAATTCAGCATTTTTGGTTCCTTAAGATATCCATCCAATGGGAGCCAGAACATGCAGGCACTAATGGTTACAATGCAATCACTTTTCCTAAAAATTGCAAGACTAGGGTTGACAGCCGTGCTCTCAGTGGTGTGAAACTGAGCACTGTACAACATTCTTGGGCATCTGAGGAGGATCCAAGCTGAGGAACAAATGCTTTGGTCCATGCAGCACCAGGAGCACAGGGGGGTGATTGCTGTGCAAGTCACCAGGGCCCTCCAGGGGCTCACAACCCCCGGAACTGGGCTGCACAACTGCCAAAGCTTTTGGTCCAATGTGGTGCAGTTTATAGCTTCTCCCCACAGGCTCAACCTTAAATTTTGTGTAAATTTTAAACCATCTGTTTGACTGAAAAAAGGTTCTGAAGAATTCTGCTGTGAACAGTGATCTTAGTAGTATAATCAGCATCACTTCAAAAAAACCTCAACATTGTCAGGGCTGTTAACACATTTATAGTTCTCCTAAACTGTGGTGTTTGTCAGTGATCTCTATGAACTGGGCAGAATATTTTTGCTTAGTTGTGTCCAAAAAGCATTCAAGCAAAGGAAAAACATCAGATTATTTTAGCATTTGAGCCAAAACAGTGTATTGCGGTTTAGTCAGAAAATTATATCAATTATGGCCTTCTCTTACTTCTGTTCTAATTTCAGAATAATTCTTCCTTCATGTAATGTACATATTTAATATTCTTCTGAGCCTTTAAAAGAAGCAGGCCAAGCAATGTCTGTCATGTAGAAATAGGAGGTTTATATTAGTTGGAATTTTCTATCTCTAAAAGTTGTTAAAGAAACCCCAATGCCTTAATGCAAAAGGCTGAACCTGTCATGACTATAAAAATAATAATGGGCCCAATAAAATAAAACAATGTGAATAGGTGGTTTTCAAATTGTCACAAGTATTTCATAAGAAGCAAAATAAGAAGGTAAGTGAAAGGTTTTTCCCCATTAAATTAGAAATAACTAGATGAGACCAGAGTTAGGTAAACTTGTCATAAGGCTGTGATTTGGCTAGAAAAAAAAGACTAATTTATTTCGTCCTTCTATTATCATTATCCAGTCTGAAAACATTTATTATACATGGCAAAGAACATTTCACTGAACGCCACATTTGCCAAAACCCCATATATTTGTATGAAGTGCTGCTGTATGTCTCAATCATAAAAAAACTCCATAAAAACTCTTTTGGTGCTCTTGTCAGGGCAATCTTTATTTTATTTGAAATTCATCTTACAAAATAGCTAATAATCTCAGAATTTAGTCTCAATCTTCTTTTTATAGAGAGACAATTCACAAGAGAATTTAGGACCCTGTAGTGCACTTTGAACAGTACAATTGTATTTTAGAACAACTGCTATTCTCTGCAGAACCCTTGAAATTTGACGTCAGCAAAAAACAGCAATTATACTTGAAGATTTCCACAGAGATAAGCAAAGGATTCAGAATACTACTCTCCCTTCGAATGCCTACAAATTTTATTTCCCCTTTTCTTTTTGCTGTTTAAGGAAATTACTGACATTAAGAATAGGAAGAAAAATGTCTCTAAAAATTGAATTAATCATCAAGGGAAGTTAATGCCATTGAACATGAGTCAACCTAACCTACATCATTGGAGTTAGCCAAATTGCAAATGGCTTCAGTAAGTCTGTTTGCAAGTCCTCAAGGGTGCAGAATTCCTATAGGAATCCATAAGAACTCTATGAATCTGTAAGGGGAGGACCTAACATCAATATTTGGTTGGTTTTGTGAAAGGTTGAATTATAATTTGAATCGACCAACAAAGCACCTAGGTTATTCCATCACACATGCTGAACTGCAGTCTTTATTACTTACAGAAACCTAAACTTTGCCAGCCTATGGAAAGAAAGGTCTCAGGCTGATTGAGCAGAAGCATAAGCCAGGCAGCCAGGTGACTGCCACCCTGGTTTAATATCCCATTATGCATGGACTGTGCAGCATCAAACCCATCCTCCTGCTGTCTGGTTTCTCCTTTCATGTTAAAGGGAGCTACAAGCGCTGCGTAAATAAACAGCTGCATCATATATTTTAAAGACTGAGTCCTAAAGACATCCAGTCATGATAATCACTGGTGATCAAAAAACAGTGGCAACAATGGGAAGATAGCCAAGATCTCTGCTTCTTTTTCTTTTCCCCCATTCATTTTTCTATTTTCTGTTTGAATACAGATCTAATACTACCGCATGATATAATGTAACTTCAGACATATTCAAATGTACAGAAAGGAAAAGCATGAAAATTATCCATTGTTTCAGAGCTTTAAAGTATCAAATGTGCTTTAAACAAGTGTTTATAGCACTCAAAAGATAGAACAGCTTTTATAAAATAATCACATAAAACCACAAGAAGTGGCTCTCCAGTAAAAACAATTTTAAATTTAAGTGCTTCCCCTATTACTAGTTATGAGAATCCCTTCCTAGATTAATCACAGGATAGTATCTAAGCCTTCTATCATCCACATTAAAGTAATTAGGGGCTCATTAACTTCAACTTTAATAAACAGGATGTTTAAAAAAAAAGTATGCTGTCGACTTTCAGTATCATCTACGTCCCAAACTGACAAGCTGAACTTGATTGCAAGACAGAAGAAACAATGTAAAAAGAATAAATTACTTCACTAATTCTCCCCTTAAAATCACTGTCAGTGTACTAATTCCAGAGCTTTATAACTGAACCTAAGTGATTCTATTTTCTAAAGGTGATGCCTATGTACAGCACTTAGCACTAGCTTTAATTAAGGTTTCATTTATCCCTAGGTTGCCCCAAGCCACCATTATCAGTCATCATACTTAGTGAAGGCAGGAGCCACGGTCTTGAAGGGGTTCTACATTAACTTGGTAAAAGGTAGCAAACTAATATAACCAGGCTCTTCTGAATACCTTTCTATTACAATCTAGAGCATGGATTACGATCTTCAGTAGTGATAATTGTGTCATGGAACTCGAAGAAGCAGAGCAAGGCTCTCTCCTGATCAAAAATACCTTTAATATCTTTAATTTTCAAGCATAAATTCAATTGGATTTTATGATTTACCTCTCCCATGGATGACACTACATCACCAAATAAAGATGTTAATAGCAAAGGAGCTCCAAAAGTCCACTCTACCACTTTGTGGCAATCATTAGAGTTTTCCAGAAACAAGTAATTTTACACAACCTGGGTCTCTGCAATTCCACCTACACTGTGGACTTACAACTTTGTGGGTTTGAACATGACACCTGTCCCAGAAAATGGCATTATTCCCTGCAAAATACCAACATCACTTTCTCCATCCTTGGCTATACATTCCTTGAGACCTCACCAAGCAGCACGACAGAGCTCTCTGCTGCAAATACAGCACATGCCAAGAACATGGGGCTTGCCAGATTGTGGATAAGCTGTTTTCTGATAGTCTGCTACCTGTAGCAGGTTTGGACACTAAATCCCAATTGCTTTCCTAGTATGGAAGGGTAAGAACATTCATAATGTAGTTGTGCAGTTCTTACGTTCAAAAAAATAAAAAATCTGTGAAAAAGTGGAAGCATTTTGAGCATAATTTGTATCTAAAAAAGAAAATCAAATCAAAACCAAATGGATACTTACTGTGCTCAATTTAGTCCAACATTTTTAGCAAAAAGGCTGAAAGTACAAGATTAGCAGATCTATTATATAGGTAGGTGGGATGTACTGAAAAGCTCAAGCGTAGTAGTTGAAGTATTTCCTGAAAGTTCTTTACATTGTTTTAATTATTGTAAATTTGGTCGTTTGTTTGAGGTACAGCTGTAGCCATGTTTTATTATATGAAAATTCTACTTTTCATTTCTGAAAATTAAGGATTTATTTTTTCTTTTCACTTTGAATAATGTGGGTGAGTATAATAAGCAAATTATTGATTGAACTGTCTTCTCTCTACTAAAATAACTGGTATAATATTGACAAGGTGTAATAGATGATATTTTCAGAACAGAAAGATACCTTGACCAAACGTCCCACTGGAGTCTTCTGTACAAGACATATAAAATGAAGACATTCATTAAAGTCTGTCTTGCCTCATAACCACTAGAGAGCTAATGTGCCCATCAGAACTACCTCAGAGTATGAAACTCCTTCTGAACTCCCATAAGTTTGTAAAATATAATGGGTAATTTTCCTATGTGTGCCTTCAACACAAAATATAGCCTGATAATCAAAATCTTAAAGTAAAACTATTTGTAAAGTTTTTAAAGATTAGGGCTGTGTCTGTGTTGGGGCTTTTTTGCTTAATTTTAGTAAAATGTAGGAAATGCTAGTAAAGCAGGGTAAGTTGACAGTGTGTTTTAAGAATGAACAAGTACTACCTAAGTCCATTCTTTTTTAACAAGAAGAGCTATGGAAAGCACAAACATTTCAGCTCATGCTTTTGCCTCGAACATTTTAAAGTGTTTTTCATTAACACGATAGTTTTTAGCAATGAAGTTTAAGAACTAAAGATTCACTTTTCCATCACCAATTAAAAAAAAAAAAAAGAAAGAAAGAGAAACCAACCCATAATTGTGTTATCAGTATCTCACCTGGCATTAGGGACAAAACCTCAGATTAGGTGAAAATGTCCTGTATTTTCAAATAATGATAAAGAGTATCTGATTTATATTATGATACAATCACCCAACATTTTTCTTTACAAAATAGGCTAATATTGACCTGAGTTCTGCTGAGGAACTCCCTGTGTTAATCAAGCAACTGCAAAATTCTTTGACCTGACTGGAGACATCTTCTCTATGTGAGTTAAAGCAGAGTCTTGCAGCATCTGTTCTGACTGCATTTCTTAAGTGGGTCATTATGTAATTTCTAGATGCTGCTGCTGTGGGCTATAACACATAAAAAACTTTCAAAATCACTTAAAGTGAAAAATATGAAAGAACTCCAGAACCCCTAACCTAGTTTACATTTTCCCTGAGAAAAAATGACACCTTAGTACACATCCAAGACTCGGGTTTGGAAACATTCTGCAAAACCCAGTATCTTCACTTCACCCCATAACAGCATTTTTATTCCTCAGCTCAGTTCTTTTAAGAATACTATAGATGCAAAACACTATCAAGTACCATACACACCAAAACAATGAAACAGAAAATTCAATTATTTTTGATTCTTTTCATCTTCTATGTATGTATACAGATCCAACATTTTCACACTAATTACTCAAATTTCCAGCTATTAATGATCTCTGAAGACTCTTCACAAAAACAGATTACCTACAACATAGAACAGACATATCTAGAGAAATGCTCTAGAGAAATGGCAGAAGGAACAGATTCTATTTTAAAGCATACAAAACTAGCAGGAGTCTTAAGAGAAAAGAAAACTATATTGGCACAACAATCCATTCTCAAAAATTAGTTTCAGATACATTATGGCAATAATCTGCAATGTTTGAGTGCTTACACGTTAAAACTGAGTATATGTTAAAGAAAACTGGCGGTTTGGATGTGCCTATGCAGTGCTCTGAGAACTGAATCACTTAACTTTGAACATTATTTCCAACCCATGAACTACTGGTTAAGTGCATCTTACACTGAAGAACCACTCTTTCTATTTCATATGCAACTAAAATCTTCCTTGCCATTTGCTGAAAAATATTCAACCAGTTTTCTCTCCTCTTCAGTGAGAATCATGCCTGATATAACTTTTATACACAAAACTGTGAACAGAAATGTAAGCAAAGCTGAAAAATACAAAGAAAATCCCACAAGTATCCCAAGAAATTTATTATAATCAATGTACTCTTTAAAAAAAAAAAAAAAGTGTTGTCCATTTCAGTCACAGCATCATATAATAGCTGAGGTGGGAGGTACCTTCAGAGGTGATCTGGTCTCACCTTCCCTGTTCAAGCAGGGCTACCTAAAGCAGGTTTGCCCAGAACCATCTGAAGATGACTTTGGAATATCTCCAAGCAGGGAGACTGCACAACCTCCAAGGGTAATTTGTGCCCAGTGCTTGGTCACTCCCCCATTCCTCATGTTGAGAGAAACCCCGTGTTTGTGCCCCTTGGCTCTGCTCTTGTCACTGGGCCCTGCTGAAAAGAGCTTCGCCCTCTTTGCTCCCTCCCTTCAGTGTTGATTCATTGATGACATTTTCCCTGAGCCTTCTTTCCTCCAGGCCAGACAGGCCCAGGCCTTTCCTCATAGGACAGATGCTCCAGTGCATTCATCACCTTGATGGATATTTGGTGGATTCTCTCCACTATGCCCATGTGTCCCTTGTACTCGTGAGCCCAGAAATGGACACAGGACATGCTCCTGGTGTCGCCTCACCAGTGCTGAATAGAAACTTTCAGTCACTTTCAAACTTCAAAAAATTACCAGTAATAATTTCTATTTTTAGCTTCCATTATGGAAGGCCTTTCCATTACAAAATTCTGGGAAAAATAAACCTGTGTGATTTTTTCCTAAGTTAACTGAATTTGAGGGGCAAGTCTGCATATACCTGAGATTTCAAAAGATTTTTTGCAGTAGGCTGAGAAGGTACTCATACAAGCTAAGAATAAATCTGATAGTTTCATCATCTTTGAAATAATTTGATTTATAAGCAATTTAGTAACACTTAAAAGAAGTATAATCACTCTGAATATAAATTTGATTCCTTAACATAGAAAGAAATTGTGAGGTGTAGCTATTCAGCATGAAAATTTGACAAACATAAAATTAAGTTAATTTGGCTTTGTGGCTATTTCTATAGCAAACAATCTAATCTAAAATTAGATTTCAAAGCCAGGGTGTTCAAGGAAACACTACCCAATGCATATGTTCAAACTCTAAAAATACTTGAAAACAGTCTTGAAACATTCAACAAGCTGTACTTTGGCCCACTATTCTTAAAGTTCCAACTCTAGTGCCACAACAAACTAATGTCATTTATAAAAACAGCCAACCTTCATGCAGGGTTATAATCTTTGCAGTAGTATTGACTTAATTTTCTTTCTCAGTTTTTACTGAACTCTTATATTCTCTCTGGACAAGCAACAGCATCCTGAAACACAGAAATTACAGCAAGTTACCAGGGTGTGTTGCATCCAGTTGCACAACTGTCTGAAAACAGCCAATGTAAGATGCTGTATGGACCAAGCCCAGCACTGAATTTCTAGCACACATGTATTCTGCTGTTAAACTCTATGATGTTTATTTTTGACACAGCTATACATTTGCCTCTTGAAGGAGGCATCTCGCTGATGGCAGGTCTGTAATATGTTCTGCACATGTGCTGTTCCAGTCACAACTAAACAAGCAGCCTGAACGCACACAATATGAATTAATTGCAAATTGTCAATCAGGCAAGTGATAGCAGAAAAGCTATCAGAAATCATTCTCTATCAGAAAATGAGAAGCAGACTCTGCATAATGATGATGATGCTTGATGATGGTGATTAGATGTTAAGAAAATCTTTCTCAGAAAATTTGATCCTAAAAAGACGCAATTTTGGAGGTATTAATATAGTAAATTCTAAAATAAGTAGGCCTAATCTTGAAAAAAAATCCCTAAAATATTAGCATGATTCCCTAAGTACTGCCTAAGATAGAAAGGATCGTATTTGAATTTGCCAAAGAGATAAAAATGTTCAAACAAGCTCACCAAACTTCTGGGCCCCAGAGAATGGGAAAGCTCCCAGAGTGCTGTCTGACATGTGGACCTATTCACTTTTCCACCCAGATCAGGAACGAGCTTTCACAAGTCACCTAATGGTTCCCATCATGGAACACACTCGGAATACACAGATTTTTCTAGGTGGAGCTAAGCGGGAGGATGCATTCCAGGAGCTCACTTAATGCACTACAAATGTTAGCAGGCATTTAGTCAATTGAACCAGACTAGAATTAGTCTGAAGTGGAACTCTGTAGGAAGAGATGGGATGGAGTTGAGCTGTGGGCTGGGATGTGACTGCAGAGGCACAGGGCAACACAGAGGGGCCCATGGTGGCACAGATTGGGACAGGAGGGCACAAGGGGCACAGAGGGGCACAAGGGACCTTGTCTCCACCTGATCCTGGGTACAGGAGGTGCCACGTGGCAGAGCCTATGAAGAGGAGCCTGCTGGAAGCTGACAGACAGGTGAACAGTGTGTGATCATCCCGCAGAAGGACATTCAGAACCCATGTTGATGAGGTGGCAACGTGGGTCAGGTCACGTAGTGAGAATTACCATATAAGGAATACTGTGCCTTGAAAAAGTGTATAAAACCAGCTCGTTTCTTTTGAATAAACAATTCAGATTCCCTGCTAGTCTGAGTTTGTGTCTTGGTCACTCACAGAACTCTGAAAAAATTCTTACTCGTTATTACTCAATCACAGGTTTCCCATATGTAGGCATAGCCCAAATGCCTAGACTGACAAAGTGATGATTTTTCCCACAAGACTTCTCAATTTCATTTCTCTATCACTTACAAATTATTCTTCAGGACTTCAGAAAGTGTCCAGTAATTTAAGATGGTGACAATTCTGATCAAAAAGCAGTATGATCCTATCATCCAAGAATAATGTAGTTCTCGCCATCATAGGCATGTTATTACTGGCTTAATAGTTTCATAAAAGACTCATGAATAGACTAATAAAAAGTTACCCAGAAACAGACACAACAAATAGAACTCACTACACACTTTATTTCCAGCTAAGGTCAACTGTCTAACAAAATTGTTCTGAAGGAAAAGGGCAGTGCTAGAATGATAAACTTGTAGAACACTTATCATAAAATTCAGAGGGAGAATAAAAGATGTGAAGACAAAGAAACACAATGTATAAAATAGATTAGTTGTGATGGATGTTAACAAAGTAACTGTCAATCAGAACACTGTGAAGTTCCCAAAGTATACAGAAAAGATGATGTTATATATTCATATAAAAATCAAGTGTAACATTTTCCCAGCAAAGCCAAAGCAGGGAATGCTGACTGCTATAAAGCCTGAGCACCAGCTCCCTGCCTCCAGAGGACTGCCTGATAAAAGCCTCTGCCTGGGCTCATTAAAACAGCTTTATCACATCTCACAACTGAAGTCAAACACAGTTTAATTTATTAACATCCACAGACCAGCTATCACAGAGCTCTCCCAGAGCTACAATCTTAAAGAACCATATCCCTAAACTATCAGACTATAAAAACGAATTTGGTAAAGACAGATAATAAATTCTCTATGGTCATTGGTATGCAAGTGCCATTCTAATGGTGGTTTTAATCAGGCAGTGGACAAAAGTTAAATACTTTTGGAGTATGCACACCAAAAATCATAACTAGAAAAGCTTAAGCTGGTTTAAAAGTTAAAATATATTACATATTCTTGATTAAAGCCTCCTAGATACATCAGCCTTGAAAAATGAGAGAGGAATGAGCACACCCTGTTTTATCATTATAATAGCATTTAGTAAAGATACTCATAAAAGCGGAGGCACATCTTATCAAGTGTGAGATGGTACAGCACTGATAAAAATAATCTGAATAAGAAATGCTTGAAACTTCAAAAGCTTCGCTATTGCCTGTGACATTGACTTTTCATGTTAAAAAATTGTTTAAAGTAACTGTCTTCAGTTTTTATTTATGGAAGAGAGAACTAAGTTCATGCTACATATCAAATGTTCAAAAGATAAAATATTCTTAGAAAAGATAGAGTTCATAAAAGGGTCACTGACAAAGTTTTCTTTCTGAAGATCCAAATGCAATAAATAGCTGTAAAGCAGTGCAAGTTAAGCTGTGCTTCTTTATTTATTTGGAATATCTGTTCAGATCATAAAAGAGCTCTGGAGGCCCTTGAGAATCCACACAGCCTTCCATCAAGCTTCCCATAGCAATGAGGAAAAGTTGATGGTGGCTATTTCTTGCAAGACAATGATTCCTACCTCGTCCCAAATTCTCGAAAACCAATTCAGACAAAGAGTTGTGCACTGCAAGGGCAGAACTTACTCCCATCACAAACTGGGAGCAGCTGATCTCATCTCCATGGAAGCAGCAACCTACAGAGCTCTTGCAGGATGAGAAAAACTACCATCAACAGGGGCAAGCTGAAATCTCTCATTTGTGATAGGCAGATAAGTTGAAATCTTTACCCTCCTTTCGATTTTCCAATTTCAAGTACTGTAGTCAGTAAGCTTCCAACAAGTTTGAAAGTTAGAAGATAAAAAGCAACACTCAAAAACAGTTATCATTTGTAAAGGATAATTTAGAAGCTATCAAGTAAACTTCCAGAGAAATTATCTGTCTTGTTGAAACAGAGTGGAAAAAAACTCTTTAGGTGACAACTGGGAAGTTGTCTGGGAAGTCTGCCACTGCTGAACACGTTAAATCACAGGCTGAGGACAGGTGGAAGGCTGCTGTGGAAGGGACAGCAGTTCAGACTTAAAACTATAAACAAGACAAAAATCTAAGACATACCAAATGCATTTTTTGTCCTATTCAGTACTATAAAATCCTGGCTATGTATTTCATCCATTTTGGGTACCAGGCTTTAAATGTAAGAAGATTCACTTTAGGACTAGGAAACAGTTTGTATCAGTAAAGATAAATTCTTGAACAGATTAACCAACAATGTCATAAAGCACCCAGTAGTGGTGAATTTTAAGTACATTGAGCAAAAACCATCTGAACCAGAATATGAATATTTGCTCCTGCCTTGGGGAATCAGGAAACAGGAAGACTTCTCACCTTCTCTTCCAAAACATTTTTCTGTGATTACATGGGTTTTTATCGCTTTTATCTCAAAATTACAAATGAAATCCAATGTAATACAATTTTTGAGCTGGATTTTGTATCAGGCTCTAGCCTTGAGCAAGCTGTATGGATTACACACAATTGTATGCAGTCAGCCTGGTTAGTCACTGTCTGCCTAGCATCCAGAGACAAACACAAACATGTAAACTTGACTGAGTATATGTCTATTTCTCTTGTCCTCAGCCAGAAAAGTCACAACTCTGTCAGCAGTAGGATTTTTTTTCTTATAATGAAAATTTCTCAAATGAAGATATCACACAAAAATCTCAGCATTCCTTGAGGAAGTTTTGTTCGCCAGAAAGCAAATAATTAACTGACTCTTAAAAGCTGCAGATTTGGTGATTTGGATTAGAAATGCTCTCCATTATTTTGAATAGGTAAACAAGTTCTCTTTTGATATCTCTGTTTGCTTTTCACATTCTCATATTATTTTTCATTATATTAGCATGATAAGATTGTATTAGCAATTACAGGGTGCATTGTCAATATAGCTGGGTATCCCCTACAGCCCCAGTTTTGGCCTATGAAATTATGGACTATGCAGGAAGAGACAAAAGCTTTGTTTCTTCCCTTCTCTGTAAGAAGTTTCAGAATCTGAAGAACTAAAATCAACTGTTCAAACAGTTATGAGTAAATGCTTTCTTAAGAATATCAGGATGATCCTCACTTACCAACACTGCACTGAACTGCAGCTGCTGCAAGGTCAGGCTTTCAATCAGAATGAAACAGGCACTGATGGATCCAGAAGATCTACATTAATTGTTTGACTGCAAGGTGCATTTAATCAATACACACCCCTCTTGGAACACAAAACATTCTGTGTTATTGCAACAAGAAACTACATAATGAACTGTGTGTGTTGACTATTGCATACTCCTTTATTCCAACACTACACCTGCAGAATGGAAAGTATATATATCATCCCCACAGTCAGGATTGTGAGCTGCTGCCTACCAAGGGGTGGTTTGATAATGCCATCAATGTTTTCTTGTTCGTTTTCATGGAGGAATTAGTCACTAAACTGACAGCATTTCTGTACATATTCTTTGTAAAAAGGCTTGCATGAAAACACATTATTAATGCTTTGGGTTCTTTAAAGGAAAAGAAAATACACCAAAAAAAGCCTACTTTCTTCTAAATTGTTCAATTGAAAAATTCCTAACAGATTGTCAGCCTAGCAGTAATTTAAGTGCTGTTGATTAAAGCAACTGCTGATAAAACACTGCTTAATAAGACATTAGGAATTTACTGACACTTTTTAGGTAGTTTTACTATCTAAACAGGTCAAAACATTCTTACTTTTGCATTTCTAAGTATAAGCAGTCATTTTTGAACTCTGGCAAAATAAAACAAGCTAAATTAAGAGTAGAGGTTTGGTTTTTTTAGCACAACATAGGATTTTAGCTGAACACCTCCCATATTTTCAAGAACAAGAAAATGTACTGATTCTCAAGTCTGGGGTGGCTCAAAGCCTTTATATAAAGGAAGAGATCTTTATAAGTCTATACTGAAATACAGAATTGCTTTATTCTAGTTTAGTATGAGAAAAGTAGCTGAATGCAAACAAAAGGTGTAACTGACAACAGTATTTTTATGTGTCAAAATAATGTCTAAATATTGTTCAACTCTGCAAGTCAAACAATAAACAAGGTGTGTAAGTCTGTCTAATTTTAAGTCCTACTAGTTCATATTTTTAGTAAAGATTTAAGGTACTGGGAGAAACTTGACAGCAGGTGTACCATGTAAAGAACTATGTCCCTATACCCTCAGTCATGTCTGCTTCCCCCTCACTTAAACCTCCACGTGCTATTTTTCTTCCAGTCTATCAGAATTCTGTTTTATAAAACATGCATTAGAGACCACCAGTTCCACTGGATGCATCACCTACTCTCCTCTCCTTTGACTGACAATCAAGCAACCAAGAAAGAAGCATGTAACCTAGAAATAACATCCCTCTGAGGAAAAAGATTATGCAAAAAAGGTCAGAAAGTGCCCATTGAGCGGAGGGATTCGTATGTGCTTTCAAGTGACAAACAGACAGAAGCAGGAGCCATTGCTTGACAGAGTTGGAGGTGTCAATCTCCTGCAAAGAGGTTTGTAGTCACCATCATGTAAAAGAAGGCAGAAAGGGCAACACCATCACCTGTCTACCAAACCCATCCTGCTCTTTGACCTCCTCTTTCCCATCTACCAGCCATCTACCAGGCAGAGAAGGCTGGAAGCAGCACCTTTGAAGTAAACAGTATAGTGAGTAGATAGATCCTAGACACAGAGGTACTTCTCTCATTTACCCCATTCTGCAAGATAATGCACAATGCGAGATATTTAAAAAAAAAAAAAAAAAAAACAGAACTGGGAAACCCCACTTCATCACCACCACAAAGATCAATGAATAATGCAGTATATAAAGTAGACCTAGTTACTGAAACAATACCATGAAATTCTCTGTATTTTAATCATACTGCACATCATCACAACTTGCACACCTACTTTGTTTATTTTTCTTTTTCTTATTCATCTTAGATTTGGTAGACTGGCTGTGCAGAAATCAGGGCAGCACCTAAGTGTGTGTGTATGTCAAGTAGAGCACCTTTTTTAAAATAACAACAAATTTTAATGTATATCTGTTTCAGTTACCAGACAGTGGATGCTGCCACCACACAATACCTCAAACAAAAAGCCTAGATTTATCTTTCTTTATAGATAGCATTACAACAGATGATACTTTACAATAAACTCAAATGTCCATAAATCAACATGGAAAATAATACACAGAATAGAAAGACTGCATCAGAAAATATGCAGTATACAATTCACTTACTGAGCATTGGAATATAAGCCAACAGTCAGAATGATTAAGGACATCTGGATAGCCTGGGTTAAAACCAGCTACATTGTCAAAACTCAAGACCTATGGTGATCTGAAGAAACACCTATCATACTGCTACCAGCACACAATGAAGCAAAACATGAATCTATGGTTGCATATCCCCGATACACATCCATTATGTTGCTTCAATGGACTATTCTTCAGGACTATTCTTTTCTCCTACATTTTTTAAGACAGAATCCCTTAAAACAGGATTCAATTATCTCTAAAGGTAACAGAACAGCAGATCCCCAACTCCACTTGCTCAGACACCACTAAAGCCACACATATAAAAGACATTTCCTGGTCTTTGTCCTCTCCTTTCTTTTAACCACTCAGGTAGGGACTGTAATCCCACAGTGCACTTTTCATTCTCCACACAGCCCAGGGAAAGCACAGGCACAGACAGGGATGCTCCTGCCAGCCATGGTGCTAACTCTGTGTGTGTGTGTCTGTTTGTCTGTGTGTATGTGTCTGTGTCTGTGTGTATGCAGGGGCTTGAACTGACCCCTCTCAGTGCCTGGACAGGGAGGGAGCACCTCCTGCTGCAAAAGGCCCAGGAGCTGTTGGTGCAACATGCTTCGGCATACTCTAAAACAAACAATCTCAAAAAGGGTCAATGTTTCTCAAGCGTTCTTTGAAACTATGAGCTGCAACATTTATGGGAAAAAAAAACCAACCAAAACAAACAAACAAAAAACCATTATAGCAGTACTGGTGCAGGGATTTTGAAAATGTGATTACAGATTGCTAATTTATGGCGCTTAGAATGTACACAGACATCTCTATATATTATAAAATCCCAAACCTCCATGTTCAATTGCAATAGGGCTTGTATCTGACAGATGTTATATAGTGTACTTTCAAAAGATCACTGTTTCAAGTTGCATCATGTAACCATGTTAAATTATTTTTTTAAAAATCAAACTTTTTTTTATTTTTCAATTTACTGCAAATACTTGGGATAGATCTTTTCTTCATATAATGTTTTTATTTTGGCACAAACTTGTTTTTCAATGTGCTTGTATTATAACCCAGTCTGTAATATCACTGAAATTTCTAAGTCAAATAACTACATTTAATTTTAAAAATCCTTATTCATTGCAATTGTTCCCACCAGTATCAAAGGGTTCAGGAATAGTCACAATAATCAAATGACTTACTGTGATGACATGCTGTTCTGGTTGTTCCCACTGTGAAGAATCAGACCCATCATCACACTTTATGGTTACTGTTTACCTTTCTAATAAATCCTAAAGGTTCCTCTGGATTATTAATAAAAGTTTGATTTAAAAAAAAAAAGATGTTCTCTACTAAATGCTATTAACTACAGCAATATTCATAATATAACTATCTGGAGATACAGAGAGGTAACTGAAAATTGTGAGAACAAGAAAACATTATCAGTAAAATTGAGGGGCTATTTACCTGTCAGTAAAATAGCAAACTCTTTCTTACTGTCTGCATTATATAGATCAACCACCTTGAAGTCTATTTCTTAGGATATTCAGATTTGGAAGATTTTTTTTATGCTGTCACCACTTGGCAACTTTGTGGCATATGGTTATAACGTTCTGTGTAGTGCTAAACATTCAACTGTACTTGGGGATTATGCATTAGCTGGTGAAAAATACCTAGTAGACAAACAAAGGTATTATCTCCTACAATAAAATCCAAACATTTAAATGCATCATTTTTCTGAATAGGGCAAACTGTCTATATTTTAGGATTCTCTATTATCACGCATTCCAACTCTAGTTCATTTCTCCAGTGGACACAAAAGAACCTGTGGCTTTCCTACCACTGTTTGTGTTACAGCAGTGTAAATTATAAACATAAAACAGGGGAGCACAACTATAAAGTGTACCTCTAAAGAAATTTGCTTTATAGGTGAAAAAGAATATAAAAGAGAAACACTATATTTATTTTCAGAACTCTGACAGAGAGCTCCTTTTAATACCATATTAAGTCTCTGCTGGGCTGCCAGAAATAAAACACAGTATGAGCTCAGATATACAGCTTTTATTCTGTGTTTGGGTTTATTCTTAGAGGCGAATGGATTCAATATATTTCCAACCCAACCACATATTTTAAACTGCTGCCAGTTTATTGCTGTCTACAGATCTCCCAAATTCATGGAAATAAATCTAGAGCCCAACCCCCTCTGCTGCTGCATACATGAAGGTGATAACAGAAACAATCTCTCCTGTAGTGTGTGAGAATGGAAAATGATGAGGGAAAAATAAATCGAATCATGATCTATATGATCCTAAGACTCCTGTAACACAATTACGAGCTAACAATTGAGAACATCACAGAAAACTGGATTCTATGCTTTCCACAATTCTATAGGCTCCAAAACACATACATTCACTTCTCTTCCTCCTTCTACCTGGTGTCCTCAGTGGGAAATCCAGGCCAAACACTACTTAGCCATCAAAGCAATGGAAAGCAAAGCCCTTGCCAGAGAAACCAGGATTCTGAAAGGACAGATACTATCAACAAAAAAATGCCTATGTCAAACTGTTGTCCATTTGCTTTTGGTGCAGCCACACATTACAGTTCAGCCCAAACATTATGGAGACTAATCATCCATTAAACACCTCCACCGCACTGTGCTCCAAATAATGAAACTTTGGTATCTGCACTTCTCAAGTCCCAGAAGTGTGTGCTAATAAGGAAGGGAATCCTACTTGGTTCAGACTGTGTCGACTACAACTACTGAAATTTGGATCCTTGACTTCCAAGACCACAACTGTTTGCTAATGTTTTCTCTCTCATCTCAAACAGGACTAATGGTCTCTGCTCATAGGAGACAATAAATGGCCAGCATCTGTTTGGCAAGGAAGAGTTCAAATACAGTCTATTTTGGTACCTGAAAGAAAGAGAGGACCAGCAGAATTGGTGAGGGGGATGGGGAGATGGTAGTAGGACAGCCTGGCAGGAATGCACATATCCATGAAACAGTGAAGCAATCAGGCGTTGTATTTTTAGATACTTTCTTTTTCAAGAGCCAAAGATTCCGAATAAATCACAATGGCAAACTGAGAGGCTGAGATGGGATAGATTACAGCTGAATGCTGCACAGATCAAATATTCAGCTCCAACCCAAAGTCCTAAGTGCTTATCTGATACACTGTAAAAGCTTTCCATGACACACACCAGCTACCTCTTTTATGGCTACACTTCCTGTGAGGTACCAAATCTGCCTCTATACATTTCAAAAAGTCTAATAACCCCAGGAAAGCATAAATTCTCTAAGCCAAGTACACCTGAAGCTTGTCCAGATGTTCAGTTATTTATATATTATATCTCCGAGCATAGTTAGTAATCTTGACAGACAGTATAATTAAGAAGAAAGCTTTATTTTGTAAAAATTGATGTTTACATTATGAAAAATTTATATTGAGGAAAGCCTTTATTTTCAGCATTCATGTCAAATATGACTCTCTGTAACAGAATTTTGCATGTAATTACTTCTTTATACTCATTGAACAGAGGAACTTGAGAGGGAGGCAGAACTCAAATTTTATACAGAGGCTTATGCAGCAGTCAGTTCTCTCAAGTGTCAATTGTTTCCTCCACCCTGCAGGAGTAGAATGTATATTTTACATTGAAAATATTTGCATCTCCTTGCACGTCCATCACACATATACATCCTTTATTAGTTCGTGAGTCCATTTAATTGATTCCTTCCTTTACGTATTTGCAGATTTCACAGGAAAAGCATTGCATTTGGAAGCAGCACTTCTAGCACAGTCTAGACAAGATAGTCCAGCACCCTGTCCATCAGAATCTTGAAAGAATCCAATGATGAAGAGTGTCTGGAGACAACAGATCATTAGTAAAAAATAGTAAGGCTGACTCTTGACTGACAGCTCATTCTTTGGATGGAACTCCCAGACAAACCAACTGATCACACTGATATGAATATTGGTGCACATCACTTGGAAAGTCACTGCCTGCTTTTCATTGTGTCAGATAAATCCCAACTGGGATATAAAGAAATTGGTCCAATACCCACTACTAACACATAACAGATTTTGTACCTCAACACATGAGATACAAAATCTGTTTCCTCCTTTCCCCCTTCCCACCTCTTCTTTTTTTCCTGTAATTGTTTCCCAGTATATTTTTTTATTACTTTCTTACTTTTTCTTAGCATCCATTTTCCTAACTTCCTATTTTCAGCTTATTCAATATGTAATTTTTTGTCCTTTTAGCACTATTTCCTTTGTCTTCTAAGAATGCCCCAAGCAACAAGAAAAGTCATTCATTAAAAGTAAAAGTGAGCACTAGTGCACCAAGGATGTCCCAGAGGTATGGCAGAGAATATTTAACTCTAAGTAAACATAAAGTTGGATAAACACTGCTTAATAATACTATTTGGTCCATTGTGGTACTTCTGCCCACAATGTAGAAATTACAACCCTTTTCATAACATGAACTGCCTTGTCTAATAACTGAAACTCTTTAAAAATTGGAGTAAATGACACCATGGCTTTCATAAATATTTATGTTTTTTGAATAAGCATGGTCACACTGGTCAGCACAATGCCCATTCTGAATTCATCACACCCTAAAGCAAAGCAACCAGTTGCTGTGATAATGCCTTATTCATATTAGTATTCCCAACAGCTTAAGTTTGTCCTAGATATTGAACCCACAGGACATTTTGTGATTAAACTTGTTCTTACCCACACAAACTTTTACTGATAATCTCCCTCTGCTCTTCTCATTTTGCTAAGACACTGCATGCCTTTACCCAGAAGCAGATGAGTTTTGACTATCACTAGCACAAATGCAGCTTTCTGATAGATAAAACATTGATAAAGACAATCTCATGAGGCAGAGGAATGAAACAGTTCATCCTTACAATGGCTCAGTATTCCACAGAGGAAACAGTCTCATACTTCAACAACTCTCAGTGGTGCTTCAATTGACATTAATTTGAATGCCCTTGAATCAGAAGAAGCCCTGCAAGGTGCAAAATTAAATGTAAGGAGAAGATCAGCTTAAGGCAGTCACTACCTGTTAAAAGGCATAAAATGTTGCCTTTTTCATTAATAATTCTCATTATTCAAGCTGCCTGTGCATTTTTTGGGTTTTATTTCACTTGGAAAAATGAAATTGAGGAACAGTCGCACTTTTGTTGGTTTCATTTTCTGACTCTCGTGCATTAACATCAAATCCCCGTAACAGCTCTACTGCAGGCATTACCATTTAAAAATGACTAACGTTTGAAGCTATGATTCTATTTGAAGAGAATTAATGAGAAAAAAATCCACCTTCCTTGTTAAAAATGCAACAGACAGGTACATTCAGAAATGCTGATGGCACTGAAAATGAGTTGAACATTTAAGAGCCTGGAGGGAGACAGCTAGGGAGAAGTGTAAAGGAAAGTTTAGACAAAAAAGGGCCAAAACTGTGGGAAGATGAAAATAAATGGGCTGTCTCACGTAAGAAGAAAGCCCAAAGGAGTGAAGCCCGACACTTGTTAGCTTCACATCACATCACACTGGTGATATCTGTTGAGTAATGTATGTCATTCTCCAAAAGAAAGGAGGTATTTCCTTCTAGCTCTGTCATTTTTATCTTTCTGTATTCTTTTTCTGGCATAAAAACTTACTTTTGAGAAATGTTTTTCCCACAGTAAGTCATGTTTCAGTCAGATTTTGCTTGCTCTAAAAGAGTGCAAAAGTGTAACTTACTTCTCTTCACCATTACAAGCTTGAAGTGAATTAAAGCTGTCATTAATTTTTTAAAGCTACTACGCATGCATATCAAGAGAACCAAAAGAGAAAACACATCTAATATACAGCTCAACTGAAGGCAATTTCCATAAAAACATCATCTGGGTATTTCCTATTACTTGCATGACATGAATTCAGATATTCCCCCAATTTTTGTATAGACACTTTCCTGCTACTGCGAACTATACCTGCTAGAAAAAAAAAGTTAGCCTCTAAACTCTCTTTATACTTCAATACCTACATTAATGATCCACAAACCAAATAATTCCTCAACAGCAGCTGTACAAACCCACTATGCCTGAATCATGACCTCAGTTTTGTTTAGGCTGAACAGTCCTGCGTGGTGGTTGCACAGGTAGCCAAGAGCCTGCTCGCCGTTTGCCTCTGATTATGTATGTGTTATGGAAAAACAGTTGGACTTTCAGACCTCCAAGAGACTAGAGCTGGAAGGCTGAAGTGGTACATGGAGGGAAAAGCCTAAATTATAACTTGGGGGTGCTGGATCTGAAAAGTAGAAGAAGTATCACAACACCACTTTCGTGGCCGTGTTCCTGGTTGGGTAAATATAATGATGACACATTTTTTCCCAAAACTTTAGTGAAATGCAAAGACAGATTTACAATTGAGCTGATAGCACAGTCAAATACAAAAGTTCCCTATCCCCAACACAAATGGTCTGGTATTCTGCATGAAAGGGTACACATTCTAAAACATAAAAGAGCTAGGACATTAAGAAAAGAGAAAAACCAGGTACAATCCAGCAGGAAACACATGATTGTGAACTTCTTCAAGCAAGCAGAAGATGCATTCTGAAGCATTAGAAATCAAGCAAATGGTGGGATTGCACTGTCTTTCAAACAACTTGTTGGTAAGGCTACTATTCTACACTGGCATCACAGTTCATGAGAAATCTAGCTGCAAAGCAAGAAACACCTTTTCTAAGAAAAGAAGTTTTCCCTGTTTTTGACTGCCTGTTTTGCAAAGTTTTTCATTAATTGTCCAACTATCCTCTGCTTATCCAGCTGGCTTGAGCTGAACACCTTTCTCAGCAACACTTACACACACTACACGCAAGAAGAATTCATTCTTAAATAACTGGGAAAAAATTCTTAATACTCCAGGAGTCAAAATCCCTGTGGAGGATAGCAAGACATGTTTTTTTTCCTCCCTAAAATTCAAGTTATCCTGTAGCCTTTCTCAGGTGAATGTGTAACTGCAATGTGAGGTACAGAGAAAGAAAGGCACCAAAGGCTTACCAGAAGAAGCTGGTCTCCATCAAACAGCTGCCACTTAGGCATCAGAGAGGTGCAATGGAGACCAAAGCAGGTGTACGGGAGCCTGACCAAAATTACCTCCTGAAGTTGGTCACTAGAGAGGATGTGCCCTGGAGGATCACTCCCAGCCCCAAGTCGTTTCAGCAAAGGCAAAAGTACCAGTTAGGTCAGAGCAGGCAGCTTAGGGCGGGATTCGCGAAGCCCCTGAACGCCTCTCAGCCCGAATCCCAGGCAGAAGCGTTCGCTTACGGTCCCCATAGCCACGCACACATCTATCTGCCCGCGGGTGCGCTCGCCCCTCGCACGGGCGAGCAGCTCCCCCTCCCCGCCCCACGCCGAGCAGCCACACTCGCTGCTAGAGGAGAGGGGACGAGAGCCCCGGTTAACTCAGAGGAGCAGCCTCGCGTCCCCGCGCTGCCCGCGTCCTACCGCCTGTGGAGCTGGCCTCCTCCAGCTGCGCCGAGATGCTCTCCACTCGCCTCACGTCCATGCCGGGAGGCGCCCGGAGCCGCGCCGGGAAAGCGCGGCAGCACCGCCGCAGCGGGGCCGCGCCGGAGCGGAGCGGAGCGGGAGCGGGGCTGGGCACGGCGGAGCGGAGCGGGATGGCAGCGGGAGCGGGGCTGGGAGCGACGGAGCGGAGAGGGAGCGGGAGCGGGAACGGGAGCGCGGCCCCGCCTCGGCGGCGGCGCCTCCCCCGCCACCCGCGCGGCGCGGGGCGGGCTCGGCGCGGGGCTCCGGCGGGGCCGCGGCTTCCCTGCCGGGACACGGAGTGTTTGGGCTCCCTTACCTTCCCCTTCCTTGCCGGGACACGGAGCGCTTGGGCTGGCTTACCTCCCCCCCTTCCCTGCCGGGACACGGAGCGCTTGGGCTGGCTTACCTTCCCCCCTTCCCTGCCGGGACACGGAGCGCTTGGGCTCGCTTACCTCCCTCCCCGAGCTGCCCCGGGGCCGCTTGCGCCCCGGAGCGGCTCGGAGCGGGGCGGCCGTGGGGACTGCCCGGGCCGGGGTCCGGCAGGGCCGGGCCGCACACAGGCGGGGCCCGCATCACCTGTTAGCCGCCGGCTGCCCCGGACACGGAGCGCACCGGGCGCAGGGGAGCTCCCATCGCAGCTGCGCCCCTCGGACACCTCCATCAGGCTTAGCACAGGCTGGGAGCACTCCCTAAGCCCCAGCGTATGTTTTGGAAAGGGCATTTTAAGACATCTTCTTAACACCTCTATTTATCAAAGTCTACTATGACACATGGCATACCATTAGAAAATGCTTCAATAATGATAGTTCTCCCAGTTCAATTTTACACAGTTAATTTTTCAGTCTTTACGATTCTGTCTATCCCTGCGTGAATAATGATGTGTTTCAGAAATCCCAGTTCTCCTCGTTGTGTTCAGCCCCAAAAAATTATAGTAATTCTTTTCAAGGCACATAAGGGTTATAGGCTTAGCTACCCAGTACCTTAGTGTTGACATCTTATTTCATATTATTCCTTGAACCTTGTATTAATAAGATTCTTATAAGTTGAAAGATAAAAGAGTAATTCCTATGCCGTGTTGCCAACCAATGCTTTAGGAAAGGATTTATATCTCCTTTTATTCACTGGGATGAACTTATGTCTGATTTCAACCCCAAAATGATGGAATGACTGAAGTCTTGAATGGACAGAGAAACCACAGTGTAGCATAACGCTTGCCAAGAACAACACAATGTCGGGTAGCTTTTGCCAAGTGTTATTTTTTGACAAAAATACATTCACTGACAGAGGTTGAGGTAAGGCTGTGGAGAGATAGGATTCAGAGCACTGTATTTGTCATATACCCTCAAAATATTTCCCTTCTATAAGGTGAATCCTCAAGTAGACAGGAGAGACAGGATTCAGAGCACTGTATTTGTCATATTCCCTTAAAATATTTCCCTTCTATAAGGTGAATCCTCAAGTAGTCAGGATATGGCTCTTCTCATCAAAGAAATTCAAAGTAGTAAGAACAGAGATCAAGATTTTATCTTATTATCAGAATTTGAGCTTACTTTGAAGCTAACCTTACAGAAAACTCTAATTTATCACAATTCAGGGCAAACCCTTCTCATTACATACACACAGTTTTCACAGTGGAGCAATTCATATTTACAATAGTCACTTCCCTTTGCTCTACACCAACATTGTATCAGAACTCTGTGAGTTACAAAACATCTCTAAATATACGGGAGCAGCTGGCCATAGCAGATTGAACTAAGGCAGGAACGGTAGTAATACATCAAGAATACCCATACATTCATCTTGTGTCTTAGAATGAATTACAGGTATACAGCACAACATGAAACAGAAGTGCCAGGAGTGCCTACCAGGTTTTTACAGATAAGGTGGTGTGTGTCAATTCAAAGATGAATTGTGTCTGAGGCAAAGGAAAAAGAAAGCGACCCAAATAAACTGAACTGTCTCCATAAATCTGCATGTTTCTCTCAATCTCATCTGCTTTATTTTTATGCTTGCTCTCCTTGTTTCCATCCATTTGCTCTTTGTCTCCTGTTCTTCTTGATGGGCCTGGTTCCAAGTGATTTTCTCTGCATACTCCTTCATTTTTGTTCTCTTGAGTTTTAAATATTTCTCTTACAAAAACTTGTGTCATTTTGATATTCTATGTAAAAAAAAATGTTCATATCACAATGGGACATTTTCCCAAATTTGCTTTAAAGGGCAAATTCTTTATTGTTTACCAAACCTGATTAAGTTTCCTCCAATTAGCATGTCAAGCCCAAGTATCTGCTCTATGTAACATCCAGTAAAAATTGACATCAGCTGTGATTTCATCCCTTCTATATAATTACATTTCAACATATAATTGTATTTCTACAAATATAGAGTTTCATTCTAGTTTCTACTTTTCAAAATATATAACGACTTCCTTTCTTCCTTATTTGTTTCAAATATATCTTTTGGAGCTAAATACTAATAATACCTTGAGCATGTATTTAATGCTACATGTAGAGCTGAAGACTTTTTTTCCAATGCCTTATGATAAAATTTTAATTTCTTCTTGAAGTAGTTGATGTAGTTTCTATCTAATTTTTAAATTAGAATCTGGGTAAGCATATTCCTGTTTGCCTCAAATGTATACTAACTGGAAAGACTTAACATAATTGTAATTTAGTGTGTCCAAATTAAGTTCAGATTTCCACATCTGTTTAAAAGGTGTCATATGTGAAATTAAGTCTTAAATCATGATGCTAAAATAATGATAAAGGAGACATTTTGTTCCAAAAGAGAAAATCAAATCATTGATGAATAAAAAATAACCAGCAGGATTTCTGGTGGTAACATGTTCCCAACAGGAAGGGCTTGGGGGTTTTTTCTACCTCTTGGTGTAGATGAGAAAAGGCTCAGACCCAGAAAATATGCAGCAATACCCAAATATTCAGTCCTTTCAGTCCCTTCTGCTCCCCCCCTGGTCTTGGGACATCTGCAAAGGTTAACACAGTAGTTCAGCTGTGTTACTCAAATTGTATCAGCACTAAGAAACTGAATATTATATAATTAAAATTTTGAATAGAACAAATAGAAGCCACAAAATATCCAACACATCCATGTTACTTTCTCAGCCTGTCCAGAGAAGCTATTTATTTTGGCAGTGCTTCCTCTGCTAGAGAATGGCTCTCCAGGTGGGAGATTTCTTGATGCCCAGAAGAATTCATCATTAGGTTACATTTTGTGACTGCATGTCACTCACAATGTTTTTCAAAAGGAAAAAAGAAACCCAGCAGCTAAATCAGTCTGTCACTTACATCTAGGAAAAATATTCTTCCTTCTCCAAAAAGTAATAAAAGTTAATTTTGCTATTTTTTATTCAGAAATGGGAAAGAAATTGTTCTTCACTCTATGATACATTTTAAGAATATTTTTGTTCTCAGAAGTGTATTTCATTTAGGTTTGAGTCATTCAGTGTAATAATGTATCCTTAAAAATAATTGTGTGTATTCTATACCACAAAAAATGAACAGTAATTTGGCCGTACTCAAATATTTCATGTCTGTGATAAAGTACTTGGGAAAAATGAGAAGTGCCTGAAGCTCTGAGTGCTGTGTCCCCTGTTGAGGGGTGTGCATTGGTGTCAGAGCCAAGCTGCTGTGGTGGTGGGGCTGCTGGCTCCAGACAATGTCCCAGCAGGTCCACCACACCGCGCAGCTGAGCCCATCGGCCACTTCACTGGCACATCTAGGGAAATATATTAAAGGAAGGGCACAAAATGCTGAGGAAGGGGGAGGGAGAGCAGCAGTGCCAAGGTCAGAGGAAAAGGGAGGTGCTCCATGGTGGAGCCCTCCCAAAGGAACTGAGGCCCATGGAGGATATACACCATGACACACCAGCATACACCATGACACATCATCACACCATCATACACCATGACACACCATCATACACCATCACACACCATGACACACCATCATACACTATGATACGCGATGATACACTATGACACACCATCATACACCATTATACACCTTCAGACACCACCATAACACACCATCACACACCATGACACACCATCATACACCATTATACATCTTGACACACCACCATAACACCGTGACACACCATCGCACCATCATACACCATGACACACCATCATACACCATTATACACCTTCAGACACCACCATAACACACCATGACACACCATCATACACCTTGACACGCCACCATAATACACCTTGACAGATCATCATACACCTTGACACGCCACCATAACACACCATGACACACCATCGTACACCATAACACACCATGACACACCATCACACACCATGACACACCATCATACACCTTGACACACCACCATAACCCCATGACCCACCATCATACACCATGACACACCATCATACACCATCATACTGCTGCCCATGGATAAACCCAGGCCAGAACAGAAGAAAAAAGTAAGAAAGAAGGAGCAGCTCTTGAAAGCAGAGGGTTCACTACCTGCAGTATGAACAAAGAAGTGTCTGGAGTAAACTTGAGCCTGGAAAGGGGGACAAAGTGCTTTCCTTTTTAGGTATTTTTCTTCTTTACTTTCCAATGCCCAAGTCAGTAAAAAGTTTTCAATAAATTAAGCTAAACTCTTCGAGTCTGTTTTGGCCAAGAGAGTAATTGCTGAATGATTTTTCTCTATTTCTTTTGACCCACAAGTTCATGTGTTTTTCTCCCCTGTCCCACTAGGTTAAGCAAGCAGGTCCACAGATACTTGGCTCAAGCAGGGCTTGACCCAGTACAGGGTATATATGGGAGAATTCAAAATACAAAATGAAATTGTAGGTGTAGGAAAGATGGCACAGAGTACTAACAAACTGTTCTTCCCTAAAACCCTGGAGCTTTGATAGTCAAGATTTCCTACTAGCACAGTCTAGTTTTAGAGAGCTTTCAGAAAGAATAATCTTGAATATTCTGGTTTTTCTGCCTATTAAACCTTAACAAGGACAATTCTTCAAAGGAGCATTGTGCACCATGTATCCTCATCCTTATACAGAAATAAATATCATGCAACAATGAAGGCCAGCCCTTGAACTTATCAAAAACTGGCTTTTAGTATTGCTAGTACTTGTTACTAAATAAGTAAGAAGAAAAGGTGAGAGCCTCCTTTCCTTGAAATTTAATTAGTTTTTTATAATAACATTTTGTAGTAAGTTCCTTAAGGATTAGAAGCAATTTGATTTACTGTAAATGAGTAACATGTCAGTCCATATGTGACAGCAAAAAAAGAAGATAACATTATTTAGCAACATTATAAAAGAAGATAAAAACATTATTTATTCTAATTTTAATAATTTCTCCATATGTCGAACAGTCAAGATATGGATTGATTTCTTTTTGGGGCATTTGAAAAATCCTCAGGGGAGTAAGTAGGGGCTCACCCTTCATTCAGTGTTGGTGGGAAATAAGTACCTTTTATTCCTTCAGAACTAAGATCCTAAGATCCGCCTTTTTTTTTTTTTGTTTTTCTTTCCCTCTGTTTTTCTACTGTTGATTCTTTCTTTGCTGGCTTCCCTTCATGTGATGCAGATGATTGGAGTGGCTTCATTGCTAAATGTCAGTATTTAGAAACTTGAGATTTGATTTGTGAGACTGTTGTGGGTTTATACCTCATTTCAACTGTGATTCATAGTTTATAATAGCCACACTGCAGATATTTTAGAAGAAGGCAAGGTTACATTGAAAAAAACCACATGTAATATTCAACTCAACTTTGTTGTGCTGCTTGAAGACTTCCTAGACGTAATCTGTATAATTTAATCTAAATCTGTATCATATTGTATCATTTAATCTAAATTGTTGTCTAATTGTTTGTTGTCATTATTAGACTCACTAAAGTTATCTCACTGGTAAACCTGAGTCAATATAAGGTTTTATATTTCCATCAACTTTACAATAAAAAATATCTTTGTAGTTTTTAAGAATAGAAGAGTATTGGGAGCAAGTTTACCTGCTGCTGAAATGTAGCCAACTTCAGAAGACACATCTGAAAAACAATGCATTAGACAAGTGTAGGCTAGAGAAAAATATTAGATGCAGGGTAATTACACTGCATCTAATCTATGTTCTTGTGGGGGAAATCTATAGTGTTTTATATAATATAGATCATAGATAGGCTTTACAATCTAATGTGAAACACCTGCTTAGTGGTCTGTCCTAGACTCCAAAGAGACAGACAAAAAAAAACCTAAACAAAAAATAGCAATAAAACTCCCTGAGCTGACTCTGGTATAGGAGAGTGCCCAGACAGGCAGTTTACGGTAGAATGATTTCTCAACACTTTTTTGGCAGTTTTACGTTCAGCTGTATGTTGGTTTCCTATGGCTTTTCGTCCTCCATCCTCATCAGGTAATTCTGCACTCTGCTCCAGTAAATCCTTATCCCACTCCGCTTCTCTGTCTCCCCTCCATTTCTTTTTCCCTTTCCTATTTACCTCACACATTGTTTCTCGTGAAAAACTGAGTAACAGCAGAAAGGATAATGGCTTTTATGTTCAGCTTGTGAGATCACAGAGCTGTAGTGCTCAGCACAGCCAACGACAGGATCTAACTGAATACAGTTTTTCCTATTTTCCATTTTTAAATCCACATCCACCAAGTTTCCAGATGACAGGGCTTTAAGAATAAAAGCGCAGGTAATCTTAGCTAACTCAAAAGCCAGTCCATAGAATATCAAACAATAATTACTAATACAAAATTTTAGAATTTCAGAATGTTTTAAAGCATTTTGTTCCTAAGATGTTTCCTCTAGATTTATGGCACAAGTGATTCATTGATGGATATATGGAAAGACAGTAATCTCACCTATTGTTAGTGCATCTAAATAAAGAGATAAAAGCCAAGTTCTCTCTTTAATGGCAACGATATTCTTTTTTGAAAGAGCCCAGTCTATATGGGGAGACCAAAAGAGATCATTCATCCTCATATAAAAAAGTCCAAGAGGGATATGGTTGCTATATAAATACATCAGACAGGTAAAAAAAAAGTGAAAGAATAAAAAAGCTCTTTCAGCTAAATGTCAATGCGGGAGGCAGAGAAAATTGTATAATCTATAAATTTAGGTTGTATATTTAACGAAAGTTGCTAAGCATTAAAAAATTCAAGTACTGGGATGCCCTTCCAAAATGGATGGGAGGAAAGGCAAAATAAATGTTTTGAGGCAAAGCTTGATAACTCTGATGGGATGCCTGTGATAACAGAGCTCTATGAATATAAATCACATACATATGATTTCCTTTTATTAACAAGTAAAGCTTGTGAATAGAAGACCAAATTCATAATACAGCATGAGTCACAGGAAAAGAGCTACAATGCTCATGCAGAGATTACATAACACAATATATATAATAATAAGAGCCTCTACAGTCTACATTTATTCCTGTATATAATATCATGAAATCTTTCAGGACATGATAGAAATCTTTCACATTTAAATGGTTGCTCCAAGGAAGACAGCGATCAATTGTCCATGGTTAATGTCAGTGCAGCGAAAGAAATACTCTTAGGTAGGAGCAAAGAAGAAGTCAAAATTTAGGGAAAATTTTCTAATCTCTAAGGTAGGCAAATAGAACAGTTTTATGCAGTGGTCAGTGGAATATTCATCATTGAAGTGTTTATTTTAGCTGCTTCATAGATAACTGCTGAAGAGAGTCTAAAGCTTTTGTCATGGCACAGCATTGCTATAAATCTTGAGGTATATTTTCTCCATATATATCCTTATGGCTGCATGATTAAAAGAATGGTGTTGATTTAATGGAGAGGGGAATTTGGCCAGAAATGGCCCTACTTTCTCAGCTCTCTATCCCCATTTCTCCTACACAACTTGTACTTCTTAATTGTGCAGGTTTATTCTATGAAACAGAGATGTATTTCCTGATTATTTTCTAAGACGCTTTGTTTCTTATTTTGCATACCTGAGTATTCTGTTGTCATGGAAATCTCTCCTCTGAAGCCCTTGAAGACCAGCTCTCTTGCTTCAATTCTGTTTCAAATTTTCTGCATCAACTAATCTTAATTCTTACTCCAAGTTTTCCTCGTATTGTTGTCACATCTAAATGACACAGTACTAAAGCTCCATGGCTCAAAACCTTATCCATAAGAATGCAAGGTTCACTTCAAACAAGTGTACTAGGTCTAGTACAAAGGCATTTTTTACTCATTTTATTTTATTTTTAATTCTTTCACTGAAGAACCATCCACATTAATAGATGTTTATCAACTCAACAAACAAGAAAGAAATTATTAGAAAAAGGATATAGCGGTAATGAAATTCAAATAGAATTGTTTGAATAGTGACAGTATAAATTTTTTGCCCACACCTGTCCTCTTACATTGATGGAGGGAGTCTTACAATCTGTCCTGAAAGCTAAAATACTTGATTAATGACAAAGATTAATCACATCAGTTTTCCTTCCAAGTATAAACTGGCCTACCATTCTCTTAAATTCCATCAGCCAAAATATATTCAGATGCCTTCACTGATCACAGTTAAAAATACTGAAGAGAGTCATGAAGGTCAGGTTAGGACATTCATGGTTGATGATGACTTCATTCCACTGAATATTTCTGAAAACTTGAGAATAGTGTCATTCAAATAAAAAATACTTCATATGCCTATAGGAAATAGGCAGCTGAATGAAGAATCTGGCCATCAAACTAACAAGCTTTTGTTTCTGGAGGGATTTTAGAAGATAATTCATGCCAAGTTCATCATATCACCAATGGAAATTTTACATCAAGAAGAAATAGTCTCTGAGCACCAGAGAAAGGTGCTTTTGCAGCTTAATGTTCAAGAAGATGCTACAGTCAACCTTACAGCTAATGACCTAAGTCAGCGAAGGAAGATATACATCCTGGATGAAAGATACAGAAATACATCTACCTTACTGTCCACTTGTTTCAGCAGTTAGCTCACACAATGTCATCTAGATTTTCAGCCAAATTTCATTCGTGTCACAGCTCCTGCCAAAAGAGAACAATGTAATCTTCTTTCATCTGGATTTGGAGATGCAGATATAAAGCTGCGTGTTTTCTTCATGCTGAAGCAGAACCCGTTTGCTTTTTTGTTTTTCTACAGCCTCCCATATGTGCTTGATGAATTAATGACTAAAGCAGAGTATAAAGTCATGTCACTGGTAATACTTGTATTTATTATTAAATCTATAGGACAGGGTTTGATCTCTTACCTTCTGTTATAAGCTTTCCCATCCACCTGATTTGATCCACCAGACTAGGCTAAAAGGCGGAATTCTCTCTCTTAACTACTTTGTTCTGTAGAAATCTAATTCTAATTGCTGCCGATTAGGTCAGTGCATTGGCAATAGGTACTTAATTTTGTTTTCATAATTTAAAAGTGTTCAAATGTGACTAGAGATTATGAGTCTGTATGTTCTGAATTGGAGCCATTATCATGAAGCACACTAGTAAGTCATTTTAAATTGTTGTACTTATGAAGTTGTACTTCTAAATCTTCCCATTTTAAACACTTTACTCCTCCACACATGTATTTTACAGGCTACCATCAGTGTGCTTACCCTATGGCATCAAATTCTTACTCACATTACCCTTTCTGGCTTACAGTAATTATATACACATCATATTTTTCCTTGGTTTGGATCTTAAGACTAAGAACTTAAATTCTCAAATATGCTATTCCGGCCCCAATGTGTTAATTTATAAATGAACGCTGAATGTCAGATAATTAATATGAACATTATGAATTTAGTAATAAGTATTGCCATTTTGGACATCCAAAAACATGAGATTACCTCCTTTCTGTCAATAATGTGTGGCAATGTCTGAAGCACTGTAAGCCTGAGCCTCATCTTTGTTTCCACTTGGACATCCTTATTGCACCAAGAAATAATGTTTTCATATTTTCATGCTCTTCTCAACAACTTTAAGAGATAGTAACCTTCATTTTGAATAATTAAAAGACAAAACTGATCTGAATATAAATATGTTGCTGGAAGAAATAGTATCATGACCTCTATGACATAGTTTATGAGAATAGTAACTGTGGCACTGCTTTCTTCTGAGATTTGAGAGACGCAGTTCATTAGCATTCATGAATCTTTACATTTCCACAAGATACAAAAGAAGAGAAGCAATTAGATTGTTATGCACGTGAATCCTAGCTATTCTTCCTACAATATTGAGCTGACTGAAATGCATGTAGAAGGTACACTTATAGGTAGTACTGAAGAAAATCAATTTATCCAAGAGTTAGCTTGGAAGATCCAGTAAAGGTAGACTTTCCTCACTGCTTCTTGTTTTGGGAGGTCTCTACAATAAAGGTTCATAGGTCCCATTCTCTATCAGTTACTCAACTTGGATCAGCTCCCCCAACTCTAGATTCACACTCTTTTGGTGTAAGAATCACACTTGATCCTAAATTGCCAGCTTTAACACTTAGGCATCCTTTTCTCCTGGAAATACCAGGGCTTGATGATCTGGGATTTACACTACTCCATATGAGGTCTTTCTTTTTAGTGGTCACATAGAATAACTTTCCTACACTTCTTCATTTTCCTACATGAGAAAATTGAGGTTGGGGAGCAGATTATACAGCAGTGTGATTGTTTTTCTGCAACACAATTCCCATTTAATTATTAAAGAGGCAGATTTGTACAGTAAATGATTCATGGAGTCAGTTGAGTGACTAACTACTTTCAACCTAGGTTAGTTTCAGCAAGATAAGGCCATATATTGACTGAAGAAATGCAAAGGATCCATACAATAATTCCCAGAGGTGACAGAGACCCTGGTAGGAGCAAGGGATGGAAAACCAGGGAACCATTGGAAAACTCAGGAAACCAAAGCTAGGAAAGGACCACAGCAAATTTCCAATTCCTGAAATCATATGTAAAGGTTATGTGAACAGTCTAATTACCTAATCAAAACTATTAGAGAAGAATTCATTCTTTGCCCTTTCAACCAGTAGAGCAAAAGCAGAAAGCCTTAGCTACTGACAACTTTCCAACATTTCTATGCTCTATTACTCCCAGCTTTAAAGGGAAGCTACCACAGAAAGAGAATCCCTACTTTCAGCTTCAGTCTGGCTTTGAGGGATGTCAGCAAGGGGCAGAGCACAAAGACAGTTCACTTCTGATTCACTTCCCTCCCACTAAGGTTAAAACACTTTGGAAATCATGTCAGGCTTCATTTTCAGAGGAACCAGCAAGAAAACCCATACATTCTGGGTCAAGAGGGAATGTGGATGACCACATATATATACACCAAGTGGTTCTTTAGTAAGACTTGATGCATGCACCTAGAGTTATCTTATAGTGGAAATATTAACTGGTTCATTAGCATGAAAGTTAATGCTTGTTAACTACATAGTATTCTTTTCTCATTTGAGCCTGAAGGCACATGATTAATCATCACATCTTCTTGTCACATAAAGTACCTCAGTTCTGTCACAGAAGTAACAGCCAGTCTCTAGAAAAAGCAAGTCTTTTTCCATAAAGCAGACTTTGGGACTTCTCATGAGTACCACCCAACAAAGCCTGTTTTAGGAATGATAGTGATATAAAGAAAATACTGCCACTCACTTGTTAGGGATGACCTGATCTAAGCTACTTACTGTATATGACTTTTTTTCTTTAAATGGAAAGAGGTTATGACTGAACTGTTGAATCATATATTAAATTACTGGTTTGTGTTCTTTAAAATTTGTTAGAACATTTCGTCTCCTCAATCCTATTTTAGCAGGAGAAACAGAAGGACAGATTACAGAATAAATAACTTTTAAAATGGCATATGCATAAATTTAATACTTTTAGGGCACAAACTGACAAAAATAAAAGGAATCAGAAATGGAGATGGGAAGCTGCTACCATGGCCATGGCAAGTAAGGTCAGGAAAGGGGGAACAAATTGATTCCACAAAGTCAAAGGTCTACACAGCAAATGCTGCCAGGCACTGTGCCAAATTCTAGAAAAGCAAAGATTAGATGGGGAGATCAGGACATGCACCAGACAACAGAATTGTGCAAGATATAAATTTAGCTAGTAAACAAGTTTTTCAAGCAATGGCAACCTGTGTATTAGGGCTGAAGATCAGGCAAGCTGGTGGTAAACGAGCAACTAGGCTCTTCAGCTGCCAGGATTCATCAGGCTTTCCTCCTCCCGTGGTACTGACTAAGGGCAAAGACAAAAAGGCTGTCTGGCCACCTGGATCTTGCTGTATTGACAGAGTTTACCAGCAAACCAGTAGAAGAGCAGCCCACAAGCTCATTCTGGCTACACAGCAGCACAGCTTTTGAAGTGACAAAACTACTCCTAAGTACATTGCTGCTACAAGACCCACCTGACACCTCAGCTGGGGATGGGGCTGTGTTACAGTCCTTCTGCACAGCATCACATGGAGCTCAAACTACCATTTCTTGCATTCTCATTACTAAATCACTAGAAAACAAGTGCTATAGTGATCAGAAGAAAAGCAAGAATTCTTGTATATGTGCAAACTTAACTTAGACACCTAACAAGAGCTACAATAATTTTTGTCATTTATTCCAAAACAATAAATGTATAAGATACATAATTGGAAGACTATATTTTACAAACTGGCATTATCAAGAGTTCCTGATGCTCTATTCTTTAAATTTTGCTATATATTACAATATTCTAAAATTCATATATTAGAATTCTATGTTCAATTTTCACTTTGAAGTAGCAGCCTTGGTATTTTTATGATAGCTGACTGATAGGTATGAAACTGCCAATGACAGTAAAGAATGACAGAATATGCTTGAAGGCTTTTTTTGTTGGTTGGATTTTTTTACTCATATTCAGGGACATATTCTCAGTAGACTTTCGCACTGTGATTAAAGCAGAGGAAACACAGAGCATCATCTGCCATAGTACTGTCATTAGACTAAAGTCACCAAACCTGAAAATCACAGGGAAAATAGTCTAGACTAGACAATGGCAAAAATTCAATGCTGAAAAAAGAAGTGTATTATTTCCTAATATCATTCCCTGAACCTCAAACACTAATAAGGTAGCTAGTGTCAATTCTGAGCTTCGTACCTGAGTAGCAAATTATGCATGAACTTTCTCCTTCAGGAAACTTCCAGTCCTTCAGATGCCTCCAAACAGTGGATGACATTCATCTGCTAATTAACCTTCATCCAGTGCCCAGCTTTAACAAAATATTTCATAATTCAAGTGTATCTTAGGTGGCAGATGGAGGTTGTATTTCACTAATAAACAAAAAGTGTCGATACCTGGATACATGATATTAGGAAACAGTCTAAAAAAGTTAGAAGGAACTCTAGCTCACAGCCATTCCATCTCCAAAAGACTGCAGCATTTCAAAAATGTATGAGACAGACAACAGATCTTAAAAAATAGCATGAAACTTATTATTTGTTGTTTAGCAAGATTGTCAAACATAAAAGCACAGGTGTCAGAATACTGCTTGAGGGGGAAGTTTTGATGCAGCCTCCTGAAGGGAAGACCTAATAGTGTCCATCAATTACTGAGCCAGAGATCCACAATGCACTTTCCAGTCAGTTCAGACAAGGCAATAGGAACTCTTTGAAAAATTACTTTATGCTAAGAGCAGACTCAGTATGTGTTTAAAATATACCTCTGTGTCACAGAATCATACAGCACAAAGCTAAGTCCATGAAAAGAAATCACTATCCAGTAAGCAAAATCTTCATTACCATCATATCTGATTATCTTCTGAGAGTTAAAAAAAACCCCCATAAAATAAACCATAAGTTCAATATAAAGGATTTCCCTTTAAACAGCATTTTTCTATGTGAAAAAATTCTGTTAATAGAGCCAATAAAAACACAGGTGTTATTGTTTTTATACCATGAAAATATTCATTGAAATTTGTTATTTTCATATTAATCTTACAGGCTCCAAGATTAACTACATTAACCACTACTTTTTCTTAAAAAAGATGCACATGGGTGGGGGTTTTTTGTTTGTTTGGTTGGTTTTGGGGGTTTTTTGGGGTTTTCTTTGCTTCAAGTTGTATAGAGCTGTCACTGCAAAGGAGCTAAAAAACTTCTCTGGTTTCAGTACTCAAATGCTGTTTTAGGCATTTTACATACTACTTAGAAAATGCAGTATAGATATTAATTCAACCTCAGTCACAAGTAATGTGTAGCCATAACTGCCTGCAATATGCTGATTCACACTTGGAACATCATTATAATTGTGCATTATCATGTATTTTTGAAGAAATTGGATTCTGGAATAGGTGTAGAAGTTTAACAACCCATGAAGTCACATATACATTCACACATAGCAGAGAATGCAGTAAAATCTTCATTTATGTCAGATATATCAGTAATAGGTATTGAAATTACAAGTAATTTTAGGTCTAAATGCATTGGGAAATTACATCTCTGTAACAGTAATTCCCAAATCACCAAAATCATTTTTTTTCCCTTTCTGAATATTACTTTTTACCTGGATTACTCTCTATCAAAATATGTCTTATTAATGCACCAAAAGTAAACAGACACCTTGCTTATATTTGCATATCTTACTAATTAAGTCCTCTGACTAACAAAATTATAATCTAACAGTGCTACAGTTTCAATCTTGGTTTATTTACTAATTTCTATAGTGAACTCTGACAAGTCTTACCTGCTGTGTTTCCTTATGTGTGAAATGAAGCTAATTTGCTTGAATGCAGAAAAACACTTATAAATTCCTATTGGAACACTCCTGCTGGATGTATTTGAATATTTAGAGAGCAACATGAGACAAAAAAAGGTTGTTAGGCTTCTGGAACACAGCACAGAGGATATGTCACAAAATGACAGCAAGGCAAAGCCAGCTATACTGTTTCCAAATAAATTGCTTTTAACAGTGTTTTGTTATTCAAATCATGCAATAAGAACCAATTATTTGTTTCATATGAGAGCAGAAGTCCTTCTGCTTTGAGTAGATGAATTGGCTTGCCTAAATTCTGTACGTTTGACTCAGTATTAAAAAAAAAAAACAACAAAACAGAATGAGGCCATCATTTTTAGTACTTTTAGCACTCTGGTTCAGACCAAACAAAAAGAAAATGAGTGAAATCAATTTGTCATACTGAAAATACATCTTGAATGGAAAACATGGTCTAGCTGCCTATAACCATAGAGAAAATTTTAAGGCATTTCTATTAACTTGAATGTTTTTTGAAATAATCAAAAGAGACTGCAAGATCCATCACAATATCTATGTATTCACTTATTCTGTCTTTGGAGAAAGAATACAAAATTTTTGTTCTATCTCAGGGAAAAATAATTTTCCAGAGGGACTCTAAGGTGTAAATGGAAAATTCCACTTCCAAGGCACTTTGACCTGTGGTGAGATGGTGGAAATTTTGAATGGTTGCAGTGGGATTGATTGTTTTCCTGCATATCAATACACAGGAGATCAAAAATAAACAGCACAGACTGATGACTCTGCCACAGTATGGAATACTGGTCAATAAAGGAAAATTAGAATTAAAGCAAAGACATCTGTACACACAAGGCAGCAATATCCATGTTGCCTCTCTGTGAATGAGCTATAACTCCACCTAATTTCAGGTATGACAAGCTTCTAGAATGTATGCACATTTCAAATGCAAGTGCAGACAAATCAGTTTCATTTGCAGCTCTGCTCATGAAATAGGCAATTTGGCATTATGTCACTGCTTCCAGGACTTAGGCTATTTTTATTTTGTTTCAATGCAAGAATTACACTCTTTAAAGTTTATAGACTCAAATAATAGTTCGAGCTGGAAGGGGCCTTTCAAAGACCATCTAGTCTACTCCCTAACCTGAGCAGGAACATCTTCAACTATATTGTGTTGCACAGAGCTCCATCCAACCTGACCTTGAATGTTTCCAGGAATGGGGAATCAACCACCTCTCTGAATCCTGTGCTTGACCACTCTTATTGTGATAAAGCTTCTTTTGTATATCTAATCTAAATCAACACTCCTTTAGCTTAAAAAATTACCCCTTATCATATCACAACAGGCTCTGCTAAAAAGCTTGTCCCCATCTTTCTTACACCCCTTGAGAACTGAAAGGCAGCAATAAGGTCTTTCCGGCGCCTTCTCTTCTCCTGGCCAAACCCCAATCCTCTCAGCCTTTTCTCCATTCCTTGTAGGACAGGTTCTCCATCCTTCTGATCAGCTTGGCAGCCTCCTCTGGACTTTCTCCAGTCAGTCATGTCCTTCCTCTGCTGGGGACCCCAGAGCTGAGCACAGCACTCCAGACAGGGGCCAACAGAGTAGAGCAGAGGAGCAGAATCCCCTCCCTTGTCCTGTTGGCCACACTGCTTTGGATGCAGCCCAGGACAGAGCTGGCTTTGTGGGCTGTGAGTGCACATTGCCAGCTTTTGTCCACCCTTTCATCCGCCAGCACACCCAAGTCCTTCTCTGCAGTGCTGTTCTCAATCCATTGATCCCATCCCCCAGCCTGAAAGCAGGGATTGCTCCAACCCAGCACAGCACCTTGCACTTAGCTTTGTTAAACCTCATGCAGTTCCCATGGGCTCACTTCTTAAGCTTGTCAAGGTCCCTCTAGGTCACATTCCATTCTTCAGGTGTGGCAACAGCACCACCCAGCTTGGTGTCATCAGCAAATTTTCGGAGACCACACTAAATTTCCATGTCTAAATGTCTGTTACTGAGGAAGACATAAAACACCACAGGTCCCAAGGACCCTGGGGGACACCACTTGTCATTGATGTCCATTGGGACTCTGAGCCATTGTCACTACCCTCTGGATGCAGCTGTCCAACCAAATCCTCATCCACCAAACTAATCCATCTCTCTCCAATATCGAGTGAAGGATGTTGTGGGGACCCATGCCAAAGGCTTTACAGAAATCCAGACAAATGGCATCTGTAGCTCTTCCTTTGTCAACTGAGGTAGTCACTCCTTTATAAAATCTCCTCAGGTTGGTTAGGCTTTTCCTTACATAGTAACATTTAAAATGAAATGAAATTAAGATATCAAACCAAATATTCTATTTTGTTAGCATATTTGTATAGGCTGTTATGCATTAGCCAGCCTATTTTTATTAGATTTATAAGGTATATGCTGCTGAATCTATAGTTCTAATTGGGTTAAGATGCTGTCAGAGACTGAAGGAATTGGTATCTCGAGATATTTTAGGATGCCTGTGTGGGAGGGAAGGTGCCCTGGAGCCCATATCTCAGCCTGGCAGAACTGCCACCCACTGGAGAGCAGTGCTCTACCATGCCCTAACCCAAATGACCAGAAGTCCCACCTTGGGGGAGGGCCCAGAGAGGCCGCTGAGTATTTAAGGCCAAGGAGGCAGTGAGAACACTTCCTAATCCTATCTTCCTCTCTCTGGGCTCTGCTGAACCCAGGAGCTGGTAGCTATATGTGTGCTTCTGTGCATCTTTTCTGTCTTTCTTCTTCTAACTCCCTTCCCTTGGAACATTTTGAGTAACAAAACATCAAAAAATATTTGCTAAGTTGAATGGGGTAAATTAATGCTGTGAGAAGTGTTTTATATTGTTTGGATATTGTACTATGTCTTTTGCCAAAGTTCCTTGATTTTTCTAAATTTTGCCACTAAACTTTTGTGTTGTTTAGACCTCTTGAGAATATCTGATCTGTGTTTCTTCTGTGCATCCAACACAGAGTACGTGAACCACTGGAAAATCTTTTTATTGTGGCCTTAGCTTTACACATTTGACTGGAAATTTTGCTTGAGAAGGGACTGCACAATGGTATAATTTTCCTCCTCCTATGATTTTGTAGAAGTGCCTTGGTCAGTAGAAAACCATTTAAGAGATAATTTATATATTCCAGAGATTGTGACTTTTATGATCATAGCCTACTTAAGGGAAGCTGTATGAGGAGCAGCTGAGGTCACTGGGTTTGTCCAGCCTGGAGAAGAGGAGGCTGAGGGGAGTCTCCTCTGCATTTACAGCTTCCTCAGGAGGGGAAGAGGAGGGGCAGGCGCTGATCCCTGCTCTGTGGGGGCCCTGACAGGACGTGAGGGAATGGCCTGCAGTTGTGCAGGGGAGGTTTACGTTGGACATTAGGAAAAGGCTCTTCACTCAAAGGCTGGTCAGGCGCTGGAGCAGGGCAGTAGTCACAGCACCAAGCCTGACAGAGTTCAAGGAGTATTTTTCAATGCTCTCACACACATGGTGTGATTCTGGGGGCTGGTCTTGTCTGGGTCAGGAGTTGGAATTGATCATCTTTGTGGGTCCTTTTCCAACTCAGCATCTTCTGTGAGTCTGTGAAACGGAAGCATTTTTTGTGTGAGTATAATATGGGAAAGTACAACATGGGAAACCTTTAAACAAATACCTTGTAAGAAGTCAAGAATTTTCATATGTTGGCCTTCTGCAGAAGTTGTCTAGAAACTTGTCAACAATTTTACCTAACCTATCTATTGATATACAAGATGAAATTTGTAGGAAACTTTGAAAATAGAGTAATGAACTTAATTGCCCAAGATACATGGAAAACTTTTAACAGTAACCTCTACAGCATAATCTATAACCATAGGGAATATAAATCCTTGAACATTCTTCTTTCCTTCTCTCTGACATCAGTGGGATTTCTCTGGGTAGCTGGCAGTGTTTATGAGATCTCAGAACTCAAATTATTCTTTTCCACTAGAAAAAATCTTGGGATAAAATTAAAATAATGTTCATTTTATATGACAGTGCAGCAGAGCACAACTGTTAACCAACTGTGCTTTAATGTAATAGACATGTATAGAAATCAGTGCTTGAAGTTACTATGTTAGTTATTTTTTAGTTTACATCCTTCAGTCAGTCATGTTCCAGGATTTATGTCTAGCAGCATATTTTGCAGCATCTGTTAAAAAAGAGAAATTTTCAATTGCTTCACAGTACATGTAGTATTGTTTTCCTACACTCAATGCACATATTAAAGTCAATGCTCTTGAGTATTTATTATTTCATAATAGCTTACCAGTCATGCACAAGTAGAAATAAAATTGGGGAGAGAAAGAAAATGCACTAGTAGAGGGTTTCTACAAGCTACCCACCAAGATAAGAAACTCTCCTAACCTTCTGAAAAACATGTGTGTTTTCAGAAATTAGATCTGCGTAATACTGTTTTGCTGAATGATGGGAGTGGTAGAATGTATCACATTTAACAGTTTTGCCAAAGTCCAGGCCCTTCTGACCACATTGGGATATTTTGCTGTGAAAATAAGTGTGACTAGGTCATAGTAACAGATATGCTCACATGTGAAAATTCGAGATGAGTATTGTCTGCTTTTAAATAGAATAATAGAAATAATAATAGAAATGTATTATTAACATTCACTCAAATAAAAAAGTATTTTCCTTACTAGTTAAAGTCAAAAGCAAAAGAAATCTAAAAGAATCACAGAAGCTGCTGAAATGTTACCAGAGAAGGTTCCTGCACTGGTATCATAAGTGTAGATCTTTCTGCCAGATAAAAGCTTTGTTCAAGGAAGATAAGAAGAAATGGATCAAAGTAAAATTCCCCATACTCACCAATTCCTTGTACTAGGAAATTTGAATTCCTACTGCAGAAAGTAATAAATTATGTTTTCCTGCTTTTCTTGAATATTGAATAATGTCTATACTTAGTGTATTGAAACAGTGTCTAGAAAAAGTTAGAGTTAAGAACACAGTAATTTTGGTACCCATTTTTCATTCTCCTCTTACATAATCTATGCAGTTTGGGTTTTTTTTTTTTTTTTAATCCAATACAATAGTGCTTCTCTACTCTTGTAATGTACTTATTTACCATAGAAAATTGCCCATTATCTTTAATAATGAGTTGCATCTGAAATCTGAAGTTCTTATCTGTGTCTAGAAAATTGTTCATTTGAGCACAAGTTAACAGACAAAATTTGAAGCAGATCACAAGAAGTATTAAATTAAAACTATGTTAGAAAATGCTGTGAACAGATTTCTTTGAATAACTGAGTACTTTCAGTCTTGGGCACAGTTCTTTTACTTACATTAAAAATATTAATTTCTCCCCTCTGTGTTTGTCCAATAAACCAACATTCTACTCATTACTATTGCTTGTTTTAAACAGAAATCTTGAAGGCAACTAGAGATTATTAAGGTGAATGACAAAGCAAAAATGGGTATTTGTTTGAAGTACTTGGACTGAAATACAAATATATTCTATCCCTGTTTTCCTGGTGGTCACTGACTCTACACCTGTGTAGTAAAAATAATCTTAATTTACAAATGTTTCCACTCTTTAATCTCACTCTTTAATCTCTGCTAATATAAATGTGTAGGAAATTCCTAGACCATGGATAGAAATCCTGGCCTTTTCCTTTGCAGACAAATGTTTCATAGCAGCTGTTCAGACACACCCACTGCTGTGAACTGCATGCTCTTGGCTTCTTGCTGCAGTGTGCCTTGACATCAGTGGTAGAAGGGGAGAGCTTCTCACTATATTAGTTGTTTTATTGCTTGAGCATGTGTTATGATTTCTTGTGAATCCTCCTAAGGTGTTGGATGATCTGTGCTAATGATGATCAGAGTATCCATAGGAAACTCATGGTTTAAGTACTCCGGAGAAGGAGGAAACAAAATTCAGTCCTGATTCTTGATGCTCTGCCAGGTATGCAATTACTGAAAAGGTCACCTTCTCCCCAGCATTTTAAAATGAAAAGTTAGCACTGCTTAGGTGCTACAAGAGTAGCTGTAGATACATGTGCTCATGAAATAATTGCAGATACCACCCTTGCTTGGTTGAGTTATCTTTACAAGCAACATAGAAATCCAAGAACCAAGTTTTACTTTGGGTTCATTGATATTCAGTTTCTGTAGCTTAACTTGTAAAAATCCTACAAGATTTATTATCTAAAGGCCTTCCATGGCTACAGGAATCAGGAATATTGACATATTTGTAGGAGTCAAGATGCATGATTTCAGAGGGGGTCAGCCCATTGACTCAAGAGCCAAACAGAGCCACAGCTCTGCGCTGGTGAACAGCTCTCCCCAAAATGACTGGGGGGAACTCTTGTGAGCCTGAAGTTTTCAAATAAAGAGAGCAATGACTTTAATGCATCTCAGTATCATTACTCTAATGTGGCATATTTCTTGTCACTTTTATCCTTATGTCCCTTCTTTCCAGCTCATTGCATCTTCTTTCCAGCTTGCCATCACTTTAGCTCTGTTCATGTTCCTGCTGTTTCTGCAAAGACAGCACTTCTATGATCAGTTCTGTTGGTTTCAACACATTTCTCATTCAGAGCAAAATGTTCACTCGTACCACAAAGTCAGTAGTTTGTAGTCTTTTTCTCTCCTTTATGCAGTAACTAAATTCAATAAAAGTAGAGTGTCTTGTTCTCAGCTGTGCTTTCTTGGTAATGAATACAGCACCATTAATTAGAGATTAGTTTAGTAAAAATGCAAAACAAAGTTAAATTGACATGACAGTTGAAATATTGGATGAGAATGGATTGGTTCTTCCTCTGATGTTTTTTGACTATTCATTTGATTATTCATTCCTTGTTCCCTGTATACTTCCCAGAAAAAAAAAAATCATCGAATCATGGAATGGGTTGGAATGAATCTTAAATGTCATATAATTCCATCTCCCATGCTGTGGACGGGACTCCTTCCACTCCACCAGGTTGCTCAGAGCCCTATCCAACCTGGCCTTGAACATTCCAGGGATCTACAACTTCTCTGGACAACCTGTTCCACTGTCTCACTGCCCTCAGAGGAAAGAATTTCTTCCTAACATCTAATATAAAGCCACTGTCTTTCTATTTGAATCCATCCCTCCTGTCCTGTCACTGCATGCCCTTGCATATAGTAATTCTTAAAAGCTTAAGATGATGCGTACATATGTAAGCAAGTTAAATTCCTTTGCTGTTTATTTAGTTATCAAAAGGACTAAATTGCTTTTAATCAAGAAAGAAACACCTATATCTTTCAACTGAAACCACATTAAAATGAAAGGAGACAATGCTGGCAGTACTAGCTTTTGGTGATAAGGTTAAAGTTGTCAGAAACCTCTCAGCATGTGAAAATTCTGTGTCCTATTACATCATGGAAGTGCTGCAGCAAGACTTGCCTCTGCCAGTTTCCTGTTCCATCAGGCTACCATGAGCTGCAGGCTATTTATGTTACTCAGTCCTGGTTTACACTGTATGCCATGCATCCCATCCCTATCAATAGAATGAATTAATAATTAATGGAAATTAATAGAAATAATTCTCAGCTGAATGTTGTGTGATAAAAATTACAAAAGCCCCTTTTGAAACCAGTTAGCTGTGCTAATACTAGTCTAGAATTTGATTGGAAGAGCTTTACTTAATTTTAGTACTATAAGAAGTATTTAACAAAAAAAAAATTATCTTTTTTAACTCAGCCTACTTACTGCAGGAAAAGTTACTTTATTTCCTGGATCAATCAAATTTATTTCTCAAGCAATACTTGGTGCTGAAGGAGAACATGCAAGCAAAACCTTAAAACACTGTCCTAAGCTTAATTGTTTCACTTTCTCCTCCCCAGTTATTACTGTTTATAGGCTCCCTACTGCCTAAAACATGGTAATATTAAAAGACATTCACATCTGAAATTTCTAGTTTTACCTAGAAGTCAAACTAGATAGCACATTTTGACCTAACATATCTGAAGGTAATATAGATTTACTGCTAGTGAAATAATACACACACTGTAATTAATGTTTATAAATAAACATCACATCTCAGTCATGAGTATTTTATAGGTAAATTTATTTCAATAAATATTTCTTTCAATTAACTTGAGAAAAGAAATAATTACTGTAAGTGCTGCATGACTGGAAGAGTCTAGACTTCGACAGCGTTTCTTACATAAGCTGTTAAATATGCACTTAGTGCTACATAGAGCATGTAGAGTTATTCTGCTATGACATAAGATTTAACTGCCATTCTGTATTCTAGCTGGAATTCTCAAAGCCAATAGATAGAAAAGCCTCTTTTTCAAAGTTAGAAAGCCTATAGATTTTGCTGTGCTCTGTTTCAGTTCCCTTCTTTCTCTCTTGTAATTGCTTAAGGAGATTAGCAAAAGTAGCCCAAGCCCCATCCTGCCGCGCTTCAGAATGCTCTCAGTTCTTAGTCATGTAGCCAAATTGACTTTAGCAATAAGTCTACTTTCTACATGTTCTGATCCTATATAGCCTCCAAATTTATGATTCAATTTGACTTTATTTGGCTCCTATTCTTAAAGAGATCATAAATTTGCTATTAATCTTTGATTGTATTCCATCTGTTCTCAAGGTGACTTCTGTTGCCTCGTCAGGTACGTACCACTGAGCTACCTGCCAAACAATCTTTCTGCTTCAAGGCTATGTGTTTTCCAGGAATATTTCTATCTGGGTATTTCATTCTTGTTTCAAAAGCTGATTGCCAACAGCACAGTAATGAATAACATTCAATCCGTTTGAAGCATTATATTACTGATTTAGAAAGTGCTTTCAACTTTCATTTTCTTACAGATTGACTTGGCCCAGTACCCAAGATTCCTGTTACTGAAGAAAGTGTACATATTCCCTGGTGTAGTATTTAAATCTTTGTTTCTGTCTCTAGTGCAGAAATTTCCCTGGGTTTGTGTTAGCTTCTGCACAGTAAGTTCCTCTGTGTGTGCTCATTCATACACAGCAGAAGGCACATTGAGGTGTGGGTGAGGCTGTCTTCCTGCAGTTGTGATCCAAACCTAACCTTGCCAACAGCATTTCATAGCATCCCACTCAGGGAAGCAACACAGCACTAACAATGGATGAAAAAAGCACTGACGCCGAGGGGTGATTTGCTTGTAGAACTGATTTGCTTAATGAACTGATATTCAGCAGTTAGTAAATAGACTTTCTAGACCCTTCAAACTAGTCTTTAGGTTTCCACATGGGCTTTCATAGCTTGCCATACAAGCAGGATAATAATGGTTCTCTAAAAACTAAAGATAAATTTCTTACAAGTTGACAAAAATGTTGTTTGGTTTTTCTAAGTATGAACTTATTTCAATTCAACAATCTGGAACCCAGTCCTAACCCTAACTCTATACCTACTATTTCAGATGAGCAAGAACTGAAAACTGAAAGTTTCTTCTGGACACAGTTTTATAGTCATCATTGACTTTCTCTGTATATATAAGCCTAATTTTCTGAAATTTCACAGAGAAAGCAAGCCTTGACTCCAGCCACAATCTTGAGCTCCAGCTGTCTAGCTAAGCAAGGTTCTCAGGATTTGTGTATTAAGAAAAGAAATTACTCAGATGAGCCAGCTCTTGTTCACCATTGACTTCTTTGAGCTTAACAGTTTTAAAATAAAATTTCCACAAGGATCACATTCTATGTAAACAAAACCCTTGAACTATTACTGGGCTCATCCATAGGAAAAGGTTTCTGAGCACCTTGAAAACTGAGAATTGGAAATTTTATTACCCTCTAACAACTCCCTATTCACATGCCTGGCCTATTTCTATCAAAATAACAGCTCCTAGTCCTCATGATTTTAAACTCAACCATAGTCCTAAATATTATTTTCCAGATGGGTAGAAAACCCATGACTACAAGTAAATTAATGGGAAATGAGTCACAGCTGCAGGTAGCATCTCCCAAATTGTATCTTCCAGCCCATATGAATTTATTAAATTCACTTTAGCAGCTACATTAACTCTACAGAAGCAATTCTCTATAACTACATTACAGCCATAACCCTGTTCTTCAAAAACAGAAAGTTGCCTCCAACTCCTTGGAATCCTGGAAGAAATTGTTTGCAATAACTGGGAATAACCTGTCTTCAAACTCTGTGCTGGCATGTGGCTTTACAGATCATTTCTGAAACTTTGTTGTACTTCAGCAGATACCCAAAATGCTGTGAGGTTCGGGTAGGGAATCTTGGGCCACCTGCTGCTTGCTTCTGGCAGTATTGCTGTTGAGCAGCTGACATGTCTCTCTGCTGTTAACCACAGACACTCAGAGAAGGATGTTAATCAGAAATGGGTGAAAACTTAGGAAAAAATAATTCCCAGAGGCTGAGAGCAGCTGTGCTGTGGGTCAGACCTGGTAAGGAGAACGTGGGTCAGACACAGCCCCAGGCATGGGGTGCTGTCCTTGGGACAGGAGCAGCCAGGCCCGGCCACAGGGCTGTGCAGGGATCTGGCTGTGGGAGCTGCAGGCCAGCCCTGCTGCCAACACCCCTGGGCAGCACTGACAGACTGCAGAGGGGACAAAATGGGGGCCTGGGCCCACCATGGCCAGGGCAGGGGAGGGCTCCATGGACAGCCAGGGTGAGCTGAAGGTCTGCACAGCCAGCTACCCAAACACCAAGAGGTTGGTTATACCCACTCCTATATTTGCTGTCAGGCAGCAGGATGCTCATAAACATCACTGACATCCTCATTGCAAAAATTCCTGACTGTAATCACACTGATCTAGTCTCCTACCCAGTGGGCAGTTGGAATCTCTCTGCTGACTGCTGTTTTCTCCCCATTCCTTCTCTCTTCTATTTCTGCTCTAAATCTATATAAATATAACTTACATAACCTATTGAAATTCAGTTGTCTTTAGGTCAAATTACATCATTTGCTCAAGTGTCTAGTCCAAAGTCCATTTTATTTAGTGGGTAGTTTCCGAAAGAGATGGCCATAAAGCAAAGAGCTAATCCAAGCTATCACTTGACCATGCCCTCAAAGGTAACTTCACATGATGTATTACAGACTTTGATGGCTTTGAGCATTCAGAACAACATTTCAATTCCCTCCAAGAGAGCAGTGCCTCTTACCAAATGATGTTCAGCACTTCAGCTTGGACAGTGCTGATCAAAGAGGAATAATGACTGCATTTGACTGTATTTAAATCCAGGATCAGCTGGATGTTCCAATTTAGTTTCTCATCCACTCCTCTAGCCAGTCTCCATTTGTTTAACTCAGCATTGAACTCTTGCTGTGACATTATCTTTTTGTACCTGAAAACACTAATTATGCAGAAATCCTCCTGGAAAGGTGTTTGCAATGTAAAATTTTTGTTACATTAAAACACACAAATTTAAACAGGATCACTTGCTGATTAAAAGAGAAGGTTCTTTCTGAATAGAGGTAGTTCTAATTACATTTGCCCTTTTTTCATATACATAGTTATGTTCTGTGCAATACCCACAGATATAATAGAAGTGGTTTCCTTAGCAACCTTTAGATTCTGAAGAAAAACAGAAATGCATTATTTCTAAGTAGAAATAATAGACAAAACCAATTAATTCCAGAATATTAATTTCCATCTATTTTAAAATTATTAGAAACTATTGCAGTATACTTTATTATCCTTCAGAGAATGAATCTCTCCAAATTACTTTATTACATTTTCCAAATTAGTTCAGAAAATTTAATGAAAATAATTTGCATATAGTTGGTAGGAAACAACTTTCTGCTTTATATCTACTTATTGCAGCATTTTAAATTTAAGTTAATATTTTAAACATCATCAAAACTTAATAATGGGAACCAAATCATTTGTGTATTGTTAAAGCAGCATTTGCCAGTGTTTTTCTCATAAGGAATAGAAGCAGACAAAAAGGTGGTTTACAACCTCACTTTGCTCATTCCACTAACTTGAATTTATAAAAATTCAATATAACACTGCTGATTTCCATCTATGTGAAGATAAACTTTAAAAAGGGAATTGAATGTGTCATTTATAATGAGATTTTCCTGAGTGTGCAAACAAAGAGGATGAAACAATAACTGTTCTAAACTTTCTCAGTCCATTTTAACCCACTTTTGACTTTGAAGCCAAGAATAACAGATTGTTTTAACTCTTTGTTAACTGCAAAGTTTAGTAATCTGAGGAGTTTACTGAATGTAGAGAACACCTTTTCAGTTTCATATTAGGTAAAGGAAATTATGGTATTCTCATTTGTTAAATAAAGATTTTCCTTTTTTTCCTTTTCCCCTGCCGCCCTTTAATCAACATCTGGTCATTTGCTGCAGGAATTTTCTTCATAATTTATAAAAAAAAAACGCATAGCTTTGGTTTATATGACAGCTACAGCTTGATGTTCTGAGTTAAAATGTGGCAGTATGTTTTCAATTACTTTTTGAGGAATTAAATTATTCTCCCCCCTCTCTCCTTCAGATGATTTCATGAATCTGACATTTTTCTATAAATGAAAAAACAGGCTCATATAATTTAAATACAGCTGATAAATGTTGATTTATCTCTGTGTCAGATATGTGTGGGATGGGAGGTATGGCCATGAAACTTGTTGCACAGCTGCTCAACTCAGTTTTTATTAATTTAATACTACAGGCAAGACCATATTTCATCCAATAACATAAGATTTCAGGAAATTCATACTGATTGAAGATGAAGCAAAATAGTTACTTTGCCAGACTTGCCTTTTCCTAAAAAGCCTTTCCTACCTTTACATTGTGTTGGGTATGGCCCCTAAGTTCAGCTGCTGTCCAAACACTAACTTGTGTAAGAAGCAAGAGGAATTCACATCTGCACTGAAATAATTCTTCAGTGGCCTTTTCTAAATGTTATAAATACAGTTTTTCTATTGGCTTGGACAGATCAAGGTCCTTTTTGTACAAAGTCACTAGCTGGAAACCTTGCATTCAGTGCTTGTTTGGCAGATGATATCTTATCAATGGTGACATTACAAACACTAAATATTAACAAAGTGATAATTTTTTCAGATATAGAAGTGTTCACTTTTTTCCCATTGTAAATTCTGCACAGCTTATGCAGCAAGACAAGGATTTTTAGTAAATGTAATTACCAATTTTTTCAAACTTTACAGAAGACTTCATTCTGACAATCACAGATCACAGTGTGGGCAAAATGTCATTTATGTTAGTACAAAACCTCATAATTTCTAATCTCATAACAAAAAGAAGATACCGGGGAAAAAAGACAGAATTAGGTCACTCTTCACAATGGTGCAGTAAAATGTGATGATGTGGTGGATGCTAACTGGTTTAGCATTGGGAAAGAAAGGTTAGTGGCTATTTTTACTGCCCCTGGTTATCATTTAATGCATGTGTAGTTCACAAAAACTCATTATTTCTTGCAGTAATAAAGGTGTATAACATTCTGAAATATTTTGTGTAAAATAATGCATTGAGCTGTTCCCAGTCATAGGAGAGATATTTCAGTAGATATCTACATTTTTCCCAAGGTGCCAGGACTCTATGAAAGAACTAATGCAACAGCTGTAATTAATTTTCCTTTGTTCAAAACTAAATTAAACAGTACCTAATCAGTGGATGCCAGAATATAGACCCTCAAAGAACTTTGATATGATACAGATACTAGAAAATTGCAGAGGAGCAAGAAGAAACCTTTCTTTTTAGGATAAAAATAAGTCAAATTTATTACATGAGGACTGAAGTAAAATTGGCCCAATTGGTAACTCCTGCCCCCACATATTTGCAAAGAGGTATCAACTCAAATCTCTGTTTATGCTTTCAATTGCACAAAAATGTCTTTGGAATCTCTCCTTTGTTGTGTTTGATATTGCTGACTACTGTTTTTCAGAAAAGAAGAAGTGATATTAAAAAAAAAAATTTCTTGACCTACTTTCTGCAGAAAATATCAATACTGTACCTATTTTTTTAACAAAAAAGTGAAAATTAGCAGATTTTAAAATTATTTGTATAAAATTAAAAGCAAATTTGCTAATTTTTCTTCAGATTTCTGAAAATCTTAAGTAGCAAGTGACAATGAAATAGCAAGAATTAAGGTTCCTTGTGACATAAAACAAAAGGTCAGTGAAATACTGTTGTGTTCCTGGCCCTTTCATCCACTAGAGTAAGTGTGTCATTTTATTTTTCCACCTCTGTTCATGTGCCTGGGTTATAGCAAGGGAAATCAACATAAAAGTGTAAAATGTAAACTTTACATCCCACAGCATGTCCTCCCAGCCAAACACTCTTCTTCAGAGTCATACCTTAAAACTTTTATTTACTAATATGACAAATACAGGTTCAGAGGAGTTTAGAACCTGTTTATAAAAGAATTGAAACTAAGTACTTCTTAATACCTGAATTTGCAGCTATAGTAAATGAATTTCTCAGGTACTTATGCAAGACTGTCAGCTCCTTCACATGACTCCTGTATCTCCTTTACATAATATTTAATAACTGAAAGACATTTCAACATTCTCACAAGGTCACTATCATTACTTTCCTTGAAGAATGATAATATTTCACTCTTTTTAATTTTCTTTCTTTTCCCCTATTCTTTTCTCTATCAGAGAAGTTATTTCAGAAGCAGATATTCTCTTACTCTAGGATGGGTAAGAGAGATACCAGTTTATGGAAATATAAAATCTATTTTTTCCTGAATTTTGGTCATGGATAAGGGAACCCCATTAGGCTGACACAAAATGGTTTCCCAGAGTGCAGGGCAGAAGTTAATGATTTGCTTTACATTAACTCATTCACAAATTAAAAATTAAAAGGAATCAGAAATACACAATGCCAAAAAAAGTTTTTAAAAATTTGGTTTTTTCTCCTTACTATATTAAAGCCTAAGGGTAATAATGCTATTTATTGTACAAGCCATTAATTCAGTACTGTTTTTCTACAATACTTGACAACATTTTGGGAAAAAATTCATTTTTTAATTCTTCTTCATTTTTGTGTTAAATACTAGGAAAGTCATAATTCATCAGAAGCCAAAAGAAGAAAGAAATAATTCTTGTGAAAGTATACAGAAAGTGAAAAGGACCTGTACAAAGTTTCCTGGAGATTTAGGTAAGGTTAAAAAGATTTGCACTAATACAAGATTCAAGATACTATTAGACCATTACTTAAAAGAGTGTGTATCATTTTAATCACCTTCATACAGGCAGACAATGAAGGATATCAACTTATCTGTTGTCTACAAACCATTTGGAGATAAAAATATGAAAAAGGGAGCTAAACTGGAGGCCGGGGATAAAGCTGGCACAGGAACATAAGGGTGTGAATCACACATTCGTAAAACTGATGGTGAAATAAAAAGGCACCAAAATGATCAAATTTGCTGAAGAAAAAATTTGCCAAAACAGAAATTTGCTTCTTCATAGGCAAAAAATTGTAAGCTTTTTGAAGATGAATGGAGTTATGAAATAAAGTTGCATGTGACAGGCAATTCCTTTCCCTGCTTTTTGTGATCTTATGTACATATAATATGCAACTTCAGTTTAATGATATCCATGCACAAAGCCAACATTGTATATCACTGTTCCATACTTTATTTCCAAATGGATTCAGTTTATTAACTAGCATTTATAAATATTTATAACACATATAACATGACTGACTTGACAAGAACGAAACAGATGGAGCATATCAAGTTGTAAATGTAGTGAGATGGTGAAAACATTAAACTCAGCAGCACTTTGCCATTGAATTCAGGCTGCAGCAAGAACAAGGATCAGACTTCAAAGCATAGCAAGAGTAGAAGAGTTGCACATGACTTTATAATAGTTCTCAACTATTTTAAAAGTCCTACTGCAGAGCAACAGCAGTATTGCAGTGCTTTCAAAGGGCTGGGGCTCTGCTGGCAATGGGCCAGAAGCTGTCAGGGTGACAGAACTGCCCTGTGTCATCTTCTCCAGCTGATACGTGGTTGCTCCTGTCTGGAAGCCCCTCCATGTCTATCTAGTTTATTGCCAAGATTTTCTGGGAGGAATCATTGCCATTTTTTTATATGGATGGGTATTTTGCCTCAGGACTAAAGTTAGCTTTCTTCACAACAGTTTTGTGTAGAGGGATAGAATGTAAGAAAATAAAGACAGTGCAGAAGGCAGTCTCACACCTGAGGAGTTGCAGCTGTGCTAATCACCAAAGATTAGGAACAGGCCTGCCCTTAACAGCCACAGCTGTGTCCAATAAGGAGACAAGTGCTACAAAAGAGTGGGTTAGCTGGGTGAGGAGAGGGTTGGAGTTTGTTTTTTGTGCTGTGAAGGAATTGTTGGTTGTGAAGAAGAAGGAGTCCATACTTTGAAGTGTTGCCCATGAGAAATCACTGTGATGGTATGAGAGCTTTGCAGTATGATGACAACAGTGTTGTGGTGCTGTGATACATATTTGTAGGTAAAAGTGTTGAATATGCCCTGGTGATTTGTCTGCTCTTGGGCAGTGCTGGCACAGCCGGGAGGTTTTTTCTTTTTCTCATTATGCCACTGCTCCTAGCCAATGAGCTGGGTTGGGTGAACAGTGTTGAGATGGCTGAGCTGAATTGAGCAAAGGCATGATATACTCTGCCATAAAAGCTGGGAAAAGGAGAAGGAAAGGGGAACATTTATGGTTATAGCATTTGTCTTTCTAAGTTATTAGGCATGGTGAAGGCCTGCTTGCTAGGAGGTGTCTGGACATTTACCTACCCATGGAAGTAGGGAATCAATTCCTTAGTCTTCTTTGCTTGTGTATGCAGCTTTTGCTTCACTTGTTGAACTCTCACATAAACTTTCCCTCCCTCCTCCCAATTTCTCCCCAGGGGAGAGGGAGTGAGTGAATGTCTGTGCAGGTGCTTGTCTTGTGGGCAACATCAGCACAGCCCAGAGGAAGAGAGTCTGCAAGGCTGCTCAAGCTAGAGCAACACTACTTGATATCTGTGTCAGAGATTCCACTGTAAGGTTAAATTACTCTGCTAAATCACACTTTAAATACTCACTATACAGCATAAATTGACTTTCTAAATTATTTTAATGCCAAATAATGTGATTGTTCTCTTCATCTCTGTAGTCCAGTTCTATACTCAGGTATTTTATACTATTTAAAAATTCTTCTACAGGAAACAGAGAATATTGCTCAAAAATTTTCAAATGGAGGTGCGAAGTGTAAGTCCTGGTATGTGTCTGTTCAGGAGAGATGGCAAAGTAATATTCTACAGTCTCAATTACCCTTACTCAAATGGGCCTTTCAAACATATTTGATGGGCCACACACAAAAGGAATTTTCTTCCTTTTCTTATTAGACAGCAAGAAAATGGCCACAGGCCATAGTAAGTGAATTGTGGGCTACCTCAGCTTCAACTAGACTATATATTCCCTATCCCTGGGCTCAGTATTTCCCCTGATACATACCATAGGTTATCCATACATTTCTTGGGCCATGTGGCTACAACATAGAATGGGCACCAACAAAATGCTGAGGTATTAAGACAAAACTGTGTGATGGCTGTGTCATCTAGGGGCCTTCTGTCTGGCCTTGAAATATGTGAGTTTGTGGCTATATGGCAGAAAGTCAGGAAAAGCATCTGTACATTTACTTTACACAGTAAAGCAAATATCTGTTCAGGAAAAATTTATTAAAATATCCTGTAAGCATCCTATTCACAACAGCCTTTACAACCTTTTACTTTAACATTCATGTTGTCAACATTTTCTGGACTAACATTACTAAATGTATTTTTAAATCCATTAAAAGGCTTAGCTTCAAGTTTTTGCATGAAATATCAATACTATTGATTCACGCTTTTTCTCTCCTCAGGGCATGGTTTAATTTCACATCAGTTTGTATAATGAAAAAATGAGTGAATCTGCCAGAAATGAATGCTATAAAAATCAATTAAAGCACCTTATCAGCAACAAGGATAGTCATATCCTTTTACTAATGAAGGAAGATATATTGCAACATAGAAAATCAGAGTTAACCTGATACCTGTGTCCACTAGCTGATTTTGTGCTTCAGTTGGCTAAAATGATTTATGCAGGTGTATTTGAATTTAATTTGCCCACTATCAGCATTAAATTAATGGAAGATTAAGTAGACAGCTCACTTCGGTGGAATGAAAATTGAATTATAAAATAATAAAAAGTATTTTTATCCTTTAATGTTTTGCAACGTGTTTATTTTTGTTTCATCAGCATAAACCATTTGTACACTATGACTTGTACTCACATCCAGGAAAATAATATGTGTGTGTATATATATATATAAAATACATATAGATACTCCAGAAATCTATTTTAAAAGATACTTTCTTTTCCTCAGAATGAAATCTTACTCTTGAATAATCCTTGAGAGACTTGACATTGAATTTGGTAGTGATAGGAGTTTACCCCATGAAATATACATTAAAATGTATTCATCCTGTAGAATTGAAGAGAGGCTGGCTGGAAGGAGCTTGCAGCCCAAATTTCTACCTGAGGTAGTATCACTTGTCCAGTCAAGCACTGAAAGCTTCCAAGGTTGACATTTTTGCCGTCTCCATGGGTTACTTAGAGTGCTATAGCATCAAAGTGAGACTGTTTCAAGTCTGACTTTCAAGACCTTTAACATTGGAAATTTACAAGAAGGACGTGAGGTAGTTATCCCTTCTCAAACCCAGATCCTTCTTGTCCTCAGAGATTTAAGTTCTACATTTTTCTGTTTCTTTAACATGTGGATTACTGTAGTGATTGGAGCACATTTTGTGATGATGAAGGACCATGTTAGTCTGCCTGGTGCAATGGAAAAAGGTGTAGCAAGTAGCATGGGAACATTGCCCAGCACTAGGACCCACTGTGTTGCTAAATACCAACACCATAAATGTAAATTAGTATTTCCCTAAGATCTGGGAAAATAATCTAAATGTTGGTTATTACTCCTCCACCAACCTCTTTTACCTAGATGATGGGTGGCTGAGACTTGAAATTATATTCTGTTGGCTGGGACCTTGACAAGATTTTGGCTAAGAATGAGTTTCCCTATGGAGGTTTTCTGTATAATTCCAGACGTCAATTTTCATCTCATGTAATGTGGTGTATCTTCAGCTGTCACTGCTTTTTACCTCTACTTAAAAGGTTCTAAGTGAGAAAGGATCCTAATTATATGTATGTTCTAATTGTTTGTCTTACATAGATAAAATGTGACAATGAACATGAATTTTTCAGTATAAGATGTGCTTTTATTAAACCAATAGCCAAAGCTTTTGAGAACTTACTTTTACTTGGTTTTAAAAATAAATGTTGAAGCTTTTATTCCCTTCTGCTGTAGCCTTTATGAGCACTAATGCTCCAGACCTTTATTCTTTTAAATATAAGCTGCTAGTGTATCAAAGTGGAGGCCAATAGTGCACAAGAAGATAAGCTTTTACAGTGGCAGTTCCAGAATTCTATTAAGTAAAATTATTAAGGATTTTAAAATAAATGGGCAATTTATCTTAGGCTAGGAGGTTTGTGCCAATTTCATTAAGGAAGAAATATACTTGGTTGTCCATCCTTATAATTGCCATTAAATGCTGCATTTTAAGATTTTTTGACAACTTTTGAAGATGCAGATCATCTCTCTGTGGTATTTTCAAGATTAGGATAACAGATTTGACATAGGGAATGAAAATCCCAGCAGAACCTGCTGACAACTGTTGATTATCTAATCCCAGCAGCCTGTCTGCCTCACCTACAGCAGCAGTGAACTATCACTGAATAACAAAAGCATCTGCATGCCTTTGTCCCTTACTATGTCTTTGCACCTTCCATTCATTCCCACAGGTGAACTTCAAGACAAACATCATCCCAAATTGAGTGTTTGGCAGCAAATAATGAATATAAATGTGCTTCAATGGAAGAAAGGCAGTTATGGAATTAAAAGGTAGACTTTTTTGTTTTTCTTTTCCCCTTTCTTTTCAAACTGTTATAGCTCCTTAGAGTTTAAAATTGGTAAAAACTTTTACAAATATTTTTAGTGACCCCTGTATAACAGTCCATAGGACCCTTTGTGTTGTCCAGTGGTGTATTGAAGGAAGAAAGTAGTTTCCTGCCAAATGGTTTTGTCACAATTTTCCTCTTTACTAAAAAGGGGCCACTTTGTGCAAATCTCTCCTGGGGGTAATATTCAGAAATATAATTAGTATATGATGCAAACAGCTATAAGTTGGATTTGTGGCCCTAAATGTTTGGCTATGAAGGTATGCAGAGGATATCCTGGAATAAAAATAAGGAATGGTAAAATTGTTTTTTATGATGAGTGGTGCTTCTTCTGTTATGGATATTAATGTGATCCTCATTCTTTTCTGCGTTTATAATTAGATAATCAAATCTAAATAAAATTGCTATGTGTATTCAGAATGTTTGGACTCATAACCAGGATTGAAAAGCAGAATAACTCAGTTGAAAAATATGTGGAAAGAAGTAATTATGAAATAAGTTTCTAAAATGCAACGAAAATATATTTAGGGTACATAAGTATGCAAGTATAATTGTCTTTTTTATATGAAATGCTATGTTTCCAAACAGCTAGAAACTGAAGCTCAGAGATCAGCTGTAAGTTTGCATGATTAAAACCAGCAATAAGCAAGTGAGATTGGTAAGATGTTTCTGCTAGAAGCTATTGATTCAGCAGGCTAAGTGTCTTTTGGAAGCAGTCTAAATTTACAAAAAAAAAAAAAAAACTTTTTGGCTGAGATTTTGCTGATGTATTTGATAACATCTCAGAAAGAAACCTGCAAACCTGGCAGACAAAGGAATTCCTCAGAGTTTGCACTCTCCTTGACAACAGTTGACTCCAAGACAGTTCTCCATGTGAGCAGTACCAGAGCCAGAGTGCCTCTTTCTTAGAATTACAGCATTTTAGATAGAACAGAATAAGTTTTCCTGTGCTGTTCTAAGAGCTACATCATTAGCCAGACATAAAGTTCAGGGATTCAAGTGGCAAAATCCCCTTGCATATACTGAGTCTAAGCTAATGTGAAGATTAATTGTTGCCTAAATAAATATGAAAGACAGAAAATAATATAAAAAAGGTGAAAGCAGTTAATACGATGCTAGGGTTAAAATGAAGCAAAATCTTTGAATATTAATATTTTGGGGTTATATTCAGTATGTTTAATTTTAGGAATAGTTATGATTGTTGTCTTTCAAAAACATTAGTGAGATTAACAGCCTGCTGGAATTAAATTTATCCTGTGTTGGCTGCTAATTTCCATTGAAATGCTTGAGAAATATAATACTAGTTTTAATGACAGATAAAGAGGAGTTGTCTGACTCAAATAGCCTCAATTTATGCCATTTGATGGTTTACAAGTATTTAATCAAATCACACCTTTTTGTTAAATGATACTGTATTTGCATTATAACATCTCTTACATCAGAAATATTTAAGCTTTAAAATAAGGGATTTAACTTATAACAAAATTAAGAGTGAATGCAGAAGGCTACTTATAGATACCTATAGCATATCTATATGTCTGAGAGACAGATTCAGAAATTCATAGAAAATGCAATTTCTTTTCAGCATACAGAATAAAAAAAATCAACAAATTCAACATGCTTAGGGGGTACTTGCTTATGCAGAGCCAAACTCTCTAAAATTCCACCTTCTGCATAGTATATTCAGCAGAAGAACTCAGAAATTCAGTCAAGGTCCACGTGCAGTAACCTGCAAGTGTGATAGCCTGCTATCTTTGGAAAAGCCAAGAATGAGAGGGTTTCTCTAATGTAGGTTTGTACAGCAAAATAATACATGAAGCACATCTTAAAGAAGTAGGAAGCTTATGTTTCCATCCTCTGCATGAGGATGTCTACTGTTTCCTGGAAGAATACTCAGACTTTCAAACCATAGGGTTTTTCTGGGCTTTTTACTGAGATTGTGCCAAAGACGTGAAAACAAAATACTCATTAAGCACAGATGAGAACCTTCTTGTACCATTAAGCTGCAGCATTTTTCACCTTGAAGAATAGATCTTCCTGTTCTGGTTTCTGAAGGAAAAGCAGTTTGTGTAATTTAAAGCAAGAATCTCTAACCGCTAAACTATTAAGTAAAGGGCATTTGAGATTAGATGGCAGTTCTGGGGTTTTTGAGGACTTCAGGATTGAATTAAGACCAAGTACCAAATCTTCCTACCTCTGTCTTCTAACAGGTGATAGATACCAGCAGACCATCATCGTTGAGAGTTTATCATAACACAAATCAGTAAATGACTAATGATTCAGAGTTGGTCCTTATATTTCCTCCTGCCACAACAATTTATTAGTGTATTAAAAGAGATCTATAGAGCTAGTTTATTAGCAGGTATATATTAATTTAAATCTGAATTAATGGTTGTCTTATTTCATACTTTTATAATGAAAACTGAGTAATTTCATTTATTAGCAACTTTAATGGATGTACCTAATTAAATGCAGTATGATTAATTGGTATTTGAATATAGACATAAGATCTTTACAAATATTGTCTGTTTTCTGCTCTATTAAAACATGGCATGGTTTTGGTGTTACTTCATTTCAATTTTACTGACCAAGGCTTAGGAAGTACTCTGCTGGAAATGATGAAAGATGGAGGTTTGAGGTTCTTACTGAATTAAATTAGGAGGGTTTCAGTGTCCTGTTCAGTGTCCAGATCCCAAGTTCACTCCAAGATCAACTGTTCTGCAATAAAATAACTTATAAACTTCCACTTCTTGCAAATGTCCAAAGTTTCTCTTGGTTTTGTCTTTCAGTCTCAGAAAGTAAAATAACTTTCATTCATTTTCAATTCTTGCAAACCTCTTTATTAGCATTATAAATAAATAAATCATACTTTAAAACAAAGCATTTATTAATGCTTTAAAAGAAATGAAAAAACCACTCAGCCCAAAACAGACACAATCCTTCAAGAACAGACAAATCCTAACTGCTGAAAACCCAGTTTTAGCAACAGCTGGTTTTTGGATGTCTGACAGAGTGCGAGTTTTAAGCTAGATACCTAGAGAGTGAAAAAGATTAAATTAGATATGCTCCCTTCCAGCAGTTGTGGGATTTAAAGTGTCACCATGCTTTGGTTGATTTAGATCCTTAAATTACTGTCTTTTGGAGATTTTCTTCTCAGAACAGTGTCTAATCCCCACTTCTCCCTAATCCATCCTGCAGCTCCTTTGTATTGTCTAAGGAATTTCCGTGTGCTTAGGTCCATGATTTTTATTAAGATCTTTCCAAAGCACAGGGGACCTTTTGAATGCAAACCAAATTTACAATGTTTGTGTTCAGCTGCATGGAAATTGACCTAAGCCAGCCAGTAGGAAAAATTGGAATGGAAGATTCCAGTAGCTTTCATTATTTTCATTAATCTTGTTAAAGAAAAACTTGTCAATATGATTTCCTTACCTCCTAATTTTTTTGACAATTATGAAATACTCTGCAAAACACTAAATGATGGTCTAGTTGCTACAAATCAGCCACACACCACTGGATAATTTAATTCAGCTGAATGGTTGTATGCGTCTATTGAGGCTCTTACTCCTGTACAGTGGTTTTCTCATACCCAAGGTTGACAGTTCTACAGTAAGAGCAACCCAAAGCACAGAATAAACAATAATCTCAGCTGGGACTGTGGGGTTTTGCGTTGTGGGAGCTATTTCTAGTTTGAGCTCTCAAAGAACTTTTCCTCCCTGACTTATGTTGATGATGCTAAACAGGTCAGCTGGCTGTTGAGCAGATAAAATTAGGACAGACAAACAGATGAAGTTGTGACTTTATCATAGTGAAAATTGATCGCAAATTTTAGCTTCATAAAGCAAACATCTCAGACAGAAAGAACCAGTATCTGTTTTCCATTTGGTTCTGTAATGAAAGCTCCAGTTCCCATTGAGATAAAACATTGTCTAGGTCAGCAGGATTCCCAGGAGAAGATCTGACAACAGTTCACTCACTCTGCTATGGGGCAGATTCCCAACACATTGGGAATTGTCTGATACATGTGACAAAATCTGACATTTCTCATCCTTCTTCTTACAGCTCAGGGCAGAAGAGGCCTTTGAATGGTCCCATCCCTAAATCCCCCAGTTTTCTCTGCTGAGGGAACCCTTTGTACTGTTGTCTCTGTTTCAAGTGATGATTTGCTGCTAAACTGCAGGCAGCCCTGTACATCCCCCTATCTCCACCTGTTCCCAGGGGATGGTGGGGAAAATGCTCTCCAGCCACTGCAGTTCTGCTATTTTCTGTTGGCAACAGCTCTCCTCACCTCCCCTTGGCTGCCCAGGGAGCTCCCTCCTGCTTGATCTCCCTCCATGTGTGGATGCAATGAACTGCTGGTGACATGAGGTGTCTGTCTCGGGTGTGATGACCTGCAGTGACTGGCAGACAAGTGTGCTCTGGGAGGAGCATTTCACCCTCCTGTCCAGATATATCCTGGCTGCTCCCCCTTCACCAAGTAAACACAGGTAAACCGATTATTCCTCACAAAATTTCCAAGGAATAAGAAAAGTATGTGATCTTTACTCTTGTCAGATTTTATTAGGATAGGTGCTCCTGCAAAACCTGTCATTTGTTTCTTTAGAAAGATAATTAAACTAGCAGGAAAAAATGCTTAATATGGTAGCTAGTGCAGAAACTGTTCCATCACCCTGCTACTCAGATTTCCTGTTTTAAAGATCTGGACGTGTCTGTAAATCAATGAGCTATTTTTGTTTGTTTACCTGATCATAAGCTGGTGAAACTGAATATATTTATAAATGCTGATATCTCCTGTATTAGGAACAGCAAGCTCAGTACAAAGCACACCTGAGCCCTCTGAATTTTGTCAGATATTTATGTCATTTCATTAACTAAGTTTTCAGATTATTTCAGCTGTTTCAGTTGCTTAATGAAAAACAGTCATTTCTCCTGCTGTTTTGATTTAGTATTTTACTGAATTTCATACTCATTTATTTGTAAAATAAAATCTTTTGTTTTGTTACATCTCCTCTCAACTCTTAAGAGAATTTTTTTCAAAAGGTTATGCCAATATTGCTGTCTATATAGCTGAAGAATTTAAACTTAAACTAGGACATCAAGTTGTTTATTCTTTGTATTTTAAATCCATGAAGATGCAGTGCATATTTTAATCAAAACTATACAGAATTAAACATAGGTTTTTGTAATGATTAGTTCATCTTATGTTATTCTTTCCCTTAAATATAAATGCAAGCCAAGTTAAAACAAAAGTTACTCCTGGGAAATCAGCACGGTTCATATATTCTAAGTTTATTTACAAGAAATAAATGGATGTTTTGGGACAATTTTATACAGGTAGCCTGTTCATTCCAGTGAAGATTTAAGCCTTGGAGAATGACTGGAGCTAAGCAACAGCTTCCCCATGGCACAGCCAAAGTGAGTTAAATATTTGAGTTATTCAGTGGAGCAGAAAGGTGCTGGTGGAAGATCTCTTGGATGCAAAGCAGGATGTGTAGTTGGTGCAGACACAGTTTGGAGTGAAACCCCTGTCTCAGAGAATTTCAGTACAGGGTAAAGACATTTTGGAAGAAGAGCCTGTCGACTCCTTTTAAAGACCTGCTTTCTAGGATTAGCTTTTTTGTCTCCTTGGTGGCACATGTACACGTGCTCTCCTCAAATCCTGACGCACACACACACTGGAACATGCACATGTGTTCACTTGGCAGAACTTCCGAAAGACAATGCGGGACTACAACACATCTAAGTACAAAAATTTGAATGAGGGCAATTTCATTTCTTGAAATGGGTTAACTCCCTGCCCAAAGCATTATTTTATTTAACAGCCTGGGCTAGGTCCAAGCCCTGTGTCCCACAAGCTTTGAGGCTTTCTTTATCTTACCTTAGTTTCTTTTCAAAAAAAGGAGAATGTGCCAGCATCCAGCTACAGCGTGTTGTAAGCAGTTCTCAGTTTCTCCTCCTGCAAGATTCCTGCAGCTGACATCTTCTCTACATCCTGCTTGAACTCTATTCCAGCCAGCCCAGGCTTCACCCAGCATGACATAAGATGTTGCAGCAGTCCTCTTGTTTCTCCCCTGTAAAAATTCTTCACCTTCTCTGTTTTCTGACAGTTTGCCCTTGCTCTGACTCCTGCCTTCTCATAGTACAATGTCACAGCCTGCCAAAGATGGTGTGCCAAGAAAGGGGAGCACATCTGCTTCCACATCCTGGCTAGGTCAGCACAAGGAGAATTGATTTAATAAAATTTATTTTTGGAGGTTATACCTTTCCTGATCCGATATAATCAAATCAACTATCGAAATAATCCCTAAACTGGCTATTTTTCCTTCAATACTTGAAATCATAACACAAGTTAGTTCTCAGTTCTTCCTGATATGGATTAAAAACACACTAACTAAAATAAATCTTAAGGCACTTTGGAATTTAATTAATATTATCTCTAACTGGTTAAAAAAGTACAGCCAGATTTTGAAGAACTAGTAAGATGTAACAAGTCTATAGTCAGGAACAAGACTCAGTATTTGAGTCTTGGGTCAAATAGATTTCACCCAAGCAGTCTTTTATTTCCACCAACAGAGTCAGGGCAAGTCCTGATACTCTAGAAAATGCTACCCCTTTGCCTTTATGCAGTAATAAAGACTTGATGGGTTTTTATATGGAGTTTATATCAGCTGAGGAAGAGGCAGCTGGGGTTTGTCTGGTAATAAGAGTTAGAATTCATAACCATGGGTAGGCAAATGAGCACAATAAATTATAAAGCCAAATAAAATTGTCAAGATGCATTTTTGGAAACTCAGTGAGTTTTCAAAAGAGTTTTCTGTACTTTTCCCAGTGATTAGATATGACCAGTACAGAAAAAACAACAGGCAGAAAATAAAGGTACTAATTGTGAGTGCCTGGGCAGCTACAGAAATTAACAATAAATTTGTGTTCACTGGATAGGAAAGGAATACAGACTGTCCTGAGGGAAGAATGAAGTCTCATTGCACAGTAAAAAACTGCAGGTTAGGGACAATGTTCCAAGAGTTAGAAGGAGAAGTTTGCTGAAGCACCAGTAAAGACAAACCCTGGAAAATCATAGGCAAACTTCATGTTTGAGCTTCATATTTTAGCTAATTTTTATTTTTGATTACTTATAAGTTTGAGTGATCACATTGAGTCAGAAGACACACAGCACCATTGTTAATTTACTTCTGAACTTCTGCTCTTATAGCTTCTCAGCAAGTGTGGCAACCCTACTTTGAGTCATGTTCACCTGCAAAGGCCCCTAGATGAGGTAAGCAGGGAATGTTTACAAAATTGATGTTTAGATACAATAAAATGTCAATTCAAAGGAAGCATCCTGTGCTGCCTGTACTCTGCCTGCATCCCAGGATGGGATTGGTATCTACGGAAGTGCATGGCACAGCTTTGCATGCAGCAGTGTCACAGGATTTAATTTTAAATGATACCATTTTATAGAATAGAAGTTAATCTGATACAGTACGAAGATTTTTGCCATTACTGATTTGTAATTTAATGGCTACTGAAACTTAATTCACCTGATACCCAGTACCTTGATAGCAATAAGATCAGCATCATCTCTCAAATTATGGCTCCAGGATAGTGAAGAATCATGTAAAATTTCCTAGGAAGGAGCTGTTCGCCACTGAACTCTCAGAGAGGCTGTATAAGACAGCAACTAACTAATGAGGGTGTTGATGCTGTTTTTGTTCCTAATTCCTAATTACCTACCAAAAATCTTTAGTTCCACTGGCTGAAGCAGTTACTGATTTCTGAACATGTGATACTCAATCATGTGGCCTTGCTGCATCTATTGCCATGGACTATGTGACCAATTCCTCACCAAACAATGTTCAGAGGCAGAAATTGCTACTTCCGTTTTGGCAGTGGAACTGCTTTTGTGAAGGAATGTTGCTTTGTGCATGTTTTTGAGGGTGAATTTTGAAGTGCATCCGTTCCTTTGGGTGAAAGATTTCTACCTGAAAGGTTTAAGATGGCATTGAGGTGGCCTCCAAGAAAGCAAGAATATGGATAGTCAAAATGGGAGGATATACTCTGTATGGAAGAGCAGGTTACATAACAAAGTGACCTAGGCCTGAGGAGTTTATTCTAGAGCCCACAGACACATGCTCTTATACTCAAGTGTATTTCTCTCTTCATTTGTACTCATATGTTATACACATATAGAATCATCAAAATAGCCCTTCATGGCTAATACAGGGATAAGGATCATAAGAAAATTCATAAAACACAGACCACAGTTTTTCTAGTTATTTCTAGGAACTTAAATATCTTCCATAAATTCAGAACTTCATTGACAGTGTCGCTTTTTACAGTCAATGGAAAACACCTGAGAAGGATTTGGCCCATGGAAGGGTCAAATCATCTTCTGGAGAAACTTGATCCACTTTCCACTGAAGATGGCTTATTCTGTCAATTATATAAGAAGTCCAGAGCAACTATGCTCCTGGAAACCTCAATTAAATACCTAAAATTTGTCAGAGTAAAATGGCCCCAGGAAAAATGGTTCCAAAACTTCAAATGCACCAGGCTGTGTTGTAATTCAGTTAACAGACTTTCAAATTAGTGAGGAAATGTGATCAAAGTACCACATTAAGGCACTATTAAGAGGAATACACTTTGATCATGACTAATGAGGTGCAAAAGCAGGAAAAAAAAGGAAAAAATATCTGTGGAATAAAAAGCTAATTAAATGCAAAAACTCATCTGCCTCCATACTGTCTTATTGACAGGGCAGAGGTTAATATCAGTGCATATTTAGGCAGACCTTATTATCTAATTCTCTAACCAGTTCTTTTCATGAAAGCTGAGGCTACTTGTGCTAAGAGTAAAAAGGATTAAACATAAAAATCCTAGGTTATAAATGGGTGGCTCTAATGTATTTTTTCCATACCATTTCAGGACTCAAGTATGAATTCTAAATTCCAGTCTTTGGAAAAATTGGTGAGGCTGTGCTAAGGAATGGAAAGACTAAAACTAACCAAGTATTTAATAGATTGATTAAGCTCTGTATATCTCTCTGTGAGAGATCAAGTGAAAGTTCCATTTATTGACAGAAAACCAGAAAAACATGAGTTAGTTGTTTTTCTCTACTAAAATAAAGAGTACTTTTAATTTTTAGATTTATCATTCATTTGCCAGATATTACAGGGCCTCTGGTTTATTGATAAAGAATCTGAGATTGGTGTGGTTTGTACTGCAAAAAAGTATAACCATAATGCTGCACATGAAGGAGGCCTCTATGCTCCATGCTCTGCTATCTGCACAATAAATATGTGTGATAGTGAAGTTAGATTCAAAGTGAATTTAAAAGCTATAAATTTGTCTTCATTTATCTTCAGCTTTTTTGATCTAAAAAAGACTGTGCTATCAAAAAAAGGAAAAATAAAATGTCATATAAATAATGTGAATCAATGCTTCTGATTTGTTGCCACAACTGTTGATATTATGAAAAATAATAATTGTGACACAAACAGTACTCAGGGTCTTTGATGAAATTTCAACCAAGCTGCAGCAGCTGGTGAGGATACACAGTTTTGTAAGCAATGAAGCAAATGTGATACTGTGTTACTCTATCATCAGCTACATCTAGCAACAACAAGTTTGTAAAAAAAAAATATATTATCAAATAACACATATTGTTAAATATTATAATATAATATATATAATATATCATTATATATAGCAAATATAATTATGTTGCAAAAGTGTGCTATGCTATCTTGAGTGGCTATGGTGTAGTACAGCTAAATGTAGTGGGATGTAGGATGAATATATTATTATTCTGTGAGTATATTATATAGTTATATAGTACATACATTATTACATGGTATTAATAAAATTTTATTATAATACTCACTATAAAAGCCAGATTCACTAAGATTTATGTCACTTTTTAGTAATATGCATATGGTAATCTAAAATACTATGTGGAGTCTATAACCTGAATATGATACACTGACCACTTCATTATTGAATTAGTACATTTCTATTTTTAAAATCCAAAGATCTAAGTAAGAACTATGCCTTTCATATTGTGACCACTAAAGCTAGGGAAATAGTCAATTTTGTTGCATAGTTAGAACTCAGGTTATATCACCTATGAAGGTCATCCATGGCATTATGTTCTTCTGTCTTTTCTCATTGATGAATGATGGCCCTTACTTGAAATAAAAACAAGACCAAACACTTTTGTAAGTCTGGTAAATGGAAATGCTTCTAAAGTATGAGTTCGAAGTACCCTGTAGAACATACTGCCACAATGGAAGAGTTGATAGTTAGATACTCCTGTAGGTAACAATGGAATCATGGTGCCCTTCCCTATTAAGAACTAGGAGAGGCACATCACATTTTCTGCTTTCCTACTCTCCTGCACCTCAGAAAGAAAGGCTGATAAACCCAGCCTGGTGATGCTTTCTGCTTTTGTTAACAAAGAGGTTCTTCAGGCTGGAGGCATCATCCTTGCATTTGTGTTCACACACATAGTCTCTGTGTGTACAGTTGCTCCCACTTTCAACCAGATATTGGAATCTTTTTGAAATCTAAGTTAGACTAAAAAGTCTGTCTTCTTAGTTGCATCTATATTATAGGAGTTGTATTGGCTTCTCTTCATTGTTCAGTATTCCCTTTGGTTACCCATAGATAGAACACTATTCTCATCCTTTTACATGGGCTCCAGCAGCTAAAATGCACACTTTTAGTCCTGAAACTGTCTCTGTTTTAAGCTGCTTTGTCAAATGGAAAAGAAAGATTATTTACTAAAACACTGGGCTTTTTGGTAAGGCAATAAATAAAACATCAAAATTACTGCATTAATTGACTAAAGCAGCAGCTGGTTTCTATGCCAAGTTATCAATGAAGTCCTCATTTCTTATTAAAATGTATTGTGGAGCAGATTCTTTTAAAAAAGCAGACGAGTAAAAACCAATTAGTATTTGTTTATAATGCTGATCAATGTTTCTAATAACTGTTGCTAGCATTTCCATGAGAATTTTTTTTTCAGTATTTTTAAATTTTCTATTTTTAATAGATTTCTCTTTGGCCACATAGTTTATGATTGACAGATGGTGGCTGTGCAATGTATTTTGGAACAAGTGCAGCTGACAGACTGTAGGTGGGTAGTATGTTGAGCTGGCCAATCTCAGCATTCTGTCCACATGTAAATAGCACAGTTTATTAGGTGATTTTTTTGTTTCTGTCCTGTCATTGAAAATACAGTTAAATACTCTGAGTACAGAAATTAAAAAAAAAAATACTTCATATAAAACATGCCCACTTGCCTGACCAAGGGTGGAGTTAACAGAAACATGTTGATTTAGATAACGGAGGATGTAACAACTAGTTCGTGTATCAGGAGTCGCAGAAAGATGTAGAGAAACTATTGCATTTGTAAAGATTTAGCACATTGTCTTCTCCATACAGAATGAATGAAATATTCTATTGGTTTTACCCATCAGCTTCAGAAAAATGTATCCTCTGACTAGACTCTGCAAGATGCTCTCATAACATGAATAAGCTTGGATTTTTATTGCCGGAACACCAACAGGCTATCAGAAAGTAAAAAATGTGCTGTAGAGCATTTAAAGCTTGGGGAAAAAATGTCAAGTTCTGTTTCTGATCAGGAGCCAAAACCAAGACATTTTTTCACGTACCCCAACAGAAGGCTTCATTGTACTCAAAGATGAGTAAAGTTTTAGGAAAAAACAGGGACAGAATTTTAAGGGATTCTAATTCATATAAATTTGATTTCTTATATACAAACTAGAATGTGCATGTTTGCTGATAATTCTTATCCTTATCAAACTACAGTCTGTCTGTCTGTAACAGAGTTCTCTGCCTCATAGGATCCAAAAGCTCCATCAGTGCTGATCAGCTGCCCCATGTAACCAATGAATGCTGCAAGAGGAAGAGGGCAGGTTCTGTTGGAGCCTGGGGAAAAAAGGACTGCCAGACTGTGATCTGAAGATGGAGCTGAGCCAGCTGGTGTCCAATGCAATGATCAAATGAGTGCTAAGTTGCTGAAGATGGTTTTTGGTCTTGACTTCTTCCAAAGGCCTTGGCTTTCCTGATACGCTGAGAGGTCATGAAAAGATGGCAGTTATGAATAGAATCTTTGTGAAGAGAAGAAGCAAAAAGAGAAGAGCTGTTCTAAAGCTGGGAGCAGGAAAGGGCTGTTGAAAGGAATGTGATCACCAAGACACCATGAAGGAAAATGTGGCAAGTTGATAAGGAGAATGTCCATGCAGGAGCTGTGCTGAATGCAGAAGACAAAGCCAGCTATGAGATGAGTTTGTTCCATGTTGGGAAAGTGCTAAAACTGCTGGCAGAAGGGCGAAAGGCAGAAGAAACATGCATTTTATAGCACTTGGAATAGATTGGGAAGCAAAACTGAGAAGGTGTCTGAATAATTCTGAATCAGCAGGTAGAGAAAATGAAGCAAGTGGAAAAGAAGGGTAACAAATTTTCCCTTCATTCAAGTTAATTTTGAAACAAGGCTGTTGTGCAGGATAACAAAAAATACTTAACAGCAAAGGAAGAGATATAGAAAATTTTAAGTCAGGAATTGGCAAGGGAAATGGGCCCCTGAATTTCTAGAGACACCTTCAGTGGGTGCCAGATATTTAACTACAGAAAAAACCTGGGAGATGTGTTTTGTATTTAACATGCATGAGGTAGAATTGGCTGCTGTAGATGAAAAGTGATGGGAGACCTTAAAGTAAGGTGCTAACTGGAACCAGTTTTACTGTGCCAGTGGGTACATTGGTAGATGACTCTTATTAAACTCTGTCCCTGGTTAGCTCATGTGTGAGATGAACTCTGGGAGACAGGGGCCAAATTAGGGGGCAGCTGAGGGGCTGGAGGCCCTCTGGCAAAGAATGAAGGAGGAAATGTGTTGTATTGCAGGAGTTGGCCTGTTTTTTAAAGAGACTTTAAGAGGTATGTGTACAATAGCTGGCTAGATTCTCTGTGGGTTTTGAGGTCTTGAGCAATTTATTTGTGCTACTTCACTACTGATCCTGAGAGACAGAACCAGGCAGTAAATGGCTTGTGGGTAGTTGGAGGATGATGAAAATCTCTAGATATTTTGCATACAATCTCTCTGGAACTCATCATATGCCATGCTGTTCTGAGGTATAATACTGCCATATGGTGTTCTGGAAGATGTGGCTGCCATACACAATGGAACAGGTGAAAAATGTCCCCATTTGGTGTAGTTTACAGTGAACAATGTCTCTGCATGCATCTCTGTAACTGGAGCACAACTTAACAGCAATAAGCAATGGCCACACTATTTACCATCATCATGATGATTACTGTCAATATTTTAACTTTTTTTGTTCCAGATAAAAGCTTGTGATTCACTTCTCTTCTTGTACAATCAGATCAAGGCTATCACTTAATTTACTGAGTTCATCAAATCTACCATGTACATGGCCAATTAGATGAACTGTGTCTTCCTTCTTTCAGTCAAATACAAAATGTCCAGGAAATGTGGCTGAAAGCAATGACATTAATGGCCAAATACGTTTCATAGTTGCTTCGTTTTTCTGATTGTAATAGTAATTTAACTTTTTCTAAAAAGCACTGAAGCTTTGATAGATTAAATAATCCATGGCAGATATCTCTTGACTTTTGACTTAACCATCTGCAATGACCCCAGCATTTGAAAGAATCCTTGTGATACAGATGCAAAATACCATGGTTGAGCCTTTCCTTTGGAGAAATATTGAACAGAAACTTATGCCTGGGGAACAAGCAGGGCACAGCTTGTTTTTTATTGATCTTAACACTGAGATTACCATGGCAATTCTCCAGACCATGATGTAGGTAGAGAGGTGTGACTTGCTATGTTTACAGATGTCTGAGCTTAGTTAGTTCTTGAGATGTCTATGTAAAGAATATAATGGATATATTCCTCTCAGTGAATTGGTATTATGCAAATATTAAGTCATTTCAGTAATGTCTGTTTTTGCCTCTAAATATCATGATGTTAGGAAGAGAAAAATATTTACTGGGACACTAAAGAAGAAAGCTTTTGTTTGAACAGTGCTTGTCTGAAATTTGATAAAGCTAAGAAAGGGAGAGAAAAAAATCTGTGTATCACTGTCACATACATAAACAATGAAGGGGAAGGAAAACCACAGGTGAGAGTAGCTAGCTGCAGAAGGATGAGATTAGGAGTAATTACAAGCTCAATGATTAAGCTTTTTAAGCATAAATAGGGAAGGGAGACACTTTCAGAATAGCAAACTACAATGTTATAACTGTGCATGGGAAGAAGGAGACAGTTCTTTTCAGGACACTCAGATGTTTTTTTCATTAAAGGAAAGTCATAAAATTTTTGAACAGTTATGCAAAAGAAGACAACAATCATGTTTGTATGTCTAGAAGTGTATGTGTTTGTGAAGAGCTTAAGAGACAGCAAAAGGGGAACTGAATTTTTTCTGAGAGTTTATTAATAACATGCTTCATGTTGAGAAGGAGAGAGGAAATACAACAGTTTGGAAGCATGTGGGAAGTTTTTATTGTTCACTTTTAAAGAAAAAAGATATTAAAATCTGTATATAGAATGAATGGTTTTTCAAAGCCAAATCTTTAGGAGAGATCTTGTGATAGTTACACAGATAGACATTAAAGGAAAGAGCTGGCATTTCCCTTGAGTGTAGAGGATGACCACTGGCATTTCAGGAGTGGTAATTATCCTGAGTTCTGCTGGATAAAATTGCTGTGGAACGAACCTCTTCTAATGAGTTGAAGTTACACATTTTACCTGATTCCTTCTTTTATGCCTTGTTTAGAAGTCTGCCCCTTCCTTGTTGTACTTCACGATATCTAATATTTAATTTGTAGTACTGTACTGTGGTGTTATCAATGCTGTGAGTGAATAAATAGCTGGAATTTGGACAAGTTGTGTGAGCTCCATTCTCACTGCAGCTCTTTGAATCCCAGACTACATGCAGAGGTAATCTCTTCTGTAACTACCAATGTGCAGACTCAGCCTTGGATATGGCAATTATGCCATGATTTTCTTTCCCTTCCCCCTTCTTTATCACCTGACACAGAGTCTGCAAAGCAAGCTGATCTCATGGTCCTTGCTTGTGGATAACTGGAAAAATATCTCTGAAATGTGTTTCAAGAAATTTCTTGCTGTGAGAGGACTTGCCCTTAACTTATGTTTTTAGCACTATAATGACTTCAAAAAATGCTTCAAATTAAAAAAAGTTATTGCACAAAGAGTAAAGTTTTTTTGGGTACAAAAGTGCTATTTCTGAAAGTTCTGTTCAAAATCAATTTGAATACTAAGGGATTCAAGGAAGATTATATAGAACAGAAGGATTTGACACTTTAAATTGAGTACTCACAAGACAATTTCTAAAATAAATTAACTTGACAGGTTCTTTAAAAAGAGAAAACGAATGCTTGCATATTAATGAGGAGCATATTAGAATATTTTCTTTTAGATTATAGAATTTTTCTACCTGAAAACAAATAGCTGTGGGATATATAACAGCTGGTATGGGAATTGGTAACATTCTTAACTTACAGATGCTGGCTAATGGCTCCTTGTGTAATGTGTGAATGAGTATACCTAAAGGGTCATAAACCTCAGGAAATTCCCCAAATACTCAATAATGAAAAGGGAAATCATGTCTGGTTTTCCAGAAAAGTTGTTTTGCTGGTCCTTAACGTTAGGAAAATTTCTATCATGGGCTAAACAGCTTGGGTATGGTATTCCTGCTTCTGGTCCTGCCAGTTGACTGAACCTCACCACATTGTCTCAAAAAGACTTTGAGCTCAGATCATTCAAATTTTTATAGGTGAATTTAATGGTTGGATTCAATAAACAAATGCTAAGGATAAGGTGGTGGTGACCATCAGAACAAACAGTGATGCAAATAGTATGTACTAGTGCAGCTATACTGCTTGTTTACCTAAGTACAAGAAAAGGTTGCTTGTCACTCACCTATTGTGATTAAATTAATATGACCCATGTGGTGTTTTTATACTTACTGAATGTATTCAGACATGGAAACCTCCACTTTCCTTGACAGCCTTTGGGAAATATTACTTCAGAAAGTATTTTTTTTGGGAAGTATTACTTCAATAAGTATTGGAAAGGACTTAATGCTCTTGGCAGTTATGTTACTGTGGGATCTCAGCACCTCAGGACTGAGGTGCCGAGTCACCGAGACCACCCTTGGGGGGCTCGGGAGTCCTGGAATGTTGCCAGAAGTGTCTGGTGGCTGGACTTTGATCCTACACAGGAGATGACACCTGTATGAGGATAGGAGGATTTCACCGGGGTGAATGGTGAAGGGATTAGTTAATTAGAGGGTGAGACACAGGGTTTAGGATTTCTGTACAGGGGGGTTTAGAGAAGTAAGATGGAGGAATTGGGGCGTGTCCTGTCCTTCTTCTTCTTCTTCTTCTCCTCCATCTTCTCTGGTGATGGTGGCACTTTGGGATTGGTCATTACTGAAAGTGCACTGGGCAATAAGAATAAATGGTATTGGGGAAAAATGATAAATATTGTACACGTAACAATGGGTATAAAGATAGGTGACTGTCCGGAGGGCGGACACAGTGTGCTCATGGCTGGCTGCTGAGCAGACCTCTGTCGGGCCGAAAGAAAATCTTTTAGATAAACATTTAATAAACATAAAGACCGAAAGAAGAACTGAAGCCTCTTCTCGTCCTTTGATACACGGGCTGCCCCAAGGCCACTCTGGGCCTTTCCAGGCCCTTCAAACAGCCGAAAACCGGACATGTTACCAATCAAATGTTCACTGAAGTGAACTGTGGAAATATTTCATTAATTTTGTGATGTTTTGAACCAGCCCTGAGACTTTTCTTTGGCTTATTAGACTTCTCAAACCAGGAGTCACACATGGCATTTGAACTACAGGTACCAACACATCATGAGTGTCTGAAGGAAATGCCTCCAACATCACACAACTAAACACTCAGCTTTGATGGTCATCTTCTGCTTTTCTGGCAGCTCAGCTACCTTTCATAGGTGACAGAGAAGACACCCTGTATCTGAATTGGCACACTTAGGAAGTGCTCAAGTGCTTTCTGTGCTTTATTTCTCCCTTACTGTGGATATCCTTTCCTTAGACATCTTATTCAGATTGTGGATTGAGCAAGAAATCTTAGTTCTGAGCTTGACACTGATGCATGACCCTAGACACTGTTAAAGGCTAATTACTTCTGACAGTTATCCCGAGTGCCTTGTACAGTAATCAAACAGGAATACTGTGCTAATACTGGAAATGGAGCAAAGGCCTCCTGAGTCTGAGTCTCAACTGCAAGAATTTTTCTGTTGATAGGGGGAACTTTCTGCACTTGAACATATAACTGATTGCTTTATGATAGATTTCACTTAATCAAAACCAATTTGTCGTTGGAGTTTTTTAATCATAAAGGTCAAGAGTTTTTCATATGCTTTCTATTATTATTTCAGTCTCTAACAGAATTTATTATTGAATATATGTCTCTTGCAAAATGAGATATGCACCATAAATCATATTTGACAGTTCTTTGTGTATTTCTGAATAAAACAACAAATCTGAGATCTGTTATAGGAGGAGTGCAGGGCGGACCTGAACAAAAAAACTGCTACAGAAAGACAAATTAGCCAGACAGAGAGAAAAGGAAGACAGACAAATGACCTGAAAATATACTCTAACTCCATTATTTAAATGTTTTCATGCAATTATAAGATGGATTGTACAAATGTTTTTAGACATCATCAGCCAAAGTAGATGGCAGGTGATTAAAATATTTCAAATTAGACATGAAGCCCTGCTCTCCTTTTCTTCTGGTGTCTGAATATGTTGACAGAAGTCTAAATTACAGTCTGTTTCAAGGTGGAACATTTGAAACATCACACCAGTTTATAAATCTCAAATTACAGTGACCCAATTCATCAATACCTGCCTTTGCTTCTTAGTCTGTTTCAACTCCTTTTTCTTGCATATGTAGGACTGGGAAAAAAATGGGAAACAAAAACTTTACCTTTCTTATCCATCTTATGTAGCTTTGGTATTTGTGAAATCAAGAAAATAACCTGGCTTTTGGAAAATATGCTGAACATGGAATGTAATAGATCATATACCTGAAATGTTATTTTCCATTGCTTTGTGCCTCAGGGTGTTTATTTTTTAAGCCAGAAAATCACAGTACAAACTTTCATATAGTGATGAAAAATTTGAAGTAAGCTTGAAGGGCAGTAAATCAGTGGTTTGTATGTTAAAGCACAGGCTCTATAACATACGAGGAGTGATGAAGACCCATACCCATGGAAGCTGTGTACTTCCATGATTGAATTGGGGTTTGGCTACCTCAATTCAGTGGGAGATGTTTTCATTCTCCCTGAGTATCGAGAGAGTTGCCTCACAGAGCAAAGCTGGTGGATATCCCAGAGTTTCAGAAGAGCTTGATTAGCTTTGGGAACATTGAGAAATGCTTCCCCATCCCACTCTGGTTCTGCTCACTGCTGCAGATTTCCTTTCATGTACTCACAGATGTGTTATTCACAGCAGTGTCTGTCCCCAAGAGGAGGGGATAGCTGCACCCCCATTTCCAGTCCATTCACCAACGTATGAAAGACAGAGATTTCTCCAAAGGGATCCAAAGAGAGCAGACATTTGCCAATGAGATGGGAAATGCTGGATAACTAGAGCCAGGACTACTCTGGGTACTGGAGCTGCAAAGTGGAATTTGGGTGAGAAAGCTCAGGTTGGAAGAGACACCAGCATGCTTTGGAAATGTGTCCAGTGATTGCTGCAGTGTCTCCGCTAAGAGTCTTTCCAATGAGGAGCAGCATGTACAGTGTCCTTTCAGGTAATAACCTAACAGGTGGCAAATCAAAGACCTGTGTGAAGGGGCAGATAGAATTCTGGAGGGAAAAAGAGCATCATGCAGGACAAGAGGTGTGGGAATGAGCTGGGAGAAACCAGGCAAGCAAGCAAGTGTCCTTTTTGTTAATGGAACTCTGGATTTCAAAGCACAGAGGAATAGCTGATTTGATATGATCAAATATATACAATATGTATATCTGCTTGGAGATGTGATTTTTTGCAGGCATGAATGGGAAGCTGCTTTGTCAGATCTGGTTGCTTGCTGAGAAATCCTTAATTGTCTTTGTGAGATCTGTGTGCTCTGGGCTGTGTTTACTAACATTTTTTTGCACCTCTGACAGTCTTTATGTGCTGTGTTACTGCAGATGTTTAATTGAGCAAGAGGAGGGACAGAGAGGGTGCAAAGGTTTGCTGGGGTGTTATGTGCCTCAGATCAAGCAGAACAGAACTTGCTCCTTTGGCAAGCAGTTCTTCTGCTGAAGTGCAGATAAATACCAGATGGGGACTTTCTTTTTTGGCTCACATTTCTTGTTTTGAAATGTGTTGAAACATTTTATGAGAAGGACAGGGTGCCATCCAGAATTTCTGACAACCTTGCCTCATTTGTTTGACTAGAGATGTGCCTTAGCTATAGATTTACCCAGGAAATTTTGTGGGTTTAACACTCGTTTCTCAGCTTTAGTACATAAACTGGAGTATGCAGTGCTTCTTCAAGCTCTTGATGTCATCATTTTTTCTGCAGAGTGGTAGATATGTACATAAAGAAAATTGATACATGATCTATTGTCTAAATCTGAAAACATCCCTTAGGGCTGGGGACACTTGCACTAATTTAGGAAATTCTGAGCTTCCTGTCCCTTCATTACTGCAGTTGTTTGAACCATTCTAGGGTAACTTGTTACAGAAAGTTTGATCAGGTTTACAGTATTTGTCCTATATGTTATCACAAAAACTCTACTTTTGCCTACCTCTGACCGTCCAAATCCTAAATTTTCACAAAAAAACCCCCTGGGTAAAGGTACTCAAGTTGAGCCATTGTATTGCGGATGTACAGTGTTTTCCAGAAAAAGTTAATGATTCAGTAGGGATGACTTCTGGGGTAGTGAAACTCACATGGTTTCACCATGAGAGCAAACTGCTGAAATGCAAAATTCTTATTGGTTGCAGACAGCTTTTATAAAAAATCCTTTCCTCAGGATTTTTTCCTCCTGAGAAGCTGAGAGGCCTCAGGAACAAAATGTAAATAATGATTATCTGCTGCTGTGGAATGCAACAGGTGCATCTGTGATTGGTTAATATTGGATGTTTGTAATTAATGGCCAATCACAGTCAGCTGGCTCGGCTCTCTGTCGGAGCCACAAGCCTTTGTTATCATTCTTTTTTATTCTTAGCTAGCCTTCTGATGAGAACATTTTCTTTTATTCTTTTAGTATAGTTTTAATGTAATATATATCATAAAATAATAAATCAAGCCTTCTGAAACATGGAGTCAACATTCTCGTCTTTTCCCTCATTCGAAAACCCCTGTGAACACGGTCACACTTATCAGCTTTCTCATAGTTGTAATAACTGGTTCTTCTCTTGAATATCACTCCTGACCTTCCCAACACTGAGCATAGTAAGGGAACTTTGTGTCTAGACTCATTGACATTTCCTTAAAAAATGAGTAAAATGAATGCACAGCCAAGAACACTCACCTATTGCTTGGTGTATATTTTACATTCCATCCTGGTCTCTTATCCAGTGTTTGCTTGTTTGCAGATTGCTAACCTTCTTCACCTGTTCATAAATCACTTGCATTGTTTTCTAGGTGTAGAGGAGAGAAAAAGGGAGTGATTTTGGATAAAATAGGAAAGAGAGGTAGATAGTTGAAGTGAACAGAAAAGAATTAGAAACAAAAGAGAGTTTCTTAGTTTCTTTGGTATTTTTTGGAATGTAGTGCTGCCTTTCCCCCCGCCCCCATGCCAAAGAGTTTGATAACTAAAAAAGCAAGCTACAGCTTTGAGAAAGGCCCACTGATGAGGACTTATTTTGGTCACTACAGCAACAGCAGATTTCTCTGCACAGAAAATTCTTCTCAAAATGCAAGGAGCTTGCAATGAGAACAAAACAACAGATAATTGATGTACAGGTGGACAGAAGATGGCCAGAAAAGATCAGCCTCTTTAAGCTTCAAGAAGCAATTCAAAACATTTGTGGCAACTTTGGGGGCATGGAACCTGAAATGTAAGCATGTCTGTGGTTGGTCTCGTTGGTGGTTTTGGTAGAAACTTGCCTGCAAGTGGTTTGTGTTTGCATGGTCCACAGCTTTGCTACTTGTGACTTACAGGCCTGGAGCTGGGTACACCAGCAAGCATCAGCTTAAACCAGAAGGTTTTTGTTTCTTTTTCTTTCTTCCACCTTTTAAAGTTTGCGCTTTCAAGCTCAGAATAGGAGACCTTGATGTAATGTCACTGGTCTTCAGAGGTCACACGTGCCTGAGCTGGATCCTTGGAGCTCTGGTTCCTCCGGTGCTTTCCTCCTGCCTTCACCACAGGAAGCCACCATCAGATGCTGCCTGTAAGTTCCTCAAGCACAGACACTGATGCTGCAAACAGCTTAACAAGTGTCCACTGTTGTCCATTAATGCATCTTTTTGGGCAGTGTTGCACTAAACATTCAGTTACTTTCATCTTGTGAACCCTTCTATTAGGATTTGCATCTTTTGCCTTTGTTGCATTGAATATCTGTATTATATAGGTAGTGTGGAACTGTTCATTTCAAATCATTGTTATAAATAATTCAAAATATTGAATAACATGCCAGCACTGTAAATCTTCTTTTGTCCAGAAATCCACAAATTTTGGAAAAAATAGTATTTTTGTGTCAGTTTATAGTGACACATTCTGACCTTCGTAAGAGAAAACTATTAGGAATAAATTAAAACAAATGTCAGTATTCAGTATATCAGCCACTGTAATTGGCTTCTTTTTTTTTTTTTTCTTTCTCCTTTGGTTTCTGCTACTTAATACAAAAGAGAATCACTGCCCTTATAAGAAGACTGACAAATCCTATTGCAAAATTCACTTAAATAATTTATTTTAAACACCATGTATCCTCTTATCTACCCTGTTCAATTCTGAAAGTAGTAAGCTGGGAAATCCATAGGAAACAACTAGTGTCAAAACCAGCTTAAGCTTTGTCTCTGGCCTCTGAACCTTGTGATTCTACCCTTACTTGCTCAACTCAATTACTTTTCCCAGATGATAGTCTCTATTAATGGGGTTTTTCCTCATGTGCAACATATATACTGAGCTAATTGCCTTCTAAAGAAAGGAAAATTCTTCTCTATTTCATGACAGCTAGAATAAGCAATAGTGATCCCAGCCTAAGCCATGTAGAAAGAACTTAGTGAGAATTAAATTTAAATAAAATCAAAGAGGAGAGAAAAAGGGATACTCTTCAAGTTGTCTTCCTGTGTAGAGCTGTGTGACAGTGACAGATATTGCAGGAGGCAATTGTAAAAGCAGGGCTGGGTAAAGCCCTCCTTGCCATATCTGCGTGAAAAATTAAGTATTCCTCATGGGGTTTTGCACAGAGGCCAGGGAAAGCCTGAGATTTCTCTTTCAGAAAGCTCCATAGGGAGAAACCAGCATTGGTTTGGGAATGAAGATCTGATGTGCCTTCTTTGTAAGGAAATCAAAGAAATACCAGATTCCTTTCAGACTCACCTAGCTGATGGAAATAACCTGGTGAATGCCCATCTCTCTGTTATGTGCTAGGGGTCAAAAGGAACACGGTCTGTATCCATTTGGACAGCAAAAGGTTTATCAATAAAGAGCAAAATTATATTGTAAGGCAGAAATTACTTAAAAGAGATAACAGATGATTTCAAACATTCATTTTGGGTAAGCCTGGGATCTGTAATCTCCAATCCAAACATACACATACCTCCATAAAATAAAAAGAATTTACTGTAATCAAGATTTGCATCACTATTATATATTATTTTAAATCTCAAGCATACAGCTCTCACTTGTGAACAAATTATCTGAAGACAAGATTTAAAACAATCAGTATGCAAAGAAAAAAATGTAGAACTATTATAAATAAAAACAGTAGCCACTGTTTTTACTGTGTTTGCTAAATCAGAAACTGAAAGCTAGGGTACCTTTCCACAAGAACAAAACCTTAGCCATGAGAAAGCCATACTGCTCTGAAACAATCTTCCTTTTTTGGTTTTTTTTGGCGTTTGTTTGTTTGTTTGTTTGTTTGTTTGTTTCTTTCTTTCTTTCTTTCTTTCTTTCTTTCTTTCTTTCTTTCTTTCTTTCTTTCTTTCTTTCTTTCTTTCTTTCTTTCTTTCTTTCGGGGTTTGGGGGTTTTTCTGTTGGTTTTGTTTTGTTTTACTTTGATTTTTGGGGAGTTTCCTGGGGATGAGTTAGCTAAGAATACAGGGGAAATGTCTCAGCTGTGTGGTCACAATGAGGTGTATATCTACCACTAGTGAAAAAGATTTGGGATTTTTGGTTTTGTACTACATGCTGTGCTGCAGTGGTTGCAAAACTCAGATTGCATTGCTCACAGACTAAATGGTAAATGAATAAAAGATTCTCAAGTTATCTCCAAGGAACCAAGTTCATTTTTGGAACTGTATTATCAAATACTGCCTCTATAGGAGTGTTAAGATAGACACACGAAGCAGCAAGCAGGATTAGTACTCATTTATGCATGGACTTAATCCACACCTTACTTCAAATAGTATTTCCTGCTCTAGTGTATTCTGCAGGCACAGCCACTATAAACTGCAAATAGCAGAGGAACAAAGGTATATTTATGGTATCTTTAATAAAGTGTAATGGTTAACAAAAGATAATGCCATAAAACAATCTTATCACTTTCCAAATGAAACTTATTTTCCCATCCATGATCTCTAAATAGTATCTGGATTCCATAGAAATGATATAATGTTTAATCAGATTACAGTATAAAATCTATTGACTCTCCTCAAGAGATTTTTTAAATTACAGTGTATGCTCTGTTAATCAAGCTCCTTGTTGCTGAGGAGTCACTGTCCCCTCAGGAACAGATTTCTGTGCCCATTTAGTGCAGGAAATTACAATGTACACTAATCTTGCTATATTGGTAGAGATCATGTGACTTAATGCTTTTACTTTCTAAAACTCAAACTTTCCAAGAGAAATTAACTGTGTTATTCAGTCCTGAGCAAGAGATGTAACTAAATCTGCAAATGAAATCAACACATGTTCAAAGCTCTACAAGCTCTACCAGCCATGGTGAAGCTATTTCATACCCAGCTCATTACACATAATTTGGAGCATGTCTTGAAGTACAGTAACAGTGAGTGACATTTAATACCCCTTGGAAGCAAGAGTTTGAAAAAGTTTCCCAATCTGGACAGAGTTCAGTTTTCCTTGTGATATTCCACAAAATTAATTAAAAAGGAAAGACACATTTCTTGTCCAGGTTAGGGCTGACTGAAAATGTCACAAACCCTAAAGCTGTCATCACTTAAATACATCAGATGAAACATCTGTAGGATGTCCCTGCTTATATGCCATTTCCTTTTACCCATTCCTCAAAATCCTGTGCCTGGCCATCATCCTGTCAGTTTTGTGTGCTAATTGTGTTGTATAGATGTGGGATCTCAGCACCTCAGGACTGAGGTGCCGAGTCACCGAGACCACCCTTGGGGGGCTCGGGAGTCCTGGAATGTTGCCAGAAGTGTCTGGTGGCTGGACTTTGATCCTACACAGGAGACGACACCTGTATGAGGATAGGAGGATTTCACCGGGGTGAATGGTGAAGGGATTGGTTAATTAGAGGGTGAAACACAGGGTTTAGGATTTCTGTACAGGGGGGTTTAGAGAAGTAAGATGGAGGAATTGGGGCGTGTCCTGTCCTTCTTCTTCTTCTTCTTCTCCTCCATCTTCTGTGGTGATGGTGGCACTTTGGGATTGGTCATTACTAAAAGTGCACCGGGCAATAAGGGTGAAAGGTATTGGGGAAAAATGATAAATATTGTACACGCAACTTTGGGTATAAAGATAGGTGACCGCTCGGAGGAAGGGGAATGTGCTCATGGCTGGCTGCTGAGCAGACCTCTGTCGGGCCGAAAGAAAATCTTTTAGATAAACAATTAATAAACACAGAGACCGAAAGAAGAACTGAAGCCTCTTCTTGTCCTTTGATACACGGGCTGCCCCAAGGCCACCCCGGGCCTTTCCAGGCCCTCCAAACAGCCGAAAACCGGACAACTGGCTTCCACTGGGTGAGCTCGAACCACCATAAAACCTTTTGGGGGGGCGAACAGCCTCAAAGCCCTGAAGAGCAGAAGAGCGAAGGGGGCAGCTCCGATTTTAGACGAGTTCCCAGGAGAGCACTGATAACTCCTGAGGAGAGAAGCCTGAAAAGAAGAAAAAAAAAAAGAGAAGAGGAGAAAGAAAAACGGCCAGGAGAGTCTGCAAAAAACAGCAGTCACTGAGAATTCCATCTCTCAGCTTCTGCCGAAGACAATTCGTAGCAGAACAGCCCGGACCGGAACCAGAAAGGCACCTCTGGGACCACCTCTCGTGATCTGCTGGACAGAGATTGAGACCTCCGGACTGCCCTGACGATAGATTTGGTAAGAAGGTCCAGAAATAAGAACATGGGGGGCACACTTTCCCAGGAACAACGGGAAATTTTGTCCGCCTTACAAGGCGTGACTCAAGCATATACAGAAGGAATTCCAAAGAAAGAATTAAAACAATTATTGCTATGGGCAAGGCTAAACTACCCACTGGCAGAAACGTGCCTGCTATTCGAAGTGGGGTTTTGGCAGGAGATAAACAGACATTTATATTTCTTAGCAACAAAAAAGGACGAGACAGCATTAAAATTGCTCTCTCCAGCAAGGATAATGGTAGAAGGCATATCTATGCAAACGAAATGCCAGGAGAAGCAGCAGAAGCAGCAGAAGGCTGCAGGGCCCTCAGACAGAGGGGAGGAGCAAGACTCCGGGAAAAAATTAGCTCTGGCCTTAAGAAGCCAGGAGGAAAAGGCTCTCAAAGAAAGAGAGCAAGAAATATTATTAAAACACCCGGTCCCAAAACCCAGAAACCCCAGAAAACTCCTAAAGCGTCCTGAAACTCCAGAGAGCATGGAGGACTCAGGAGCAGAAGGGGGGGAGCAGGGGGGAGAGAAGGAATCGGGGGGGCGCTTTCTCGCGGCGCGGTGGCGGCGGAGCGGCGCGGCCAGGCTGCGGCGGGGCAGTCGGAGAGCGCGGATGAAGAGATAGCAAGAGACACGTGTTTTCGTGCGGCTTTCCTCAGCTCAGGGCCGGGGGGGGCAGCCGCCCCGGAGACCGGCAAGGATATGGAAAAGCGCGCGGCGGGCGAAATTCGCAAAAACCCGGGGGGGGAATCACAAACCAGCATGGGGGCGTCCGACACGGGCAGCGAAATCGGGGAATTTGCGCAGCCCCGAAGGCTGCCGTGGTGAAACGCAGGAGGCGCGCGGTTGTGATGTCAGACCCGGTGCGCAGATCGGCCCGAATCGCGGAGCGGGCGCGGGTGCCAGCGGGAGGGGGGCTACACACACCGGCGAGGGGAGGAGTGAACACGCCGTCGGAGGAGGAGGAGACAGAGTCAGGGGCAGACCGAGGGGAGGAAACCTCGGAGGTGGAACAAGAGGGAGAGGGTGAAAGTAGCTCGGGAGAGACAGGGAGCAGCTTGGAGAGCACGCATGCGCAGAGAGTAGAGCGCGGGCGGGGCGGGCCAGACCCCCTGTGACGTCTCAGGCGAGGAGGGGCCATGCTCGGGTGTCCACATCCCGGGAAACCACGCCCTCTCCAGACTTGGTGCCTTTGGTTAAAACCCTCGGAGTCCAATCCTCTTCCCTCCAGGGGAGGCGCGTGTGTATTCTAACCCTATTGTCAGTTGAATCAAAAGCCAGGTAGCCCCGGTCTCAAGCAAGTTTGCAAACAGCGACAATCAGCTGAACGGGAGGCAGTTGTGTTCATGCCGTCGCCCCAGCCACAGAGCCCGGTGACAGCGCCACCTCGTGGGGGAATGACTGAAGTGCACGACATGCCGGATCGGTTCGGCGGAGCCCCAGTGTTATTTCGTAACGAGTCTGCAACAATGCAGCGATTTTTCTCAACAATATATAAGAAGAGACGAATACTCAGACAAAAGTCGGGACTCAGACTGCAAAGGACGACTCAGAAGAGAAATAAGAGGAACGAAAGACTCTGGGAGTTTTCCCTTTGGGGTCTTGAATGAAAAACATAACAATGGTTTTGCACAAAAGTGAGGTCATGAATTTCATGATGCTTATATGCACCATTTTTTCATTCATTGCAATAGGCAATGGGGTAAATTTACCTTTTACAGAGAAAACTAACAATGGATCGATCAGCTGGTAGATTTCTTTGACATCTCTCCCATTTGGAGAGGAATCTTAAGGGTAGGGTTCTATGTTTTAATAGTTCTCCTAGTCCTCATCCTTGTCGTCCCATGCGCCATGAATCGGATTGTAAAAGAGGTTTTCTTGGTGCAAACAGAAGGGGGAGATGTGGGATCTCAGCACCTCAGGACTGAGGTGCTGAGTCACCGAGACCACCCTTGGGGGGCTCGGGAGTCCTGGAATGTTGCCAGAAGTGTCTGGTGGCTGGACTTTGATCCTACACAGGAGACGACACCTGTATGAGGATAGGAGGATTTCACCGGGGTGAATGGTGAAGGGATTAGTTAATTAGAGGGTGAAACACAGGGTTTAGGATTTCTGTACAGGGGGGGTTTAGAGAAGTAAGATGGAGGAATTGGGGCGTGTCCTGTCCTTCTTCTTCTTCTTCTTCTCCTCCATCTTCTGTGGTGATGGTGGCACTTTGGGATTGGTCATTACTAAAAGTGCACCGGGCAATAAGAATAAATGGTATTGGGGAAAAATGATAAATATTGTACACGCAACTTTGGGTATAAAGATAGGTGACCGCTCGGAGGAAGGGGAGTGTGCTCATGGCTGGCTGCTGAGCAGACCTCTGTCGGGCCGAAAGAAAATCTTTTAGATAAACAATTAATAAACACAGAGACCGAAAGAAGAACTGAAGCCTCTTCTCGTCCTTTGATACACGGGCTGCCCCAAGGCCACCCCGGGCCTTTCCAGGCCCTTCAAACAGCCGAAAACCAGACATATATTCAGCTGGGAAAATGGTTTTTAAGAATAATAGGGAAAATGCTGATTTTAATCTTTAAATGAAACAACCAATAGAATTCAAGCTGCAACAGAAGAAACAAATACTGAATAAAGGTTTTCTAGTATTCCTCTTATTAGATTGGATTATTAATAACAATGCCTTGTTCTTTTGTAGAAAAATATAACAGCAGTAGGAAATTGATTCTTTGAAATAATCATGAAGTTCTGCCTGACAGTAAAAAAAGATCTGTTTCTCTTCAGGACAGATGACTTTAAATTTATGAATTGTATCTATGCTCCACCCTTAGCACATTAGTAGTAACACCTAGCTATAAACACCACACCCATAAATATTTGATACACTTCAGCCCATAGGAATGCACCATCAAATTTCAAAAGCAAATCTTGAGTCATGTTGTACATATTTGGAGTAGGGATAATAATATTTAGCCAGCAGGAAAGAAAGATTTAATAAGTTTTAGAATTAAAACTGAAGAATACAATATAAATTCAGCATTCTGTTCAAGAAGACATTAACATTTTATAGGTCTTTGGTCTTGTTTTCCATTTTCTCAGTTTAGGCTCCAGGCAGTTCAGGATGTTTGATTTATACCAATTACATGTGTTTGCCCTGTGTATTCTGTAATGCTTGGAACAACAAGGGGATGTAAACATCTCTGTTTCTGAAGCAATAATAGGTTTCATTTCAAATATGTTCATTATACAGCACATACTTTGAAAGACAGATAAATCTGATTACTTTTTGTTTACATCCAACTTACAAGATAGGACATTGCTTGCCTCTTAGCACTCTGGTTATGGATTCTTGGCAAGGGAAAAATCAAAGGAAAATGAAACTCTGACAGGTTTTTCTGTTTTTTTGGGAGTGAATGTGTTCATCTAACAAATATCCAACATTAACAATATTGTAAGAATGGACTATGCACCAGCTAATGCTGCTTCAATGACTCTTCTTCAATCTATTCCACTATTAACTGGTAAAGAGGTCCATATTATTTAGGGATTTTTTTATTATTTAGATATTTAGATAAAATCCACCTTTATTTTTAATCTGCTTATTATAAATGAAGGATTTGTATTTTGCTTTTTTAACACCAAATCCCCTCTTGACTGGGTGTCCTGAAATCGATTTTTTCTGCGCTGTGGAAAAGCAGAAATCAGACTGTTCTTGCTGGTATCTCTGCCAATCTTGTTCCCACATGTGGTCTTGGTGCCAGCCCAATCATATTCCTTAAAACTATTCCCTCTTCTTAACACTCCCTGCCCATGCACACAATTTGCCCCCAGGTCTTTGTAAAAAAATAAAATTAAAAAATGCCTCAGCCCTGTCCTTGCCTCCCTTTCCTGGTGCAGGCTGGTGCATGCCATGGCAGGGACACACACACAGCCTGGCTCCTCATCTCCTCTGCACAGCAAGGAGAAGTGAAAAGCACCTTAAGTAACATCTAAAAACACTTCTAGAGCTTTCAAGAAAGGAAATATGAATGCAGCGATGTGTGAAATCCCTTCCTTTCTCAGAATAGAGGTGCTCGATACAGCGGTCCTGTGAGATATCTCTGTCCTTAGAAATAATTGTTCCTAGAAATAAGTGGATATTTGCTTATCTCAGAACCTTTCTGGGTTATGGAGGCAAGGAAAGGACAGCAAAAGGGAGTCTTCTTTTGTTATTTCTCAATGAAGTTTCTCCAGTACTTTGCCTGGTAGGGAGACACAGCTTAATTTTCTAGGTCTGCATGGAATTAGACTTGAGCAATGCTGGAAATGCCAGGCTTTGAGTGTGAGCCATTATGTGCCTCTGCTCTGTGCCAGGTTGGGAACCACAGGCACAGGAGCGAGGACCACATCTCACCTGAGCTCAAGAGAGGTTCCAGAAGCAGAGCTCCCAGCAGAACCCTGGAGGTCTCCTCCTCTGCCCAGAATTGCATTTACAACTGATTTTAATTGTATTGCCCTCCCTTGTGTATCTGCTCCTCTGCTTTCTTGTGCTTGGTTGATCTTGGGTTCCTTTTCCTCTGGCCACAGGGAGGGATGGCTCCCTCTGAGCACAGAAGCTTTCTCCCACCATGTGATGTGGATTTGAGCTCCTCAGCCTGAATAGGGACTGAACACAACATTCCTGCTTCCTTGCACTCTGCTCTTACAGAGGACATTGATGCTTCTTTCCAAAATACAACAGCCAGAACTGTTTTCTGTGTGTAATATATCTTCTCTGTAAATATTGTTCATGCTGTGAGGACATACAGTATTTGAGATCCCAGCACAAAAACATCTACTAATTTGTATGAGTATTGACTGTACAACAGCCAGGAATTCCAGAAACTTTTAAATACTGCAATATTGTTATTGAAGCAGTAGCTGGAAAGAAGAGGATCAGGAAAGCAGAAGAATGAGTGGTACCACACATGTACCAAATCCCTCCGATATTTACAGGGGACTGAGGAAGGGAGCAAGGGCTGGTGAACTTAAGAAAACAGATCAGCCACATGGCAACCTCCTGACTCCTTAATAACTTGAAGAATTGCTTTTTCACAAGTCTTATCAATGAATAAAATCCCTTTTTATCATGCATACCTCCAGGCTATTTGATTTGAAAATATTTTATTTTAACTTGAATTTTCTTTTCAGTACCAAAGGTATAAGGCCTTTGGGACACATCCCCTTGTATATGACTACCAAGTTTATTCTTTGCAGGAACAAAGATGTTCTGAACAGAATTAACTTTAGGAATTATTAATTGTGACTCATACTATCTCATAGTCACAAGGAAAATGAAATTGATTGAGAAAATAAATATTCAGCATAAGGGTTTATAAGAGCAGGGAACAGAACACAGCCTTTGTCACTTCATTTCAGAGAGTTACTTAGCAAAAAGTGCATTGAGACTCTAGCTTGTTTTTCAGAGATTAAGTTAAAATACTTTTATGCAATTCATCAAGAGGAATTTTCAAAGGTCAGATGGCCAGATGGAAAAAAAGTAGATCTTTTCTCTGAACAGAAAAATAGTCCTGTCTAGCTAATCCATTAATGATTTTCTTTTTGTGCTCCACAGCACTTAGGCTGATTTTATTCAGCCTGTTTCTAAATGTCTGCAAATATGAAAACAAATGGTATGGGTTTTTTTGTAGAGGGAAACTTAGTATTAAAATCATTCACATTTACCAAAGTGTATCAGCATGGTTCATGGCGTTCCCCTTTCCTCTCATTCCTCTGTTCCACGAGCCTCCTCAAATACTTAATTTAAATAATCACAAATTTCTTATTAATAATGTACAAGTTTCCCAAACACTAAATTGTCCTTGTTGAAAATATTAGAAACTGGTTAACATCAAAATTTCAAATGCTGAAAGGTCAAGGGGCCCAAGTGTTGCCTCAGGTGTTGGTGGCTGTCACCAAGTTCCCCACAATGCAGACTGAAGGTGACTGCTGCTGTTTCTTCTCCCTTTGGTATCAGCTCCTGGAGTGTTTGCATGTTTTGTACCTGATTTCCACTGGCCATTCTCTGCAGTGAGACTGCAGGCATTGGCAGTGGGAGGATTTATTCACACTTCTGCAGGGCTCGCGTGGGGTGAGGTCAGTGGTGCTCTGTGACTGCTCTGTCACTGCTCCTCAGCAATTGATTGTGGCTCCTGAGGCTGGGCTGCTGCTCTCTGATTCCTCTGGACACAGCAGGTCCTGTTAATCCCATCACAAGCCAGGCTGTTAGTTTGCTGTGATAAAAGACATGGCATTAGATTTCAATTTCTACATTTCCTGATTATCAGGCAATCCTTAAAGGCTACTGAATGACATATGCTAAAGATGACTTCTTCACACATACCAAGAATTTATTGTGTAGGAGTCTTGTGAAAGTAATGAACAGAACAAGCACTCATTCCAGCTCTTTTTCTGTATTTTTGACATTATAGTTTCTACTTTTTTTTTTTCCTGAAAATAACATCTGGAGACTGCAGATTTAACTGTTGCTCAGTGTTTCATTATCATGACAAGTGTCTGATTTAAACAAAATTGACTTAAGGAGAAGCATTGAAGCTAATTGCATGACAGAATTTGGCTTAGAAGCCTGACTGTCTAATGCTTAAATTGTGAGAAAGAGATTTCAGTACTGAAAAATCTTTTGTGTTAGAAGTGTATCCTGAAAGTTTAAACTTGGAGAACTCTGCACACTGAAATGAGTTCTAGGAAAAGACATAGAAAAAAATGCACTCAGTATGAGAACAGCTTATTTTACTGTATCTGTGAGAACGAATTTAAAGCATTGCAGGGAACAATTTGATGCCGACATCCTCTGAGACAAACCGGGAAAATGCTTGTGACCTGGTTTGGAGGCTCAGTGGAAGAGCAAGAGCAGTCACTGGTTCTGTGGCTGCTCTCTGCAGCTCTGCAGTTTTGTGTCTGACAGCCCAGTGGCACATCTGCTCCAGTGGGCCTCAGCCCAAATGCTTTAACTCAAGTGACAGTTTGTGACTCCTTTTCCTCTCTCCATTCCTTGCCAATACCTTAGCTGTGATCATGTTTTCTTCCTTGTGATTTCATCTTCATTTAAATTAGACAAAGTTGGGTGGTTCAAATCCCACTGGACTATGCAGAAGCATTTTCGGGCACAGTTGGTAAACTGGGAATTTTTAAGGGTATTTCTGGGAGGCAATGTTTTGGGGTTTTGTTTAACTTTGATGGAACAGATTTTCTTCTCTCAGGTGATGTTACTTGATGTGTCTGCAATGTCTTTAACACTGCTGCCTCCCAATCAGTCTTGGAGTCTCAAAGGATGTTTGCCAGTTCATAAAAAAACAAGTGTAGGATACTACAGGGATTTTGCTGTAATCTTGAAAAGCAAATGATTCTCTCAACAGCAAAGCTTAAACATGCTTCAGAGGCTTTGGGTCTCATTGGACAGTATTGGTCCAGTAACAATATGGAACGTCTGAACAGTTTTTCGGGCTGTTGGGATATTTCTAGGTTTATCTAGAAGCTTGGTCCATTCTCAGCATCTGCATTAAGTTGTTTGATTTCATCTATACTCACAAAATGTAAAAATCTCCTGAGATATTAATCCCTTTTTAAGTAGAATAGGTCAGAATGTTCCATACAAACTGATACAGGTTAAGGTAGATACTTACCTGAAAATAATGTGTCCCAAATGGATTTTTTACCTTCTGCTTTTCTAAAACAGGGAAGGTTTATGATATAGAAGATTGTTAGAGAAGTTTAAAAGGTAGAGAGTATGAAGACTGAATTTCGTTATCTTTCTCAAGTGAAAAATTGCTTTAGATGCTAGCATGAAATTTCCCTGATATGAAAGCCTACAGAATATCCACAGGTCATGTCCTTCAAACATCTTCCACAACTCCAGAAAGGGAGAGTGCTTTCCCTGATGCCACCTGCTAATTGCAAGCAGATGCTTAATTAGATGCATTATGGCCCTTCTCCAGCCTTTTCAGGCACCTTTAGCAGGAAAGGTAGAAAGAGAGAGACATTTTACCACATCCACAATTAAAATTCTGTGGTTCCACTGGTTGCAAACACTTTTTATGCCTGCTGGGACCTGGCAACCTCTCTGAACCTGCTACTGCTGATCCTTTGTCACCCATTTTGAAGTGCTGCATTAATTTGAGATAACTCAGAAAACCATCTGGAAATCTTTAAGTTCCTTTCAAAACTCATTAACTCACTCATTAGTAAGAGTCAGCCTTGAGAAGTGCCTGCCAAAGTGGAAGGGTGTGGTGTTGAAGGGGGCATTGCTGCTGGGTAGAGCAATGGGTAGAGCACTGGCAATCCTGGTAAAGCAGCTCTGAGCTGGCTCTGCTTGGGCTTGCTGAGAGTCAGGACCTGCCAGCTCAAGCCCAGCACCTGCTGATGCAGTCCTGCTGTGTTGCTGTCCCAGACAGCATCTCTGAACAGCCCCGCCCAGAACGTACTATGTGTGTAAACCATTGTAGCTAAAACTCCCTCAGAACTCTGACCACTATATCCCAAATACCTCATTTTGTGATGTGGATGTGCCCCATAAGAGTAACTCCCAGTGCTTCTCTTCAAAATGCTATCCTTAAAGCAGCTGCCTTCTGAGTCAAATTCTAGTGGACAGAACCCATTTGATCTACTTTCCTTCTTCATAGGTTATCATTTACAGCTTGCCCCTTTCATAAAAGTATCTTTTCATTTTTTGACTTTGAAAAAAAGTTTATAAAACAATTTGGTAGTGCCATTTTTATTGCCCTGTCCAATTTTCTGAGACCAGTGCTATTTCATGTGTTTCCATTTATTTTCCAGACTTCTTCATGTTCCAGTAATTAAAAGAAAAGATTATATATCCAGCAGGCTTTATAAAGCAAACCCAATTTTTTTTTAATAGCAAAGTCATTAAAATCATGTGTAAGTATGAGATTGACTCAAAAATATTCTGGTTTAAGTATTAGTAAGTGTTCATTCTGTGCATTTAGTCTCATGATTCATTGTTACCCTTACAGTGTTTTGAAAGGGTCATGAAGATGACTTTCAGCAATACAAACTGCATACCAAATCCTATTTTCATATTTTAATTAATATGCAATTCACATTCTTCCTAAGAAAATTTTAGCTAATTTCAGAGACTGGATTTGAAATTAATCTGACTTTTATAAATTTTGAAAGAAGGAAAAAAGAAAATTTCCTGCAATGGAAATGTTTTCTTTTATAGTCCTCAGAAACAGAAGTATTAATAACCCAGGTTGCAAAGTAAAGCAAAGGGACAGAATGTTTTTAAGGATCAGTGAGGACAATATTAAATTCTCTGTTCTGGTGCTGCCTACAGGGTGCCATAGGGTCACTTTATCTAGTACAGAATACCAAGTGCTGTGCTACAGAAGGCATCAGGAAGATCTTGAGTTACCCTGAGTCAGATGGGAACTGCCCAGGAAGAAACACCCCTATAACATTCCCATGGCAGTGGCAAGAGGGAAAATCTCTGAAGGCATGTCTGGTTCTGTGTCAGTGGGTCGAGCCCTCTCAGGCAGCCAATAATCCATTGCCATGTGACTTAGAATAACAAAGAGGGGTTAGAGTTGTGACTTGATGGTCAGCTTGTCTGTGGTGAGTTCTAAGAACACCTTTTTCAAAGAAAATAAGAACTTTATTAATTTTCTTGGAGAATAACCTCATCATTCACCTAGATGCAAAATTATTATTATTACTATTAGCATTAACATTCACATTCTCTGAAAAATTCCTCTGCCCAGGATTTTTCTCCTGGGAAGCTGAGAAGCCTCAGAGACAGGGAAAACAATTCTTATCTAATTTGTTTCTCCTCTGTTTTGCTTGTGTGGAATGTGTTTGGAGATTGTTTACCCACAGGTGATTGTTTCATTGGATTCTGGTGTGGGTTATGTTGACTCTTTGGCCAATCAGGGCCAAGCTGTGTCGAGACTCTGGAGACAGTCACAAGTTTTCATTATTATCTTTTTAGCATTGAGTAAGTATCCTTTCTGTATTCTTTGGTATAGTATAGTGTACTTTAATATAATATAGTATCATAAAATAATAAATTAGCCTTCTGAGGACATGGAGTCAGATGCATCATTCCTGTCTTCGTTGGGACATTCCCAGCAAATATTATTATTATTATTATTATTACTACTACTACTTCTACTACTACTAAATGTGAGGTAAAAATTCATATATGCATCTACAATGCAGACCATATCCACCCTGACTTCTGCAATACAAAATAAACCTGTAGCAGTTCTACTGAATGAATTCACCACAAAGTTTCTTTCAAAGCAATTTTTGTAATAGTAATAGATAGTAAATCCTAGAATTGACATTGCTGTTCTTAGGAAAATTAAAATGAGAACCTGACCCAATAAGAAACAAGCAAATTTAAGGGAAAGTTAAACTGTTGCTGTTTTGCTTTAATTCATGTATTCTCTGACCTATTATTTTGGTCCAGCAGCTTAGTGCCAGCTCTTTTCTTGGGGCAAAAAAAAAAGTGAGACAATAGAGTAGGATTATATTTTTGTCTTCTTGGGCATGGGCTGGAGGTATAGGAAATTAAGTTTTGCCAAAATATATTGTTCCTCTCCTCATTGCTGCTTTTTCTTAGCCAAGTAATAGGATTTACATTTTGGTGATTGCTCACGGGTGAGAGGTATGAAAATATTTTAATTAAACAATGAATCAAATTTTGGATGGTAGCCCTTCTCTCATCAAGATTAATATGAGGCTTGACAGTGTTTTCAAGGATTAGTGGTGATTTGGGAGAGAGAGAACCTCTTCATGCCACATTACAGAGAGAGGAGGGCAAGCTCAGGCAGAGATTTTGGGGAGGACAGAGCTGCCCTTACACAGGTTACCCACCCATTGTGCACAGGTTCCCTGACTGTGGTGTTTGCAGTAAGGCTACAGGGACAAAACAAAGAACTGTGATCTAGGAAATATTTGCATATTGGCTGCATATTCCTAGCTCAGCTCCCTGCAACATATCACACATGAAAGGATTTTATGCAGCAGTATGGAAAAAGTACACCCTGCAATATAGAGCCATCTTCTGGGGAAAAACATGGACATCTGCCAATGTATTAAATATTATTTTATAAACAAAAGAAAGCAGCAGCAGCAAATAAAACTTTGATGAATTCTTAAAAAAATTAAAATACAAGAACTCAAGATGGGATTTTACAGTGTGAATTTTGATTCCAAAGCAAAGATCTCCATGATCATTGTGGAAGTAATTTATTAGCTCATAAATCATCTGGGATCTTCTGAAAATATCCATAGGAAATTTTACATTCTTTAATTAACTACCAGGGGATATTTGAAAGAGGGTGAAGCTCATGCATTTTGTACACACACCCACACACATATTTGCATGCACACAACTTCTCTTTTAACTTGCAACAAATCCTAAGAAATTAGCAAAAACTATAGAATGAGTGGAATTATCCAGAGAATTTGCATTCGGTTCTGAAATCAACAAACATGGGCTTTTCTTAATCTGGACCCAAATTTCTGTTCTTTAATCTTAGCCCAAACAAATTTTCTGTTCAGTAACAACAAAAACAGTAACATTTCCCTGATATAGGTGACTGGTTTATTTTTTGTTCTTAGCTCTGTGTTTCACTGCTTATTTTTTATCTTAAGTTTCAGTGGCTTTTAAGGACACCTGAATATGTTTTCACCACTACTATCAGACATGCAGAACCACTAGTCTGTCACATCTACAACTTTGTCATGACTTACTTGAGAAGGGTATGGCAAACATATGCAATTTTGGCATTAATGAGCAATTGTTGCAAAACTGTTGTTAGATATTATTCATCTGATGAATACTTGAAATGTCTGGTTTCATGCTTTAGGTGGCTTAACATCAGTTGACAATATGTTTCTTGTATCTTGAAAGAAGTTTATGTGCAGGGGATACAATATAAGAAAATAAAGGTAGTATAGAAAGTAATCTTGCCCCTTAAGGAATTGCAGCTGAGCCAATTATTAGAGATTGGGAGCAGGCCTGACTTTACCAGGCCACAGCTGTAGCCAATAAGCAGAGTGTTATAAAAGAGTGGGTTGGTTGGCTGAGGGGAACTGGAGTCAGTGGTTGCTGTGAGAAGAGGAAAGAGGCAGTGCCAGAGGAGCTGTCTGTGAGAAACATCAAGGAGGTACAAAACTACCAATATGGAACCCTTGCAATGTAATGATAACAGGACTCTTGCAATAGAATGACAACATTTATGTGGTAAAATTTGGAATAATTGTCTGTCTGCATGGCTTCAGGATGGCATTACTTGGCTCAGCTGGTGCCTTCACCAGCAAACAATCCCATGAAGTTGGCAGGACAACTCAAGACATAGGATGCTCCTAAACAGAACTTAGAATTTACTCTTCTAGCTCGTGCTAGATTGTAGGTACACAGTTTGTGGTGATTGGGAGTGGGGCTGTGGCTGAGCCTCATCCCCAATGGGCACAGCTGAGAGCAGCCGGTGAGCAGCATTGAAGGCAATGAGCCATGGAGTGCCCAGGGGCACTACCAGACACCAAAGGGAACAGAGGGCACACAGGGGCAGGGCATCAACATGAGGGTATAAAAGGTTGGGCTAAAGAACAGGAAGGGCAGACACTTTAAGCTTTCTGATGTGATATTACTTTGTATGGGCAGACAGCTGAAGCCCTTTGAAGTTGTATGGAATTACTCTCTCTGGATTGAAACCTTCTGGTATTGTATGGTGACACTCTGTGTATTGTGGCTGTCTCAATTGTGGCGTGTGCCGCAACACCACATGCGTGTCCATATGTTAAAATCCGTTGTTTCCTGGTGTTTCTTGATAGCTTTATGACTGTTTCACTATTTTAGAGAGTTTTAAAAAATGCTGCACTTGTGTAAAAATGACCAGGAGAAGCCCAGAAGAACAAATTGGTTATGGTGTGGATTTTATGACAAGGGTTTTGTTATGGTTGCATCTCTTCTGAGATTGAAAGGTGACTATTTCAGTACTGTACTCCTTCAGGTATGCTGGGTTTCACTGAGATGAACATATTCCTGTCCCTAGCTTGGAAATTATTTCAGAATCAATGTCATTATGTTACAGTTAATAGCATAAAAGAATGTCTTTCATGTCCAGAAGCAATTTACAGCTTACAATAAACTGGCACATAAACTCTTCAGAAAGATCACTTTGGGCATTAACTTCTACTGCACCTTAGAAATCTGTTTAATCACGAGTCAAAATGTTTTTTCTGAGCAGACATTAGAGCCTGTGGTTCTTTGATTAAACTTATCACATCATAGAGTGAATGTCAGACTAGCTCCTTAATACAGGTGCAGCACACCAAAAATACAGGTTATGCACACTGTAATTTTGAGGAAAAGCTTTGATTTTTGTTAATCTGATAATACAAGAATAGCATATGAGGGGTTGTTTTGCTTTTTGCTGGTATTAACATTGGAACCAAAGTTAAGCTTTAATACCAAGGCCAGCTGTTATCTCTTCCCTTACAGCTTTAAATGCAGTGTTTTTCTCATACATTTTAGGGAATGCTGATTTTTATTGATTACGGGTTGCTTTAATTTATTTAATTCTCTGGCTCAATTCTTAAGAGAAGATGCACATGCAAGATACAGATGTCAATTACCATAAATCAAGTTCTTTAATGCGATTGTTGTCTTTGGCAGGGCTGGGCAAGCAAGGCTGTTTTCTGTGTCTGGAATTCTTAACTAGACCTTTTAAGTATTTGGGGTTTATTGTTCACTTGCTTCATAGGAGATCAGTGAAAGCATCAAAGTAATTGAATACATTACATAAACTATAATACAATTATTGATTTGGGAATATGTGTACGTTGTTGTTCTAAGAGAATTTCTATAAAAACCCAAAAGCTAAGTCTGGGAGTTTGGGTGGAGGTCAGTGAGGTTTATTCTAACTTTCTTTTTCTTCTATTGCATCAGGTCCAGAATTGGTTTTCAGAGGTTGGTAGTGCAAGATTTTGCAAAGCTAGCAATGACAGAAGGGCCAGAAATTTTGAAATTGCACTATTAAAAGTAAAAATAATAATAGGATTTATGAATGCAGTATTACTTGCCAGTTTTCTCTCTCTAATCACAGCTGCACTTCACTCACTCTTTTTCTCTGCCACCTCTATATTGAAGCAGGCTTCCATTTCTGGAGATGATCTTGAGTGTGCTCACATTTGGGAACTTCTTCCATTTTAATGTGACTGAAGGCAACTTTCAGGACTGCTCCCTGTTGAAATCTGTGGCAATACTTTCTCCATGACTGAAACTGTCTGACAGGCTTGCATTTCCTCCTTACGGTTAGTCACACTGGAACTTCATAGCATTTATTTCTTATTATGTCCTGCCCATATGTTTGTGATGGGTTTCCAGTAATGTATTTTGCCCATGAATGGTAGAAGTGGCATGTCACTAGCAACAAAATATATTTAGAACTTTTTCTAAATATATTTTCTCCTCTATTCTTTCTTCTTAAATCTTCCTGGGATCTTTCAGGCCTTGAAGTTATTTCTGCAACCGTGGCCCTTAGGAGGTGTGGGAGGACTGGGAGAACAGCAGGCAGTGGAGTCTGGTCCTATTAACTGCAGAGGCCTCTCATAAATGTAAAATCTTTCTATAAATCACATTTCTTTCACACATTCTTCCATTCCCACTTCATCTATCCTTTGATGTTTCTTTGCTTCCTGCTCTTTTTTGCATTAATAAGTGGAGCACGGTTCTAGGAAATTTTTCTCTCCCCCTATCAAATAGATTTGGTTGTAATGCTGCTGAAAAGCATAAGCATTATTTAAGCCTGAAGAAAGGAAATGTCACACAACTTGTAACTTGAAGTATAACCACTTAAATTTTGTCCTTGAAATGAAGAAGGGAATCTTTGCATTATTAAAGACCTGATTTTTTTTGTTTCTAAATAGCAAGTTTCCTTAAAACAAAGGCTGTCTATAGAGAACTAAACATTTCCCACTACTCTTGCTTCAATTCTTTGCTCTTTGAAAGTATGAAGCCACTGGAGCTTATGCTTCTGGAGGAACATGGGAGAGCTGAGACAGATGGAATACTGTACTCTGCATCTTATGCTCATTGTATGGAAAGGAGATGAATTTTCTTCCTGCTGAGTTTTTAGCATGCTGTTATTCTGGGTGAGCAATACTTTACTCAGTTAGCAGGCAACTCTGACTGCCAAGGCTGGATTTGATCATGCCTAGTGTGAGACATTGGATCACTGAGATTCTACATCTGTGAAACGAGTTGGGGCCTCATTATCACAAGGCACAGGGTACCAGCAACTCCCCCTCAAAATGCCTGCCTGACAGCACCCTGACTTTGACTTCATCTGTACAGAACATGCAATGGAAATGGTACAGCACAGGAGGCAAGATGTGAGCATTAAAAAGCATTCTTCACAGCTTTGTAGTTCTGGACATCTGTTCTGTAATTGAAAAAAAAAATTGAAAAACTTGCCCTCATGTAAAAATGCAATGTAACAGTATCTTGAATCTTTTCAGCAGGCACAGTTTGAAAAGAACCAATTTCCTTATGGAGGTTTGTGTCTTGTTGTTTTTTTTTTTTCAGTAGAGCTATATAAACAGCCTATTATGAATGATATTGGCAAGTAGGCACATATTTAGAATTTCTGACATGTGCTTTCAGAAATAAAAGGGTTGAGCTTTTTATTTTCTCTAGGTGTTCTGTGTGTTAAGAATGATGATATATTATTTGCTCAAGACAAGGCTAAGATGATACTTGTTAAACAGCAGAAACACTTAAGAAAAGTAACAGGAATAATATAGCAGGTCTTAGAAACACTTCCAGACAATCTCTCACATTTCTAGTCCACACTCATAATGATACTATGCCACCACAGCACCCATCATCTATACACAGGTGAACAGTTTTCTCACAGAAGAGATACTGTGGCCTTGTAGAAATTTATCATCTATGCTTCAATTTCAATAGTATTGAATAAAGCTTATTTTAAAAAGCTTTTCAGTTACATAAAGCCACCTTGCAGCTGAAGCCAGTATTCCAGGGGGAAGGGTGTGCAGGGGACTTGGGGTAGACTTCTTGGGTTTTGCTCATAAAAATACACATCTTCAGAAAAAAAATGTATATTGGGATGTATAATTGGAAAATTCCCCATTAGAAAAGATACATGACATATGTGTTTAACAGCTGTTAACTCAGCAAGTTAGCTTGTCACCTGTTAACTTCATGAGGTGGGGAAGGGAAGAAGACCTCCAAGTGGGCAAATTTAAGATAAGCATAAGCTGTTCAGCAGTAGGCACAAACTAATTTTACTCTGGTCCTAGCATGGTGGTAATTACACTGTTCTAAAACACTGTGTTTTGGGAACACAGATCACCCCTTGGATGGCTCTGGCCATTAAGTGCTGTGGTATTTCTGGCACATAACCTTATTCTGAGTAATTTTTTCATGACACTCCTGGGTCTCTCTGGATGTTTGCAGACAAAAGCTTCAAAAAGAGGTTGGTAGAGACTGAATTAGAATGGTCAATGTCAGCAATTAAACTCCAGCGTTATCACCATGTCTAGACAGTAGGCACTCCTAGGGCACCTCAGAGCAGCTTCATCTCTTGATCTTTACCATACTGAAGATATTTTTACCTATTAAGCACTATTAAGATTTTTATCTTAATACTTAAGCTTTCCTTTGTACATGAGGATACTTGAGCTTCTTTACAAGACTAATGAAGAAGACTTAAACTGGCTTTTGTTCCTGTTCTTGAAACCAGGAACACTGGATCTAAGGTGGTAAATGTAACAGGCAAGAGGAACCACACCAGTTGGGCTGGTATCTTTAATTTATTAAACTTACCAAGCAACCAACTTTATCAAAAAGGTGGCTGTTGAAGGTGACAGGAAGGCTGAGACATGAACTGGAGGGAGCAGCTGACACTACGCTATGTGCTGTTATCCTTGTGCAGCTGCCTGCATTTTACATGGAAAGATGCATTTCTTGGAAACCAGTAACATAAAATTGTTCCAACTCTGAATGAGGCTTTTTTTCAAAGCTTGTTTGTTTTGTCCACAAGGTTCAGATAAAACCGTAGCTATGGGATAACCAGATGATACTACTTCAGAGGATAAGACAATGTGAGTCATCATCAGGGATTGTGTCCATTGACCGATGATGGTTCCCACATCCAGGTCATCTTTCAGCTGAGAGGTACTGGCCAACTGTGTATGTCACTCCAAAATGGCAGCATTTAGGGCAATCTTTTGTATTGTTCATTACCTATAAGTGGAAGGAGAAAAGTACTGGTGATTGCACTCATTTTTGTTTATCAAATCTTGAGGCTGTACTGATCTGAGAAGATATTTTTACATCTGCAACTGTATTTAGTAAAAGTGTCCTTTCAACTATCCTCTTCTACTGCATATCAAAATCTTCCCTGCAAACACTATGTGCCTTGTAGTTATCAAGCCATAGCTAAACTCAAGTACAGTTTCACTTGAAATTTGTAATAGTAGTACAGCTTCAGCCCATAAGAGCTGAAAATTAAACTGTGGCCTGATCCAGCTACATGCTATGTGTCAACAGAATTGACAAGTTCATGTATCACAGCTCCTCTAAGAGCCTGTCAAAGTTGCATGTCTGGCACCTTTAGAGATAAGCCTCTTAATCATTAGATGCACACTACACCCAAGTATTTATTTTAAGTATCTTGCTCAGCAGCTCCAAATGTTACCAAGGATGCCTCCTTCTCTAGGAAGGAAACTGTCCATTCTACACGTTTCTGTTTTATCAGTTGCACCAATATAAACACCATCAGCTAACAAATGAAACAGAATACCTGCATACTGCACATTTTTGCTGCTCAGATTTGGATTCTGCCTTATAAGAACAACTTACTCATTTGTGAACTAAAGGGAAATTGCTGCAAAAAATTCAGAAATCTGCTCCACAGTGTCACAATGTAGAAGGCTGTTGGGGAGGGCAGAAGACAATCTGTGTTAATTTGTAGCTGGCAACAGATTGGGAAAAAGGCTGCAGGAAAAATATTTGATAATGAAACTGAATGATCATAGACAGCAAATAGAACTTGTAAGTGGATGAAGTGAAAATTTCAGGTGTGTATTGTAAGAAAGTGTTCATCCTCTCAAGAATTATGTAGTGATTCATACTTTAGGCCCTTCAGGCTTTCCAAGTGAGCTAAAGTTCTCCTCCTCTAGGTGAAAGCTGAAATTTACACTTGGAAGATAAAACATATATGAAAGGTAAAAAAAAAAAAAAAAGTCTTTAGTCATTTTATGAACAGTATATCTCTGACACAATCTCTAAAATCAAGTTACTAACATTTAGCATTCTCTTTTATTTACACAATTACTGGATTTGAGGCTATTCAGTGATGTCCCACTTGAAGAAGTATACCAAACTCTTAATATATGCAGCAATTAAGTATCAAATGCAAAATTTCAAGAATCTTCATCTAATAAAAACTAAAAATTTCTCCTCAGTTTTATCTCACTAATATCTAGTCTGTCTCATCTATTTAATTACAAAGCTTAAAGAATATAAGAATTATAAGTACTATTCCACTGAGTAAATGCTGACTTCAGAGAAAATGCCATGTTCAGCTAAGCACCTAATTTGTATACTCAAATTGTATACTTTGGGATTACAGGTGTTTAAAGGTTGTTTGGCTTTTTCATGATAAAGTCACATCAGATGTGTAATCAGCTGGCTGTGAGTCATGCTTTGAGAATGTCAGCAAGCCCATTTCTGCACTGACCTTTTAGTTTCTGTTTTTCAGCTCCTTAGAGCCATCCTCCACAATTCCGTATTTTGCCTACAGTGCATGGGGGAGCCACCACCTCAGCCAGCAGAGAAGCTGCTGTGAGCTCTGTGGAGGCTTTTCAGAAGTGGCCAGGTGAGTGGAGCAGGCAGATGGCTGCTTTCCTCACCTCCAGCCAAGGACTGCCATTCTCTTACACAGAGGCAAGTTTCAGCTGAGATGTTCATGGGCTTGTCATACTTACAACCTAAGTTTTCAAAACTTGACTGTTCTCTATAAAATAAATTGTACATTTGCATACATTCATTCCCCACATAATTTCCTCCTCCATCTTCCCAAATGTCCATATTCAACCATTCTGGGAAGCAAATTTATCTAAACCTCACTTAAACTAAAACCAAACTCTTACAACACAACAGGTTCCCCTTTTTTGAAAGCAAAGATTAAAAATACAGTGTGTTCATTTAAATTAGATGCTTTTTTCATGTTTTATGTTAATCTTGAACTCCAAGGAGAACAGTTCTTCTCACTAAGTCTATGCTATTAAGCTCTCTAAAAGCTGGATATTGTCCTATAAAATCAACACTTCACTTTGCTCAGGGATGTGAAAAGGCAGCAATACAACACATCAACAGCTTCAGCAAGCAGCACAGTGCTAACAGAGCAGTGGTCAAAACGTAATTAAGTAAAAATGAAAGAACTTAATAAAAAAATCATTGTTTCTTCCAACATCTGAAGTATTTCTTAACCTACACAAAGCTTAAATTATTAGCATTGAAGGTGTTCTGATAATGGGTGAGATCCAATTAACAAAAGATGCCTTTGTCCAAATTAAGGTGCAAATGAGACCATATGTCAAGTCAATAGCATGCATTTAACAATTAACGTGAGGCAGAAAGACAGAAAATTCTGTGTAAACTTCATCACCTTCCAGATCTGAAGGGGCATACAGGGAAGTCAGAGAGGAACACTTTATCAGGAATTGTAGTGACAAGACAAGGCTTAAGGGGCACAAATTGGAAGAGGGAAAATTCAGGTTATGTATTAGGAAGACATTGTTTACTCTAAGGGTGGTGAGACACTGAAACAGGATGCCCAGAAGTTGCTCCATCTCTGGCAGTGTTCAAGGCCAGGCTGGACATGGCCTTGCGTAACCCGGTCTAGTGGGAGGTGTCCCTGCCCATGGCAGGGGCAGCTGAAACCAGATTACCTTTAAGGTCCCTTCCAACCCTTAACATTCTATGATAAAACCACCAAAACTTTTTTTGCCATAACCAGGGTGTGCTTATACCCTTTTGCACTATACCCATGATGCTTTTCAAAGTCTGCTTCTGGCAGTAGTATGACTGCACAAATATATTCACTTTTATCACAGAGGCAACCAGCCCTAACTACTGTTTCTAGTCTCTCCATTTTTTTGTAGATAATACAAACTGCCCCCACAATAGCACTTTGTATTATCTGCTTCCCTTTATATATCTCATTAATGATTGTAGCAACTCTCTCATTGATCCACTTCCCATTGAGAAGGCCAAAATAAGCTTTTTGTGGTTTTGTTTTGGTGGGTTTTTTTTTTGCATTGGAGTGATTTAGGTGGTTTTTCATGTGAAGATTAATTACAATTCTGAAAATAAGCTTGCTTTACATTATTAGGAAGGTATGAAAAAGCCTGAAGATTTTTTGTTTCTAATTTTCCTAATAAGATACTGTATTGAATATTCCCCCCTTTTACAGAGTCTAATAACCTGCCTTCCACATTTCGTTTACAGAAATTCTTTCAATTTAAGATTCTTCATGAAAAATACAGCAGATGAGAGTATCATTGTGTTTGTCAAGACTGTATCAGAGAACAATGTCTTATCATCTGAGCCAAAGCACTTGTTAGATGAAAAGCTATATATATAGCAATGAGTGAACTAAGCATGTTCATTAGAGTTTATCAGAGTGATGATTTAAGAAATATTTTACATTAATGACCCTGTCTGTACCAAAGCTAGGCAGAGTTTATTAGGTACTATGAGAAAAGCCTTTTTATCTCATCAAAACAGGGCAAACTATCAAGCTATGCAGAATTATTACACATAGAATTTATTTTTAAGGTGGGTTTCAAGAAATACTAAACTGATGTTTGGATCCAAGCAAACCTATGAAAAGGAGTGCTAAAAGCAATGGGAAAGCAGATTCTAAAGGATAACTGATCCTACCCTAAGTCCCTATCATACCTTGTTCAGATAATAAATAATCTATGGACTGTTTTAATATCTTTCATGTATACATGAATTACAATTTTCCAGCACTATAATTTTAAAGATAAAATGTAGGGTTAAATGATTTGCATGAGTACATACATTTGTTACTATAAAAAAACCACAGTACTGACACCTGATTAAATATACTGTAAGAGCATGAAAGTTTGAGCTACAGACTGTGAATTGCTCCTAGCTGTGTAATATATAAATTAATCTCAAGAGATGATTGTTTCTCTTAGCACATGCCCTTACTGTCTGCAGTTCAGTTTTCCTGACTTGCAGCATTTGGAATGGAATAGGATCAAGTTGCTGGTTTTGACTTCTAGGTGCAAAATTACTTTTTTGCCACCAAAAGGAACCCACCTGTACCAAATAACAACCCAAACAGCAATTACAAAACAGTCAGTTATCTAAGATATGTCGATATCTTATCAAATAGATTTAACACAGATATTATATATTTTTATATCTAGTTAAAATTATTTTCTTTGGTAATACCCACAAGCTTATTTTTCTGAGAATCTATCATTTTGGTAGCTGTAAGGTTGGATACAAGCAAAAAGCTACCTCTCTTGAAACCAGAAAAATGGAATAGCAATGAAAACTGAGTCATAGACTTGTCAAAATGTTCCTGAAAGAATTCTAAAATGCTAACTACCCACAAGAAGTAAAAATAGAGCCCAAACTCTAACAACACTGTCCTACTGCAGAGGTTTGTACAAACTAATTGAAAATTAGTTCACACTGTCAGACTACTAGAGGCTGCAATAAATCCGGCAAGCAGTAATTAAACATATCTGAACAAGTTTATAAATTATTTAACACAGTATTTAACACAGCATTTGAGTTGAGTAGGGACAATGTTAGATCTGTATCATGACTCAGATACACTTAACTAAAACACCCAAAAGTGGCAAGTCTGAAGTGGGTACCCAACTAACCAAGCATATACAACCCAATTCCATTTGCTGTTTAAAGGCTGAGTTGTGGTATCAGTACTCAATTATACAGAAGCATTTTTGCTATTTAATACACATAGCTTTAACAAAATGGCTATAAATGCTGGAAACAGGTACAACCTCAAGCACCACTCTGCAACTACAATTCAAATTGATCACAGCAGAATGATATAAAATATTATCTTGTTTACACTGAGGTGTCAACAATCTGAGTGTAGAAAACTGTAACTTCAGTACTTTCTTGGTCATGGAAGCTCGTAAGTTTCAGATAATGAAACAGTAAAATCAATACGACATTCACTGCAGTAGTATTTTAAATACCCAACAAAAAAGTGCGACTTTGGGCTGCTGGGGAAAATACTATTTATTATACATTAAATACAAATTTGAAATGTGTTGTGGACACATCTGCAGGGTTACAGGTAAAAAAAAATACAAAGTTGTGTTCTGCATCTCTCAAGACTGACACTTCAAAAAAATTTCACAAAATACCAAGCAAGAGTTCATCTTTGTAACAACAGCAAAGGTAATTTTGCATAACATTTTTTGCTTGGCATATTATCTTTGTTCCCTCCCTGCATTAAGTACCTACAGTTTGTAAACAGTCTTTCAAAGTGTTAATAGCTTTAGGAATGTGTAATCACAGTTTCTATGAATTCATCCCACAAAGAATTATAATGCTACACAGTAGTTTCGTGTTTCCATAAACCAGTTCTAATATTACCAGTACTGTCTGCAGTGAGCAAAGGTCCATCCTGTCCACTGCTTTTCAGTGGCCCATTCTGGATGGCTAAATTTAAGCCATAAGATTTTTGTTGGTTTTCAAGTTCGGCTGCTATTGGTTTCCTCAGAATATCTTTTTTGTTGTTGGTAGCTATTGTTTTCTCTGTATTTCTGCTACTTTTTGGAAGTGTACTGCAAGCATCACTGCTTTCTTGCTGGGACTGGTTATACTGACGTTCCCTGTATGCCAGATAGGCCCTTCTGCTCCTGGAGTGCCCTTCGCTGTTGCTCTGGCGCGTTTTGGGTAAGCCATTTTGCACACTTCCTTCCACACTCGTGGGAACGTCGTAGGCATATTCCCTCAGCACTGCGAGCCTGCTGGCACGATGGCCCTTGCTCCGGTTCTTATGGTGCCGGCTGGGGTGTCCATTTGTCCGGAACTGCACCTCTAATGGAGCTACGTGCATTTTGATATCATTATCTACTGAATGCTCAGTCAGACTGTTATCAAGTTGAGGACCTGTGTTCAATGGCAGAGAAGTAGGGTGGCACTGAGCTGCTGCAGCTTGTAAGTTAGTTAGTTTACAACCTTGAGACGAATTTTTTAGGCTTGAGGCACTTTTATTTGTGCATGAGGATTCTGCGCTACTGTTGGTGCATTTTGGGGCCTCTCCGTTGGTTCCACTGGAACTGGAGGGTGGCACATTTACTTGCACTGAATATGTACTCCTTCCTGGGCAGCACGTTGTTATCCAAGCATGCCTGACATCTTCCCTGTTAATGCAATGGTGCACCATAAGAAAGGCACTGAGGCTTAAACATGTCACCCCAAAAAAACAGCTGAAGATCAGGTCCATAGGATAATATAAGGAGATGGACAGAGCTCCAAAGATCCACAGCGTAACATACAAAACCAAAGTAAGGCCCACTCCCAGAAGCTGTGCTGGAAAACTGTGTTCATTCTCCAGAGCAGATGTGGACACCAGGGACACTGACAAGGAATCCTGATGGGCCAGTTCCCCGTGCTCGTTGGTGGCCAGACGCTGCTGCTCCTCAACAGCCTCCTTCAGCTCGTATTTGCGTTCAGGGTGACGCTTTAGTTGGATGAATATACTCAGGAAATACATGCAGTTTATGAAAATTATAAAACTAGCAGGTCCATAAAATGCTCCTAAGCTAGGTTCCCAAGCCATCCAGCAACTGCAAAAGAAACAAACCAAAGAATAAATTAACATCTCGCACAAGGCACTTATGCTTTTTCAGTTCATTGACATGATCTTGTCTGTGTTATGTTTTCAGGAAGAATCAGAATTAATTGCAACAAGCATTCAAAAAAAAGCAAGCCTAATAAATATGAGGACAAAGCTCTCACTTATAGGGTACTTACTAAGGTGCACTAGGTCTGCTGCCATAATTTCGGATGTTTGCTGCAGCTGTTATTCCACAAACTATGATAGGGATCCCTCCACCAATGAGGTAGAACCTAAAAAATAAAACAAATTTATCAGCAGCTGCTAAAGTGAAATGGATTTTAAGTCACCATGAGGGAAATTAGAGCTTTCCAGGATTTGGGAAGCATACAAGCTCTTCATGAAACTAAAGAGAGTGAATCAGGTTTGGGCTTTGGCAGTATCAATTGTTTTCTAAGTCTTCCTCACTACAGTTTTTCTCCTCATGCAATAAGCTGCCTCTCTCTCAAAGCTGCTCACTCCCACCTCCCACTCGCAGAGACTGAACAAAAGTATACAGTGTTAGAAGGAAGAAGCAAAAGCACTCAGTCAGAAGTTGTAAACTGCTAGAAAAGAAAAAGGAAACTTAGAATAAAAATACTAAGTGGTATGTCCTGTGTTCCACAGATGAATCTGCCTAATATTTTATACACTGTTAGGTGAAATTTTTTTGGGTGCAGGGGTTCAGCTGACAGCAGGCTGGTTTTGGTTTTTTAAAATTTTTAATGGATTCTCTAATTTTATAGTATATACTTCCTGCTTCCCTGTGGTGGTATTGATGAAAACTGTACACTTTCAAGAAGAAAAAGGGCCTATGTTGTTGGAATATCTCACTTTTCATTCTGATTTGTATGAATTCACATTGCACTCATTAGTGGCAGATCAATAATTACTGATCAGCAGTCAAATTAACAGCACTCAGTCCTGCAGCTTATACTAATCCAGTTGAAATTCAGATCAGAACACAAAAGTGAACTCTTACTGTGACATGCAGGTGACCATTTGGTTTTTATCAACAGGGGACACCTATTAGGGTGGTCCTGGACTTTTCCACTGCATTTCTGACAATTCACCTGAAATTACTCTTGTCTTGCTTGAGACACAAAATAACAGCCTAAAGGAAATTATGAATTTTTTGGAAATCAAGATACACCCAATTTATTATTTACTTGATGAATCCTACAAAGATCAGATTCTGACATTGGTCTATTCTATATCTTGATGCAGTAATCAGGAGCTGGTCAGACAAACAAATCTTTATTTGTACAAGTACTACATTAATGGCAGTTTTATTTTGAACCTAAGTTTAAAAGATAGCAGAAAAAAATAATCCTTCTACAGCCTTTCTGTACAAAGACATCACATATCTGTCCAACTGAGGAAATTCCTGATCTGCAGGAAGCTGGACACTGAGAAAGTCTGAGAAATATAAAACCTATTTGCTCCATTTTTCTCTTGGATACTTGCCTCCAGAGCTACTGCCACTGTCAGAAATGAGGCGCTCACACCTAAAATGGCATGTTCATGTCTATTCAGAGCTGAGCCTGTGAGGTTGGTAATTTTACTGCCATGTTTTCCAAAGCAGAAACTTCATAATAAGTAACAAGGGATATAAAATGCTTGTATGTAGCATAGAAAAGGTTATTGAAAATAATCAGAAAAGCACTTCTGTTTTTCTGCAGTCTCTGTACTTTCAAAATCAAGTTCTTTAAATATTTGCCTGTGACTAATCAAAGTTAATCAACTTCTGCCACCTTGTGGAGGATTTCACAGTAGCAGTTTTTAATTAACATCCAGAAGCTGAGGAGGCAACACGAACAAAGTACATCAGTATTTTCTAATAAGAGCATTGCACATATGTGAATTTAACAGAGAATTAGTTTGTCTCATTTCTGGGATTTCAGAAATGAAAATTTTAGGAGGAACATCACACAAAAAACACTATTTTCGTTTGACAATAAGTGACACTCCTATTTTTCAAATAATTTTGTAAACAATCTTTGGAAAATATATTTAACTGTATTTACTTAAATTGCAGTGTTAAATTGTGTGAACAGCTCTACATATTCTTTCTTCTGACAATTTAATGAGTTGTGTTGCTATCTAAAGTCCTAAACAAACCTTCAGTGGTGATGCTGAAACACTTCTGATTTTTAATTTACCGATCAGCAACTCAGCATTGCATCTGTAATACACTAACACCAATAGTCTTTCAGCTCATCCTACTTAACATAACACCGAGGAACAAAAAAATCTAAAGGAACTTTACAGACACGGAGAAAACACAAGGGGATCGACTTTTTACATTTTCTGGTCAGAATATAAATGTATATAACCTGGGAAATAAGGAGCCACAGAAACAAACAACTCACCTCAGCATTGGCCTGGGTGGAGGAGGTGGCTCATCAGGATCTTGACACCTTTTTGCTTTTTTGGTTACCTGCTTGTAAATATTACGAGATGTCACTCCCAGCCACAGAACTGTTGCAAGAGTGGAATAATGGAGAATTATCCCAACCTTAAAACAAAAACAGACGACAAAAAAAGAATTAACCCCTAAATATTTCCTTTCTACTAAGTTAATACACAATTCATTAAACTCACAACTCGACATAAACCTGAAATTTTCAAAAGCTCAATTCAAGAGAAAAAAACCCTCTTATTTTATACGACCACTCTATCAAGTGATTGTCATAATATTAAAAAAAATCAAGTTATTATAGTTTAAAATAACAAAAATATGTAATGCAAACCTTTAAAACTTAGTAACAGGAGAAAAAGACTTTCAGAAGTGTACATATCAATCACACACTTTAGGAAACTGTATTTTACAAAAGACTTAATTTAAAATGTCCTGTGTTACAGATATCATTCAAATTGAAACAAGTAAGAGAACAGCAAACTCGTGATACTGTGATAAGTATGGAGCAGATGGCAAAACACAGCCAGCCAACACTCATCAGCAATTTTATCAAAATGCAAAGATAAAGAGAGTGCATTAGATATTTAACCTGCCCCAACATGAATGCAGTCTGCTTCACAGTGGAATCTCCTTATCCTCTGCTGCCTTATTCAAAAGCCAACACTGCCATGACAGCACGTGCACGAAGAAGGGGCAACACTTAGGTTCAATTAAGCTGACTAGAAGTGGGTTTTTTGCCTTTTTCAGTCACCAGTAAAAACACACAACTTTTAAACAGCCTATCTGTATCACAAGGTTTCTTCTGGAGGATTTCTGTCTCCAGGAAGGTATGAAAAAAAGATGTGTGTGTGTGTGTGTGCGCACACACATAGGAGAAAGTTCAGGGATATATTTTACTGCAACACTTTGAACCGTCAGTGTAATAACTCCAGTAAATTCAAATAAAAACCATTATGGAATATTATGGTGAGAGACTTGAAAATTTTTGTAAACACTGGATAAAAAAAATTAAAATTTCACTAACATTTTTTGAAAGCAGGAACTGTTATACTGAAACACTGCAACTGAATTGAGATGGCCAAATTTTTGAAGGGCAAATCATTAGAAAGAAGGAGTCTCAATAAAGCATGGAGGCTTGAAGCACTTCTCTCCCCTCCCCTTCAGTTTTACTGAGCAAATGGAAATAGGTATTTTAATACCTGTGAAAATTAGATCTCACATGGCCTGTAAAGGCTACATACAGGCCTATAAAATAATTTCAAAGTAAGTCAGTCTCAAAAACAGAAATAACCAATGAAACTTATTTTCTGTGGTAGCATTTTGGGAAAAAATATCTATTGCACATTTTACAAGGGTATGTAGTGATAGGAGGAATGACTTTAAAATGAAAGACTGCTGATTTATATTAGATATAAGAAAGTTAGGTTTTTACAGTGAGACTGGCAAAACACAGGCACAGGTTGCTCAGAGAGGCATTAGATGCCCAATCTCTGGAAATATTGCAGGTCAGGTTGGATGGGGCTCTGAGCAATCTGATCTACTTGAAGATGTCCATCTTTACTGCAGGGGTGTTGGACTAGATGACTTAAAACATTTTCTTTTTCTAGATTTTGTATTTTGATGAATGCCTATGCAGCATTAGAGTTCTGTAAGTGGCAAGGAGGGCATATTCATATATAAGAGTACAAAACCAGTAACAGAGTTTTACTTACTGCTTGACAAATACTGGCATTCCTGGTCTGAGTTATGCCTCCAATAAACACCACACATGTCAGGAAAATATGAAAGCTCAAGTTAACTAACATATGCCAGCTTTTAACACTGATCCTGATCACACTGTTAAAAGAAACAAATTAGACAATATAAAGCACAGTTACAATACTGTTTTCAGAAACTAGCTAGATACTCTTGTGATAAACAACATATAATTCTTCTTAATGATTGTTTGACTACCACATACTTTGTAATCAAATACGATCTTAAATTAAAACACCCACCTATTACCAACTTTATATATCTATTTGGGGCTCGAGTTAAAAATTTTAGGATTCAAGCTTTCACATCAACAGAAATGTAAAAGGCTGAACAGTTTGTTAAATTCTATCATTATTATTGAGTGGCCTTCTCTTTTATAATTCATGAAGCAAAATGAAGAATTAAAGGAGAGACATGGTTATGACAGCTAAATTATCATACTCAAGAAAGACAAAATAGCTACTCGCATAACTGTTAGTTTGCATCAATAAATTTTATAAGGAAAAAAACACTGAAAGCATATCACTATATCATGCTCTTAAAAATAGAAAAGGTAGTCCTAAGCTGATCAAACTCATTTTCCTAGTCTGGTAATTTTGATTCCTACCTGTGATGGTATATGTAACTGACCATGATCATCAACAAGCACATCAGCAAAACCATGGCAGTGGCATAAATTACTGGATGCAGAAGGTCAGCTGGCTGTGTATATAACTCAGCTCCAGTCAAGTCCTGACAATAAAAACAAAAAAAACATTAGTCCACTATATCTATTTTTTGAGGGTGAGGCAATGACAAAGGGAACACAAAAAGTAAAGTAAAGAACTTTACAAGAAGTAAACACCTTCCAGATGAAATGTCTTCTTTCCTTTCCCACTGGTCCCAAAACAACTCTTCAATTATTTATTTGTTATTTCTGGGTTTCTTCTATGATTTTTTGCTATTCTGGCTGACCTTTATAAATGCAGTCACAATTCTTATAGAGCAGTTCAACTTCATATATTTTTGAAGATACACAGAGGTCAGCAGCTTAAAGAAATACACAATTTTCTTCGTCTTAAAATATTTCTATGTAAAGATGTGGAATAACTGTGTGTTTCAGTTGTGATTATCTTCTTTACCAGCCCAAAGAACATCACAGACAGGAAAATGTTAAACAATCTGCATCTGGAATGGAATGACCCCATGCACATGAAATCAGAGGTTGGGCACTGGACTGCTTAGAAAACAACCTGAGTTAGTGGTAGACAAAAGCCAACCACAAGTCAGCAACGTCACCTGTAGCCCAAGGCCACCCTTTGCCATGTAAGCACTGACACATCAAGTGGGTGAGCTGATCCTTTCCTTCTGCTGAGAGACCACCCTGCAGCAGCTGCAGTTTGAGGCTCCCCAGCACGAGAAAGACACTGACATACTGGATGGAGCAAGTCTAACAGATCACCAGGACACTAGCAGTGTATCCTGAAGCATACACTGTCTGAGGCTGAAGATGAGGTCTTTTATCTTTAAGAAGAAAAGGAAGAGGGGAGAAATCTCATTATTGTATTAAACTACCTACTGGGATGGTATAAAGAAGACCAAGTCAAACTCTTTCAAACTCTTCTTGGAGCTGAACCATCCACTAATGAAAGGAAACTGACACTACCAGCAACACAGAAAATTCTGATTAGACACAGGAGAAAAATTCTGAAGTGGTCACATACTGCCCAGAGAGCCTGTGTCCCTGGAGATATTAAAAGATTGACTGAATGTGATCTGAAGCAGTAAGATTTGACTTTAAAAGCAGTGTCATGGTTTGACCAGGAAGGAGTGGGAATTCTGGGAAGCTGTGGTCAAACCAATGAAGGTTTTGGGTTTCATACTGACACCTGGTGTAGCCAGTGGGGTTTGGACACACCTCCGAGAATACACAGGGGTTAAAAGCAAGGCACTGCCCTGGCACTTCCTCTTTTGGACGTCGTCGGGCGAAGAGGTCAGATCTCTTCCCCCCGCCCGGCCCGCTGCTGCTGGGCGGGGGGAGGGGCCGCCATGCCGTAGGCCTGGGGCCTGGACAGAGGTGGGGGTTGAGGGGGCTTTCAAGGATGGAAGGGTGGGGGAGCCCCAAGAGACATCGAGACATCGGGCAGCCAGCTCCCCCCCCCCCCCCCCCCAGGAGAGCAGCCAGCCAGGAGGAGAAGGAGGGAGACTGCCCGGCCGGAGCGGCAGCGTGTGGGCAGCGTGCGTGGGAGTTGCTCCGGGACCGACAGCAGAGACTGAAAACTTTTAACCCTTTCTTGCATGATTGGGGCCTTGCAAAAATGCTAATCCTCCTCGAAGCTGAATAAGAAGGGAGATGAGAGATGAGATGAGATGAGATGAGATAAGGACTTTGGCCCGGAGATTGTGGAGATGATTGGATGGGGAGAGATGATTTGGAGTGGCCTTTTGGCTGGACTTTTTCTTGTAGCCATGGACTCAGTTGTTCCTGTGACACAGACTGCATTTAGGGGGAGGCAGTGCCTCAAAACCAGGAGGGTTCATTCGTGAGGACCCCCCGGCCCCAGGGGGTTGGAAAAATATGGGGGGGACAGTTGTCCCAAAAGCAGAGACTGTGCCTTTTTGGAGTGAGACAAGGCATCCTTGAAAGACAACCCTAAAAGCAGCTCTGATCCATGCACGGTGGTGAGAGCACTGGGCATGGAAGGAACATGTCACGAGCGGCAAAAGGACCTTTTTTTTCCCCGGGCGGTGCCGAAGTGACAAGGAAGCATCCGAGGTTTCAGTGTGTTTCCAGAAGCCTATGGAACAAGAAGGACTCCTTTCCTCTTCATGAACTGCAGTTTGAGTATACTAAAGTGTCGTGCCGGGCTGGGCAGTTGGTGTTTTTGAGAGAATGTATTGGATTGGGAAAGTCAGGTGGTGGGGGAGGAGGAAAAGTGGTTTTTGTAAGGTTTTCAATTCTTTTCTTCTTTTTCCTTATAGTCTCTCCCTATTTTCCTGTAGTTTAAGTAATAAAGTGGTCTTTATGTTTAAGTTAGAGCCTGTTTTGCTTATTCCTGGTCACATCTCACAGCAGACACCAGGGTGAGGCATTTTCATGGGGGGCACTGGCTCTGTGCCAGGCTCAAACCATGACAAGCAGTCAAACTTTGAGCAGGTTAACTGGACCAAACGGCACCAGATGTTCCTACCAGACTGTTATTCTATGATTACTGTTTGACCAGAATAGATAGTTGGTAATTCTAAGAGAATTCAACAGCTCCATAGCACCAATTAAATTTTCTGTATCTGCCCAGATTTTAGTTTACTCAGAAGAAGAAATAATTCTGTTTGAAAGCAGTTATAATTTACTAGAGTTCCAGCAGTGGGGAGGGGACGCAGACATGACATGACAACTCAAAAGAAACTGTAGTCCCCAGCAAAAATACATTAAATTTACTTAACTATGATTACTTTTAATTTATTTTTTTTTTCCACTAATTTTTTGAATGGACAGGATACAGAAAAAATCTCTCCCTTATGATTCTGAGTAAATTACTCTTAAACTTCTGGAGTTGGCAAAGTTCAAAAGTGTCCTGAAGAAAAGGAGAAAAAACTTAGCATAAGAAAGAACAGTAAAAGACTGGGAAGAAGTTTCAGTCAGTTTTGAGAAAAAGCAGTGACATTTTTAAGTCTAAGATCAGTAATCTGATTTCAAGGACAGAAAAAGAGTCTTTGAATTAAATTAGAGTCAACAGTCTCTTCACCATACCTTCAATTGTTCTTTCATCAGAATATAAATTCGTTATTCCTAACTAACTCAACAACCTCATTTCAAACTAATTTAATCAAGTTGTCAGTTTGATTCTTATCTATTTGGTTTACTTTGGCACCTGGCAAAGGACCATAAGAATTTATGCCTCAGGCAGCCAGTGTCATCTGATTTCAACACTACCCATGGCCTGGTTGTTATGCAGCTGGGGATCCTTGAGAACTCACTGCTGTTACAAGCATGAGCAAATGTTTAGTCACACCTAGCCCAGGAGTACCAGGCAACACCAACTACAGGGCAATTCTGCTTGCTGCTTCCAGACTGGTGTCAGGTATGCATTGGTGTGAATTTTGACAATGAGAGCTACAAAATCACAAGGTTTACAATAATCTTCTAAAACATGTGAGGAAAGTCAGTATATGCCTTGCCTAGATAGGCCTTGACCCAATAACCAATGGAATAAATCAAAGGAATTCTTTATCCATTCCACTAACATTTTTCATCTAGTAAAAAGAGTAAGGGGAGTAAATAATGTTATTTCTGAGTTAAACTGATCCTAAATAATTACTGAGTAAAAAAGAATGACAGTAATAGTAGAGATGGCATTAAGAATACTGGGGAGTTTATAGTTAATTAGCAGAACTCTTGTTTCTTCTCAAGCACTATTGCTGGGTTTTTTCCTTCTCTTCAGTCTATAATGAGTTTTCAGCTGAGCCTTCTGCTTATCTCTTCTATCATTAAACAGTGGTGAAGATAATCTCCAAATAAATACAAAGTGTTACAACTGCATCTTCCTAAATCATTAGATCAGAAAACCAGGCACTCAGTGATGTGTTTCCTTATCAGAGGACTTCACATTCTGAAATGTATGAAGAGGGTCAGTACACTACAAATTCCTTTCTTCTACACATTATGTACTAAAGTAAAGTAGAATAAAATAGAGTGAAATAGCTCTGGTTAAGTCATTCACCATCCAAGCCAGGATGATGAACCACCATGTTCAGGTCCCTTCTGCCTCTGCTATTTCACATATTTGATGTTAATGACAACTGCTGGATAAAAGAGCAAACTTCTAAAACTCAACCCAAAAGAACTTCCTCTGAGCCCGAGTCAGAAGCCAGACTTGCACAACATGATGGGAGTCTAGAAAGTAAATAGGCTATTATGGCTTTTTTGGTTAATATATGGATAGGCATTATGAAAAGCATTTTTAGCAGCACAGAGTTAGATTTTAGAGCACATCCAGAGTTTCTGCAGTGTATTATCTGTGTGCAAAGAACATCTGTCAGGTGAGTGTTATTCTGGGTCCCTCCTCTCCAGTCTCTACAGCCTAACGTTTTGCAAAGTGCTTAATATTTAAAGAATACCAGTTTTGAGCGAGTATACAACAAGAGCTACTGACAGAAAAAGGAGAAAACTGCCCCTTTCTCTAACTTGATTTCTGATTGTTAACAGTTCCCTCTACAATTCACAAGAGGATAATCATATAATCTTACCATGTGTTAATTCAGAATTAGTCTTCATAGAAGCAGACTGAGCATGCTTTTCATTTTTCTTCCTCCAGGTGACAGAAATGTGACCAATTTAAAGCATAATCTCTCTTTACATGCATATTATACATACAAATGAATTTTATTTCTGTTTTAACAGATGCTGCTAAATTTTAGGAGATTATTATATATTTTAAAAATATCAAAGAAAGGAGCACTACTTGTAGAAGTTTACTTGATTGCAGAAGTTTAAAGTAATTTAAAACACTACCCTCAAAGGTAAATAGAAAAGTTGCTCTCTTTGAGCTCTTTTAAAAAGCCTGGCATGTAAATCAATTTTATGTAAGTTTAGCCTGGTAATTACCATTTAATTCTCTTCTGAGGAAGATTTTTAAAAATCTGAGTTGCTAAAGAAAAATATCATCTTCTAATCCACTGATCATCATAAAAGAGTGCTCCTTCTTCCATGTATGACTACATAAAATATATATTTAGTTCCACATGGAACACATTAACTGCCACAAAACCCATGCCAAATTTACATTTAACAGCATTTCCTAAATCTCATAATATTTCACTACTAGTCCATCTTATTTATGTATCACATTTTATAATTTAGTGTCTGTAGGGATTACTGATGAGCAGGGTTATAAAAAGGGAAGTTTCCCAGGCCAGACTCTAAAATTAAGAATTCTGAGAAGAGACAAAGAAGAAATTTAGCTTTCCAAGTGAGGAGCACTAAAAGAAAGTGTCTCTTCACCATGCTTCAGAAGTGGTTCACCATTTTATTGATATCAATACGCTTAGACTAGATTTTGGATACTATTTTTCAGCAGTATTTTATAAGTATTTTTCATAGCTACTAAGTGTTTTGATCTTTTTTTCATTTCCACTGATGTCTTCTGTTAACAGACCTACATACTAGTGAATTAACAATTAATTTGGAGTGAAATAACTGTCTTTGGTTATGCATCACAGAAAACATACCTGGGAAACACTCCTGGTCAACTGACAAAGTCAACAAATCTAACACAGAGAAGGTAGTTTAAAAAAAGGGCAGTAATAGTTGAAGATAGCCTGTCATTCATACACAAAAGTTTATGAAAGTTCCTGAATTTGATTACGTAACTAATTAAAATGTCTTCCTATAATATAATACTTTGCATATGAAAATTCTTTCTTCCTAGCATATCCAGTTGTTCATTAATTATTTATTACCCAATTAATTACACTTTGATAGATTTCTGCTTAAACCTCATCTAACCTCATCGTTTACATCAACAAAAGCAAAAACTAAAGATGCATTTATTATGTCTAGTTTTATGTGAAATGGGGGGTGGGAATGCTTGTTTGCCTTAACTCAAAAAACCAAAGCAAAATTGTATTTTGAAACATTTTTAAATGAAAGAAAGAAATTAAATTCCCAAGCGTCATACCATTAACACAGCATAGTTGCTGAGGGAGTAGCACTGAATGGTGGTAATATTTTCATCAGACAGAAGGATGCGACAGCCATCAGATTTCCATCCCCCTTGTCCGTTCAGGAGGTCGAAGTCCCACTGAGCTGCAACAGCATCTGCTCCATGTGCAATGCGCCGCAGCGTCACGTTGATAGGAACGTGGGGACTGGCTACGTTTAATCCATCTGTTACAAACAAAACGTATTGGCACGTACATTTCTCAGCATGAAACTAACACTTTAATCAAAATAAGGGAATCAAAATTGTTTGCTAAAGATCATAAAAAAGTAATAATAAAAACAAACCTATCTTGGTAAGAATAACTGGAGTCACAACTGTGCGACGTTTCCCATCGTCAGCCAGATTTGTTGAATTTCCTGTTGCTGGGAAAAGCTTTCCATTGCGAAATGCAATAAGCTGAAGCTTGTAGACAGATTCATCTGCTGGTCTGATTTCTCTTTTTTGTTTTTGGGTGAAAAGGGAAGCTGGCAACTGGATAGAGGCTTCTACAATTGTGTTCTAGAAACAAACAGATTTTTAAAGTTCAAACGAGAAAATTATGTTCTTTACAGAGATTAAATTAGCAATTCCTCTATATGTACAGAGTCAGAGATGAATGCATTTAGCAGACTATGCATCATGACCAACCTATTTTGACAGTGTTTTCAAGTAATCCAGGATAAAATAGCTTTATCAGGTTATTAAAGCCTTAAAACATTTTTAAAAGAAAAAAAGATTCTGCGGTTACTTTATGGTAACTGTTACAGAGACTAAAGTTAAAGTTGGTATCAGTAAAGTATTACCAGAGTTTTTCAAGACTAGACTATAAGCAACTAGAAGCAGCAACCAACACAAGCAGAGAGAAATGCTGCAATTGTGCACTAGTACCATTCAAAACAAAATGCGGTGTACAAACAGGGTGGTTTTACTTGTGTATAAATACTACTTGAGTGAGAAGCATGCATATAATTTCATAGAATTAGACAAGCATAAATTGTAATATACATCCTGCAGTGACATTCAAGCAAATTAAGTGCTAAAAACAAACTGGTAAGTTGGGAAATATAAGTGAAAAAAATACTTTTATGGAATATGAGGAAGTGTTTCCATTTCATACACACCCATACAGAGATGTAATACATGTAGGTGAGTGTATGTGTGTGCAGATGCACACACAAAACTATCAGGTCCATCTTCTACTTCATGCTTAATTACAGTATAACTCTGAGCAGAATATTTCACATTTTTAAGGACACTGCTAATATTTGATTTAATATGTAATTAAGGTGAAAGTACAGAAAAATAAAGATGTATTATTACAAACTAGGAAGTGTCTCAATTTCCATACTTATGAAAAAGTCAGAAAGGATCTTTCAACTACAAAGTTAGAATGAAGAAAACCACACCTACTCATTACAATCTGTGTCCATTAAAACAACTATTTTATAATCAAGCTTTATTATCCTTTACCCCTTTAATTCTTCTCACAGTCATTTTGGATTACACAAAAAAGCTAATTTAAACTTAGAAAATAGTAACAATAAACTTGCTTGCCAAATTATTCATATATATAATTGCAAAGTCAGTAGGGAAACAAAGAGCATCCCACCTTTAAAGCCAGGCTTGACAGTGTGTTTGAAACATTGCACTTAAAGCTTAGTTGTTTATCTAGATTTCCATCTGGGTCTCTTCTCCCATAATCACTGAGTCCTGTACGGTCTGATGTAGCCACTTTCTGAAATACGGTGCAAGTCATCCCAGTGAATCCAGCAGCCTTTATTACATAGGCCTCAAGAGCAATATTTGGAGAATACTGTAACAACAAAAATCAAACATGAAATGATTTTACACACCACAGACAGGATAATAAAGAATCTAAAAGGGATTCTCTGTCTTCACAGAAAAACACATCCAGAAAAGCATCTCAGTTATCTGGCAGGTATAAATCTTTTCAGAGTATTGCTCTACTCCCTTCAGAAATAGTAGGCATTTCAGATAATGCCAGCATTTATTAAGAAAAATAAAAAGCTATTCAAATTCAAGAGTGAGCAAAACCTCCTCTAAATAAATAAATAAATTCATGCTTACAGTAGAATAAACTTGAGCTCCGTTTGCAAGCCGATACATAGCGATTTTCTGTAGACACTGTACAATTCTGGTGCAAGCCTTGGCTTCCCTTTGTGCCATCCACAGAACACGTTCATCAGCCAACATAATATTACTTGCTATGTCCACCATGACGTCGCCAAGCTAACATGGAAGAGAAGTAAGACTCTTTTATAGGTGTGAAAGCATTCAGCAGGTGGGGTCATCATCAGAAAACACAAAGTGAGCTGGCAGCACAAAAAGCACAAAGAAAATGGTTGCTCCTATTTCAATCACCTCATCACGTTGATACTGAAAAACTTTGACTTTCACACTTACTCCCACTGAAGAAAAATGTAGTGCCAATAGAATGTGTCTGTTTATACAGTACTCAGGAAAAAACCCACGATAAATATTTTATTAAAAGGAAATGGTGCAATACTCCACCTTCTACTGTACTAACTGCTTAAGAGGACCATTTACAATCAACTTGGAAACCAAAACTATAAATCAACTATAATACAGTTTGCATGTATAACAGAAGATACTAGGAAAAGAAAAAACAGGCAAAAATTAGCATACAACCCATCTGTTTTGCTTCCTTTTAGCAAGTCAAACTTTTTTAAAATTGCTTTCTTGTTTGCCTTCAAATTTGCATGACCTGTTTTAGGTCACAGATTTACATGAGAGAGACAGCAAATATCCATAGGTACCAGTGCTGCTTTCAAACCATCAATTACATTGTTTTGAAGTTCACAGTCCTTACCCTGCCTTCTGTATGAAAAGCAAATGATAAAGGGAACTTACTTATTTAGGCCACTCTACCAAAAATAATGAGCAACATTGACAACATTGACCTATGCAAGATTTTCACATTTAAGGAGCAGTGACAAATACTGGACCAAAAGCAAAGATGAGTATAATTTTTAGTTGAATTGACCAAAATGCAATTGACAGTGCCTAAATTTAAGGACTGGAATTTTCAGCTTGAAGAGACAAAGGGTAAGGTGAGGAAGGTATCTCCTTTACTATGCAGGCTTCCCATTTTTTTTCCCAATATTACTAATAAGAAGAGAACAGAGTAATTTGCTCTTCTCTTTAAAAATCTTTAAATATAAAGGCAAGAATTGGAATGAAAAAGTATTTTTTATTTTGAGAACTGGATCTCTGAGGAACATAATTTTCAATCAGTAAAAATTCTTGTAAATTCCTTAAGTAGCATTTGCAGGCTGCAGTCCTTTCATTAAATCTTCAACAACAAAGTTAAATTAACTGAAAGTATTTGTCATGACTCATTACTACTTGAGAAATGGCAACAAGTTTTACACATCAACACACAGTGACTTTAGAATAAACCAGCACAATTTGTAGAATTAAAGTTGTGTCATGCTTTTAAAATATATTACACATTATTCTTCCTCCTACTTATCGAAGTATGAGCAAGTTTTTCCTGCTGTATTCTAAATTAAGACAATCTGTTAAGAACTTTCTGAACAATTGTCTTGTTGCTTCTGATACGAAAGTGCTAATAATTTGTTATTTACTGTACTAATCTTTTAAACAGCCCCTTTAGCACAAACTAGGAAATGAAAAGGAGGATGGTACAACTAAATCAATATGAAAAACAGGGTCAAGAACAAGTTCATAGAGTAACAACCTGAGAAGAAACCAAGCCTCAACAGCTACTAAAATTTTCACATGAAATTGTACTCATGTTCTTTAAATATACCAGCAAATCACAGACTGACTTCGAAACAAATCCACTGAGAAAAAAACCCATTGTCTAAGATGAAAATCCTCTAAGGAGTTCTGCAAAGGATGTAGAACCAGCATTTATGGTTTGGTGGAGGGTGGACAGGGAAAATTTGGCTTTTTTTAATGCACGAGTTTAAACTCGAGGCATTGTGGTCTCCAACTTCCCAACATGCACTGTACAGTGAGATCAATATAACCTCTGTTCAGCAGTGAAACAGAGAGTTTCTACCCACTGGTGGGACTATTCAACTACTTGCATTTTTCTCCCCAAAAATGAGCGTTCTCTAAGATTTTGTTTTAATGTCTTATCTTATATCCTGCAAGACAGAGGAGTCCTGAAAACCTTAGAGATATGGCTCAATATTGAATAAAGACAGTCTATCACAGTAGAAGGGGAGAAGATAAGTCTTGTTTTATTCATTATTGAGAGGATCTCTGAGGCTTTCATTATTTGTTTTTAGATAAGAACATAGCAATGAAAACCTGTGTGACCCACTCCATATTAAATAAAAACAGACTTACTGTACCTATCTCCCTGCTCCAGTGCTGACCAGAGGTGTTACTCACATACAGGTCCAGTGAATGCTGGATCATCTCAGCGCGAATGCAAAGTCTGTGACCATGGGTCAGCAACTTCAGGGACCTACTAAACAAACAAAAACATGGAATAGAATCTGACAATCCACTAACTCAGTGCCTGCATCTAGTGTTGGGAAGATTTCACTGCTCAGAATACTTAAGGACAAACACTTCAGTTATCTTTAAAGTGATGGCAAATTATCCAGTTACCTCTTTATATTTTTCAGCAAATCTTCCAAATTTCTCTATCATTTCAGCCACAAAAATAACATCCATTTTATCAGAAAAATTTGCTGCTTCAACTGTGTAAGCCAAGAGCTGTCTTGCTGTTGCCACTGCATTAGTGAGGTTGAGAGGCATCTAAATAGAGAACAAACATGAGCATTTGAAAAAGAACAAGATAGAGACAACACTTCCCCAATTAATAAATAAGCATTGATCCAAAGAAGAGAACAACTCCAAGAGGGCTCACAGTATTTTGAGTAGCTAAGGACCACCACCTTATCTGTAAGCAAAAACATTTCCTACAAGCCAGAGAACTACTGTTTGTACTGGCAGCCAGCAACTGGGATTTGTGCTGTTTGTCCTAGAAGGGAGAGAGGTATTACACCAAAAAAAAAGGAAAAAAATCCCCCAAAACAGTATTGTCAACTGCTTATTTTCATTTTCACCAAAGCCAAGGCATGACAACACAAAGCTCTTTAAATATAGCAAGAGAAGCCAAAACCAATTCAAACAAACCACTGCCACAGCATTCACTCTCAATTCTGTAATTATAGGAAACATTTGGAATGGCATACACACACAAAAAAACAAGACAGATCTCACTATGGCAAAGGTCATGATTTCACTCCTGAAACAAACCCCATGCTGGAAAATTCTTCACTAAATAATACACAACATCCACATGTCTGAGCCAGCAGGAACCAAAAACGGGAAATTTCACATAGTATACTGGAAAGCTGTGCTAATGTTATCAGCTCATGTTCAGATGCTGTTTATCCATGATAATCTAAACTACAGAGGCTCTCTCTCTGGTTTTTGGCGTGGAGATATCTAGTCTGCCCTACTGAATATGAAAAGTGCCACCTAAGCACAACTATATATGTGTCCTTGCCAGTCTTAGCACTTGTACATAAATTCCAATGTGAGTAATGGAAGTTAATTTTTTTGTTAATTTGCTGAAAGTTATATATTTAAAGTGCAAATTAAGTTCAAAGTCATAACACATACTGAACAAAGTCAACCTTTAAATTCAGACACTCTTCATGATTTCTTTGAACTTTTTCTTTAATCATGAATTTCTTGTCACCTAAAACTGTACTTGTTCAATACACAAACAAGAACAGCAGAATACGAATGCTCTTGTAGAATGTTATAAAGGTTTTATTTTATTTTACATGTGAATCTTTATTTGATTTTAAAATGTTTGGCAAAGTTTTGATGTTCAAAACAGCTCAACTACCTTTGTTCAAAGGCTATAAACATGCTTGTAACATGATTACATTTGACATTAATCTCAGAGACAAGAAACTTCTGTGCAGAATACTGCTAAAATTTCCAGGCCTACTACACATAAAAAGAAGGCAATTTTTGTAAGTAAAAACAACTCCCTAACCCAAAACATTTCCCTTCTCCTTTTAAAAGAAGTTCTGCATAGAATACCTGTTTACATTTATTTTTGAGTAGATAATAGGAGGTTATCTACTTCACATATGAAAATTATTCTTCTGCTTTTCTGAAGATAGCAGTCTGATGCTTACACTTTAAACTTCCTAACACAACGCTGGCAGCATTTTTCCACAACCTGAAAAATGCTGGCTAACCAAAAGCATTTAAAACAACCTTACGTTATCTATGCTCTTGAGCATCTGGGCTATGGTAAATAGGCAGGAGTGGCACTGAGTTGTCACAGACCTTGCAGAAAAATGTGAATTCCCAGGTGAGGAAAAAGCAAACCAGGAGCACTGAAGCTCTATTTAAACTAACACTCAACCTTTCTGTGTCCCAGAAAAGGACGAAGTGATCCCAGCATCACCTCTCTCCTGTTAACCAGTCAATAAGAAAGAACATTTGAGCCCTCAAACCTGTTTCATGTGACCAAGCCAAGGCATGCACCTCTAGTGCTAAGAATATAAAGCAGAAAAGCAAATAGTTATGTCAACCTTTAAGTTTTTGTTGGGTCAGAACAGGCATTCCCTTTTTTTTTTTTCCTTCTCACCCCTGCAATCTTTGTTGGCCAGTGCTCAGGGGTCCTCAGGGAACCAGAGAAGGAGAACAGAAAGCTGTGTCAGCATTATTAAGTACCTGAACACAGAGGGAGCAAGTCAGCCCATCTTACACAATAGGCAGTACAAATCTTTTGCCTCAAACTGGAGTTAGCCCGAACAACTGGACATCAAGATGTCACTGTGTATATAAACCTAAGGCATCCCAAAGAGGAAAATACCAGTTTGGATCTGATTGTCACGGTTGGGGGCTGAGGTGCTTCAGATAGGTAGTGTGAAGTTTTCCTAAAAGATTGTGAGATGAACTGGAACACTCCAAACCCACACAACATGTAGAAATCCTACCCTGCGCTCAGACAAGCACCACGGCCCCATATTAAACTTAAGTGGTGCTACCAACATCATCATCCAGTGACCAAGCATTATTAATAAAAAACAAACAAAAAACCAACCACCAAACTCCAAAACACCACACCAAAAACAATCTCGTATTTCCATGGTTTCACCTCTTGCATGCAGACCAGTGTTCTGACTGCACAAGTTGGAAAACAAGCTTAAACCAACAGTTCAAAGCTTTATGGAGTAATTTCCAACAGAGCACCTACACAGACAAGGATGGGTACACTGCTACAGAACAGCATTTGTGGAAGAGTGCATTAACTACATAAACATCAAAAGGAACTTGTAGCTGAAAAATTTTGTTTCATAGCTACAATTTAAATTCTAGAATGCTCTCTTCAACCTGATAAGTACTACCACATAAAGAAGCCTAGTTTTTACTTACTACTTTCATTAGTTAACCCTTATCAATCACATCAAATCTACAAAAGGTTTACAGTAACAAAGGCAGAGGAGAGTTTGACTACTCTCTACCACTATAATGAAAAGAGCTGTTCTCATTAAGCCTGCCTTGTTACTCTATAGCATGTGGGCAGAACAGGGCATCCAGCTGACAAAAATAATCACGACAAGCCATTCTCTTATGCTTTAGATAAGTACAAAGAATAAAATCTTCCTTGCACTTTCAATCTAGGGCATTCAAAACAGATACTAAACCAAGCTTTTAACCTAAACCTACAAGTTTCAGTATTGTACTCACAGGCATGTGTCCACCATAACCTATCTAGACCACCAGTATTTCCAGCTTGGAGAAGATAAAGGGTCTTCTGAGTTTTTATTTTCATTAATTAGATTTTCGTAATTTGGTTTTACAGAAATGCACAAATTACCTGATTGAACATATACAGAACTCGAGTCACATCATTTGCATACTGGCACCTGGAGTAGTCCTCGTCTGCCCAGTACCCTCCCCTGTCGCATCTGCGCCAGGCTCTTCTCTCATCTTGGGAGTTGCCAGGATATATCCCACTGCCAGCAGAGTAACGTGTACACAGCAGGTATGCAGTGATGCCTGCCAATGTTCTGGGCCACCTGGGGAGTCAAAAGGGAAAAAAACCCCTCACATTTAGACAAATTTACATCACAAGCAAATAAAAGGATTAAGCACTACAACATGAAATAAAGAGACACTCAAAACTAAGCATCTCTAAACTATTTAAAGGGCCACCTTTGCTCATCTTCAGCACTTTCAAGCTGTTCATATTTCTGTCTATTAACAAAATGACTTCTAATGCTAGTATGGTTTTGAATTCTTTCATGAGGTTTCAGGTGGAGAAAAGGTGCTTGTAAAATTACTAAAATAGTTTACATTTTTTGACAAAAAACTTTGCCTACTTCATGAAAAATTCCCTGTTAACACTATAAAAACAAATTGATGCTTGCTTTCTACTTGTCCTCTACAAATGCATCAATACAACCGTCAAACAACTGCACTCAGATTTGCACCAAACTGCAGATATGAACAGATGATTACATTTGCAGTATTCAAGAAACACTAGTAGCAGAAGTACAACCACTCTGACCAGTTTTGCAAACAAAATACCAAATAGAATTTAATGGGAAAAAATTTGTTTTTAATGTCAAGAAAGGAGACAAGAATTTCCTTCACTCAAGGTATGTGAAACTATGCCCTTCTTAAGAAAACTCCTAACATTTTCTCCACTTTCTCCCCTAAGTTTACTGCATATTTTATCTGTACAAACAAACACAGATAACAAAAGCCCCAGAAAATAAACTGCTATACATCTGTAATACATTGGTCATTCATTAGAGCAGAACAGATTTGGTGACAACAGAGGTAATTAAATGAAAGAACAAAATTCAAAAATAACTAGCACAGATTTTAAATGCCTGGAATCATATTGAGGTATTTCAGAGAATGTAAATTAATTAAAAGAACAGATATAGATTCTGCAATGGTAACAAAAGGATTTCAACATTTTTTAAACTGTAAAGAAGGCAAAAGGACAAAAATCTTCCTCAGAAAAAATTACAACAGTATTATTGTGAATTGCCACAATTCCAGCAGTAACCTTAGTGCAATGTTACATGCACCTCAGCAAGGTAACAAAATATCAGACTGGATCATGTCTGGCCAACTCTGCTCACAGAGAGAGCAAGTTATGCATCTGCTGGGCAGGGAGGGAGGGACAGCAGGATACAATGCATGTACACTTATCCAAGTCTCTGAAATGTCAGTAGCAACAAATTGAAATAAACTCTGATTCAACACAGACTGGAAAAACAAGTACAAAGATGAAATACTTCTGTGGTCCCAATTTTTATGTATTTATAATAAGCCTTCAGAGAACCAAGCCAAAAAGAAAACAGGCAGATGAGAACAACTAATAAATCAGCTGGCACAGCTGTTATGAGACATGCAGGCCCACAAATACCTTGCATAATACACTCAAACCTCCACTTCTGGAATGTGAAGTCAGGTTTCCAGAAACACTGCCACTGGAGTACCAAAACATAATTTCCAAAATGATTTATCAATGCTGAAATTTTTATTTCAAGTTCAACATCAAAGATGCCACTTTCAAAGGGATATTTGTCTCTGTCTTTACAGTTTTCTAGAAGTTGTATTTTTCCAAAGCATTTTCAGTAGAAGTGTGGTCAGCTCAGTTTTCTGAATGTATCACCTTACAGACTGAGTGTCTCATGGCCTTGGAATAATTTAAATTCTGTGGTCCTGACAGAGGTTTTATGACACAACCTCCAAGACAAATATTTTAACTGAAATATGGCACATGCTGTTCTTTTTCTCACTATTCACGTCTAGTGCTAAAGAAGTAGAAAAAGACTAAATAGAGTTTTTCTCTGGCTTCTCAGACTAGGACTCAAATGTAAAACAGGTTTTTCAGGAGAGCTTCAATTACTATGCTTTTAAACAAGTAATATTTCTAAGCTATATATGTATCTTCTAGAACTTCTATAGCCATCAAACAGGAAAAAAAGTGAGAACACTGCTTCAAAGGTCATTAGATTATCACAAGGTTATTTGCCTTTTCTCCCTCTTCTTATCTCCACTTTCCCTATTTTTATTACCACTCTCTTTCATTATTGTCCTTTCATTCTCCCTGAGTTTACTTTGCATTTATGTCCCTACACAGCATTTTATCATCTTTTGCCATGATCTTCTCAAAAGAATACAAGCAATACTAGAGTCTTATAGTCTACACTCCCTTTAGAACAAATTTAGATATGTACAGAAACATTTTACTGTTAAGACTAATGTACTATTTGTATAATGATTTAGAAAGTTTTTACTAAACCAGACATAAAAGGGACAATTTAAAACTCAACAGCTCTGTGCCATAATCTCACATCAGAAAAACAATACAAATGCACAGCACCATGGAGAGAAACACTTCCAAACCACAGCATCTTTTAGCCTCTTTCCTTTACCATGCACAAAACCCCCTTGCACAGGTACCAGTTTCTTTGTAGCCCAGTGCTGGATGAGAGAGGGGAACTGATTTTAGCTTTAACTACGTTTCCCTTATTCCCCAGTTTTGTTAAATGAATGTTAAGCTGTACCATTCTCAGTCATGAGTAGTTCTTCCCAATACCTGCATGACATGAGCTAGAGCCATTCTCCAGTTTCCACGAAGGAAAGGAGGACATCCTTCCAGCAGAGCTCAAAAGGTGATTAAGGGCATGAAATTCTTACCATGCAAACAAAGGCGATGTAAATTTGTATTCTTAATTCCTTGTGAGTCTAAGCTTGAATGTCTTTCACAGTTAACCCAACAGCTAGCAGAAGTGCCAATCTGGGCTGTATTAACACTCTTATTTCATTACTCTGTATAATTAGGTGCTCAAAATTTATCACATATACATGAGTGTAGACAGCTGTGGGGGGAAAGATGGTTCATTTACGTTTAAGCACTTTAATTTCATTTCAAGGGAAAAGAAGGCAGACCATGACATTATAAAAGAATTCTTTCTTTCTTACATATTAATTCTGTTTTGAAAGCACTCATTTCTTTAAACGAACAGTAACTTTCAGTTACAAAGTTACAATGAGTTTTTAGATCATAATTTTATTAGCTTAAAGATAGTGCAGTCTCTTTTATCACATCTTAGTAAACCTCTAAATTCAGCATGTTAACTACAGTTTTAAAATATATTATGTCCAATGAGTAACACTTTTCAAAAACATAATTCTTTTATTTAAAAAAGCATTCTATCAACTACCATATAAAATTAGGCTAAGAACAACAGCTAAAGGATTTACTGAAGTGAAAGTATTTTAACATGCAAACTATATTTTCAATTTAATCATTGTAAAATACTCAGGGAGTTTATCTGAGTAAGCCTTAGAATATTTAAATTAAAGAAAACATATTCCAGGATGAGGTTTCTGCCTAACCGTTGCAAACTATGCTGAACTAACACCGAGCCAAAGAAACTGAAGCAAAACTCCCTCCTTTGCTACTCTTTGCTATCCCATCTCTGCAGGGATAAAAAATCTAGATGTCAGTTTTGAAACACCATCCAAGCTAAAATGACTAACCAGTTCCAACTAAAAAAAACCTATAAAATCAAATACACCTAGGATCATTTACAGCCATCTGCTCAGAACCATTTTCTCACTAGTCAAAGCCTTATTTCCATATGCTCTCAAAGGTGAAAAATTACTCTTTATTATTACTCTACCCTAGCTATAAGAGGAAGTCTGTTATAGTAAACCCAGACACAGCGAACTTTTTGATAAGCTGAACATTTCCCGAAATCTTATTTCTTTCTACTGAATTCCAGAGGGGGTAAATCCTATTACACTGAACAGTCACTGAACAGCACAGGTTAATTTAATGGAAAACACTTTGAAATAAGCCTTTACCATCTGTTTTCACCTCTAATGGCAAATCAAAGAAGAACAATTCACACTAGTATCATAAAAAAATGCATAAGTGATTTAAATAGATGTGTTCTTTGATGAATACAACCTGTATCTGTTTGACTTTCTTCACCTTTTATCTAATGCAGGAAGTTCTCCTTTTCTAATGTAATGCTGCAATTGAAACCACCACAGTGTAAAAAGACAACATGCACAGTTACTGATCTAAATAATTCCTTACAATGTGAAAGTGAACTTCTTTAGTAATTCTAAAATGCCTCTGTACAGCAAGTGATCTTAACACTAATTCCCTTACTAATGAAGGAATACTCAACCCTTCTCAAATTGTCCAAGTGATGAACATAAAGGAGATCCACTTGGAAATAATGCTCTCAGGCAGGACTTTAAGTGAATTTTTGCTACAGCTGGAGGTCTTCTGCAGATGAAAGCTTGTTTTTCCCTCCCCCCCAAAAACTATGTCCCTGCAACGTGGTTGAACTTACTTTCCATTTCTTAATATAAAAAATACATGGTCATAGATCACGTATATACAAAGACATGACTTTAAAAATTCTAATGCACACAGGGAAAGGAAAAATTTCTAACTGTAAACAAAAGACCAAGCAGAAGATCAACACAGCCAAGCAGCCTAAGAAATGTGAAATGAGTGGATAAAAGCAGTTCATACAACATTAAGAAACCCTCTGCACCATAGTGAACACAATGCTATTGCAGACACTAATTCTCAGTAGGAACTACTGCAGGGAAGTAAAACACAGAGTAGTCATAAAGGGAATTACCTTACATATAGAGAATCTATACAGAAGCTATCTGTTACAGCTGGCACCTCCAGGAGTAACGTGTTGTTAGAGTGACCAGCAGCAGAAAGATCAGAAAAGGGAAAACAGGTGAAGAGATAAGAACAAAAGATAAAATACTCTGCAACACTCAACATAATGGAATATCACAGCTACCACCAGAGTCCCAACAATCATTAAAAGCAAGCAGCACCATTCTTATTGTTTAATACTCACAGGGGGAAAAAAGATCCAAATTATGTTGCATATTTCTTAAATATTTGTATATTTTACCATATAGGAGCAGAAGGCCTTTAAAAAGAGAATGATAACCTGGCAGAAATCCCCCTGTCAGTGTGTGGTCTAACTCGATCTTAGAGTTAATCTACAGAACTTTAACTATTTAAATAATTTCATTTATATATTTCAAGTATCACAGGTTAGTTTCAGTATCTTTTGAGGATGTGTTAGCAGGCTCAGAGTTTAACATTTCATAGTATAATTTCTTGTGCTTCTGTCGACACCCAGTAATTTAAAACAGATAAAAATCTATTACACACCATTTACAAGCAAACATCCACATAGGCGCCTCTAATGCATAAAATCTTAGTTAGAAGCTAAATTAAAGGGACTTTTTTTACTCTGAAAAAAACCTGATGTTACTAACCTGAAATCCCCTTTATTGTTCACAACCCTCTCTGGAGGGCAGTACTGTGCAGAACTTTCTAACACCACAATATCTACTGTCCTTGTGTTATTCCCACGTCTGGTTTGCACATGACAACCCCAGTTTCCTGTGGAGCCAGCCTGAATGTTCGAGATTGTCAGTGCACTGGAAAGATAAAATAAAAGGATAAATCAAAACAGTCTTGCAGTAACATTTATGTAAGCTTTTACCAAAAGATGAATTAATAAGTACAGAAAGACAAAGGAAGAAAAACCAAATTACATACAGCCATGAGTGATCTTATAAAACCAGAGCTATTTACATCTCAAAGTACTGTAATTAACAGAGAAGTATTTACTATTCTTTGGGCTTTTAGTTTTGCCAAGGTAGGAAACAAAAAGAACAGCCACAGGAAAAAGTCCTCAGACTTCAGAAAGAAGAGAGAAGTACAAATTCCTCAAATGTTATCATTACTATTCAAGACAAAGTTTTTAGTTGTTTAGAAAGGCCAAACTAAAATTAATTGCCAAATGCATAATTTATTATAAACACTGATGCTGTAATTTACTAATACAATTACAGGATATATAGCCACTCGGTAGATGCTGAATAAGTCAACAATCTGCTGCAGGCAGAACAAATTACACTTTTAGATCTCTGCTGGAGAACAATATTAACAACTGTGGTGTGCTCAAAAGGAAGAGTAAAGAATTCATGAGCAATTCAGTTAAATGCCTTGCTTCCAACATTTTGGACATTTGGACGATTTTAACATTCCATGAAAACAAACATATCCTACCACAAACAAGTTTTAAATTAATGCACTGGGTGAAACTTGCAGAAAATTTAAACCTAACTGCAACTTCCTCTAGCTAATCCTATTTTAAGCATGTAGGTTTGACCTACCAAATCTCTAGACCTCCTTCCTCCAACTTTATTGTTAATAGGAGATGTGTGAAGATTACTCCTCTACTAGGGATGTTTCTGTGTCCATGTTCCCTCAGTGAGGATATGAGAGGGCCTTACTGTTATGGTAATAGTCACTAAATCAGAGCAGAAAGTAAGAAGCAGTAAATAAATTTTCTCACTATGGATTCACCTTGCAATCAATGAGCAGTTATGAATCATGTTTTTTTCAACAAAAATACCCTGGGACTCATCAGTTTCCACTATCTTCCCATCCTGATACCACAAGACTTGCATGTCTTGATCAATATATGAAGCCATACATTGGAAGGGCAGACTGTCTCCTTCAAAGACCACCTGACGATGAGACGGAGTCATGTAGAAAGATGGTAATTCAAGCGGTGGTTCTAGAATTCAAGACATAAAACCACAATTAACAGCAAGAATCTGTTACAGAACTAATTTTCAAAAGGGGAGATAGATACACTAAATGAATATCAATTATTTATATATCAATATAACGTTGCATCTAGTAAGAGGCATATAAAAGCTACGTTTACTGCACTGGACATTGAAAAATACAAATTATCATCATATTCTTTTTCAAAATGTGTATTCCTTTAATGTAATATATTTCAAGACTTTTTGCTAGCCTATATCTAAAAGAGTAGAAAATAGAAATTTGAAGAAAAAATGTAATTATGCATTTTAGTTTTTCCCAGTTTTTCACCTGGACTTCAAAATAACAATAACATATGAGTTTTTATTTTTATAGCTGGAATAATTCCAATATAAAAAAAGAAGTTAAGGAAGTCAGTCACAGTTTTGTCACAAAAAGAAGGCTAGTCAAGAATAGAATCACCACACAGGAAAGCAACTCATAAAATGAAGATCTTTTAACTACAGAAATTTGGGGTTAGCATAACTGATGTATCTGAAATCACATAGCTACACCTATGAAAGAAATTATCAGTTTCTGATTCCTCTTGTGACATTTAGGTAAAGATCTCTGAAAAATACAGATTAGCTGGAAAAAGGAGTTCATCAAGAGAGCTACTTATCCTTAGTTTCTACAAACCATCATCAATTTATTTACTATTCATTTCCAAAAGCAAGTAATAATGAATCACAACTCAAGATCAACCTTTGAAAAAGATTCGTTATTACCACTGTCATTTAACTGTTGAATTTTAGAGAAATGAAATAAAGCAAAAAACTCGGCTCAATAATATTAGCAGAACATGGAATGCATTAGAAAACAAATACCAGTTGCCTGCAGTGCTTACCACAGGTGAGAAGCTCCTGTTTAACACCAGTCACTGTCTGTGACTGAAGTGACTTGGGATAGGCACATTTAGTCTCACGTACAGTTATGTTTCTTTCCTTTAACCACTGATGCATCCACAGTATGTTGCAATCACAAAGAAGATAATCAGTTTGAAATTCTCTGCAACAAAACACAGGCATTTACAGTGACAAACTGCAGAATTCCAATGTCTGAAAGCTAAACTTTAACAGTTGTGCCACGCCTCTCATTGTCACCAAGTAGGCAACAAGCAAAGTCCAGACTACAGTGGATTTGCCTACCTATACCCACTGGAAGTTACTCTAACCCTCTGCAAGCTGTACTCTGAGAACAAAAGGACATACTCCCTCAGAAAAGGAATCCTCTCCATAAAAATGAGGAATATCTAATACCAGTACATGAAAATAATACTAGGAATTTCTTACATGGAAAGTGTTCATGCTACTTCAAGTGAGCAGTAAGAAAGAATTGCTTGAATGTGTATCGCCATAACCTAAGACACTTCATTGTTCAATGTAGTGATCAAATGCTTTAGCAGTAAAATCAACTGAAATAAAAACAGCTCCTCAACTATTTCTCTTTTCAGAAGCACTATTCACACAATTTCATTCTCCTTTACATGAAAATTATAAGGCTTTTAATTGACTCCATCTTTTCTATATAATTCAGTACTTTCTAGTAAAAAGACATATTAAATCCCCTATAGATGTTAGCTGAAGTCAGCTAAATTAAGGGATTAATTAATTAATTTTATCTGTTCAGAAATCATTATTTTATCTGTTTAGCAACAGGTAAAAATGTAGCAAAATGTATGACTATGTCTACATTGGTTTTTACCTCTAGTGAAAACATTTTCTTTCTCTTTTTGCAGATGTCCAGAGGATAACACATCACAGGCAGAACACTACAAACACTAAATCAACATCCCTATGAAACCCCATTTGGGGTGTTTGTTCACATGAATTCCTCCAGATCATCCATTATTTTAATAATAATATGTTATATCCAGGTGCTCTTGTCATTTCTGTGGTGTTGTTGGATAGCAACCTCTACGCAGACAACTAAAATATCAGGAATAACACCTTATGAACAATGAAAGGGATGAAGGGAGGGAAAGAAACAGTCTCCTTTATAAATATAAACAAGAAATTAACTCAGTGTCAAACTCAGAAACCAAAGCTTTTGATTAGGTCCCAGAACAGTGAACCAACTGTCATGACTACCAGGGAAAAGCGTAAGTTAGTCATCAGCACTTTTTTTTTCATTTACTTTCTTTCTTACACAAGATTACAACTCATGAAACCAAGAGAGAGCAAAGGAACATGAGGCTGGTATTATACCCACTGTTATGTGTAACAAAATTATACTGCTCATCAAGGACTAAGATCTTGCTTAGAAGTATTTGGTTCTTTTGCTATAAAGGTGTAAAATGCTATTTATTTACTATAAATTAATAAGTGATACATATCGAATAAAACTCTTGGAAGCCCAGATGAGAAAATGGCTTTGCTTTTCAAAATAATGTAGGACTAGATGCAGCAAGTACTTACAGAGACTTCAGTGAACCAAGATGATCAAATGTTCCCTGTGTAAGTGTTGAAAACAGATTTCCAGAAAGATTCCTGAGAAATAAAAGTATGTTCATGATTTGAACTCATCCTCAGACAAATGACATGTGAAATAAAAAAAACACTTTTCTTCAATATAATTATATGTGTAAAAAGGTTAAAAAGTACTATTACAACACTTTAATTAGTTCACAAGACTATAAGAATAATAATCAGGTCTCAATAGTGTAGCAAAAATCTCCAAATAAACTTTTCTCTAACACTCTTGGTTTAGGTGAAGAATTTTAAGATTGGAAAAAAAAGTAAATGCAGAGATTTTACTTTTACTTAAAGCATCAACTGGCAGATGTTGAGCACAGATTTCAAGAAGTGTAAAATTAATTTTGTTGTTCACAGTGAACTGCTGTCTTCCTATTAGCATGCTCTAAGAAGCATGTTCTATCTATCAGAATGCTTTTTTAAAATATTATCCATACCACTTTCTATATATAGGTGAAAGCACTGTGTGTAAGAAACTAACAACTAGGGCAAATAAATATTTCATAATCTTACATGTTATCCTCTTAAAGTAAATGAAGGACTTCAAAACATGCAAGACTGCCAGCAAAACAGACTGACAGCAATGCCACTGTAGAAGGCATGGATACTGAAAGAGTCTACAAGGCTGAAATATTTTTTAAAAGAAAATATTATGTACAGTCTCCTAGTCTCCATCCAAGCTACACATTCTAAGAAACCGGAAAACTGCTGCAAGGCCAACAGATCACTGAACAGCCTGGTTTGGGTTGGCCCCAGCACCTGTTTTTAAGCTTGCTACTGAGTCACAAACCACAACCATAGGCACTGGCTGTCTTTCAAGAGCACACTTAAATAAACTACTCCCCTTGAAACAAAGAAGGTTAACTTACACAAGGCTAAAACTTAGGTGTATGTATGTAAGACAAATTATACTTACAATCTAATAAGGCTTACAAGTCCTCTAAATATATCTGCATTCAGGCAGCCTATCCGGTTATTAGTTAAGTCTCTATAAATAGAAAAAAAGGAAAAATTGGAACAAGCTGGTTTATTTCCCAATGACATACATACATACAGTCTGCTAATAGAACCATTTGAACAAAAATTCATGAGCAACAGATTGCACCACATGCATATTTGGGTCTCAGGAAAACCCACAAGGTACTGCTATAGGGTGTCTACACATGCACACAGACTCCTTAATCCATCTCTTAACTAATTATAATTTGTCCATATACAATTCAACAAGTCTAGACCTACCAATAAATTCCCTTAAACAGGCTTGGCTTACATCCCCACCCAGCAAATTTTCATATTTGTGTAGTATTTATATATGTGTGTGTATAAATATATATATATACACACACACACACAGAGTACATCACTTAATTTTTAACATGTCAAAGACCTATAATACTGCATTTATTATACATAAGTAAGACCATTTTTATAATTATACTTCAATAAATACTTAAAAGTTATATATTTTTCAGTATAGGTCTTGAATCAAATGACCAAAAATTCTTCAAGTAATAAAAATTAAGCTTGCAAGTAATAATGATCCAGAATTGGTCCATCAATTTTACTTTTAAGGTTTTCAGAAGTGCAATTACCAACATACTTTCCTTTTAAGTGAGCCAGATCATGTGATCAGATAAAAATTAACATATATACTCTACAAATTTAAGAAAGAAACAGGGGGGGCAATACCAAAAATCACTAACACTCAAAACAATATTACAAAAATCTGAAGTGTTTAAAAAAAGGGGAAAAAAAGGCAATAATGCTGAGTTTTTGTTTTTCAAATTTGATCTGGTACAGAACTTTTACAGCCAACACATAAATCTCTCAAATATGTTAATGGGAATGTTGGCAAAACCTTATATAAAGCAGCATAAATAGCACATTAACTTCAGTGTTGTATTAATAGCAACTCTATGTTCCACTGTGACCTTTGGAAAATAAAAATCACGAGTTTAACATTCAACAAAACAAGACTTGATGGAATCAAAGCTCTGAAAAAATGTCCATCCAGCGAGGTTTCAAGCCACTCAAGTACAAAAAAACAGGAATACAAGCAACTGTCAGAACAAGGGAGGCTGCCAAGCCACAAGCAGCAGATGTTCTTCAGTCAGAAGGCTGAAAGCAGACTTTGTTTTATACATGTGTGTGTGCAATATAAAAAACATGCATGTTTACAAAAATTCAGACATTTAAAAGCATATAATAATCTACTTAGGCAGGTGGAGGGAAACAGAAATATATATAGCTTATTTAGCAAGTTTGAAAAGTAGAAAAAGCCATTTGCAACAGAACACATAGGAATGTAACTTGTTAGGTTGGAACAACTTGTAACAGAACACAAGAATACAGTTGCTAGTAGAAGGCCATAAAGGTAAGATATATATTGTGAAAACTCAGTAAAGGCAAGACTCAAGTATTGTAGAAAACCAATAAAGCAGAACCTTTTACTTAAGAAGCCAGAAAAAGCCAGGCTCCTGGTTTTGGCCAGGACAAACTGACCTGAGAGTTAACCAAACCTCCACTGCACCTGCCCAGAGATGAGGTCAAAAAGCAACCCCTGAGGAAGACCTCTTACTTCACCAAGAAGGCCCTGGCCATGACCACCAGAAGGCACCACAGAAGGCTAATTATAGTATGAAGCACAAAGAGGCAGAGAATGGGCAGGCAGGGAGGTGTGAGCTTGTGGGATCAATGTTTATTTAAACCTGGCACCTGTCTCACCAGGTACACATGTATGGTGGAAATATCCCCCATGCATCCCAGCTAGAAATAAAACATACCTGCTTTACAATTTTACAAGTAAAGTCCTTATTCCACAACGCCTGTATATATTATACATCACATATATATAGTATACATATATATTCAACTTTTAATATATAATAACTTTGCTCTCTAAAGTTCCAGAAGCTTAGACTTACTCTCTCTCTGAGAAGTTTTTTATTTGTTTTGTTTAAACTGACTAGCTAAATATACTACTTACAGTCTTTTCAAAGATGAAAGCCCCAGAAAAGCTCCTGGATCTATGGTACTAATAAGATTGTTCTTAAGATCCCTGTGGAGAAAAAGTAAGACACAGCACTTACCAAAAATTACACTTTAAAACAGAGATATTTGTAAAGATACATGTAACTTGTCTCAATTTGCTTGAGAACCTCAAAAAAAACCCCACCCAAACCAAACTGACCCTCCTCCCCACAAACAACCCAAAACCAACCAAACCATCCCCAAAAAAACTCAGAACAAAACATCAAACAAAAAACCCAACAACATATTTTTATTTCTCTAACAGATTCCCATTCCAGATTGAAAAAATCTCTGTTTTAGCTACAAGGAGAAACAGAAACAGCACGTGTATGTCATTAAACATTCTATCAGTTTGAATCAGGTGAAATTATATAGCCTCAAAGATACTTTGCCACAGTGTGAACAGTTCACAGCTATGCAGGGTGAGACACCTGTTTATTACACAGTATGATACTGTCCAGCACATGTTATCTTCTGTAGCCTATCCAACTTTCAATACTTCAGTAGTGCCCAACACCTACCCAAAAAAGCAAAATATGATCTTGAAAATACACTGAAGACCCAACACTGAAATTTTCCACTTATGTTGCTGGCACAATAGCAAAGCCCTCATTGAAAATCCCAGATACAGCTGGTGAAAAAATTTCAGAGCAAATTTTTAAATCTTAATTTTCCAGAGACTGTAAGGAGAAATGTAAAGTAATCATTAAATTAAACTGCTTTATTAATTGTACAAGTGATATAGGAGTTTTAACTCCTAACTTGAGATATTCTGCAGATACAGCTTAATTTCAAAGGTCACAGAAAGCAGCTGACAGCACTTATACTAGTTTTGAACAAACCTTATCACTGCATGAATGCTAAAATTACTTCCACCTCCCTAGTCACACTTGATTTTTACTTTAGTACTATCTGAAACTTCACAGGTGCTTATTACTATAGGTAAAGTTTCTCACTCATTGATCATATCCAAACATTCTAGATTTGAAAAGAAAAATAGTACTTTCATTCAAAAGCAGAGATTAAATTTTCAAGAGTAGAAAAAAGATCTCCACATCTACCACAACATTAATAATTCTGCTGTACAAGAGGATTACATCTACCATCACACAGAAATTCATGAGTAAAAATATAATTTGTCCCAAGATTTCACAACAGCATTTCCTGCAGACGGATTAACAAATCATGGTACAACAGACAGCGTCACGGCACATGGATCACACCTGAACGCTCTACCTAAACATCTGAAATACCTGAAATACGTTAAATTCACCTTGCAGTAAATTAATATTCATATACACACTTCTCTTAACTTTATTTTCTTCCCTTGCTATGGCAGCAGGAAATGCCAAGTACTTCCAGTGCAGTAGTACCAGGAGCCCAAAGAGCTGGCTCTTTCAGGCATATAACACCCTGGAATACCAGATCATGGCAAATCTGAGACTAATAAAAGGTTTTCATCACTCATTTACCATCAATCTTTGAAGTAGAGAAGAAAAATCACACTTACTCTTCATATTTCAAATTTTTATTTAAAATCACGTAACTTCCACTTAAAACCTCAATGTTGAAACCACTGAGGGAGAAAAACCTTCACAACATGCCTTGGAAATCCACTAGTCTAGATTATCAGGGCTCTTTGATGTCACTCCATGAATTCAAAGAGTACTCCCTGATACACCTCTTTTATAAATCCACTGCAGTGGATTCATATCAATGAATGTCCAACATGCTAAGACTTTTCTCAACCTGCAACTACAACAGCTGAGGAGTCTCTGTTTGGTTGGGGCTTTTACCCTTTGGGTAGGCATTAGCTGTATATCAATCTACCAAAATTATTTCCAGAGGAAATCTGTGAAACAAAAGAGATACCAAAAGATCCCAAAATTAAGTGCTGACACGTCTAGTAGCTCTTTAGAAACAGGGAAAGATGTTAATGCAACATAGGCTGGTGCTACTACCAGGACAGCAGCATGTAGAACAGTCTTTAAATGAAGAAATTACAGTGGTGGTTAAACCAACAGACTTGTATTTCTCACAAAAAAGAGAGGTGGGGAAGACAACCTTACTAGAAAGTTGTGCTTGGCTTGAATGTTTTTGCTGGTTTTAACATCAATGAATACATTTATATAAACTATATTTTAGCTTCAGCAAGTGGAAATTAATAATTTCAGATGGTGATTTTTCTTTGGCAAAGCTCAACTAAGCAAGATATATCTCTAGATACATATTTGTCCAAATGGAAGAAAATCTCTCCAAAAGAAATGTAGAAAAGGATTTGAGTAAGGGTAACATCATTTATATTATAATAACTTTATCTTCCATCATCAAAAATCCTTCTAAAAATCAAAAGAAGGAAAACAAACCAAAAAACACGCCCCCCAAAAAAAGGTCTAACAAAAAAAAAATGCCCCCCCCAAACCCAACCAACCCACCAAAAAACCACCAAAAAACCAAACAAAAATCCCCATCCCCATAACAACACAAATCACAAGCCAGGCACTAGAGAAATCTTACACTGAGAATGTAGTAAAAGATTCTTAATTTTCTCCTAAATCTAAATAACACCGTAAATAAGGGCTTCCCCATATTTATCAGTCAAGGCAACTAACAGATGTTAGGATTGTAGAAAAACAGGTTTCAAGGGATGTTTTGAGGTCAGTCATGTACTCCATATTCTGGCTCAAATTACCACTAAATCAGATCAAGTGCCCCACTGTTACATCCAATAAAAGCCTGAAAACCTCACAGGATGCAGATTTCACCATCACACATTCAGTTTTCTTTCCTACCACTGGATAAATTATCTTTTCTTCCTTAACACTACTTGAAAGTAAACAGGAAACATATTAGCTACCATGGACTCCTCCTATATGAAAGGCCTTTTCAAGAGGGAAATGAAGGAAGAGCACAAGGTAAGAAATTACAGAAATTGTAATTTCTGTAATAGTAATAGTTATACATTACACACATTACAAAGATAGCCTCTTTGGCTCTCTGTGGTGTACATTTTTTGTGGGCAAATCAAACAAATACTTACAACTGAATTTTTACATTTCCCAGTACCACCCAATGGGTCAGGCTGGAAGGGACTACAGTGGGTCATTTGACCCAACCTCCCTGCCACGTGCAGTCATCCTAGAGTACATGGAGCAGGATTGTGTCCGGGTGGTTCTTGAGTATCTCCAGTATGATAGACTCCTGGGAAAGCTGTTCTATCTCCTGTCACCTGCACAGTAAAAAAGTTCTTCCTCATGTTCAGGTGGAACTTCTCTGCATCAGTTTCTGCCTGTTCCCTCTTGTCCTGTTGCTCAGCCCCACTAAGCAGAGCCCGGCTCCATCTCCTGTCACCCTCCCTCAGGTACTGACAGACATTGATGAGCTCCCCTCCCAGCTGTGTCTTCTCAAGGCTGAACAGGCCCAGCTCCCTCAGCCTGTCCTCACAACAGAGCTGTTCCAGTCCCTTCAGCATCTTTGTCCCCCTCCTCTGGGCCTGTTCCAGGAGCTCCATGTCTCTCTGGTACTGAGGAGCCCAAAACTGGACACAGAACTCCAGATGAGCTTCACCAGGGCTGAGCAGAGGGGCAGGATCACCTCCCTCAGCCTGCTGGCAATGCTCTCCCTAATGCACCCCAGGTACCACTGGCCCTCCTGGCCACAAGGGCACTGCTGGCTCATGGACACTTGGTGTCCACCAGGAGCCCCAGGTCCTTCTCTACAGAGCTGCTTTGCAGCAGGTCAGTGCCAGCCTGTGCTGGTGCTTGGGGCTACGCTTCCCCTGGTGCAAGATCCTTTGCACTTGTCTTTGCTGAATTTCAAATTAATATGAAAACAAAATGGAGATTAAAATACTTAGCATCTTTTTGCAGAGACACTTTTATTACCACTTAAGACATGTGTTAAAATTTTTGACCTGATTACTCTTATTTGCATACTTTTTCCTGTAAGACTAGATGTAGACATAGCATAGTCATTTTCTGCTCTAATTAACATACATTTCACTTTCCAGTAAAATTGAACTTCTATTTTGGTAAATTTATCACCCTCTTTACAAAACAATACATTAGCAAATTCACATTATCATAAATTAACACATCTGTAAATATTATTATTTATTAAAACTATGACTTACTATGTCTATCTGGGGCCACCATTTTTAAAGCACTTGCTCATTGTTTTATTTGCTGCTTGTAAGCCCCAAAACTATATCCCTTTCAATAGTAACACAGAAGAATTACCTGATGTGGATGAGGTCAAGTGATAACATGTTTGAGTAAAATGATGACCTGAAGTGCAACAAGTTGCCACTACAAATACCATGTCCCCAAATTTACCAGAAAAATTAATACAATGACAGAAACTATGCATCAATATCTACATTTTCATTAAAATTTTCAAGACCTGAACAGAAGAAAAAAGGTGAGTATGTTAACAAATTAATTATAAAGTTGTCAGTATTGATTAAAATTCAATCAATTATTATGCAGATACATGTTCCTGACATATTCCTCTGATTTATTTTTCTAAAGGCCTTATTTAAATATATCACAGAATCACTAGGTTGGAAGAGACCTTCAAGATCATCCCAGCCCTAACACCTCAACTAAACCACGTCATCGAGTGCCACATCCAGTCTTTTTTTAAAAAGTGCCACATCCAGCGATGGTGACTCCACTACCTCCTCAGAGAGACCATTCCAGTACTTTATCACTCTTTCCATGACAAACTTTTTTCCTAAGATCCAACCTAAACTTCCCTAGCTGCAGCTTGAGACTGTGCCCTCTGGTTCTGCCAGCTGCTGCCTGGAGAAAGAGACCAACCCCACCTGACTGCAAACACCTCTCAGGGAGCTGTAGAGAGGGATAAGGGCACCCCTGAGTCTCCTTTTCTCCAGGCTGAGCACACCCAGCTCCCTCAGGGGTTCCTCACAGGGTTTGTGTTCCCAGCCCCTCTCCAGCCCCGCTGCCTCCTCTGGATGCACTCGAGGGTCCCAAGGTCCTTCCCAAACTGAGGGGCCAGAGCTGGGCACAGCACTCAAGGTGAGGCCTCACCAGTGCTGAGCACAGGGGCAGGATGCCCTCCCTGCTCCTGCTGCCACACTGTTCCTGACACAGGCCAGGATGCCCTTGGCCTTCTTGGTCCCCAGGGCTCCCTGCTGGCTCATCACAACACATCTATAATCTCTACCTGAAAGCCACTACAGTGAAATGGCAAATGTTTTTCCTATCAAGTGTAACATAACAAGGAATGAACAAAGAAACATGAAATGCATACAGAATCTCTGCCCTAGTAAGCAGTAAAGTGACAATCATACTGTCTGGATTAACTATTCAAATACTGAGAATTTATTCCTGTTATCTCCATTTCATCTCTTAAATTGAATGTGGGAAAGGAACTTATCTACAAAGCACAAAACACTCATAAGGAAACAAGGGAAAGTATAAGCAAGAAAATGTCAAAAAACGCAATTTTCAAGGCATGCAAGTTCTTACAATGAACAGCAGGAAAATAATTCGAAACTACTTAACCATGTGAATGTTTAAAATAGTTACTGTGACTTTCAACTGTTTTTCCTTTTAATACTGATTATCTATTTCAGTTTGAAAAACTATTTTAATTACAATAGTAGTTTCTGTCCAAGGTCACAAAACATTTAAAGAGAAAAAATTTACTGTGGCTAAATATCTATGTCTGTTAAACAAGTTGTGCATGTACAAAAGGAAAAAAAAAAAAGAAAATATCATTTCTAATTAGTGTAGCACACTTGTCAACCCTCCACTTCTAATGAAGACACTTGGCCATTATTAAGCTTTTGCTGATGAATTAACTCCTACAATAGTGCACAATAAAGAATGTTCTCATTCTGATGAGACTACCACACCCTCTAAAATACTGATATCCCAGCTCACTTCAAATGCTGAAAACTTGATGCCAGCCTTGCTGCTTTCTTTTCCTTTTCATGAAAGAAGATATTAAAATAATCTAAAAAAAACCTTACAAATGACAGAAGTTAAATGGAAGAAAGCTGCATTCTTATGATTTTAAAGAAAATTAAGATTTGGATTAATGAAGAAAACTTAAATCATCATCTCAAACTAACTAGAGTTTCAAGTGTTTCCTGTCTGAAAACTGTAATGAGTTTCAACAAATAACAACCATCAGCAGATGCCTTTATTACCTCATCAAATGCCATCACTGCTGATAACCTTGCTTCTTGGGAACAGCAACTTACTTCTACAATCAAGTTCATCTGCCAGTGAAAAGATGCTTTCTTCTGGTACATGGGAGAGGGAATGGTAGAAGTGTTTGAATTTATTTAGGTCAGGTGACTGGGGTTGGAGCCTTTGAGTTTTAGAGGAAGAATAAAATACTTTTAATTCCCTGAAGCCAAAAGCTGTTTGGAACTCTTCCTAGATGCTGTGAGATGATTATGAAGCTGGCTACTTTCCCAGTCAAATGGCCTAGAAAAATCCTTATCTCTAAAGTTTATGCTTGCTCCCAGGTAGATCAACCTGCCAATCCTGACCTTCTACCAGCTGGAAAAAGGCTGACTGTACGAGAAGCTACAATGCTGCTTCTTATCTCATAGGCAATGTATCATCTGTAAGGAAAGTGAAAACAGGAAGCAAAAGATATCCAAGAAGTTACTCCCATCAGACTCACTCCCATCCCCTGTACCTTTGGCATATAGCAAAGCTGTGAAGTAAGCAGTAAAACTCTCGAAATAAATGTCAACAACAAATCTTTAATAAATCAAGTCTCTCTTAGGGGCTGTAATACATATGCTTCTCCTGCAAATATACTTTGCAACTGTTCAATAAATGGTTTGATACTGAAGAAATTAAAGATATAATTTTCTTTACAACAGAGTGTTTGCATAATGAAACAAAAAACATTTTGAAAGCAATTCCAGCCATCACAGCATTCCAGTAAAATTCTCACTGAAACTGCCCTCTCACCTGCAGGTGAGATTATCCCTTTTTTGCTGTTATGTTATTTATACTGTTGAATAATTAATTCATCCATATTCATATGTTAACTCTTCAATCACAAAAAAGACATCAAAATAAAGAACAGATCCCTTATTTAAGACATTCTGTTCTTAAAATTATTAATGAAACAAACAGTATACGACTTGATTTTTAAAGTGAAAATAGCTTTTCAAGAAATACTTACAATCTTTCAAGAAGGTGTAATCCAGAGAAGGAACCATTCTTCAACTCTGTTATTTTATTGTTACTCAAAATCCTGAAAATCAAACCAATTGAGAACAATGTATTATAATTTTGGTAACTTTTTTTTTTTGCTACAGCTTACACTTCTTTTGTAACTCTTTTTGTTTAACAGCCTGTACAAACTGCCTGGCTCATTTTCTTGAGGTGTGTACAACAGCACTGCTTAAATATGACAAAGGAGAAAAAGAAGGTTTTGTATGTCATCTGCTTTAAGTACCATGCAAGCTTACATATATAACATCGCAAAGGAAGAACACCCATCTAGGATTATCCTAATAAGACCCAGAAGTGGTGAGGTAGAAATTAAGCATTAAAGAACAAATCACTACATTCAACATTCTTGTCTTCTATACCCATTTTAGTTTTCCAAACCAAGCAGCATCTTGCCTTCTCCCCACTTCCTCTGCTCCCCTTTTTAGCCACACACACACATGCACTTCTCCCAGACTGTACTACCTTTCCCAGCCATCCTTCACACATTCATCCTATTCCTCAATGCAATCTTTTTAAAACGTCTGCAAATAAGCTCAGCAAGCATTCATCTATCCTTTCTTCTCCTAAAGGACAACCCAACCACAAATTCCTTCTTCCTTTGGAATAACTGGATCAGGTCTATCTTGCCAAGCACCCTCTCCTCCAATCACAGCCATCTGCACACATCACAGCAGATGCTAATTATCCTCAAGGTAGGAAATTCTTTGTATGGCTGCTATTTCCTTACTTAGAAGGATCTGCTTTCTATACAACCACATAGCTCTCTGTTGGACAAAAAACCAAACCAAAACAAAATAACCTGTTTTCCTTTTGAATCATGTCAAATTTTGGCCTCTACAATACTCCTTACAAAAGGGTTTGCAGTACAACTCTCCAATCCATAAAAAATGCTTCATTTCACTTGTTCTGAAAACACCTCCTGCCAGCTTTATTTAATGTTCCCCACTTCTGAAAAGAGAAACACACAGTAATCAATCCACTTACCCTCTTTTTGCTATGTGCAATTAGGTACAAAACTAGATGTCTTTTTTCCATGTGTAAAATCCATGTTTTACGTAATTATTCTTTACATAAAAGCCATTTGTGCCACTTAATAATTTCTGAGTTCCTTCCATCTTTATTACACTGAAAAAATTGTGAGGTAAAACCACTAGACCTGAAATAGTGCACAACACACAGACAAGTCACAGTTCTACATACTGGAGTAACGACGTTGTTTCCTACAATTTCCCTAGCAATTCTTAACATATAATCTGCCTTTATCACTTATGCTAAGAATCTAAGATTTCTAGTCACCTCAATGCCCATCATCTTATATAAGACAGCAGAGGTTTAGTCCCCAATAAATTTTTCAATTTTTTACAGTGCTGCTGCTGCCATTTTATTGCCCAATTACTTTCAAAAACTTCTTCCAAAATTCTTCACTTTATCCTCATCCTTATTACATCAATCAACTCACTCAACTATGTCTACCCCTTACTCACACTGTTTTACAGGTCATTAGGAAGTAAGTTGTGCATTACAATTCTCTATGACTCCACTCCACTGAGAAGGATTTAGTTCCACACCCTCTTCTTATCCTTTAGCAAGTCAGCTGCTCATCTGATCATCCTCCATTTAAGACTGACGTACTTTTTCCATCAAATGCCTTTGGCAAGGGACAGACACACCTTTTAGAAAAGCATGCTTCATTATAACAGCTAGATGAACTTTGTAAATATTTTGCTGACTCTGAAAAGCTCCAAAGGAGGTGAGGAAGAGCTTCTCATTACAGGAGATGTAAATTTTCCATGGTACCTTTATCCAGGTATCCAATATATTTATTATAAGTTCTACTGATTTTTCAACACAAACATCAGACTTGGAACCATGCAAATGGTGATGCAATTTTAAAACTAAGCATTTGCTATCCTCCAGTCCTCAAAATCATGTTCATTCTAAGCAAGACTTCAGAAATTTCATCCCCAAGTTCTTCTAAAAGCTCTTCAGCTTTAGAAGAATCATCTTGTCCTGGAAATTTATTCACTGTCAGATTGTTGCACAACTTCTGCTACAGTCACCTCAATTTCAGACAGATTCTCTATCAAATGCATCCTTCATATCCAACACATCCCCACAGTTCTTCACTTACACCAATTACATCTTCAGGCTCGATAACCTAAAGGTGCCACACTATGAGATTTCTTTCCAGTCCACTACATCTTTCAGATGTCCTTTAAAACAACCATAAACCAAACACACACACACATATCCCCCTCTTTCCTCCAGTGCATAAAATTTACTATATAATGACAAGGAATAATACTTCAAAACATACAATGAAGAAGATAAAACTAAAATACAGATCTAGCAATCTACAAAAACAGCATCATTTTGACAAAGCTGTATATTATATTAAGTAGTTTTCTCCAGGTTTCCCAAAGATTACCTCAAGTCTCTATAGTTTGGACAAACAAAGAGCCGGCATTTATTGTCAAAAATTCTGGCTCTGACAATTTCTCTTTCTCATCTCACAAAGTCAAGACAGCTGAACAAACTGTTTGAAAATCCTTTCATTTCCAGCCTGATGGTAAGAAGGTTTGAAAATTCTTAAAGTTAACCTTAAATCATTCAAGAAAGGTAATGTGTTCTGATGCTAAAATGAGGAGAGTCCATTCCTTTTTCTCACCTTCCAATCATACCATGTATTTCTGCAGCTCATGTCAACCCATCCCTGGTGCCCACTGCTCCACGAGCTGCAAATGTTAAACCACACATTTATCCAGGGTAACTCCCAGGAGATTGATTTATGTGTCAACTACACAAGTGTGATCAACCTAGTATCCTACACAGGTAATACCAGGTGAAGACTGATCGCAGGAATGGTGGAAAGGAAGAAGGGGGAAAAAAAAGTATCCTGAGAAATTGCTATTGTATTGCTATAATGCCTGTAACACCTACTAGAGTGTCAGTGAAGAGCATTTGCTCTTGTGAAAACATAGTTCTGTAGTCCAATACATTGGGCTACCTCACAGGAAGAAAATAAGGAAATTTTTCCCTTGCCCGCAGCTGCGATAAACTAGATGAACAAAAGAACCAGTGCTGGTTTTTAAAAACACATAGGAACCAAGGAAGCACAGGCACTCTTAAAAAATGTATATGTATTTCAATAACTCTTTCCATCAAGAATGGCACAACTTTTAACACAAAACCACTAAATACATTTGCAAGAGTGCAAGCTTGGTAGTAATAATAATAAACATCATCTACAAATTGGAATGCCCACAAAACTAGTAAAATTTAACCTGAAGCATTAAAATTACATATCCTAAAGTCTCTGAACCTACTTCCTCTTCTACTCAAAGAGAAAAAGGTTTCAACCTAAATAATAAGTATTATTTGTAAAAATGGCAGGTACTGGGTACATTCACCAGAAAACCAAATAAAGTACACCTCTATTTCAACATCCTTTCTGGTTTCAGAAATGTATGCATGAAGAAAAATAGTAATAATATATAAAGAAGTAAATGAAGAAGCTTATAAAAAATCATTAATAGTTAATGCAAACTGAACATAAGGCATAACAGCAGCAGCAAGAAAAAAATGCATACCAATTCCACACTTCAGGATAAATTAAGGAAAAAAAACACCTGATATTCACAAGCATACATTGATCTAAGTCAACACAAGCAAGCAAATTACAATCCTCGGTAGCACAGAAATTAAATTGTATCTTAGTTACAATTTACTTCATCTAAAGATTTATTGATATACCTGTGTTTTTCCAGAAAAATAAGTTGTTCAAAATGGAGCTGGAACCACTTCAAAAATAGCTATAACTGACTGAACTAAATTTAAACTAAATAAAAATAACAGTTCTGTAAGAAAAAAAAAGTTTTCTGACATTGCCTATAAAATAACAGGTCTAATGTAGATGCCTTTGAATATCTGGGTACAAGGTAAATTTCTCTCTTGAGTGTGATTTACAAATTACAGTCAGACTGATTAAGTATTTTCTCTGCAGAGGCTGTTACTTGATCAACCATAAAGGTTTAGTACAATAAATGATAGATTTTACAACACTCCATATAACTTAAAACACTTCATCACCCAAAAATGTTGTGTAATCTTAAAAAAATGCAGTTTAAAGCTTGCTATTAATATATAGTCTATACATTATTTGAAGTATTAAGAGATGTGGCACAAGAAGACAAAATGTAATAAAGCATCCACCTGAAAGCAGATGTTTTATAGTCACTTTCAGTTTCTGTGCATTAATGTACAATGAAATGATGGACTATTATGTACCACTTAGGCACAGGATATTATTTGTGATCAATAATAATTCTAAGTTACTAGTATAAGATCATAATTTTTCCAAAGAGCCAAGTAATTCTGAAAATATGCTAACTTTTCCATCATTAAGAAGTCTAAAGAGAAAACAGTAGAGAGCCACCATTGAGCTGAGAGCTGCACCCATCCCCATCTTATTCAACTCTAACAAATTACTTTGAAACATAAATGATGTCACTGAAGATTCACAAGGGAAGGGGTTTCCACAGCCCAATGCCACTGTTGCTCCATATTTCCTATGAGTGCCATATGGGATTTTTGTTTTCTTTTAAATAATCAACAACACCTCATTGGAACAAACACATTTTGCTTGTCCAACACTTATATATCAGAAAATAAAATGTGAAACTAATGCAGGCAATGATAGTTCCTGTGTTAAAAAAAACATGGCCATGGGAATTAAGACTAAAAAACCTGGAAGAACAAGCAGCTGAAAAGTAGGTTCTAGAAAAATTATGGACAACTCAAGTTACCTTGCAACAAAGCATTTCCCTCTTTCTCTGAGCAGATGATCGGAGAGACCAAGAGTCAATGTACCTCAAGAAAAGTACCAAACCCCTCAAACCCCCTTAACTCTCCCCAGCTTTTCACCTATTCCAAGAACATTGCTGAAATGTTTCTTTGTTGAATATAGCTTGGATCAAAAGCCCATTTTCCATTTTGCTCCACAAACTGGCAGACAACTTTGAAAAAACTGCAAAGAAACTCAACTATGACTATTAACTTATTGGCTAGACCTTTAGCAGTAGATGCTCAGCATGCAAAACATAAATGCAGCCAAACCCAAAGTCTGCTCTTTGTACTATGAGGAATTTTAGCAATAGGTACCAAAGATGGTGTCCTAACTTCCCTTTCTCATACAGAGGGAGAATAAAATCACTGCTGGATCCATTTCCATCATTAGAATGCACTGAGTAGAAAAAGTTTTGTTCTGTGAAACCATTCTGGCTTGTCAGCTGTAAAACAACTATCACTAAGCAGTGAATTAGGCTGTAATTTAGAATGCATCTCCTAACATCACAAATGAATCCTAATCCAAAGAATATAATTAAAACACACACACATCCATTAACACTATTACCAAATAGTCAAAATGACCACCAAGAAGCCTGTATGAAGCATAACTGTTAGCTGAACACTGAAGTAACTTCCAAAACACATTTTAAAAGACTCAAATGGAGAGCCAGGAAACAGACAATAAATCAGATCAATTCATGGTGACTGCATACTCTAGGGACTGGGAAAGTGGCCACCAGCAAGAGTCAGATTAAAATAACCATCTGCAAACAACCAAGAAAAATGCTTTCTGCTGAAAGTTGTGAACATGGAAAAAGAAACATTTCTCAATGTTTTTCTTCTAGAAACTGTGAATTAACAAGGATATAAGCCCAGTATTTTACAACAGTTAGTATTTTGCCTTCTAGTGAGTTACTGGTATCAAAGCAAAAGAAACCTTGAAACCTAAACTGAACAGAACACAAACAGTATTTGCTTAATAGTAACTCTGAAATGAAAGCACTCCATAAGCTTTTTACAGAGAAAGATCTATTATTAATTCCAAAACTCTAACAAAAGGAGACAGTATTTTCCAATTCAACAAAACCATTATAATTAAGGAAGCTTAGCAATGAAATATTTGCAAAATAGAAGTTTGCAACAGATAAAAGATTTCCTGCAATATTTCATTATTATGCGTATTAAACGATATTAAAATTGTAAACTAAACCCCTCAGAAGTAATGAAATTACAGAATTAAAACTGTGTCTACTTATACTGCTCCATTTTTAACTGGTAATGTGCTACATTTATATAATCTAATGAGGAATCTTTATTTTTCCTACACAATCCCTGGATTTTTCAAGCAGTGATGCCCACTATGCAGTGCTGTTAAAAATTTTTTTTCTTGATATTCAGTTTGCAGCAACACACTTCATTTATTGCTTTTCATTAAAAACAAACTGCTCTTAAGGACAGAAATTATTTCTAGGGAAAAACACTGCCAATCACTGGAGCAACACAGCAAGTTTTCTAAGTTTTAATAGTACCAAATAAAAATCATCTTAGAAAAGGACAAAACAGAGGGGCAAAACAGAATGTGAGAATGAGCAGCAACACTGCTGAAAATCATACTAATTCTAAAATAAATTCTTGTGAAATTACAAAATTACCAACCAAATTTTGCTTTCTTTCTTGTATTTATGCCAGGTTCAAAAGCCTACCATGGAGAAAATTCAGAGGACACAGCTACACCCTATTTCTTCCAACATTAACTCTGTGTTGCCATTTTTAAAGCAACCAGAAAGCATCAGAAGTCAAAGCCTTGTGACCACTTCATTCTAGAAAGATTCCTCCAAGTTCTCTCCCCACTGGTTAGATCTGTAGCACCTGCATTATTTTAAGATATCATGATCAACTTTTTCTGTAGTAACTGTCTTGGTTTACAAACTTCTGCTCCCTCCTGATTTTCCCACTTAGCCAGCAGCTCTGTAAGTTTTAGGATTACCACTGATTTGTAGTTCAGTGCAAGTTCACCTGACTCCAAAAAAATCCATCCTCACATGCAAGAATAACTTTCTTCTCACAAAACACCACACATGGATACCTTGCCAGCCACTTCCAACTTTACCTGCTATGGCAAATAAATTAATAAATTCTCTGTGTCATATCACAGTAGCACTAATTAGAACATAGACTGTCACACCCAGTCTCACATGCGTTCACATTTCCTACCAGGTGTACCTGCTCTCTATGAAAGTGCTTTGTCTAGACACGTTAACAAGCACTTCCTGTCAGCTGCTGGCACACAAAGATACATTTACAAAAATTTATATCCTAATCCTACAGAAGTAAACAGTTTTTGGATAGCTTAGCTCCCTGAACTGACTAGGCATGGAGCCAGACAAATGCTAGTACTGCAGCCAGGGAGGGGAGGGAAAAACACAAACATCCACACAGCCATAGACTGGGAGGCGAAGGTATGAACACACCAGCTCCAGTTTAGGCTACACTTTTACCGACAGCTGGATGCTGATGCAACATTCCCCACACAGGGGGAGATCTCCTCAGCCCTTGCATCTCATCATCCCTGTGTCAGAAGCAGAAGAGAAGGTTGAAGGAGATCTGCAGCACACAGCCATAAGTCAGGTCACTGCAACCCATAGAAGCATCAAGGAGTCAATCAGCACACAAATTAAGAGAACTGCTTAAAGTTCCTGTTAACACCAGACACTGTTATCCTGAAAAAACAGTCCGAGAATTGGAATAGGCTGTCCGGAATGTCTGACAGGACACTTTTAGAAACCTAAGTGTATCTTGCAAAAACTCTGCCTGATAATCAGTTTCAAGGTAAAATAAATCATGGGAAAGCTAATAAGGACCTCTTGTATCTGACAGGAACAGCTCAGGTGGAAACAGCACATCATGTGCACAGCACCAGAAGAACTTTCCTGGATTGTGTTATATCCCCACTATTCCTCATATGACCCATCTCTCTTACTGGCATAGAGATGTCAATCATCTCTAGTGATTTTGGGGGTAGCTGCTGAATTTCCAAGAATGTTGTTGATCCCACATCAAGCCAGTTTACATTCAGCCTTCAGTACCTTGTCTGCTCTGCCTTCACTCCCTGTTAAGTTTTCCGGGTTCCCACCTCCATAACTGACATACCAATTCGAGGAAACCCAGACTTCAATCCCAATTCCCAGCAATAGCCTCTATCTCTTATTCCAGTCCTTCTGCATTTATTCACTCTAGACTCTAACCTCCCTCCCCCTACCTCAAAGCACCTTCTTTCCCTAGACTGAAGTGACGTAGCAGAGGGCACAGATTGTACTTTTAGACAAAACACCTGTAAACAGCACAGTCCTCAGCCACCTGGAGTTTGGGCGAATCCTAGAACACATTGACCAGTGCAGAAAGAACGGTGGAATTAAGCTGCCTATTTCTTAAACATCTTTAATCAGTCTGCATCTCTTATGTTTGAGTTTCTTCCCTCTCCCCAAAAAACTTTTGGTCTGTCTTACCAGAAGTGGAACTCTGCAGCCCAGCCAAACCCGGCTGACCAGCCTGGATCACACACACAAGCAAAGCAGGCAGTCTGCTCCCGGGGGACCCAAAAGCTCTGCCCTGCAGTGCCCTGGCATCTGCCTGGCCCCAGGGCAGCCTGGACACCTGTGGGACAGCGCTGTCCCCACCACTGGCCGTGCCCTGCAGCAGTGCACAGGGATCAGCCACATCACAGCGATCCAGTACACTGTAATTAGTGCAGGATATGATCTCCAGCACTCCAGAGCAACAAGGCATTGCAGCTGGCACTGCTAAGCACCCAAACAGTGAATAGCAGGGGAAAATTAAATTCTCAGCTATTTACTACATAAAGACTAGAGACATTTGATAGATTATATTATTTTTAAAAATAAATTTAAAATTCGTTATTTATCTAACTACAGAAAGAAAAACTCACAAAAACATTATGTGGCTGATGTTCTTAAACAGTTTATTATCACTGATGAAAAGAAATGCTCAACTGTTTTTAATCTTCATGGATTAACTAGTTGTACAAAAAATGCATTTACACTGAACAGATTCAAAAATTATAGACTGTAATGGTAAAGACAGACTATATAAGGCAGTAATGACAAATCCATGAACCTGCAACATATCTGGCCCATGCAAAGTACATATGGGAACCATTAAATTCTGAAAAATCTAAACTTGCAGCTCCATAGTTGTTTTAAATTACAAAAATAACCTCTGAAACATGAGCAAACTGCAAGCACGGAAACATAAGAAGTTATTCGTTCTTCATCACTGCAGCACAAATTCTAGTTCCATTCTTTTACTCTTGGCATTAAATAAAAACAAAAATTTCAGTATTTTGCATTTCTGAAGCAAACCCAGGAATACTACTGATCAAAAAGGACAATAAAATAAAAAAGTATTAATTATGAAGATTCAAATCTGCCTTTTTGAGGCTAGAAACAGCATAACACATTCAACATTTCATAGTCACTTTAGAGCTAATTGAAGGGCTAACGAACTCATAAAGAGCATTGCTTAAATGGGTATCTACTTAGGAACAAAGGTATTGGGTACTTTTACATTAATATGGCAGCTCTGAGAACTAAAAGAAAAGTTCCACTACAAAAACTTAAATTTGCTCTCCAGAGTTATGCAGAACTTAGCTCTGTCCATCTCCCTTATTTTCAACTCAACAGCAACCAACACATAGCTCTGATGCAAAACCTGAGCCCCAGGCTTGTAACAACTGCTACAGTTGAACCTGTGGTACAGAAGCCATATTTGTAATTATCTCATGTATTTATTCAAAAGTAAAATCATCTCATTGATAAAGGCACATAAAATAATTTTAAAATGCTTATACAGAAGAGTATTTTTTATTAAAAAGAAATATGAATCAATATAACAATTGAATATAAGATTGCATGGAGACTATTGCCAGTTACAAAACCACCATGTATGTTAAGGTCATTACTGCAGCACTTCATGAAATAGGAAACACTATTCAATCTTGACAGTGTATCCCAGTGGACACATATAAACCATGCAACATAATGTCTTCCAAAGCTGAATACTTTTTCCAATAGAACTAAATATTGCAATTTAGAAGAAAACACTGTTCATATTGTGACATCAGAATTTTCTTGCAATAAGTGTACATAATAAGAGAACACTACACATACTGAATGTCTTATAACAAGCTCACAGCAATGAATGCATGTTGGAAAAGTACATATAGAAAAGCACAAAATTGGTTCTCTTCTCAACAAGGTAAAAGATACACAAAATCTGATAGAAGCATAGAACACAAGCCAATCAGTAAATTACACACTGAAGATTTTTAGGAGTCAGATGTCACCGATACAGAGGCACGTTCATGTACTCGTGAATTAGTACATTGTGACTACAGCCTCAAGTACAACCTCTGTACTGCCTTGTGTTCATAAATAAGATGCATTTTGCACAGCCTGTGTATCCACTGGCCAAAGAAAATTTTAACTTTCAATGGGGATTATTAGTACCCTGTACCTTCAAAAATGTTATCACTGCCCAAATTATTAGTACTCAGCACTTTAACAGTCTAAAGCTGACTATTCCAACAAAAAAAAAAAAAACCAAAAAAACCAAACCCAAACCAATAGCTATCAGGAGTACCATCAAGTTAGTAAATAGAAATGTACTTTAAAAGAGACAAACTTCCACAGAGGACATTTACATTACATGACTCAGACACAATGTAATCACACATTGCAATACAAATGGCTTCTTGCAATATCAGTGACATTTTGCTTTGAAACTTTTGAAATTTAAATTTGTGTCATAAATAGAAAAATTGCACAGCTATTTGGAAGTCCAAGTAAGTATGCATATGAGCTTCTTAATGGATGCAGTTTGATGTGATTTTATTTAGTAGCTGGATGAAGGCTGTAACATTTTAAGATGTTTCCTAAGAGCAATCCAGTAAAATGTATCTTTGAAAAGCTCAGAACATTAACACAGGCAAATGCTCTGGCTTGTAAATCCTAACACTTTTTTAAGTGCAAACACTGATACTCCTATGCTCCTATGAGGATATGTGCTTAAGCAAAGTTGTTTGCAGAGCAGTAAGCCTCCTGATCCAGAAATGCAATTCTTCACTGAGTACATATGCTTTTCCTCTATTTAGATTCCTGTTCTAATAATATATGTAACAGGTAAATAATACTTGCAACAGATAATAAGTTTCTGGGCTTGTTCTTCAGTGGACTTACACATTCTCTTCCCAAAAACAAAGTAATGGCTAATAGCCAATAAGTATCCACCATCATAATTTGAATTTGCACCAAGAAACACAACAGCAGCAGCTATTTTATCTCAGGCTTCCATTACAAGAGTACAGGGTATTCCTCACTTAAATCTGCATCATGTCAATGGCTTCATTACCTACTGAAATAAGGAGCATGGCAGACAAACCTCAGTTACATTCACCCTGTTTTGGTATATCCAAACCAAAAGCATCTCATCTGTCTGCTTAACCTACAAATGTCAAAGCAATCGATGCTGTCCCTGTAGATACACCCTTCATTTGCATCCAAATCACTGGTTATTATACAATGCTAAGAAAAAAAGTTTCTTCCTTAGCAATAAATGAACTTGAATTCACCTTGGAATTTGCCCTAAGTGCCCCATAAAGCAACAACCAGTTCTACCTGGATTGTAAAGGAAAACCAATTTACAGTACTGCCAGAAATCCTACACATTACTTACTCTCCCACAAACAGGGCTCCATACCTTAATAGTCCTCTTCCCGTGTCTGCTTTTCTTCCTCAGTCATGAAACAAATTTACTTTATCTCTTACCAGTTGAAATAAAATTAGGATCTTTTTTTTCTGAATTGTATGAAGATTCTCATCACATTGACCTAAATTACTGGGACAATAACATGTTTTATGGCAAACACAAATTAAGTGATGTTGCCCAACTCATAAATTAACTGACCTTGCCCAACTTGTATCATCATTAACCACTAACTACAATGGTGTGCAAGACTGAAAGAACCTTGCCAGCGTCCTCAAATGCTACTCCCTTATCCTAATTTCCACTATTTCTCACTTATTTGCTCACTTTCTAAAGACTATTGTCCTCAAAAGTATTTCACTGGGAAAAAAGAAATGGTAAATGCTAAAGGCACAGTAGCTAATCTGCTGAAAATCTAAGAACTTGACCAGTGATAAGGAAGAAATAATTATTTCCAAAATGCATATAATCACTTCATTTGCATCATTCTCAACTCGTTTAAAAAATAAGAAGTTATATAAAGCTATATAGGTCATTGTATTTAAAACTGGTTTGTGCAAAATAAAATCAACATAAAAGAAAATTAACTGAATTAAAATGCAGCTGATATACACAAAAGTGATCTATTTTCAGCTACATATCTCTGCAGTGATCTAATAATCCCAAAAGATCTAATAGAAGTAGTACTTATCTTAATAGATGAATCTCATAAGAATCAAGATAACTCAGGGCAGTTTGACTCTAATCAGACAACTGTTCACCAAGTTTAAGTATTTTAAGTATTGGCTTGGGGAAAAAATATTATTTTTGGCAAGATTAGGTACCAATTAATCTAGACACTACTAATCAACATGTTAGTGAAGTGGCATTTGGTGACAAGCCCCACACATCACCAACACTTTCAATCTAGGCTAACATGGATTTGGTAATAATAATTAAAAAAACCAAACAGACCCAACAAAACAAAACCTCTGAGAGAATGGAAAGCCATGCCTCGAGAGTCAACAAACATGCAAGATTCTGAACCTGAATGCAACAGCTAGGCTTGGGAAAAGGAGGTAATTGCTTTAACAATCCTTGTTTTATATTTAAGCAAAATTTTGAAGTGTATGTTCATTAAATTTTATCAACTCAGTTATGATATCTCCTATAAATAACAATGAAAAATGACATTGTTTCTTGCTATGTCTACTAAAAAGTTCAAATCAGAAAAATGTTTCAGAAGTTGTTATAAACTTCAAAGGCTGATTAATTGAAAGCGACTAATTAGTGTATGAAGATATGCCCTAGATATTGAAGGAGTATGAAAATCAAGATGAAAGATGAACCATTCTTCCAAATTCTTCTGTCACTACAATGATGAACAAAGATCCACTCACAGCAAGGCTGCTGTGTTTGGTATCTGCTTGTCTTTCACAGCAATCATAGCTGTGATTCAAGTTTTTTGAACCAAAAGAACCCCACAGTGAACTTGAGCATATCAACCATACTAACATTACTTATATCAAATTTTAATGGATAATACCATACTCATAACATGTAATCAGCTGCAAAGCATTTGAGGCTAACAAAGATTAAGAGATTTGCTGATCAAACTACTGTCACTTCTACTTTTTGCCTTGTTTTCTACTTCAGAAACTTCAAGTAAGAACATCTATAATCATTTCTCACAAGTAATTTAGAAATATTGTCTGAACCCTTGCAGAAATTCAAGTAAGAACAACTACTTCAGCCTTATTTAGCTCCCATTTTTTGCTTTCCCTTTTCTCACGGGTCCAGGTCCATGCATCTGCGGGGTTCACACCTCACTAAGACTCCTGGAAGAACACCGCTCCTTGATGTGTCAGTGCTGTCAATGCTCACAAAAGCAGAAGATTGTTGTTCTCATGACAGCACATTCTGTACTTTTTAAATGTCAGATTCCTGCTAGGTCTTTCAAACCTGCGATTTCCAGTTAAGTACATAAATATCTTAAACTAGACCCCGTATTTCAGCTCCTTTTCACTGCATTTTACTGACATTACCTGGTTGCACTTGAGTCTTCCCATGGCAGCACAGGCACAATAAGTCTCTCTAAAGAAAGGGCAAGGGTTTCACTTTGGGAATACCCACGGATGAGATCCAGTGCTGAGCGACCTTACCCATGCCAGAGGGATTGGACCAGGAGACCTGGAGATCTCCCTTCCAATCCAAACCATTCCATGAACTTCTTTGCTAGAGTCATGTCCCAGGAAGGCAAACAACTTGCAAAGCCTCTCTTCGCACATGCACACTTATGTCTAAAGTAAGTGGCAACATATTTTTTACTTTGGATTAAGTTGCATATCCTGTTTGAAACTTGTTATTCAAATGGATGAGGAGGAATTGCCTCCGCACAAAAACAGCTCGCCTACTGAGGGATGAAGGAGGGAGAGCTGGGGATGCTGTTCCACGCAGGGAGCTCCACGGGACGATGCCTCCCCCCAGTGAGTTACGGGACATTTCGCCCCCTTCAAAAACGACCACCCCGGGAAACTACCGGAAAACATGAACAGTACATCCGCTCCCGGGGCTTTCTCCAGCACTAGAGGGGAGTCACCTAAGCTCCCACTGCCCCCCAGCTCACCCCATTTCACCTCGGACCGGCGCTCCCACTCCCCCTCCGACCCATCCACGTCGCACCGAGGCCGGCCACCCCCACGCGGGACGGTACTCACAGGGTGACCGTGCGGTTGGGCAGCGCCTCGGGAGGCAGGACCTGAGCGAGCTCCAGGTTGCTACAAATCACCTTCACCTCCGCCGGGCCGCCGGCCGCCGCTTTGCCGGCGCTTTTGGGACGCCCGTCGTACTTGCAGCCCGGGGGCAGCGCTGCGCCGCCGCCGCCCAGCACCGCCAGCAGCAGCAGCACGGCGGGCACGACCCGCGCCGGGCGGCGGCGGCGGCGCGGCGGGCGGCAGAGAGCGCGGCGGCCCGGGGGCAGCATGGCGGGGCCGCGCAGGACCGTGCTCCGCTCCTCCCGGCGACGGACGGGCCGGCCGGGAGAGGCCGGAGGGAGGGAGGGAAGAAGGGGGCTCCGGTCCGCCCTGGCCTAGCCCCGCGGGGGCGGTGCCGCCGCCATGCGGTGCCGAGGGAGCGGCGGGCGGGCGGGAGCCGTGGCGGCCGCGGCCGCCTTTGTGTGGCGCGGGTCGGGCCGAGCGCGGCGGCAGCAGCGCCGCCTCCCGCCGGGGCCGGACCCCGCGGCACCGAGCGCGCCCGCCGGGCCGCGGCCCCACTGCGCAGGCGCCAGGGTGGCAGACGTGCCCCCGCGCATGCGCGGCGCCGGGCAGGGGCCGCGGCTGGGGGCGCCGGGTCGAGGGTGCCGCTATGGGGACCGTGCCCTCACGGGCCGAGCCTGTGCGCTCTCGCTTGCTGCGGCCCTGTGGGGCCCTGGGACTCTCCCTGAGCCCTGTCCTCCTCCATAAAGCTCTTTGGTTTCCCTCTGCTTCCATGACTTGGCTCTTGACCTCCTGCTCCAGTTCCTTAGTTTTACAAGGAGGACTGTTGCTGTACTCGCTTCATGGACGAAAGATGATCCCCTGCCTAGTTGCTAAATGACTTCAAAATTCATAATGCCAACTAAATAGTACTTAAAAGCATTTTTCCTCAAATTGGCCCTGTAAGATGAGGTAACCAGTTATTCCCACTTGATAGCCAAAAGCTACTCGAATATAATTTATCTCAACTACAAAAAAACACCAAAGATACAGACACACACACCAAATCCCACCTCTCTACAATGTGTGTTTTCATGGCACACTTGAAACGACTATCCAGAGTGTAACTGGGTCATGTTCTCACATTTCTGTGCAGCTGGCACAGCCAGGCACAAACACTTCAGTGCCAATGACAGCTGAAATTCTCAGTATGGTCTTTGCCTCTGGTAGGTGTGAGGATAATAAAATAACTGTCCCCTAACAATCAAATTACAAGAAGTGGCAGGATCTGCTTTAAAAATTTTTTGACAGATTTTGCAGAACCCAAAGGAAGTTCTGGTAACTAACCAAGAACTCACAGTGCCCCATCCTTTGAGAACTGCAAATGGCACCCTGCAAACTACCTGCTATTACACAGAAACGTCATTTTAGATATTGTCAGCAGCAGCTGCCAAAATGAGTCTTACGAAATCTCTAACCTAAGATGTCCTTGAATGATGCTGAACGCTCAGACTGTAACTCAGTTTTAAATGTAACCTAGCAAAAGATTCTGGCAAACCATTGGAATTGTGGATTGGAGCAAAAGGAACAAGATTACAGTAAAAATTGCATAATCACCCTTTACTCCTAGACTCTGTGTCCTCTTACAAATGAAAATGAAACATGTTCTAAGTACTGAAATGGTTGACCAGAGTGCAAAGACACCAGTCCCTGAGCTTTAATATGATGTTTGCGTGTCATGGAGTCACTCAACAGGACAAACCTGATCTGGGTGAGATGTGAGGCCACTGTTACATTTGAACTAAATTAGGTCAGACACAAAATGCAAAGTTGACAATGCTTTTTTGCCTTTATGCTGCAGTTATACTAACTGCAAGAGAAATTCACCAGTATACAGAAAATTCTTTCATTTTGGGCTTTGCTTTAAACAAATCCAAATTGTACTGTTAATTTGCGTTGGATGGGTGCTTTTCATCATAGAAGTTTATAATTTTTTATCTGGCACCAGGATTTGTAAATTATTTGTAAATCTGTATTAACTAAATCAAGCCATGGCCCAAGATATGTTTTCCCTCAGAAACAGTGCTGGGTTAAACAGTTCTTCCCTTTGGCTATCTCTTCCCAGAACTTTTACCTACATCAATAACATGACCCAATTCTCTGCATAGCCACATTAAAAGCTTGTGCTTGCTGGTGGATCAGCATGGAGATAGGACATAAAACTGCCTCTTCTGGCAGTGGGTGCAGTAAATGCCAGTTTAGACTAT